>NC_091824.1:72160134-73555134 GCF_038994185.2 Dermacentor albipictus
AAGACAGAGAAGCCCGACTGCGAGTCTCACAACTTAAGTCGGACTGCTACACGCTGGGTTCCGTCGGAACACCGCAAGGCTCAGTCATCTCTCCATTACTCTTTAACATAGTGATGAAGGGACTCGCAGACAAACTACGAGACATCCCGAACGTAAATTTCGCTCTATATGCAGATGACATCACCATCTGGAGCCCGGGAGGCTCCCTGGCAGACATGGAGCAGGCATTACAGTCTGCCCTAGATGCCACGGAGGAGTACCTACTAGAGACAGGAATGAAGCTATCTTCCAAGAAATCGGAACTCTTACTATATCGCAAGTCTTGCCAAGGAGTCCGATACCTAACTCCTCTAGACGAACTTCCGATCGCACTACATACAAGTGACGGCCAACAGATTCCGCGAGTCGACCACATTCGCATTCTTGGGCTTCTAATCGAAGCCACCGGATGCCACGCACACTCGATCAAACACTTAACCGCCAAAACCGAAAATATGATCAGACTCATCCACAGAGTCTCAGGGCGCAGGAAGGGTCTCTGCGAAGATAACCTACTGCGCGTATACCACGCGTTCCTTATGAGCCATATTAATTACGTCGCCTCTGCCCACAACTGGACGAAAACAGAAAAGACGAAACTGAACACGCTCATGCGCAAGAGCATCAAACAGGTCTTGGGCATTCCACAAAGAGCAAGTACAGCAATGGTTGATCAGCTAGGCATGCACAACAACATCGACGAAGTGATCGAGGCTCAGACTATGGCGCAAATACTCCGCCTATCCTCGTCCAAAGCCGGTAGACTAATTTTAGGCGAAGCTAATGTCTCCCCATCTCCCTATCTCGAACACGCTGTTACCCTACCGAGTGAAATTAGAGACAACTACAGAGTCTCACCGTTTCCCAGAAACGTCCACCCACTATACAACGTGGGTAGGCGTCGGGCCCGCGCCCGCGCGATTCTCGACCGCACAGACGCGGATCGTGAAGCCACCGCATTTGTTGACGCGGCCCAGTACGGCAATACATCAACTTTCGCGATAGCAGTTGTGGACGGCAACGGAACGTTACGGTCATCGGCATCGGTTAAATCGACCACTAGCGCTAAAGCCGAACAGATAGCCGTAGCCATCGCCATGGCAGACCCCACATTTACCCATGTCCTCACGGATTCGCGTGCTGCAATTCGGGCTTACGAAAGCGGCAATGTACCGAAAGAGGTAGCGCATATATTACTAGCGAGCTCAAACGAGTGCAAACGGTGCCTCTCCTGGTTCCCCGCTCACATGGGGAAGGACATCCACCCGCAAAAACCCAACCTCAATGAAACGGCCCATGACCGTGCGCGAGAACTTGCCCGCCGCGACGGTCCCACGGCCTCCGAGGGGCTGGACATTCAGTTCAATGACCCGCTACTCACATATCAAGAAATCACCTCACACTATCGAAAAGGCAGAATGAAATACCCGCTCCCGCACGCCAAACTCGAGCGCGCGCAGGCGGCCGCGTTTCGAATGCTGCAAACGGCCTCGTATCCGTCACGAGGCCTATTAAGCCACTACAATTCAGAAATCCCGGCAAATTGCCCAGACTGCCCAGAACCCTACTGCTCACTCTCGCACATGCTTTGGCAATGTACCGCGTTACCAGAGGGCCCTCTCTCCAGTGAGCGCGAATGGGAAGAAGCCCTCAAAAGCCCGGACCTCAAACTGCAATTCAAGGCCGTCCAGAGGGCCCAAGAACTGGCGGAGCGTCACCACGTTCCCGTCCCGACTTGGGCGTCGCCTACGGTTTCGGCCCAAGGAGCTCGCCGCGTGCGATCTCCAACGGCTTAGACCCCTCAGGACCTCAATAAAGTTCTTGACTGACTGACTGACTCAGCCGTCGATTGTGTCTTTGTTCTTTCCATCTCTTGGTGAGCGATTGTTTGGCTTCGAGCATGTGAGCCAGTCGGCTGTCCATGCTTTGAACGGGGAGATCTGTCTCTATTTCCTTCGTGGCCGCCTTAATGTCGGCCTTTAGTTGCGACGTCCATTGTTCAATTGATTCATTGCCTGTTCGGCGTTCGTGTCTGAACTCGCGGAACTTGTCCCAGAACTTGTTCACAATGTTGTCCATGGGAGGATGCTCGTTTTTTGAGAATGCAGACACCTCATAAATTGACGGTATTCTACGATGCCCAATCACGCTGCAGGCGTTAAAATGTGTGTTAAAGAAAGGACCATACTACCTGCTCGTGATGTAAATCGCCGAACTTTTTTCAAGGCCCGCGCCGCCCGTGGGGAAAAGTCACACTGTCTCCTCCAGTGGTGCGCACTAATTGTTTAAGATGTCTGCTCCACCAACAAAACCATAGAGACGGATCTACAGACAGGCAAGATGGATAGCAGGCTAGCCCACCTTCTCGAGGCCAAGCAGTATTTTCTCGAGAGGTGTAAAAGCCAACGCTTGATTAGCAAGCACAGAAAAAAGATAGCCGAGATCAACAAGCAGATCGACGAGCACTGCCAAGCTCTGTCTAGGCAGCAATGGGACGAAATTGGCAATTTGATCGACGCGCAGATGAGCAAGGGAGGCATGTGGAACCTTCTCAAACACTTGCTTGACGACTCCGGCACCAAGTCAAACCAGATAATTGTCCTCGATAAAGCGCTCCACGAACCCAAGAAGTCGTCTTCGGAAGAAGACGTGCTACAGTTGCTAGTTAAGAAGTATCTGCTGCTCAAAACTGTGGCCGATGAGGCGGTTTACCCAGTATACAAAGGAAAGCCGAACTCGGCGCTGGACGAGCCTATAAATGTCAGGGAAATCCGCCGCCCCTTACACAATTTCAATGGTAGGCGAGCACCCCGCCCGGATCACATTAACAACAAGACTCTCAGAAACCTAGAGGACGCATCAATCGAGTTTCTCACAGGTGAGATAAATCGGATTTGGGAGGAGGGACTTGCCCGAGGGACTGGAACAATGGAAGCCCGCGAGAGTCATACTAATCCCAAAGCCCGGTAAACCGCTTAGCTTGAACAATCTCCGCTCCATCTCAATGACATCGTGTGTTTGGAAGGTGCCCGAGCAGGCCATCCATAACGGAATTGCCGAGTATATCGAGACCAACGACCTTTTCCCTCACAACATGATAGGCTCCAGGCCAGGCCGCCCCACCCTAGACGCCATGAAGCTTATCAAGATCAAATTCGGGTGCGCTGCACTCGGGGCACGAGAGCCATCTTTGGTGTGGACCTGGAGAAGGCCTTTGATAACACCTGCAATGAGTTTCTTCTCCACGCCACCTCCAAACTCGACCTAGGCTTGTCTTTCCATGCCTTCGACAGGTCTTTCTTGAGCATACAATACGCCATCCTCAAGGCTCGAAATTAGGAAACGGAGAAAATGGAGCTGAGCCGATCAAGCATCCCCCAGGGGTCAGCCATCTCACCGCTCCTCTTCAACCGAACAATGGTCGACCTCTCGAAATGCCTAGGTCCAGGTCATCGGTCGCACGATCTACGGGGACGACATCACTGTGTGGTGCGCGGCTGGCAGTAAGGGACAAGTCGAAGCCGCTTTCCAGAAAGCTGTCGACACTGCAGAGCCTTTCTAACGGACACAGCCCAAATTGACAGGGCCGCAAGCCACAGAACTGGATACCCTCCACTGAAGTCGACAATAATATCTACACGAAGGGCGGATCTCCGACTCCCAAATTCGCGTCCATACGAATCTTGGGAGTGACACTCGAAGAGGCAGGCAAAAATATTATCACCACTCACAAACTAGCAAAGGAGACGGATAGCGCCAACGGGTTAATCAAGCGGGTAACTAAACCAAGGAGAGGCCTGAGCGAAGAGAATCTGATAAGGCTAGTCCACGCTTTCTTGTTATGCCATTTCACGTAGTTAGCGGCCATGCCCTTATGGAAGAGGGCCGAGCGAGACAAGCGAAATGCCGTGATAAGGAGGGGCATAAAGAGTGCAGTGGGACTACCAATACACACGCACCGACTGACTCCTGCAGTTGGGTATTCATATTTCCCTCGAAGGAATTGCAGAAGCACAAGAAAGGGCACAGATTCTCAGGCTTTCCGGCACCAGGGCAGGCACACAACTCCTAACTGAGATGGGCGTCCCCCTGCCCACTGTCGAAGACGCCTACCAGGGCCTTACGAAAGAGCAGAAAGATAGCATCATCATCATATCGCCCGCTCTGCGCAATATACATCCCCAGCGCAACGTAGAAAGAAGGAAGGCCAGAGTGGTGGCGCTCTTACGCCGCGCGACAAAACTCCCTGGCAGCAACTGCTTTGATAACGCGGCCCAGTATGGCCACAGCAACAATTTCACTGTAGTATCGATCACCCACAGGGGTGCCACCGGTAACGCCGCTTCGGTATGAAGCACGTCGTCGCTTGCCGCCGAGAAAGTGGCCATTGCCTTGGCCCTCTTGGACGAGCAACATGCCAATATCTTTAGCGACATCAGGGCAGCGATCCGCGCCTTCAGCGTTGGGGCCGTGTGTAAAGAAGCCTGTCGCATCCTAGATGGCAAAAGCTTCGCCACCCACACACTCACCTGGTTCCCCGCTCACATGGGATCCGTCCCGGGACGCCACACAAACTTCAACGAGCTGGCCCACTCCAATGCGCGAGGTCTCGCTTTCTGCGACCATGGAGAACTCCACCGCCGGCCCGCAGTTGTGGAGAACAGAGATCAACCGACCACAAAACAATTAAGTTACGCAGCACTTTTATCTCAGCAGGAGAGACTTTCTCCTTCCTCACAAAAAGTTAAATAGGGCGCAGGCACTGACCCTCAGATTATTGCAAACCGGCTGATATCCCAGCCCGGCTTTATTCAACAAGATTTATCCCGACACTTACGCCACTAGTTCTTGCAGGCACTGCAATAACTTTGCTAGCCTAGACCATATGCTCTGGCATAGCCCCTCGTTACGAGGCACCGAGCAAATCAACGAGGACAAGTGGCTCTCCGCTATCAAGACCCCCGATGCCAGGGCGCAGCTATGGGCTGTCCAGAGGGCCCACGATGCGGCGGTCGGGCATCGCCTGGCTACCCCAACATGGGAGTGGCCCGCAGTCAGGTCCTTCATTAAAGTTTTTCATCTGTCCATCCATCCGTCACAGTGCCGAGCTAAGTGGCCATGAGGTCACTTTTGAATGGGTGTGTAGTCATTGTAGTGTGATTGGCAATGAACTCGCTGACAGGTAGGCAGGATCGGCGTTCTCTTCCGCTGATGATGTACCGATAGCCTACTTGCGACCTGACACCATCTCTATGATCAAGGCACTCACGAAGGACCTAATAGAAGCGTACACAACTCACGATAACATTCACAAACGCCTACATATGATCTACCCAGACGGTGAATCCTGTTTGCCCCCGAAGGTTACGCGGTGCAAAACTTCATTGCTACACATGATTCGCCAGGGCGTGGCTTTCACCCGTCGCTACGCACACCTCATCGGCCAATCGAACAGCACTCATAGTGAACACTGCGAGGTGCCTGAAACACTGGAACACATACTGTGCGATTGCCCAGCATATATGCTGGAGCGAAGAACGTTAGAAAGTTTCCTAGCCAGGGTTGGCAGGCAACCACTGTCGGAGGAGGCCATCCTCAGCCCATTGCCTGACACCGCCAGTTCAGTGAGTGCAACTAATGTGTTGTTGAATTTTCTGCAGGACACCTAGCTTGGCGAGCGGCTCTAGCAAGGCAACTGTCTTATATATATAAGGACTCACCACTTTTCTTATCATCATCATCCACCGAGTACATTCACTCCCCTTCCGTCTTCCCCAGTGGCGAGTAGCAGACTACAGCGCACTAGCTCAGGTCGACCTCTGGGTCTTTCCTGTCAATGAATTATATTCTATATTGTTTTACCAATCATGTTTCGTCGACACAGCATGATCGAAAGTCCCGTCGCACAATGGTGCTGCTCCCACATGCAGGTTACTGGAAAAGAGAAATGCAGGCAAGCTTATTTATTTCGCCGACATTTCTAGATAAAAAGTACGTACGATGGTTTCAATTTAATTCATTTTTTTTCGGTAATTTTAGCTCTCTGTGAACGTATTCGCCTTCTCTTCTTGCAGTGAGCATATATGGTGCTTCAAACTTTACATATAAGGCGCTTTACGCAATATTCGTGAGTGGGCGAACTGCCCTCGGAGTGCCGCACTGATGTCAGAGATGTGCTGGGAATTTACACCAGCGAAACTTCAGCAGCGTAGAAACAGAGCCGTCAGCAAATAAGAGAAGCCAAGCTACACCATACCATCGTCATCTTCGTAGTGTTCGCCGTCATCGTTATGCTGCTCTCGTCGCCGTCAACTTCATACCCATTGCCGTCGTCATTTCGTCCGTTTGAGCTCATCGTCGTGTTCTCCGCGTTACCTTGCGGTCGGCATGGTTTTGTCGTCGTGTCGTCGTCGAGTCCTCGTTATCACTTCGCCGTCTTCACGCTACTTATTTCGCAACGTCGCTAACATCGTGTAATCGCCATACAAGTTTGGCCCTGCCGATGTCACTACACAAGCCTCAGGGAATCATCATTCTACCAGCTTCTTTGTGCCATCACCTTGTCGTTATTATCAGAAATGCTAACATTCTATCAATTGGACGACTGAGCATGTTTACACCATGCTGTTGTCGCTTAACGTAGACAAACTCTCCCGATGTTTTCTACAATATTTGTATTTAGGTTTGAAAAGCAACTTTAGAAATCACATGGATTATAGAGCGCGACTATGCCAGTTTATATGGGCTTATGAGATGCTTTGAAAGAACTGTATACTTGAAAAGTTAGTTATATATACTTGAAAGTACAGCGTGTAATTACAAGACGGATATAAGTGCTTGATCATTCTTGGTTGTTTTTTACAGAGCATAATTTGGCCCTGTAATTTGAAGTGGACATATAATCTTGCACAAGATATCACCATCACGAGGTACCCCATTAAAATAGTAGTTAACTATTATTTTAATATTATTGTCAGGTCATTTAGTACAATATTGTAATTGACGCTAACCATGAAAAAATGTGCCCACAGCAGAAATCACATGAGGAAAACCACGTTTGTGATATCCGTCCTTACAATGCGCTACATGTGCACTGGTGTCTTAGTTAAGTACAATTTTCGTAACCCGAAAGCCTCCCTGTGGCACATTAGCAAAATTTTCACTTCAACGCCATTGCACTTTTAAACTTAAATAATGTGCTCAGTCCTAAACAAATAATAATAAAGACGTCAAGTACACACAACACGAACGTGTAAGCATGAAAACCACTCAATATTGTTCCACCTCATCTTTCCGTTCTTCTGTACATTCGTGAGCCTATAAGTTACAGCTTCGTTTCTTTTTCTTGCGAGGAAGCTGTCGTGCGACTAGAAGTACTCGAAAGTGTTCTATGCTTGTAAATATTCGAGTGTGTGGGTTATATAAGTGTGCATAGGTCTGCATAGGTTTTATAGGTCTGCATAAAAATATGTATGTGTTTTTTTTTCTCACTGATTAGCCGCGGCGTATGCGGCTCTCAAAATTTCCTGGCTGCCATGTGGTAATGCATTGCCTCAAAACTTTCCGAGGGAGTGCAGTGTCATGCCAATAAACTTGAAGCATTTTCAAGTTTGAGTTTCGTTATTGTTTCGCACTTTTAATATTTAAGTCTGAGAAGATTTGAGGTAAAATGTATGCGCTGCCGATGCTTTCTTTCATGACATTTGTTTGTGGGTTGTCATTTTAAAACTTGGTATAATCTTGTTAAGCGTGTGACGCCTGGTGTGAGCAACTTTAGGGACAAAATAGTGCGGTAGTATAGGCCCAAAGTATCGCAGGTCACATAGAATGCCGTAGCATCTAGCATATTTTTATATTAATTTACTTATACTGCAGGCCCTATGCGGGCCCAAGCAGGCCCTATTCGAGCCCAAGCATATATATACCCAAATAAATATCGAACCTTACCATGACGCCGACGGTGACGGAAACTGCGAAAATTCGCTTGTAGTGTCCATATATATGCTATCGCAATAAAAATATTTATTTCACTAGTGTATGAAAGCGTTAAGCCACCGTTATGTGCAACGTTCCCGAATGGCAGGGGCGAGCTGCGCGTAACACAAAGTCCAGAGTACGTTATGTGTAGGTGTAATTCCATCAGAATTAAATATCATTCGCTGGGATCGCCAGCAAACAAGAGGTGGTCTGCTCATTGCGGTGAAAAAATATTAAGTTGTTTCACCTGGCAATATCACTACATTCCTTGAGTGCATTATCATCTGTGTTGAGTGTGAAACAAAAGAAATAGTAATGTATTTGGTACACCTTTTATTCGCCCGCCAAATGGCACTTATTTCTCACGCAAATTTCATAGTGTAATAGGCAAAGGCTTGACAATGTTTCCGAATTAAGTGGTAATTATCTTTCTTGATATCAATTTTACTTGCAATATTTGGAACATGCTTCATAGGAGGTTTACACTGCGCGAAAAGACGAGGACAAGCGAAGGAAACAACCCACGCCCTACGATCACAGTGGTGCGTTGCCAATCCGCCAGCATGCCAATCCCGTGTTCTGGCGGATTGCCTGAAGCGCTGGATTCTCCCTCCACAAATTCGAGCATTCTTTGTCCACCTGCTTCCTTGCTGGGGTCATGTCCGAAGAATAACCAATATAGGGAAGCACGAATGCTGGAGCAATGTTAGGGTATACCCCGGTTGGCTTCTAGTGCTGCGTCAGAGCGATCTAGGCGCCTTCGTTGCAGCTGCTCGTCTCTCTGAACGTAAGGAGCTAGTCGCCAACGCTGGAGATCTCTTATGGCAACACGCCAGCTTGGCTCTTCCTTGGAAACGCAAAAAAAAGCCCGTCTGGTAGCACTGTCACCATTCTTGAAAATGCCGCTCTGCCTGAAGAAATGCAGAAGACACTTCAACAAGGACCGAAGCTTTCGTTTGAGCCAGCACCCAAGCGCTCAGAGCTCCTCGCCATGGTGCGGCGAGTGGGCCAGCGAGTTCCTGAAAAGCAGCACGAGTGCGCCATTGCGCCGGAGTGGACTGTCTGCAACGCACCCTAAGTGGTCCGCCAGCAAAAAAATCTTCTTAAGTGGTGAGCTACCTCAAGGAAATTCATCTCGCCATAATACAGCCAGATGAAGAATGTGGCTTTCGCAGAACTGCCTGTCGCCGTCTTTGAAAGAAACGCCACCGAAGTTGTAAAAATGAATTTCAATCTGACTGACCTCCTTCCAAAAAACAGAAACATCTTGCAGTCAAGTTACTAAATAGCATGCACCTTGAGGCCTCAAGCAAGGTAGACAAAAAAAAGTGACAAGTCATCTCGAAATTTTCACCGGTAAAACCCACAAACCGGACTGCGCCCTGCGAGCGATCATTTCAGAGTAAGAAACGTGGCAACGAACGAGTGAGAACTACCAAAAGTAGGCAAGGACCAGTTTCAATATGCAGTACAAAAAAAAAAAAACTGTGCTCGTGGTGTCCTGTGTTTTTCCTTCGTTTGTCCTCGTCTTTTCGCACTAGTTAAACCTACCCTCATGTATGAACCAACTAGCCCTCAAGAACGCCCTACTAATTGCAACACTGTCTGTTCCAGTTTCACAAACTGAAGAAGGTGAATTCTTTCATACAGGTCTAAAGTACTTGTTAATTGAATAATTAATTATTTAATTATTTTTATTTATTTATTTATTTATTTATTTATTTATTTATTTGTGCAATAACCACAGCACCTTTATATACATTACATGGGGAAGTACAGAACATCAAGCGCCTTCATGCAATACGACTTAGAAAGGAACAATACAGTACAAATGATAAGTACAATTGTCAAAGAATTATCGACACTATTTCCATGTAAAAGAAAGAAACCTAAGTCGCATCGACCCAGCCAGGCATAACGGAATCATTCGATATTACATCAACCACTGACGATGATTGATGTAACATCACAGAACCCGTTACAGAACCCACGCGCTCTTCAGCCACGTCAGCCAATATCCTCCACTTAATTATGACTAATGACCCCGCCTCCTGTTCTCCTATTAATCTTCTCCGTGGCTTACCCGCTCCTACCATCTCCACTGGTCAAGTGACACAAACGCCAAATAAAAAGAAGTTACGTCTAAGCGCATGTGATGCTACAAGAAAGCTAATCATGCAAGTGTCATTTCGGAGTTATCATTGTTTACAGAGCAATTTTTAGAGGACCACATCACATGTCACGAACACTTGAGGAAAACTGGTTCTTTCCTGGGTTACGTTTCGTAGACTAATTGAGAGGTATATACCAGTTTTTACTATAAAATGCATCAACAACACACCATGGTTTAATAATCATCTCACAAGTCTCAATAACAAGAAGAAGCGTCTCTATCGAAGCGCGGAGAAAGAACAGGCTGTCTGTATCATGGAAACGATACGAAAATGCGATGCTCAATACCAATCCCGGCTTATCACTAATCTTCACAGGTTCTGAAGCATAATAAATCCAGTTTCATATCCAGATATTATCCTCGCATATTCAGATAGCGAGATAGTTTCGGTCTTCATGTGCGCGAAAATTCTAAATGACACCATTTCCTCATTGTTGGTCATGAAGATATTACTACGTGTACTACATTATACGTGCATTCTGATGTAGGCAAGTCTGAAATTGTAAGTGATGAAGAAGGCATTTTTCTTATTTGACGAGCCGATTAAAATTATCCTCTGCTTGGGATCAGAATGGATTCAATCACAAGATTATTAAAAACACACCTGAAGGAATATCGCGTGCACTCTTCGCGATACTTTCATATTCGTTGTCTAACTCGAGCATTGCAAACGATTGACGAACGGCCAAGGTCCTTCCAGTCTTCAAGTGCAGCGAGGGTTCTTCACCACTCATCTTCAAACCCATATCGTTAACAAGTACATCAATTATAAGAACAGGTCACACATTCACAGGTGCTCAAATATTTCGAAGCGCACAACCTTATTTTTATGTATCGGCGTGCATTCCGCAAGGGATATTCACACGACATGCACATAGCTGGCTTTATTGTTGACCTGAAGTCATCCATAGATGCTGGTATTCAGATCGACGCAATATTGCTTCATTAAGCTAAGCCTTTCGACCGTGTTCCATACCACTGTCTTCTAACTGAACTAGAGAGGCACAACATTCATCTGCTTTTTATTGCATGGATTAACGATAACGACTTCTTATCTGATACAGGATGCAGTTCCCATAACAAACAATTTTAGCCCTTCATGTGGCCAGGTGACGTCAAGTGTACCGCGAGGCAGCGTGTTTGGGCCGTTACTCCTTCGTATTTTCATTAGCCATTTACCAGGCATCATTTCATTCAGTCTAAGGCTTTCCGCAGAGGACTTCGTAATTCACCGCAACACTTATTCTCGAATTGTTGCAGAAGCTCCTGAAACAGAGACCTTAACTCTGTAAGGGCTTGGTGCTGTACTATAGGTCAATGTCACTAAATTCCTCAAAGACTAAATTCATGTCTTTTACTAATCGAACCACTAGACTCCAAACGTCCTACGCATTAGGCGAAACTAACGTTGAGCTTGCCTCCAGTTATAAGTACCTAGAGCTCGTGTTCTGCAGTGGTCTTACGCGGAAAAGCCACACTTAAACCATTTTAGCATCTGTTAACCGCTGTCTAGGCCTCATCAACGTAGTCTGACACACGCCCCACCCACTTTTACGAAACTAGCATGCACTACATTATTGCGACGAAAGGTTTAGTACGCGTTGGCCTTATGGGAACTAGAAGAAGAGTATCTTAAATATATTGAAGCTGCAAAATCATGCTGTGAGGTTTATTTTTTCGGACTATTCAGGAACATCTAGTGTCACACAGTGTAGACAGCGTGCGGAATTCAAGAATTTGTCAGTTCGTCGACAAAATAGCACCAATACCACTCTTTCAAAAACATAAGCGCCCGTTCCTTCATGATTTTTTTCATATCAAGTTCTCTATAATTCTTCATCGCGATCATCTTTTAAAAGTAAAACGCGTTTTTCGCCGCACATCACTGATACGCTCATTCTTTCATACTACCCATTACAACCGAGTGGAATAAGCTGCAATCTGACATTGAAACAGATCTCGACTTTAATCAATTTTAGAAACTTGTCCGATCGGACCTGATGCCCTGAATATTCATCAACCGTGTTCGTTCCCTTTTTATCGCTATCCCTGTTTGGATTTCCCTTTTGTCGGCTTTTGTTACTTGCAGTTAAAAAACTGTTTAGTGGCACTGAATTTCAGTGTTTTGCGTTGTATACCCATTTTATGGTTCTACATTGCAGAAAATGAAACTAACACAACTTGTGCTTACAATTTTTCTGGTGTGATTGTCTTTTGTGTTTTCAGCTTTTCTTTTTTACCTTGTATGTTCTTGTCACCTGTTACAAGTTACCTTTGACGATGTTTCATATCCCCCCTGTGTAGTACCCTTCAACGGCGGGCCTCAAGGTAAAATAAATAAATAAATAAATAAATAAATAAAAATAAATAAATAAATAAATAAATAAATGAGTAACGACAGCTTAACGTTTGCCTCCTGATGCAGACTTTAGCAAATATTTAGTGAATTCCTGCAACAATATTGTCATTAAAAGGACTACTATATTTAGAGAAATTCTAAGATCTTATTATGTCTAAATATTGTTTTCTGTGTTGAAAAAGTCAAGAAACCCGATCCCGGCTAATTTGCGTGTAGGGTTTAGCTCAGCTAATACTTAAACGCTTGCCTAAAAGAAGGCATGTGGCAACACGTCAAAGAAAGTAACCATACCAATTCTGTTAGATAAGGTAGATAACATCGTCACCGCGTGCCGTATGCAGTGTGTTCGAGTGAAAGCGTGCGAGAGTGAGCCGACGATGGTGACTCATTCTCGCGCGCGCAAGAATGGAAAGCGGGGGAAAAGCGCGCCGTTTTCCGTCGGGTGCAAGGCACCGGCGGACGAAGGAAAATGCGACTTCTTTTGTTAACAGTGCATTATAGTGCTTACATGAGGCAATATGAACTATAAAAATATCAAGTGGCCTACAAAACATTTATGAACTCTGGATAGTTCTAGTTATTAGGATGAGTCCTATAGGAACTACAATGTCAGAATCAACGGGTTTTGCGACAATGCTATATTTTTGGAATAAAAACTATTAGAAGGTCTGTGAGCAATATGTATTATAGCAAATCCTGCCCCGTGTCTATTCCTTCAGTGAACGAACGAAAACAAAGGGCATTCGGCGCAGCTCGAAAGAAACCAGTCGCTCTTTTTTGATCTGACTTATTCGAAAAAGAGACAAAACATGGCGCAATTTAAAACAACTCGTCTATGTTACGGAAAAGGTGGAAATACAAGATAAAATTCTTTATTCCTAGAGAGGGAAGGCGCGATATTTCGCATGATTTCCGATATGTAGTGGAGAACTGGATTTTATGCAAGTGAGCAGGTGAGTTGGTCATATATTGACGCAGGTATCACTTGTTCTCGTCAATTACATTGCGGATCTCTAAGATTCGATTATGTGCGCCGTTGCAGACGTCTGGAGCCAGACCATACGTCATGTTGTATACTACCCAGTTGATCACGTATTGATCGGTCAGGTCGTAGCCTATCTTGCGGTATGTCTCCACCATCTGCAAAGAAGGAAATACTACAAATTGATGTCGATCTTACGTGCAATTATCCCTAATGATTAAAAAACTTGCAGTGATGATTGATGGCAAACAATGATTCCCTGTGATTTTCGAAATTTAAAAATTTAAAGTTTTACGCAAACATTATGACCTAAACAAATATATACAAAAGATTACTCACAGCACTCCAGAAATATGAAACCAGTTACGCAGGATAAATCATGACTCGATTAGGACAGAACAGCATTCAACGCAGTACTGCTGGTAACAAATAATGGCACTGCGCTAGAATACGGCTTGAAATACCAGTCTCGCCAGCCAATCAAATTTTTTTGCCGAAGACTTTACTGGAACAGTCTCTTCGGATCGCTTAGTAACCGGCGCAAGTATCTGTCTGTTCCCCTTGTAATTGTCTTTCGTGTTTGAATTTAGATTAAGTTTATTTTATCGCAAATAATCATTACTTTCTATAGGCATTATTGCAAATGAACTATTTTGTTCTATTCTTTTCAGTATTCACGGCATCCATTTGTTTCAGTAATTCTCCGCGTCATCTATGAGAACGGAAAGTTGTAGATGCCACAGCGTGCCAAGCTTGAATAATTGCGCATGTTAGTAACGCAGCTAACCATAACGTGTAACTTTTGAAGAAATATGCCTGTGGTTTATAACAGTAATTTTCTAATTATTTTCATCACTCCATCAGCACATTCCTTGCGCAAGAAATCAAATTGCATAATTGAGAAATGACAAATCTATATTAATGAAGTGTTTATTTAATTGCGTTAGCGCGCACATCGAAATTCAACTGCACATTGCAGTTCAACTGACGCTAGTTATCTCCTCAGGCCTGTTCAATTATTACATATTTTAAAGGCAGAACCAGCTTTAAGATGGGAACTGCCATACTTTCATTAGGAATTGCTATATCCTGACACTTATGTTTAAGTTAATATGCGTACTTATGCGTAAGCCCAAATGTAGCTGGGTCACTGATGAATTTGCATGTATCCAACGCATTATTGATCATTGTTGCACTCGCGTCCATTCGTTCGAAGTGGATATTGTATGCATTTGCAAACTCACAAGCTACAATTCGTTGGTGACAATTTGTGCTGCAAATTAAGTATTTTAAGTGGTAATTGCAAATACCCTGGCACATATTAAAATATTTATTTCGATTAATGAAAAAATTTGCCTTTTGGACTAATTCAGCATAAGAAGCAGAGTTGTGCAAAATGCCCCACGCGATTTGAAGAGCTTCTGCTAAGAGCAATAAAAAAACCTGTAATAAAGTTGAAGTTGAAGCTTATTTTCCTTCAAAGATCAGGTAGTTAGAGAAACAGGTAATGAAAGAAATTTAGAAAAATCTCCACAATATATTTCACGACTAATATCGACAATAATCCTATTGACATTGAAGCACTGCGTAGGTGCACCATGCTCCAACCGCCAACACCCGTCTTGTACAAGGCCGTGTATGCAGCCGGGCTGCTCTATCGCACTCGCCAGGGGACGCTGAGCCAACTAGGGGCGCCGCACGAAAGTCCTCGCATGAAGCGCATATGTATATATATTGAAACAAGGCAGTCTGAATATATGTGATACGGGTTCGACTCCGCCTAGCCCCCTGCAAATTTAAATGATACATTTATTGGAAGAGCGGCACATACAGACTAGTGGCTTACACCCAATGAAGCAAGTTTGCGTCAAAGAGGATTGTAGAGAAAGAGAGAGTGTAAACTTTATTATCAAATCAATAAGATTTGAGTCCGGCACCTTTTTAGTTGGTCTGGACACATGCCGCGGATGTGGTTCCGAGACCTTTTCTCGAAGGGGCTTTCTCGGCTCGCTGGACGGCCCAGTTTTGTGCTGTCAGCGTCGAGCTGAGCAGTGCGGTCTTCCAGCGCGAGCGGAGGCTGGCGGTGGAAGAGACGGAGGGGTCGGCACTGCCCAACTTGTTTGTTAAGTGCTGACATTCCCATAACATGTGAATAAGTGTGGCAACCTCGCCACACGATGTGCATCTGTTTGCTTCGTACATGTCTGGATACAAGGCGTGCATGAGTCTGCGATTTCTGCGAGAATCTGTTTGTAATTGTCTGAAGTGTACTGCTTTCATCCTGTCTAACCCTGCGTGAGGTAATGGGCTTACGCGTCTTTGTAACTGGTAGGGTGTCGTGATGTCGTGGAACCTGGTCATACGGTCCTCCCACGCCCAGACGTTAGCAGTATCCCGCGGGGGCTCTTCCTCCGATGATGCTCAATGAGTGAGACCTCGAGCAACGCGGTGAGCGGCTTCGTTGGGGGTGCTCAACCCACTGTGTGCTGGGATTCATAGCAAATGCCTTCGGTTATCAAATTCGGCCTCTCCCTGGTGTATGGGATGCCGCTGTAGTATGTGATACACCTCTTACGAGATGCGCCCATTTGCAAAATTGCGAATTGCCGTTTGCGAATCACAGGTCACGTATGTCACTTTGGTTTGTGTGAGGGCCAGTGCTTTGGCCGCTTCCTCTGCCGTTTCGGTATGTGCCGCTTCGGCATGTGCCGTATTCACGGTGACGCTCGTGAGGCGGTTGCCTCGGTGGCTAGTAACTGCCCCCACGAAACTCTTCCTGCCTCGATACCGGACTGCGTCGTGGAAGACCACCTCCTTGTTGTTGGAGTAACATTGGGTTCATGTGTTCTGCCCTCGCTGTACGTCTCCTCGTGTGGTGTTCGGGGTGGATGTTGCAAGGCAATGGGGGCACGTATGCTCGCTTATGGTTCTTGGAATTTCTACTTTGATGCCGTGCTGCGTGTGGTTCGTGATGCCGAGCTTTGCAAGCACGTGTCTGCCCTGGCAGGTCTTGGATAGGCGCTAGAGTTAGGACACTCGTTGCGCCTCCACGAGTTCCTCGAGCGTATTGTGTAAGCCTAGTTCTAAGAGCTTGGTGGTGCTGACTCCGGGCGCAAGTCCCAACGCACATTTTTACGCCTTGCGACTGACGAAGAAATGCGCATATCGAGTTACCCTTAGCTAGTGATTGAAGTGGGCGTAAAAGACATTCACTGAAGAGTGGTGCATACCCAGTGGAACATGTCCTGTGGTATGCATACCCCAGTGATCCAAGTCTTTGTAAATATGGTCATTTATAAGTAGCACATACCCAGATGCACATATCCGAGGCCCAAATTGACATCGAAGAGGTTCACTAAAGCGCGGCATATACGTATATTCACATGCCTTGTGATCCGAGTTGGAGTGAAAGAGGTTCATTGAAGAGCGACACAAACGTATCGGTACATTCTCAGTTACTCGAGTTGGCCTAGGAGAGTTTCATTGAAGAGTGGCGCATGCGAAGTGCCACATACAGTGCTACCAGTCGGCATCAGAGAGGTTCATTGAAGAGCGATACGTACGCAGTGACACTTACCCAGTGACCGAAGTTGGTGGGAAAATCGTTAGAGACAGTATATCCCGAGACACCGCCCGAAAAGTGGGTGAAGCACACAAAGAATGCTAATCGCATCAACACACAGATCTCCTTCGCTATGAGAATGAGTGAAAGCGAAGCTTTAAAGGGAAGCTGAAAAGTCCGTGGAATTCAATAAGACGCTCATATATGGATGCGCGAACGTCATAAACCATGCAGGTGAAATTTGGGGGGGGGGGGGGATTTTTCACTTAGGAGCGACGCAATCGTCGGTTAAAATTGCGCTGTAGATCCGCCCCCCGTCGAGCGCCGCGCGCTGCTGCGGTCGCTGGCGATGCGAGCGGAGACTGGAAACCGCGGCGTAGTGACGTTACACTGGTGTTCCGTTCCTTCGCAGTCTTCTCGACTGTGCCTCAACGGGCTTAATTCTGCGTGCGTGCCGTCCTAATCGGCTTCGCTCGACCCTACATTCCTTTGTTTGTGTGTATATATGAGTGGTAGTTGACGTGTGCAACATCTATTGACTCGGCGGCCTTCGAAATCGCCCGTGTAGCAGTTCGAACTTGACCTTTGAGGCAACTGACTGTCGGTTGAAAGGCCTTCCAAACACACGTGTGATACGGGTATTATGTACATACGGTTCCGGCTTGGCACTATTGGCTAGTCGCTCATAGTACTTCCGGGTGCCGAGCGACGAGTTCCAGATTTCTAGAAACGAGCGATCGAGCGACAACGCCGAGCGATCTATTCAAGCGGCGGCCCGTTTTGTCGCTCCAAGCCGTCGCCCGTCACCGTCGTGTGCAAAATCGCTCTCGTAGAATTTGGACTTAACGCCGAACTCCTAGAGAAACGCAAGCTCTCGAAATTTTCCAGGACCGTCTCAGCAAAACAGTACCAAACTACCTTGAACCGTGCTTCGTGTGTAGCGGCAGCACTCGGTCCGGACGAACACCATTGTTGACGCCACGAGGCGCCCGACTAATCACAGGCGGAAACAAGGCGCGCGAGCTGGGCGTGTCTGATGCTGCACTTTTCATTGAAATAAAATATGTTTGCGCTTTCTTTCGCTCAGTTTCGATGCGACATTCGAATTTAGAGGGTTGAAAACCACGACACACTGCTCTTCACTCATTTTTTCTGGAAAAGTTTTCAGCTTACCTTTAATTGGTATCGGGGAGTACCATTTGCAAGTAGAGAGCAGACGATTAATTTCGTCGTATTTTCACAAGGAAACGCCCAGCCCAACATAAAGTTGCGATGCTGGAACATGTGCATCTCACGCTTGATGACTATAGTATGACAACGACGGCACAACGACAGCGGAATGACTGCGAGAAAATGACGACGAATGAGCGAACAGGACCCCATGACAACCGCGCGATGACACCGATTGAATGACAAAGAAGGAATGAAGAAAAGAAATGCAGACGATGTCACGAGCAAAGCTGGATAAAGACTTCGGAATAACGACAAAGGATAGCACAATGATGGCATAATGAAGAAGCGTCACAACAACAGTATGTAGACGGCTCCTTGACGAAAATCGTATGACGAAGCTGGAACGACAATGGAACCAAGACAATAGAATCACTGTGATGATATAACCACGCATTCACGACGACCATTGCATGATAACACAATAATGTCTATGGCATTACGACAATCGCATGATTGGCGGGCGGCCTACGAATCAGTCACAGACGGACGGTTAGCCACTAATAAATGACGGGCGGTGAGGGACTAGTGGCGGCACACTGAGACAGCTTTCAGCGGCATTCAAAATAAAATGTAGATTTTGCCGAATAAAACCGCAACCTGGCCGCTGCGTGCCACTCTGTCGTTTCGCAAAAAAAAAAACGCGCCATAATGACGAGCACAAAAAGGAAAACTGTGGGCGTGCAACTCACGTAAAACCACTTTTCTTCAACAGCTTGAGGAAGCAGTCACGAAATTTGTGTAGGAGATTCGTGCGCGTGCACTGCCTTTGACAGTGATGTCAATTCACAGTAAAGATGCAGCGCCCTTCAAAAACACATTTCGCCCATTTCTTTCTTGCTCCCTTTTTTTCTTATTAGACTAATTGGTCGACCTATATTACCACTTCAGCTGCATTGAAGTACATGTGGTATTTGTAGATTTGCATATTTCAAAGTACGCACTTTCTGTCGTCTATAAGCTGTCAGTGAGCCTGTAGTCAAGCTGCTGTTAAGGAAGTATTTTTCCCTCTGTCTTTCCCAGCTAAGTACAGCCTTATGCACACATGTGGTTAATAAACTTCTTCATGTCCTCAATAATGACCCCGCTTTCGTGTAACAGTGCTACCTATTTGATGGCACGGCAACATCATACCAGGGGAGCAAATCGGCACACATATATTGCCATTCTTTCCATGCCGCCATATTGCATGGGCCTGACGTGATAGCCTGATATTACATGACGTAGTGAATCAAAATACCTACTTTGTGCCTTATTGTGCGAGGCGTTTCGAAGGATACCACTGTATCGGCTGTATCATTGCCCTCGGCGAAAGCGCAGCCAGACCCACCGATGTAGTATATCGAGGCACCGCTGGGCCCCCGTCCGAACAGCTGGCTTTCGCACACCTGCAAACCCAGCGCGACAGACACTGTTACTCGCAATGGTATTTACAAAAAGAGTTTCACATCAATATGTTCCTTTGCAAAAATAAAAGAAAACGCTTTTCTCGTGAAATTGGGTAGGATTGACATGTATCGTCGAGACAGCCATGTAAACAACCTGCCATAGTTCAGCCTGTTTGGTGTAAAATATGCTATGGGGTCCGAAAACTGTGGAGACAAAAAATAATTCAGTGCGCTTCTGGAATGACTTAAAGCGCCCACCCAAGGGTACCCGAGAAGCCATGAGGATTAGAAAAGCTGCAAAAGAACTACTTCTTTAGGATATGCCATATACTGTAAAAAAAAATAGGCAAACGCGGTCAGTAGAGCAACATGTTTTCTTAATTAAATTGAGCGTTTCCTTGCACGTTGAATTCCACAATAATATATGTCGGTACCGCTCAGCCAAGATTCCGTTATCTTGAAGTTAAAGAATATTGTCATGAGCACAAAGAAATAGTTTATTTAGGCCTTGCCATCGGCTACAAATGGCAAAAAATGACCACTGCACAGTCGTGGTCCTGGTCGTCTTTCCTCTCAGATCTCCGGCTCTCGTTTTCGAACATGGACGCAGCCTAACTGACGTCGAAAATAAAGCCCACCGGGAAGTCAACTGGCTTGTCGTGGCGTATGTGCTTTCTACCTGGTCAAATGGGTAACTTGAGTCCTAGCAGAACATCTATCAGTGCATGTTAGCAGCGCGAGAATATACTTCGCTGATCTTGTCAAGGACAGCTTACGTTCATCATCGTTTTCCAGCAGCTTTTGAGACAAACCACGTTCTTTTTTTTTCTTTTGTGGTATTCCAAAGCGAAGTTAGATCACCGCAATTATAAGTAACAAGTCAGTGCTGTGCGTAGTAACGTGCTTTAGAGTTTTCTTGGAACGCCATGCTACATAGACGCGAAAGTCGCCGAGCATCTTCAGTGAGGCATTGAGTATCGGCGATCGTTGAGTTGTCAAGGTGGTAAAAAGGAATGACGGTATCAAGCGTATACTGGCTTGGGCGAGCATTTCAAAGAAAGAAGGGTCTGTAGCCAGCGGTCTCATGTTTGGTGGTAGTGAATGCTTATGTAATAAGTCGTAGTACCTCATCCCAGAACTTGTGAGTGTATGCTTATGTATTAAGTGGTAGTACCTTATCCCAGAACTGGTGATCGCACGCAACATACTTGGAATGCATATTGATGATCGTTCGATTAATGCCCTCAGTGAGATGGTTCATCGGTAGATGATAGAGCGTCGTGTGCTTCAAGTGCGGGTCACACAAACGTTGAAGCGCTTTCAAGATATCCGGTGTGAATTAACGTCAGCGGGCACTTATAATAACCCAAGGTGGCTCGTGTCTCAGAACAATAGGGTTAAGTAGCAAGAACGACATTCCCGTGGCAGTGGTTGAGGGTATCGGTGCCACCTCGCAGTGACGCGTGAAGTAGTCGACGCCGATAAGTATCCAGCGGCATTGCCATTGTGTGACTGAGGAAAAGGACCTGAGAGATCTATTGCACTTTGCAGAAATCGCAAGCTTGGGGGATGACACAGCTTGAATGAGACAAGATGGGGCAGTGACTGAACCTTCAAGACATTGGCATTGCACGCACCTGGCCACGCACAGCTCAACCGAGTGTCGGATTCGCGGCCTGTCAAAGCGTGTTTCAATGACATGAAGAGTGCGCACAATGCCTAAATGACAGGAGGTAGGGTCGTCGTGCAAATCCCGAAGGATTGCTGGCCGAAGATGCTCCAGAACCGCTTGAAGTGAGTGTAAACTCGTGCTTGAGTAGTACTTTGTCTAGAGAAGTCCGTTACGTGCACATGAGCGACTTGTGATAGAATGGGTCATAGTAAAGACTGATTTGAAATGATTGTCTATCTGTAGTTTCCATTGACCTAGCGTTTCCTACAAGATCCTGGATGAAGCGTGGCCATCGAAGGACTCTTCCTCCGTGCGGCATTTTACGCCACCCCGCACTGTCGCAAAAATCAATGCTCAAAGTTACCTCATGTGTTGATCGGGAAATAACTACGAATTCCGTCGGGAAAACTCTACCCCCCAAGTACACTTCGGCAGTGCACCCACATACAGGACGCAGCAACTCGCCGCTGACTCCACAAAACATTGCCGCATGACCCCATCGAAATACAAACTTGTGCCCAAGGAGCCTTTCAAAAGCGAGAATTAATACACACGCATTTGCTCCGGTGCCCAAAATGAAGCATTGTAGAAAAACCATCAAAAACCACATGTACGTCGACCCGCCGTAGTTGGCTATGGTGTTGGGCTGCTGCGCACGAGGTCGCTGGTTCGGATCCCGGCCACTGCGGCAGCACTTGGATGGGGGCGAAATGCGAAAACACCCGTGTACTTAGCTTTCGGTGCACGTTAAAGAGCCCCAGTTGGTCAAAATTTCCGCAGTCCTGCAGTACGACATGCCTCATAATCAGAAAGTGGTTTTGGCACGTAAAACCGCATAATTAAATTTTTTTTTACGTGCACGTCTTTGTGAAAAATAATTCAGGGGGCATTTCTGTCGCTAATATGTGTCGAACGACTTCTGCCCTATCCGCCGCGCTTGTTCGTTTTCCGATTGCAAAGGCGTGGCGCAGCGGCGCAGTGGCGATGGGGAACGAGGTAAACGCGGTGCACCATTAGGTGGTTGGCGCGTTAAGCTCCTGTTAGATGCCGGCATGCGGCTGCGACAGCGTTGCGGGGAGTAGCGCCACCTGATGAAAATGTGGTGTACGGAAGTTGAGTTGTCTTCACGAAAAATGCGGTCCTATTGAGAACCTTGGTAGACCACTTCATGGCATTAGGCGCCGATTGCATAAACTCGCTCTATGGCCTGTGACAGTGCATGCGGGAAGAGGCCGGATATTTCGATGCTCCTCAATATAGTAAGGTACGTTGGTGTCAATTGCATAGCCGCCAGGTGGATCACATTCACCATGGTTAGGCATTGTCCGCCGGGAGGAGTGCGTGCGACGAAGGCGTTGGGCGTAGTCAGAATCCTGCTAGCTCCCGGTCTCTCTTGAGTGTGGAGTAGGACAGCCACCGCGTGAACCATTGAACGGCTGTATTGGTCATCTCGTGTGATGAGTACGCACCAGTGATGCCTGTTTCAGCGACGGGACGTCTGGGCGGAGCAGCAACTATCGAACACTCTGCCGTATGATTGACGGAATAACAATGCGCGAACTCCTATCCGCACTCACCACTGTTGTGACGTTAGCCAAACTACCGAACTTTCTGCGAATCAGAGAGTCTGCAGTGACGAATGAAGTCAGACATGGAATTCAAGCTTTCTTTGCCAACCAAAAAAAAATATAGGCACCTTAAGCTATACCTTTCAACGAATGTGCAACTTTAGCCTCTTTAGATATTCGAGAGTTGACTATTCTGCACAATTTCAGCGTTTCTTCAATGTACGTAGTACAGGTCTCGCCTGGAACCTGGGTGTTTGGGGAAAGCGTCTCTTCAGCGCATTTCTTTTGTTGTTGCACTGGAGTCTCCAACACACGCTTTGAGCTCCTGGACGAAAACGCTCTCCAAGTGTGCGTGTCTTAGTGGTCCTCGTAGGAGACGAGCGAAGGTAAGGGCGAACTCAACATTGACCAGCTGCGCGGTAGAGCCCGAGAAGTTTTATCGGTTCACTCTTACGGTTACTAGCCGGCCACTCATGGACTTCTCCGCCTTTTCGTCCGAAAGTTTGTGGCACCCCGTAGTACTACAACGAAACACCCGACATTCATCATGGATCATCATCAGAGATCCTAAGGAATCGACTGATCCCTCAAATTTGAAAAAAAAAAATTGAAAATATACGAGACATTTCTGCGAACGCACGCCAAACGAAAAAAATTCACTCCTCGATGATGGCAACTGGTTGATGGCTTCCGCTGCTAGCTGCAAGTCCGCACATAACGTGTACTTGCAGTAAAACCTTAACTTGTCGTTGCTTGCATCAACATCGCTCGCTGTATTGGCGCCAATTTCTTCACATAGTACACCGTACTCGCTTACGTCTAGAGTATTCGAGATGCTACATTTTCCAAAATGCTGGCATACTCAGCTCGGCTCGAATTTCATCCCATGCTGACGCCGTCCCATTCACTGTACCAGACAATGGGAAGTAGACATGTCGAAAGAATGTGAATGTAGACAAATATGTGAACTTGTTCCTAGCCACACATTGTTCTGAGCTTGTTCCGCCCTCTCAAATCGTTGAATGTATGAGTTATATCTCCACAGACATACCTGCTTCTCATTGTATACAAAGAGTAAAATCAGCAGCCACTTCTTTTGCAGCTTATTGCATCAACCTTCTCGTGGTCGATTGTTCGATACGTTTGCGGTAAAACTATATCCTCAAATTTAAGCCCATCCACCTATTTCGCTTATTATTAAAGAAATGTGTCGACCTGCACTTCGATGAATGCAGTCTTGATAAAAAGTTAACGATGCTTAAGCAAGTGTTATCAGAATCTATGACGTCAGGGCATGCAGGTGCGAGAGCTTTGCCGCAACGTGGCTATATAGAAATTCGGGCTGCAGAACTCGGGTTTCACATGCCAGAACCACAATCTGGTTGTGAGGAAGCCCAAAGTTGGGGTCCTCCGGAAGAATACTGGCCACCTATAGGGTTCTTTAAGGTGGACCACAAGGGAGCGTTTTTTTTTTTGGCATTTCGGCGCCATTAAACGCGCTCGTGGCGGCCTGGATTCAACCGTAAGATTGAGCACAACTGCGCACCCCTATCTTCCCTAAGCTACCACACGACAAGTAAAGCGCATATTGACACTTATACTCATCTTTCACCGGTGACCGGTTTTTCCCCGACAAACAAATGTTAAGCGTGATCGCTCGGCGTAGGACGCGGTTGTATGGATTGGAAGTGTCTCGAATGTTATCGATGGTTCTAGCCGTTGTCTGTTGTTACCCAACCTTGGGAATCCCGACCTTGTGAATCCTGATTGTATGCGCCTATCTAATTGTGTAGTACTTTCTGGAAGGCTGGCTGCACCAACGATTACGATGGAACTTTCGACGAGTCGTGTATAAAAGCCGGCGCACTTCACCCGCTGGTCAGGGGTGCTATGCAGGATGCGCCGATTTTGGCGAAACTCGGGATCTTCACGAGCTCTGACGACACCCCAAGATGAAAGCACGAATCGTACCGAGACACAGTTTATCTTTCGACAAGCCTCCAGTTTGATTGGTTTATCTAGATTCACTCTGGCTGGCTATCATTCCTTGGGCGTTGCCTTCTGGGCGGTCGACAAACTGGGGCTCACGTGATCATACCGTCGGTGCATGGTCGTGCCTTCTTTCACTTGTTTGTCGTTCCACCGAGTGCATTACATGCAGAAGCAAGTGGTAAAACAAATGCATTTAGTACAATATTATTAGTTACTTTAACGTGGTTTAGAAGCATTTTGAAGCTTACGAGATGTGCACTGAATGCATCTTAGAATAATTTGTAATTTATTACGCTTCGCATTATACCACGAGGGAACGCTGTAGTGGCGTCATCACATCCATTCACGGGGCAAGCATGGCGGCTAAGCAACAGAGAGGCCCAGTGTAAACAAACCCGTACAACGAGCTTGCAGTGCGCGACGTAGTGATCAGGCTCGACGATGGCCACTATTTCTTGGATAGTTCTGTTCCTCAGTGGGCAATCTTCCCGTGCACCCGGTAAGACTGTCAATAGCTTCGGCGATTTTACAGATCGCAACGCGCACCTACTGTTCACGGCGAAGTGCTGAAGAAACAAGATGTCCGGTGCTGCTTCTCCGAGTGCGCCGAGTTCCTCCACTCTGCGTGACTGCGATCGTCACGAACATTACATAGTGTGGGCAAAAGGCAGACATCCTATATAGCTACGATGGGACAAGGAGGTGGTAGCGGCGATAGATCTCGCTACCAGCACAGTGAAGGAGTCATCGACTAACTGCAGATAAGTATATTTCTACTGTTTCATATTTAGCATAATAAGAGTGCACGGAATAAGTCACTTTCGTAGTAACGAACTGAATGTCCAGCAGTTTAAAGAAGGCAGTGAGAACCAATGAGTGTTCGTGCTTTTACATGCAAGTGGGCCCGCGAAAATATGGAAAAGATGAAGGTAACCTTCACTAACTTAGTGAGATAACAGAAATTCATGAGTGACATTAAGCCAGCAAAATTTACGGAAGAGTATCTTTATCCAAGTGAAATATCAATAGCAAGTACTGATATAAAGCAGGAAACTTATACAAAAATTTCACGGGTTGAACAGCACATGGAAGGCATTACCGAATCGTGATCGCCACGTTACCAATATCCTTGCAAAAAGTCTAGAATCATTGCATTCCACCGGTTATGCAATATGGGACATAAACCTGGAGGTTAATAAAGAAACTTGAGACGTCAAGGACTGTGCAGAAAGCGAAGTAACAAAAATTGTTGGAGATAGCATTAGGGCAGGAAGACAGTGGCATAGTTAACCGTGGCAACTGATATGCTAGTTGAGATTAAGAAAAAAGAAAGGAATCGGCAGGCAGGCCATGCACGTATTTGATCACTTGTTGCCAATTCATATCAGGTGATTACATAAGCATGACAGAATGGATGTCAAGGAGAGAGAACTACAGCCGATGATGGTATAAAATTGCGTAATGGGACAAAAATATGATGTTTGTAGGCATAGGATGCAATCAGCTCGTGTAAGACGGGATTGTAGGGTGAGGCATTTGTTTTGCAGCGAACAAAAATAGGTTTGTGGTGCTCACAGTAGAGACTCGTTAAGGTGCGGGGCCACCTCAGCTGCTGGCACACCTATCAACATGACAATTGGCTCTAAAAAAGAAAACCCCAGTTATGAAAAATAAAGCAACGTTGTCCCAACGCATTGTTTTATTATGCATACTACACTAGAGGCTTCCACAGTTAAGGGCACTTAGTACTAATAGTGCAACGAGCATTTTTCTTTGTAAATAATGCTTTGTATGCGGCTGATTTATTCCAATACACTCTTTTTGCAGCAAAACATTCTGCTGCTGGAGGCACTCAACCGCCTGGTGGCAGTAGGCGAGCGCCAGGCACGTGCTCTTGAGAGTGTGGCAGAGGTCCAGAGGGCTGCTCTGCAGCAGTAGTATCGGTGTCCTCACTGCTCTCCTGTCGAGCCCACAGAAGGCACCTTATAAAGGAGCTTTCAGTTTAATATTTTGTTTATTTTTCAAGAACATGAATAAAATTATTGCAGTAAACATTGTGCTGTGCATATTAGGAGACTTGTAACATGCACTTGGTGTCCCTTCAAAATAGGCAAAAACGTAAGACAACCTGTGCCACTCTTGGACCATGTAAATAAAAAATACACTGATGCAGCATACACGTCATCGTGCTGTTTGTTCTTTCTATGTGCAAGAATACAGTGCGTGTTGATTAGCCACAAGATGAACGGTGTGTGTAATTCACAATGAAGACAGGATACAGGAGGAGCTTAATAATGCTATCACCTATAGACTGTGCATATAACTGCAACACTCCCCGATTCAAATGTACCATTACATGCATGTTCGATACCACATATTCTTTAACATTGTCTTACAATTGCATGTTCCATATTTCGCACACCTTAAGCCCTTGCATAGCGCACTTCTGATGTATCCATTTCATAGGCCAAATAATTGTACACTTTGCACTTTTGTGTTGTATGAAAAGCAGCATCCTTTACAGTCGTATAAAACATCAGAAGACAGAAGAGGCCCCACCCAGATGACCAAAATGCAGCAGCCAATTGCCTACACTTCTAAAGAAATAGTCCCTCTCCAAGGAGTCAGTCTAGAGTGCATGCCCATTGGTGCAGGCTTGTGTTCAACTGCCTTGAAGTGCAGATTCCGCAGCCTCCTAAAGGTGTATCCGAATATAGAAACACGTAACGCCTTGCACCAGTTGCATAGACTTCTGCAACTTGATAGCACACAATGATCAGGAGCAGAAATCTATAAAGATCTGATCAAGAAACGCCAATGTATGATAGCCTCTAACCCTACAGCTAGAATAGAACTGGCAGAACTTTCGAAGTTAATCAACAAGCGTAAGACAGCTGACATAAGGAAGTATAATATGGATAGAATTGAACATGCTCTCAGGAACGGAGGAAGCCTAAAAACAGTGAAGAAGAAACTAGGAATCGGCAAGAATCAGATGTATGCGTTAAGAGACAAAGCCGGCAATATCATTACTAATATGGATGAGATAGTTCAAGTGGCTGAGGAGTTCTATAGAGATTTATACAGTACCAGTGGCACCCACGACGATAATGGAAGGGAAAATAGTCTAGAGGAATTCGTAATCCCAAAGGTAACGCCGGAAGAAGTAAAGAAAGCCTTGGGAGATATGCAAAAGGGGGAAGGCAGCTGGGGAGGATCAGGTAACAGCAGATTTCTTGAAGGATGGTGGACAGATTGTTCTAGAGAAACTGGCCACCCTGTATACGCAATGCCTCATGACCTCGAGCGTACCGGAATCTTGGAAGAACGCTAACATAATCCTAATTCATAAGAAAGGAGACTCCAAAGACTTGAAAAATTATAGACCAATCAGCTTACTGTCCGTTGCCTACAAACTATTTAATAAGGTAATCGCAAATAGAATCAGGAACACCTTAGACTTCTGTCAAGCAAAGGACCAGGCAGGATTCCGTAAAGGCTAATCAGCAATAGATCATATTCACACTATCAACCAGGTGATAGAGAAATGTGCGGAATATAACCAACCCTTGTATATAGCTTTCATTGATTACGAGAAAGCGTTTGATTCTGTCGAAACGTCAGCAGTCATGGAGGCATTACGGAATCAGGGTGTAGACGAGCCGTATGTAAAAATACTGAAAGATATATACAGCGGCTCCACAGCCACCGTTGTCCTCCATAAAGCAAGGAACGAAATCCCAATAAAGAAAGGTGTCAGGCGGGGAGATGCGATATCTCCACTGCTATTCACAGCATCTTTACAGGAGGTATTCAGAGACCTGGATTGGGAAGAATTAGGGATAAAAGTTAATGGGGAATACCTTAGTAACTTGCGATTCGCTGATCATATTGTCTTGCTTAGTAACTCAGGGGGACAATTGCAATGCATGCTCACTGACCTGGAGATGCAAAGCAGAAGAGTGGGTCTACAAATTAATCTGAAAAAAACTAAAGTAGTGCTTAACAGTCTTGGAAGAGAACAGCAATTTGCAATAGGTAGCGAGGCACTGGAACTCGTAAGGGAATACATCTACTTAGGGCAGGTAGTGATGGTGGATCCGGATCATGAGACGGAAATATCAGAAGAATAAGAATAGGTTGGGGTGCTTTTGGCAAGCATTCTCAGATCATGAACAGCAGGTTGTCATTACCCCTCAAGAGAAAAGTATATAATAGCTGTGTCTTACCAGTACTCACCTACGGGGCAGAAACCTGGAGGCTTACGAAAAGGGTTCTACTCAAATTGAGGACGACGCAACGAGCTATGGAAAGAAGAATGATAGGTGTAACGTTAAGGGATAAGAAAAAAGCAGATTGGGTGAGGGAACAAACGCGAGTTAATGCCATCTTAGTTGAAATCAAGAAAAATAAATGGGCATGGGCAGGACATGTAATGACGAGGGAAGATAACCGATGGTCATTAAGGGTTACGGACTGGATCCCAAGGGAAGGAAAGCGTAGCAGGGGGCGGCAGAAAGTTAGGTGGGCGGATGAGATTTAGAAGTTTGCAGGCACGGCATGGCCACAATTAGTACATGACCGGGGTTGTTGGAGAAATATGGGAGAGGCCTTTGCCCTGCAGTGGGCGTAACCAGGCTGATGATGATGATGATGAAGCAAAGCTGGCTGGCCACACTTCCATTATGAGGGGCTGAAAAAGGTCTCGCCAAATATTCCCATGACGTCCTTGAAAAAGAGGCGGTGTTTGGCACTTCTTTAGAATCAAAAACAGGTTACACTGAATGTTGTGTAGCACGTCAAAACAAACTGAGCTTGGTTATTTGCACAGTATGTAATGAGAGGTTATGCTTCACATAGGAAACAAACTGCTCTGTCCAGTACAATTTTGAGGCCGGTATGGCACCTATCATTTCAACAGTGTCTATATACAAATTACACTTTTTACAGGCCATTGATTTCTCCATTATTTTTGTGTGATGGTTCTTTCAATCAGCGCTTGTATTACATGAGCAGGTGGATTTGAAAGAAAAGCTTTGTTTGCAAACCTCCCGACTTCCATAACTGTGTGGCAAGGCACTGGCATGTTGTCGAATAGCTCACACTTCCTCGGTCCTGCACCAAAGAAGCCCAGTGCTCTGTTTGAAGTTGAATCGCACAACAATTCAACGGCACAAAAAGAAGTGTAACACACACAGCAACGCATTCTGCTGTGTGTATTTCTCTTTGTGTCCCGTGTAATTGTTGTGCAATTAAACTTCAAGCTTCTATACCAATACACCGTCTTCAACCTCACCAATGCTCTAGTTATTAGGCCACAATGGTGCACATCTTTGAAATTTCCCAACACAAGTTAGCTCTCCCAAAAATCACAAATGTTAAATTTTGCAGCACAGCTGTATGTATGCACTTGCCATATTCTTTACCACTAAACTCACAGGAATCAAAGAGGCAAGCATTAACCAACCTTGCTGCTGCCGTTACCATTATCATCATGACACCAATGGAAAGACAGTGCGACGTTTCAGTAAAGGGAGTGCTGGAGGGAAAGGTGTGACAGCGAGGGCTTACAATAAAAATAACGGTTACGAGACATGTTCCATGCCAATATATGCTGCATGTCGCTCAGCCTACTTTGGCATTGCGGCAAGCGTTTACTCGTTTGGGCATATCACATTTTGTGTAATCATTGCTCTAAAGCTGCACAAATGGTCTATTTGCTCTGCAATATTTATTTTTATCATGGTGGGTTAAAGACCCACTTTTCATTGGCATCTGCACCACATTTCTCCCGATATGTAATTTTGCCTTGGTGGTTCATGACATCTTCACGTACAGAGAGTTCTGCAGAGTATCGGATGTGCATTGTTCCACTGCTTAAAAATTAGAGCCCCATTATGAGACGAAAATATACAACTTATCCATCCGGAATAACGGCGCCCCCCCCCCCCCAAAAAGAAGATGCACTGAACCTCTGGCACATGCATCGACAGTGAACAGAGCAAACAATCTGAAGTATTTTCTTCATGCACGCCAACACACTAAGATTCTCAATGCATTTTCATTTCGCCACAAATGCATAGGCACAACCGGCTTGCCGCAACATCCACATCTCGCGCTGCAACAAATTGTGCAATGCCTCGCTGTTTCATAGTGCGGCCGATAGATTACGCATGACCAAAATTCGGCATTGTGCATACTTAGTAACTTCACCAATGAAGAACCCCAAGTTCTTTATGAGATTAGGATTCATAGGTTACTTCACACAATTTGTGATATCCATTTATGTATTTATACCTAATTAACCTCTTTGCCAAGAAAGTGAGCCATTTGGAAGGCACCCTGACAGACAATTAGAACAATCGGCCAAAAGTGATCAACCATCGATAAAGTCTGTTAATCACAGTAACGCTGACATTGAAGGCGCCTTAATTCCTACGTACGTTCCGTCGACACACCCAACTACGTTCGTAATGTTCCCACGAAATAGGAAGCATTCTTTTATATATGCCTGCTCCGCCGCAGTATTCTGGAAAGCTACCCACCGCTTACGCACTGCCGCATCGATAAGCGCGTCAGACACATCTCTGGCACAGTTGCTAACAGTAGTTTGGTGGCGTCCAATGTAACGGTCGGCGCCGACGCTTCCCTGAAAACTCCCAGTCCCGTAGAAACGGAGGGTACAGATGACTTGCTCTACGACGGTGAGCGAATGAAGCCCGCCACGGTGTCTCCGCAGACAAAGAGTCTTCGCCTAGCTCGTCACACAACCAGCACACTGATGTCTTCGACAGGCGAAAATGACGCTGAAACTCCCCGTCGGTCATGCATGTGAACGGGTCCGGGCGGTCATACTGACGCTTGCTGCCGCTGGATGCAATGAAACAGGCTGCTGCTGCCGCCGCCATGTTCCCGAGTTGAACTCGGAGGGGGTTTCGCGATGTACGAGTTTAGCACGAGTTCGCCTGTCGATCAAAACCAGAGGTCACGCCCCGCGAGAGGCATGTAACTATTGCGCGCGCACCCACTCCAGTTGGGCCACGCCCAACTTATCTTCCGGCAACAGCGACGCGGTGTCGAGCTGAGAGGCATCAACGATCTTGACCGCCGACATAAAACACGCACAACACACTGTCATCGGTGATGTACTGAGCACCACTATCAAATACAAAGCGTTGACTGTCGCTGGCTTATGCAAACATCTTCTCGGGCTGACATGGCCGCACAACACGGTTTCATTGCCTACATTGTGGCGCGTAGCGCACAGTAAATAATTATCAGCACGTCACTGTAGCTGCTTGCAAGGCGTCGATGCGTCGAGGGGGACGACGATGCTGAGGAGTGCGTATTGCAGCAGTCGTTTGAGATGGCCGCTCTGTCATCGGTGATGAAACGGAGCCACAGCGTCGTAAACACGATCAGCGTCCGAGAATTGCTCGCTCTTCTAGACCCAGTGCAATGGCATTTCTTCATCACTAGCACTGCGCACTCAACAGTTCCAACACCTCTCTCCGTCTGAAATCTGATGTCATAACTGCACACAAGAGCCCTCACCTGCCAAAATGCGAGTGCTGCGGTGTCGTTACGATATCCATCTGCGATCGCTGCTGGCTCCAGCAGAGGTAATCCGCAAGCACCTTCGACTGCACAACACACTCATATACTTCGTACATGTGCTCAGAGGCGCCTTCACTGGGCAAGCGATGACAAGCGGTGAAGTGTGTCACTGGGGAAGCACGCACTTTTCGCAATGTATCGCAGAGGCTTCGCGCACAAGGATAAACTGGTACATTTTCACTGAACTGCGTCACTACGCACTCTAAAATAACATACCGCCATTTTGCAGCGACAGCTGTTGTGTCGTTTTTAGTTGGTAAAGCGGGGGCCTTAATAGCCTAGTGAGGCGCCTGCGATGAACAGCCGTACCGCGGCGCTGCGTTTCTCTTGCCCTAATAGAGAAAGAGTGGCCATGACTCTCCATGGATCATGACCGACTTTATTGAGAATAGCACTGCAGCGCCCCTAGGCGACTTATCCCCGTATGAACGCCCTCGTGCGTGCGACCCGCTTCAATGTACCGCTTCTAAGCTTTCACCTCCCTGTTGCCACTCGCGGCAAGAAGTGCAAAATTTAATAATTTGCTCGATCTCCGTTTGTCATCACACATTTCTAGCGTTGAAAACGAAAAACAGATACCTAGAGAAATAAAAATGTTCGTTATTTTATTTGTTGTATTTTATAACGTATTCGTTTGAGTGAAAGTATAGGTGCAAGAATGCGCCGCATGTACCCTGTTCGCATTCGATTGAGGATAGAAAGACAGTGCCCGAAAGATGAGGCACGCCCTTGACGCGCTCGGGAAACGCGTGGCAAGCGGCTCACGGCAGATGTGCAGACAGACAGCGGGGCAGTCACGGCATCGCTAAGTTGCGATAATCCGTTGATAACAATACGCGGCGATGGCGTGTTTCGTTGTGCAGCCTTCTGCGCTTGAAACGTGGAAGCAGCGTGCCGCGCAGGGTGCGCTCCTGTTGTCATACGCAGCTTTTTGTCTACATATTTTTTTGCCTGCACCTTCGGCGCGTTCCGCGCTATCTCCGTTCACTGACTGCCGTCGAGCAAACTCGGGTAAAACTCGGGTGAACGAGAAACTCGGCGCATCCTGCATAGCACCCCATGTTCCGAAGAAGACCGACTGCGCTCGCCGCATCCATCGGCCTTTGAATGGCAGTTGCCTTTGTGGGCTAAGCTGCGCCCAGTAAAAAGTTCGCATCGTGATTTACAGTTTTGTTACCGTGTTCTTCATCGTAACAGCGACGTGACAATGTTCTTGTAAAGGAGGACCCATACACGATGGAGCTTGACAAGCTCGCTGATAACGATGTTGTAGTTAGCGACGACGTGCTTATGCCGTTTAGACGAGGGCGAATCATCACACGATAAATATGGTGGGAAACTAGCCACCTTGTGTGAAGGGCATAAAGCCCTCTTCGTTGGCTGCCACAGGAATCATGCTTTTCGCTGCCACTCACATCGGAAAACCAGGTGGCATTGTGGAATCGGCATGGAACTTTCTGCAGGGGGTCTCCTTGCACCTTTGCGAGAGAGACACCAGCGAAATGGTCGAGACGCAAGCTGAATGCCAGGGCGAATTCGTACATCGGGCGCCGGATACTTGTTATGGTACTCACAACATCAACCTGAAAGAAAAACATCGGAAACCGGTCAACTAAGGGTAAAGTACGCGTCTCTCTCTCTCTCTCTCTCTCTCTAACACACACACACACACTCACACACGCACACGCCCCCCCCCCTCCCCACACACACACACCTTTTAGAAAATTTGCACGTGACAGCGATTTTATAGTGTTTGATAGAGCATTGCTCTAGCAATGCCCAAATTGTTGCAGAGAACCTGAAGTTACAAGATTAATGTTGCTTATTAGCTCTAATTCATCTTACCTTCAAAGCACTTTAGTAGACATTCATCCGCAGCCAATACACTATTTTGTGAAAATAATATTCTAGGTTTGCTTTACACGCCAAAACCTTGATGTTATCATGACGCAAGTCGTAGTGGGCGACTGCAGATTATTTTGCCGGATTTTTATGTGCACGCAAAGCACAGCACTTGGATGTTTTTTTTTTTTCATTTCGACGCCAACGAAATCCGGCTGCCATGGCCTGAATTTGATCCTGCGTCTCCGGACTTAGCAGCTCAATGGCAAAACAAGTACGCCAGGCTTGTAAGCTATTGCCCAAATTTATGGGGATTATGCCGTCGCATCTCTCTCGTACATATTGAATGTCTGCTGAAAAAGGTGCAAGCAGCTTCATATTCTTCAGATACGCACCTCATTTACTTGGAACAGGTGCATATCTTGCAACGTATGATCAGAATGATCAGGTGCCGCACAAGACACAATTGTCGGCGCTAGCCAATATATCGCGAAATGAAAACACTTATAGAGCTGCGCTCAAATTTCCATTAGGGAGTATTGTAGTTGGCGGGAATATTTTTCCTTTGCCACAGTTAGCACGTATCTTGTGCCACACACTATGTGTAATCCTTGCTTTATGATATTCAGTCAATCAACCAAAATTATATTTAGAAATTCGGACTTCAATAGGAATGATATTGTTTTAAGTGACCTGTCTATAGCCGCGAAGGCAATCACTCTTCAGTTCAGAGCCCCCTACATAGCTGACATAGAACAAAATATTGCAACGACATACTTTACTTACCTGCGTGTGCTTCGCCGGATGCAGAAAACATATTGACCAAGGGCCAAGTTAATGGCATGATTACAAACACGCAAAGTTCTAATTCTCGCAGCGTAATCAAGCAGGCGCGGCAGCATGACTAAATTTCATGGACTTACCACATGATATGAACCCACTTTTCATAAGGCTTTAGATCTAAAAAAGCCGTTGTTGACCTAAACCACAAAGCGAGTGAAGTTTGAGACTTACAATGCCCTGTCTACAATGGAGTCCTGTCTAGTTGAAGGCTGTTCAAAAACGCTGCCTTAATCGAAACCCTCCCTACAAAATAAAGAAATTATGTGGATCCCACGCACTATATGAGAATACTCGTAAGTGAAGCCTTAAGTTCCGTTTGCGTCGCTTGACGTTAACAGGTGGTGATTTTGACGCCGCCTTTTTAGGCCTTCGGGGTTTAGTGCCATACGACAGTAGCGAGTCGACGGTTACCTTAGGTGCATCGCTTGTGATGGTCTACGTAGCACGCCTAACACACAGTGAAACGTGTTGGCTTGAGGCGATGTTGAGCGCCATTCTTCCTAGCCTGGGAGAGTGCACCTTCTTACCTCACACGGTGCATCGAATCGTGGCAGAAGTGTAAAATTTTAATTACCATACGGGGCGTTACGTGCAGAAGTTCCAATCTGATCATGTGGGACGCATTAGAGGGGCACTGCGGATTATTCTATTTCACGTGGATTTATTTAATGTGCACCCTAGTCTACGTACGAGAGCGCTTTTGCACTTCGAGCAGGTCAAAACGCGGCTGCAGCGGTTGTAACTGAACCCGTGGCCTCGAGCAACGCCATAGTCACAAAGCTACGGCGGCGGGTACAGAGGCGTTGATTAAGACGGGCGGCTGCTTTCCTGGTGTCGTCTAAAACGGTGTGAGGCGAGATTGCAGTTTTCTGTCGGAGCGCCTTCCGTCACTTGTCCACTTGACAATGTTGCCACAGTGTTTCTTTGCAGAAATAGCAGTAACGTACCGTTTCTGCTACTTGAGTTTAACCTTGAATTAAATGCATCCGTTTTGGCCACGACTGCTGCCGTGTGTAGCACTGGCGTTACCTTGTTTTTCCTACGTGCTTGTTCTCCCGCCTGCGCTTCTTCAATGTATGCGAGTTGCCACGGAACACAAATTCACTCGTTTCGTGTCTGCGTCGGTTCTACCCTACCCTCTCCCTACCTCCTATCTAGCATTCTATCTGCCTCACCTTTATAGTCTATTTCTCATCAATACAAAGGCAAGCGCTGTAACTTCCGCACTCTTTTGGCGAGGGACCCAAGGATAATTTCAGCAGTCGGGAGGACATTGCGGCGACACCCAGGGAGCTTGGCGACGCGGTGACGCGCCCATCGCCGCGATGCGATGGAAAGAAAGGTCAAAACAGTTTCTCACGTCAGCTTTTCTCTTTACCGCTCTCCTGCCATGTATATTGTGGGGGTCTCCTCCTGTGCTCTTGGGACAAAGGAACGACAACACAGTAGTGCAAGCAATCACTAGGGCATTTATTGCACCTTTCATAGATCAATGTCTGCTAGCCGAGTTGCTGCACACAAAACATGCCGATGGGCTCGCGACAAATCTAGAAGTCCGACTCACCGCGACCGGGTAACGAGCGAATATGTTCGCGCCATGCTGGATCCCAACGCCTGATCGTTCGCACATATGGTCACGCTAACGGCGGCGCGTTCGAAGGCGGCCACGCGAGACCGTCTCGCAGAAGCATGGATCGGCGCGCACGCGGGACGTCCGGCGCGTTCGCCGGCCCGCCGCCCAAGAGGAAGAGCCTTTCTTACCCGCGCCCAAGAAACCCCGCAGCAGCACAACACTCGCGCGATCTCTCGCACTTCGCTTGTAACACTCCGACGGCCGCGGGCGCCAGGCCACGCGGCGAAGCTGCACTGCAGGAGCTATGCGGGAATACAAGATATCGGGACGCTTGAGAGTCGCGTATCCCCGCAATATACACGTTCTGTACTACTCCCCGACGAGGCGTGCAAGGCAGCAACAGGAGCACTACCAGTGGAAAAGTCGAAGAAAAAGGCAAAGAAAGCTAGGCTTTCAGAGAAAGAGAAAAACAAAAATAATGAAGAGAGAGAGAGACAGAAAGAAACTTTTATTTGGAGTAGTGATTTGTCAGTCGAGGTGGGAGGGTCCCTTATTCCAGGAACCCTCTGGCTTGGATCGCCCTTCGGGCCCGGGCGACGAGTTCGCGCTGGTCGACCAGGTCCGGCTTGGAGATCTCAGCCTCCCACGTTTCAGCGAGGAGGTTTGGGTCTGCGTCTGTTGCTATTAGTTGTGGCGCTGTGATGCTTGCTCGGGCGTTCGTGCATTGCATGAAGAGGTGCGCCAGGGTGTCTGGCACATTGCAGTGTGGACAGATGTAGTTGTATAGCGTCGGGTGGAAATGATGCAGTAAGGTTCCGTGGGTAAAGGTATTGCTCTGGAGTCGCCTGTAGTCGGTGTCTTCGTTTCTTGTTAGTTTCGGATGTGGTGGAGGATAGACCCTGCGTCCAAGCCGATAGTGTTGTAGCAGTGCTTGGTAAGTTAATGGTATTGTTTCTGTTTCCTCCTCTGATTTCGGTGGGTGGGACCTGTGTAGAATGTCGTGCGGGGAAGCCCGGTTGATGCTTGCGCGGGCAGCGGTGTGTTCCGCTTCATTCCCCTCGAGTCCCTCGTGTCCCGGAATCCACATGACGCAGGTGTAAGAGGGAGGAGTATCGCCACGTTTCAGTAAGTTGATCGCTTTGATGGAGATCCTGCCCTCCATGTAGTTGCGTGCCGCTGTTTGAGAGTCGGTGAAGACCACTATGGGATCCTCGCTTGTATGGGTGGCGAGTGCTATTGCGGCCTCCTCAGCTGTCTCCGCGTGTTTGGCGAGAATTGTCGCCAATGCCAGTGTCGTCCACCTGTAGACCGTCACGCTGATGGCGAAGGCGTTTTGGCCCGGATACTTGGCTGCGTACACGTAGCGCGCCTGCGGGTCGTTACGGTGCTTGTGTCTGATGGCGTTTACCCTGGCGAGGCGTCTGCCTCGATGGTGTTCTGGATGCATGTTCCGAGGGATCTGAAGAACTTGTAGACATTCTTGCAGCTTCGATGTGATCTTTTCCTTGCGTTCTCCGTCGTGTTCTAGATTGTTTGCGTATCCTGTGCGTCGGAGAATTGCTCGGCCTGTGGTTGTGAGCTTCAGTCTCTCGATCTGGTTGATGAGGTGCGCTTCCGCGAGTTCTTCCCAGGAGGTGTGAACTCCCATGCGAAGCAAGCGGTCATTGGACGCGGTTGTCGGTAGTCCTGAGGCGAGCTTCGTGGCCTTTCTTATTAGAAGGTTTAGTTTTTGTTTCTCGGTTGTCTTCAGGTTGAGGTAAGGAGTTCCGTATGTAATGCGGCTGTAAAGAAGGGCCGGATTTCGCATGACTTCTGCTTCATTTTCTTATTCCTATGGATCTATATCTTGACATAGATGACGCTGAACGCCATAAACTGCCGATTGTACCGTAATTTCCTGAATGCATGGGCTTCTGTGAAAGCTATGCTTCTACGTATACCTGTGCCTTGGATGCTGTGCGATGTTGTGCTACCTTCATGACCGGCGCAGGTGAAACAGTTTTTAGTGTCGTTTTCGTTCTTTGTGTCCGAGTGTTATTCCTCACTAAAGCACTGCAATAATTCAACACGTACAACCCGACAACCTCAACCTTAGCTCTTCTAGTTTTAAACATTCCTGTGCCAGAATACATATGCCATCGTTGTTTTAAATATATCGCATGACATAGGCGTAGGTACGCAGGACTTTTTACCGTTCACTCGCAGATTACGTTACAATGCGCGTTTCTCTCTCGCTTTGCACGGCCAGTACCTATGTACAACGGAGGGTATCGGTATATCGTAAACTAGCATGGTCGAATCGAAAACCACGAGTTCACAACGTACGATCGTCTTCATCGTCCTCATCTTGCTGCCGTCATCACAAACACACTGGATTCACAAATATAAGGGCTGGCCTTACGATAAAAACAAAACGTTTCTTGATCTGGCGACGCTTCGCGGAACCCCAAAGGCTGCTTGATAGTCGGCTATACGGAAAATACATTACGGAACATTGATCTGCACTGTGCGTGAGATCTAGCGCCAGCGTGCGTGAAAGCACCCCGTTCATTGTATAGAAACTAGTGGTGATGATCCTTTCAAGATTTTAAAGGAAAAAGAAGACGCAAGTATCTGTAGAAAGCTCGGATACACCAAAGCATATAGAAACAATCACGTATGGAGAAGAAATTGCGCCAGATATAGTGAAACGTATACACAGTCTTCGGTATGTGTCGAACGGTGCAAGACAGCTAGAACATCTAGCTAGAACACCCTTACGCAGCTCTGCTGTCCCTTATGTATAAACTCGCCAAGATTAGCGTACGACTGTGACGATATTTTTCTTCCCCTTTCTAGTGTTCTACATTTCTGCGTGGTTCACTTTTATGCATTTGTTAAAACAAAGTCATTCAGACTGTTTTTCAAGCGCTTGCGAATGAACTTTCTTTAGGTATAGGTCGGTGCACGCAATTTATGTGCTAATTTTGTCATTCTTAGCGTCTCTACGCGCTTTTTCTGTTCAATAACACACTTGTGTTTATCTGCCGGTTATATTATTTTTCAGAATGGTTATGATGTACCAATTTAATGTCCTTATTTTGAAATTTCAGCTGTGGATTCCTTTGAAACTTAATTTCGTTGTCACAATAATGATTGAGCTGACATTGTATATCAGCCCATGCAAAACATATTTCTACGCGAATTAACAGAACGTTTTCTCGAGTAGCCCATTTGCGCTAAAGTAAGGAAGCATGGGATCGTGCAACCAGCCATTTATATTGAAGAGCACTTTGAACTATTGCCCATAAATGGTTGTCGAACTTACTCAGAAGTTTCAGAAATGTGTTTCAAAAGCTCCTAAGTTCAATGCACGCAGAGGTTAAAACCTTGATAGCTACCCACCATTGTTGATTCGTTGGTCTGAGGGAGGCAGCGATTGTCCCAAGCTGAAGATGGGTAAACTTCGTTTACCCTTTCATTCGTTATGGTCAGGATAATTGCAAAGTTCAGGTGCGTGATCCTGCAAAAAAAAAACATGTACTCTGTCATCTATCCTATAATGGAACTTTTCTATGGCACCTGGCAATACTAATGCGGCGTTCTACAGATGTTAAAGCGTTAAGCAATTTTTTTTTTTACTTTTTACACAAAGCACGCGAATCCTGACACACAACGTACATACTTCGTGAACCGCGGAAACTGGTACAATAATTTTTTGAAATGTTTGAGAAAGCTCGTTTGGAACAAACTGAAACGAACATGTGCCCTTAAGAAAATAATGAAGCCATGTGAAAGTATGACTGAAAAGGTAGGCGCACGCATCACTATCAGGCAGCAATAGAATTGCGATGACTGGCGATAAAATTGGTGTAGTAGTGCTTAGTAGCAGCTGGTCTTACCACGGTCGCTGAGTTTGCACGTGAAGAGCTTCCTGGGCTGGGGTGTTACCAGTTTGGTATCGATTTCTCGGCCACATGGCAGACACTGTCTATGGGTCGGGTGACGTTTGTAAAATCCTTTGCATCATGGCATCAGCTTTCCATGAGTTGCCGGATGTCATCGACCGAGTATGAAATCAGCCGCACAGTATTCTCGCCCGCATGGCACGAATAGAATGCTGCTTTATAGGGTCACGTGCGTTGGCACAGATGTTGTAAAATGTAGTGAGCGCTCGGACAACGCTTTTTTGTGAGGGAATTCACATATGAACATTGTGAGAGATGACTTCTAGGAAAGAGGAGATAGTAGCCACGCAGCAAACAGAACGGCGAAATTCTACTCAGTGTACGAGCTGGTATACCGGCGGCCAATAAAGCTCAAAGTAGAGCTTTACCTCATGCTTCAGAGCTCTCAGAAGTGCTGTATTTAGACCGCTTGCCAATCACTCTGCTTTTAACGTGTTCGCTGGAATCAAAGAGTACTCTTTGGAGTATTTGATGAATACCTACACATTGATGGTTATGAGTAAGGCGGGTCTTGTGACGCGTACATAAATATGCGGTTGACGGAAGGGCAAAACCACTTGCTCTATGCCCTGAAGAGAAGGAAGTGTTAGGAGGAGAACATCTAAAACAATCAAGTGAACAAATGCTGATCACACGACGGCTCTGCATTAGAAAAATCGCCGCCCAAGACGCATTCCTTTAGTGCGTCCAGACAGGAATAGTTTGAAGCTTAATTGTCCTCAGCACTAGGGGTTCTGCGGCTTCAAATCTGGAAAATAGTAACTGTTACACTTTTATGTTTCAGCCCTGCTGCCGCACCCCTCAATTTCTCTGATTTTGTTATCTTATTTCTAGCTCCTTTGTCAAGTAGTGGAAGAATGTATTGAGTGTAGCTTTTGAAGTATAATGGCAGCGCTACTTTTTGTTGCTTGAAAGTAGTTTCTCTAGCCTGGTTAACCCATTCTGTTTTTTCGAGGTCTTATTTGACATGGATTTGAATAAACGTACAATTAGACGTACTGCATAACATGGATGCATTCACTCCTGCGTTGGCTAGAGAGTTTCTCTACCGAACACACTCTTTCCCTTGCTAGGTTAATCAGCGTGGCCTTGGTCTTTGCGCAGTAAGCTTAACATCTACCATTGAATTTCGACCAGTTGCCTTCACCTAAAAAGATCACGTTCTCGTGAGGCTTGAGGCAGAAAGGATGTCCCCATCCGCTGCCAAGGTCTGTGAGAGGTGCCGCTGGCTAAAACTCCCAGGGTTTTACTAGGAAGCATAAATACCCTAAGAAGTTGATGGGGAAACGGCGCCGCAGTAGCTCAATTTGCAGAGCATCGCACGCGAAATACAAAGGTTGTGGGATTGTTGCCCACCTGCGGCAAGTTGTTTTTTCATCCGCTTTCATTTCCATTAATTTATCGTTTCTTTATTTCATTTATTCAGCACAAGTAATTTCCCCTATGTGGTCCTTTGTGTCGGTGTTTGTTGGCTTCTGATGATATGAGCATTGTATTGTTGAGCTTAAGGTACTTCATCGTTTGTTGCTAATCTTATATAGCGTAGAACAGTCGTGTTGAAAATTACAGGGATACGTTTATTGCTGCTCCTAATCGTTCCCAATGTATGAGCTTGAATACTTATAGCAAACACAGTGAATTAGATTGGAGAGATTATGTATACGTGTCTGATTTCCTGCTAAGTGAGCATTGATTCATCTTTTGTGAATTTAGTTGTTGAAGAATCCACGAAGATGTTGAGTATACTAGGGGTCCTTTTTTAGGCTATACAGAATTAAAGGTAAGAACACCTGCCGCAGATAGCAAAATTCTAGTCCTTCAGCTGGATTACTCTCAAGCATGGTCATTACTTGCACGTAAGGTTGAAATTGTGATGTAATATCTAAAAAAAATTCACTAGTCAACATTTAATTGATTGCTTTACTACGGGTATTGCTATTTACCAATTCTAGCCGGTGATGTTGCAAGCCGTATCCACTTTGAACGAAGTATCAGGAGGGCACCAGTATGGAGATGTCCATTCCCAACGTGTGCGACGAAATACCTGGGCCTTTCATTTACTTTTACGCTTCAAGGAATAAAACTGTGGTTTTATTTCTTAAAGCGCGCTTTAACAAGAAGCTTCATTGCGCATGTCAACACGCGTGTGAGCCTTAGAATTCATGCCAAGTGGATACGACTAGCACACTCAGCTGCTACAATACGTAAATTGATGTACGCGCCGTAAAGCAAATAATACAAGGGTAGTTTGATCATTTTTGTCAGTTAGTCGATTATGCTTCTTCATTTCTCGTGCGACTTATGTCCCGCCACGTGAAAAACTCCAGCTCAACACGTACGATAACCACGTCCACTACAAACAACATTCAATATTCTATACGTTCTAAAAAAAGCACCCGGTAATCAGGCGTGGTTATTCTGTTCCTAACCACGCAATACATCGATGTCTTCAAGTAGATCTTATTGCGATAGAAATTATATGGACACTCCAGGCACATTTCTGCCATCTCTATCGGCATCACCGTGATGCTTCGTATAAAGTTCAAGGGCAAAGCATCGTTGCCACGCGCCGTATACTGTGTGTGCGAGTGAAAGCTTGCGAGGGTGACCCGACGATGGTGGCTCAATCTCGCGCGTGCCGTCTTCCGTCCTGCGCAAGGTGTCGGTGGGAGGGGAGCCAAAAAGGGGGGGGGGCGTTCTACTCTGTCGGCTGTTGCATATGGCGTGGCCCCGCGGGCTCTATCTTGAAAAGGATCTGCGATGCGGACAGAGTGGGCCACGTTCTGATAGTTTCGTGCGCGATGTGTCTTCGCCGCTTAGTTCGCGTAGAAGTGAGGCAGCACGATGGTCAATTCAATCGCTGCTGCTGCTGCGCGTGCTCACACCACCGCTATGACAGTGGTTACCCGCACTCATCGAGTGCGATGTGTTCATGCTTGCTTCTACGCGCTGACACCATGATTGTTAATTTAGTTGTTAAACGAATGTTTCCAAAATTATACGGCCAATGAATTTATATTCCTTACTTGGTACAGCTATCTACTCATCTGCTATCACAATCGACGCTTCGTCTTTCTGGTGCAGCTGCCACTGTTTTTTGTTTAAATGCAAAATATGTTTTAGGGCTTTGAACTTTATTCCAAGTGCAGCAAATAATATTACGAATATTTCTTTCTCTACACGATCCCATTGTGGGAGAGGCGGGCGGGAAATTTTCAGCACTTTATGTTATATGTCAACTGTAGGAATTTAATGCAGATTACCGCACACCAATGTGCAATCACTGCTTTACATTGATGAAACTATAAGGGTAACGGAAGACTGAATTTTTCGTTATGGCCATATTACAAATATTTGTTTTGTCGCCAGTGTCCCACGCTAATTAAGCACGGCTAGTCAAACATTGTTAGTCGGTAAACACTGAAAGGATATTTGCGCAGAAGTTCAGCTCAGCTAGAAAGCTTTAATAGAAATGTCCCATACCCGTTGAGCTCCTGAAGCTGCTCCCTATATATATACTGTGTGATGAGGCCTGGATTGAACGCAAGGAAGTTCTTTATTTTGTCCTGTTCCACACCTGTGCCCCGCAATATCTTGGAAAATTCCTACAAGGCAAAGAAAAATGACCAGCACTTAATGAAGCTGCGATGTCGAAGAAGTTCATTGTGCTAAGTCAGATAACGACTTTGTATGACTACCTTAGTTGAATACCAGTCGCGTGCCCTCGGGCCAGATTTCGCTTGCTCTAAATGCGGTAGTCAGATGAAAGTATTACGTAACCTCGGCCACAAGAAGACTTTTAGGAAACTCGGGATGAGGTAGGGCCATGCGCCAAGTCCGTTAAAGGTTAAACACTGAAAGAGTATTTTTCCTGCTACCATGACATATGCTAAACCGTGTTATTATCTGTAATAAATTCTGTATTTTGTTCTGTAACCGTTCTTTTCTTCTTCCTTGTATACTTCCTTATTATAGGCGACTGTTGCTTTGAGATGTTAACTATAATAACTGTTCTTGTACAGGAGGTCCCCATGCAGTCTTTAACTATGGGACCTCCATCTGCATAATAAATACTTGTAATGGGACTCAACTTCTAATAATAAATTCTGATTCTGATGTGCAGGAAATGGATATGGCACTTAACAAATAACCAAAGTAAAGGCGAAGGATGGGGGCATAAAATCGGTTAAGAAAGCAATAAAAGCAAGCAAAAAACAAAGAAAACCTGAAAAACAAACGGCGAATATCACACCGATCAACAAATGTAGAAAGGACGTCATGAAGGGATGAATTTTCAAAATATGGTTTAATGAAAACAATCATGGAAAGTGGTCGTGACGGCGAATATGGAATTACAACCGTGACCATGGAAAGTGTGAGCCTCGAGTAAAAACTAACACTCGGCAGCATTCACAGCACAAAGCACCTATAACGAACAAATTCAAAAGACGAAAAGCCAAAACACCTTAGACTGTCAAAAGGAAATTTTTTTAAGAGGCATATTTCAGAAAATTCACTTCTGGAAGCAACGAGGCAGATGGCGTGCTGATACATTTGTCGCCGTTTATTATGTAGAGCGCTTCGACAATCCCCCCTTCAGTCTGGTCCCTCAAATAGAAAGCAACGTTGTGTTATTAAAAATTGATTTGCAAGGGCTGTTTCGTCCGCCCTTATTTTTCCTCTGCACCTGTCAAAGTGCAGGTACCAAAGTGCCGACTGCCTTGTTCTTTACATGCCACTGATGTTCCCGTGCACTTTCGTTGAAACTCCTGGCCATTCGTCCAATATAAATGTTGTCGCTTGTCAAGGGAATCGAATACACTACCCCACAAGCACAATCTATGTTGTGCGTTTTCGTGCATGGTTGAACACTGTGGCCTACTCTTTCCCATGCCTGTCTCCATGAGGCACACTCTACTGAGCTTGCATGGAACCGAAATGACGACCTTGACTCCGCAGCGGCTTACTACTTTTTGGATGTTGTGCGACACTGGATGAATATAAGACATGACCTGCAGTTTTTCTTTCCTAATACCCTCTTTCCTGCAACTTTCTGGTGCTTTTTAACTTTATGTTTTTGCAAAAGACTTTGGCAGGCCGCTATGTATCAATTCTGAGGGTAACCAGCCGAGGGGATGCGCCTAACTTGCTGATTGAAACTGGTTTCTAACTTGTTCTCGCATGATTGTTCCAGGGCGGACTTACAAGCTAGGGTTATGTTGGCGCTCTTAACTAGTTTGGAATGTGCATTTTCAAATGGCAGTGGGACCTTCTTTGTTCTTGGATTTTAATGCCAACAGATATGTTTTGGGTCAAAATGAAGACGGAGGTCCAAAAGCTGAAGGGAGTTATCCCCGGATAAATCGTGAAAAAAAAGAGGGCGGAAAAAACAACCCAAGCGAACCAATCTTTAATAACGCAACGTTTCTGCTCTATTTGAGGGATCAGACTGAAAGGGAGACTGTCGAAGCGTTCCACATACTAAAAGATCACTACAAATGTATCAGCACACCATCTGTCTCGTCGCTTCCAGAATAAGTAAATTTTTCTGGAATGTCTTTAAAAAAAATTTGTTTTGATGAACTAGGCTTCTTTTGTTTTCTTTCTTTTTGTAGGTGTTTTGTGCTGTAAATGCCACTGAGCGTTAGTTTTTTCTCCAGGTCTCACTCTTTCCATAGTCACGTTTGGAAATTGAAGAGTCGCCGTCACCACCACTTTCCATGGTTGTTTTCAATAAGCCATATTTTTAGCCTTCATCCCTTCATTTCCATATTTGTTGATCGGTGTGATATTCCCCGCTTGTTATGTTTTTTTTTGCCTTTCGTGCTTTCTTCAAACAATTTTATGCACTCATCCTCATCTTTAACACTGGTTATTTTTCAAGTGCCACAACCCTTTCCTTTATATGCTCGCGGTCTCTTCCTGTTTTTCTTCCTGTTTTCTTTCTTTATTTTATTGGTCCCTCTTTTATGATGCTGCAAGAATGGCTCAGAATTAACTTGGTGATGGCTTGTCGCAATCTTGCATACACAGCTCCTCAGTAGATAACCTTTACGTTTTTACGTTTATAGGCACATGTAAGAGTGACAATGCGGACACGTGCACAAGTTCTCGAATGAAATATATGTGTGTTGCCTGCGTTCCAAGAAATAAAGAGTTGGTAGTCTGCACTCTTAGTGTGGTGCCTGTTTTTTTCTTGTGTCCTCGTATTTCGCGCAGTTACAAGAAACGCCTAAAGTGTCACCGGAACGCGCCCTCATTGGCCACCCGAGTGGATGCCCCCGGGCGCCCTCTCCACCCGAGCTCTCTTCCACTGAGTGCCTCATCACCATGGCAGATGCTCGCAGGCCCCCAAAGAGGTGGGTACACTGCACCTCTGCTCCCGCGACTCCTCGTTCTCGAGCTTGGTGGACAGCTTCGCGGTTAGCCCTAGCGCAGCGGGTGCGCGTACTCCATCGTTCTTACGGTGAGCCTTTGCCCGTAGCGCCACGACTGTCGCACTTTGCTGTATCTTGGATGATTAAACCCGTGTTTGTTGGTGGCCCCACTCTGGGGGCTTCTCTGCGCCGTGTCGGAGAGTCCAGAAACCATGCCGTAGCGCCTTTGTGTGTTGTGAAGGGGAGGAGCGTCGTGCCCTTTCCTGACCCTCGCTCCTAGGGTGGGCCTTGCGCAAGCCCATCTCCACATAACTGTCGACCAACGACAAGCGACTACTTGAGCGATCTTAGATTAGCGGTGGGGCAAACTTACAAAATAATTTTTGTGATACAGCTTTCAATGCGGATTAACAGAACCAATCAGACGCTGAAACCCCCTCTACGTGACCATGTATTACAACATCACCGGGATCGGTCCATAGGGAACTTTGATACGCTTGCCTGCGTCCGCAGGGCATGATCAGGCGTGTATGAAGGTGCCACATTGGTCCACTCTTCATCACGCTATCTCTTGGATCTTCATATCCACCACTTCTAACAGCTCTTTTCCGTCAACCTGTCAGGGTAATATTTTCAAATATTATTTTACTACTCTCATCTCATTGACTGTTTAGCCTCTCATTATTCCTGACATGATGCTATATTCGCGCTATCCTTTCATTTAACAGGCCTCGCGGGCATTGATTACCTCCGTTCGGTATTTTTTTGCTTTGTAAATCGCAAGTATTTCTTTAAGCAAAAGAAATATTCGTAGCACGATAACTCACTCATACCTTTGCAATGTTTTCGTTATTGATTTACACTCTATTCCTGATATAATAGCGTTGTTTCCAGCTTCAAACAACCATATAAGTTGACTAAAAGAATGAATAAACTAGTTGACACTTAGGGTTGAAGAATGTTAGGAAACGTGTTACACCCACTTGGTCAAAATAAGGTTTTACGGCGAACAGCCCACGCGACGTGCAATGTTACAGGCGTCCGGAAAACTTACTTCGTAGATCGCCCCCAGGTAAGGTATTGCGCTGCGGCGTCCCAACTGGCTGAGCAAGGTTGGATAACCTTTGAGCACGCCCAGCCCATGGAGCTTGCTGGAGCTCAGCGAGTTCTGTAAATTTCGCACGCTGTCCACGAACTGGCTAGAGCTCACCAATACTAATCCCCCTCCAACGCCGTTCAGGTCGATGTCGACGTGGAAGAGGAGGCGGTGCCTTGTGCGTGCATGGGTGAGGAATCTGTATGATTCGACTGCAAGGCAGGGAACCACAAAAGACAGCTGAATCAAACACGTTGCGGGGCTAGTTGTTGCATACTCCTTTTCTACGAGTGGCGCATCTTTTTTTTTTTCAGTTCAGATTCCATTAAGCTGCGGCAAATTTCAGTGCGGCCAGGCTGACCGATGTATAAAGGATCCCTTAAGAGAGAGCAGGCGTTGTCAACGAGGAACGGCACTTAGTCGCAGCTTCTTGGTCTTTGTAAGTGTAGCACTTATGAACCTTTGCTGTCAGTGACCCGAGGTCTAAAGCGAGGTTGCGAAGCTGTTGCACTTCAGTTGGGTTAGGTCTATTTTACAATGAATAATTAGGCACAATGTTGACACGCCGCCATTGAATTGTTCCATTTGCGTAGACAACGTATTCGCAAGTTGCATAGGAAAGATTTTACGTTAAAGGTAGAAGGTTCACAACTAACATTTCCCTTCCCTGAGAGTAATGGGCTCCCGGATTCGGACAGCTTTATTTTCTTATTTGCGTAAGCTTTTTCGATACGCGCTGTCCAGTAATTTCTGCATCGTCATACCTCAAGATGAATGTTTGATGTTTGTGCTTCAGCTTGGGTATCTGTGCCTTATGCTATGCAATCTAGGGAGTCGGAAATAACGTATCGAATTGTCTATTTTTTTACAGACCGCTATTTTTATTTTGGGTTGATTTCGAGTCTGTGTCCAAGATTGAACTATTTTGTAAAATTTCTTCGATCTTAGGTACAGAGTCGGATTGTGTTATCCGCAATATATTAAATAAATATTTTTGTCTGTTTATCATAGTACAAGCTCTTTACTTATCAACGGCTTACTGTTGCTGTACTTGGAAGGAGTGACATGGGAAAAAACAAAGGTTTCCAGCAAGGATAGTAAAGTAGCTTCGAAATGAATGCTTAGAGTCTTAAGGGTAGACAAGAACTAATGAATTTAAATTTTAAGAAACAAATGCACCTATAGTTCATACAACAGTATGACTTAATTGCCTTATTGTTGGAGCTATACCTTGCGAGCCTTAAGCACAGCACCATTTCCTGGCAGTGCAGGATGTGACGTCAGTGACGTGTCAGTGTCAGTGACGTGCGTCATCCTGACACTAATATCAGTCACTGCAGTGATGATAGACGGATGATAAAATTAATTGCCGATACAATTAATACATTTGCGCTATAATAGACGTGATCTGCGTTGGCTATTCCACGAGTTCAGCTAACATATATACAGTTGTATTTTCGCGGAAGATGATGTACACAGGGGAAGAACCTTATTGGAGTACCTACATTGCTGGCAAACGTAGAGGAATGGATCTGAAGTGGAAAAACAGTTGGTAGCGTCTCCATTTTAGGTGGCCCCGAGAATAAACCGAGCACAATGTAAGAAACGATATTCAGGAATTGCTGGCGTTTCGTATGACTTTATCAAACAAAAATTTAGTAGCTTGGTTCCACCTATCCTAGTTGCTAATTATCGCAGCATAAAAATTTGTTAGCGCCGTGCACAATGGCGGAGAAAATCACGCACATTCGAAGCTGCCGTTAGCTGCTAGTGGCAGGTCCAGAAGTATGTAGTCACACAGCGTTGAACTCGGCACCTCTTGTGCCTCGACCGCGTTACGCAGAGTCCCCGTCCTGAAGTAGCTCGGAGACACCAGCTGGCACAGCACCATTGGTTTGGCTAAAAAAAACAGTGTAGCAGTCCATAAATATACTATTTTTTTCCCAAGTCGAACTACGAAGCTTGCAAACTGCGTTTGAAACCAGAACATCTCAAACAAAACAAAATTAGTAGCCGTCGCTTGCTTGCACCAAACAAACACGAACCTTTGTTTCACAGCGAAAAGCTCTTCATATCGCGGTAATTGAATTTTCGATTACGTGCGAACCAAACGATGGGTGTAACAACGGTCAAAGTGCTAAAAAATTCTGTAGATACAATAAGCGCCCATGTTGGAATCTATATGAAGAAAAGCCTTCATGAAGCGGTTATTTGAAATTAAGTAAATGAAGCTGTTCATCTTCTGTGCACTGCGTTTCCCTGCGCGGCAAAACACCGTGACCCGCCCCACACGACCCAAACATTTGTGGATTACGCTGTCTCCGAGTTCCACTCCGTTTTCAGTACGCCAGCTCCAGTAGCGAGACAATTCACTCGGCTCAGAATCGACCGAGCAGAAGTGCCATACCATGGGAAAGAAGGCATAAGTGTAAATATATGCGCTCAACGCTTCGTTTTGTTAAGAGAATAATGCACTTGAAGACCTATAATTTATGCATTGAGGATACTTATGTAGAGTTTGTTGTTGAACTGCGTAATTATGCAAAGACATTTGTACGTGCAGTTAGATGAATATATATTTTATAAGCCAATTGGTTATGCGAGTGCCCGTTTGTGTGTGAGCTAATAGGCAAGATGTATAAGTTAATACAGCTTTGTAAGATGTAGGCTTTGAAACTGGCGCGCAAAATTTCTGAACAGCGAGAATCACGGATGTTCATACCTGAGTCTTTCTAGAATAGCTGTGATCGGCCTAGATTCTGTTCTAATGTTGCACGTCACGCAATGTAAATTGAGCTCGTTTGTGTGATGCTCAGCCCGTTACTCTTACTAACAGTGCTATGTACATAAATTGTAACAAATGTCTGCAAAAATAACCACTCAAGTTGTTAATGACGTTTTCAGTAAACAGGGGCGCAAGACAATTGAGCTACTGGAGATGAACTTGTGGTGTAAAAACGGTCGTTATGGACATGTGACTTTCTATTCAGCAGCGTCGCTTTTAGGTTTACACCGTCCCCGCCTTAATTGTATATGTATGGCCGATTATAAATAGTTCTTCGCGGAATGTTTGTCCTGGTCTATCCTGAAAGGATCATAACACTTGAAAGACTTCCATGGACCCCACGGTTGAAATTTCTGCTGAAGGCAGCTTGTTTAGATCAACAAATTTCTTACACACAGTGCCCAAATCTGCCAAGGAATGACACTCGCGGTTTACAACTCCGCAACTCTTCAGCAAAAATAGGTACTGAAGCACTGTGATATGTATCTTTCAGGCTAATTGAACTTAACGAGCATTTTACCGTGAAACGGTTTGGGCAACTAGAAGCGCCCCAAAGTATTTCATGCGTGTTTTCCGAGTCCACTGATAGACAAGGTGACTTCGAAAAGATAGGGGGCACTTTGGGGCAAAGTGCAGGCAAATTTTGAAGGTGTCCGTGTTAACTTGTGTCTAAAAACTACACGTACTTCCGTTCTCGCTGTTTAGAAAAGAAATGTGAAAGGTTTAGAAAGGTTTGCCGCTCCTTGTGTTAACCAAACGTTACCGCAATATCATATCCGAGAAGAATGAGAACGACGCTATGATTGACGTTTACTGAAATCTTGATGTACAGACTAAGTGCTTCGAAATTAATTTGCTACTTTGCTTCATGCTTTCAGGAGTCATTGGAGCCATGTGGGCTGTTTCCGCGGTGTCCGCAATGACGTAAACGACTCTCGTTTATGTAGTTATATTCAACGGGCACAAGCTGTACGAGACGTCCGACAAGAAATTCTACTGCATTGGTTAATCACGGCCTTGTAGGTTAACTTCAGTCATTAGGTTTCTTATACAAACGTTTTAGAGCTTTACCAGCATATTTTACGAAACGCGTCGGAAGTTTCACCGTGTCCTGAACGAAGGGAACGTGCGTTAAAGGTGACATTAATACGAGTAGGTGGCTTACTGTAGGTGGTTTGTGGAAAATGTTTCAAGGACAACAATCAATTACCGCCGTAGCAGTAAATTCCCCAAAGAACTGCCCTCAAGCGTTACACGGCCGTTATCAGCTATGCTTTCATGTTTACATTATAGGAAACTGGGGTAAATTTTAGGTGTAAACGTGGTGCAGCTTTTGCCTATGTACTTTGATTATCGCCGTTTGAAATAAAAACTGAACCCTTGTTCTCTCCCTATCTCGATACGCTTTACAATGCGCCCGTAGCGTTCTCTGTGCAAAAAACGAGTCATCTTGTTTATACGTTGTTGATATAGGGGACAGGTTACGAAGACTGTGCATGCAAACATCGAAATGTGTGAGTAATTCTGATTTTAGCAGTAAATTACGTATACAAACGCGCCAGAGCGCTATAAATGAGTTTGTCGAACGAATAAGAATTTAGCCTGATTTCTTGGGACAGCTATAAGCACCACGAATATAAGCTATATTTACAATAAAGGTGGTGGCCCTATGTGCGCGCGAAGTATGCATGAGAATAAATTACAGGTTTTCTAAAAATTCTTTCGACAAGTGCCAGGCAGCGTTATTCGGTCCAACCGAGCTGTGTTTTCTACTCTCCCGAGAAAGCTTTAGGTCACACGAAGTTAACATTTGGGGATAAGAGGGGGAGGGGGGCATGTAAGGTTTACTGTCCGACGAAAGGTTAACGTGTAAACTAATTAGAAGCTTTGAAAATAACTAATGAGCCGTATTTTTCACTTCGGATTTTAATGCTTTATACACGGTACCTGTGGCGTCCATCTAATGGGGACATGTTATGGCTAAATGATGTACGCAAAGTTTCAAGTGTGAATTAGTTACAGTTTTGCTAAAATTTTCCTCATACGGGCACTCCAAGTTTAATTGTAAAGCTTCTGTTTTATGTTCTCCCTCAGCTTTGATGACACATGGTATAACTCAGAGCTTAAAATAACTGCAGAAAAGTGAATGACATTATGAATTCAGGCATACTCTTGAACAGTGGAGCTGTGGTTGTCATGGTCGCGTTTGAGGGTAGAGGGGAACTTGGTGGCGTTGATATTGGTACCACTGCCGATGATGACATCGTGGAAGTTCCAATGGATATCGGCGTCTTGCCTGTGAAGATAAAAAAATAAAGATATCGAGTTCGTTCCGAAAAGGCCGCCCAAAGCTCTGATCAAAATGGTGAAAGCGTCGTTTCACAGAAGCAGGTAGTTTATCCGAATCACAGCTGTTCGCGAATGTTCGTGTGCATGGCTGATTAGTTGGCTGCGCTACAGGTTGGAAAAATTATTATTCTTGCTAGGTATACAAGTAGTCCAGTCCATATTAGCCGCAAGAAGCACAATTTTCTGCCAAGGTAGCGTTTACAATATCCTACAGCGAATTAGTATTAGGAGAGCCTTTTTATATTTGGCAAGTCTATGATCAAGCTGGGCGTTTTATTGGTTCAGTTGACTGCTAGTGTTTTTGTTTTTCAATGAAGAGAATTTTTGAGCACTAATTAAAGAAAGGCAAAAATTGTGCTCGCAAAACGAACCACTGCCGGAAGAAATGCATGGTTGAAGGTATTCTACTGCGGGTTGACGATATGCTGTGACCACGAAGTTGACATTGACAGAAACTTTACGAACAGTTCCTGGAGATAAACAGTGTTTCTACATTTACTCAGATGCAGCCTGACCGAATTGTTGGGCTTGAGGAAGTAACCGGGGAAGCTTGGACGTGCGTGTTACCTCGTAAATACTGTCACATTATGAAAATGTTTGCGTACGCTAGGAATGGCATGCGGCCACAGACCCCGTAAAAAGGAAGAAATAAAGCTTATGCTTAGTGCAATAAGTAGAACTCATCGACAATTACAAAAAGCTCATATATTTTGGCACGGATTTACATGTTTACGTTGCTGGGTTGTCACGCGAACTATTACTGTTGTGCTTGATAGAGTTTGCACATTGCAGCGTCTCCTCTATGTCCACTACAAAGCCAGCGATGTCAGCTTTAATTGGCTTCACCTTGTGCATCGGCCTCGCGCAGATTAGAAGACGAAGTGCTCTCTAGGCTCGAGTATTACAACCTGCTGTGTTCCTTCTCTGTCTTGCTTTATCGAAACACTAATCTAGTTTATTAAGACTGCACAATATTTCTAATCTCTTTTCTAGAAAGTGCTGACTAACAATTCGAAGCCATGATGCGTTGGTGTAATTGCTGCTGTGATGCGTGCACTGTCAACAGTTTAAATCTTGCAGCCATTTAACTATTTCAACAATTTCAAAATAGTAAATAAGAAATGACATTCAAGAATCGATAAAGAAAGTGGTTTCAATTTAAAATTTGATTGAGCTTCTGTATATATATGCCTTTTTCGTTCGCATCTGGTTCCTGCTGTTTTAACGCACTGACTTCACTTACGTTTTAATGTTTTTGTCAGTACAAATAAACTGGGGCGCACTGCAACACAAGTTATGGTATGGGTGCCTCGCCTCTGAAGCGTCTGTATGGATGAGGATAGCAATAGGGGCTTGTTGGTACGGCATATATTATTTTGTTACAGCGCAAGCTTGACAAGGACAATAGAAGGCATATCTGACACACACAGCACTGACAATGACAGCGCTGTGTGTGTCAGATGTGCCTTCTATTGTCCTTGTCAAGCTTGCGCTATAACAAAATAGGGTATGTAGGGACACTGGCCACTAAGGGAGCGCAATACCTTACTATGATCTGGATTTCAAATATTTTTGTCTCCAAATATTTTCACCGTTCTTTCCGTGTTGCTCTTTATGATTAGCTCTGGCGCGGTCTACATTTAGCACTTACTGTCAGTGGAGAAATGAACGCATGCAAATCGATGAAGACAGAAGGCGAGTCTTGGAAGAGAAAAAAGCACAACTGCGGACCCGGTGGGTCACGAGGACTTTCGTCAGATCGTCAGGTGGATTACGATGTACGCGATTAGGAGGCCCTGCCTGTCATTTTGCGCCGTCTGGCTTCGTTAACAAGAGCATCTTTTAATCATTAGACTGCACGCAATATACAGTGGGAAAAAGCAAAATGAGAATGAGAATGGTACTACCAGCTTCCGTTTTTATGTAGTTGAGTGCTGCCATCCCAAAGTGAACTGTTTGTATGCTTAATTTGCGAGTATTTCTGGCATACTCAATATCTGTGCTCAAGAGCCAACTCGACTCAAGGCGAGCCTGGTGCCCTTGCATTCGAATGCACATGAAACCTCTGTTGAGCAACATGAGGTGACCAGAGGTGGTCTTTTTAGCGGAATGTGTGCACGGTAATCATTTGGCAAAAGACGTAAACTGTAGTACTTTTTGAAGAAGGAGCAGCGTAAGCCAGTACTGTTAAATAGAAAATTTCGGGCGCTTACACCATGCGCAGAAATGTTTGATAGACCAGCTCGGAGTGAAAATGACAAGCAAGACGCATTATGGACGAACAATCCGTCCAGAATATTACCGCAGGCGTGGCTCGTATGATTTCTCGTCATGTTGAAATATCTTCGAGCGTTGTGCTTCCTGACAGTGGGTTGGTCACTGATTTGGTTTCTTCGTGTATGAGTCCTTGCGTTGTATTTCTTTTCTTGAGACTCGTTTGATTGTCACGCTCCTTATCCATCCATGTTTCTAGAACTTACAAAATTATTGATAGCACGACAGTATTGCATATGTTCCACAACGAACCAGTATGGTATACCACGAAAGCAATTCGGCGTACTTACGCGTGGCGTTAACACTACCTGCATAAAGAAAAAGACACACGTTGGCAGAAAACACCATTTCCGATACAATACACAGATTCAGTTCGTAGCATAAATATCAAGTCAGTCATTGTTGAACGTACAATGTAGGTAAAGAAATAAGCCTAGATTCAATACAGTTCAAACACTGGGCGAATGCAACTACGGAGCAACACATTTCTGTGTCATCGCATGTCAAACGGATTGACATGCTGTGGATGTACTTTGGCGCACATATCCACCAACTGACAAAACATCACGGCACTCCCGAAGACAATCTGTGTGACCACTAGAAATTCACCTTGCTTGATGTCAATATGTTCTATAGAAATGGTTTTGTTTGTAGCGCTATTGTTTTCATAAACGGCCTAGATGTGCGTCTCTGATTCCACGCGGCGGAATGCAGTGGTGCTGCATAATGTGTTACTGAAATTCAAAATAATTTTTCCATAAATTTCGCCCATTGTAGATGACATTCTTCGAAAGTGCAACAGTCATTGAGTTTGTTAGCTATAACACGATGGCGCAATGTTTCAGTTTTGTAGAAAGCACAGAAAAAAAATGGTGATCGGCTAGAGATAAATGTGCATACTTAAATATAATTCCAGATACGAACTTTCCACTTGATCGATTTTTCAGAGAAAATGTTAAAACTGTTATGATGTGCACCGCACTACGGTGGACTGTAACTGTGGAACTGCTTGAAAACTATAGTGGCCAAGCAGCAAGCCCTTCCGTATGCCCTGATAACTTCCGCAATGTGTATACCTCATAACATTTATATTTCTTCAGTTTTATAATTTCTACATATGCTAGCTGGTGAAAGTAGCTGCAGTAATATGAAGTGCTGCACGTAGGGAGTGAATGACTCGTGACGGCCACTTGGCTAGACCACTAGACGCAGTGACAGCTGCAAATCGTTGCTCGTGAGGGCAACGTCTATCCAGTCCCAAGACACCGCACACCGTGACCTGCAAGGTGAAACGCACAATGTGGCTCTTCAAAATCGCGCAGTTGAATCGTGCTAATATACAAAGATCGCTTGTACTTGATAAGGGCTTGGCCATTCTCTCGCAAGAGAACGAGTGCCTAATTATACTTTGTTCTTCTGAAAGGAGCCGTTTATGTATTTGTCCGCTTTGCAGCTGCTGAGTTCTGCTGCCTTGCTGTGTATGGTTAACGTTAAATCACAAAAACTTTCAAGTTAGCGCCAAGCTTTCATCTAACCGTTGATATCGTTGCGCTATCCTGTAATTTTCCGTGCCTGATTGGCGTTGATACTGAAGGGGGGGGGGGGGGGGGGCTGGCATATCGGCAAGTGTCCATCTAATAGACATGTCCATAACCTCTACTGCTAAAGATTGAGATGGCCGGGCTGGGGTATGCGTCAGGAGACAGAAGCTCCCAACCAATCAGCACTTTTCAACAAACAAAATGGCCAAGTTAACTGGGTGGCCACTTGCAGTATCGCCCCCTCCCCTATTAGGTTTCTTGCTTTTTAATCCTAACGTTTAACTAATGTCATAAGCTAAAAAAGAGTTTGGCGTGTTGTTATTATGCTTCTGCGTAGCCCTGGCCAACCACATTAGCTGATGCTAATATAAATTTGAGAAAGAAGACGAAGGACAATGGACGGCGGGTGGACCCGCCGTTGGGTCTCAGGCAACCCGCTGAAATAAAGTCGCGCTCTTGTTAATTGTACAAGTAGAACTCTTGCTTGGATTAGTTGGTTCATGCTTGAATTAGTAAAGGCAAGGCGCAAAAGTCCGGGACTAAGAAGAAGAACACTAACGACAGGACCGGCGCCGGTCCTGTCGTTTGTGTTTTTTCGCTTGAGTCGTGGTTCTTCTGAGCCTTGTTAATTGTGTTTAGTCTCCCGCGGGTACTGGTGACCCGGGCATTCAGCAAGACCTGCCATGGAGCAGCAGCGTTCTGGATTTTCCGCTGAGAAGCTCCATGTTGATGGCCAAGAGCATGGGCATATGTTGCAACTAAATGCGATTACTCCGTCTTGAAGTTCCTGGTCTTCGGCATTCCAATGCATGGGACCTGAAAGAAATAACGATTGGCGGCTAAGGCGACCAGTGTTCCTAACCGCTACCCTCTACCCGAGATTCAGGATTGCAGTGCCTTTGTAGCTGGGACCACCATATATTCGAATGTTGAACTACCTTACGTGCCAAAAACTGCTGTCAATACCCCGCTTTTTTCTGTTGGGGGTTTGAGTATACCTTTTGGTTTGCGTAATGTGGCCCAAAAATTCTGGCGTTTTATGAGGAAGTCACCAGGAGTACATCGTTTGGCTTTGCCTACCTCATTGATCCCCTTGTCGCTAGTAAGGTGGCCTAGACGCGCATATCTCCGTCAAATGTTTGCTCTTGTTCGTGATTATGATCTCGTCGCCGGTCCTCCCTCGCTGCCTGTTGCTGATCCAGCTTCTTTATTGCAGCGTCTGCGCTGTTTCACGCAAAGTTTGCGTCCATCGTCAACTTCGGCTCACACGAGTCCACGTGAAGTTTTCTTGCTGTCAAGCCTGCAATGGCCCTCTAACATTTTCATCTGCCACGTTGTCCTTTTCAACCTGTGGCGCGTCTTTGATAGTTGTTTTATATAGCACATGCATCCAGGCCCTTGTGTCGCAAAGGCTCTAACCTGGCCATGGTGCTCAAGTTAATTTTAGAAACTCATACAATTTTTAATATCGTACCATTATTTTGAAATGCACCTCAATGCTCATAGTACATGTCATTTGTCATCGCCATAATTTTATTGCACATATATTTTACGCACTTTACAGCGACTATATTTTAGGCCCCTTTACAGCCACGTCATATCAACTCCATAGAACACATCACTCCACTGCGAAATCAATAACAATTGCATGGCGCTCTTTGGCCATACCTGGCCCTTCTGCCAAGAAAAACCACACATTCATTCATTCTTGTTCTGGCGTGGCCCTCATCAAGCATGTGAGCTGGTGCAAATATACGCCAGAAAAAGAACTGTACACGGAATGTGCCGCTGGTGGATGCACCTTTAGGTTTCTCGCAAACGCTGAAAAAAAGTTGCAAAATCTTTATGTATGTACGTAGTCGTGGCAAAGAGAATGCGCGCGCGCGCGTGCACACACACGCGCGCGCGCGCGCACACACACACACACACACACACACACACACACACACACACGCGCGCGCGCGCGCGCACGCACACACACACACACACACACACAGAGAGAGAGAGAGAGAGAGAGACAGACAGACAGACAGACAGACAGACAGACAGACAGACAGACAGACAGACAGACAGACAGACAGACAGACAGACAGACAGACAGACAGACAGACAGACAGACAGACAGACAGACAGACAGACAGACAGACAGACAGACAGACAGACAGACAGACAGACAGACAGACAGACAGACAGACAGACAGACAGACAGACAGACAGGCAGGCAGGCAGGCAGGCAGGCAGGCAGGCAGGCAGGCAGGCAGACAGACAGACAGACAGACAGACAAAAAGCCACATTGACGATAGAAGTGCGGCCCCTGCCTCGTCAATGTAGCTTCCTTTTTTATGTGCGTCTTCCTTGTGGCAAATCCGTCTTTCAGGCAATACGAACTAGGCCAAGAAGCAGTTTACTTGATGCCAGTACCTACGTTTCTTTCGTCGCAATTTATAGTTGTCCATGCGAACGTTATAATGGCAAGTGAGGATGCCTAGTGCTTGGTCTGGGTTTCTACTTCTGAAACTTTGTAACCAGCCGTCACTCACCAATTGTGCACATTCGAGCTACGAGGCTCTCTCATATCGGCTCATTGAAGTACCAAGAGAAAACTCAACGAAGGGGTAACCATGAGTTAGCTAAAGAGGAAATTATAGCAAACCGTGGAAAGTATGTATTATATATACTAGCAATGACCTGCTTTCTCATCCGACTTTCTCATCTAAGTCGGCATTAAAAAAGACTAAAAAATTGCTAAATAGAATTTTTTTAGTAAGGTACTTGAAACCCAGTAATTTTATCCGGGTTGGCAAGTGGGACTTAAGACCAAACACTGTAGGTATCGTAATCATGTGTTTTTATTGGTTTTCTAGCTTTGCTAAGGCTAGATGGTAAACTTTGTATAAATCTCGTTCCACTTAGGCATAAGCTATCAAGGAAATATTTGCAAATATCTTTCGCTTTATGGAAAAAGGTCTTCCACATAATATCATTAAGAGAACAGCGGTGATTGTACTAGAATTTCTTCAGTCCTAAATTTGCGTTACAATAAATTTTCAAGGCGGGAGGGAAGGGGTGGCGACGGCGCTACGCCTCGGAAAATGCGCACCGCGGTTGCAGCACCCCTGCCCACCATACGCAGTGTGACAAAAACGCGAGGAAACAATATACGACAACCACGCGTGCAAACGCAAAGCATGAATTACGACTTAAACTAAAACTACGAGCAGGCCAGCTAGGTATACATTGCATAACTGAGAGTTCCATCGAAGAAAATAATAGGCTAAGCAAAAGAGGGGCTTCCTAAATTACAGTCATCCTGCAGTGACTGCAACAGTTAAAAGACGTAGTAGTAAAACTTCTTAAGCGAGTTGGTTGGTGCGCATCGAAGTCGTCGTCGCGTAAGAAAGCACAGACAAGCGGTCAGGACACCACGAGTGCTACCCGTGCGGGAAAAACGGGAGCGGCAGCGGAGCCTTCATCACTCGCCGCTTGCTGGTGACAAAAGACACTCGCGTAATGAAGGAAACTCACCTGACAGGCCCAGTGGCGATGATAATGCTTGCGATTCCTATGAGCAAACCACATGAAGGAGGTTACTCCCCCCCCCCCCCCCTCCACCTAAGCCTGCATGGTGCGGCCGCCCGACATTTGCTGCGCGGGAGACCGCTTTGTGACCTGTCTTCCTACAAAATATGTGAAACCATCTTTCAGTAAAGCAGCTGCTCTTCTCCGGAGCAGTGTTCTACATATTTATACTTTTTCCTGGGTCATTCCTTTGCACAACCGTGAACGGAACCACGAATTATTTGTGAAACGCTATTTCACATAAGTTGAAAATATTTTCACACATTTTCGACATATAGCTGTTGCCAAAGTTAAACGAGAATAAATGCGTAATTAGCTGTAGAAATTATAATATATCCGCCTTCACAAAGCTTTTCGTTCCTACGTGCTTTTTTGCGAATGGCTGGCTACGTTGGATATTATTTTCAGCATCACTGTAGTCTGGAGTTTGCTCGTTTGGAATAATTCTAGTGCATGAGCTTTTGTGTCTATTAGCCCACGTGTGCACTGGATCAGTTGCACAATATTTCGATTACTGTTACTTTTTTGTTTGATAATTTATGAGAAATTTTCAATTTTCAATACAATATACACCTTTTTTAATGCGATGTTTGATATGTTCAGCCAGTTCGCGGTGTGCATGTGCCTATTTCCGCACCTAGCCTAGCCGAGCCACTTCGTAGTCACACTATTCTTGGAAGGACATGTGGCAATCGGTCTAGACAAACTTTGTTCACAGTTATACTAGTTCTCACCTCAGCCTTCATCACGATAGCCGTGCAGTTGATTTTTCCGTAATGTGGAGTAAGCTCCTGTTGTGCAGAACCGCGTTGCGGTGACCGCAGGAGGGGTGGGAGGCCGGTAGTGTACGTGTTGAAATTGTTTCTTGATCCGGAATCTGAAAATTTAGAGCAAATGCGAGGAAGAACGGTAACGTGGGTGGCTATTGCTGCAGCTACTTTAGCTGCTTATGACTACGATGATGATGGCGGTGATCGTCATCTGTGGCATGCATCCACAGAGGAGGATGGCCAAGAATCAGACGACAGCAGTTAACCTGAGGGAAATAATTATTCTTAGATCAGAAATAATTCCAAGCTGACTACTAGGCTGACGCTGGCAGTTCGTCGCCGGAACATCCGCGCCCCACAAATAAACTCGACTTAAAGTCGTACGAAAACACCGGAACAAAGACCAAGACAAGCACTGACTTCCGCGTGCATTTTCATTTCGAAGAACATGCATATATAACCAAGACACCGGCTTGTTATTCGAAATAAATATGTACCCGGTATTCAGCGCTTGTCTTCGGCGTTCTTTCTGTCCTTTTGTCTATGCACGCGCTACATGTCAAGTTGCTTTATTATACAAACTAGCCCATAACCAAACCCTGCCCCACTAGTTCGCCCCCCATTTGATTGCGTGCCATCGCCGCAATTTTCTCTTGGGCCCAATGGTACAGACGGCGCGAATCAGCCGGCTATACCAATGTCGGTCTATATGTCCGTCTCCCACAGATGTGCATTATTTGTGAATATTTCATTGTTTACACGTAATTATGCTCTCAATTGTTCTACTGTAGATCAATGTAGCATCAGACGTTGTAACGCCCAGCAATTCTGTAAGGTACCGGTGTGAACAGTTGCGAAAACAGACTCTGAAATTGTCGTAAATAGGGCGCAGTTATCGCAGGCCTAAATGTGTTCGACCTAAATGTGTGTTATCTGCTTTACAATAACGCCAGACAGTGCACCTTTCCTGAGTGAAGCTGTGTTTGCATTTTATTTTTATTATTGCCCTATGCTCTCGTCCTGTAGTGGAATTCGGTAGGCCTACTTACCAGTCAACACATCTTACTTTGACTTTCAGAAATTTGAGATATAAATGTGTCATATCACGGCGCCTGAAGAGTGGCGCTTATTCATATGCTTTCTGAATCACTGTGCACTGTTGACGTCAAAACTTTCCTCGTGACAGATATTGCGCTGGGCTAGAAAACAGGGGCAGCTTAGTGGTCTTTCTATGAGTAACCTTTCATGTAAACACAAGCTCACGCAAATTTTGGAATGGCCAGCCGCGCACAGCCTAATTTGACAGTATGTCAACAAGATACCTGCGCTTTTTCAACCAAACTCCTGGGAAGATGAGACTGCTCCCCGATGGGTTGTTGTTGTTGTTGTTTTATCCTGTCACACGTGTGACTCCTACCCACGATGGGAGATTGGCCAAGAAATTGGTGGATTATTTCAAATTATTTGTGGAGCATAAATTTCCTAATATATATGGGAATAACATTGAATAGGTTAGAAACACCTCCTAAAGTAAAATACAGAAGGTCATTTTGAATAAGTAATAATAATTTAAAAGTAAAACAAAATTAGCAGGGCATTCGTTTAGATTCTCTAAGGAATGTTTGGATAGCGAAGCATGCATCCATGTGGCATAATCCCAAAGTGGATGCCCCGAACGAAAGGATTGCAGTTTCTGTCAAGACCAGGCCAATTCTTCGAAAAGGTATCTCCAACAATTTTTTTTTATTAACGCACTAAACCGGTGAGAAGGTAGAAGAAAGTGCTGTATCGACTCTTCCTCATTACGAAAAGAACAGAGGGGAGAGGGAACCAAACCCGACCTGTGTACATAGAAATTTAGGGAGGGAATGCGGCAGCGTATTTGCATGAGGCAGACCTCAAGCATCTTGGTGTAACATGATTGGCTATGCCAGGGAAATGTCAGGTGATTTTACTCTGGAGAAGCAGTCAAATATGGGTGTGATAAGGCTAATCTAATTGATCGCATCCGAAATCTTGCCGCCGTGATCTGTGCTGACACTGGTAGAATAGGAAGAACAGGGCTGGATAGTGATGCATGTGCCAGTGAATCGGCAGTTTCTTAAAAAACAAGCCTTTATGACCAGGCAGCCAAATCAAAGGAACACATTGCACACGGGCAGGAGCTAGTAAGTGGAAGAGCTTTAGCGTGGGTGACTCATTAGTAGCGGTAAGGCAAGAGCATACAGAAAGGGAGTCAGTGAGAATAGCAGCCGTTGTAATCATTTGGTCTAATTTACGTAAAGCTAGGATTACTGCTAACAACTCAGCAAGAAAAATAGGCACAAAATTAGGCAATCTTAAAGAAAAAGACCAGTCTAGCGCAGGACAAAATATTCCAATGCCAGCTTTTTCCCTCGCACTGATAGGCATATGTTGCAATGATAATGTTTCTGTCTAGGGTGCTTAGGTGGTCTTGCACCATGACGTTTAAGATGCCTTAAGGGAGTAGTTTCACGTGGTTGGGAAAAATGTCATCGAACCTGATCTCTGGGTAATGTGAACGCGTATTATTAGGATGCACATCACCAATTAGCACAGTTAGTGGTTGAAGTAATGTTTGCACAAATATAATATGTGGTGTATGAAACCTGGGCCAATGAACGGGAAAAAATATTTCTGGATCGGAGATGAAAATAATTTGAGGATGGTTTAATGGTGATTCGTATAGCCCTGAGAAAGTCTGGACGGTCACAAGGTGAGAAGATCGGCATAATATGGGTGGGATTCTTGCTTCCAGGTATAACAGGCCATTCGCAACGTATTTTCGAAGGCCTAAGCACAGACGTAGTGCCTCTCGTTCTAACAAAACCAGCGGCCGAAGCTTGTATGATGGAACACCTAAGAATAAAACACATCCAAATTCTAACACCTGGCGAACGTACATCTTATATACCATCAAAAGGGATTTTCTTCGCATACCTGCTCTTCGATTTCTTAACTTGCGCAAAATGCCCATTGTACGAGCTCCTTTTGTCGCAATATCTTCGACATGCGGCCGCCAGTTAAGATTTCTGTTGTGAACAACTCCAAGGTACTTTAGTGACTCTACTTGTTGGATATCTTCGAGATGATAATTAAGCGATATGTGTACTGGTTCTTTAACTGGAAAAGCAAGTATAGCACTCTTATTAGCATTCAAGTTCAAGTGTAAGCTTAAACTTGAATGTTCCAGTGTTCCAGTTCCCTTAGATACGTCTGCAAAATTTCCTAAAGAGAGTATATGCCTATAGCCATACTAAAAAAGGCAATGTCATCAGCATAAGCGTAGGTACTGACACCTGGGTGAACGGGGATTCTGCTAAGTGAAATAGTAAATAATACTGGTGAGAGTATTCATCCCTGAGGCACACATCTTGTTTGCATATGTTTACTAGAAGGATAGCCACTTCGAAAACAATAGAATCCCCTGTCTTTTAAAAATTCATGCACCCATGGTACAATATAAACCTGGAAAACTATGGCTGTGTAACCTGTTGGTTCAAATTGTGTGTTCAATGCTGTAATAGGCTTTACACATATCTAAGGTAACTAAAGCCGCGTATTGCTTATTCTGTCTGGCGATGTTATTTAGTATTTCAAGGTCTACATGTGCGTCCCATATTGAATAGCCCGATTGAAATCCAATTTGGCAAGGACTCAACAATTGATTTTCGACAATACACTCTATTATGTGTCTCAGAAGCCCTTTTTCAATAGGTTCCGCTATGTTTGATGTCAACGCAATTGGTCTGATGTTGTCGATAGTGTGCCCTGCCCCTTGCTTTTTGAGTAACGGAATAATTTTGGCAATCTTCCATTCTTGTGGAATCCATGCATTGCTAACAGAGTATAACAAGTTCAGAAGCTCACATGGAGCCTCTTGAAACAAAAACTAGCACTGCATTTGCTTTTTCGTCTGGGCCGGGCGCTGTAGGTGGCAACCATAACATAACTTGTGCTACTTAAGAATAGGATAGGGGGAATAGGGGGGAAGGCAGCTGGGGAAGATCAGGTAACAGCAGATTTGTTGAAGGATGGTGGGCAGATTGTTATAGAGAAACTGGCCACCCTGTATACGCAATGCCTCATAACGTCGAGCGTACCGGAATCTTGGAAAAACGCTAACATAATCCTAATCCATAAGAAAGGGGACACCAAAGACTTGAAAAATTATAGACCAATCAGCTTACTGTCCGTTGCCTACAAACTATTTACTAAGGTAATCGCAAATAGAATCAGGAACACCTTAGACTTCTGTCAAGCAAAGGACCAGGCAGGATTCCGTAAAGGCTACTCAACAATAGATCATATTCACACTATCAATCAGGTGATAGAGAAATGTGCGGAATATAACCAACCCTTGTATATAGCTTTCATTGATTATATAGCTTTCAATCAGGGTGTAGACGAGCCATATGTAAAAATACTGAAAAATATCTATAGCGGCTCCACAGCCACCGTAGTCCTCCATAAAGAAAGCAACAAAATCCCAATAAAGAAAGGCGTCAGGCAGGGAGATACGATATCTCCAATGCTATTCACAGCGTGTTTACAGGAGGTATTCAGAGACCTGGATTGGGAAGAATTGGGGATAAAAGTTGATGGAGAATACCTTAGTAACTTGCGCTTCGCTGATGATATTGCCTTGCTTAGTAACTGAGGGGAGCAACTGCAATGTATGCTCACTGACCTGGAGAGGCAAAGCAGAAGAGTAGGTCTAAAAATTAATCTGCAGAAAACTAAAGTAATGTTTAACAGTCTCGGAAGAGAACAGCAGTTTACAATAGGCAGCGAAGCACTGGAAATCGTAAGGGAATACACCTACTTAGGGCAGGTAGTGACTGCGGATCCGGATCATGAGACAGAAATAATCAGAAGAATAAGAATGGGCTGGGGTGCGTTTGGCAGGCATTCTCAAGTCATGAACAGCAGGTTGCCATTATCCCTGAAGAGAAAAGTGTATAATAGCTGTGTCTTACCAGTACTCACCTACGGGGCAGAAACCTGGACGCTTAAGAAAAGGGTTCTACTGAAATTGAGGACGACGCAACGAGCTATGGAAAGAAGAATGATAGGTGTAACGTTATGGGATAAGAAAAGAGCAGATTGGGTGAGGGAACAAACGCGAGTTAATGACATCTTAGTTGAAATCAAGAAAAAGAAATGGGCATGGGCAGGACATGTAATGAGGAGGGAAGATAACCGATGGTCATTAAGGGTTACGGACTGGATTCCAAGGGAAGGGAAGCGTAGCAGGGGACGGCAGAAAGTTAGGTGGGCGGATGAGATTAAGAAGTTTGCAGGGACGGCATGGCCACAATTAGTACATGACCGGGGTTGTTGGAGAAATATGGGAGAGGCCTTTGCCCTGCAGTGGGCGTAACCAGGCTGATGATGATGATGATGATGATGATGATGATGATGATGATGATTTCTTTGTAGTCCGAGAATGCAGGAGTAAAAACAGAAGTTTGAAGGCGCGTTGCTAGCCGGCTCTACAATCCTTTAGCCAATAGCTTAAAGGAGTCCTGCATTTCCTGTGAGGTATAGACGATTGAGTCTCCATTAACGTTCTTTGGGAGTCTGTTTCTAAAACGAAGGTAATTAAATGAAGCACGTTTGTTTTTGGATTTAGAGAGATAATCGAAATGGTTTTTATCGTGCTCATCTTTTCAGTGTTTAAAAGTAAGTTTGAAGGTTGCTGAAATAAATTAATAATCTATACAATTTTGTGGGTTCTAATTATGTAGAAGTTTTTCCAAGCAGCTTTCCTTCATCGACAAACTCGCGTGCACTCACTGTTCCACCAAGGACTAGATGGGGAGCGCTTAGCTGTCTGAATTACAAATTCAGACGTTTGTCGGGACATCTTTAACGCTGAACAAATATTCCAGTCAATTTCTTCCTCATTACTATTTGTTAATGATGCAATAGTGGAGCGCAAGCAGTCTTTATATTTTTTGTATTTCAGAAATATTCTGCCTTCTCGTTCAACAGATGTTAAAGGGCATGCAATTTCAAAGTATTCCGGGGATGATCCCTGTTTGTACCAAAATCAATCGTAGTCCAAGATGTCACGGCGACACAATTGTGCTAGAAAACTTCAAATCTAACACTGAGCGAGATTGCCCACGGAGAAATGTTGGTCGTCTGACATTAAGCCATAAAAGATCTTTATCTACGGTCCAATCCCATAGACGCCTCCTAAATGCACCTGTTTCGTAATCGCATGACACGCGGTGCACGTTGAAGTGAATGAACGGTAGCCTGGGATGCTAAGGTGCACTGCCAAAATTTTACATTCTGGCGACAACAACCTGAAAGCTATTTTCGCGTTATGACAGAATTTAAATGTTAACAAAATCATTAAACCACCTCCAAGTGAAAGGCTATCTAGTCGAAAAGATTGAAAATCTTTAAAATGAAACTTTTTCTCAGGAGTAAGCGAGGTTTCTTGTAAGGCAATGACGTCAGGATGAAGTTGAGTTGTTAAGTAATTTAAGCCTGTTGAAGCAGAGAACAAGGAACGACAGTTCCATTGGTATTCTAATTGGTATTCAGCGACTACCATCGCAATGAACATTCTTCGATTACAGAACGTAAAATCGGACTGCCGTTATTTTTTTTTGCTATATGGACAAAAAGAAGTTACTGGAGACCCAGTTCGCTTTTGCGACCTTGTATCATGACCCGTTTTCAAGTCGACCTGCGAGTCTGACTGATGCGAAGAACAAGGATCGGATCTTGCAAATGTTGGATCCGATGTGGTACTCGGCGCTAGGACTGAACTGGCTACCCGTTCTGCAACATAACAATTGATTTGGTGATTGGTGAGGCAGCTGTTTTCAACAGCTGTGCCATATGCGCAGTACACACTTCTAAAATACAATCGTTAACACTTGTGACAATATGTTGCATAGCTTTGTCATTGCTTTTTTTACTGCTGATTCAATGAGCTTAGGCAAGTTGTCTTCATGCAAAGTAGATTGCCTCGCAGTGACGCCAGCGTATCCAAAGGCCCTTTCCTCGACTACTACAATAGCTTCTCGCCTCGAACATCGTCACTTGTCAATTATCTCGAGTAACTGTATTTCGTTAGCTCTAGCCGAGCAGTTTCTGTAGTCAACCTCATGGTTTCCTTCACACAGGCAGCACATTTCGGCTTCAGCTGTGCATTCACTGGGGGAATGATCGTCACCACAGGCGCGACAGATCCGTCTGATTTGCAGCCTCTAGCACTATGGGCAAAACGCCAACAGTTCCGACACTGAAGTGGACGGGAAGCAAGAGGTTCCACTCTAAAAATATGCGGCCACACATTTATTTCAGATGGGCAGGACGTGCCAGCAAACGTAGCAATAACCGATTCTGGAGCAACGTTTTCCCCGTTTACGAGTTGGTTACGTTGGTAAACAGCTATGACGCCAGCATCAGACAGTTTCTCCAGAGTCTCAGATGGCCTCACTCGAGAGTCTACGCCCCGCACAATGCCCTGAAATTATGATAGATCAGGAGGAATAGACGCACTCACCGGGACAGGCGCGAAAGCCTTGCACTTTAGGAGGTCTGCAGTACAGGTCCAATCTGATGACCTACAGACTATCCCACATCTTGCAAAGTGTCGGACATCGCTTATCATCTGGAAATGATGCGTTATGTCTTGGAGCTCGGCCTGAACAGCTTTTGGGTAGTTCAGCCGGATGAATCCACCGTTCGAGGGCACCAGCGAGACAGGGAAGCTACTAAGACCGCTGCGGAAGAAAGATTGCAAAGGCAAATCATCAGGAGAAACGGAGGCTGACCAAGGGCTGGGCCCTTGCCCAGGAGAGTTTTAGACATCAGTGCTGCTTTAATGAGGAAACAAGTCCTACGAAAATGAGATAAGTAACATATTTAGGTGAAATCTACCCAAAACTCAGCTATACCACCAGACAAGTTTTTGTTTGGGCTCACCGGCGCGGAGAACCGAACGCTAGATCGAACGCCGAGGACGGGCAGCCGACACTGGAGCTCCTTCTTCTACTTCGTTCCTTCATAGCTACTGCTAAAAATTATTCATCTACTTCATCCACCAAATTATGGAAACAGGAGAAGAAGATGAAGGAGTCCCGACTCCGATATTTCTGGCTAATCTGCATCTATAGCACTTACAGCATCTTCGAGTTCAAAAGTTTTGACAATATTTTTGGCAATGGTACTTCCGCATTTACGGAAAGTACACTTGCTTTATAACCGGCGTTTCGTGTATTGCACTTGAATCAAATGGCTGATTCACTCGCACGAGTCTTGGCCAATCCGTGTGAGTGGGTAAGCGCCAAACTCAAGGACACCATCATCATCATTAGCACGAGCATCCTTCAATCGCTCTGTCATATCTGTTTCGCCGACAACAGCTTATGAAACCACGGCTAGGCAGAGGAATTTATACATCTGGCAAAACTCCACAATGATTATAGTAAAATCGGCTTCTGAATTGCGCCAGCTTTCCTTCCCGTGGCATAACAATGGGTGTTCGTATAGGTAATTTGATGATTCCTGCACAAAACTGGCGATGCTGTATTGCGCCTCTAAATTTTTACTTACACAAGTCTGGTCTCGCTGTGTGTTCTCTATGTTCTTTTTGTAATGCATCTGAATGTATTGAGCCGTTTTTTCTCTCGTGCGCCAATCTTTAGGACAAAGTAAACTGAATTTTAATTTAGACAACTTCGACTTTCCTAGATAATACCAGCCATTCTTTATTTTGGGGCGACTTCACTTGTATCCAACAATATGGATGCTTTCGTAGCAGAATACAATTTTATTAGAGAAACAAAAAAGAGTATTTTGCTGAATTTCTTAAGGTTATAATTATTGCTATTATTTAACTTCTATATATCGAATTATTTCATCTCAAATTTCTTGACAGCCCATTTAAATCGAATTTGTAAGGCATAATTTTCTGATCCGCTCTCGGCTATGAAATGTCTTTTAAAAAATCAGTTAAACATGCTTCAAACCGCCGGCTTTTGGGGCAATACTCGGTAGAGGGTATGAGGCAGTACTTAGGTTTCAAGACAAGTAATTGAGCGCGCAGTGGCTGCCTCCTCTGCTTGGGTGAGGTCTCTGACCCTGATCGATGTGCTACTTCAGAGTTTACCATAAAGGCGTATGAATGACTGCTATCGTCATGCCTCTAACTGGTCCTTCCGCGTCTGTCTATACTGCGTTGCTGCCATTATTTTATTGTTTTAGAGCGCAGCTCTTTGGCGTCCGTTCCTGGGTTTCGCGTCGTCGTCGTCGTCGGCGTCGTCGTTGTCGGCGTCGTCGTTGTCGGCGTTGTCGTCGGCCTCGTAACCAGCTCGCCGACGAATCTGCTCCGCTGCCACCGCGCATGCGCGCTGTCGGCTCTCCGGGCGAGGGAGGATGATGGAAGGGAGGAGGAGAGACTGTGGAGGAGGGCTGGCTACACAAATGGCTCTTTGGCGTCCGTTCCTGGGTTTCGCGTCGTCGTCGGCCTCGTAACCAGCTCGCCGACGAATCTGCTCCGCCGCCGCGCATGCGCGCTGTCGGCTCTCCGGGCGAGGGAGGATGATGGAAGGGAGGAGGAGAGACTGTGGAGGAGGGCTGGCTACACAAATGGCTCTTTGGCGTCCGTTCCTGGGTTTCGCGTCGGCGTTGTCGTCGGCCTCGTAACCAGCTCCGCCCCCCTTTCATCCCCCCAGCGCTAGCAGCGACCGACTGATACCGCTTTCGTGAGTCCGCTACCGCACTCACGAAAGACGTCGTGCACTTCCTGCAACTCGCATTAACCGTCCATCGATCCACACCGATGTTAGTAGTGGGGGACTTTAATGTTGACACAAAGACAAACAGCAATTTCCTAACACTTATGCGGGAGAACATCCCGTTCCTCTCGCTCGTAACGCGTCCCACGGCTGTGACAACCTCGCGAGGCACTTGTATAGATCTCGTCTTTCAGAATCCAGCATTGGTGTACCAAGTCGAACATATATCAGTCTATTTCTCCGACCACAAAGCTTCCTTCATGACTGTCAAGAACTGTTAGTGGAGTCTTTGTTAAAGGAATACGTGTGAAAAATAAAAAAAAAATTCTGTGATAGCGCATACATGTGTTGCTCGATTTCTTTGCCTCAATCTATCGAAAAGGTGAAACAGCTTATTTGCTGCGCTCAAATTTCGCATTAGGAAGTAACGTAATCGTCGGTAATTTTTTCTATGACGAGCAAGAATCATATGGACAACAGCACATCAGTCTGTACAGGGCAACGAAGGTGCGCAAGCCGACGCCCGAGCTCCCCAGCACACCGGACGAGCATTACCGAAACCTGCTGCCAACATTGGCTGAAATTCGACAACACCACAGGCTGTGGGAAAGGGACTACACGCCACCGTCTAAAGAGCTAGACAAGGAACAAGAAGTAAAGCAAGAAAAGAATACAGATAAACGCGTACTCCAACCCAAAAAGAGTGCACGGAATTTACCAACAACACTGAGCCAAAATGCGCACGTGGAGGCGGACCTATACCCCATTTTATGGGTCTGTCAAAACAACACAGAAGTAGAAAAATTGGGAGATTGTACTATAGAGCTGTGGAAGGAAGTGTTGTCCGGCGTAGACCCGAAAGCCCAGCAAGCGCTAACCAAGAGGGCGACAGTGGTTGCAAGAGCCATGGGACTCCCAGAATATATGCAGACGGGCCACCAATATTTAAGGAAAATAACGTGATATCACAGTGATCAGTCCAGTAATAATCGTTTATTTTCCCGCCTATTACGTATGGGTCAGGAACAAAGATAGAATTCGCTTAGGCAGATAACTAACCAGTGCTAGGGAACAAGGAATCGAGACTGAAAGATAAGGAGGAAGAAATATTTCCACACTAGGCACGCAGAAGCCAAGCGGCCTTCGTCTTATATTTCTCCTCAACTGGTCATGCAGGCTTGGTGCATGTCAAGAAAACCGGCAGCCCTTTTGTGGCTCTCCACCTTGTAGAGTCACCATGCCGCGGTCCTATAATCTTCTATAGTGTAAAGATACAGTAACTTCTAGGATCATATATTCAGTAAAAGTACACGAACCTCATTTGCTTAAACCTGTATTAGGGTCAAGTATCTTATGTTCGTATAATGGGCAAGCGTACAAGACGTGTTCTAAACTAGTTTTTGCGAGACATGCTCATCCGTGATACGGAGATGGAGTTAGAATCGTGTGCTGTGGAGATCGACGTCGACTGGGTACCAAGCAACTTGTGCCGCCCCATGTCAAGTTGCTCATCGTCTTCAATGATTGTCACCAGATGGACTGTGATGGGCTTGACACTATACCGAGTTTTATGGGTGGCTCTCACACGGAGCAATGGTTTGTTGTAAGTATAGGATCACCTCCAGCAAGCAACAGTTCTCCTTTTCCTTTTTCTCTTCCTCATCTTCATCATCGTTATCATCATCTTCATTAGCATCATCTGCAGGCTCATCATCATCTGTGTTACAATTGAAATCACCTGACAATCAAATTAGGAAGGAACAGGCGTTCGTAAAAACTAATTATATGCCCCCTTTGCCAAGCTGGATGCTCTCCAAACTAGTTTTCGTTACTTTCAGCTTAGAATTAACTCAAAAAAAAATCTTTCTTTGCCACTAAGTTTACAGTTATGAATTTTAAAGCCTTGCGCTTCTGAATATTCACTTCATCTTTAGCACGGTGCTAATGTTCCCAGTATGCCCCGATTCTCGTTTATGAGAATTGTGTGCGTCGAGGATTGTATATTATTTGATTTACTTTGTGTGTAGATTGTCTTTTATGCTTTTTTTTTTCTCTGCAGTGCTTTAGTAAAGGCATGTCCGGTGCATCAGCCGACAACATAGGTGAACGAGTAACCGTGAACATATTAACTAGGCAGCATGCACTCTACATTCACAATGTTGTCCATGGGAGGATGTTCATTTTTTGAGAACGCAGACACCTCATAAATGGAAGGTATTCTACGATGCCCAATCACGCTACAGGCGTTAAAATGTGTGTTAAAGAAAGGACCATACCACCTTCTCGTGCTGGATATCGCCGAACGTTTTTCAAGGCCCGCGCCACCCGTGGAGAAAAGTCGCAGAGTCTCATCCAGGGATGCGCACTGATTCTGTAAGATGTCTGCCCTACCAACAAAACCATAGAGACGGATCTACAGACAGGCAAGATGGATAGCAGGCTAGCCCACCTTCTCGGGGCTAAGCAATATCTTCTCGAGAGGTGTAAAAGCCAACGCTTGAATAGCAAGCACAGAAAAAAAGATAGCCGAGATCAACAAGCAGATCGACGAGGACTGCCAAGCTGTCTAGGCAGCAATGGGACGAAATTGGCAAATTCATTGACGGACAGATGCGCACGGGAGGAAAGTGGAATCTTCTCAAACACATGCTGGACGACTCCGGCACCAACTCAAACCAGAGAATTGTCCTCGATAAAGCGCCCCACGAACCCAAGAAGTCGTCTTCGGAAGAAGACGTGCTGCAGATGCTCGTTAAGAAGTATCTGCTGCTCAAAACTGTGGCCAATGAGGTGGTATACCAAGTATACAAAGGAAAGCTGAACTCAGCGCTAGACGAGCCTATAAAATTCAGTGAAATGCGCCACGCCTTACACGATTTCTATGGTAGGTGAGCACCCCGTCCGGATCACATTAACAACAAGACTCTCAGGAACCTAGAGGACACATCGATCGAGTTTCTCACAGATGAGATAAATCGCATTTGGGAGGAAGGACTTGTACTGGAACAATGGAAGCTGGCGAGAGTCATACTAATCCCAAAGCCCGGTATACCGCTTAGCTTGAACGATCTCCGCCCCATCTCACTGACATCATGTGTTGGGAAGGTGGCCGAGCAGGCCATATATAACAGAATTACCGAGTATATCGAGACCAACGACCTTTTCCCTCACAACATGATAGGCCAGGCCGCGCCACCCAGGACGCCTTGAAGCTTATCAAGATTGAAATACGTGAGCGCTGCACTGGGGGCACGAGAGCCATCTTTGGTGTGGACCTGGAGAATGCCTTTGATAACATCTGTCATGAGGTCGTTCTCGACGCCATCTCCAAACTCGACCTAGGCTTGTCCTTCCATGCCTTCGTCAGGTGTTTCTTGAGCAAACAATACGCCATCCTCAAGGCTCGAAATAAGGAACCGGAGAAAATGAAGTTGAGCAGATCAGGCATCCCCCAGGGGACAGCCATCTCACCGCTCCTCTTCAACATAGCACTGGTCGAATTTTCGAAATGCCTAGGCAAGGTCCCGGTCATTGGTCACACAGTCTACGGCGATGCCATCACGGTGTGGTGCGCGGTCAGCAGTAAGGGACATGTCGAAGCCATCTCTAGAAAGCTGTCGACACTGCCGAGCGATTTCTAACAGACACGGGACTCTGGTTCTCCCCAAAGAAATCGGAGCTCCTTCTCAACAGCCCAAATAGAAAGGGCCGCAAGCCACAGAACCTGATACCCTCCACTGAATTCGACAATAACATCTTCACGAAGTGCGGATATCCGACTCCCAAAGTCGCGTTCATACGAATCTTGGGAGTTACACTCGGAGAGGCAGGCAAAAATATTATCACCATTCACAAACTAGCAAAGCAGACGGATAGCGCCATCGGGTTAATCAAGCGGGTAGCTAAAACAAGGAGAGGCCTGAACGAAGAGAATCTGATAAGGCTAGTCCACGCTTTCTTGCTATGCCATTTCACGAAGGTAGTGGCCCTGCCCGTATGGAAGAGGGCCGAGCGAGACAAGCTAAATGCCGTGATAAGGAGGGGGATCAAGAGTGCACTCGGACTACCAATACACACGCACCGACCGACTCCTGCAGTTGGGTACTCATAATTCCCTGGTAGGAATTGCAGAAGCACAAGAAAGGCCGCAGATTCTCAGACTCTCCGGCACCAGGGCAGGCACACGACTCCTAACTGAGATGGGCGTCCCCCTGCCCACTGTCGAGGACGCCTACCAGGGCCTTACGAAAGAGTAGAAAGATAACATCATCATCGTATCACCCACCTCGCGCAATATGCATCCCCATCGCAACGTAGAAAGAAGGAAGGCCAGAGTGGTGGCGCTCTTACGCCGCACGACAAAACTCCCTGGCGGCAACTGCTTCGACGACGCAGCCCAGTATGGCAGCAGCAACAATTTCACGGTAGTATCGATCACCCACAGGGGTACGACCGTTAAGGCCGCTTCGGTACGAAGCACGTCGTCGCGTGCCACTGAGAAAGTGGCCATTGCCCTGGCCCTCTTGGACGAGAAACATGCCAAATCCTTAGCGACTCCAGGGAAGCGATCCGCGCCTTCAGCGTTGGGCCCGTGTGTAAAGAAGCCTGTCGCATCTTAGGTGGCAAAGACTTCGCCACCCACACTCTCACGTGGTTCCCCGCTCACATGCGATGCGTCACGGGACGCCCCACAAATCTCAACGAGATGGCCCACTCCAATGCGCCAGGTCCCGCTTTTCGCGACCATGGAGAACTCCACCGCCGGCCCGCAGTGGTGGAGAACAGAGATCAACCGTCCACATACAATGAAATCACGCAGCACTTTTACCTCAGCAGGAGAGACTTTCTTCTTCCTCACAAAAAGTTAAATAGGGCGCAGGCATTGAAGCTCAGATTATTGCAAACCGGCTCGTATCTCAGCCCGGCTTTATTCAACAAGATTTATCCCGAAACTTACCCCACTAGTTCCTGCAGGCACTGCAATAACTTTGCTAGCCTAGACCATATGCTCTGGCGTTGCCTCTCGTTACGAGGCACCGTGCAAATCAATGAAGACTAGTGGCTCTTCGCTATCAAGAGCCCCGATGCCAGGTCGCAGCTATGGGCTGTCCAGAGGGCCCAAAATGCGGCGGTCGGGCATCGCCTGGCTGCCCCAAAGTGGGAGTGACCCGCAGCGCGCTAAGTCGCGTACCTCAGGTCCGTCATTAAAGTTTTGCATCCATCCATCCATCACAGTTCCGAGTTAAGTGGCCATGTGATCACTTTTCAATGGGTGTCTAGTCATTGTAGTGCGATTGGCAATGAACTCTCTGACAGTGAGGCAGGATCGGCGTTCTCTTCCGCTGATGAAGTACCGATTGCCTACTCGCGACCTGACACCAACTCTGTGATCAAGGCACTCACGAAGGACCCTATAGAAGCGTACACAACTCACGATGACATTCACAGACGCCTACAACACGAACACGTAAGAATGAAAACCACTAGATTATGTTCCACCTCTTCTTTTTGGTCTTCTGTACATTCATGAGCCTATAAGTTACAGCTTGGTTTCTTTTTCTTACAAGGAAGCTGATCTGCGACTAGAAGTACTCGAAAGTGTTCTACGCTTGCAAATATACGAGTATGTGGGCTATATAGGGTCTGCATAAAATATGTATGTGTTTTTTTTCTCACTGATTCGCCGCGGCGTATGCGGCTCTCAAAAGTTCCTGGTTGCCATGTGGTAATACATTGCCTCAAAACTTTCCGAAGTAGTGCCATGCCAATGAATTTGAAGCATTTTCAGGCTTGAACTTGGTTATTTTTTCGCACTTTTAATATTTAAGTATGTATGCGCTGGCGATGCTTTCTTTCATGACATTTGTTTGTGGGTAGTCATTTTCAAACTTCTAAGGAATAGCCTTGTTAAGCGTGTGACGCCTGGTGTGAGCAACTTTAGCGATAGAATAGTGCGGTAGTATAAGCCGAGAGTATCGCAGGTCATACAGAATGTCGTAGCATCTAGCATATTCATTTATTTATTTACAAATACTGCAGGCCCTATTCGGGCCCAAGCATATATATACCTGAATAAATACGGAACCTTACTATGACGCCGACTGCGACGAAAACTGCGAAAATTCGGTTGTAGTGTCCATATAATTGCAGTAAAAACATTTATTTCACCAGAGTATGAAAGCGTTAAGCCACCGCTATCTGCAACGTTCCCGAATGGCGAGGGCGAACTGCGCGTAACACAAAGTCCAGAGTACGTTATGTGTAGGTGTAATTCCATCAGAATTAAATTTCATTCGCTGGGATCGCAAGCAAACAAGAGGTGGTGGTGTGCTCATGGCGGTGAAAAAAGATTAAGTTGTTTCGCCTGTCAATATCCCTACATTTCTTGAGTGGGTTATTTCTCACCTAAATTTCATGGCGTAATAAGCGAAGTCTTGGCGATGTTTCCGAATTCAGTGGTAAATATTTTTCTTGATTTCAATTTTAACTGTCATAATTGGAACATATTTGATGGGAGGTTTACACTGCGCGAAAATACGAGGACAAGCGAAGGAAACCAACAACGATCACAGTGGTGCGTTGCCAATCCGCCAGCGTGCCAATCCCGTGTTCTGGCGGATTGCCTGAAGCGCTGGATTGTCTTCGCACAAGTTCGAGCGTTCTTTCTCCACCTCGTTCCTTCCTGGGGTCGTGCCCGAAGAATCACCAATGTATTGAAGTCAAAATGCTGGAGAAACGTTAGGATATACTCCGGCTGGCTTCTAGTGCTGCGTCAGAGCGATATAGACGCCTTCGTTGCGGCTGCGAGTCTCGCTGAACGTAACAAGCTAGTCGGCAACGCTGCGGACCTCTTATGACAACACGCCAGCTTGGCTCTTCCTCGGAAACGGAAAAAAAAAGCCCGTCTGGTAACACTGCCACTATTCTTGAAAACGCCGGTATGCCTGAAGAAATGCAGAAGATACATCAAGTAGGACCGAAGCTTTCGTTTGAGCCAGCACCCAAGCGTTCAGAGCTTCTCGCCATGGTGCGGCGAGTGGGCCAGCGGTTTCCTGAAAAGCAGCACAAGTGCGCGATTGGGCCGGAGTAGACCGTCTGCAACGCACCGTAAGCGGTCCACCAGCAAATAATATCTCCCTTAAAGAAGTGGTGAACTACCTCAAGGAAACTGATCTCGCACTAATACAGCCAGATAAAGAAGGTGGATTTGGCAGGACTACCTGTCACCGCCTTTGGAAGAACGGCCACCGAAGCTGTAAAGAAAAAGGATTTCAAGCTGACTGACTTCCTTCCAAAAAACAGAAACCTCTTGCAGTCAAGTTACTAAAGAGCATGCAGCTTGAGGCCTTAAACAAGGTAGTCGAAAAAGAAGTGACACATCATCTGGAAATCTTCACCGGTAAAACGCACAAACCGGACTGCCCCCTGCGAGCCATCGTTTCAGAGAAAGAAACGTGGCAACGAACAAAGTTTGGACTGCGCTGCGTGGTGTGCTGTGTTTTTCCTTCGCTTGTCCTCGTCTTTTCGCGCAGTTTAAGCCCCCCCTCATGTATGAACCAACTAGCCCTCAAAAACGTCCTACTAATTGCAACACTGTCTGTTCCAGCTTCACAAACTGAAGAACGTGAATCTTTTCACACACGTCTTCAGGTCTTATTTATTTTTTATTGATTTATTTATTTATTTATGCAATAAACACAGCACATTTACAGACATTACAGGTGGAAAATACAGAACACCAATCGCATTCATGTAACACGACTTAGAAAGGAACAATACAGTACGAATGGTAAGTACAATAGGCAAAGAGTTACACACACTATTTGCATGCAGAAAAAAAAGAAACGCAAGTAAAGTCGCATTGATCCAGCCAGGCATGAAGGAATCATTCGATATTACATCAACAACTGACGATGGTTGATGTAGCATCACAGAACCCATTACAGAACCCACGCGCTCTTCAGCCACGTCAGCAAATATCCTCGACTTCATTCTGACTAATGGCCCCGCCTCCTGTTCTCATATTACTCTTCTCCGTGGCTTGCCCACGCATACCATCTACACTGGTCAAATGACACAAACGCCAAATAAAAAGAAGTTACGTCTAAGTGCATGCCATGCTAGAAAAAAGCTAATTATGCAAGTGTCATTTCGGAGTTATCATTGTTTAGAGAGCAATTTTTAGAGGACCACATGTCACGACCACTTGAGGAAAACTGGTTCTTTGCAGGGTTTCGTTTTGTAGACTAATTGAGAGGTATATACCACTTATTACTATAAAATGCATCAACAACACACCATGGTTTAATAATCAAGTCAAAAGTATCAATAACAAGAAGAACCGTCTCTATCGAAACGCGGACAAAAAACAGGCAGTCTGTATCTTGGAAACGATACGAAAATGGAATCCTCAGTACCAATCCCGGCTTAAAACAACACGTCGGCATTTTTTCCTTCATCACTTGGCATTGATGCTTATCACTAATCCTCACAGGTTCTGGAGCATAATAAATCCAGTTTCCTATCCAGATGTTAGCGTCGCATATTCAGAGAGCGAGATAGTTGGCGAGATAATTTCGGTCTTCATGTGTGCGCAAAAAAAAAATAAATGACACGTTTTCCTCAGTGTTGGTCATGAAGATATTACTACGTGTACTTAGACGTGCTTCCTGATGTAGGCATGTCTGAAATAGTAAGAGATGAAGAAGGTATTTTTCTTCTTTGAGAACCCGATTAAAATTATCCTTTACGTGTGATCAGAATGGATTCAATCACAAGATTATTAAAAACAAAGCTGAAGGAGTATCACGTGTACTCTTCGCGATACTTTCCCATTCGTTGTCTAACTCGAGCATTTCAAACGATTGGCGAATGGCCAAGGTCTTTCCAGTCTTCAAGTGCAGCGAGGGTTCTTCACCACTCAACTTCAAGCCCATATCGTTAACAAGTACAACCTGCAAATTATTAGAACAGGTCGCACATTCATAGATGCTCAAATATTTCGAAGCGCACAACCTAATTTTTATGTATCGGCGTGTATTCCGCAAGGGATATTCACACGACACGCACATAGCTGGCTTTATTGTTGACCTGCACTCATACAGAGGTGCTAGTATTCAGATAGATGCAATATTGCTTCATTAAGCTAAGGCATTCTACCGTGTTCCATACCACTGTCTTCCAACTGAAGTAGAGAGGCATAACATTAATCTGCTTGTTATTGCATGGATTAACGATAACGACTTCGTATCTTATACAGGATGCAGTTCCCATCACAAGCAATTTTAGTCCTTTATGTGGCCAGGTGACGTCAAGTGTACCGCTAGGCAGCGTGTTTGGGCTGTTACTCCTTCGTATTTTCATTAACCATTTACCAGGCATCATTTCATTCAGTGTAAGACTTCCCGCAGAGGACTGCGTAATTCACCGTAACACTTATTCTCTAATTGTTGCAGATGCTCTTGAAACAGAGACCTTAACTCTGTAAGGTCTTGGTGCTGTACTATAGGTCAATGTAACTAAATTCCTCAAAGACTAAATTCATGTCTTCTACTAATCGAACTACTAGACTCCAAACGTCCTACGCATTAGGCGAAACTAACGTTGAGCTTGCCTCCAGTTATAAGTACCTAGAGCTCGTGTTCTGCAGCGATCTTAGGCGGAAAAGCCACATTGAAACCATTTTAGCATCTGTTAACCGCTGTCTAGGCCTCATCAAACGTATTCTGACACACGCCTCACCCCCCTTTGCGAAAGTAGCATGCACTACATTATTGTCACCAAAGGTTGAGTACGCGTTGGCCTTAAGGGACCTAGAAGAAGAGTATGTTATTAAAGATATTGAAACTGCAAAGTCGTGCTGTGAGGTTTATTTTTTCAGACTAGTCAGGAACATCTAGTGTCACACAGTGTAGACAGCGTGCTGAATTCAAGAATTTTCAGTTCGTCGACAAAATATCACCAATACCACTCTTTCAAAAACTTTATCAGCGCCCGTTACTTCACGATTTTTTTCATATCAAGTCCTCTATAATTCTTCATCGCGATCATCATTTAAAAGTAAAACGCGTTTTTTCATTCTTTCATACCACCCATTACAACCAAGTGGAATAAGCTGCGATCTCACATTGGAACAGAACTCGACTTCAATCAATTTTAGAAACTTGTCCGATTGGACCTGATGCCCTGAATGTTTATCAACCGTGCTCGTCCCCTTTTTATCGCTCTCCCTGTTTTAATTTGTCTTTTCTCCGTTTTTGTTACGTACAGTTAAAAAGAACTGTTTAGTGACAGTTCTGGGTCCCCTCTTGTTCAATCTGTATATCAATGACCTCGTAAATATTGAAAAATCAGCAAAATTTATCATATACGCCGATGACAGTAGCATACTATTTTCTGGGCCAAACATAAATGATCTAGTCCTTCAATGTAATAACACACTTTCAGAGCTATCCACATGGTCGAGTCTTAACGAAATAAAGATTAATCCTCTAAAAACCAAAATTATTATATTTCGTGCAAGGAGTAAAGTAGTTACACGGTTAAGCCCTATTGTATATGAAGGTCTGAACATAGCTGTAGTAAACGAACACAAGATACTCGGCGTTACGTTTTCCGCTCACCTTAGTTGGAACTCGCATGTGGAAGAACTATGTAGGAAACTGTCATCAACTACTGGAGCATTATCACGATGTCAACGCTTACTCCCCTCAAAGGTAAAACTTCAAGTGTATTACGCACTGTTCGCATCCTATATTAACTACTGTAGTCTAGTCTGGGCTACCACAACTAAACGGAACTTAAATAAAATCTTGCTTTTACAAAAAAAGATTCTTCGCCATGTTGCAAACATTTCCTACCTGGCTTCAACTGAAACGGTGTTTCAGGAATATGGCATCATACGGGTACAGCACTTATGCAAATTTCGGATTTTGCGATCCTTCTTCTTTTCAAACACTTATAAAGAATTCCTTGTAACTATATCAAACCTAACACCTAACTACCCTAATAGGCTTACGCGACATACCTTAACATGGTCTGTTCCTCGTTACCGGACCACCTACAACTCACAGGCACTCCACTTCAATTTACCATCTATTCTAAACGAATTTCCTGAACTAACCACTGCTAGACAACGGCAGCTATGTCAGTTCTTCACATCAATGTTGTAAATAGAGGTCGCATAGTTATCTTTGGAATGGCGTGCATGTGTCTTGTTTACGTGGCTTTTGCCCATCCTGTACTTATTGCATTTTTTTTTTGGTCCTGTCATCGTTGCGCGATGTCTGTTACAAGTGCTATTTTTACTCTTTATTGTTTGTGAAACCTGTTAAATAAACAGAATTTTATTTTTATTTACATTTTTTTTTCTTTTTTTTCCTTGTACAGTCAAAAGTCTTTAAACGATGATGTTTATTTTATGCTGTATAAAACAATTGATGTGAACCCTGCTGTAACTCTGTATGTTAACTTCAAGTGAGCCTTACGTAAACTTGTTACAGTATTGCTCACATGTTATAATTATGATTTATTATGCATATATGTGCTGTGAACGTCGGATGCTGCCAATGTAAGGGTCTTCAGGGACTCAGTCAAGCTGCCTAGAGCAGCTTTTAGCCCTGAAGACTATCCAGAATTTTCTGGTGAAATAAATTTTGATTGATTGATTGATTGATTGATTGATTGATTGATTGATTGATTGATTGATTGATTGATTGATTGAAACTTCAGTGTTTTGCATTGCATAACCATTGCATGGTTCTACATTGCAGAAAATGAAAGTAACACAAGTTGTGCTTACAATTTTTTTGGTGTGATTGCCTTTATTGTTTTCAGTTTTTCTTTTTACCGTGTATATTGTTGTAACCTGTTACGTGTTATCTTTGACGATGTTTCGAATCCCCCCTGCTTAATACCCTTCAACGGCGGGCCTTAAGGTAGAATAAATAAATAAATGAATAAATTAATTAATATATAAATAAACAAATAAATAAATAAATAAATGTGCAACTGCAGTTTACCGTTTGCCTCCTAATGCAGACTTTAGCAAATATTTAGAAAATTCCTGCAACAATATTGTCTTTAAAAGGACTAATTTAATTAGAGCAATTGCAAAATCTTTTTATGTCTAAATATTGTTTTCTTTGTTGAAAAATGTTAAGAAACCCGATCCCGGCTAATTTACATGTAGGCTTTAGCAAGCTAATACTTCAACGCTTGCCTAAAAGAAGGCATGTGGCATCACGTCAAAGAAAGTAACCATCCCAATTCTGTTCTGCTCCCCTACAATTCAGCAACCAAGCAATGCAGCCGCGCATTGTAATAGATTGTACTAGAAAATGGAAAAATAAAGTGTTCATTCATGCTGCTGATATGAGCGAAAAGAAATGCATACAGCACCAAGATGGGAAACTACGCGATAATCAGACAGCATGCCATACAACGCTGGACACCAACTTTAGCGCCGTGCAAGAAAGCAGCAAGAAATGAGAAATAGAAAGATGGCAAAAATAACAATGGCGCACCTAAAATCATATTGGATAGGCAGAATCTTGGCTATTGTTCATTTACTTATTTATTGCGATAGCAGTTATGTCGACACTCTAGGCGTATGTCTGACGTCGCCATCGGTGTCGCGGTGTTCTCTATGAAGTCCAATGTGCATAACATCCTCACCGCGCGCCGTATGCTGTGTGTTCGAGCGAAAGGGTGCGAGAGTGAGCCGACGATGGTGAGTCATTCTCGCGCGCGCAAAAGTGGAAAGCGGGGGAAAAGCGCGCCGTTTTCCGTCGCGTGAAAGGCACCGGCGGACGAAGGAAAATGCGACTTGTTTTGTTAACAGTGCATTATAGTGCTTACATGAGGCAATATGAACATTAAAAAAAAATCAAGTGGCCTACAAAGCATTTATGAACTCGGGATAGTTGTAGTTATTTAGATGAGTCCTATAGGAACTACCATGTGAGAAAATCTGACGAATCAACGGGTTTTGCGACAATGCAATAGTTTTGGAATAGAAACTATTAGAAGGTCTGTGAGTTATATGTATTATAGAATTTCCTGTCCCGTGTCTATTCCTTCAGCGAACTAATGAAAACAAAGGGCATTCGGCGCAGCTCGAAAGAAACCAGTCGCTCATTTTGATCTGACTTAATCGAAAAAGAAACAAAACATGGCGCAATTTAAAACAACTCGTCTATGTTACGGAAAACGGGTGGAAATACAAGATAAAAATCTTTATTCCTAGAGAGTGAAGGCGCGATATTTCGCATGATTTCCGATATGTAGTGGAGAACTGGATCTTATGCAAGTGAGTAGCTGAGTTGGTCAAATATTGATGCAGGTATCACTTGTTCTCGTCGATTACATTGCGGATCTCTAAGATTCGATTGTGTGCGCCGTTGCAGACGTCTGGAGCCAGGCCGTACGTCATGTTGTATAATACCCAGTTGATCACGTATTTATCGGTGAGATCGTAGCCTATCTTGCGGTATGTCTCCACCATCTGCAAAGAACGAAATACTACAAATTGATGTCGATCTTACGTGCAATTATCCCTAATGATTAAAAAACTTGCAATGATGATTGATGGCAAACAATGATTCCCTGTGATTTTCAAAATGGAAAAATTAGAGCTTTACGCAAAACATTATGACCTAAACAAATATATAAAAAATATTACTCACTGCACTCCAGAAATATGAAACCAGTTACGCAGGATAAATCATGACTCGATTAGGACATAACAGCATTCAACGCAGTACTGCTGGTAAGAAATAATAGCATTGCGCTAGAATACAGCTTGAAATATCAATCTCGCCAGCCAATACAATTTTTTTGCCGAAGACTTTACTGGAACAGACTCTTCTGACCGCTTAGTAACCGGCGCAGGTATCTGTCTGTTGCCCTTGTAATTGTCTTTCGCGTTTGAATTTAGATTAAGTTTATTTTATCGCAAATAATCATTACTTTCTATAGGCATTATTGCAAATGAACTTTTGTGTTATATTTCTTTCAGTATTCACGGCATCGATTTATTGCAGTAATTCTCCGCGTCATCTATGAGAACGGAAAGTTGTAGACGCCAGAGCGTGCCAAGCTTGAATAATCGCGTATGTTAGTAACGCAGCTAACCATAACGTGTATCGCTTTAACACTGTGCATTTATAAATGTTGTGTTGTTTAACAGTAAATAAATTTTAAGAAAGATGCCTGTGGTTTATAACAGTAATTTTCGAATTATTTTTCATCATTCCATCAGCCCATACCTTGCGCAAGAATTCAAATTGCATAATTAAGAAATGACATATATATGTACTAATGAAGTGTTTATTTAATTGCGTTAGCGCGCACATCGAAATTCAACTGCATATTGCAGTTAAACTGACGCCAGTTATCTCCCCAGGTCTGTTCACTTATTATATATTTTAAAGGCAGTACCAGCTTTAAGATGAGAACTGCCATACTTTCATTAGGTATTGCTATATCCTGACACTTATGTTTAAGTTAATATGCGTACTTATGCGTAAGCTCAAATGTAGGTGGGTCACTGATGAATTTGTATGTATCCAACGCATTAATGATCATTGTTGCACTGGTGTCCATTCGTTTCAAGTGCATATTATTTGCATTTGCAAACTCACAAGCTAGAATTCGTGGGTGACAATTTGTGCTGCAAATGAAGTATTTTAAATGGTAATTGCAAATACCCTGGCACATATTAAAATATTTTTTTGGATTTATGAAAAGATTTGCCTTGTGGACTAATTCAGCATAAGAAGCAGAGTTGTGCAAAATGCCCCGCGCGATTTTAAGAGCTTCTGCTAAGAGCAATAAAAAAACCTGTAATAAAGTTGAAGTTGAAGTTTATTTTTCTTCAAAGATCAGGTAGTTAGAAAAACAGGTAGTTAAAGAAATTTAGAAAAATCTGCACAATTTATTTCACGACTAATATCGACAATAATGCTATTGACATTGAAGCAGTGCGTAGGTGCACCATGCTCCAACCGCCAACACCCATCTTGTACAAGGCCGTGTATGCAGCCGGGCTGCTCTATCGCACTCGCCAGGGGATGCTGAGCCAACTAGGGGCGTCGCACCAAAGTCCACACATGAAGCGCATATAGATATATATTGAAACAAGGCAGTCTGAATATATGTGATACGGGTTCGACTCCGCCTAGCACCCTACCAATTGAAATGATACTTTTATTTGAAGAGCGGCACATACATACTAGTGGCTCACACCCAATGAAACAAGTTTGCGTCAAAGAGGACTGTAGAGAAAGAGAGAGCATAAACATTATCGAATCAATAAGATTTGAGTCCGGCATCTTTTTGTGGGTCTGGACACACGCCCCGGATGTGGTTCCGAGACCTTGTCTCGAAGGGGCTTTCTCGGCTCGCTGGACGGCCCAGTGTTGTGCTGTCAGCTTTGAGCTGAGCAGTGCGGTCTTCCAGCGCGAGCGGAGGCTTGCGGTGGATGAGACGGAGGGGTGGGCACTGCCCAACTTGTTTGTTAAGTGCTGACATTCCCATAGCATGTGATTAAGTGTGGCAACCTCGCCACACGATGTGCATCTGTTTGTTTCGTGCATGTCTGGATACAAGGCGTGCATGAGTCTGCGATTTCTGCGAGAATCTGTTTGTAATTGTCTGAAGTGTACTGCTTTCATCCTGTCTAACCCAGCGTGAGGGAATGGATTTACGCGTCTTTGTAACTGGTAGTGTGTCGTGATGTCGTGGAACCTGGTCATACGGTCCTCCCCCGCCCAGACGTTTGCAGCAACCCGCGGGGGCTCTTCCTCCGATGATGCTCGGTGAGTGAGACCTCGAGCAACGCGGTGAGCCGCTTCGTTGTGGGTGCTCAACTCACTGTGTGCCAGGATTCATAGCAAATGCCTTCTGTTATCGAATTCGGCCTCTCCCTGGTGTATGGGATGTCGCTGGAGTATGTGATACACCTCTTACGAGATGCGCCCATTTGCAAAATTGCGAATTGCCGTTTGCGAATCGCAGGTCACGTTTGTCACTTTGGTTTGTGTGAGGGCCAGTGCTTTGGCCGCTTCCTCTGCCGCTTCGTCATGTGCCGCTTCGGCATGTGCCGTATTTACGGTGACGCTCGTGAGGCCTTTGCCTCGGTGGCTAGTAACTGCCCCTACGAAACTCTTCCTGTCTCGATACCGGACTGCGTCGTTGAAGAACGCCTCCTTGTTGTTGGAGTAACTTGGGTTTGGCCCTTGCTTTACGTCTGCTCGTGTGGTATTCGGGGTGGATGTTGCAAGGCAATGGGGGTAGGTATGCTCGCGTATGGTTCTTGGAATTTCTACTTTGATGCCGTGCTGCGTATAGTTTGTGATGTCGAGCTTTGCAAGCACATGTCTGTCCTGGCACGTCTTGGATAGGCGCTAGAGTTGGGACACTCGTTGCGCCTCCACGAGTTCCTCGAGCGTATTGTGTAAGCCTAGATCTAAGAGCTTGGTGGTGCTGACTCCGGGCGCATGTCCCAACGCACATTTTTACGCCTTGCGACTGACGAAGAAATGCGCATATCGAGTTACCCTTAGCTAGTGATCGAAGTGGGCGTAAAAGACATTCACTGAAGAGCGGTGCATACCCAGTGGCACATGTCCTGTGGTATGCATACCCCAGTGATCCAAGTCTTTGTAAATATGGTCATTTATAAGTAGCACATACCCAGTTGCACATATCCGAGGCCCAAATTGACATCAAGAGGTTCACTAAAGCGCGGCACATACGTATATTCACATGCCTTGTGATCCGAGTTGGTGTGAAAGAGGTTCATTGAAGAGCGGCACAAGCGCATCGGTACATTATCAGTTACTCGAGTTGGCCTAGGAGAGTTTCATTGAAGAGTGGCGCATGAGAAGTGCCACATACAGTGCTACCAGTCGGCATCAGAGAGGTTCATTGAAGAGCGATACGTACGCAGTGACACATACCCAGTGACCGAAGTTGGTGGGAAAATGGTTAGAGACAGTTTATCCCGAGACACCGCCCGAAAAGTGGGTGAAGCACACAAAGAATGCTAATCGCATTAACACACAGATCTCCTTCGCTATGAGAATGAGTGAAAGCGAGGCTTTAAAGGGAAGCTGAAGAGTTTGTGGAATTCAATAAGACGCTCATATATGGATGCGCTAACTTTATAAACCATGTAGGTGAAATTTTGGGGGGGATTTTTCACTTAGGAGCGACGCAATCGTCGGTTAAAATTGCGCTGTAGATCTGCCCTCCGTCGAGCGCCGCGCGCTGCTGCGGTCGCTGGCGATGCGAGTGGAGACTGGAAACCGCGGCGTAGTGACGTTACACTGGTGTTCTGTTCCTTCGCAGTCTCCTCGACTGTGCCTCACCGGGCTTAATTCTGCGTGCGTGCCGTCCTAATCTGCTTCGCTCGACCCTACATTCCTTTGTTTGTGTGTATATATGAGGGGTAGTTGACGTGCGCAACATCAATTGAACTTGTAAGCCGATCATGCCGGCGATCTGTGCAGCCTACGCTTGCACGAACACCAGTGGTGGCGACGATGTTCCGATGTTCCATTAGTTCCTGCCAGACAAGAAGCTTTCAGCTAAGTGGGAGGCTGCTGTGAAGCGAAACAACTTCAATTGCTCAAGAACAACAGCATTGTGCTCTAACCACTTCCGTGACGATTACTACCGGTGTTTTTCAATAATGCGTGCTTTGGGTTCTCTTCTGTGTTAGCACGCTGAACGGAAGGTGCATGTTTATCTCCCACCTTTGACGCAGGTTTCATCGCCAAGCGCCGCGAATTTTTTATTCGCCCGTGTGTTGTGAAACAGCCTATATGCAGCTACCATAACGCAGTGCAAGCCTAAAGTTTGCATGAATTGGAAAGCCTCCTCACGCCTGGACGCTGCGCTCTCCCTTCTCTCGCACACATAGAGAAACCGACCATCTCACGTAGCCGACGGAATTCACCGGCTACGAGCAGCGTGTGGATGGCGCGCTCATGAAGGTTCTGTACTACACGTGCTACAACAGCCGCTAAATTTTCCCGCGTTCAAACCGTCTGTGTAGATTGCCGACAGCTTTGTTGCTGCGCACAAATGCCGAAGATTGCATCACCGCTTACGTTCTACGACGAGGCATGCAGGAACGTAACACTAGAGTTGTTTGCCCGGAAACCTACTCACTGGAACGCTGAATGCAGCTTAGCAAAAAACATACTTGCCAAAGAACATTTCCAATACACGGAGAAGCTAACCCTTCGCCTTCGTTCGCGTCGAAAGCAGTGCTTGCACCACCATTTTTTGCTTCTTGGAGAGGCCGGCCCTTCGCAAACGGCTCGTACATGTAGTATGTACAAGTATGTACGTACGTGTAGTATGTACAAGTATGAACCCCTTACAAGTGATCTTGCACGCGACAGCGCTACAAGCGAGGCGATGGTCGTCGCGTTCACTCGTCGCCTGCAAGCCCAACTCCACGCGAGCGACGGCTTTGAGCGATGACTTCCCGGTATGAGGGCAGTAATATACGCGCCGAAACTAGCGTGACGCATGCTTTATCAATTTAAGTTGATGTATTTTACTGAAAAAGGAGCATGAAATATTTCTGTAGGTCTTGCACTAGGTTCTTATTCTTGAATGTGTAAAATTCAATAGTTTGCTAGTTCCGTGCGACAAAAAGTAGTATTTGAGTAATACCTGTGTCACACGGGCACATTTGGAAGTGCTTCCAGTCGACAGCCTTTGACACGGCACAACTCTATCGACTCAAAGGAGTTGTCTTGCCGCTACACGGCACATTTGAAAGGACTTTGAGTGGTTCAGGCGTTTCTCGCAAAATTGTGTGGCGCTGCGGATCTTTATTTTCGTTTTCATGTCACGAAAAGTTAAGCAACATTAAAGCCATTTAAAATCACTATATTTTTTGTTTGTTTATACATTTAAAAAGTTATTTATACATTGCCATACATATATGCTTAGTTTTTAAGTTGTTGAGAAGCGAAACAGCGGCAACGTTTGCGCCGCTCGATGTGGCTGCCGTCTTCGTGTGTTCGCACATGTCAAGTGGCAAAACTACTTTAGTGAATAATGAATAACACTCATATATAGTATTTTCAGAGTATTTGGTTTGATTTGTTCTTTCTAAACGTGAGTAAGAGCACACTGTGAACGAGAGGGCACGTTCGCGCTGTTTCCGCTTCCGTTGCTCAAAGGCCATCGAGATTTGGATTGAGTTGTAGGGTGCTCCGTGGACTCGATAGACTACTGACTCGGCGAACTTCGAAACCGCCCGTGTAGCAGTTCGAACTTGACCTTTGAGGCAACTGACTCTCGGTTGGAAGGCCTTCCAAACACCCGTGTGACACGGGTATTATGTACATACGGTTCCGGCTTCGCATTATTGGCTACTCTCCCATAGTATTTCCGGGCGACGAGCGATGAGTTCCAGATTTCTAGAAACGAGCGATCGAGCGACAACACCGAGCGATCTATTCAAGCGGTGGCCTGTTTTGTCGCTCCAAGCCATCGCCCGTCACCGTCGTGTGCAAAATCGCTCTCGTGGAATTTGTACTTAACGCCGAACTCCTCAGAGCAACGCAAGATCACGAAATTTTCCATGACCATCTCAGCAAAGCAGCACCAAACTACCTTGCACCGTGCTTCGTGTGTAGCGGCAGCACTCGGTCCGGACGAACACCATTGTTGACGCCACGAGGCGCCCGACCAATCACAGGCGGAAACAAGGTGCGTGAGCTGGGCGTGTCTGATGCTGCACTTTTCGTCGAAATAAAATATGTTTGCGCTTTCTTTCGCTCAATTTCCATGCGATATTCGAATTCAGAGGGCTCAAAACCACGACGTTCTGCTCTTCACTCATTTTGTCTGGAAGAGCTTTCAGCTTCCCTTTAATTGGTATCGGGGAGGACCATTTGCAAGTACAAAGCAGACGATTAATTTCGTCGTATTTTCACAAGGAAACGCCTAGCTCAACATAAAGTTGTGGTGCTGGAACATGTGCATCTCACGATTGATGACGATAGTATGACAACGACGGCACAATGACAGCGGAATGACTGCGAGAAAATGACGACGAATGAGCTACCATGACCCCATGACGACCACGCGATGACACCGATTGAATGATAAAGACGGAATGAAGAAAAGGAAATGCAGGCGATGTCATGACCACAGCTGGATGAAGACTTCGGAATAACGACAAAGGATAGGACAGTGACGGCAAAATGACGAAGCGTCGCAACAACAGTATGTAGACGGCTGCTTGACGGAAATCGTATGACGAAGCTGAACAGACAATGTAACCAAGACAATGGCATCACTGTGATGATATAACCACGCATTGACGACGACCATTGCATGATAACACAATAATGTCTATGGCATAGCGACAATCGCATGATTGGCGGGCGGCCTACTAATCAGTCACAGACGGACGGTTAGCCACTAATAAATGATGGGCGGTGAGGGACTAGTAGCGGCACACTGAGACAGCATTCAGCGACGTTCGAAATAAAATGTAGCTTTTGCCGAATAAAACCGCCACCTGGCCGCTGCGTGCCACTCTGGTGTTTCGGGGAGAAAAAAACGTGTCACAAAGGCGAGCCAAAAAGGAAAACTGTGGGCGTGCAACTCACGTAAAACCACCTTTCTTCAACAGCTTGAGGAAGCACTTGCGCACTTCGTGTGGGAGATTCGTGCGCGTACGCTGCCTTTAACAGTGATGTCAATTCACAGTAAAGCTGCAGCGCCCTTGGGAAAACAAACACGTTTTGCCCATTTTTTTCTTCCCCCCCCCCATTTTTTTCTTATTAGAGTACTTGGTCGACCTATATTACCACTTCAGCTGTATTGCAGTATATGTGGTATTTGTAGATTTGCATATTTCAAATTACGCACATTCATGTGGTCTATAAGCTGTCAGTGAGCTGGTAGTCAAGCTGCTGTAAAGGAAGTATTTTTTTCCCTCTGTCTTCCCCCGCTAAGTACAGCCTTAGGTACAAATGTGGTTAATAAGCTTCTTCTTGTCCTAAATAATGGCCTCGCTTACGTGTAACAGTGCTACCCATTTGAAGGCATGATATCATCATTACCGGAGAGCAAATCGGCACACATATATTGCCATTCTTTCCATGCCGCCATATTGCATGGGCCTGACGGGATAGCCTGACATTGCATGACGCAGTGAATCAAAACACCTACCTTGTGCCTTATTGTGCGAGGCGTTTCGAAGGATATCACTGTATCGCTTGTATCGTTGCCCTCGGCGAAAGCGCAGCCAGACCCACCGATGTAGTATATCGAGGCACCGGTGGTCACCCGTCCGAACAGCTGGCTTTCGCAATGCTGCAAACCCAGCGCGAGAAACACTGTGACTCGCAATGGTCTTTACAAAAACAGGTTCACATCAATATGTTCCTGTTGCGAAAATACAACAAATCGCTTTGCTCGCGAAATTGTGTGAGATTGACCTTTATCTTCGAAGCAGCCGTGTAAACACCCTGCCGTAGTTCGGTCTGTTTGGTGTCAAATACGCTATGGGGTCCGAAGACTGTGCAGACAAAAGATCGTTGAAGCGCTTGTGGAATGACTGTGAAAGCGCCCACCCAAGGGTACCCTAGAAGCCATCAGGATTAGAAAAGCTGCAAAAGAACTACTTCTTTAGGATATGTCATATACTGTAAAAAAAAAATAAGAAACCGCCCTCAGTAAAGCAACATGTTTTCTTAAATAAATTGAGCGTTTCATTGCACGTTGATTTCCACTATAATATAAATCGGTACCACTCAGCAAAGTTTCCGTTATCTCGAAATTAAAAAATATTGTTATGAGCCCAAAGAAAATGTTTTTTTAGGCCTTTCCATCAGCTACAAATGCAAAAAAAAAATGGCCAATGCACAGTCGTGGTCCTGGTCGTCTTTCACCTCAGATCTCCGGCTCTCTTTTTCGAACCTGGACGCAACCTAACTGACGTTGCAAATAAGGCCACCTGGAAGTCAACTGGCTTGTCGTGGCGTATGTGCTTTCAACCTGGTCATGCGCGTAACTCTAGTCCTAACAGAGCATCTATCAGTGCATGTTAGCCGCGCGAGAGTGTACTTCGCTGATCTTGTCAAGGACAGCTTACGTTAACCATAGTTTTCCAGCAGCTTTTGAGGCAAACCTTGTTCTTTTTTTTCTTTTGTGATATTCCAAAGGCAAGTTAGATCACCCCAACTGTACGTAACAAGTCAGTGCTGTGCGTCGTAACGTGGTTTAGTGTTTTCTTAGAACGCCATACTACACAGACGTGAAAGTCGCCGAGCATCTTCAGTGAGGCATTGAGTATCGGCGACCGTTGAATTGTCATGGTGGTAAAAAGGGAGGACAGTATCAAACGTATACTGGGTCGGGCGAGCATGTCGAAGAAAGAAGGGTCTGTAGCCAGCGGTCTTATGTTTGCTGGTAGTGAATGCTTATGTAATAAGTGGTAGTACCTCATCCCAGAACTTGTGAGTGTATGCTTATGTAATAAGTGCTAGTACCTCATCCCAGAACTTGTGATCGCACGCAACATACTTGGAATGCATATTGATGATCGTTCGATTAATGCACTCAGTGAGATGGTTCATCGGTACATAGATGATACAGCGTCGTGTGCTTCAAGTGCGGGTCACACAAACGTTGAAGCGCTTCCACAATATCTGGTGTGAATTGACGTCAGCGGTCACTTATAATAACCCAAGGTGGCTCGTGTCTCAGAACAATAAGGTTAAGTAGCAAAAACGACATTTTCGTTGCAGTGGTTGAGTGTATGGGTGCCACCTCGCAGTGACGCATGAAGTAGTCGGCGCAGATAAGTATCCAGCGGCGTTGCCATTGGGTGACTGAGGAAAAGGACCTGAGAGATCTATTGCACTTTGCAGAAATGGCAAGCATGGGTGATGACACAGCTTGAAGGAGACAAGATGGGGCAGTGACTGAACTTTCCAGACATTGCCACTGCACGCACGTGGCCACCCGCAGCTCAACCGAGTGTCGGATCCGCGGCCTGTCAAACCGTGCTTGCATGTCATAAGGAGTGCGCACAATGCCTAAGTGACAGGAGTGAGGGCCGTCATGCAAATCCCGAAGGATTGTTGGCGGGAGATGCTCCAGAACCGTTAGAAGTGAGCGTACACTCGTGCTTGAGTGCTTTTTCTAGAGAAGCCCGTTACGTGCACATGAGTGACTTGTGATAGAATGAGTCATAGTAAAGACTGCCTTGAAATGAGTGTCTATCTTTAGTTCCTATTGACTTAGCGTCTCATACAAGAGCCCAGATGAAGCATGGCTATTGAAGGACCCTTCCGCCATGCGGCAGTTTACGGCCGCCCCGCACTGTCGCAAAAACCAATGCTCAAAGTTACATCGGGAAATAACTACGAATTCCGTCGGGAAAGCTCCACCCCCCAAGTACACTTCGGCAGTGCACACACACACACAGGACGCAACGACTCGCCGCTGACTCCACAAAACGTTGCCGCATGACCCCACCGAAATACAAACTTGCGCCCAAGGAGCCTTTTAAAAGCGAGAATCTATACACGCGCAGTTGTTCCAGTACCCAAAATGAAGCAATTGTAGAAACACTACCAAAAAGTACATGAACGTCGACCCGCTGCGGTTGCTCAGTGGCTATGGTGTTAGGCTGCTGAGCACGAGGTCGCGGGATCGAATCCCGGTCACGGCGGGAACATTTCGATGGGGGCAAAATGCGAAAACACCCGTGTACTTAGATTTAGGTGCACGGTAAAGATCCCCAGTTGGTCGGAATTTCCGGAGTTCTCCACTACGGCGTGCCTCATAATCAGAAAGTGGTTTTGGCACGTAAAACCCCAGATTTTAATTTTTTTTAACATGTATGTCGTTGAAAATAATAACTTCAGGGGGCATTTCTGTTGCTAGTATGTGTCGAACGACTTTTGCCCTATCGGCCGCGCTAGTTCGTGTTCCGCTTGCAAAGGCGTGGCGCAGCTGCGCGGTGGCGATGGAGAACGAGGCAAACGTGGTGAGCCATTAGGTGGTTGGGGCGTTAAACGCCTGTTAGATGAAGGTGTGTGGCTCTGACAGCGTTGCTGGGAGTAGCGCCACTTGACGGAAAAGTGGTGCACGGAAGTTGAGTTGTCTTCATAAAGAAATGCGGGCCTATTGACAACCTTAGTAGACCACTTCACGGTATTAGGCGCCGACTGCTTAAACTCGCTCTGTGGCCTGTGACAGCGCATACCGCAACAGGCCGGATATGTCGATGCTCCTCAATATAGTAAGGTATGTTGGTGTCAATCGCATAGCCACCAGGTGGGTCACAATCACCATGGTTAGACATTGACCGCAGGGAGGAGTGCGTGCGACAAAAGCGTTGGTCGTAGTGAGAATCCTGATAGCTACTGGTCTCTCTTGAGTGTGAAGTAGAACTATGTTCAACAGCCACTGCGTGAACCATCAAACGGCTGTGTTGGTCATCTCGTGTGGTGAGTACCCACTAGTGATGCGTGTTTCAGTGACGGGACATCTGGGCGGAGCAACTGCTATCGAACACTCTGCCGTATGGTTGACTGAATAACAATGCGCGAACTCCTATCCACTCTCACCACTGTTGTGACGGTATTCAAGCTGCCAAACGTTCAGCGAATCAGAGGTTCTGCAGTTACGAATGATGTCAGACATGGAATTCAAGCTTTCTTTGCAAACCAAAAAAAAATGTAACCGTCTTGAGCTATTCCTTTCAACGAATGTGCAACTTTAGCCTATTTTGATATACGAGAGTCGACTATTCTGCACAATTTCAGCACTTCCTCAATGTACGTAGAACAGGTCTCGCCTGGAACCTGGGCGTTTGGCGAAAGCGTCAGTACAGCGTATTTCTTCTTTTTGTTTGCACTGGAGTCTCCATCCCACGCTTTGAGCTCCTAGACGAAAAGCGCCCTCGAAGTGAGTGTGTCTTAGTGGTTCTCGTACGAGACGAGCGAAAGTAAGGGGGACAGCTGCGCCAGCTGTGCGGTAGAGCCCGAACAGTTGGATCGGTTCACCCTTACGGTTACTCGCCGGCCACTCGTCGACTTCTCCGCCTTTTCCTCCGAAAGTTTGTAGCACCCCATAGTACTGCAACGAAACACCCGACATTCATCTTGGATCATCGTCTGAGTCTTAAGGAACCGGGCCGGCCTCTTCAGGCAAGCGAAATAAGGGTGGGGGAAGCCCGGGAAATCGATGGCTTCGCTGAACTTGTAGCAGCGTAGGCTCCGTCGTTGCAAGCTGCAGCCTGTACGTACTCCAAACAGCTACGAGCTAGGGGTGAAGGCCTGCTAGGGCCTTGAAGTCGGCTACAAGCAGCCAAACATGACCGCAGCACAGTTGTACATTTCTGCCATTTCAAATCTCCGCGTCTATTTTTCGCTTTTGTGCGAGAGAGTGTTGGTTGGATCCAAAGTACAATTTTTCGTTGGCTTAATCAGTGAAACAGAATATCTTCTAAAGTGTTGGACGCGTATAGTGTTGCTCAGTCTGAACGGACCTAATGAAAGATGATGCCCTACGTTATACTTCTGCAATTGCATCAATTTTTGAAAACACAACCGACCTTTAACTACATTAAAAATAATAACACAAGTTCTGCCTGACAGTCAAGAACGTACCCAATGAAATGTATGCAGATTCAACACACATGTTGCACTCGATGTGGAGTGAAGCTTCAATGAAGCGATTATTAAAATACTGCTTCACTCCAGCAGCCATGCACACAATATCGTTTTCTTTCATGCTATGCAATGGACTATTTAGCGCAATGTGTACCTCCATGGACCACGAAGGCGGTAACTTTATTCTAGCGGTGTACTTAGTACTCCACTCACAACTGTGCCGAAACGCAAGCACCAAATTAGGAGGATGGAGTGCGTCGGAGGTCTACACAGCGATGTAACGCGGACGAGAGGATTGTATGATGCCTGTCGACGGAAAATTGGCGATGGAATGTGTATGAATATAAAAATGCAACACAAATGCAGCTACACTTACAGATTCTGTACCAATTGTGTCACAGTTGCATGTAAACATTCTGGTGGATCGGCCAAGAATAGGCGCAGACTCCGTGCCACATGCCGAATGGCAAAGTTCAGGGGGAAAAGTTGGAAATATCCGTTGAATGTAATACTTCCATCAATTGCGAAGCGAGGTACTTTTAAAGGTACCTTTGAGCCGACATTACTCGAATATGTTCTTGTTTGTCGCAGTAACTCTTTTTTTTACACGCAGGACAGGCACTTATTTGTCAGTCGCATCAATCGGTTGTATGAGTTGTTTGGTTATACAGGGCCACCGGAGGTAATTTTATTCCTCGCATATTGTTAGATATGGGGCTGTTTCCTGTGCCGACTTCGAGTTCCCCAGACCACATCGAATTGCACAGCTAATTGAGAAGCGCAGAAAACACGGAAAGCACATTCCAGAGGAGCGCCCGAGCAAACAAGCTGAAGGCCACAAGTTCACGTGCAAACAAGTTCGTACGCCGCCGGTGGAGCTATTCAATGCTTGAGTTTTCCAGAAAACGAAGATATAGCCCGGCATTGTTGCGAGGAAAGTGATTCCCGAAACAAGACGGCTGCGATGTACCGGGAAGGCCTGGCAGCGTCGCCCCCACCTGGCTTTTGTGACGGTGATCAAGCAAGGGGGACCAAGCGGCGACTCTCTCCGCCTGGTGTGGCACCGCGGCACGGGCGCCAACCATTGGCCGAAAATGGCGTCATCTGAGCGGACTCTCCCATTGGTCAAACATAACGTGACTTCCAGTGCTCGAAGGGTTTATAAGAAGCATTCCAGAGAGACCAGAAGATTCCCTGGTTCACCTCTCTCGAACTTCTTGCCGCGGGCCGCAGCGTCCGAGTTGCTGCCAGCCCGTAATGACTGTACGACTGTTACTTGACTCTCACCTCTCTGTACATAATGTAAAATAAATACTCCGAAGTTTGGTTTTCATCCCGAAGTCCGTCCTCAACCCCTACAATATTTAACTTTCCTATATTTATCCATAAACCTTTTTGCTGACATACTCACTGAACCAGCTTGCCAGCTGTAACGCAAGGTCAAGGAGAATAACCACAGAAAGCTTCGCTTTAATAGTGAAACATGTCATAACTTAGCGAGAAAAGAATTGAAAAGTGCAAAAAATTTGCCGAACACGTAAAACGACTTTCTGAAGATTTGGTAAACAAGAAGCTCTACAGTCTTCAGAATACTAAAAATGAAATACTGGGGTTTCATTTGCCGAAACCAAGATCTGATTATGAGGCACACCCTGGTGAGTGACTCGGTAATAACCTGGATCACCTGCTGTTCTTTAACATCCGCCAAATGCACGATGCACCGCCGTGTTTGCATTTCGGCACCATCGAAATTCGGCCGTAATGACTGGGATTTGATCCCGCGATGTCGTAATTAGCAATGCAGTGCCATAGCAACTAGGCCACACCATCGGGTTCTTGAGCGTTTGTGCGATTCAAATATGTTGATATATATATATATATATATATATATATATATATATATATATATATATATATATATATATATATATATATATATATATATATATATATATATATATATATATATCAGAAGAAGACCGTTAAAAGGCCGGCGAGGGCACCATGCTGAGACAGAACGTCACTTTTACGCAGGAGAGCGGGACCCTGTATGTGAACGTTCGCATTAACCTATTTTCTAACATTAACAGTCGTCTTCGATCATTGCTGCACACTGTTGACGTACTTTAGCTTCTTCTTTAATTGTGGCTAGTACAGGACATAATTTATTAAATAATATTTATTGCGCTAATAAATTTCAATTAGAAACTTTCGTTGCTATTTTTTGTGCAAGTGCACTTTCCACGGCTGGAAATAAAAGTATGCATGTTCTTCTAACTGTTCTTCATGAACAGTAGCGTTTGGGCATCGGGTTAAAACGTAAAAGCATTGCATTTTTATTCAGCTCATGTATCCCGTGCTTAGATGGTGTTCAAATCACGTAACATTACTAACAGTTAGCTCACGAACTCCTAGCCTATGTACCGTTTTTGCTCTTGCTCTGAGCACTTCACGTGACGCCCCTACTTTTGAGCGAGATCTTTGTGTTATCCTTTCAGAGCATATTAGAAATGCAATGTTTGCGCAATAATAGGAAACGGAATTTTATTCTATGAGTGTCATTTGCTGACCCAACCTAAAGCCTAGGAGTTACATCAAGTCGCGATATTTGAGCTGTGTGGATCACCGATGATTGCGTTACGTGAGTACCCTCAATGTTATAATAAGCATCAATGTCACTCTGTTTCGTCTGGCCTCTCTGGCCTGTTTTGATACGTTTGGTAAGGAGAGGTCAGGTATTACTCGTGAACATGACGAGCTTACCTTCCTTTTACGGGACTTGAGTCTAAACCGCAATGCCAGTACTTTAAAAAACGTCATGGATATCAAATTAAATTCTGAATCCTTTGTCCAATCTACGAAAGGCTAAGTTCTCTTAACAGTCTGTGCTGACTTTTTGATCCCTCTAGAAGGAAATTACACTCGTTTACTAAATTTTAAGCTGGCCGCCACTCTAGGCTGATCCCTCAAATTGGAAAAAAAATAAATACGCGACATTTCTGCGAACGCACGCCAAAGGAACAAAGATTATTCCTCGATGATGGCAACTGGTTTATGGTTTCCGCCGCTAGCTGCAAGTCCGCACACAATGCGTACTTGCAGTTAAACCTTAACTCGTCATTGCTTGCGTCAACATCGCTGGCTTTGTTGTCACCGATTTCTTCACATAGTACACCGTACTAACTTTCATCTAGAGCCTTCGAGATGCTACATTTTCTAAAATGCTGGCATACTCAGCTCGGCTCGAATTTCATCCCATGCTGACGCCATCCCGTTCACTGTACCAGACAATGAGAAGTAGATATGTCGAAAGAATGTGAAAGTAGACAGATATGTGAACATCTTCCAAGCCACACATTGTTTTGAGCTTGTTCCGCCCTCTCAAATCTTCTAATGTGTCAGTCATATCTCCACTGACATACCTGCTTCTCGTTGTATTCAAACAGTAAAATCAGCAGCCACTTCTTTTGCAGCTTATTGCCTCAACCTTTTCGTGGTCGATTGTGCCTTACGTTTGCGGTAAAACTATATCCTCAAATTTAAGCGATTCACTTATTTCGCTTATTAATAAATAAATGGGTCGACCTGCACTTCGATGAATGCAGTCTTGATAAAAAGTTAGCGATGCTTAAGCAAATGGTATTGGAATTTATGACGTCACGACATGCAGGTGCGAGACGTTTGCCGCAGCGTGGCTATATAGAAATTCGGGGTTCACAACTCGGGTTTCGCATGCCCGAACCACAATGTGATTGTGAGGAAGCCCTACGTGGGGGACCTCCGGAAGAATACTGGCCACCTATAGGGTTTTTTAAGGTGGACCGCAATGGAGCGTATTGGAGCACCATTAAAACGCGGTCATGGCGGCCTGGATTCAACCCGTAAGATTGAGGACAACTGTGCACCCCTACATCCCCTAAGCTACCACACGACAGGTAAAGCGGTATTGACAATTACACTTATGTTTCACCGGTGGCCGGTTTTTCATCGACAAACAAATGTTAAGCGTGATCGCTCGGCGTAGGACGCGCTTGCATGGATTGGAAGTTTCTCGAATGTTATCGATGGTTCTAGCCTTTGTCTCTTGTTACCGAACCTTGTGAATCCTGATTGTATGCGCCTATCTAATTGTGTAGTACTTTCTGGAAGGCTGGTTGCACCAACGATTACGCCGGAACTTTTGACGAGTCGTGTATAAAAGCCGACGCACTTGACCCGCTGGTCAGGTTTGGACGAAGACAGACTGCGCTCGCGGCAGTCATTGGTCTTTGGATGTCAGTTGCCTTTGTGGGCTAAGATGCGCCCAGTAAAAAGTTCGGTTCATGATTTACAGTTTTGTTACCGTGTTCTTCATCGTAACAACAACCTGACAATGTTCTTGTAAAGGAGGACCCATACACGATGGAGCTTGACAGGCTCGTTGATAACGATGTTGAAGTTAGCGACGACATACTTATGCCATTTAGACGAGGGCGAAGCGTCACACGATAACTATGGTGGGAAACTAGCCACCTTGTGGGGAGGGCATAAAGCCTTCTTAGTTGACTTCCACAGGAATCATGCTTTTCGCTGCCACTCACATCGGAAAACCAGCCGGCCTTGTGGAATCGGCATGGAATTTGCTGCAGGGAGTCTCCTTTCACCTTTGCGAGAGAGACACCAGCGAAAATGTCGAGACGGAAGCTGAGTGCCAGGGCGAATTGGACCCTCGGGTGCAGGACACTTGATATGGCACTCACAGCATCAGTCTGAAAGAAAAAGAACGAAAACCTGTCAACTAAAGGTGAAGTACGCGCCTCTCTCTCGAACACACACACACACACACACACACACACACACACACACACACACGCGCGCACACACACACACACACGCACGCACGCACACACACACACACACACACACACACACACACACGCGCGCGCGCACGCACGCACGCACGCACTTATATTAACAGGCAAATTACTAAGTTTCCGGGCAACTGTGCCGCTATTTAAAAAAAATTGCAGGTGGCAGTGCTTTTATAGTGTTTGATAGAGCATTGCTCTAGCAATGCCCTAATTGTTGCGGAGAACCTGAACTTACAAGACGAATGTTGCTTATTAGCTCAAATTCATCCTAACCTCAAAGCACTGCAGTAGACATTCATCCGCAGCCAATGAACTATTTTGTAAGAATAATATTCTGGGCTTGCTTTACACGCCAAAACCGTGATGTTATGATCATGCAATCGTAGTGTGCGACTGCAGATTAATTTGCCGATCTTTAACATGCACCCAAAGAACAGCGCATGGCTGTTTTTTTTTTTGTGACGCCAACGAAATGCGGCTCCCATGGCCTGAATTTGATCTCGCGCCTCTCGACTTACCAGCGCTATGGTAAAACAACTACGCCAGGCATGTAAGCTATTGTCCTACTTTATCAGGATTATCCCGTCGCATCTCTCTCATACATCTTGAACGTTTGCTGAAAAAGCTGCAAGCAGCTTCATATTCTTCAGATACGCACCTCATTTACTTGCACAAGACACGATTGTCCGCGCTAGCCAATATATCACAAAATGAAAACACTTATAGAGCGGCGCTCAAATTTCACATTAGAGAGTATTGCAGTTGTCGGTAATATTTTTCTGTTGCCACAGTTAGCACGTATATTGTGCCAGACACTATGTGTAATCCTTGTTTTATGATATTCAGTCAATCAACCTAATTTATTTTAAGAAATTCGGACTTCAATAGGAATGATTTTCTTTTAAGTGACCTTTCTATAGCCGCGAAGGGCACCACTCTTCAGTTCAGAGCCCCCTACATAGCTGACGTAGAACAAAATATTGCAACGACATATTGTACTTGGCTGCGTGTGCTTCACGGGATGCAGCATAAATATTCACCAAGGGCGAAGTTAATGGCATGGTTAAAAACACGCAAATTTCTAATTCTTGCAGCGTAATCAAGCAGGCTCGGCAGCATGACTAAATTTCATTGACTTACTGCATGATACGAACCCGCTTTTGATAAGGCTTTAGATCTAAAAAAGCCGTCGTTGACCTAAACCACAAAGCGAGTGAAGTTGGACGCTTACAATGCCCTGTCTACAGTGGAGTCCTGTCTAATTGAAGGGGGTTCGAAAACGCTGCCCTAATCGAAACCCTCCCTACAAAAGAACGAAATTATACGGAACCCACGCACTGTATGAAAATACTCGCAACTAAAGCCTTAAGTGCCGTTTGCGTCGCTTGACGTTAAAAGGCGGTGATCTTGACGCCGCCTTTTTAGGCCTTTGGGGGTTTAGTGCCATACGGGAGTAGCGAGTCGACGGTTACCTTAGGTGCATCGCTCGTGATGGTCTACGTAGCACGCCTAACACACAGTGAAACGTGTTGGCTTGAGGCGATGTTGAGCGCCATTCTTCCTAGCCTGGGAGAATGCACCTTCTTACCTCACACGGTGCATCGCATCGTGGCAGAAGTGTAAACTTTTAATTACCATACGGGGCATTACGTGCAGAAGTTCCAATCTGATTATGTGGGACGCGGTAGAGGGGCACTGCGGATTAATCTATTTCACGTGGATTTATTTAATGTGCACCCAAGTCTACGTACGAGAGCACTTTGTCACTTCGAGCAGGTCAAAACGCGGCTGCAGTGGTTGTAAGGGAACCCGTGGCCTCGAGCAACGCCATAGCCACAAAGCTACGGCGGCGGGTACAGAAGCGTTGATTAAGACGGGCGGCTGCTTTCCTGGTGTGCGATGTGAGGCGATGCGAGGCGAGATTGCAGTTTTGTGTCTGAGCACCTTCTGTTACTTGTCCACTTGAGAAGGTAGCCACTGTGTTTAATTGTAGAAATACCAGTAACGTACCGTTTCTGCTACTTGAGTTTGACTTTGAATTTAATGTTTCCGTTTTGTCCGCAACTGCTGCCGTGTGTAGCAGTGGCGTTACCTTGTTTTCCTACATACTCTTCTATCGCCTGCGCTTCTTGCATGCATGCGAGCTGCCACGAGACACAACTTCACTCGTTTTGTGTCTGCGCCGGTTCTACCCTTACCCTCTCCCTACCTCCTACCTAGCATTCTATCTTCCTCACCTTTATAGGCTATTTCACATTAATACAAAATCAAGCGCTGTAACTTCTGCACTGTTTTGGCGGGGGACCCACGGATAATTTCTGCAGTCGGGAGGATATTGCGGTGACACCCAGGGAGCTCCCGAGATCATTTGCGGCGACGCGATGGAAAGAAAGGTCAAAACAGTTTCTCACGTCAGCTTTTCTCTTTACCGCTCTCCTGCCATGTATATACATGTTCTGTACAACTCCCCGACGTCGCGCGCAAGCCAGCAACAGCAGCACTACCAATGAAAAAGTCGAAGGAAAAGGCAAAGAAAGCTAGGCTTTCAGAGAAAGAAAAAAGAAAAACAAAAAAAGAAAAATATAAATTCCACGACTCTTTTTCTTGCCGGATATCGCGTCACTTCTGCTTCATATTCTTATTCCGATGGAAGGGTCCTCTCTTGACATAGATGACGCTGAACGCCATAAACTGCCGATTGAACCGTAATTTCCTGAATGCATGGGCATCTATGAAAGCTTTGTATACTACGTACACATGTGCACTGGATGCTGTGCGACGTTTTACTACCTTCATCACCGGCGCAGGTGAAACCGTTTTTAGTGTGGCTTTCGTTCTTTGTGTCCGAGTGTCTTATTCCTCACTAACACACTGCAATAATTCAACACTTACAACACGACAACCTCAACCTTAGCTCTTCTTGTTTTAAACATTTCTGTGCCTGAATACATATGCCATCGTTGCTTTACATATATCGCATGACATAGGCGTAGGTACGCAGGACTTTTAACCTCTCACTCGCAGATGATGTCACAATTCACGTTTCTCACTCGCTTCTCACGCCCAGTACCTATGTACAACGTAAGGTATCGGTATATCGTAAAGTAGCGTGGTCGAATCGAAAACCACGAGTTCACCACGTATGATCGTCGTCATAGTCCTCATCTTGCTGCCGTCGTCACACACACACTGGATTCACACACATAAGTGCTGGTCTTACGAAAAAAGAAAACGTTTGTTCATCTGGCAACGCTTCGCGGAACCCCAAAGGGTGCTTGATAGACGGCTATACGCAAAACGCTTCCCGGAACATTGATCTGCACAGTGTGTGAGACCCAGCGCCAGCGTGCGTGACAGCACCCCGTTCATTGTATAGAAACAATTGGTGATGACCCTTTCATGATCTTAAAGGAAAAAGAAAACGCAAGTCTCTGTACGAAGCTCGGATACACCAAAGCATATAGAAACAACCAGGTATGGAGAAGAATATGCGCCAGATATAGTGAAACGTATGGCCAGTCTTCGGTATGTGTCGAACGGTGCAAGACAGCTAGAATATCTAGCTAGAACACGCATACGCAGCTCTGCTGTCCTTGATGTATAAACTCGCCAAGATAAGCGTACGACTGTGACGATATTTTTCTTCCCCAGTCTAGTGTTCTACGTAACTGCGTGGTTCAGTTTTATGCATTTGTTAAAACAACGTCATTCAGAGTGTTTTTCAAGCGGTTGCGAATGAACTTTCTGTAGTTATAGGTCGGTGCGTGCAATTTATGTGCTAATTTTGTAATTTTTAGCGTCTCTATGCGCATCTTCTGTTCAATAACACACTTGTGCTTATCTGCCGCTTATTTGCTTTTGCAGAATGGTTACGATGTACCATATTGATGTCCTTACTTTGAAATTTCAGCTGTGAATTCTTTTGAAACTTAATTTTGTTGTCACAATAATGATTGAGCTAACATTGCATATCAGCACATTCAAAGCTGATATTTCTACGCGAATTAACAGAACGTTTTCACGAGTAGGCCATTTGCGCTAAAATAAGGAAGCATGGGATCATGCAGCCAGCAATTTATATTGAAGAGCACTTTGAAATATTGCCTATGAATGGTTGTAGAACTTACTCGGAAGTTCTAGAAATGCGTTTCAAAAGCTCCTAAGTTCAATACACGCAGAAGTTAAAATCTTGATAGCGACCCACCATTGTTGATTCGTTGCTCTGAGGGAGGCAGCGGTTGTCCCAAGCAGAAGATGGGTAAACTTGGAGTACCCTTTCATTCGTTATGGTCACGATAATTACAACGTTCAGGTGCGTGATGCTGCAAAAAAACAAGTACTCCGTCATCTATCCTATAAGAGAACATTTATATGGCACCATGCAATACTAATGCGACGTTCTACAGATGTTAAAGCGTTAAGTAATTTTTTTTTTTACTTTTTACACAAAGCACGCGAATCTTGACACACAACGTACATACTTCGTGAACCGTGGAAACTGCAACAATATTTTTTAGAAATGTTTGAGAAAGCTCGTTTGGAACAATCCGAAACGAACATGTGCATTTAATATAGTAATGACACCATGTGAAATTATGACTGAAAAGGTAGGCGCACGCATCGCTATCAGGTAGCACTAGAATTGCAATGACGGGCGATAAAATTGGCATAGTAGTGTTTTGTAGCAGCTGGTCTTAGTACGGTCCCTGAGTTCGTACGTGAACAGCTTCCTGGGCTGGGGTGTTACCAGTTTGGTATCGATTTCTCGGCCACATGGCAGACACTGTCTATGGGTCGGGTGACGTTTGTAAAATCCTTTGCATCATGGCATCAGCTTTCCATGAGTTGCCGGATGTCATCAACCGAGTATGAAATCAGCCGCACAGTATTCTTGTCCGCATGGCGCGAATAGAATGCTGCTTTGTAGGGTCACGTGCGTTGACAAAGCTTGTTGTAACAATTTCCTGAACGCTGGGACAACGTTTTTTTTTTTTTGTGAGGGAATTCACATATGAACAATGCGAGAGATAACTTCTAAGAAAGAGGAGATAGCAGCCACGCAGCAAACAGAACGGCAAAATTCTACTCAGTGTACGAGCTGATATACCGGCGGCCAATAAAGCACAAAGTGTAGCTTTACCTCATGCTGCAGAGCTCTAAGAAGTGTTGTATTTAGACCTGTAGCAAATCACTCTGCTTTTATCGAGTTCGCTGGAATAAAACAGTACTCTTTGGAGTATTTGATGAATACCTACATATTGATGGTTATGAGTAAGGCGGGTCCTCTGACGCGTACGTAAATATGCGGCGGACGGAAGGGCAAAACCACTTGCTCTATGCCCTGAAGAGAAGGAAGCGTTAGGAGGAGAACATCTAAAACAATCAAGTGAGCAAATGCTGATCACACTATGGCTCGGCATTAAAAAATCGCCACTCAAGACGCATTCCTTTAGTGCGTCCAGACAGCAATAGTTTGAAGCTCAATTGCCCTCAGCACTAGGGGTTCTGCGGTTTCAACACTGGAAAAAAGTAACTGTTACACTTTTATGTTTCAGCCCTGCTGACGCACCCCTCAATATCTCTGATTTTGTTATCTTATTTCTAGCTCCATTGTCAAGTAGCGGAAGAATGTACTGAGTGTAGCTTTTGAAGGATAATGGCGGCGCTACTTTTTGTTACTTGAAAGTAGTTTCTCTAACCTGGTTAACCCATTCTGTTTCTTCGAGGTCTTATTTGATACAGATTTGGATGAACGTACAATTAGACGTAGTGCATAACATGGATGCATACACTCCTGCGTTGACTAGAGAGTTTCTCTACAGAACATACACTCTTTGCCTTGCTAGGTTAATCAGCGTGGCCTTGGTCTTTGCGCCGTAAGCCTAAAATCTACGATTGAATTTCGACCAGTTGCCTTCACCCAAAAAGATCACGTTCTCGTGACGCTTGAGGCAGAATGAACGTTGCCATCCGCCGCCATGGTCTGTGAGTGGTGCCGTTGGCTAACACTCCCAGGGTTCTTCTAGGTGGGGTTTGTTCCCCACCTTCGGCAAGTTGTTTTTTCATCCGCTTTCATTTCCAATAATTTATCGTTTCCTTATTTCATTTATTCAGCACAAGTAATTTCCCCTATGTGGTCCTTGGTGTCGCTGTTTGTTGGCTTGAGATGATATTACCATTGCATTTTGGAGCTTAAGGTACTTCACCGTTTGCTGCTAATCTTATATAGCGTAGAACCGTCCAATATGCTTTGGAAATCGCATGGATACGTTTATTGCTGCTCTTAATTGTTCCCAATGTATGAGCTTGAATACATATAGCAAACACAGTGAATAAGATTGGAGAGATTAGGTATACCTGTCTGACTTCCTGCTAAGTGACCACCGATTCATCTTTTATGAATAAATTTAGTTGTTGAACCATCCACGAAGATGTTGAGTATACCAGGTGTCCTTACTTAGGCTATACGGAATTAAAAAATAAGAGCACCTGCCGCAGATAGCAAAATTTTAGCCCTTCAGCTAGATTACTCTAAAACGTGGTGATTACTTGCACGTAAAATTGAAATAGTAATGTACTTACTAAAAAAATTCACTAGTCAAGATTTAATTCTTTGCTTTACTACGTGTATTGCTATTTACCAATTGTAGCCGGTGAGGGTGCAAGCCGTATCCACTTTGAACGAAGTCTCAGGAGGCCACCAGTATCGAGATGTCCATTCCCAAAGTGTGCGACCATATACATGGGCGTTCCGTTTACTTTTACGCTTCAAGGAATACAACTGTGGTTTTTTAAAAGGTAAGTGGAACAACAGTGCGTTTTAACAAGAAGCTTCATATCGCATGTCAACACCCATGTGAGCCTTAGAATTCATTCCAAGTGGATACGGCTAGCACCCTCGCCTGCTACATTACGTAAATTGCTGTACGTGCCGTAAAGCAAATAGTACAAGGGTAGGTAGATCATTTTTGTCAATGAATCGATTATGCTTCGTCATTTCTCGTGCGACTTATGTCCCACCACGTCAAAAAATCCAGCTCAAACTCTAGAATAGCCACGTCCAATACAGATGATATTCAACATTCTATACGTTCTAAAAAAAGCACCCGGAAATCACGCGTGGTTATTCTGTTTCTAACCACACAATACATCGATGTCTTCAAATAGATTTTTGGGGGATAGAAATTATATGGACACTCCAAGCACTCTTCTGCCGTCTGCATCGGCATCACCGCGATGCTTCGTATAAAATTCAAGGGCGAAGCATCGATGCCACGCGCCGTATACTGTGTGTGCGAGTGAAAGCGTGCGAGGGTTAGCCGACGATGGTGGCTCAATCCCGCGCGCGCGCCTTCTTCCGTCCTGCGCAAGGTGTCGGTGGGGGGGGGGGGGGCGGCGTTCTACTCTATCGGCTGTTGCGTATGGCGTGGCCCCTCGGGCTCTATCTTGAAAAAGATCTGCGATGCGAACAGAGTGGACCACCTTCTGATAGTTTCGTGCGCGATGAGTTTTCGCCGCTTAGTTCGCGTAGAAGCGAGAGACAGCGCGAAGGTCACTTCGATCGCTGCGGCTGCTGCGCGTGCTCACACCACCGCTATGACAGTGGTTACCCGCACTCATCGAGTGCGATGTCTTCATGCTTGCTTCTATGCGCTGACACCATGATCGTTATTTTTCTTGTTAAACGAATGTTTCCAAGTTTATATGACCGATGAATCTAGAATCCTTACTTCGTACTGCTATTTTTTCATCTGCTATCACAATCGAAGCTACGCCTTTCTGGCGAAGCTGCCACTGCTTTTTGTTTAAATACAAAATATGTTTTGAGGGCTTTGCACTTTATTCCAAGTGCAGCAAATAATATTACGAATATTTCTTTTCTAGACGATCCCATTGTGGGAGAGGCGGGCGGAAAATTTTCAGCACCTTACGTAATATGTCAACTGTAGGAATTTAATGCAGAGTACCGCACAATTATTGTGCAATCATTGCTTTACATTGATGAAACTATAACATGCAGACAAAGGTGGCTTACGGGTAACGGAAGACTTATTTTTATGTTATGGCCATATTGCAAATAGTTGTTTTGTCGCCAGTGTCCCACGCTAATTAAGCGTGGCTAGTCAAACATTGTAAGTCGGTAAACTCTGAAGGGATATTTGCGCAGAAGTTCAGCTGAGCTAGAAAGCTTTAATAGAAATGTCCCATACCGGTTCAGCAGCTCAAGCTGCTCCCTAAATGTAACCGGCGGGACGAGGCCTGGACTGAAAGCAAGGAAGTTCTTTATTTTGCCCTGGTCCACACCAGTGTCCCGCAATATCCCGGAAAATTCCTGCAAGGCAGAGAAAAATCAACATCACCTAATGAAGCTGCGGTGTCCAAGAAGTTCATTGTGCTAAGTCAGATACCGGCTTTGTATGAATACCTTAGTTCAATAGCAGTCGCGTGCCCGCGGGCACGATTTCGCTTGCTCTAAATGCGGTAGTCACATGAACGTATTACGTAACCTCGGTCACGAGAAGACTGTTAGGAAACTCGGGAGGTGGTAGGGCCATGCGCGAAATCCGCTAAAGGTGAAACACTGAAAGAATACTCCAAACTACGGCCAGTAGACAGGGTGTCCCAACTATCATGGACCAAGATTTAAATATATGCGAATGCCATGTACCTAGACAGAACCAAGGTAATGTTTGCCATCGCTTGGAGATACACTATTTCTTGCAATCCGCCTACTTAAATGACTAGTCCTAATTATGTATTTATCAAACACTATAATTAGATGAAAAGTGTAAATGAGAAAATTGTTGGCCAAGATGACGAACTCCGGTACAGCTTTCTGTTGCTCAATACGTGCTACATAAAAATGTTCTTTCGAAGGTGAAAGAAGCCCGCGAATACACGCAAAGTCCCTTGAGGGCCAAGCCGCGCTGCAATTTTATTTTTTATAGTTGATTATTTGAGACTAATTATCTAACCAAAGGAAACTCAAAAAATAATTTGAGTAACTCCGAGTGATGGCAAGCAATATCATCTTGTTTCTGTCCAGCTACGTGCCATGTGTATATTTTTAAATCTTGGTTCATGATAGTTCGTAAGCCATGTGTAACGGCGCCATAGCGAGCTTTAGATGCAGTTTTATGTACCTGAAGTGCTGAAAATGTCGGAAACCACCAGATACGGCGGTTATCAAAGCCTTGCGCTGCTTTGGCCAAACGGAAGCTGTAATAAATAATTGTTTTATTTCGCGGTACTATCTGTAAACCACAACCTGTTCGCTGCTTGTACTAAAGCGCGTACGAATGGCGCGTGCATTTAGGACAGTTATCCTATGATAGCTTGAAAATCCGGACTGCTTGTGTCAAGGTGTCAAGAGAGAGATAGCAGATAGGCTGGAAAAAGTCTGCAAGTCATTGAAGAATCGGTGGCTGTGTCGCACGATAGGGCGCCGCTACACGAGTTGAACGTTAACCTTAGGGCAAATATCATGGTCTAAATCTAAGGCTTCCGTCAAGACTTCAAGACCTTAGACTTCTGTCAAGCAAAGGACCAGGCAGGATTCCGTAAAGGCTACTCAACAATAGATCATATTCACACTATCAATCAGGTGATAGAGAATTGTGCGGAATATAACCAACCCTTACATATAGCTTTCATTGATTACGAGAAAGCATTTGATTCTGTCGAAACCTCAGCAGTCATGGAGGCATTGCGGAATCAGGGTGTAGACGAGCCATATGTAAAAACACTGAAAAATATCTATAGCGGCTCCACAGCCACCATAGTCCTCCATAAAGAAAGCAACAAAATCCCAATAAAGAAAGGCGTCAGGCAGGGAGATGCGATCTCTCCAATGCTATTCACAGCGTGTTTACAGGAGGTATTCAGAGACCTGGATTGGGAAGAACTGGGGTAAAAGTTAATCGAGAATACCGTAGTAACTTGCGATTCGCTGATGATATTGCCTTGCTTAGTAACTCAGGGGACCAACTGCAATGCATGCTCACTGACCTGGAGAAGCAAAGTAGAAGAGTTGGTCTAAACATTAATCTGCAGAAAACTAAAGTAATGTTTAACAGTCTCGGAAGAGAACAGCAGTTTACAATAGGCAGCGAGGCACTGGAAGTCGTAAGGGAATACATCTACTTAGGGTAGGTAGTGACTGCAGATCCGGATCATGAGACAGAAATAATCAGAAGAATAAGAATGGGCTGGGGTGCGTTTGGCAGGCATTCTCAGATCATGAACAGCAGGTTGCCATTATCCCTCAAGAGAAAAGTGTATAATAGCTGTGTCTTACCAGTACTCACCTACGGGGCAGAAACCTGGAGGCTTACGAAAAGGGTTCTACTGAAATTGAGGACGACGCAACGAGCTATGGAAAGAAGAATGATAGGTGTAACGTTATGGGATAAGAAAAGAGCAGATTGGGTGAAGGAACAAACGCGAGTTAATGACATCTTAGTTGAAATCAAGAAAAAGAAATGGGCATGGGCAGGACATGTAATGAGGAGGGAAGATAACCGATGGTCATTAAGGGTTACGGACTGGATTCCAAGGGAAGGGAAGCGTAGCAGGGGACGGCAGAAAGTTAGGTGGGCGGATGAGATTAAGAAGTTTGCAGGGATGGCATGGCCACAATTAGTACATGACCGGGGTTGTTGGAGAAATATGGGAGAGGCCTTTGCCCTGCAGTGGGCGTAACCAGGCTGATGATGATGATGATGATGAAATATCTTGGTTCGTCCGTTTCCGCAGAATTTGCACCCCGTGCACAATGTAGGGAGGTGGGTCGCGAGAGCTAGGGCTTTGTTGCGAGAGGCAAAGGATCAGGAGGAGGAGTCTGCTTTTGTTGGCGCCGCATGGAATAATGGTAAAAATGCTTATTCGGTGGTGGTGGTAGATGGCAAAGGGAGCGTTAGAAATGCTGCTTCCATTTATACCAAAGATCCGGGGGTTGCCGAACAGGTGGCTATTGCTCTAGCACTAATTTATTCAAGAAGGGTTTTGGTGTTTAGTGACTCGCGATCTGCGATTAAAGCCTTCTCGAGAGGACTTGTTGCGGAACCGGCTAAGAGACTGTTGCAGGGTAGGGATATCACTTCGCATACCGTTACTTGGTTCCCGGCGCACATGGGGACAGTGGAGGGAGCCCCGCGTAACCTCAACGAGGTGGCGCACAGGGAGGCATGAGGATTAGTGTGCCGTGTACTCCCTGAGGGGGCTGGATCTCGCCGCTCCTGAGTACAGGGGCCAGCTGTTAACCTACAACGAAATCACCTAGCACTATTACCTAAGGCTCAGGGCATTCCCCCTGCCACATTATAAATTAAATAGGCCACAGGCGGTTACATTAAGGCTTCTGCAGACACGTACGTACCCTAATCCGGTCATCATGAACAAAATTAATCCGGACTACGGGGTTTCACTCTATTGTAGTAAGTGTGGGGGTTTGCTCGATTTAGAACACATGCTTTGGCGCTGCTTGGCGTTGGCTGGTGATGGTTCTCGAGGAGAACAGTGGTGGCAGTGGATGCTGCACAGTGAAGTGTGGCGGACCAACTCAGGACTGTCCAGAGGGCCCGTGTGACGGCAGAGGGGCTCGGCCTCTCTGTACCGACATGGGAGCGGCCCACATCAGTCCCAGACTGGTCCCTCAGGACCTAAATAAAGTTATTCATACCATACCATACCAAACGAGTACTCTTACTGCTGCGCCCACATGTCTTAGAGCAAAGGTGTGCTTAGTCCGTTTGTCATTGCACACGTCATGTCTCTGAATTGAGGGTTATTCGGTGTGTTGTGGGGCTCGAGGTGCCTGCGCCTCGTCTCCCAAGCTAGCGCGTTCTGCTTAACTCAATCTCCGTCAAACGCCGCCTTAACGGCAACATGACGGACACGTCTAGCGCGCCGCGGCTAATTTCCTGTGCAAACCGTGCTTCTCCGTCCTAAGGTAGAATCACCCTGCGAGCAAGCGTCACCGGTAGGACGGTCTGGCGGTCTAGTTGGCTCATAGCTTTAGACGTTTCTTATACCTGCGGGAAAAAAACGTGGGCACAAGAAACAAACACGCGCCACACCACGAGGGCAGACTGCCGACTGTTTGTTTTTTGGAAAGCAAGCAACATACATGTATTTCATTTGGCAATTTGTGCACATAACCGCATTGTCACTCTCAGATGCGCCGGAAAACGTAAAAACGTAAAAGACTATCTGCCTCGTAACAACATATGCAAGATTGCGACAGGTCATCACCGAAAAAATCCTGAGCCATTCTTACTGCGTCGTAAAAGAGGGAGAGATAATATTGAAAAAAAAAACTGAAAGGGACCGCGAGTATTTTTCCTGCTACCATGACATATGCTAAACCTTGTTATTATTTGTAATCAATTCTGTATTTTGTTCTGCAACCGTTCTTTGCTTGCTGCTTGTATACCTCCTTATTATAGCCTACTGTTGCTTTGAGATGTCAACTATAGTAACTGTTCTTGTACATGAGATCCCCATACAGTCTTTAACTATGAGTCCTCCACCTGCATACTAAATACTTTTATTGTGACTCAACTTCTAACAATAAATTCTGATTCTGGTGTGGAGGAAATGGATATGGCACTTAACAAATATTAGATTCGTCGAACGATCCCACCGCTGTTACCAGTTGTAGGAGATGTCGGACGATCTCGCCGCTGCTACCATATGTAAGATTTGGAGCCGTGGTTGAAGGACGATGGGAGGAACTTGGGGCGACAGGACTAAGGCGAACAGGGTTTTTTTACATTATTTACAGTTGAAACAAGACATACATCGACAATCTAGCGTGACTCCCAAATGGAGCCCGCAAGACGAAGCATACAGCAATTGAGCACACAGCTCACGAGTGCATTTCGAGCACCGAGCACGACGACGAGCACAATCTAGCAGCCGACAGTCGCTGCTTATAAACACTTGGTCCCACCTTGATTCCAAGGGGACGGAAACGTTCGTCCAGTCATTGTAAACACGCCGCTTCTCCCCGGGATGGCTTACACACACACAAACACACACACACACACACACTGTTGCAATCGCATCGCTGGCACGAGTTGTTGCAAATGGGTCGCAAGCCCCAAGGGTAGCGTTGGCCTGGCGGCCTGGGGCACAGCTGGAAGCATCCGAATTTCCCGGAAAAGGATCAGTCGACTGCTAACAGAACAACTTGTTTATTTTAGCATCGCAAAAGAGCGGCCGGTCCTGTCCACCAAAGTGGAGAGACGGGAGAGCACGTTACTCAACAGAAGAAATCGGAGCCTCTCTCTTGGCGTCCGGGGGCAGCTGCTTTTACACTCTCGGAGTTGAGGGCAAGAAGGAACGTCTCGGGATGCGGCCACGTGACGGCGGTGCTCAGGCATGTTGAGACTAGAAGGTGACGCATCCGCCGGTCCAGCGCCGGTCAGACCTCCTCGCTTCATACTTGGGGAGCTCCTCTCCCCGGCTTCCGCGCTTTGACAAGCGTGGGCACCAACATGCACACACACACACACGCACACACGAAGACACGTGGCATTGAAACATGCCTGGACGCGCTTGGCGGGGAGGCGTTGCGGCGGCGCTGAACGGGCCAAAATGTCCGCCGCTTTGAACGAAGCCCCGGCGTCCGTTGCATCCGCGCCGGCTATGCCGCGCATCGTAGGCGAAACGTAACAACACACACACACACACAAACACACACATGTGCAAGGCCCGGAGCCGACGTCAGAGGGGCTTCGTAGAACTCGGAGCCGACCCGGTTAACGGGCCCGGGTAGCACATTGTCTTGCGTCTTGGTCGGCGAGTGGGAAGGAGCCTACGACGACGTTCCTGCGGCAACTCCCCCACCAGTAGCAGATCAGGTCCGTGTTGGGGAGTTCGGTAACAATAGTTGGCCCGTGGAGCTCAATCCGCCACAACGGCAACGAGGCTAGAGCGTAAGGGTGGCGGTCTCAGCACAAAGCCTGCTTCGTCGAACGCATCCTAGCTAAAGCGATGGAGAGTGGAGGACGTGCGTACTGTTCCCGACACAAGGTAGACTTAGTAACGCGTGGCTAGGGGTTGGCGGCGGCGTTCCAAGATGAGGTTGCCACCGCTGGTGTAAATGACTGGCAAACATGCACCGCAGCTGGCCGTTCTTAACAGCGCCTTCATCGCCCGGAAAATCTCGACTGTCTAGTGCTGCAACCGCTGGGCAGGAAGAGAATGGCTAGTGAGCAAGACGATGGCTTCGCTCTCTGCAACCCCTGCGCCCTTGGAATGCCTTCAACCTCCTCACAACAACTGGCACAGAAGAGTCGATCCCGGCAACTCAATACTACTCCGCGTGCAAACACCCGGAATCAGCTGTTAAGCCACAAGGCTTCCTGTCAAATTTTTTATGCAAGCCGCTTAACTGGGAATCCCAAATTTTGCCCCAAAATTTTGTGCCGCCAAAGCAAGCGTTCACGTTCCCCCTGAGTTTGACCAAGCCTGAGCGTCGCGCTGCATAAGAACAAAGGTTTGCGTAGAACTAAACCGAAGGCTTCTCAAATACCAATACCCAAACATAACTTAAGCAGCGTATTCTTACCCTCTCCCAGTGGCGTACTTATCTCACGTACTGTCGCCACTGAACCGTCTGGTCAACTCCACAGGTACGTAAATACACTCGCGCTAGCTTTGTGGTCCCTCTTCCGAACACGCGCTTGCGTCATATACAAAGTTTTCATCATGCTTACTCACATTTGTTCCTTTAGTCTATGCAGGACACGTTCCTTAAATAAACAACCAAACTTGCATAACTTACGCAACACAGAGGAACCTTTAAAAAAATCTGTCTACGCTCTACTAGCTAGCTCTACACACGCGTATTCGAGAAGTCAGAATACGGCTGCCCTCAACACACACGAGCAACCCAGTCATAAACCTAATCCATCCTTCCGTCCGCACAGGACACGCGCTAATGGACTTAAGAGCTCTTCTCAGTGTAAATGATGCACTAACTTAAAATCTACGCGCTTAACCTTAGAAAATAAAAAAAACATATAAAAAAGAAGCTTAACTAATACACACGCGCGCTACGATAGCCCTCTTACCGATAACCTTGACACTCGGGTTACTCATACACACACACACACACAAAAAAGAAAGCCTAACTACTTGTTAATAAATGCATCGCGAAACTACATGTTTACAAAAAGCGCGTCTTTTAAATCTTGGAGCTTCTCAAACAAAACATAAACAAAGCTCAAACCTTACACATTGAAAGAAATCCTATTCTCAAATCGTGAAGTTATCCAATGCTCAAAAATAAAACAAAACCACACGCTTACGACTGACTCATATTCTGAGCCGTACTCGAGGTAGTCGCGGCTCGAAAGCTATTCTGGTTACTTAGGAACAACAAAAGGGCTGACTCACTATCGGCTCCTCCAAAACGTTACAGTCTCCTGACAATTTGTGTCCTGGCGCCATGTTTTCTTCCCTAACTGGACTGACCGCGTCGCGACTCTTTGTCACCTAGTCTCGTCCTGCCTCCTGACGCTTCTTCGTACTACACGCTGAACTTCGAAAAGAAAGACGGGCTGACAAGGAGCATAACTGCCCCGTGCCGTTTGTCCGCGTCCATGTAGAACCTGTTTCCCGGTGTCTCTTTGGCCGGTGGCTCGAACGTGTTGGATGCGTCAATATCGTCAACGACGACCGCACCTTTATTTTCCTCGCGCCCTGCCCTTTAGGGTCTCTCGCGGTCTCTGGCCGCGCTACATTAGTCACCGCATTCCTACCTTTACGGCGCTCCTTTCTGCGGCGTTTTTTCTTTGAATTCCTTTTATGAATTCCTTTGAATTCCTTTTTTGAATTTCTTTTAGCGTTATGAACTGGTTCATTAGCAATGTCATTAAAGTAAACGTCTCGAAAACACAGCTTATGTGTTTTCATAATCCTTTGAAGAAAGTCAGTTTAAACCTTCCATTACTGGCAAACTCTTCATCTTGCTCCCCCTGCACCTGCTCACCCGTTCCATGTGTTTCAAAAGTTAAATACCTCGGCGTTTTCCTCGACAGTGACTTCACATGGAATACGCATCTGGCCCATACATGCGCAAGATTACGTGCAGTTTCAGGTACATTATACCATATCAGATATTACATGCCACTCTCCGTTCGTAAAATGGTTTTGCAACTTTTGGGTTATGGTATGCTTCGCTATGGGATTACGGTGTACGGTCACTGCGCGATTCAATGGAAAAATAGAGTCAACTCCATCCTTCGATCTATTCTGAAAATTATTGGTTATGATTTAGGTTAAACCACCGGCATCTACCTTTTCAAAGCCTCAAGGTTGCCAGATTTTAACTCCCTTCTAGCGGAAACGGCCATCCTGAGGCATTTCTGGTCGCACAAATACAAGGTTGAATATGTTCCTGCTAGTTGTTTCCGGCCGAAAGACCGTTTTCGGGTCCCTCGCTGTTCTACCAAGTACGGTCAGCGCACTCGTCATTACTTCATCCCTTCCTCTCCCAATAAACTTCCAGCAAGCGCCTTTCGCGTGAAATCAAAGTATAAATTAAAACAAATTCTTCGTCGCATTAACCTCTAATCTATTACACGGTTGCTTCTTTCATGTGTAGTAAAACCCTACATATATTTAGGGTACTTGAGCAAATACATTGATTTATTTGTTTCATTTTACGCCTACTGAAGTGTGTAAATAGAGTGCGCAAAGAGTACTTTCATTTTGTTTCAGTGCCCTGCTCCCTGCAGATCTCATATGTATATTCCTGTCTCTTTTTTGCTTCCTATTTTCTTTGTTTTTGGTTGGCTGTTGTCAATAGGATAATTGGTGGTTTTTTAAGTGACATACAAATGCCTGATGTATGTTTTCTTGCTCTGTATTAAGAATGGTGGGTTATGTTACTTTTCATCGCATGATACGTGGTTTCTTTTCATTTTTTGCCTCCTCATTGCTGTTTTGTGTTTCTCTTGTATGTCAGTGCGTGTTAACAATGTTTCTGCATATCTTGCATTATCCGCGATATTACATCATGTTAAACGCTGTCTGTCGGCTGTGCCCTTCAAGCCCAATGCGGCTTTGACAGGCCTATTATGTATTAGTGTTGGCGGAATTCCTGTATCAATAAAGTATTATTATTAATGTTATTATTATTATTATTATTATTTAATCCCACTCTCTCGTGCCTTGTGCTGGCCGTTACACATCTCGTCAGCCCAAATCGGTCTCTTACCCGCACAGTCTGAATGATTCTTAACTAAATCATCGCTCTCCTGGCTACCTAGACTGGCGGAGAGCTGCACCGATCCCTGGACACTGCTGTTGCCTTCCCTTGCGCTATGGAGCTCGCAATCCTGTGAACTGTCCTCAACTGCATCGTCCCTCTGGCACTCCTCTTCAGCACGGAGATCTGACTCGACATGGGTGCTCGTGTCTGTCGGGTCAACAGTACCCTGTACCTCGCTAACGACCTCTATACCGTGAGATGCGACGCACACACGCCGTAACTGGGCCAATTAGTTCGCAGCTGGCCTAGCTGTCTCTACAGTCCTCTGTTGGCACAGCACCTCGTCGCTCTCACTCTGGCCTTTAACGGCCTCTGTTGCCACTAAGGCATCGTTAGCTGCTAGCACTCCGAGTTCACCTGTGGTACGTGCTGCTACTCTCAAAGGTACTGCTACTTTACTCGGCTTCTGAGTGAAATCTGCTATCTACTTCCCACTTTCGCTGCGTCCAGCCTACAGATTCCTCAAGCCGCTGTGGACTTCGTGCTTTTAACTGTTGCAAATCTTTTATCTCTTTGTTCACTGCTGTCATTTCTTTTTCAAGCTCTTGCAGTTTTTGCCCACGCTCTTGGCGTTTTCGCTCGCACTCTTGGCATTCTTGCTTAATTGATTCGCGTTCCTGTCTTTTTCTTGGAATTCGTTTACCTAGTTTTTAGATGAGTTTCAAATCTCTGCCACTTCGCAAAATAGTCTTACGAATCTCTGATTCTGTCAAGTCCTCGTCTACGTTTATCTCGAGCTCTTCACACAACCACAACAGGTCAGCTCCCGTCAAACACATTAGGACTATGGTCGCTACTTTAAGCTTTGGCTCTGCTGCACACAATACTTGCTGCGATACCCACGCAAATCAGAATGCAAGTAAAAGACCCCAGCGAATCAAATCCAAAAACACAGAGAAATTGAAGCCTGGTAAATCTTACAGCCAAAACCAAACGCTTACCCACTGAAGCAGCACCATATCATCAGTCCTACTCCACCGTACCTAGTCAGTTGCCAGAGGTGGCCAATCCCAAGTCGCCTCCAACTTGATCAGGATACCGGTGTGTCACTTTGTGCCAAAGTCCGTCAGCTGCCGTTGCTGTCTCCGAGTCGTAGGCCGATCTACGAGCCGTAGGCTGATCTCACCGCTGTCAACGAGTTGTGAGATTTGGCAGTCGTAGCTGTAGGAAGGAGCTTGACTCTTCGTCTGGACTTAGGCGAGCAGGATTTATTTACGTTATTTACAGTTGAAACAAGAAATACATCGACAGTCTGGCGTGACTCCCAATAAGAGCCCGCAAGACGAAGCATACAGCAATCGAGCACACAGCTCACGGGTACATTTCGAGCACCGAGCACGACGACGAGCACACTCTTGCAGCCGAAAATCACTGCTTATAAACAGTTGGTCACCCCTTGATTCCAAGGGGACGGAAACGTTCGCCCAGGCATTGTAAACACGCCGCCTCTACCCGGGACGGCTTACACACGCACACGCACACACAAACACGCACACACACGTACATACGCACACATGCACACACGCACGCACGCACGCACGCACACACACACACAGGTGCATGGCCCGGAGCCGACGTCTGAGGGACTTCGTAAAACTCGGAGCCAAGCCGGGTAGCGCGGCCGGGTAGCACATTGTCTTGCGTCTTGGTGGGCGCGTGGGAAGAGCCTACGACGTCGTTCCCGCGGCAACTCCCCTACCCGTAGCAGATCAGGTCCGCGTTGGGGAGTTCGATAACAATAGTTGGTCCGCCAAACTCATTCCGTCACAACGGCGACAAGGCCAGAGCGTAGCGGTGGTGGTTTCAGCCCAAAGCCTGTTTCGTCAAACGCATCCTAGCTGAAGCGACGGAGAGTGGAGGACGTGCGTATTGTTCCCAACACAAAGTCGACTTAGTCACACCGTGGATAGAGGTTGGCGGCGGCGTTCCAAGATGAGGTTGCCACCGCTGGCGTAAATGGCTGGCGAACTTGCACCGCAGCTGGCCGTTCTTAACACAAATAACCAGAGTAAAGGTGAAGGATGAGGGCATAAAATCGATTTGAGAAAGCAAAAGAAGGAAACAAGAAACAAAGAACAACAGAAAAACAAACGGGGAATATCTCGGCGATCAACAAATGTGGAAATGACGTCATGAAGGGATGAATTTTCGAAATATAACTTAATGAAAAGAATCATGGAACGTGGGCGTGTGATGGTGACTATGGAATTCACAAACATGGTTAAAACACGCTGGCGGGCTAGTTGGTTAGAATCCATGGTAGACTGTACAAGCGCGACTTGGACGAGGACGAAGAAAGAAACAGATACACAGACACAGCGCTTCTGTGTCTGTGTATCTGTTTCTTTCTTCGTCCTCGTCCAAGTCGCGCTTGTACAGTCTATCACAAACATGACTATGGAAAAAGTGAGTGAGCCCTGGAGCAAAAACTAATGCTCGGCAGCATTCACAGCACAAAACACCTACAGCGAATAAAATTAAAAGACAAAAAGCAATGAAAATTTAGACCATCAAAAGGAATTTTTTTAAAAGGCATATTACAGAAAATTCACTGCTGGAAGCAACGAGGCAGATAGCATGCTCATACATTTGTCGCCGTTTTTTAGTATGTAGAACGCTTCGACAATCCCCCCCTTCAGTCTGGTCCCTCGAATAGAAAGCAACGTTGTGTTATTAAAAATTTATTTGCAAGGGTTGTTTCTTCCACCCTTATTTTTTCCTCTGCACCTGTCAAAGTGCAGGTACCAAAGTGCCTCCTGCCTTGTTCTTTACATGCCACTGGTGTTCCCGTTCCCTTTCGTTGAAAGTCCTGCCCGTTTGTCCAATATAAATGTTGTCGCATGTCAAGAGAATTGAATACACTACCCCCCAAACACAATCTATGTAGTGCATTTCGTGCATGGTTGAACACTGTGGCCTACTCTTTCCCATGCCTGTCTCCATGGGGCACACTCTACTGAGCTTGCACGGAGCCGAAATGACGACCTCGACTCCGTAGCGGCTTACTAGTTCTTGTATGTTGTGCGACACTCGATGAATATAGGACATGACCTGCAGTTTTCCTTTCTTAATACCCTATTTCCTGAACCTTTCAGGTGCTTTGTACCATTTTTAAGTTTTTGCAAAAGACTTTCGCAGGCGCCTGTGATTAAACTCTGACGGTAACCAGTCGAGAGCCAGCGCCTAACTTGCTGATTGAAACTGGTTTCTAACTTTATCTCGCATGATTGTTGCAGGGCGGACTTACAAGCTAGGGTTATCTTGGCGCTCTTAACTATTTAGGAATGTGCACTTTCAAACGGCAGTGGTACCTTTTTTCTTCTCGTATTTTAATGCCAACAGATGTGTTTCGGGTCAAAGTGAAGAAGGAGGTCCGAAACCTGAGGGGAGTTATCCCTGGATGACTCGTGAAAAAAAAAAGAGGGCGGAAAAAACAACCCAAGCGAACCAATCTTTATTAACACAATGTTGCTGTTCCATTCGAGGGATCAGACTGAGAGGAAGATTGTCGAAGCGTTCCACATACTAAAAGATCAGGGCAAATGTATCAGCACGCCATCTGTCTCGTTGCTTCCAGATTAAGTACATTTTTCTTGAATGTTTTTTAAAAAAAATTCGCTTTGATGGTGTAAGGTTTTTTGTTTTTTGTTGTTTTTGTTTCAATTTTTGTAGGTTTTTCTGTTGTGAATGACACTGAGCGTTAGTTCTTTCTCCAGGTCTCACTCTTTCCATACTCCCGTTTGCAAATTCAATAGTCGCCATCACTCCCACTTTCCATGGTTGTTTCCTTGACTTTAACACTGGTAATTTTTTAAGTGCCATATCCGTTTCCTTCATAAGCTCGCGGTCTCTTCCTGTTTTTTTATTTTATCGCTCCCTCTTTTATGATGCTGCAAGAATGCCTCAGAGCTAATTTGGTTATGGCTTGTCGCAATCTTGGATACAGTGCTCCCCAGCAGATAACCTTTAAGTTTTTACGTCTATAGGCACATGTAAGAGTGACAATGCGGACACCTGCACAGGTTCGCGAATGAACTATATGTATGTTGCCTGCGTTCCAAGAAATAAACAGTTGGTAGTCTTAAGGCAGTTTGTCGTGTGCGTATCATAGCCACGCACGCTTATATCACCTTCCGTTTCTCTACCACGGGTGCGCTTTAAAACCACGGCGCTGCGTTTTTTGCTTTCTGTTCCTTCCTTCTTCTCTGCCCTTGAACTGACTCTCTTAACTACTACACGCAGAGACAAAGCAACAACGCGCGCATTAGATCCCATAGATGAGATGAATATTTAGAATTATTATTAGGGTTACAATTATATTTGAGTGCTGATTGCTGTGCTATCGTTTGTTAACGAAGATTTCCCTCAAGTCTAAATATTTTAAGGCAGTTTGTCGTGTGCGTATCATAGCCACGCACGCGAATATCGCCTTCCGTTTCTCTACCACGGGTGCGCTTTAAAGCCATGGCGCTGCAATTTTGCTCTCCTTTCCTTCCTTCTTCTCCGCCCTTAAACTGGCTCTCTTTACTGCACGCAGAGACAAAGCAACAGCGCGCGCACGCGATCCCGTAGATGAGATGAATATATATATATATATATATATATATGGAAAATTATCAGTCATAGCTCTCGTAGTATAGCCTTCTGGGCCGTTTCCTTTTTTTTGTCTTTCGAAAGTATTCCAATTAGGGTTATTATAATTACACGAAGGTATTTCGCCCTCGTCAGCAGCAGTCCTTGAGATAGTTATTCTGGCGGCTAGCTTCCCACGCTATGCGTGGCGCCCTCGCACCTGTTTAAGCTTTTCCTAGACGCTAGAGTTATACTATGTCCGCGCAACCTCGAGCGATCGGAAAGCGCGTTTCCCCCTCTTGGCCGGCGGAGAAGGGAGGCTTTGTTCCGGCCGCAGAGCCCTCCACGTCTCAGTAAGGTGCCTGATGGTGGTCTCGTGCGGACGATGCCCTCTCGGTGAGCGCATATTTCCCCCCCCCCTCATCTTTTAAGAGGTTCAATACTTACAAGCATTTGTCTCGCAAACCATATTTATTTCAAGGGAATTTTCCACGTCTCAATCGTTTCTCTCGTCGTATTCGAGTGCTGATTGCCGTGTTATAGTTTGTTAACGAAGCTTTCCCCTCAAGTCTAAATATTTTAAGGCAGTTTTCCTAGTCTCTAAAGCCGCTCGAGTTCGCTCTTCTCGGGCGGCCATTTTTTCCAAGAAAGTATGCCTTCCAACCGACTATCGCGGACAACATCAGTCCCTTTACACGTAAGTACGAGGTTCGGAGCAGGAGCTATGGCGCTTGAAAGTAACCTAGGGCCTGACAAACCAACCGACTGAGCTATCTTTCCGGGCAACATACAAGGGTCACAAGTTCAAATCATCTGTTAGTGTTCCTTTTTTCCCTCTTTGTTCTTTTTTTTCTTTCCTTTTAATGTGTTTCTTTATTTTATCAGTGTACGGGAACACTCCTAAAAAAATTATATACATCCTCAATTATGTATGGCCACACATGTGCAGGTCATAAATACCAGGTTCTCTAGCCGAGTGCCATCCGTGCGGTACAACCGAGCTCAGATTGGTCCACCTTGACTGATCAAATAGGGCACCACTGCAGGTTAAACGAGGCGTACAACTCCTGCGGGACCCGCCGTGGTTGCTCAGTGGCTATGGTGTTAGACTTCTGAGCATAATGTCGCGGGATCGGATCCCGGCCACGACGGCCGCATTTCGATAAGGGCGAAATGCGAAAACACCCGTGTACTTAGAAGTAGGTGCACGTTAAAGAACCGCAGGTGGTGGAAATTTCCGGAGTCCTCCACTACGCCATGCCTCATAATCAGAAAGTGGTTTTGTCACGTAAAACCCCATAATTTAATTTTTTAAATTTAGCTCCTGCGGGGACGGTAGAGTATCCGTCTCCCGTGCAAGAGGACCGTGGTTCAAATCCCGGTGCCGCGCAATTCGCCACCGGAAAATACACAAAAAAACGTGTGTTGAGAAAAACGCACAAACAGGCCTGGAGTGCGGCCTGATCCCGGTGACCAGAACCGGTAACGCACTCTCTCACCAGAGCAGGATTGGCCACCCTGGTGCAGTACTTGGCCACAACCTCCTATATGAATACAACAAACAAACCCCGGCGCTCAGTCCCCAGCAGCCGCGAAGCAACTGGCCACGGCGGCGGTCAGATCTGTGACGCTGCAGAGGGTGCTAAGAATACCTGGCTCCGGACAGGCCGCCATTGGAATCTGAACCTGGCAACGTTTAACGTTAGAACGTTATCTAGTGAGGCGAGTCTAGCAGTGTCATTGGAGGAATGAGAGGGTGGCAAATGGGATATAATAGGGCTCAGTGAGGTTAGGAGGACAAAAGAAGCATATACAGTGCTATAAAGCGGGCACGTACTGTGCTACCGGGGGCTTAGCGGAGAGACGAGAACTAGGAGTCAGATTCCCAATTAATAAGGAAATAGCTGGTAACATACAGGAATTTTATAGCATTAACAAGAGGGTGGCAGGTCTTGTGAAACTCAATAAGAGGTACAAATTGAAGGTGGTACAAGTCTATGCCCCAACATGCAGTCATGATTACCAGGAAGTCGAAAGCTTTTATGAAGACGTGGAATTGGTGATGGGTGAAGTCAAAACAAAATACACTATTGTCACGTGGTCGTGAAGTCAAAGAACGCAGTAGGAATACTGTGAAACACAAAAATAACTTTTATTGGGCGAACCTGTGCCCACAAAAGAGGCTACACTTATAGCACAACGATAGCGGCGAACACGGTCGGCGATCGTCGAAAATCTGATCAGGGGGTCAAGCGCGTCGGCTTTTATAGATCAGTCGTGGAATGTTCCAGATTAACCGATTGGACCCGCGTGCCTTCCACAAAGTTCTGCACTATTCGCGTCGCGCATACATGCAATCAGATCACACAAGTTGCGGTGAAAGGCAGTGGAGGGAACCATCGATAACATTTCAGAAACTTCTTTTACATGCAGGCGCGTCCTGCGCTGCACGATAACATTTGTTAGGCGGCCAAACGTGGTCGCCCGGTAAAGATAAGTGCACGTGCCATTACCCCCCTCTTAAAAAGCATCGACCCAATGCTGCAAACAAACGAAAGTAATAAATAAGCACTCGTAGGAAAGAAAACACCAAAATAAGGGAAGTTCGTAAGCGTCCATAAAACGGTTTAAGGCGCACCACGTGGACCACTTCAGGTCGTGCCCGGCGCCGCTGTGAATGTGAAATGCCGTTTGGCACGACCTCATAGTCCAGCGCGCCAATACGTCGGATGACTTTGTAGGGTCCGAAATGGCGTCGCAGTAGTTGCTCACTCAGTCCTCGTCAGCGTATCGGGGTCCATACCCAAACACGGTCGCCGGGCTGGTACTCGACGAAGCGTCATCGGAGGTTGTAGTGTCCGCTGTCGGTACGCTGCTGGCTCTTGATTCGCAGGTGGGCGAGCTGTCGGGCTTCTTCGGCGCGCTGGACATAGCTATCGACGTCAACATTCTCTTCGTCAGTTACGTGCGGCAGCATGGCGTCGAGCGTCGTCGTCGGGTTCCTCCCGTAAACCAACTTGAACGGCGTGATCTGTGTTGTTTCTTGCACCGCCGTGTTGTAAGCGAATGTTACGTACGGCAGGACGGCATCCCAGGTCTTGTGTTCGACGTCGACCTACATTGCTAGCATGTCGGTGAGGGTCTTATTCAGCCGCTCCTTAAGACCATTCGTCTGTGGGTGGTAGGCAGTTGTCCTCCAGTGCCTTGTCTGACTGTATTGCAGAATGGCCTGGGTGAGCTCCGCTGTAAAGGCCGTTCCTCTGTCGGTGATGAGGACTTCTGGGGCACCATGTCGCAGCAGGACGTTTTCGACAAAGAATTTCGCTCCTTCGGTGGCGCTAGCTTTCGGCAGTGCTGTAGTTTCAGCGAAGCGGGTGAGGTAGTCCGTCGCCACGACGATCCACTTATTTCCGGTTGTTGACGTCGGAAAGGGCCCCAACAAGTCCATCCCGATCTGCTGGAATGGTCGGCAAGGAGGCTCGATTGGCTGTAGTAATCCGGCTGGTCTTGTCGGTGGTGTCTTGCGTCGCTGACAGTCTCTGCATGTTTTAACATAACGGGCGACGTCGGCGGTCAGGCGCGGCCAATAATACCTTTCCTGTATCCTCGACAGCGTCCGGGAGAATCCAAGGTGACCAGTGGTTGGATCGTCGTGTAGGGCGTGCGATACTTCTGGACGCAGTCCTGACGGGACAACAAGAAGGTAGTTTGCGCGCACTGGTGAGAAGTTGTTCTTTACGAGTAGGTTGTTTTGAAGTGAGAACGAAGATAATCCTCGCTTAAATGCCCTACGGACAACGTCGGTGTGCCCTTCCAAATACTCGATGAGGCTTTTCAACTCTGAGTCTGCTCGCTGCTGTTCAGCGAAGTCTTCTGCACTTAAAATGCCGAGGAAGGCGTCGTCATCTTCGTCATCTAGCGGCGGCGAGTCAATGGGGGCGCGTGATAGGCAATCTGCATCAGAGTGTTTTCGTCCGCACTTGTAGGTTACAGTGATATCATATTCTTGCATTCTTAGGCTCCACCGCGCCAGTCGTCCTGAAGGATCCCTTATGATGATTTGGGATTTTTATGGCGCAGCAGCCGTGCACACTATAATGCGCCAAACACATGTTTTTCGGATTAGCTTATTTCTTCAAATGCTGTAAAATTGTGTAAATGGCCAAGGAAAAATATAAAACCTTAAATTTGCTATAGTTCTTGTAGAATTCCCGTGGCTTTTAAAAAGTTAAAAGTATCTTCATATGGCACGAGTGGTTCATCACTCAATAAAAACATGGGATGGATAGGGATTCTTTTCCCGTAAAAGATCTTAAAATATATTTGCCTCCATTTTTCTAAGCCAGGACACGCTATTAAAAAGTGTAGCACGGTTAAAATTTCACCACAATGTTGGCATGTTGGTTGTTGTTTGTTATTCATTAAGTAACTACGTGTCAGCCTTGTGTGACCAATTCTCAAGCGACATAATATAACCTCATAAAATCTTTGTCTGTGGCGACAACTGCGCCATTCTCGCAAAATAGGTTTAATGCAGTGAAGCTTGTTAAGTTTTTCTTGATCCCACACTTTCTGCCATTGTTTCTCAACTGCTATTCTTAAAGTGGCTTTATAATCTTGCCAAGGTATGCCAACATCATGTAGCTCCAAATCTTTGGTAAGGGCTGCCATAAAATCTGCTCTTTCATTGCTGGGAATTCCTACATGACTAGGAATCCAGCAGAAAGTGACGTTTAAAGCTCTCAGGTGGCATTTTGTGTATTGATTTTGTATTTTCTTCAGCAGATTATTTCTACATGGCAACCTAGATACGAGAGCTTGAAGAGAGCTCAAGGAGTCGCTAAATATAACAGATTGATTATTTCCTCTTTTCAGGATGTCTTCCTGGGCTAACGAAATGGCATGAAGTTCTGCAGTAAAGACAGTAGCCTGATTTGGAAGTCTGATTTGTTTTTCAAATTGATTTGATGTCACTGCAGCGCCTACATTGCCATTGCTTTTTGATCCATCTGTAAATTATTTCGTGCAAAAATTATACTCTGATTCGATTTCTAAATATTCGCTTAGTAACGCCTCTCTTGGTGAAAATTGTTTTCTGTTTTTTGTTAACCGAAAGTCGCATTTCGCATGTTTCATCTCCCAAGGAGCAAAAGAAGGTTCATCTTGCAAGAATTTATTTCTTACGTTGTAACATAGGTCCGCATTCAGCTTTTGGTACCTAATAAAAAAGGAAGGAATGATTGCTGGTTTGTTGCTAAAATGCATTTCAAAGCGCGGCCTTGTAAATAGTACTCTACAAGGATGCGTTGAACAGGAAAGTACTCTCATTATGTACATGTTTCCAAGAAATAGTCTTCTGTGTTCCAAAGACAACTGGTTGGTTTCTGCATACAAGCTTTGTATAGGAGACGTACGAAACGCACCGGAGCACAGACGTAGTCCAAGATGATGCACGGGATCAAGAACCTCTAATGCGGACTTTCGAGCGGAGCCGTACACAAAACATCCATAGTCTAATTGTGACCGGACAACTGCATTGTACATGCGAAGCAGACATATTCTATCTGAACCCCATGATCGATGGGATAGGAGCTTTGTTAAATTTATAGATTTGAGAGATTTCTGTTTTGCATAAGCGATGTGCGCTTTGAAGTTGAGTTTCTTGTCAAAGATTATACCAAGAAATTTGTATTCATTCTTTACTGTGATTTGCTGTCCTTTAATATGTAATGTTGGGTCCGGTGTGAGCCTTCGGTGTTGACTAAAAGGCACGCATATTGTTTTTTCTGCGCAAAATTTAAAACCATTTTCGTTTGCCCATCGCACTATAGAGCTTACACCTAACTGCAGTTGGCGTTCGCAAGTAGCCATATTACAAGAGGAGAAACAAAGTTGAATGTCATCGACATACAAAGAATACATTAGAGAAGAAGGAATAACTGTACTTATCGAATTGAGCTTCACTAAAAATAGTGTAACGCTCAATACTCCACCTTGCGGCACTCCATTCTTCTGTATAAAACAGTTGGAGAAAGTTGGGCCAAACATCACCTGAAAAGTTCTGTCCTCCAGATAGCTTTTGATTATACCAAGCATGTGCCCTTTTATTCCGTATCTGTTCAAGTCCATTAAAATCCCATGTCTCCACGTCGTGTCATATGCTTTTGACAAGCCAAAGAAAACGGAGACGCAATGTTGCCTTTGAACGAAAGATTCACGAATTTTTGTTTCTAACCGGACTAATTGGTCGATTGTACTGCGGTTGACTCTAAAGCCGCACTGGTACTGATCAAGTAACCCGTTACTTTCCAAAAGGTGCACAAGCCGCCTGTTAACCATTCTTTCGAAAGTTTTTCCTAAACAACTGGTTAAGGCAATGGGGCGATAACTGTTAGGGTCAGAGCGTGGTTTTCCAGGTTTTAGAAATGGTAGAACAAACGCCTTCTTCCATGCTTTTGGAAAATATCCTTCCGCCCACAACCTGTTGAAAAGGTGAAGGATCGTGTCGTACGTGTTCATGTGTAGGTGTCGCAGCATTTCGTAGTGTATGTTGTCCGGACCTGCTGAATGGCTCTCCCCTAAATATATCGCATCGAAGAGTTCAGTTTTTGTGAAAGGACAGTTATATGGCTCACTACTATTCAGTGATACCCGAAGATCTTTCTTTTCTGCAGTGGCCTTTATCTTAAGAAACTCGGGCGTGTAGTGAGCGTCACTCGAAATTTCAGCAAAGTGCTCGCCAAGTACATTTGCTTGACTTTGAAGATCCGTTTCCTCGTCAAATATAGGGAGCGTGTATTCTGTATGAATACCGTCAATTTTTCTCACTTTCTCCCAGACTAATTTACTTGTTGTGCGACTGTTTATAGAGCTCACATATTTCACCCATGATGTTCTTTTTGCTATCCGTCTTTCCCTTCTAGCCTCACTGCGCTTTTGTTTAAAAAACAATAAATTTTCGAAAGTTGGGTACCTGTTTAGCCGAGACCATGCACAGTTTTGTTTCCTACGGGCTTTATCACACGCATCATTCCACCACGGTTTTGGTCTACGTGGAAGCTTCCCTTGTGAGAGTGGTATGGAGTTTTCAGCTGCATCTAAAATTTGTTTGGTTATCGCATCACATAAGTCGTCAATATTGAGTGCGATGACATCATCAATCCTTATTTCGGAGCTTTCCAAAAAAAGAGAGCAGTCTGCTTTATCCAGCTTCCATCTCTGTCTTCGTGCTGGCATTGTTGGAGGCGCGTCGATCGGCTTGAGTATAATAGGGTAGTGGTCGCTGCCACGTGGGTTTTCCCTCACGTCCCAAGTAAAAAACCCGGCAAGTGACGGCGTGCCACAGGAGTTCAATGCTTGAAGTAGATTGTGATTGAGCAATAAAATATGTTGGCTTTCCATCATTAAAAAGGTACAAATTGCAGTTGTCTAAAAATTCTTCTACCATTTTGCCCCTTGCGTCAGTGTGGCTACTGCCCCAGATGTTATTATGAGCATTAAAATCACCCAATAAAAGGAAAGGTTCTGGAAGTTCGTCCACGAGATTTTCTAGTTCTTTTCTTGTGATATTCTTACCTGGTGGTAAGTACAGGGAGCATACTGTTATTGTTTTTTCTATCTGAACCTTTACTGCAACAGCTTCTAGGTTGGTGTTAAGCTTCACTTCACGTACTGGGACTCCTTGAGCAACCACTATAGCGACTCCTCCGGATGCGACTGAAGACTGCTCCCTATCTTTTTGAAAGATGCCATATCGACGCAGTGGTTGTTTATGGCAACCTTTCAAATGAGTTTCTTGCAAACACATAAGAGAAGCCTCAGCGTCCTCGAAAAGATCGTAAATGTCATCTATATTAGTTCTTAAACCACGGCAGTTCCACTGCACAATAATAGCCATATTTGATGATGTGGACTATCAAGTACTTCACGAAGAGATTCTATGTAAAAGGTCACAAAGATGACATATGTAAATGAGCAAGAAACTTGCTAAAATGCTTTTTTGGGGCACGTCTCCTTGGCAGGGGGAATGACTGGAAGTCTACCCCCTTTGTGTCTTCCAAGGGGAATCCCCGACTTTTTGGTTTGCCTACCAGATGTAGGCTCTTTTGTTTGATTCGTGTCCGGCGGACACACTTCCATCATATCATCGCCCTTTGGGCGTTCATCGTTGATGGTGCTTGATGAAGGTGCCGACTTCTTGGAAAGAAAGCGCTCCTTCAGCACCAATGGTGAGACCTTCGTGGCCTCTACCGCGTGCTGACTGACGTCAGCCCCAGCAGAAGCCTCTGGGCCTCTTGGGAGAGGTTTGCTACGAGCGTCTGTATTTTCACTGGGTGGGGAGGGCCGGAGTGCTGACACTTTGTCCTGCAGCTCCACTTGTGTTCCAACTGACACCATCGGCGGCGCACGCCCTCTATACACAGCCTGCGCGTAAGTACCTCTATCGGCAAACGCGACTCTCTTTTTGGCTTCAATGTATATGCTCTCCCGTACTTTCAATGCAATCACTTCTTTTTCTTTTTTCCACTCAGGACAAGATCTGGAAAACGCCGCGTGCTGACCCACGCAGTTTGCACAGTACAGCTCGCTTGTGCACGTTTCATCACCATGGTCTGGTTGACCGCATTTAGCACAGGTTGCTCTTCCGCGACATGACTGGGATCCGTGGCCATATTTCTGACACCGAAAGCACCGGCGGGGATTGGGCAAATATGGTCTTATTCTAAGGTACAGGTAAGCGGCCTTAACGGCACTTGGAAGCGTTAAGGAGTTAAAGGTCAGCACAATGTGTTTGGTCGGAGTTTCAATGTTATTTTTCCTAAATTTAATTCGTCTTGCACATAGAACACCCTGATCTCTCAAGGCTTCTTCGATTTCCTCGTCTGTGCACTTTAGGAGTTCTGTATCTGAAATCACACCCTTCGCGTAGTTCAGTGTACGGTGTGGTGAAACAGACACTCTGTTCTCACCGATCATTTCAATTTTCTTAATCTGCCTGCTATGCTCAGCCGTCATAACTTCGAGCAAGAGGTCTCCAGAATTCATTTTCTTTGCTTTGTAGGTATCACCAATACACTCGTTGAGTGCCTTGGCAATGAGGAAAGGGGACATGTCTTGAATTTTTTGTTCAGTTTCAGACGTGACGACAAAAAATTTTGTAAAGCTATCGCTAGGTTTACTGAAGTTCATTACTTCGGTCCGGTGCCTTTTCGGCCTCCGATCAGATTTTGCAGAAGAGGGGGTTCTATCCATGTAATTACATATACGTTCGGCAGCTAAGCTGGCCGCCCACCATGGAGCCCAACGTGGGAGTGTTTTAAGAACCACTAGCCATACATAACTGCTATAACCATATAACCATGACCAAAGAAGGCCACGCCCACATGGTTAACCCTTGCCGCCTTGAAATTCGGAAGTGACAAGAAGTGATAAGAAGACAGGAAAGAAGAGACAGCGAGAGGGAAAGCAAAAGATTGAATAGAGGGACAGGAAAAGGCGACTGCCGATTTCCTCCGGGTGGGTCAGTCTGGAGGTGCCGTCTATGTGAAGCAGAGGCCAAAGAGGTGTGTTGCCTCCGCCGGGGGGCCTTAAAGGTCCAGACACCCAGCATCGGCTCAACCTCCAGGATCCCCTTTCCCCAGACACGGCTAAGCCGCGCACGGCTACACGCAGGAGGATCCAACCCTCGTGTGCTCGGGTACGTGGTGTCGCAACACACCAAACGCCTGCTGACGCTAGCCAACACAAATTCGCTAGCCAACACAAAGCGTGATGGTCGCTGACGACTTTGGATGGCCTGCCATAAAGGTAAGGGCGAAATTTCGCTGTAGCCCAAACGATGTCGAGGCATTCCTTTTCGGTTGTAGAATAATTGCCTTCCGCTTTTGACAACGACCGGCTAGCGTAAGCTATCACGTGTTCATGACCATCTTTTCTCTGGACTAGCACGGCACCGAGGCCTAGACTACTGGCGTCAGTATAGACTTCTGTATCGGCGTACTCCTCGAAGTGCGCAAGTACCGGCGGCGACTGCATGCGTTGTTTGAGTTCTTGAAATGCGTCGGCCTGCGGCGTTTCCCATTTGAACTCGACGTCACATTTAGTTACCTGTGTCAGCGGCTCAGCGATACGTTACCGTGTCCATGACGCGCTGGATAGTTGCAGGCGCCGAGCAGAGTCCGAATGGCATGACCTTGAACTCCTAGAGGCCGTCTGGCGTGATGAAGGCGGTCTTTTCGCGATCTCTCTCTCTTCGACTTCTATTTGCCAGTAGCCAGACTTGAGATCCATCGACGAGAAGAATTTACGTTGCAGAGCCGATCTAATGCGTCGTCTATCCGTGGTAGGGGGTATACATCCTTCTTTGTGATTTTGTTCAGTCGACGATAAACGACGCAGAAACGTAAGGTGCCGTCCTTTCTCTTCACCAAGACAACAGGGGATGCCCACGGGCTTTTCGACGGCTGGATGATGTCGTCGGGCAGCATTTCGTCGACTTGTTGTCTTATAGCTTCACGTTCTCGCGGCGAAACTCGGTAAGGCCTCTGGCGGAGTGGTCGAGCGCTCTCCTCGGTTATTATACGATGTTTGGCGACTGGTGTTTGTAGAATCCTCGATGACGTCGAAAAGCAGCCTTTGTATCGTTGGAGCAGACTTCTGAGTTGCTGTTGCTTAATCACGGGGAGACTTGGATTAATGTCGTAGTCTGGTTCGGGAACCATGGTCTTCGGGGTAGATGCGGCGTAATCCGAGAGGACAAACGCATTACTGGTTTCCAGAATTTCCTCGATGTACACTATAGTCGTGCCCTTGTTGATGTGCTTGAACTCCTGGCTGAAGTTTGTCAGCAATACTTCAGTGTTCCCTCCATGCAGTCGAGCGATCCCTCTCACGATGCAAATTTCGCGGTCTAGCAGTAGACGTTGGTCACCCTCGATGACGCGTTCTACGTCGGCAGGCGTTTTGGTGCCTACGGATATGACAATGCTGGAGGGAGGCGGGATGCTGACTTGACTTTCGAGCACACTTAAGGCATGATGACTACTAGAGCTCTCAGGCGGTATCGCTCGATCTTCCGACAGCGTTATGGACTTCGACTTCAGGTCAATCATTGCGCCGTGTTGGTTCAGGAAGTCCATGCCGAGAATGACGTCTCGCGAACACTGTTGGAGGATAACAAAGGTGGCAGGGTAAGTGCGGTCATGAACGGTAATTCTTCCCGTGCAGATTCCAGTTGCCGTAATGAGGCGTCCTCCAGCGGTCCGAATTTGGGGACCCATTAACCTTCTTCAACTGGGTGGTGATGTGTCCACTCATTACAGAGTAATCGGCCCCTGTGTCGACTAAGGCAGTGACTGCGTGGCCATCGAGAAGTACGTCGAGGTCGGTGGTTCTTTGTCTGGCGTTGCACTTGTGCCTTGGCGTCGGATCACGGCTGCATCGCATGGAACTGAAGCGGAAACGTTGCGTCGTCAAGTCGTCTTTCGTCGGTGTAGACTTGGCTTCCCGACTTCTTCGGGACGGCGGCTTGTCGTCATTAGGTCGTCGAGATGGTTTCTTCGTCGTCTTCGTCGGCGGCGGAGGATCTTCGTCAGTTCGACGAACAGCAACCGCACCTTCATCTGTTGCTGCTTTTAGTTTTCCGGATATGGGCTCGCAGAGCGGCCCCGGGCAGGGCCTGTGTATGGTCGGCGCTGCGGCGACAGGTAGCGGCCTGGTGACGGCGAACGGGACGGTCGTCGAGGGCTCCGTTGAGTAGCGGCGAGGTAGTCGGCGATGTCACGTGGGCGGTCTCCAAGCTGTGGACGCGGCGCATTCACGGCAAAACCTCTCAGTCCCATGTCATGGTATGGGCATCGGCGATACACATGGCCGGCTTCTCCGCAGTGATAGCAGAGCGGGCGGTGGTCGGGGGCTCGCCAAATGTCTGTCTTTCTCGGGTAGCTGCGCTGGGCGATGGGCGGGCGTGATGGCGGCGGTGGTCGACGGAATTGCGGCGTTGCAGGGCCCTGGCGCGGTCGTGGAGGGGGACCTTGACGGTGGGCGACGGCGGCGTAGGTCATCGCTTCTGGCTGGGGCTGCGATGATTGTGGTTGTAACTCGGGAACTCCGAGCGATCGCTGAACTTCTTCTTTGACAACTTCGGCGACTGTGGCCACTTGAGGTTGCGATGAAGGGAAGATCCTTTGAAGCTCCTCTCGTACGACTGCCCTGATGGTCTCGCGCAGGTCGTCGGTGGCCAGTGACTGAACTCCGGCGTAGTTTGTCCAGCTCGTGTGGCGGTTGAAATGCCGGTTTCGCATTTCAAATGTCTTCTCAATGCTCGGGGCCTCGCGAAGGAACTCTTCTACGGTCGTCGGTGGGCTTCGTATTATTGCGCCGAATAGTTCCTCCTTTACACCACGCATCAGCAGGCGGACTTTCTTCTCCTCGGACATTTCCGGGTCGGCGTGGCGGAACAGACGGCTCATTTCCTCAGTGAAGATCGCAACCGTCTCATTCGGCAGCTGCGCTCTGGTCTCCAGTAGAGCTTGGGCTCGCTCCTTTCGCGCAACGCTTATAAATGTTTGCAGGAAGCCGCTACGGAAAATTTCCCAGGTCGTTAAGGTGGCTTTTCGGTTCTCGAACCACGTCCTGGCCGCATCTTCCAAAGCGAAGAAGACATACCGCTGTTTGTCGTCGCTGCTCAAGTTGTTAAACGTAGCGACCCTCTCGTACGTCTCAAGCCAGCTTTCCGGGTCCTCGAAAGTTGAACCGCGGAACGTCGGAGGCTCCCTGGGCTGCTGCAGCACGACGGGGGACGTTGGGTCTGCCATTGGGGTGGACTTGGTGGAAATCTTCCTGCGCGTCTGAAGTAGAAGTCCGTGCTCTGGGGGCAGTCCTTGCAGTCCGCGGCTAGCACGCTGGTCTTGGGCGACGTTGGTTTTGTCGTCGGGCTTCGGGCTTGGATCGCGGCTTTGCGGGGGCGTTCAGTACATGAACGCACAAGCACCTCCACCAGATGTCACGTGGTCGTGACGTCAAAGAACACAGAAAGTGAGAGAGGCACATAGGAGAGATGCCTCGACCTGCACCACTATAGTGTATCGCAGGTGACGTCAAAGAACACAGTAGAAATACTGTGAAACACAAAACTATCTTTTATTGGGCGAACCTGTGCCCACAAAAGAGGCTACACTTAAAGCACAACGATAGCGGGCAACACGGTCGTCGATCGGCGAAAATCTGATCAGCGGGTCAAGCGCGTCGGCTTTTATAGATCAGTCCTGGAATGTTCCAGGTTAACCGATGGGACCCACGTGCCTTCCACAAAGTTCTGCACTATTCGCGTCGGATCGCGCATACATGCAATCAATTCACACAAGTTGCGGTGAAAGGCAGTGGAGGGAACCATCGATAACATTCCAGAAACTTCTTTTGCATGCAGGCGCATCCAGCGCTGCACGATAACATTTGTTAGGCGGCCAAACGTGGTCGCCCGGTAAAGATAAGTGCAGGTGTCATTATACTGATGGACGACTTCAATGCCAGGGTAGGCAAGAAGCAGGCTGGAGACAAGTTAATGGGGGAAGGCTCTAGGAATAGCTGAGGAGAGTTATTAGTAGAGTTTGCAGAAGAGAATAATACGCGGATAATGAATACCTTTTTCCGCAAGAGGGTTAATCAAATGTGGACGTGGAGGAGCCCGAATGGTGAGACTAGAAATGAAATTGACTTCATACGCTGCGCGAACCCTGGCATCATACAAGATGTAGACGTGCTCGACAAGGTATGCTGCAGTGACCATAGGATGGTAAGAACTCGAATTAGCCTAGACTTGAGGAGGGAACGGGAGAAACTGGTACACAAGAAGCCAATCAATGAGTTAGCGGTAGGAGGGAAACTAGAGGAATTCCGGATCAAGCTACAGAACAGGTATTCGGCTTTAACTCAGGAAGAGGACCTTAGTGTTGAAGCAATGAACGACAATATCATGGGCATCATTAAGGAGTGTGCAATAGAAGTCGTTGGTAACACCGTTAGAGAGGTAACCAGTAAGCTATCGCAGGAGACGAAAGATCTGATCAAGAAACGCCAATGTATGAAAGCCTCTAACCCTACAGCTAGAATAGAACTGGCAGAAATTTCTAAGTTAATCAACAAGCGAAAGACAGCGGACATTAGGAACTATAATATGGATAGAATTGAACAGCCCCTCAGGAGTGGAGGAAGCCTAAAAGCAGTGACGAATAAACTAGGAATAGGCAAGAATCAGATGTGTGCGCTAAGAGACAAAGCCGGCAATATCGTTACTAATATGGATGAGATAGTTCAAGTGGCTGAGGAGTTGTGTAGAGATTTATACAGTGCCAGTGGCACCCACGACGATAGTGGAAGAGAAAATAGCCTAGAGGAATTCGAAATCCCGCAGGTAACGCGAGAAAAAGTGAAGAAAGCCTTAGGAGTTATGCAAACGGGAAAGGCAGCTGGGGAGGATCAGGTAACAGCAGATTTGTTGAAGGATGGTGGTCAGATTGTTCTAGAGAAACTGGCCACCCTGTATACGCAATGCCTCATAACCTCGAGCGTACCGGAATCTTGTAAGAACGCTAACATAATCCTAATCCATAAGAAAGGGGAAGCCAAAGACATGAAAAATTATAGACCGATCAGCTTACTGTCCGTTGCCTACATAGTATTTACTAAGGTAATCGCAAATAGAATCAGGAACACCTTAGACTTCTGTTAACCAAAGGACCAGGCAGGATTCCCTAAAGGCTACTCAACAATAGACCATATTCACACTATCAATCAGGTTATACAGAAATGTGCGAAATATATCTAGCCCTTATATATAGCTTTCATCGATTACAAGAAAGCATTTGATTCTGTCGAAACCTCAGCAGTCATGGAGGCATTACGGAATCAGGGTGTAGATGAGCCATATGTAAAAATACTGGAAGATATCCATAGCGGCTCGACAGCCACCGTAGTCCTCCATAAAGAAAGCAACAAAATCGCAATAAAGGAAGGCGTCAGACAGGGGGATACGATCTCTCCAGTGCTATTCACAGCATGTTGACACGAAGGTATTCAGAGACCTGGAGTGGGAAGAACTGGGGATAAAAGTTGATGGAGAATACCTTAGCAACTCGCGATTCGCTGATTATAATGCCTTGCTTAGTAACTCAGGAGACCGATTGCAATGCATGCTCACTGACCTGGAGAGGTGAAGCACAAGGGCGGATCTGAAAACTAATCTGCAGAAAACTAAAGTAATGTTTAACAGTCTCGGAAGAGAACAGCAGTTTACGATAGGTAGCGAGGCACTGGAAATGGTAAGGGAATACATCTACTTAGGGCATGTAGTGACCACGGATCCGGATCATGCGACTGAAGTAACCAGAAGAATAAGAATGGGCTGGGGTGCGTTTGGCAGGCATTCTCAAATCATGAACAGCAGGTTGTCACTATCCATCAAAGGAAAGTGTATAACAGCTGTGTGTTACCAGTACTCACATATGGGGCAAAAACCTGGAGGCTTACGGAAAGGATTCTGCTGAAATTGAGGACGACGCAACGAGCTATGTAAAGAAGAATGATGGGTGTAACGTTAAGGGATAGGAAAAGAGCAGATTGGGTGAGGCAACAAACGCGGGTAAATGATATCTTAGTTGAAATCAAGAAAAAGAAATGGGCATGAGCCAGACATGTAATGAGGAGGGAAGATAACCGATGGTCATTAAGGGTTACGGACTGGATTCCAAGGGAAGGGAAGCGTAGCAGGGGGCGGCAGAAAGTTAGGTGGGCGGATGACATTAAGACGTTTGCCGGGACAACATGGGCACAATTAGTACATGACCGGGGTAATTGGAGAAGTATGGGAGAGGCCTTTGCACTGCAGTGGGCGTAACTAGGCTGCTGCTGCTGCTGCTGCTGCTGATGATGATGATGATGACTCTTAGTATGGTGTGTTTTTTTCCTGTCTCCTCGTTTTTTCGCGCAGTTACAAGAAACGTTCAAAGTGTCACCGGAACGCGCCCTCATTGGCCGCCCGAGTGGCGGCCCCCGGGCGCCCTCTCCACCCAAGCTGTCTTCCACTGAGTGCTTCATCGCCGCGGAAGATGCTCACAGGCCCGCAAAGAGGTGGATACACTGCACGTTTGCTCCCGCTGCTCCTCGTTCTCGCGCTTGGTGGACCGCTTCCCGGTTAGTCCTAGCGCAGCGGGAACGTGTTCTCCATCGTTCTTGCGGTGAGCCTTTGCCCGTATCTTGGATGATTAAACCCGTGTTTTTTGGCGATCCGACTCTGGAAGCTTCTCTGCGCCCTGCCGTACAGCAGGGGAACACTGCGGCAGCGCCTTTGTGTGCTGTGAAGTCGAGGAGCGTCGTGCCCTATCCTGACCGTCGCTTTTAGGGTGGGCCATGCGCAAGCCCATCTCCACATAACTGGCCACCAACGGCAACCGACTAGTTGAGCGATATTAGATGAGCGGTGGGGCAAATTTACAAAATAATTTTTGCAATACAGCTCTTGAATGCGGATGAATAGAACCAATCAGACGCAGAAACCCCCTCTATGTGACCATGTGTTACAACGTCACCGGGATTGGTCCATAGGGAACTTTGATACGCTTGCCTGCGTCCGCAGGGCATGATCAGGCGTGTATGAAGGCGCCATATTGGTCCACTCTTCGTCACGCTATCTCTTGGATCTTTATTTCCACAACTTCTAACAGCTCTTTTCCGTTAAATCTGTCAGAGCATTATTTTCAACTAATATTTTACTACTCTCATCTCATTGACTATTTAGCGTCTCATTATTCTTGACATGATGCTATATTTGGGCTATCCTTACACTGAATTGGCCTCGCGGCCATTGCTTACCTCCGTTCGGTACTTTCCTGCTTTGTAAATCGCAAGTATTTCTTTAAGCAAAAGAAATATTCGTAGCACGAGAACTCACTCGTGCCTTTGCAATATTTTCGTGATTGATTTACACTATATTCCTGATATATTACTGTTGTTCCCAGTTTAAAACAACCATAGAATTTGACTAAAAAATGATTAAACGAGTTGACACTTAGGGTTCAAGAATGTCAGGCAACTTATTAACCTCACTTGGTCAAAATAAGGTTTTACGGCGAACAGCCCACGCGACGTGCAATGTTACAGGCGTCCGGAAAACTTACGCTGTAGACCGCCTTCAGGTAAGCTTCTGCGTTTTGGTGTCCCAACGTGCTGAGCGCGGTTGGAAGGCCTTTGAGCACGCCCAACCCGTGGAGCTTGCTCGAGTACAGCGAGTTCTGTAAATTTTGCACGCTCTCCACGAACTGGGTAGAGGTTACCAAGACAACTCCCGTTCCAAGGCCGTTTAGCTCGATGTCGACGTGGAACAGGAGGCGGTGCCTTTCGCGTGCACGGGCGAGGAATCTGTATGAGTCGACTGCAAGGCAGGGCACCACAAAAGACAGCTGAATAAAATACGATGGGGGGCTAGTTGCTGCATACTCGTTTTCTACCAGTGGCGCATCTATTATTTTTTTTTTCAGTTGATGAGATTCCAATAAGCTGCGGCAAATTTCACTGCGGCCAGGCTGGCCGATGCATAAGTGATCCCTTAAGAGAGAGCAGGCGTTGTCAACGAGGAACGGCACTGAGTCGCAGCTTCTTCATCTTTATAAGTGTAGCACTTGTGAACCTTTGCTGTCAGCGACCCGAGGTCTAAAGCGAGGTTGCGAAGCTGTTGCACTTCAGTTGGGTTAGGTCTATTTTACAATCACTAATTACGCACAATGTTGAGATGTCGCCGTTGAATTGTTCCATTTGAGTAGACAACTTGCGTAGACAAAGGCAAGATTTTACGTTAAAGGTAGAAGGTTCACAAGTAACATTTGCCTTCCCTGAGAGTAATAGGCTCCCGGATTCGGACAGCTTTATTTTCTTATTTGCGTAATCTTTCTAGATACATATTATCCAGTAACTTCAGTATCGTAATACCTCAAAATGAACGTTTGATGTTTCTGCTTCCGCTTAATTATTTGTGCCTTATCCTGTGCAATCTAGGGCATCAGAAATAATGTATCTAATTGTCTTCTTTTTTTACATACCGCTACATTTATTTTGGGTTGATTTCCAGTCTGTGTCCCAGATTGAATTATATTCTTAAATTTCTTCGATCTTAGGTACGGAGTCGGATTGTGTTATTCGCAGTAACTTTGAAAAATAGTTTTATCTGTTTATCATAGTGCAAGCTTTTTACTTATCGACGGCTCATTGTTGCTGTGCTTGGAAGCAGTGACACGGGAAAAAATAAAGGTTTCCAGCAAGGATAATAACGTAACTTCGAAATGAATGCATAGGGTCTTAAGGGTAGAGAAGAGCTAATGAATTTAAATGTTAAGAAACAAATGCACCTCTAGTTCATACAACAGTATGGCTTAATTGCCCTATTGTTGGAGCTATACCTTGCGAGCCTACGCACAGCACCATTTCCTGGCAGTGCAGGATATCGTGTCCACGTGCGTCATCATGACACTAATATCACTCACTGCGGCAATGATAGACGGATAAAATTAGTTGCCAATACAAACAACACATTCGCGCTATACTAGACGTCATCTGCGTTGGCTTTTCCACATATATATAATTGTATTTTCGCGGAAGAGGATTTACACAGGGGATGAACCATATCGGAGTGCTTACATTACTGGCAAACGTAGAAGAATGGATCTGATGTGGAAAAACGGTTGGTAGTGTCTCCATTTTAGGTGGCCTCGAGAATGAACCGAGCGCAATGTAAGAAACAATATTCAGGAATTGCCGACGTTTCGTATGAGTTTGTTAAACAAAAATTTAGTCGCTCGGTTCCGCCTATCCTACTTGCTAATTATCGCAGCATAAAAATTTGTTATCGCCGTGCACGATGGTGGAGAAAATCACGCACATGCGAAGCTGCCGTTAGCTGCTAGTGGCAAGTCCAGAAGTATGTAGTCACACAGCGTGGAACTCGGCACGTCTTGTCCCTCGACCGCGTTACGCAGGGTCACTGTCCTGAAGTAGCTCGGAGACACCAGCTGGCACAGCACCAATGGTTTGGCTAAAAAAAACAGTGTAGCAGTCCATAAATATACTAATTGTTTTTCCCAAGTCGAACTAGAAAGCTTGCAAACTGCGTTTGAAACCAGAATATCTCAAACAAAGCAACATTAGTAGCTGTCGCTTTCTTGCACCAAACAAACACGAACCTTTCCTTCACAGCAAGAAGCTCTTCACACGGCGGTAATTCAATTTTCGATTACGTGTGAACCAAGCCATGGGTGTAACAACGGTCAAAGTGCTAAAAAATTCTGTAGATAGAATTAGCGCACATGTTGGAATCTATATGAAAAAAGCCTTCACGACGCGGTTATTTCAAATTAATTAAATGATGCTGTACATCTTCTGTGCACTGCACTTCCCTGCGCGGCAAAACACCGTGACCCGCACCACACGACCCAGAAATTCGTGGATTACGCTGTCTCCGAGTTCCACTCCGTTTTCATTACGCCAGCTCCAGTAGCGAGCGCATTCAATCGGCTCAGAATCGACCGAGCAGACGCGCCATACCACGGGAAAGAACGCATAAGTGCATATATATGCGCTCGACGCTTCGTTTTGTTAAGGGAATAATGCACTTGAAGACGTATAATTTATGCACTGAGGAAACTTATGTAGAGTTTGTTGTTGAACTGCGTAGTTATGCAAACAAATTTGTACGCGCAGTAAGATGAATATATATTTTATAAGCCAATTCGTTATGCGAGTGCCCTTTTGTATGTGAGCTAATAGGCAAGACGTGTGCGTAGTGACTTTTGAAGGAGAGGAAGAGAGAAGTGCAGTGCCGTAACTGTCTCTCAGTGGAGGACACCTCAGCAGCACTGCACAGGGTAAGGGGAGTGGGGAGAAAAAGATCAGGGAGAGAAGGAAAACAAGGAGGAAAAGAAATAACAAGAAGGGTGAAGAAGCAATGCGGGGCTTACAGCCGCTCTCTCAGCTGCGTGTCACAGCAAAAGTCAAGCAGGGCAGGAAGCACTTTCTTGACAATGGAAGAGTGCGCTGCGGGAAAGAGAAGTGCTCCCTCCGAGTCACAGGGCAGTCCCACACGATGGTAGGATGCAAATAGCGCAGTGCGCTCAACATCGAAGGCCGGGCAGTGGAGCAGAAGGTGCTCAAGCGTCTCCTCCTCGCCGCAATCCAAGCACGCGGGGCCGCCTCTTCCTTGCAGTCTGTGCATTCTGGTGGCCGTGTTGTAGTAGCGAAACGCGCAGCCGAAGCAGAAACGAGCGGTCCCAGCGGGAGAGACCCGCGCGGGGGAGGAGGTGAGGGGGCGTACCTGCAGCAACGCGCGGATCCGGATGCTGCGCGCGGAGGGTGCGCAGTATCGGCGTCTTGGCCACGTCGAAATGGGTGATGGAGCTGGCGAGGGGGAAGCGAGTTGAGAGAGCTTGCTTCGCGAGGGCGTCGGCTGCTTCGTTCCTGGGCAGGCCGATGTGCGCGGGAATCCACTGCAATGCCAAATCGCAGCCCTGATTTACGAGATGGCGCAGTTTTGATCCCACGCGCTGCACAAGTGGAAGACCGGCATAGTCCTTCCTCAGCATGCACAGAGCCGCACGCGAGTCCGACAGTATCGCGGCAGACGAGACACCGCACTGCTGAAGATGTAGGTCAACCGTGAGGTCAATCGCCGCGAGTTCGGCGACTGTCGACGAGGCAGGAAAACGAAGGCGGCACTGTCGAGACGCGGAAATGTCCGGTGCCGTGCACGTGGCAGCGGCGGAACCGTCACTGGACACGGATCCGTCAGTGTACACTAGGAGTCGGTCACGTGGATGTTCGAAGATCAATGCAGCCGTCTCCTGTTGCATGGCACACAGTGCTGTTTGTCGCTTGCTCTTGACGCTCAGGACGGTGATGTTTACGTCGAGGAGCGCGGAGGCGCGCGGCGAAGGTGGCAGCGGGAGGAGTTGAGGCAAAGCGGCGATGCGAGTGCAGAACTCGGTGGCACGCTGGCCCATGCCCAAGCCCTCGAGGGTGTGGAGGCAGCACTCGAGACGCTGACCCTGTGGCGACCGTTGCAGACGCTCGATCTGGTGAAGCGCTTGTTTCCGCGCGCGAAGTGAGGGCGGCCAATTTCCCGCTTCGGCGAGAGTTGCCCCCACTTGCGAGAAGCGGGGAAGCGCATACATCTGGCGAACTGCGGTGCAGTGCTCGAAGTCGACGGCCTTCCAGTTGGCTGCACTAGCGTTGGTGAGTTGGAGCGCGTAGAGCGCTCGCGACGTTGCGATCGAGTTGTAAACTCGGAGCGCAAAATGGGGTGTGCAGCAGCGGCCTCGGGCGAGCAGGGAGCGTGCGGCGCCTGCGACTTTCCTGGAGTCCCTGCAGAGTTTTGTGGTGGCCGCGTTAAAGGTGAGGCGGCAGTCGATGTGGAGGCCGAGGTATCGGACTTTTCTCTGCCGCGGGAGGGGGCTTCCGCGCAGCGAGGCAGTTGGCACTTCGAAGCGTGCACGGCTCGCACGGGGGTGAATTAGTAGCGCCTCGGTTTTTGATGCCGAGAGCTGAAGCCCTATGCTGCCGAGATATTCGTCCACGGCGTTGATCGCCGACTGAAGTGATTGATGCACTTGGTAGACATGGTCCGTGGGCCCGCAAGCAAAACGAGCGATGTCTTCAGCGTAGATCGCCACACGGACTTCGAAGGCTGTCAGCTTCGGGATGAAATCAGGGAGCCTTGCCAGCGCCTAATGAAGAGGAAAGGGCTGAGGACACTGCCCTGAGGAACACCAGAGGTCAGGCTACCGGGGGTGCTGAGCGCGTCACCTACGCGCACTCTGAGCGTTCGGTCGTTAAGAAAGGCCGAGACATAGTCCAGTAGGTGGCCGGTGATACGCAGCTCGCGAAGCGCTTGAATGATGGTGCCGTGCGGGAGGCCATCGAACGCGCATTCCACATCGAGCAGCACCAGGGATCCGGCTTCGTGGCGGCTTGCCGCATCCTCGAGCGTAGCGACAACGTCCGCGATGGAATCAGCTGTCGAGCGCAGTCGGCGGAAGCCGCTTTGCTCAGGGGCAAAGGCGTCTAGGGCGCAGGCAATCCATTCAAGGCGGTGCAAAGCCATGGACTCCATTGCTTTGCCGGGTACCGAGGTTAGCGGTACTGGGCGATAGGAGTTGATGTTCAAGGCTGGTTTGTCGCGCTTGAGAATGGGAGCGACGATCGGCTCTTTCCAGTCGGCAGGAATGATGCTGCTGCGACAGACCGAGTTGAAGACCTCGAGAAGTGACGGAAGCTGAGCTGCGTGAATGTTCCTCAGGACTTGATGAGTAACGCCGTCGGAACCGGGAGCGGAGTGAGGTTTGCGTCTGTTCAAGACGATGCGCAACTCGCTGAGCGTGAACTCACCAGAACACAGCACTTCTACATGCTCCAGAATTGCGCTCGTTCGGAAATAGCGCATAGAAGTGAGGCGTTCAGCCATGTTGTGTGGCGGAAGTTCGACGGCGGCTGTGACAGGGCACACAGCCCTGTCACAACCGCCGTATCCGCGAACTTCGGCTGAGTGGCGGCAGAGCGAACGTATCCGCGAAGAGTTCAGCTAATTGCTCGCCACTCAAGCCCTGGGCCACTGCAATGGAGAGTGCAGGGCGGCGGAGATCTTGGGACAAAGCAGGGTGGCGAGAATGCGACAAGGGCGTGCTTTGTCTCGAGTGTCGCGAAGGAGAGGCAGAGACTCTGCCAGCTCCGGTTGCGATGCTGCCTGGCATGACGACGGCATGCGGCATCAAGGCGGTTGTAAAGTGTACAGTGCTCCACCTTGTCGCTTTTGATGGCGCGGCGTTGAGCGCGTCGGCGTGCCGTGCGTGAGCTCAGAAGTTTGATGTCGGGCGCCGGCGCAGGCAAGACATATAAGTTAATACAGCTTTGTAAGACGTAGGCTTTGAAACCGGCGCGCAAAATTACTGAACACAGAGAATCACGGAGGTTCATGCCTGCGTCTTTCCAGAATCGCTATAATTGGCCTAGATCCTGTTCTAATGTTGCACCTCACACGATGTAAATTGAGCTCGTTTGTTTGGTGCTCAGCCCGTTACTCTTACTAACAGTGCTATGTACATAAATTGTAACAAGTGTCTGGAAAAATAATCACTCAAGTTGTTAATGACGTTTTCAGTAAACAGGTGCGCAAGACATTTGAGCTACTGGAGTTGAAGTAGTGGTGTAAAAACAGTCGTTATGGACATGTGACTTTCTTTTCAGCAGCGTCGCCTTTAGGTTTACACCCCCACCCCTTAATTATATGTGTGCGGCCGATTATAAGTTGTTCTTTGCGGAACAATTGTTTTGGTCTATCCTGGAGGGCTCATAACACTTGGAAGACTTTCGTGGACCCCACGGTTGAAATTTCTGCTGAAGGCAGCTTGTTTAGATCAACAAATTTGTTCCAAATTGTCCAAATCTGCCAAGTAATCACACTCGTGGTTTACAATTCCGTAACTCTTCAGCAAAAATAGGTAATAAAGCACTGTGAAATGTATCTTTCAGGCTAATTAAACATAACGAGCACTTTACCGCGAAACGATGTGGGCAACTAGAAGCGCCCCAAAGTATTTCATGCGTGTTTTCAGAGTCCACTGATAGACAAGCTGACTCAAATAGATTCTACTTCGAAAAGATAGGGAGAACTTTGGGGCAAAGTGCAGGCAAATTTTGAAGGTGCCCGAGTTAACTTGTGACTAAAAACTACACGTGCTTCCGTTCTGGCTGTTTAGAAAAGTAATGTCAAACGTTTAGAAAGCTTTCCCGCTCCGTGTGTTAACCAAACGTTACCGCAATTTCATATCCGGGAAGAATGAGAACGATGCTATGATTGACGTTGACTGGAATCTTGATGTACAGATTAAGTGCTTCAAAATTAATTTGCTACTTTCCTTCATGCTTTCAGGAGTCATTGGAGTCATGTGGGCCGTTTCCGCGGTGTCCGCAATGACGTAAACGACGCTCCTTTAAGCAGTTATATTCAACGGGAAGCAAGCTGTACGTGACGTCCGATAAGAAATTCTACAGCATTGGTCAATAACGGCCTTGTAGGTCAACTTCAGTCATTAGGGAACTTATACAAAAGCTTTAGAGGTTTACAAGCATATTTTACCAACGGCGTCGGAAGTTTCCCCGTGTTCTGAACGAAGGGAACGTGCCATAAAGGTGACATTAATACGAGTAGGTGGCTTACTATAGGTGGTTTGTGGAAAATGTTTCAAGGGCAGCAATCAATTACCGGTGAAGCAGTAAATTCCCCAATGAACTGCCCTCAAGCGTTACACGGCCGTTATCAGCTATGCTTTCATGTTTGCATTCGATGAAACTGGGGTAAATTTTAGGTGTAAACGTGGTGCAACTTTTTCTTATGTACCATGATTATTACCGTTTTAAATAAGAACCGAACCCTTCTTCTCTCCCTATGTCGATACACTTTACAATGCGCCCGGGGCGTTCTCTGTGCAAAAGACGAGTCATCTTGTTTATATTTCGTTGATATTGTCACGTGGTCGTGACGTTGAATAACACAGTAGCAGTACTGTGAACGACAAAACTAACTTTTATTGGGCGAACCTGTGCCCACAAAACAGGCTACACTTATAGCGCAACGATAGCGGCGAACACGCTCGGCGATCGTCGAAAATCTGATCAGCGGGTCAAGCGCGTCGGCTTTTATAGATCAGTCGTCGAATGTTCCAGATTACCTGATGGGACCCGCGTGTCTTCCACAAAGTTCTACACCATTCGTGTCACGCGATGAAATCTGATAACACAAGGTTCGGCGACAACAGACACGCGGATAGAAGCGTCGATAACTTTCCTGAAACGTCGGATACATGCAGGCGCGTCCCTCGCTGTGCGATTACAGTTGTTAAGCGGCGAAACGTGGTTGCCCGATAAATATAAGTACACGTGTCATTACCCCCCTCTTAAAAAGCATCGACCCGATGCTGCAAACAAACGAAAGTAATAAGTAAGCACTCATAGCAAAAAAAGAAAAAAAAACAAAATAAGGAAAGTTCGTTAGCGTCCGTAAAATGGTTTAAGACGCACCACGTGGACCACTTCAGGTCGTGCGCGACGTCGCTGTGAATGCGAAATGCCGTCTGGCACGACCTCATAGTCCAGAGCGCCAATACGTCGGATGACCTTGTAGGGTCCGAAATAGCGTAGGAGTAGTTTCTCACTGAGTCCTCGTCGGCGTATCGGTGTCCAAACCCAAACACGGTCGCCGGGCTGGTACTCAACAAAGCGTCGTCGGAGGTTGCAGTGTCGGCTGTCGGTCCTCTGTTGGTTCTTGATCCGTAGGCGGGCGAGCTGTCGGGCTTCTTCGGCGCGCTGGAGATAGCTAGCGACGTCAACATTCTCTTCGTCAGTGACGTGGGGCAGCATGGCGTCGAGCGTCGTCATCGGGTTCCTGCCGTAAACCAGCTTAAACGGCATGATCTGTGTTGTTTCTTGCACCGCCGTGTTGTAAGCGAATGTTACGTACGGCAGGACGGCATCCCAGGTCTTGTGTTCGACGTCGACGTACATCGCTAGCATGTCGGCGAGGGTCTTATTCAGCCGCTCCGTAAGACCGTTCGTCTGCGGGTGGTAGGCCGTGGTCCTCCTGTGCCTTGTCTGACTGTATTTCAGAATGTCTTGGGTGAGCTCTTCTGTAAAGGCCGTTCCTCTGTCGGTGATGAGGACTTCTGGGGCGCCGTGTCGAAGCAGGGTGTTTTCGACAAAGAATTTTGCCACTTCGGCTGCGCTACCTTTCGGCAGTGCTTTAGTTTCAGCGAAGCGGGTAAGGTAGTCTGTCGCCACGACGATCCACTTATTTCCGGTTGTTGACGTCGGAAAGGGTGCCAGCAAGTCCATCCCGATCTGCTGGAATGGTCGGCAAGGAGGCTCGATTAGCTGTAGTAATCCGGCTGGCCTTGTTGTCGGTGTCTTGCGTCGCTGACAGTCTCCGCATGTTCTGACATAACGGGAGACATCGGCGGTCAGGCGCGGCCAATAATACTTTTCTTGTATCCTCGATAGTGTCCGGGAAAAACCGAGGTGTCCAGCGGTCGGATCGTCATGTAGGGCGTGCAATACTTCTGGACGAAGTCCTGACGGGACAACAAGAAGGTAGTTGGCGCGGACTGGTGAAAAGTTCTTCTTCACGAGGAGATTGTTTTGAAGCGTGAAGGAAGATAATCCGCGCTTAAATGCCCTGGGGACAACGTCGGTGTGCCCTTCCAAATATTCCACCAGGCCTTTTAGCTCCGGGTCTGCCCGTTGCTGTTCAGCGAAGTCTTCCGCGCTTATCATGCCAAGGAAGGCGTCGTCATCTTCGTCATCTTGCGGCGGCGGGTCAATGGGGGCGCGTGATAGGCAATCGGCATCGGAGTGTTTTCGTCCGGACTTGTAGGTTACAGTGATGTCGTATTCTTGTAGTCTGAGGCTCCACCGCACCAGTCGTCCTGAAGAATCCTTTATACTCGCTAGCCAACACAACGCGTGATGGTCACTGACGACTTTGAATGGCCTGCCATAAAGATAAGGGCGAAATTTAGCTGTAGTCCAAATGATGGCGAGGCATTCCTTTTCGGTCGTAGAATAGTTGCCTTCCGCCTTTGACAACGACCGGCTAGCGTAAGCTATCACGTGTTCATGTCCATATTTTCTCTGGACCAGGACGGCGCCGAGGCCTAGGCTACTGGCGTCCGTGTGGATTTCGGTATCGGCGTGATCGTCGAAGTGCGCAAGTACGGGCGGCGACTGCATGCGTCGTTTGAGTTCTTGAAATGCGTCGGCCTGCGGCGTTTCCCATTTGAACTCGACGTCGCATTTAGTTAGCTGCGTCAGCGGCTCAGCGATGCGTGAAAAGTCCTTGACAAAGCGCCTGTAGTAGGCACACATGCCAAGGAATCTACGCACTGCCTTCTTGTCGGTGGGCTGCGGGAACTTTGCGATGACAGCTGTTTTCTGGGGGTCGGGGCGTACTCCGGATTTACTGATGACGTGGCCTAGGAACAGAAGCTCGTCGTAAGCGAAGCGGCATTTTTCTGGCTTCAGAGTGAGACCTGATGACTTGATGGCCTCTAGTACTGTCGTAAGCCGCCTAAGGTGATCGTCGAAATTTTCGGCGAAGACGACGACGTCATCCAAGTAAACAAGGCAGGTCTGCCACTTCAATCCTGCTAACACCGTGTCCATGACGCGCTGGAAAGTTGCAGGTGCCGAGCAGAGTCCGAATGGCATGACCTTGAACTCGTAGAGGCCGTCTGGCTTGATGAAGGCGGTCTTTTCGCGATCTCTCTCGTCGACTTCTATTTGCCAGTAGCCAGACTTCAGATCCATCGACGAGAAGTACTTAGCGTTGCAGAGCCGATCCAATGCGTCGTCTATCCGTGGAAGGGGGTATACGTCCTTCTTCGTGATCTTGTTCAGACGACGATAATCGACGCAGAAACGTAGGGTTCCGTCCTTTTTCTTCACCAGGACAACAGGGGATGCCCACGGGCTTTACGACGGCTGGATGATGTCGTCGCGCAGCATTTCGTCGACTTGTTCTCTTATAGCTTCGCGTTCTCGCAGCGAAGCTCGGTAAGGGCTTTGGCGGAGTGGTCGAGCGTACTCCTCGGTGATTATGCGATGCTTGGCGACTGGTGTTTGTCGAATCCTCGATGTCGTCGAAAAGCAGCCTTTGTATCGTCGGAGCAGACTTCTGAGCTGCTGTTGCTTAATCACTGGGAGACTTGGATTAATGTCGTAGTCTGGTTCGGGAACCATGGTCGTCGGGGTAGATGCGGCGGAATCCGAGAGGACAAACGCATTACCGGTTTCCACAATTTCCTCGATGTACGCGATCGTCGTGCCCTTGTTGATGTGCTTGAACTCCTGGCTGAAGTTTGTCAGCAACACTTCAGTTTTCCCTCCATGCAGTCGAGCGATCCCTCTTGCGACGCAAATTTCACGGTCTAGCAGGAGACGTTGGTCGCCTTCGATGACACCTTCTACGTCAGCGGGTATTTCGGTGCCGACCGAAATAACAATGCTGGAGCGGGGCGGGATGCTCACTTGGTCTTCGAGCACACTCAAGGCGTGGTGACTACGAGGGCTCTCCGGCGGTATCGCTTTAACTTCCGACAGCGTTATTGACTTCGACTTCAGGTCGATGACTGCTCCGTGTTGGTTCAGGAAGTCCATACCGAGAATGACGTCTCGTGAACACTGTTGGAGGATAACGAAGGTGGCAGGGTAAGTCCGGTCATGAACGGTAATTCTTGCCGTGCAGACTCCAGACGGCGTGATGAGGTGTCCTCCATCGGTTCGAATTTGAGGGCCTTCCCACGTAGTCTTAACTTTCTTCAACTGGGCGGCGATGTGTCCACTCATGACAGAGTAATCAGCCCCTGTGTCGACTAAGGCAGTGACTGCGTGGCCGTCGAGAAGCACGTCGAGGTCGGTGGTTCTTTGTCTGGCGTTGCAGTTAGGTCGTGGCGTCGGATCACGGCTGCGTCGTGTTGAACTGAAATTGGAACGTCGCGTCGGCAAGTCGTCGTTCGTCGGTGTAGTCTTGCCTTCCTGACTTCGTCGGGACGGCGGCGTGTCGTTGTTATGTCGTCGAGATCGTTTCGTCGTCGTCTTCGTCGGCGGCGGAGGATCTTCGTCAGTTCGACGAACAGCAACCGCACCTCCATCGGTTGCTGCTTTTAGTTTTCCGGATATGGGCTCGCTGACCGGCCCCGGGCTGGGCCAGTGTATGGTCGGCGCTGCGGCGACAGGTAGCGTCCTGGTGATGGCGAACGGGATGGCCGTCGAGAGCTCCACTGAGTAGCGGCGAGGTAATCGGCGATGTCACGTGGGCGCTCTCCAAGCTGTGGACGCGCCGCGTTGACGGCGAAACCTCGCAGTCCCATCTCCCGGTACGGACATCGTTGGTAGACGTGACCCGCTTCTCCGCAGTGGTAGCAGAGCGGGCGGTGGTCAGGAGCACGCCAAATGTCCGTCTTCCTCGCGTAGGTGCGCTGGGCGACGGGTGGTCGTGCTGGCGGCGGCGGCGGCGGACGACGAAATTGCGGCGTTACAGGGCCCTGGCGCGGTCGCTGAGGAGGGCCTTGACGGCGTACGACGGCGGCGTAGGTCATCGCTTCGGGTTTGGGTTGCGGTAATTGAGGTTGCACCTCCGGGACTCCAAGCGACCGCTGAACCTCATCTTTGACGATGTCAGCGATCGAGGCCACTTGAGGCTGCGACGACGGGAAGATCTTCTGAAGCTCCTCTCGTACGACTGCCCTGATAGCCTCGCGCAGGTCTTCGGAGGCCAGTGATTGAACTCCGGCATAGTTTGTAGCGTTGGTGCGGCGGTCGAATTGCCGGTTTCGCATCTCGAGTGTCTTCTCGATGCTAGTGGCCTCGCGAAGAAACTCGTCGGCAGTCTTCGGGGGGTTTCGTACCATACCGGCGAAAAGTTCCTCCTTAACACCACGCATTAGTAGCCGGACTTTCTTTTCCTCGGACATTTCCGGGTCGGCGTGGCGGAATAGGCGGCTCATTTCTTCTGTAAAAATCGCGGTGGTCTCGTTGGGTAGCTGCACTCGGGTTTCCAGTAGTGCTTGGGCTCGTTCTCGGCGTACGACGCTTGTGAATGTCTTCAGGAAGCCGCTTCGGAACAGCTCCCAGGTAGTCAAGGTGGCTTCTCGGTTCTCGAACCACGTCCTGGCAGCGTCTTCCAATGCGAAGAAGACAGGTCGCAGTTTGTCTTCGCTGTTCCAGTTGTTAAAAGCAGCGACCCTCTCGTATGTCTCAAGCCAGCTTTCTGCGTCCTCGAACGTTGAACCGCGGAACGTCGGAGGCTCCCTGGGCTGCTGCAGCACGACGGGGGATGCTGGGGCTGCCATTGGGGTGGACTTGGTGGCGATCTTCCTGTACGTCTCAGGTAGGAGTCCGTGCTCTGGGGGCAGTCCTTGCAGCCGGCGGCTAGCTCGCTGTTCTTGGGCGACTTTGGTTTTGTCCTCGGGCTTCGGGCTTGGATCGCGGCTTTGCGGGGGCGTTCGGTACATGAACGCACAAGCACCTCCACCAGATGTCACGTGGTCGTGACGTTGAATAACACAGTAGCAGTACTGTGAACGACAAAACTAACTTTTATTGGGCGAACCTGTGCCCACAAAACAGGCTACACTTATAGCGCAACGATAGCGGCGAACACGCTCGGCGATCGTCGAAAATCTGATCAGCGGGTCAAGCGCGTCGGCTTTTATAGATCAGTCGTCGAATGTTCCAGATTACCTGATGGGTACCGCGTGTCTTGCACAAAGTTCTACATCATTCGTGTCACGCGATGAAATCTGATAACACAAGGTTCGGCGACAACAGACACGCGGATAGAAGCGTCGATAACTTTCCAGAAACGTCGGATACATGCAGGCGCGTCCCTCGCTGTGCGATTACAGTTGTTAAGCGGCGAAACGTGGTTGCCCGATAAATATAAGTACACGTGTCAATATAGGGGACAGGTTATGAAGACTGTGCATGCAAACATCGAAGTGGGGGAGTAATTCTGATTTTAGTAGTGAAATACGTATACAAACGCGCCAGAGCGCTATAAATATGTTTGTCGAACGAATAAGAATTTAGCCTGATGTCCTGAGACAGCTATAAGCGCCATAAGTATAAAATATATTTACAATAAAGGTGGTGTTCGGCAATTGCCAGACAGCGTTATTCGGCCCAAGCGAGCTGTTTTCTATTCTCCCGATAAAGCTTTAAGTCACACGAAGTTAACATTTTGGTTAAACAGGAGGAGGGCGAGGGGGGCATGTAAGTTTACTGTCCGACGAAGGGTTAACGTGTAAAGCTAATTATCAGCTTTGACAATAACTAATGAGCCGTCATTTTCTCTTTGTATTTGAAAGCTTTATACAAGTTACCTGTGGTGTTCGCTTAATGAGGACAGGTTACGGCCTATGTTGTGTGCAAAGTTTCAAGTGAATAAATTACAGTTTTGCAAATATTTTCCTCATACGGGCACTCCAAGTTTAACTGTAAAGCTTCTCTTTTAAATACTCCCTCAGCTTTGACGACACACGCTATAATTCAGAGTGAAAAATAATGACAGAAAAGTAAATGACATTTTGAATTCAGACATACTCTTGAACAGCGCAGCTGTGGTTGTCGTGGTCGGGTTTGAGGGTATAGGGGAACTTGGTGACGTTGATATGGGTACCACTACTGATGATGACATCGTGGGAGTTCCAACGGATGTCGGCGTCTTGCCTGCGAAGATAAAAAAATAAAGATATCGAGTTCGTTCCGAAAAGGTCGCCCAAAGCTCTAATCAATATGGTGAAAGCATCGTTTCATTGAAGCGGGTGGTTTATCCGAATCACAGCTGTTCGCGAATGCTCGCGTGCATGGCTGATTAGTTGGCTGCGCTACAGGTTGGAAACATAATTGTTCTTGCTTGGTTATAAAAGTAGTCCGGTCCATATTAGCCGTAAGAAGCATAATTTTCTGCCTAGGTAGCGTTTACAATATCCTACAGCGAATTAGTATTAAGAGACCCTTTTTATATTTGGCAAATCTGTGATCAAGCTGGGCGTTTTATTGGTTCAGTTGTCTGCGAGTGTTTGTTTTTCGATGAAGAGAATTCGTGAGCACTAATAAAAGAAACCTAAAAATTGTGTTTGCAAAACGAACACTGCCGCAAGAAATGCATTGTGTGAGGTATTCTACTGCAGGTTGACGAATTCTGTGGCCACGAATATGACATGGTCAGAATCTTTACGAACAGTTCCAGCAGATAAATAGTGTGTCTACATTTACTCAGATGCACCCTGACCGAATTGTTGGGCTTGAGGAAGTAACTGGAGAAACTTGGACGTGCGTGTTACCTCGTAATTACTGTCACATTATGAAAATGTTTGCGTACGCTTGGAATAGCATGTGGCCACAGAGCCCGTAAAAATGAAGAATTAAAACTTATGCTCAGTGCAATAAGTAGAACTCATCGACAATTACACAAAGCTCATATATTTTGGCGCGGATTGATATGTTTACGTTTATGTGTCTCACGCGACTATTACTGTTCTCCTCGATACAGTTTGCACATTGCAGCGTCTCCTCTATATCCACTACAAAGCCAACGATGTAAGCCTTATTTGGCTTCACCTCGTGCATAGGCCTCGCGCAGACTAGAAGACGAAATAGATAATCTCCCCTATAGAAAGGGCTGACTAAAAATGCGAAGCCATGTTGCGTTGGTGTAATTGCTACTGTGATGCGTGCCCTGTCAACAGTTTAAATCTTGCAACAATTTAACTATTATACAATTTCAACATAGTAAATAAGAAAGGGCATTCAAACATCGATAAAGAAAGTGGTTTCAATTTAAAATTTGATTGAGCTTATGTATATATATATATGCCTTTTTCGTTCGCGTCTGTTGCCTGCTCTTTTAACGCTCTGACTTCACTTACGTTTTAATGTTTTTGTCAGTGCAAATAAACTGGGGTGCACCGCAACACAAATTATGGGTGCCACGCCTCTGATGCGTCTGTAGGGGCACTGGCCAGTAAAGGGAGCGCAATCACTTACTATGATCTGGATTTCAAATATTTTTGTCTCCAAATATTTTCACCGATCTTTCCGCGTTGCTCTTTATGATTAGCTCTGGCGTGGTCTACATTTAGCACTAACTGTTAGCGGAGAAATGACGGCATGCAAATCAAGGAAGACAGAAGGCGAGTCTTGGAAGAGATAAACGCACTACTGCGGACCCGGCGTGTCACCTGGACTTTCGTCGTGATCGTCAGGTGCATTACAATGTACGGGAGTAGGGGCCCCAGCCTGTCATTGTGCGCCGTCTGCCTTCTTTAACAAGAGCATCGTTTAATCATTACACTGTGTGAAATATGCAGTGCGAAAAAGCAAAATGAGCAAGAGAACGGTCCTACCAGCTTCGGTTTTTGTGTAGTTGAGCGCTGCCAGCCCAAAGTGAACTGCTTGTATACTCAATCTTCGAATAGTTCTGGCAGACTCAAAATCTGTGCTCAAGAGCCAACTCGACACACGCCGAGCCTGGTGCCCTTGCGTTCAACTGCACGTGAAACCTCCGTTCAGCAACCCGAGGTGACCAGACGTGGTCATTTTAGCTGAATGTGCGCACGGTAACCTTTTGGAACAAGACGTAAACTGTAGTACTTGTTGAAGAAGGGGCAGCGTAAACCAGTAGTGTTAAATAGGAAATTACGCGCGCTTACGTTATACGCAGAAATGTTTGATAGACCGGCCCGGAGTGAACATGACAAGCAAGGCGCATTATGGACGAACAATGCGTCCATAATATTACCGCAGACGTGGCTCGTACTATTTCTCGTCATGTGTAAATATCTTCAAGTATTGTGCTTCCTAACAGTGCGTTGGCCACTGATTTGGTTTCTTCGTGTATGAGTGCTTTTGTTGTATTTGTTTTCTTGAGACTGGTTTGACTCTCACGCTCTTTATCCATCCATGTTCATAGAACTTATAGAATTATTGCGAGCACGACAGTAATAAATGTGTTCCACAAGGAACCAGTACGGTATACCACGAAAGCAATTCGGCATACTTACGTGTGGCGTTATTAGTCTGCATAAAGAAAAAGGCACAAGTTGGCAGAAAACACTATTTACGATACAATACACAAGTCCAGTTCATAGCATAAATATCAAGTCAGTCATTGTTGAACGTACAATGTAAGTTAAGAAATAAGCCTTGATTCAATACAGTTCACACACTAGGCGAATGCAACTACGGAGCAACAAATTTCTGTGTCATCGCATGTCAACGGATTGACATGCTGTGGATGTACTTTGGCGCAGATATCCACCACCTGACAAAACATCACGGCATTCCCGAAGACAATCTGTATGACCACTAGAAACTCACCTTGGTTGATTTCATTATGTTCTATTTAAAAGATTTTGTTTGTAGCGCTATTGTTTTCATAAACGCCCTATATATGTGTCTCTGACGCCACGCAGCGGAATGCAGTGGTGCTGCATAATGTGTCACTGAAATTCAAAATATTTTTTCAAGAAATTTCGCCCACAGCAGATAACATTCTTCGAAAGTGCAACAGTTCTGGAATTTGTTAGCTATAACGTGACGGCGAAATGTTTGTTTCGTAGAAAGAACAGAAAAAAAAAGCGGTAATCGGCAAGAGATAAATGTGCATGTTTAAATATATTCCAGATACGAACTTTCCACTTCATCGATTTTTCAGAAAATACGTTAAAACTGTTATGATGTGCACCGCACTACGGTGGACTGTAACTGCGCAACTGCTTGAGAACTATAGTGGCAAAGCAGCAAGCCTTTCCGTACGCCCTTAGGACTTGCGCAATGTGTATACCTTGTAACATTTATATTTCTTTAGCTTTCTAATTCCTACATATTCTAGCTGGTGAAAGTAGCTGCGGTAGTATGGAGTGTAGCACGTAGGGAGTGAATGGCTCGTGACGGCCCCTTGGCTAGAGCACTAGATGTAGTGACGGCTGCAAGTCGTTGCTCGTGAGGGCAACGTCTATCCAGTCCCAAGTCACCGAACACCGTGGCCTGCAAGGTAAAACGCACAATGTGGCTCTTCAAAATCGATCACTTGAATCCTGCAAATATACAAAGATCGCTTGTACATGATAAGGGCATGGCCATTCTTTCGCAAAGAACGAGTGCCTAATTATACTTTGTTCTTATAGAAGGAGCCCTTTATGTATTTGTCCGCTTTGCAGCTGCTTGGTTGTGCTGTTTGCTGTGTATGCGTAACGTTCAAACACAAAAAACGTTCAAGTTAGCGCGAAGCTTACATCTAGCCGTTGATATCTTGCGCTATCCTGTAATTCTCCGTGCCTGATTGGCGTTGATACTGAAGGGGGGGGGGGGGGCGGCATACCGGCAAGTGTCCATGTAATGGAAATGTCCATATCCTCTGCTGCTAAAGGTTTAGATGGCCGGGCTGGGGTATGCGTCAGACGGAGACAGACGCTCCCAACCAATCAGCACTTTTGCAACAAACAAAGTGGTCAAGTTAACTAGGTGGCCACTTGCAGTATCGCCCCCTCCCCTATTAGGTTTCTTGCTTTTCTATCGTAACGTCTAACTAATGTTATTAGCTAAAATACAGTTTGGCGTGTTGTTATGCTTCTGGCGTAGCCCTGGTAAAAAACATTTGCTCTTGTTAGTTGTACAAGTAAAACTCTTGCTTGGCTAGTTGGTTCATGCTTTAATTAGTAAAGAAAAGGCGCAGAACACCAGGACTAAGAAGAAGAACACAAACGACAGGACCGGCGCCGGTCCTGTCGTTTGTTCTTCGTCTTGAGTCCTGGTATTCTGCGCCTTGTTAATTGTGTTTAGTCTCCCGCGGTTACTGGTTACCCGGAGATTCAGCAAGACCTGCCATGGAGCAACAGTGTTCTGGATTTGCCGCTGACAAGCTCCATGTTGATGGCCACTAGCATGGGCAGATGGTACAGCTAAATGCGATTATTCCGTCTTCAAGCTCGTGGTCTTCAAATTCATGGGACCTTCTTCAAATTCATGAGACCTGAAAGAAATAACGATCGGCGGCTAATGCGACCAGTGTTCCTAACCGCTACCCTCTACCCGTCATTCAGGATTGCAGTGCCTTTGTATCTGGGACCACCATATATTCGAATGTTGAACTACCTTACGTGCCAAAAACTGCTGTCAAATACCCCGTTTATTCGGTTGGAGTTTTGAGTATGCTATTTGGTTTGCGTAATGTGGCCCAAACATTCTAGCGTTTCGTTTTATGAGGAAGTCGCCAGGAGTATATCGTTTGGCTTTGCCTACCTCGTTGATCCCCTCGTCGCTAGTAAGGAGGCCTATACGCACATATCTCCGTCAAATGTTTGCTCTTGTTCGTGATTATGATCTCGTCGCCGGTTCTCCCACGCTGCCTGTTGCTGATCCAGCTTCTTTATTGCAGCGTCTGCGCTGTTTCATGCAAAGCTTGCATCCTTCGCTAACTTCGGCTCACACGAGTCCACGTGATGTTTTCTTGCTGTCAAGCCTGCAATGGCCCTCTGACGTTTCCATCTGCCTCGTTGTCCTTTTCAACCGCAAACGCACCTGTGGCGGGGCTTTCTTGTCCTGGCATGTCCCTCATAAACCACGTGAGCTGGTGCGAATATATGCCAGGGAAAGTACAGGAAACGAAATGTGCAGCTGGTGGATGCACTATTGGGTGTCTCGCAAACGCTGACAAAAGGTTGCGAAATTTTGATATATTTACACGCCCACAACGTATACGCGGCAAAGACACACACACACACACACACACACACACACACACACACACACACACACACACACACACACACACACACACACACACACACACACACACACACACACACACACACACACACACACACACACACACACACACACACACACACACGCACACGCACACACACACACACACACACACACACACACACACACACACACACACACACACACACACACACACACACACACACACACACACACACGCACACGCACACGCACACGCACACACACACACATGCCAGAGAGAGAGACAGACAGGCAGACAGAGAGACAGACATAAAATAGCCACATTGACGATAGAAGTGCCACCCCCCCCCTTGTCAATCTAGCTTCCTTTTTTATGTGTGTCTTCTTTGTGGCAAATCCGTCTCTCGGCAGATACGAACTAGGCCAAAAAGCAGTTTACTTCATGCAAGTAGCTACGTTTCTTTCGCCGCAGTTTATAGTCGTCCATGCGAACGTTATAATGGCAAGTGAGGATGTTTGGTCCGGGTCTCCAACTAGCTACTTCTGAAACTTTGTAACTAGTCGTTAATCACCAATTGCGCCCATTCGAGCTACGAGACTCTCTCATATCGGCTCATCGAAGTACCAAAACTCAACGGAGGGGTAACCATGAGTTAGCTAAACAGAAAATTATAGCAAGCCATGGAAAGTATGCAATACGTGCACTAGCAATAACCTGGTTTCCACTCCGACTTTCCCATCTACGTCGGCATTAAAAAAAAACAAAAAAATTGGTAAATAGCATTTTTATTTATTAAGGTATTTGGAACACAGGTATTTTATGCAGGTTGGCAAGTTGCACTTAAGACCAAACACTGTAGGTAACATAATCGTCTGTTTTTATTGGTTTTCTAGCTTTGCTAAGGCTAGCTGATAAACTTTGTATAAATCTCATTCCACTTAGGCATATGCTATCAAGAAAATATTTGCAAATATGTTTCGCTTAAGGGAAAAAGGTATTGCACATAATATAATTAGGGGCAGAGAACAGCGGTGATTGTACGTGAATTTCTTTTGTCCTAAATTTCTATTACAATAAATTATCTATTAAGGCGTGAGGGAAGGGGTGGCAACGGCGCTACGCCTCGGAAAAACGCGCACCACGGTTGGAGCACCCCTGTCCATCATATGTGGTGTGACAAAAGCGCGAGGAAACAATGTACGACAACCACGCCTGCAAACGGAAAGCATGTATTATGACTTAAACTAAAGCTACGAGCAGGCCAGCTAGGTATACTATGCATAACTGAGAGTTCCATCGAAGACAATAATAGGCTAGGTAAAAGAGGTGCCTCCAAAATTAGTCATCCTGCAGCGACCTGAACAGTTAAAAGACTTAGTAGTAGAACTTCTCAGGCGAGTTGGTTGGTACGCATCGAAGTCGTCGTAGCGTAAGAAAGCACAGACAGGAGGGCAGGACACCACGAGCGCTACCCGTGCGGGAAAAACTGGAGCGGCAGCAAAGCCTTCATCACTCGCCACTTGCTCATGACCGAAGACACTCGGGAAATGAAGGAAAGTCACCTGACAGGCCCAGTGGCGACGATAGTGCTTGTGATTCCTATGAACAAACCACGTGAAGGAGGTGACTCCGCCCCCTCCCCCTCCGCCTAAGCCTGCATGGTGCGGCCGCGCGACATTTGCTGCGCGGGAGACCGCTTTGTGACGTGTCTTCCTAAAAAATATGTGAAACCATCTTTCAGTAAAGCAGCCGCTCATATCCGGAGCAGTGTTGCACATATTTATACTTTTTGCTGGATCATTCCTTTCCATAACCGTAACCGGAACCACGAATTACATGTGAAACGCTGTTTCACGTAGGTTCAAAATATTTTCACACATTTTCCACATATAGCTGTAGCGAAAGCGAAACGAGAATAAACGCGTAATTAGCTGTAGAAATCACAATATGTCCGTTTTAACAAAGCTTTTCGTTCCTACGTGCTTTCTTGCTAATGGCTGTCTACCTTGGATATTATTTTCAGCATTAGTGTTGTCTGGAGTATGCTCTTTTGGAATAATTCTAGTGCATGAGCTTTTGTGACTCTTAGCCCACGTGTGCACTGGATCAGTTGCAAAATATTGTGATTATTGTTACTTTTTAGTTTGATAATTTATGATAAATTTTCCATTTTCAATACAATTTACACCTTTTTTAATGCGATGTTTGATATCTTCAGCCCGTTCGCGGTGTGCATGTGCCTATTTCCGCACCTACCCTAGCGGAGCAACTTCGCAGTCACACTATTCTTGGAAGGACATGTGGCAATCGGTCTAGACAAATTTTGTTCACAGTTATACAAGTTCTCACCTCAGCCTTTATCACGATAGCCGTGCAGTTGATTTTTCCGTAACGTGGAGTAAGCTCCTGCTGTGCAGAACCTCGGTGCGGTGACCGCAGCAGGGGTAGCAGGCCGGTAGTGTACGTGTTGAAACTCTTCCTTGATCCGAAATCTGAAAATTCAGAGCAAAGACGAGCAAGAACGTTAACGCGGCTGGCTTCTGCTGCAGCTACTCCTGCTGTTTATGACTACGATGATGATGGTGGTTATCGTCATCTGTGGCATGCATCCACTGAGGAGGATGGACCAAGCACCAGACGACAGCAGTTGGCCTGAGGGAAATAATTATTCTCAGATCAGAAGTAAAAAAATTCCAAGGTAACTGCTACGCTGACGCTGGCACTTAGTTGGCGCAACATCCGCGCCCTACAAATAAACTTGACTTAAAGCGCGGACGAAAACACCTGGAGAAAGACAAAGGGAAGCAAAGACTTCCGAGTGCATCTTCATTTCGAAGAACATACATATATAAACAAGACACCACGGCAAGCACAAGAGCTTTGCCCAGGTGTCTTGGTTATAAAGGCTGGTTATTCAAAATAAAATTGCAGCCGGTAGTCAGCGCTTGTCTCCGGCGTTCTTTCAGTCCTTTTGTCTATGCACGCGCTGCAAGTCAAGTTGCTTTAATATACAAACTAGCCCATAGCCAAACTCTGCCCCACAAGTACGCCCCCCATTTGATTGCGAGCGATGGCCGCAATTTTCTCTTTGGCCCAACGGTACAGACGGCGCGAATCAGCTGGCCTATACCTATGTCGGTCTATATGTCCGTCTCCGACAGTCGTTGTGCATTATTTGTGAGTATTTTATTATTTGAACGAAAATATGCTCAGACATACAACTTTGCTACACTAGAACAACTCGCCGTGGTTGCTCAGTGGCTATGGGGTTGGGCTGCTGAGCACGAGGTCGCGGGATCGAATCCCGGCCACAGCGGTCGCATTTCCATGGGGGCGAAATGCGAAAACACCCGTGTACTTAGATTTACGTGCACGTTAAAGAACCCCAGGTGGTCAAATTTCCGTAGTCCTCAACTACGGCGTGCGTCATAATCAAAAAGTGGTTTTGCACGTTAAACGCCATAATTTAATTTTTTACATTAGAACAACGTAACATCCAACGTTGTATCGCCCAGCAATTCTGTAAGGTACCGGCGTGAACAGCTGCAAAAACAGTCTCTGAAATCGTCGTACATAGAGCGCAGCTATCGCGGGCGTGACACCACAACTGTTTGCAGCATTTTCTCGACCTAAATGTCTATTATCTACTTTACAATAACGCCAGACAGTGCGCCTTTCCTGAGTGAAGCTGTTTTTGCGTTTTATTTTTAATACTGCCCCATGCTCTCATCCTGTAGTGGAATTTCGTAGGCCTACTTACCAGCCAACAGATTTTACTTTGACTTTCACAAATTTGAGATGTAAATGTGCCATATCACGACGCATGAAGAGTTGCGCTTATGCATACACTTTCTGATTTCCTGCGCACTGTTGACGTCGAAACTTTCCTCGTGACAGATATTGCGCTGAGCTATTAAACAAGGGCAGCTTATTCGTCTTTCAATGAGTAATCTCTCATGCAAACACAAGCTCACGCAAATTTCCGAATGCCCATCCACGCAAACCCTAATATAACAGTATATCAACAAGTGACCGGCGCTTCTTCAACCAAACCCCTGGGAAGAGGAGACTGCTCCCAGTTGGGTTGTTGCTGTTCTTGTAGCCTGTGACACGTGTGGCTCCTACCCACGATGGGGGATTGGGGAAGAAATGGGTGGATTATTGCAAATAAATATAGAGCATCAAGGTCCTAATATCTATGGGAATAGCATTGAATAGGGTTGAATTACCAGTTAAAATAATATCAGAAAGGTGATGTTGAATGAGTAATACCTTATTTAAAATTAAACTAAAATAAAAATATAGAAGGGCATTCATTTAGTTTCTGTAAGGAATGTTTCGACAACGAAGCATGCATCCCTGCGGCTGAAACCCGAAGTGGATGCCCCGAACGAAAGGATTGCAGTTTCTGTCAAGACCAGGCCAATTCTTCTAAAAGGTATCTCCAACAATCTTTTTATTAACGCACTAAAGCGGTGACAAGATAGAAGGAAGTGCTGTATCGTCTTCTCCTCATTACAAAAAAAATAGAGGGGAGAGGGAACCAAACCCGGCTTGTGTAAATAGAAATTTAGGGAGGGAATGCGGCCGACCAATTTGCTGAGGCAGACCTCAAGCATCTTCGTTTAACACGATTTGCTAAGCCAGGGAAATGCCAGGTGATTGTACTCTGGAGAAGCAGTCAAATATGGGTTTGATTTGGTATTACTCTTCTTGGTATTTATAAATGATATTGCAGCCAATATATCAGTTAAAATACGTCTGTTTGCCGATGATTGTATACTTTACCATGAGATTTTGTGCAACGACGATCAGGAATTGTTAAATATGTCTTTACGTAAAATTCAAGCCTGGTGCTCAACTTGGCAAATGTGCATTAATTATAAAAAAACAGTAGGTATGACTGTGACACGTAAAGTTAATCCTTTGAAGTTCCGCTACACCATCGATAACAACGCCTTGTCTCAGGTTACAAAATACAAATACTTAGGAGTAATAATTACATCAGATTTGAAATGGAATGACCACATAACGTACACCGTAAATAAGGCAATGAAACAACATGGATATTTAAGAAGAACCCTTAGTAAATCCTCCACAGAAATTAGACTACTCGCGTACAAAACTTTCATTAGATCAATTCTAGAATATGCAGCAATCGTTTGGGATCCACACACAAAGTGCAATATTACCAAACTTGAAAATGTCCAACGCAAATGCGTCAGGTTCATATATAATTGTTATAGTTGGAAAAATCCCCATCAGCCCTTTTGCAAACAGCCAATTTAGAGACCCTACAGGTAAGACGACACCAGGACAAACTAAAAATGTTCTACTTAATTTACCATAACCAACTTGGAATAAATAAAAATGCCTATTTTCATTCAATTGCCCAGCGACAAACCCGTTCCTTCCATTCGAAGAAGGTGAGCGAGTTCTTGTGCAGAACAAATACATTCAAAGCCTCATTTTTCCCGAGCACAATTCGTACATGGAATAACCTACCTGCCAATGTGGTTGAGTGTTCGACGGTGTCTTCTTTCTTGAGCGCATTCCGCAATAGCTAACGTTACTTCAGATTGTCGTGGCATATTGTTTGTACTCCGCTTTGTATGGCTTATGTGGGTTCTTCTCATGCCGTACTTGCTCGACCAAATGTACATTGTATTCCTACATGCTGTATTGTTATGTACCCCACTCCTGCCTAAAGCCTGACATCCAGGCTGGCAGTATGTAATAAATAAATAAATGATAAGGCTAATCTAATTGATCGCATCGGAAATCTTGCAGGCGTGATCTGTGCTGTCACTGGTATAATAGGAAGAACAGGGCCGGATAGTGATGCATGTGCCAGTGGGTCGGCTGTTACATTAAAAAACAAACCTTTATGACCAGGCACCCAAATCAAATGAACACATTGCACATTGGCACGAACTAGTAAGTGAAAGAGTTTTAGCATGGGTGACTCATTATTAGCTGTAAGGCAAGAGCATACAGAAAGGGAGTCAGTAAGAATAGCAGTCGTTGTAATCATTTGGTCTAATTAACGTAAAGCTATAGTTACTGCTAACAGCAAGGCCAGAAAAATAGGCACAAAATCAGGCTGTGTTAAAGAAAAAGACCAGTCTAGCGCTGGCCAAATTATTCCAATGCCAGCTTTCTCCCCGCACTCTGAGGCATCTGTTACAATGATAATGTTTGTGTTTAGGGTGTTTAGGTGGTCTTGCAACATGGCGTTTAAGATGCCGTAAGGGTGTAGTTTCGCGTGGTTTGGGAAAATGTCATCTAACCTGATGTCTGGGTAATGTCAATACGTGTTATTAGGAAGCACATCACGAATTTGCATATTCAGTTGTTCAAGCAACGTTTGCAGAAATATAATCTGTGGTCTATAAAACCTGGGCCACTGAACTGGAAAAAATTCTGGATTTGAGATGAAAATAATTTGAGGACGATTTTATGGTGACGCATATAGCCTTGAGAAGGTCTGAACGGTCAGAAGGGGAAATCGGCATAATGTGGGTGGGATTCTTGCTTCCAGGTATAATACGGTATTTGCAACGTAATTTCGAGGGCCTCAGCACAGACGTAGTGCCTCTCGTTCTAACAAAAGCAGTGGACGAAGCTTGTATGATGGAACACCTAAGAATAAAACACATCCAAATTCTAACACCGTATGAACGTACATTTTACAAACCATCAAAAGGGATTTCCTTCGCATACCTGTTCTTCGATTGCTTAATTTGCGCAAAATGCCCATTGTACGAGCTCCTTTTGTCGCAATATATTCAATATGCTAGATTATGATAGATTTCCGTTGTAAATAACCCAAAAGTACTTTAGTGACTCTACTTGTGAGATGTCTTCGAGATGATAGTGAAGCGATATGCATACTGGGTCTTTAACTGGAAAAACAAGTATAGCACACTTATTAGCATTTAGGTTTAAATGTAAGCTATCCAGCCAGTGTGCCAATTCCCTTAGATACGAATGCAAAATTTCCTAAAGAGAGTATATGTCACTAGCGATACTAAAAAAGGCAATGTCATCAGCATAAACGTAGGTACTGACTCCTGGGTGAACGGGGATTCTGCTAAGTAAAATAGTAAATAATACTGGTGACAGTATTGATCCCTGAGGCACACTTCTTGTTTGCTTATGTTTAATAGATGACTAGCCGCTTCGAAAACAATAGAATTCCCTGTATTTTAACAATTCATGCACGCATGCTACAATATAGCCTGGAAAACAATGGCTCTGTAACCGATTTGTTGAAATTGTGTGTTCAATGCTGTAATAGGCTTTACATATATCTAAGGCATATAAAGCCGCGCATTGCTTTTTCTGTCTGGCGGTGTTAATTCGAATTTCAAGGTCTATATGAGCGTGCCATATTGAATAGGCAGATCGAAATCTGCTTTGGCAAGGACTCAACAATTGATTTTCGACAATAAACTCTATCATGTGTCCGAGAAGCCCTCTTTCAGTAAGTTTCGCTATGTTTGATGTCAGCGCAATTGGTCTGATGTTGTCGATAGTGTACCTCGCCCCTTGCTTTTAGAGTAACGGAATAATTTTGGCGATCTTCCATTCTTGTTGAATCAATGCATTGTTAACAGAGTAGTTTACCAAGTTCAGAAGCTCACGAGGAGCCTCCTGAAAGAAAATCTTTAACTTTGCATTTGTTACTCCGTCCGGGCCAGGCGCTGTACGTGGCAACCGTAACATAACTTGTGCTACTTCAGAATGGGATATTTCTATGTAGTCCGAGAGTGCAGGAGGAAAAACAGAACTTTGAAGGCGCGTTGCGAACCGGCTCTACAATCCTTTAGCCAATAGCTCAAAGGACTCCTGCTTTTCCTGTGAGGTATTGACGAATGAGTCTTCATTAACGCTCATTGGGAATCTGTTTCTGAAACGAAGGTAATTAAAAAAAGCACGTTCGTTTTTAGATTTAGAGAGATAATCGAAATGGTTTTTATCGTACTCATCTTCTGCGTGTTTAATAGTAAGTCAGAAGGTCGCCGAAATGAATTGATAATCTTTATAATTTCGTGGGTTCTGATTATGTAGAAGTCTTTTCCAAGCAGCTTTCCTTCTTCGATAAACTCGCGTGCACTCACTGTTCCTCCAAGGACTAGACGGGGAGCACTTAGCTGTCTGAATTACAAATTCAGACTTTTCTCGGGTCATCTGTAAAGCTGAACATATATTTAGGCCAATTCCTTCGTCCTTACTACTAATTAATGATGCAATGGTAGAGCGCAAGCAGTCTTTAAATTTTTTGCATTTCAGAAATGTTCTGCCTAGTCGTTGAACTGTTGTTAAAGAGCATGCAATTCCAAAGTATACCAGGAGATGATCACTGTTTGTACCGAAATCAATCGTAGTCCAAGATGTCACGGCGACACTTGTTCTAGAAAACGTCAAATCTAACACTGAGCGAGATTGCTCACGGAGAAATGTAGGTGGTCTGACATTAAGGCATGAAATATTTTTATCTATGGTCCAATCCCATGGATGCGTTCCACATGCATCTGTTTTGTAAGCCCATGACACGTGATGCAAGTTTAAGTCATCAGTGAGGACGACTTCTTTTTGCATCTGGCAAGCGCACTATCCAATTAGTATGCACTGTGTACGCCTGTGGGGAAGTAATCACTTATAATCGAAAATGAACGGTAGCCTGGGATGCTAAGGTGCACTGCCAAAATTTGACAATCTGGAGACATTAACCTAAAAGCTATTTTCGCATTAGGACAGATCTTAGATGATAACAAAATCATTAAACCACGTCCAAGTGAAAGGCGATCTAATCGAAAAGATCGCGAAAATCTTTAAAATGTAAATTCTTCTCAGGAGTAAGCCAGGTTTCTTGTAAGATTATGACGTCAGGATTAAGTTGAGTTGTCAAGTAATTTAAGTCTGTTAAAGCAGAGAACAAAGAACGACAGTTCCACTGTAGCACTTTTAAAAAAGCTATGGTGATTATCTAATTGACATTCACCGACTACGGTGACAATGAACTTTCTTGGATGACAGAATGAGAAATAGGATTACCCTTTTTGTTTTTGGTATATGGACAGGAAGCAGTTACAGGAGACGAAGTTCGCTTTTGCGGCCTGGTATCATCACCCATTTCCATGTCGACCTGCGAGTCTGACTGACGCGATATACAAGGATCGGATCCTGCAAATATTGGATCCAATGTCGTACTCGGCGCTAGGACTGAACTGGCTACCTGTTCTGCAACATAACAATCGATTTGGTGATTGGTGTGGCAGCTGTTTGCAACAGCTGTGTCATCTGCGCAGTAAACACTTGTGAAATACATTCGGTTACACTTGTGACAATATGTTGCATAGCCTTTGTCATTGCTTTTCCTACTGCTGATTCAATGAGCTTTGGCAAGCTGTCTTCATGCAAAGTAGATTGCCTCGCAGTGACGCCAGCGTATCCAAAGGCTCTTTCTTCGGCCACAGCAATAGCTTCTCGCCTAGAACTTCGTCGCCTGTCAATAATCTCGTGTAACTGTATTACGTTAGGTCTAGCCGAGGAGTTTCCATAGTCAGCCGCATGGTTCCCTCCGCATAGGCAGCACGTTTGGACTTTAGCTGTGGATTCATTGGGAGAATGATCGTCGCCACAGGCACGACAGCGCCCATTTTATTTGTAGCCTGCTGCACTATGGCCAGAATGCCAACAGTTCCGACACTGAAGTGGACGGGAAGCGAGAGGTTCTATTCTAAAAATATGTGGCCACACTTTTAATCAACATCGGCAGGACATGCCCGCAAACGTAGCAATAACCGATCCTGTGGTAACTTTTGCCCGTTTACAAATCGGTTACATCGGTATACAGCTATGACGCCAGCATCACACAGTTTTTCCCGAGTCTCAGTTGGGCTCAGTCGAGAGTCTACGCCCCGGACAATCCCTTTAGTGCATGCTAGGTGAGGAGGAATAAACGCACTCACCGGGACAGATGCGAAAGTCTCGCACTTTAGGAGGTCTTCAACACTGGTCGAATCTGATGACCTACAAGCTTTCCCACCTCTTCCAAATCGCCGGACATCGCTTATCATCTGCAAATGATGCGTCATGGCTTGGAGCTCGCCCTGAACAGCTTGTGGGTAGTTCAGCCGGATGAATCCACCGTTCGAGGGCACCAGCGCGACTGCGATGCTGCAACACCGCTGCGGAAGAAAGATTGCCAAGGCAAATCATCAGGCAAAAGGGAGGCTGACCAAGGGCTGGGCCCTTGCTCAGGAGAGTTTTTAGGCATCAGTTTTGCTTCAATCAGGAAATAAGTCCTACAAAAATTGGCTAAGTAAGATAACAAGGCCAAATCTACCCAAAACTCAGCTAAACCACCAGGCATGTTCCAGCTTGGGCACACCGGGGCGGAGCACCGAATGCTAGATCGAACTCCGAGGACGGCCAGCTGACAGGGGAGCTCCTTCTTCTACTTCTTTCCTTCGTAGCGACAGGTAATGATGATGATGATGATGACCTCATGTTATGGCTCATACCCACACTGGGGGATTGGCCAAGAATTGCGTGCTGAAACGTTCACCTATTCTTTTTGAAGTGCCACTTATTCGATGATTAAAAAAAGATATGACGAAAGAGAGATAAGAAAACATGCAAAAACAAATAAAATACAAGACAAAAGTTAAAAAGTTATTCGTTTTGTTGACTGTATGTAACTGCAAACGGCATCAAATACGTCCCTGTGGCTGACCCCTATAAGTGACGCACCGAAAGATAGTATGATTTCTGGTGATAACATTAACCCTAATTTTGCGAACGCAAGTACTAGATGTCTTTTTCTTAACAATTTGTATCGTCGACATACCAAAAAAAAATGATCTAGTGATTCTGTTTCTTGACAATATGGACACAGAGGTGATAGCGTCAGACCAGCCCTGTGTAAATATAGGTTTAATGGAGGGACACAGCAGCGTAATCTCGTGACTGCTACTTCTGATTGTCTTGATGGACACTACTGGATTTTCCACGGAAATTTGAGATGCTGATATTCTGTCCATGTTGTTATTGGGTCACTGACATCTCTATGAATTGAATATTTTCTATATCTGATTGCTGTTATGTGAGCCACCAATGGAAGAACCAACATTATAGGGCCACTCAGGGATGCTCGCGCTAATGCGTCTGCCATTTCATTTAAATGTAAGCCACAATGTCCAGGTACCCATAATAGTTTTAGAGAATTCAACTGCGGAGGAACTAATGTTAGAAACGTCTTTATTGGTGGGGAATTGGGTGAAGCCGTAAGCGAAGTACAGACCGAAAGGGAATCTGTTATAATAACCGCACTTATTGAGTTCGACGGTAGTTTCCGAAGCGCTAATAGAATTGCTAGAAGGTCGGCTTCAAAAACAGGTGTGAAGTCTGGCAGTCTCAGGGAGAATGACCAGCCAAGCGGAAGCGAGAAGATGCCTACGCCCGCCTTTTCGTTGTTCACTGAAGCGTCTGTAGCTATGATGTTATTTGTTTGCACGTGTGCTAGGTAATCTTGCAACAGGTTATATAAAAACGTGGCTGATTGAAACTTGGAGTTTGGGGGGAAAATGTCATCAAAATCTATCTCAATATTCTGATGTGATTCGGTTGACGGAATTACCTCTCGAATGTTCACATTCGGGCTATCTAATTGTTTTTGAACAAATATGATCTGTGGAGTGTGAAATCGAGGCCAATGAGCAAGGAAGAAGGAATTTGGATCATTAATGAATGCGTATTCAGATCGTCTAAGCGGCAAGCTGTAAAATTTCAGGAATGCTTGAACTGTTAAGATGCGAAATCTGCAGGGCAATGTTGGAAGGCACGCTTCTTGGTAGATAACATTAATAGCCACAAACCTGGGGAGTCCCAGACACAGGCGCAGGGCCTCACGCTCCAAAAGACCCAGAGGCTTTATTTTATAAGCAGAGCCGCCTGAGAACCAGACACACCCAAATTCCAATATGGGGCGAACACACATTTTATAAATCATCAACAATGAATCCCTACGTAGTCCATATTTCCGGTTACTCATTCTGCGCAGAATACCTAAAGCACGTTGTGCCTTACCTGCTACACTCTCTATGTGTGGACTCCATTTGAGTTTTCCATTATATGTGATTCCCAAATATTTTAGGGACTCAACCTGCGGAATGGGTTTTTGCTTATAAGTTATAGAAATTGAAACCGGATCTATGACTGAGAACACTAAAATGGCGCTTTTGCTTACGTTTAATGACATACAAATTGTCTGAAGCCATACTTCTAGCATGCGCATGTATCTTTGTAATTTTTGGTATTTGTAATTTGCATGCGCATGTATCTTTGTAATTTTGGTATTTAGGGTGGGCGCGGAAGCACAAGTGGAATGAAGGACTCACAGCGCATCTTTTTTGTTGTGCAGCTTCTGGGCTTCCTTTCAAGCAATGGCCCGGATCATCGAACGCCTCCTGCTGTCCAAATCCCTTGTTGCTGCTCGACATCGACACGCCCGGCTATCAACTGCGCCGCCACTGAATCTTCACGTGCGTTAGAGGGCAGAGCGCCCAGCCCTTCTGACGTCATTCCTTGCCCGAACCTCGAGCAACGCCATCCACCGTCAGCGACATCGTCATGGGCGATAACGGACAGTTTAAAAGCACGCACCGCTTGCTACCACGCTAGTGGGCGCGGAAGCACAAGTGGAATGAAGGACTCACAGCGCATCTTTTTTGTTGTGCAGCTTCTGGGCTTCCTTTCAAGCAATGGCCCGGATCATCGAACGCCTCCTGCTGTCCAAATCCCTTGTTGCTGCTCGACATCGACACGCCCGGCTATCAACTGCGCCGCCACTGAATCTTCACGTGCGTTAGAGGGCAGAGCGCCCAGCCCTTCTGACGTCATTCCTTGCCCGAACCTCGAGCAACGCCATCCACCGTCAGCGACATCGTCATGGGCGATAACGGACAGTTTAAAAGCACGCACCGCTTGCTGCCACGCTAGTGGGCGCGGAAGCACAAGTGGAATGAAGGACTCACAGCGCATCTTTTTTGTTGTGCAGCTTCTGGGCTTCCTTTCAAGCAATGGCCCGGATCATCGAACGCCTCCTGCTGTCCAAATCCCTTGTTGCTGCTCGACATCGACACGCCCGGCTATCAACTGCGCCGCCACTGAATCTTCACGTGCGTTAGAGGGCAGAGCGCCCAGCCCTTCTGACGTCATTCCTTGCCCGAACCTCGAGCAACGCCATCCACCGTCAGCGACATCGTCATGGGCGATAACGGACAGTTTAAAAGCACGCACCGCTTGCTGCCACGCTAGTGGGCGCGGAAGCACAAGTGGAATGAAGGACTCACAGCGCATCTTTTTTGTTGTGCAGGTTGGTGGTAACCTTTTCCTACCTTGTAAATGTTACAAGACAGACGACCGATTTGCGGTTGTGCTTCCGTGCCCAGAAGCATTGTTGAAACCCTTCTGTTCTTTGCTGCTTTTGCTTTGTGGCGACATTGAAGAAAATCCAGGGCCTGACAAGGCCATGGCGGAACTAATTCAGATGGTCAAAGAGACAAATGAGCGCTGTATTCGGATCGAATCTAACCAATCCAGTATGTCACAGGCAATGGCGGATCTTAAGATTTCCCATGAGACGGTTTCTGCTATTGTAACCGACATTACCGCGCGGTTGCAAACTGTAGAAAATAGGATTAACGATCTTCCAAATCTGCAGCAAGAACTATCTAAGACACGTCAATCGCTAAACCGCGTGGAACAAGAGGCGGTTGAGCTACGAGCCCGCCTTGACGAAGCCGAAGATAGGTCTCGACGGGACAACCTACTGTTTCACGGCATATCGGACACTTCAGATGAGAACGCCCGCCAGTCTGAAGAAAAAGTTATTGCTATGGCCCGTGACAGGCTGGACATTCACATGTCACCTAAAGACATAGCACGTACGCACAGAATAGGCAGATATGTGACAGGCAAAGATCGACCACTCATTGTTAAATTTTCTTGCTTCAAATCAAAAGAACTCTTATTATCTAAGCGGTCTGCCTTGCGGGGTACCGGCATCAGCATTACTGAAGATTTCTCCGCACCAACTCGCCATGCTCGTAAAAAACTGGTGGAATTCGGCCTGGGTCTAAAAACGCCTTTTAAGCTGCGGTACAAACGGCTATATGCAAACAAAAAATGTTACATTTATGATGCTTCCGAGAATTCCGTCTGCGAGGCACCTTCCAACACCACTTCGCCAAGTACCGATGCCCTTTCCCCGAGGGCGACCCGCTCAGGCCGTGCCTACTCTGCTGCTAGCTAGGACAGTGCGAGGGGTGGCGGTACCCCGTCAGTGCTTTCCGTGCTTTCTACAAATATTCGCAGTCTTATCCCGAAAAGAGACAATCTAAGCGCCTTAATTAATGATGCAGATGCTGATATAATATTGCTGACTGAAACTTGGCTATCTGACAAAATTTCAACCCGTGAACTTTTTCAGTGCGAGAAAAGATTCACCGTATATCGTCGTGACCGCGCTGAGAGAACGGGTGGCGGTGTCCTCATTGCCGTGAATGAATGTTTTGAATGCACTCTTTTGAACATTCCATGTAATTTAGAAATAGTGTGGTGTTGTATAACCATTGCTTTTAGAAAAATGCTTTTTGGAATTTGTTACCGCCCGCCTAACTCCAACAGCTCTTTTTGCGAAGCAATTCATGATTGTCTAAGCCAGATCTCAGCCAGATTTCCCGGTATACCAGTTTTTCTTCTAGGTGATTTTAATTTTCCATCAATCCAATGGTCTCATTTATGTCCGCTTGCAGAACCTGCTTCCGCCGAAACTAGTAGCTTCCTAGCCACATGCTTGGATTTCAGCTTATCGCAACTAGTCCGCCTTCCTACACGTGTTACTTCTACGACATCATCCTTACTAGATTTGATACTAACGTCATCTCCTGAAATTGTATCAACAATAACTCACCTGCCAGGGCTCAGTGATCACGACGTGATACATTTTTCTGTCTCTGTACCAACTGCTAAAAGGAACAAGCGCTTTAAACTTATCAGAGATTATAATAAAGCTAACTTTGACGCCATTAACACCAATCTTTCTTCCTTCCTCGACAGTTTTTGTATATCTTACACTGACGCATCAGTCGAAGAATTGTGGGCATCATTTAAATGTAAAGCAGTGCATCTAATAAACAAATACATTCCCCTAAGAAAGGTTTATCAATCATCTAACGCACCGTGGTACACCAGACACCTTAACCGACTATCTAACAAAAAAGGCAGACTTTTCCGTGCTGCAAAACAATCGTCAACTACTGACAAGTGGTCCGCTTATGCCGTCGCAGCAAAACTCTACTCCAATGCTTTAAAAGAAACTAAATTTAATTTCTATAACACCACGCTTCCATCATTACTCAGAACGAATCCGAGACGCTTTTGGAACGTCGTGAAAAACCGCGATAGTCAAGGTATAACCCTTACTAATGAATTAGGTGAGATAATCCCAAGCCGTTATTGCGCGTCTACACTGAACATCGCTTTCACCCATTCATTTTGCCCCACTCATTCAGGCAGCTCTCCACCATTCATAGCACCTAGTTTCTTTCCAATGGAACCGATTTTACTCGACTCATCTGGTATCCGCTCTATTATTAACAAACTAAAAAGATCCTCTTCGTGCGGTATTGATAGCATTACGTCCAAATTCTTGCAAGGTACTGCCGAATATAGTTCCATTATATTAAACTTGATTTTTACAAAATCTCTGAACAATAGCTCTTTGCCCAGAGACTGGAAAAAAGGAAAGGTGATTCCACTTCACAAATCAGGCGACACCCATAACCCATACAACTACAGACCTATTTCCTTGACATCAGTACCGTGTAAAATATTTGAACATATAATTTTCTCTCATCTTGTCAACTTTTTGGAATCAAACCAGTTTTTTCATAACAGTCAACATGGGTTCCGTAAGTCCTTCTCATGTGAAACGCAGTTATTAACATTTTGTAGCGATCTCCATACTTTCCTAGACGCTGGCTTTATAGTAGACTGTATATTTTTAGATTTTGCAAAAGCCTTCGACAGAGTTAACCACCACTTACTCCTACTAAAACTCGGCCAGCTAAATATTGATCCCCTGGTCTTCAACTGGATTCGAGAGTTTCTAACCGTACACAATATGTAAGCATTAATGATAATGATTCTCCTGAAGTTCCGGTCGGTTCAGGGGTACCTCAAGGCTCTGTTTTGGCACCCTTACTTTTCTTAATTTATATCAATGATCTTCCTAACCAAATTTCAAGTTCCATTTGTCTATTTGCTGACGACTGTGTTATATACCGCAAGATTGAAAGCACTAACGATACTTTAACACTCCAGGATGATCTCAGTAACACTGCAGCATGGTGCAAGCTTTGGCTAATGGAACTAAACACTTCTAAATGCAAAACAATGAGAATTTCCCGTAACCAGTCAGCCTGCCCCGCCTACATACTTAATGATACTCCCCTTGACCCAGTACTTTTTTACAAATATCTCGGTGTGTATATTGCTAACAATCTTTCATGGAAAAGACACATCGAATACATCACGTCGAAAGCCAACCGCATGCTAGGCTATCTCAGACGTAACTTTTCTTTAGCTCCACCGAAACTAAAACAACAACTCTACGTCACTTATGTCAGGCCTAACCTCGAATACGCATGCTCGATATGGGACCCTGGGCATGCTACTCTAATAAATATCCTTGAAAGTGTCCAAAATCGATCGGTCCGTTTCATTCTTAACAATTATCACCGTACTTCTAGCGTTACTAACATGAAACTTGCTCTTGGCATTCCCCTTCTCTATTCCCGAAGAAAATTATCTCGTCTTTCGCTCTTTCATAAAATTTACTATCATAACCATGAGCTCAAGTCCCGATACATTACACCAGCATCTTATGTCTCCGCACGTATCGATCATCGCTTCAAAGTTCATGTACCTGCGCAGCGCACAGTCACCTACACACAGTCATTCTGGCCGAGAACGTGTCTTGAGTGGAACCACCTGCCTGCGTCACTAGTTGCTATCACTGATACAGACCGTTTTCGCAGAGCACTGTCAAACGAATTATAAGCCTACTTCAAAACTGCGTCACTATCACGTTGTCACCTATTGCTATCGTTTTCTTTCATTGCTATTATTCCATGTTTTCGTTTTTGATATTCTTGTTACTTGATTTTTAAGTGTTTATTTTTGCCTTGTTACTTTTGTGCTTTATTGTTGCTTATTTGCTTGTTTGTTGCTTTATTGTTATTATTGTTGCTTTATTGTTGCGCTATTGTATTTGTTGCTGTATATTATTTGCGGTATAACTGTTCTTCACTTCTCCTTGTATATATTTTATATGTACTGATATTCTAATGCCCCTCCCCTCTATAATGCTTCTTGTAAGCCCTGAGGGTAATAATAAATAAATAAATAAATAAATAAATGTGTTAATGTCAATGTCGGCAGCAAAAAATGCAATGTCATCTGCATACACGTAAACGTGCACGTCCTGACAAGGGGGGATAGAGCTCACTAATATATTAAATAATAGTGGGGATAGGACAGATTCTTGGGGAACTCCGCGAGTTTGTCTGAATTTAGACGAAGAACATCCGTCCTTGAAGCAATAAAATTCTCTTGATCGCAAGAATTCTGCCACCCACGCGGTTATATAATTGGGCAAATTACGACGCTGCAGAATATCCAGTAGAATTGAATGTTCGACGCTGTCATAAGCTTTAGCTATATCTAATTTCATCAAAGCAGAATATTCTCCCCTTTTCCGGGCAAGTTGGATGCGGCTCTCTAAATCAGCTGGGCACACCATATTGAGCAATTATCTCTAAAGCCTATATGATTTGGACTTAATATTAAATTATCCGTCATCCAGATAGTAATTCGGCAGTGTAATACCCTCTCTATGACTTTGACCATATTAGAAGTAAGAGAAATAGGTCTGATGTTTTCTATGTTATAACCTAGTCCTTGTTTTTTAGGTATCGGGATTACTTTAGCTACTTTCCAACCGTTAGGTATCCAGGCTTTGTGTAAGGAATAGTTTATAAGGTTTAGAAGGTCTCTAGGAGATAGATAAAATAAAATTTTTATCATGTGCACGGTAATTCCATCAGGACCAGGTGCTCACAAGGGTAAGTTTCGAATCACTTGGGATAATTCAGGCAATGTAACTTCAGTATACACTAAGGATGGGGCTACTTTTTGCAAACTGTACGACATCGATGACGTGAATCTACTCTCCAAGCCTTTAGCCAGGAGTTCAAGAGATTTTCTCATTTCATCGGGAGACACATTGACATAATCAATATTAGCTGGCGATGGCAGAATTTTCCGATATCTCATATATCTAACAACGATTTTTTGTTTTTAGATTTAGAAAGGAAATCATAGTGTTTCCTATCATAATCCTATTTAGCTTTAGCAACTGCACGTTTAAAGACTGCAGCTTGAAACTTGTAATCAAACCAATTCTTGGAGCATTGGTTGTAGAGGAGCTGCTTTCAAGCTGCCTGTCGGCGTCGGTGGTCTCGCGTGCAGTCTGTATTCCACCAAGGGTTGTAAGATGTTTGCTTTGCAGATGTAATACTGAATTCAGCCTTTTTGTATGTTCTTTTAATTACCGCACAAAGTTTCATAGCCTTGGTGTCTTCCTGCATGCTCTTCGGAATGAGAAGCCAAATATACCTTAAGATTGGATTTAAATTTATTATAATCTACAAATACGCGTACCTGGGAGCACGATGGAATAATCGGGCAAGCAATTTCAACCATTATTGGAAAGTGGTCACTGTTGGTTGCACAGTCCAAGGCTGTCCAGGATGAGTTAGTGAAGGACGAACTTACGAAACTTAAATCCAATGCGGAGCGGGACTGTTGACAAATATATATAGGAATTCTAGAGTTCAGACAACACAGATTATTATCTATTGTCCAATCCCACAAGCGTTTGCCACATTGGTCAGTTCGAAAGCCCCGAGCACGTGTGATGGGAGTTGAAATCTCCAACCAGAATTTTGTCCTTACACCATGAAGTCACTGCTGAATTCAAACCTCGAGTGTTCTGTACACCCGCAGGAAAGTATGCGTTTACTAACGAGAAAGGTAGACACCCTGGTATAGTTATATCTAATGCGAGAATTTCACTTTCGGGGAAATCTTTGCTTTAAGGCTAATTCTGTTATTGATAAAGAAAGCTAAACCTCCGCACTTCGATGGACGGTCCAGTCGGAAAGATCGATAGTTCGTCAATTGAGAACTTTGATGTACTGAAAGCCATGTTTCTTGCAAAGCAATGATATCCGGGGAGAATTTCGATGATAGATACAATAAATATGTTGCTGCTGAGTAAATTGATCGGCAATTCCAATGAATAATTTTGAGGAGACCTATGGTTGCGTAAGTATGGACTCAGTAACTGCCTTACCTAAAATGTTTTCCTTTAAGAAATTTTCCTTGGTAAGGCTGTCTTTCTGATACTTTTTTGCCTTTGCCTGAGTTAGAGTCGTAGCTTTTTTAGACAAAGGGGACCTGCATCGTTTTAACGATCGAGGATCCGTGTCCATGTCATCTGCGCCCTCTGTATTATCGTTGGCGCCTGTGCATTGGGTCTGGTTAACATCGACTGGTGTGATTACAATTTGGGCATCTTGCGACGTGTAATTGGCGGTTACTTCCTGGTTTGAAGTAGGTGGACACTCAGTAGTTCGCGAAGTTATACCAACTGCTGTTGTTGTTGCGAATATCTGCGCCATCTGGCTAGTTAGAATATGTGTCAGGGACTCACAAAGGTTTCCAGCTAGGCGCTCAATAGATTTTTCCATTGCCCGTTCGATGGCATTAGCAATAGAAATTGAAAGATACGCATCCGTTGCTGTCACCTGGCGGGCTGTGGCGCCGGCGTATCCCTGTGCCCTAGAATGAATTTCCGCTACGGCTTTTCTACGCGAACAACGTCTTCGTTCAATGATTTCCAGAATTTCAATTTCCCGTGCCTTTGCTGAGCAATTAGAATAATTTGCAGGGTGCGCGTCATTGCAAAGGCAGCACCTTTCTTTCTTGCTTTTGCATTCGCTAGCATTGTGCTCTTCACCACAAATTCGGCATCTGGAAGCAGATCTACATCCTGTTAACGTGTGTCCGTAGTGCCAGCATTTCACACATTGGAGGGGACGAGGGGACAGAGGTTCCACTCTGTAGATTAGAGGTCATGCCTTTATCTCTGAGGGTTGAATTGTCCCTGCAAATGTGGCTATGATGGACTCAGTAGGGATCCTGTTTTTCTCGACCGTACGTCCACACCGTTAAACTGAAATTACACCCGCGGGTGAAAGCATCTCTAATAGCTCTCTCGGTGTCATGTTCACGTCGACGCCACGGACAAGCCCTTTCACACATGCCAAGCTGGGAGGAATAAATGCGCTCACCGGATTGGCAGCAAACAGCGAACACTTTAACAGGTCTTGTACACAGGACTGGTCCGCCGACAAGCAGAGGACTCCACCTCTGCCAAACTGGCGGACCTCAGAGATGGTCTGGAAATGGGCCGTCGCCGATCGCAATTCCGCCTGAATCGCTTTCGGATTCTTCATCCGTGTGACTCCGTTATTGGTTGGGACAAGAGCCACAGGAACTGAGGTGATGCCGTTGCGTAGAAACAGATCCACAGGTAACTCCTGCGGAGAAATAGAAGCGGACCAGGGGAAGGCCCCTGGCCCAGGTGAAGAAAAGGACATCTGCATGGTCTGATTAGCTAAATAATAATAGGACTAGCAAAACTGTTGAGAAGCGATAAAAGAGAAAAAAAGCAGCTATGCAATGCTAGGCCAAAACCCTGCGAGGCGAGAGCAGTTCCACTCGCGGAGCTCCTTCTTCTACTTCGTTCCTTCCTACCGACAGCTAATAATCCTTCGTCTACTTCACCCACCAAAATATGGAAACAGTAGAAAAAGATGAAGCAGTCAGGACTCCGATATTTCAGGTCAATCTGCATGTAGAGCACTTACAGCATCTTCGAATTCGAAAATTTTGACAGCCTTTTTGGCAATGGTACTTCCGCATTTACGGAAAGTACACTTGCTTTATTACCTGCGCATCGTGGATTGCACTTGAATCAAATGGCTGATTCATTCGCACGACTCTTGGCGAATCCGTGTGAGTGGGTAAGCGCCAAACTCATCAAGGACATCATCATTATCATCAGCACGAGCATCCCTCAATGGCTCTGTCATATCCGTTTCGCCGACAACAGCTTATGAAACCACGGCTAGGCAGAGGAAGTTATCCATCTGGCAAAACTCAACGATATTTATACTAAAATCGGCTTCTGAATTGCGCCAGCTTTCCTTTACGTGGTATAACAATGGGTGTTCGTCTATGTAATTTGATGTTTCCTGTACAAAACTGGCGATGACGTATTGCGCCCCTAAATTTTTACTTACACAAGTCTGTTTTCGCTGTGTGTTCTTTACGTTCTTTTTGTAATGCATCTGAATGTATTGAGCCATTTTTTATCTCGTGCGACAATCTTTAGGACAAAGTAATCTCTGAGTTTTAATTTCGACGACTTGGACTTTCCTTGATAATACCAACCATTATTTATTTTGGGGCGACTTCACTTGCATCCAACCACAGGGATGCCTTCGTAGCAGCATACAATTTTATTAGAGAAACAAAAAACAGCACTTTGCTGAATTTCTGAAGGTTATAATTATTGCTGTTATTTAACTTCTTCATATTACATTTTTTCATCTCGAATTTCTTGACAGCTCCATTAAATATCATTTGCAAGGTATAATTTGCTGATCCTCTCTCGGCTATGAAACGTCTTTAAAAAAATCTAATAAACATGCTTCAAACCGCCGAATTTTGGGGCAATACCCCGTAGAGGGTATGAGCCAGTACTTAGGTTACAAGACAAGTGAGAGTGCAGTGGCTGCCTCGTCTGCTTGACTGAGGTTTCTGACCGTTATCGATGTGCTACTTCAGAGTTTACCATGACGGTGTATGAATGACTGCTATCGTCATGATGCCTCTAACTGGTCCTTCCGCGTCAGTCAATAGTGCGTTGCTGCCATTATTTTATTGTTTTTCTATGACGAGCAAGACTCATATGGACAACAGCACCTCAGTCTGTACATGGCAACGAAGGTGCGCAAGCCGACGCCCGAGTTCTCCAGCACACCGGACGAGCATTACCGAAACCTGCTGCCAACATAGTCTGAAATTCGACAACACCACAGGCTGTGGGAAAGGGACTACGTGCCACCGTGTAAAGAGCTAGACAAGGAACAAGAAATAAAGCAAGAAAATATTACAGATAAACGCGTACTCCAGCCCAGAAAGAGTGCATGGAATTTACCAACAACACTGAGCGAAAATGCACACATAGAGGCGGACCTATACCCCATTTTATGGGTCTGTCAAAACAACACAGAAGTAGAAATAATGGAAGATTGTTCTATAGAGCTGTGGAACGAAGTGTTGTCCGGCGTAGACCCGAAAGCCCAGCAAGCGCTAACCAAGAGGGCGACAGTGATTGCAAGAGCCATGGGACTCCGAGAATATATGCAGACGGGCCGCCAATATTTAAGGTAAATAAAGTGATATCACAGTGATCAGTCCACTAATAATCGTTTATTCTGCCGCCTATTAGGTATGGGTCATTAACAAAGACAGAAGTTGCTGGGGCAGATAACTAACCAGTGCTGGTGAACGAGAACATGAGACTGAAAGATAGGGAGGAAGAAAGATTTCCACACTAGGCACGCAGAAGCCAAACGTTCTTCGTCTTATATTTCTTCTCAACTGGTCATGTAGGCTTGGTGCATGTCAAGAAAACCGGCAGCCCTTTTGTGGCCCTCCACATTGTAGAATAACTAGGCCGTGGTCCTATAATCTTCTATTCTGTAATGGTACAGCAACTCCTAGGATCACCTCTTCTGTAAAAGCACACGAACCTCATTTTCTTAAACCTGTATTAGGGACAGGTATCTTATGTTCGTATAATGGGCAAGCGCACAAGACGTGGTCTAAACTATTATTTGTGAAACATGTCCATCCATGATACGGGGATGGAGTTAGAATCGTGTGCTGCGGAGATCGACGTCGATTGGATAGCAAGCAACTTGTGTCGCCCCATTTCAAGTTGCTCATCGTTGTCAATAATTGTTAGCAGATGGACTGTGACGGGCTTGAGACTATACCGTGTTTTATGGGTGGCTCTCACACGGAGCAATGGTCAGCAATTTTTGCAAGTATAGGATCGCCTGCAGCAAGCTACAGTTCTCTTTTTCCTTTTTCTCTTCCTCATCTTTATCATCGTTATCATCATCGTCATTAGCATCATCTGCAGGCTCGTCATCATCTGTGTTACAATTGAAACCATCTGACTTTCAAATTAGGAATGAACAGGCGTTCGTAAAAGCTATTCAAATGCCCCCTTTGCCAAGCTGCATCCTCTCCTAACTAGTTTTCGTTACATTTAGCTTGGAATTAACTCGCAAGAAATATTTCTTTGCCACCGGGTTTACAGTTATGAATTTTAATGCCTTGCGCTTATGAATATTCACTTCATCTTAAGCACGCTGCTAATGTTCCCAGTATGCCCCGATTCTCGTTTATGAGAATTGTGTGCGTCGAGGATTGTATAATATTTTATTTACTTTGTGTGTGGATTGTCTTTAATGCTTTTTTTTTCTCTGGAGTGCTTTGGTACAGGTATGTCCGGTGCTTCAGCCTACAACATTGGTGAACGAGTAACCGTGAACATGTTAACTAGGCAGCATGCACCCTACATTCACAGTGTTGTCCATGGGAGGATGTTCGTTTTTTGAGAATGCAGACACCTCATAATTGGACGGTATTTTACGATGCCCAATCACGCTACAGGCGTTAAAATGTGTGTTAAAGAAAGGACCATACTACCTGCTCGTGATGTAAATCGCCGAACTTTTTTCAAGGCCCGCGCCGCCCGTGGGGAAAAGCCACACTGTCTCCTCCAGTGGTGCGCACTAATTGTTTAAGATGTCTGCTCCACCAACAAAACCATAGAGACGGATCTACATACAGGCAAGATGGATAGCAGGCTAGCCCACCTTCTCGAGGCCAAGCAGTATTTTCTCGAGAGGTGTAAAAGCCAACGCTTGATTAGCAAGCACAGAAAAAAGATAGCCGTGATCAACAAGCAGATCGACGAGCACTGCCAAGCTCTGTCTAGGCAGCAATGGGACGAAATTGGCAATTTGATCGACGCGCAGATGCGCAAGGGAGGGATGTGGAACCTTCTCAAACACTTGCTTGACGACTCCGGCACCAAGTCAAACCAGATAATTGTCCTCGATAAAGCGCTCCACGAACCCAAGAAGTCGTCTTCGGAAGAAGACGTGCTACAGATGCTAGTTAAGAAGTATCTGCTGCTCAAAACTGTGGCCGATGACGTGGTTTACCCAGTATACAAAGGAAAGTCGAACTCAGCGCTGGACGAGCCTATAAATGTCAGGGAAATCCGCCGCCCCTTACACGATTTCAATGGTAGGTCACCACCCCGCCCGGATCACATTAACAAGGCTCTTAGAAACCTAGAGGACGCATCGACCGAGTTTCTCACAGATGAGATAGATCGGATTTGGGAGGAGGGACTTGTACTGGAACAATGGAAGCCGGCGAGATTCATACTAATCCCAGAGCCCGGTAAGCCGCTTAGCTTGAACAATCTCCGCTCCATCTCACTGACATCGTGTGTTTGGAAGGTGCCCGAGCAGGCCATCCATAACAGAATTGCCGAGTATATCGAGACCAACGACCTTTTCCCTCACAACATGATAGGTTCCAGGCCAGGCCGCCCCACCCTAGACGCCATGAAGCTTATCAAGATCAAATACGGGTGCGCTGCACTCGGGGCACGAGAGCCATCTTTGGTGTGGACCTGGAGAAGGCCTTTGATAACATCTGCAATGAGTTTCTTCTCGACGCCACCTCCAAACTCGACCTAGGCTCGTCCTTCCATGCCTTCGTCAGGTCTTTCTTGAGCATACAATACGCCATCCTCAAGGCTCGAAATTAGGAACCGGAGAAAATGGAGGTGAGCCGATCAAGCATCCCCCAGGGGTCAGCCATCTCACCGCTCCACTTCAACCGAACAATGGTCGACCTCTCGAAATGCCTAGGCAAGGTCCAGGTCATCGGTCGCACGATTTACGGGGACGACATCACTGTGTGGTGCGCGGCCGGCAGTAAGGGACAAGTCGAAGCCGCTTTCCAGAAAGCTGTCGACACTGCAGAGCCTTTCTAACAGACACAGCCCAAATAGACAGGGCCGCAAGCCACAGAACTGGATACCCTCCACTGAAATCGACAATAATATCTACACGAAGGGTGGATCTCCGACTCCCAAATTCACGTCCCTACGAATCTTGGGAGTGACACTCGAAGAGGCAGGCAAAAATATTATCACCATTCACAAACTAGCAAAGGAGACGGATAGCGCCAATGGGTTAATCAAGCGGGTAGCTAAACCAAGGAGAGGCCTGAGCGAAGAGAATCTGATAAGGCTAGTCCACGCTTTCTTGTTATGCCATTTCACGTAATTAGCGGCTATGCCCTTATGGAAGAGGGCCGAGTGAGACAAGCGAAATGCCGTGATAAGGAGGGGGATCAAGAGTGCAGTCGGACTACCAATACACTCGCACCGACCTACTCCTGCAGTTGGGTATTCATATTTCCCTGGAAGGAATTGCAGAAGCACAAGAAAGGGCACAGATTCTCAGGCTCTCCGGCGCCAGGGCAGGCACACGACTCCTAACTGAGATGGGCGTCCCCCTGCCCACTGTCGAAGATGCCTACCAGGGACTTACGAAAGAGCAGAAAGATAATATCATCATCATATCGCCCGCTCCGCGCAATATACACCACCAGCGCAACGTAGAAAGAAGGAAGGCCGGAGTGGTGGCGCTCTTACGCCGCGCGACAAAACTCCCTGGCAGCAACTGCTTCGATAACGTGGCCCAGTATGGCCACAGCAACAATTTCACTGTAGTATCGATCACCCACAGGGGTGCCACCGTTAACGCTGCTTCGGTACGAAGCACATCGTCGCTTGCCGCCGAGAAAGTGGCCATTGCCTTGGCCCTCTTGGACGAGCGACATGCCAATATCTTTAGCGACATCAGGGCAGCGATCCGCGCCTTCAGCGTTGGGGCCGTGTGTAAAGAAGCCTGTCGCATCCTAGATGGCAAAAGCTTCGCCACCCACACTCTCACGTGGTTCCCCGCTCACATGGGATCCGTCCCGGGACGCCCCACAAACTTCAACGAGCTGGCCCACTCCAATGCGCGAGGTCTCGCTTGCTGCGACCATGGAGAACTCCACCACCGGCCCGCAGTTGTGGAGAACAGAGATCAACTGACCACAAGACAATTAGGTTACGCAGCACTTGTATCTCAGCAGGAGAGACTTTCTCCTTCCTCACAAAAAGTTAAATAGGGCGCAGGCATTGACCCTCAGATTATTGCAAACCGGCTGGTATCCCAGCCCGGCTTTATTCAACAAGATTTATCCCGACACTTACGCCACTAGTTCTTGCAGGCACTGCAATAACTTTGCTAGCCTAGACCATATGCTCTGGTTTTGCCCCTCGTTACGAGGCACCGAGCAAATCAATGAGGACAAGTGGCTGTCCGCTATCAAGAGCCGCGATGCCGGGTCGCAGCTATGGGCTGTCCAGAGGGCCCATGATGTGGCGGTCGGGCATCGCCTGGCTGCCCCAACGTGGGAGTGGCCCGCAGCGCGCTAAGTCGCGTACCTCAGGTCCATTACTAAAGTGTTGCTTCCATCCATCCATCACAGTGCCGAGTTAAGTGGCCATGTGATCACTTTTCAATGGGTGTCTTGTCATTGTAGTGCGATTGGCAATGAACTCGCTGACAGTGAGGCAGGATCGGCGTTATTTTCCGCTGATGAAGTACCGATTGTCTACTCGCGACCTGATACCAACTGTGTGATCAAGGCACTCGCGAAGGACCTTATAGAAGCGTACACAACTCACGATTACATTCACAGACGCCTACATATTGATCGACCCAGACGGTGAATTGTGTTTGCCCCCGAAGGTTACGCGGTGCAAAACGTCGTTGATACACATGATTCGCCTGGGCGTGGCTTTCACCCATCGCTACGCACACCTCATCGGCCAATCGAACAGCACTCATAGTGAACACTGCGAGGTGCCTGAAACACTGGAACACATACTGTGCGATTGCCCAGCATATATGCTGGAGCGAAGAACGTTAGAAAGTTTCCTAGCCAGGGTTGGCAGGCAACCACTGTCGCAGGAGGCCATCCTCAGCCCATTGCCTTACACCGCCAGTTCAGTGAGTGCAACTGTTGTGTTGTTGAATTTTCTGCAGGACACCTAGCTTGGCGTGCGGCTCTAGCAAGGCAACTGTCTCATATACATAAGGACTCACCAATTTTCTTATCATCATCATCCACCGAGTACATTCACTCCCCTTCCCTCTTCCCCAGTGGCGAGTAGCAGACTACAGCGCACTAGCTCAGGTCGACCTCTGGGTCTTTCCCGTCAATGAATTATATTCTATATTGTTTTACCAAACTTGTTTCGTCGACGCAGCATTATCGAAAGTCCCGTCGCACAATGGTGCTGCTCCCACATTCAGGTTACTGGAAAAGAGAAATGCAGGCAAGCTTACGCTTTAGTTCGCCGACTTTCTTGCAGAGAGCTTATATGGTGCTTCAAACTTTACATATAAGGCGCTTTACGCAATATTCGTGAGTGGGCGAACTGCTCTCGGAGTGCCGCACTGATGTCAGAGATGTGCTGGGAATTTACACCAGCGAAACTTAAGCAGCGTAGAAACAGAGCCGTCAGCAAATAAGAGAAGCCAAGCTACACCTTACCATCGTCATCTTCGTAGTGTTCGCAGTCATCGCTATTCTGCTCTCGTGGCCGTCATCTTCATACCCATTGCCTTCGTCATTTCGTCCGTTTGAACTCATCGTCGTGATCTCCGTGTTACCTTGCCGTCGGCATTATTTTGCCGTCGTGTCGTCGTCGAGTCCTCGTTATCACTTCAACTTCGTAACGCTACTTATTTCGCAACGTCGCTAACATCGTGTAATCGTCATTCAAGTTTCGTCATGCCGATGTCACGACACAACCCTCAGGGAGTGATCTTTCTGCCAGCTTCTTCCTGCCATCACGTTGTCGTTATTATCACAAATGCTAACATTCTATCAACTGGACAACTGAGCAGGTTTACACTATGCTGTTGTCACTTAACGTAAAGAAACTCTCTCCCATGATTTCTACAATATGTGTATTTAGGTTTGCATAGCTACTTTACAAATCACATGGATCATAAAGCGCGACCATGATTGTTTATATAGGTTTATGAGATGCTTTGAAAGAACTGTAAACAGGGAAACTTAGTTATATATACTTGAAAATACAGCGTGTAATTACAAGGCGGAGATCAGTGCTCGATCATTCTTGTTTAATTTTTGCACAGCATAATTTGGCTCTGTAGCTTAAAGTACTGATGGGATGGACATTTATTCTTGCACAAGCAATCACCATCACAAGGTATCTCATTAAAATAGCAGTTAACTATTATTTAATTATTAATTTCAGGTCATTTGTTATAATATTGTGATTGACGCTAACCAGAAAAAATGTGCTCACGGCAGAAATCATATGAGTAAAACCCCCTTTGAGATATCCGTCCTTACAATGTGCTACATGTGCACTGGTGTCTTAGTTAAGTACAATTTCCGTAACCCGAAAGCCCCCCTGTGGCACATTGTCAAAGTTTTTACTTCAACGCCATTGCACTTTTACACCTAAAAATGTGATCAGTCCTGAACAAATAGCAAGAGGTCAAGTACACACAACATGAACACATAAGAATGAAAACCACTCGACAATGTTCCACATCATCTTTTCGGTCTTCTGTACATTCATGAGCCTATAAGTTACAGCTTGGTTTCTTTTTCTTACAAGGAAGCTGTTGTGCGACTAGAAGTACTCGAAAGTGTTCTACGCTTGCAAATATTCGAGTATGTGGGCTATATAGGGTCTGCATAAAAATATGTTTTTTTTCTCACTGATTAGCCGCAGTGTATGCGGCTCTCAAAATTTCCTGGCTGCCATGTGGTAATACATTGCCTCAAAACTTTCCGAAGTGTTGCACTGCCATGCCAATAAACTTGAAGCATTTTTAGGTTTGAGCTTGGTTATTGTTTCGCACTTTTAATATTTAAGTATGTATGCGCTGGCGATGCTTTCTTTCATGACATTTGTTTGTGGGTAGTCATTTTCAAACTCTTAAGGAATAGCCTTGTTAAGCGTGTGACGCCTGGTGTGAGAAACGTTAGCGATAGAATAGAGCGGTAGTATAAGCCGAAAGTATCGCAGGTCATACAGAATGTCGTAGCATGTAGCATATTCATTTTTTTTATTTACACATACTGCAGGCAATATTCGGGCCCAAGCATAAATATACCTGAATAAATACGGTACCATACTATGACGCCGACGGCGACGAAAACTGCGGAAATTCGCTTGTGGTGTCCACATATTTGAAATTAAAACATTTATTTCACCATTGTATGAAAGCGTTAAGCCACCGCTATCTGCAACGTTCCCGAATGGCGAGGGCGAACTGCGCGTAACACAAAGTCCAGAGTACGTTTTGTGTAGGTGTAATTTCATCAGAATTAAATTTTATTCGCTGGGATCGCAAGCCAACAAGAGGTGGTGGTGTGGTCATTGCGGTGAAAAAAGATTAAGTTGTTTCGCCTGTCAATATCCCTACATTCCTTCAGTGGGTTATCATGTGTGTTGAGTGTGAAACAAAGGGAAATAGTAATCTAATTGCTACATCTTTAATTCGCCCGCCAAATGGCACCCATTTCTCACGCAAATTTCATGGCGTAATAAGCGAAGTCTTGGCGATGCTTCCGAATTCAGTGGTAATTATTTTTCTTGATTTCAATTTAAACTGTCATAAGTAGAGCATACTTCATGGGAGGTTTACACTGCGCGAAAATACGAACACAAGCGAAGGAAACAAACAACGATCACAGTAGTGCGTTGCCAATCCGCCAGCTTGCCAATCCCGTGTTCTGGCGGATTGCCTGAAGCGCTGGATTGTCCCTGCACAAGTTCGAGCATTCTTTCTCCACCTGGTTCCTTCCTAAGGTCGTGCCCGAAGAATCACCAATGTGCTGAAGTACAAATGCTGGAGAAATGTTAGGATATACCCCGGCTGGCATCCAGTGCTGCGTCAGACTGATCTAGACACCTTCGTTGCGGCTGCAATTCTCGCTGAACGTAACAAGCTAGTCGCCAACGCTGCGGAGCTCTTATGGCAACACGCCAGCTTGGCTCTTCCTCGGAAACGAAAAAAAAAGCGCGTCTGGTAGCACTGTCACCATTCTTGAAAACGCCGCTCTGCCTGAAGAAATGCAGAAGATACATCAAGAAGGAGCGAAGCTTTCGTTTGAGCCAGCACCCAAGCGTTCAGACCTTCTCGCCATGGTGCGGCAAGTGGGCCAGCGCGGTTCTGAAAAGCAGCACGAGTGCGCCATTGGGGCGGAGTGGACTGTCCGCAACGCACGGTAAGCGGTCCGCCAGCAAATAACATCTCCCTTAAAAGAAGTGGTGAACTACCTCAAGGAGACTGATCTCGCCATAATACAGCCAGATAAAGAATGTGGATTTGGCAGGACTGCCTGTCGCCACCTTGGGAAGAAAGGCCACCGAAGCTGTAAAAAAAGGATTTCAAGCTGACTGACTTCCTTCCAAAAAACCGAAACATCTTGTAGTCAAGTTACTAAAGAGCACGCACCTTGAGGCCTTAAACAAGGTAGTCGAAAAAGAAGTGACACATCATCTGGAAGTCATCACCGGTAAAACGCACAAACCGGACTGCCCCTGCGAGCCACCGTTTCAGAGAAAGAAACGTGGCAACGAACAAAGTTTGGACTGCGCTGCGTGGTGTGGTGTGTTTTTCCTTCGCTTGTCCTCGTCTTTTCGCGCAGTTTAAGCCCCCCCTCATGTATGAACCAACTAGCCCTCAAAAACGTCCTACTAATTGCAACACTGTCTGTTCCAGTTTCACAAACTGAAGAACGTGAATCTTTTCACACACGTCTTCAGGTATTTTTTTATTTATTTATTTATTTCTGCAATAAACACAGCACATTTACAGACATTACAGGTGGAAAATACAGAACACCAATCGCATTCATGTAACACGACTTAGAAAGGAACAATACAGTACGAATGGTAAGTACAATGGTCAAAGAGTTACACACACTATTTGCATGCAGAAAAAAAAGAAACGTAAGTAAAGTCGCATCGATCCAGCCAGGCATGAAGGAATCATTCGATATTACATCAACAACTGACGATGGTTGATGTAGCATCACAGAACCCATTACAGAACCCACGCGCTCTTCAGCCACGTCAGCAAATATCCTCGACTTCATTCTGACTAATGGCCCCGCCTCCTGTTCTCATATTACTCTTCTCCGTGGCTTGCCCACGCATACCATCTACACTGGTCAAATGACACAAACGCCAAATAAAAAGAAGTTACGTCTAAGTGCATGCCATGCTAGAAGAAAGCTAATTATGCAAGTGTCATTTCGGAGTTATCATTGTTTAGAGAGCAATTTTTAGAGGACCACATGTCACGACCACTTGAGGAAAACTGGTTCTTTGCAGGGTTACGTTTTATAGACTAATTGGGAGGTATATACCACTTATTACTATAAAATGCATCAACAACACACCATGGTTTAATAATCAACTCAAAAGTATCAATAACAAGAAGAAGGGTCTCTATCGAAACGGGGACAAAAAACAGGCAGTCTGTATTTTGGAAACGATACGAAAATGCGATCTTCAGTACCAATGCCGGCTTAAAACAACACGTCGGCATTTTTTCCTTCATCACTTGGCATTGATGCTTATCACTAATCCTCACAGGTTCTGGAGCATAATAAATCCAGTTCCCTATCCAGATGTTATCCTCGCATATTCAGAGAGCGAGATTGTTGGCGAGATAGTTTCGGTCTTCATGTGTGCGCAAAAAAAAAAAAAAAATGACACGTTTTCCTCAGTGTTGGTCATGAAGATATTACGACGTGTACTACATTAGACGTGCTTGCTGATGTAGGCATGTCTGAAATAGTGATGAAGAAGGTATTTTTCTTCATTGACAGCTCGATTAAAATTATCCTTCACGTGTGATCAGAATGGATTCAATGACAAGATTAATTAAAACACAGCTGAAGGACTATCACGTGCACTCTTCGCAATACTTTTGCATTCGTCGTCTAACTCGAGCATTTCAAACGATTGGCGAATGGCCAAGGTCTTTCCAGTCTTCAAGTACAGCGAGGGTTCTTCACCACTCAACTTGAAACCCATATCGTTAACAAGTACAACCTGCAAATTATTAGAACAGGTCGCACACTCACAGGTGCTCAAATATTTCGAAGCGCACAACCTAATTTTTATGTATCGGCGTGCATTCCGCAAGGGATATTCACACGACACGCACATAGCTGGCTTTATTGTTGACCTGCACTCATCCATAGGTGCTGGTGTTCAGATAGATGCAATATTGCTTCATTAAGCTAAGGCATTCGTCCGTGTTCCATACCACTCTCTTCTAACTGAACTAGAGACATAACATTCATCTGCTAGTTATTGCATGGATTAACGATAACGACTTCTTATCTTATACAGGATGCAGTTCCCATCGCAAACAATTTTAGCCCTTCGTGTGGCCAGGTGATATCGAGTGTACCGCGAGGCAGCGTGTATGGGCCGTTACTCCTTCGTATTTTCATTAAACATTTACCAGGCATCATTTCATTCAGTCTCCGCAGAGGACAGCGTAATTCACCGTACCACTTATTCTCTAATTGTTGCAGAGGCTCTTGAAACAGAGAACTTAACTCTGTAAGGGCTTGGTGCTGTACTATAGGTCAATGTCACTAAATTCCTCAAAGACTTAATTCATGTCTTTTACTAATCGAACTACTAGACTCCAAACGTCCTACGCATTAGGCGAAACTAACGTTGAGCTTCCCTCCAGTTATAAGTACCTAGAGCTCGTGTTCTGCAGCGATCTTACGCGGAAAAGCCACATTGAAACCATTTTAGCATCTGTTAACCGCTGTCTCGGCCTCATCAAACGTAGTCTGACACAAGCCTCGCCCCTTTTTACGAAACTAGCATGCACTACATTATTGTGACCAAAGGTTGAGTACGCGTTGGCTTTATGGGACCTAGAAGAAGAGTATCTTATTAAAGATATTGAAAGTGCAAAATCGTACTGTGAGGTTTATTTTTTCGGACTATTCAGGAACATCTAGTGTCACACAGTGTAGACAGCGCGCTGAATTCAAGAATTTGTCAGTTCATCGGCAAAATAGCACCAATACCACTCTTTCAAAAACATTATGAGCACCCGTTCCTTCATGATTTTTTTTCATATCAAGTCCTCTAATATTATTCATCGCGATCATCTTTTAAAAGAAAAACGCGTTTTTCGCCGCACATCACTGATACGCTCATTCTTTCATACCACCCATTACAACCGAGTGGAATAAGCTGCAATCTCACATTGGAACAGAACTCGACATTAATCAATTTTAGAAACTTGTCCGATCGGACCTGATGCCCTGAATGTTCATCAACCGTGTTCATCCCCTTTTTATCGCTCTCCCTGTTTTAATTTCTCTTTTCTCGTCTTTTGTTACTTCCAGTTAAAAGGAACTGTTTAGTGGCACTAAATTTCAGTGTTTTATATTGTATAACCTTTGCATGGTTCTACATTGCAGAACCATGCAAACCTGTGCTTACAATTTTTTTGGTGTGATTGTCTTTTGTGTTTTCAGCTTTTCTTTTTTACATTGTATATTCTTGTCACCTGTTACAAGTTACCTTTGACGATGTTTCATATCCCCCCTGTGTAATACCCTTCAACGGCGGGCCTCAAGGTAAAATACATAAATAAATAAATAAATAAATAAATAAATAAATAAATAAATAAATAAATAAATAAATAAATAAATATGTAACGACAGCTTAACGTTTGCCCCCTGATGCAGACTTTAGCAAATATTTAGTGAATTCCTGCAACAATATTGTCATTAAAAGGACTAATTATTTTAGAGAAATTCTAAGATCTTATTATGTCTAAATATTTTCTTCTGTGTTGAAAAGGTTAAGAAACACGATCCCGGCTAAATTGCGTGTAGGCTTTAGCTAAGCTAATACTTCAACGCTTGCTTAAAAAAAGGCATGTGGCAACACGTCAAGGAAAGTAACCATGTCAATTCTGTTCTGGCATGGCAGCCGCGCATTGTAATAGAGTGTAATAGATTGTAATAGAAAATTCAAAAATTCAGTGTTCATTCATATTCATTCAGTGTTCAGATATGAGCGAAAAGATATGCATACAGCACCAGGACGGGAAACTACGCGATAATCTGACAGCATGCCATAAAACGCAAGACACCATTTTAAGCACCGGGCAAGAAAGCAGCAACAAATGCGAAATAGAAAGACGGCAAAAATAACAATGGCGCACCTAAAATCATATTGTATATGCAGAACCTTGGTTATTGTACATTTACTTTTTTATTGCGTTAGCTGTTATGTCGACACTCTAGGCGTATTTCTGACGTCGCCATCGGTGTCGCGGTGTTCTCTATAAAGTCCAAGGTAGATAACACACCGCGCGCCGTATGCTGTGTGTTCGAGTGAAAGCATGGAAGAGTGAGCCGACGATGGTGACTCATTCTCACGCGCGCAAGAATGGAAAGCGGGGGAAATGCGCGCTGTTTTCCGTCGCGTGCAAGGCACCGGAGGGTGAAGGAAAACGCGACTTGTTTTGTTAACAGTGCATTATAGTACTTACATGAGGCAATATGAACAATAAAAAAATTCAAGTGGCCTACAAAACATTTATGAGCTCTGGATAGTTGTAGAAATTAAGATGAGTCCTATAGGAACTACCATGTGAGAAAATCTGAAGAATCAACGGGTTTTGCGACAATGCTATAGTTTTGGAATAAAAACTATTAGAAGGTCTGTGAGCAATATGTATTATAGCAAATCCTGTCCCGTGTCTATTCCTTCAGTGAACTAATGAAAACAAAGGGCATTCGGCGCAGCTCGAAAGAAACCAGTCGCTTTTTTTTTTATCTGACTTAATCTAAAAAGAGTAAAAACATGGCGCAATTTAAAACAGCTCGTCTATGTTACGGGACACGGGTGGAAATACAAGATAAAAATCTTTATTCCTAGCGAGTTAGGGCGCGATATTTTGCATGATTTCCGATATGTAGTGGAGAACTGGATCTTATGCAAGTGAGTAGGTGAGTTGGTCAAATATTGACGCAGGTATCACTTGTTCTCGTCGATTACTTTGCGGATCTCTAAGACTCGATTGTGTGCGCCGTTGCAGACGTCTGGAGCCAGACCGTACGTCATGTTGTATACTACCCAGTTGATCACGTATTTATCGGTCAGGTTGTAGCCTATCTTGCGGTATGTCTCCACCATCTGCAAAGAACGAAATACTACAAATTGATGTCGATTTTACGTGCAATTATCCCTAATGATTACAAAACTTTCAATGATGATTGATGGCAAACAATGATTCCCTGTGATTTTCAAAATTTAAATATTTAAAACTTTACGCAAACATTATGACCTAAACAAATATATACAACAGATTACTCACTGCACTCCGGAAATATGATACCAGTTACGCAGGATAAATCATGATTCGATTAGGACACAACAGCATTCAACGCAGTACTGCTGGTAAGAAATAATGGCACTGCGCTAGAATACAGCTTGAAATATCAGTCTCGCCAGCCCATACAATTTTTTTGCCGAAGACTTTACTGGAACAATCTCTTCGGACCGCTTAGTAACCGGCGCAAGTATCTGTCTGTTCCCCTTGTAGTTGTCTTTCGTGTTTGAATTTAGATTAAATTTATTTTATCGCAAATACTCATTACTTTCTATAGGCAGTATTGCAAATGAACTATTTTGTTATATTCCTTTCAGTATTAACGGCATCCATTTGTTTCAGTAATTCTCCGCGTCATCTATGAGAACGGAAAGTCGTAGACGCCAGAGCGTGCCAAGCTTGAATAATTGCGTATGTTAGTAACGCAGCTAACCATAACGTGTATCGCTTTAATACTGTGCATTTATATATGTTGTGTTGTTTAACAGCAAATAAATTTTTAAGAAAGATGCCTGTGGTTTATAACAGTAATTTTCTAATTATTTTTCATCACTCCATCAGCACATTCCTTGCGCAAGAAATCAAATTGCATAATTGAGAAATGACAAATATATACTAATGAAATGTTTATTGAATTGCGTAAGCGCGCACATCGAAATTCAACTGCACATTGCAGTTCAACTGACGCCAGTTATCTTCCCAGGCCTGTTCACTTATTACATATTTTAAAGGTGGTACCAGCTTTAAGATGAGAACTGCCATAGTTTCTTTAGGAATTGCTATAACCTGACACTTATGTTTAAGTTAGTATGCATACTTATGCGTAAGCTCAAATGTAGCTGGGTCACTGATGAATTTGTATGTATCCAACGCATTAATGATCATTGTTGCACTCGCGTCCATTCGTTCGAAGTGGATCTTATTTGCATTTGCAAACTCAATGGCTAGAATTCGTGGGCGACAGTTTGTGCTGCAAATTAAGTATTTTAAAGGGCAATTGCAAATACCCTGGCACATATTAAAATATTTTTTTCGATTTATGAAAATATTTGCCTTTTGGACTAATTCAGCATAAGAAGCAGATTTGTGCAAAATGCCCCACGCGATTTTAAGAGCTTCTGCTAAGAGCAATAAAAAAACCTGTAATAAAGTTGAAGTTGAAGTTTATTTTCCTTCAAAGATCAGGTGGTTAGAGAAACAGGTAGGTAAAGAAATTTAGAATAATCTGCACAATTTATTTCACGACTAATGTCGACAATAATGCTATTGACATTGAAGCAGTGCGTAGGTGCACCATGCTCCAACCGCCAACACCCGTCTTGTACAAGGCCGTGTATGCAGCCGGGCTGCTCTATCGCGCTCGCCAGGGGACGCTGAGCCAACTAGGGACGCCGCACCAAAGTCCACGCATGAAGCGCATATGTATATTTATTGAAACAAGGCAGTCTGAACATATGTGATACGGGTTCGACTCCGCCTAGCCCCCTACAAATTGAAATGATACATTTATTTGAAGAGCGCCACATACATACTAGTGGCTCACACCCAATGAAGCAAGTTTGCGTCAAAGAGGATTGTAGAGAAAGAGAGAGCGTAAACTTTATTATCAAATCAAAAAGATTTGAGTCCGGTGTCTTTTTAGTGGGTCTGGACACATGCCGCGGATGTGGTTCCGAGACCTTGTCTCGAAGGGGCTTTCTCGGCTCGCTGGACGGCCCAGTATTGTGCTGTGAGCTTCGAGCTGAGCAGTGCGGTCTTCCAGCGCGAGTGGACGCTGGCGGTGGAAGAGACGGAGGGGTCGGCACTGCCCAACTTGTTTGTTAAGTGCTGACATTCCCATAACATGTGATTAAGTGTGGCAACCTCGCCACATGATGTGCATCTGTTTGTTTCGTACATGTCTGGATACAAGGCGTGCATGAGTCTGTGATTTCTGCGAGAATCTGTTTGTAATTGTCTGAAGTGTACTGCTTTCATCCTGTCTAACCCAGTGTGAGGGAATCGGTTCACGCGTCTTTGTAACTGGTAGTGTGTCGTGATGTCGTGGAACCTGGTCATATGGTCCTCCCACGCCCAGACGTTTGCAGTACCCCACGGGGGCTCTTCCTCCGATGACGCTCGGTGAGTGAGACCTCAAGCAACGCGGTGAGCCGCTTCGTTGGGGGTTCTCAACTCACTGTGTGTGGGGATCCATAGCAAATGCCTTCGGTTATCGAATTCGGCTTCTCCCTGGTGTATGGCATGTCGCTGAAGTACGTGATGCACCTCTTACGAGATGCGCCCATTTGCGAAATTGCGATTTGCCGTTTGCGAATCGCAGGTCACGTATGTCACTTTGGTTTATGTGAGGGCCAGTGGTTATGCCGCTTCCTCTGCCGTTTCGGCATGTGCCGCTTCGGCATGTGCCGTATTCACGGAGACGCTCGTGAGGCGGTTGCCTCGTTGGCTAGTAACTACCCCCACGAAACTCTTCCTGTCTCGATACCGGACTGCGTCGTTCAAGACCGCCTCCTTGTTGTTGGAGTAACTTTGGTTCATGTGCTGTGCCCTGGCTTTACGTCTCCTCGTGTGGTGTTCGGGATGGATGTTGCAAGGCAATGGGGTTAGGTATGGTCGCGTATGGTTCTTGGAATTTCTACTTTGATGCCGTGCTGCGTGTGGTTCGTGATGCCGAGCTTTGCAAGCACGTGTCTGCCCTGGCAGGTCTTGGATAGGCGCTAGAGTTGGGACACTCGTTTCACCTCCACGACTTCCTCGAGCGTATTGTGTAAGCCTAGTTCTAAGAGCTTGGTGGTGCTGACTCCGGGCGCAAGTCCCAACGCACATTTTTACGCCTTGCGACTGTCGAAGAAATGCGCGTATCGAGTTACCCTTAGCTAGTGATCGAAGTCGGCGTAAAAGACATTCACTGAAGAGCGGTGCATACCCAGTGGCACATGTCCTGTGGTATGCATACCCCAGTGATCCAAGTCTTTGTAAGTATTGTCATTTATAAGTAGCACATACCCAGTTGCACATATCCGAGGCCCAAATTGACATCGAAGAGGTTCACTAAAGCGCGGCACATACGCATATTCACATGCCTTGTGATCCGAGTTGGAGTGAAAGAAGTTCATTGAAGAGCGACACAAACGCATCGGTACATTCTCAGTTACTCGAGTTGGCCTAGGAGAGCTTCATTGAAGAGTGGCGCATGCGAAGTGCCACATACATTGCTGCCAGTCGGCATCAGAGAGGTTCATTGAAGAGCGATACGTACGCAGTGACACATACCCAGTGACCGAAGTTAGTGCGAAAATGGCTAGAGACAGTATATCCCTAGACACCGCCCGAAAAGTGGGTGAAGCACACAAAGAATGCTAATCGCATTAACACACAGATCCCCTTCGCTATGAGAATGAGTGAAAGCGAGGCTTTAAAGGGAAGCTGAAGAGTTTGTGGAATTCAATAAGACGGTCATATATGGATGCGCGAACTTTATAAACCATGTAGGTGAAATTTGGGGGGGATTTTTCACTTAGGAGCGACGCAATCGTCGGTTAAAATTGCGCTGTAGATCCGCCCCCCGTCGAGCGCCGCGCGCTGCTGCGGTCGCTGGCGATGCGAGCGGAGACTGGAAACCACGGCGTAGTGACGTTACACTGGTGTTCCGTTCCGTCGCAGTCTCCTCGACTGTGCCTCACTGGGCTTAATTCTGCGTGCGTGCCGTCATAATCTGCTTCGCTCGACCCTAGATTCCTTTGTTTGTGTGTATATATAAGGGGTAGTTGACGTGCGCAACATCTATTGACTCGGCGGCCTTCGAAACCGCCCGTGTAGCAGTTCGAACTTGACCTTTGAGGCAGCTGACTGTCGGTTGGAAGGCCTTCCAAACACCCCTGTGATACGGGTATTATGTACATACGGTTCCGGCTTGGCACTATTGGCTAGTCGCTCATAGTATTTCCGGGTGACGAGTTCCAGATTTCTAGAAACGAGCGATCGAGCGAAAACACCGAGCGATCTATTCAAGCGGCGGCCCGTTTTGTCCCTCCTAGCCGTCGCCCGTCACCGTCGTGTGCAAAATTGCTCTCGTAGAATTTGGACTTAACGCCGAACTCCTAGAGAAACGGAAGCTCTCGAAATTTTCCATGACCATCTCAGCAAAACAGCACCAAACTACCTTGCACCGTGCTTCGTGTGTAGCGGCAGCAGTCGGTCCGGACGAACACCATTGTTGACGCCACGAGGCGCCCGACCAATCACAGGCGGAAACAAGGCGCGCGAGCTGGGCGTGTCTTATGCTGCACTTTTCGTCAAAATAAAATATGTTTGCGCTTTCTCTCGCTCAATATCGAAGCGATATTGGAATTCAGATGGTTCAAAACCACGACGTACTGCTCTTCACCCATTTTTTTCTGGAAAAGCTTTCAGCTTCCCTTTAATTGGTACCGGGGAGGACCATTTGCAAGTACAGAGCAGACGATTAATTCGAGGTATTTTCACAAGGAAGCGCCTAGCTCGAAATAAATTTGCGGTGCTGGAACATGTGCGTCTCACGCTTGATGACGATAGTATGACAACGACGGCACAACGACAGCGGAATGACTGCGAGAAAATGACGACGAATGAGCGAACAGGACCCCATGAGGACCGCGCGATGACACCGATTCAATGACAAAGAAGGAATGAAGAAAAGAAATGCAGACGATGTCACGAGCACAGCTGGATGAAGACTTCGGAATAACGACAAAGGATAGGACAATGACGGCATAATGACGAAGCGTCGCAACAACAGTATGTAGACGGCTGCTTGACGGAAATCGTATGACGAAGCTGTACAGACAATGTAACCAAGACAATGGCATCACTGTGATGATATAACCACGCATTCACGACGGCCATTGCATGATAACACAATAATGTCTATGGCATTACGACAATCGCATGATTGGCGGGCGGCCTACTAATCAGTCACAGACGGATGGTCAGCCACTAATAAATGACGGGCGGTGAGGGACTAGTAGCGGCACACGGAGACAGTTTTCAGCGGCGTTCAAAATAAAATGTAGATTTTGCCGAATAAAACCGCAACCTGGCCGCTGCGTGCCACTCTGACGTTTCGGAAAAAAAACGCGCCATAATGGCGAGCACAAAAAGGAAAACTGTGGGCGTGCAACTCACGTAAAACCACTTTTCTTCAATAGCTTGAGGAAGCAGTTGCGCAATTTGTGTGGGAGATTCGTGCGCGTGCACTGCCTTTGACAGTGATGTCAATTCACAGTAAAGCTGCAGCGCCCTTGGAAAAACGCATTTCGCCCATTTCTTTCTTCCCCCCTTTTTTTTCTTATTAGACTAATTGATCGACCTATATTACCACTTCAGCTGCATTGAAGTACATGTGATATTTGTAGATTTGCATATTTCAAAGTACGGACATTCCTGGCATCTATAAGCTGTCAGTGAGCTGTCAGTGAGCAGTGAGCTGTCAGCTGTCAGTGAGTAGTGAGTGTCATTGTGGAGCTGCTGTAAATGCAGTATTTTTTTCCCTCTGTCTTTCCCAGCTAAGTACAGCCTTATGCACACATGTGGTTAATAAACTTCTTCATGTCCTAAATAATGGCCCCGCTTTCGTGTAACAGTGCTACCTATTTGAAGGCACGACAACATCATTACAGGAGAGCAAATCGGCACACATATATTGCCATTCTTTCCATGCCGCCATATTGCATGGGCCTGACGTGATAGCCTGATATTGAATGACGTAGTGAATCAAAACACCTACTTTGTGCCTTATTGTGCGAGGCGTTTCGAAGGATATCACTGTATCGCTTGTATCGTTGCCCTCGGCGAAAGCGCAGGCAGACCCACCGATGTAGTATATCGAGGCACCGCTGGGCCCCCGTCCGAACAGCTGGCTTTCGCACACCTGCAAACCCAGCGCGACAGACACTGTTACTCGCAATGGCCTTTACAAAAAGAGTTCCACATCAAAATGTTCCTTTGCAAAAATAAAAGAAAACGCTTTTCTCGTGAAATTGGGTAAGATTGACATGTATCTTCGAGGCAGCCATGTAAACAACCAGCCATAGTTCGGTCTGTTTGGTGTAAAATATGCTATGGGATCCGAAGACTGTGCAGCCAAAAAATCATTCAGGCGCTTGTGGAATGACTGAAAGCGCCCACCCAAGGGTAGCCTAGAAGCCATGAGGATTAGAAAAGCTGCAAAAGAACTACTTCTTTAGGATATGCCATATACTGTAAAAAAAAATGCAAACGCGCTCTGTAGAGCAACATGTTTTCTAAATAAATTGAGCGTTTACTTGCACGTTGAATTCCACAATAATATAAGTCGGTACCGCTCAGCCAAGTTTCCGTTATCTTGAAGTTAAAAAAATATTGTTATGAGCACAAAGAAATGGTTTATTTAGGCCTTGCCATCGGCTACAAATGGCAAAAAATGGCCATTGCACAGTCGTGGTCCTGGTCATCTTTCCTCTCAGATCTCCGGCTCTCTTTTTCGAACATGGACGCAGCCTAACTGACGTCGGAAATAAAGCCAACCGGGAAGTCAACTCGCTTGTCGTGGCTTATGTGCTTTGTACCTGGTCATATGGGTAACTTGAGTCCTAGCAGAACATCTATCAGTGCATGTTAGCCGCGCGAGAATATACTTCGCTGATCTCGCCAGAGACAGCTTACGTTCATCATAGTTTTCCAGCAGCTTTTGAGACAAACCACGTTCTTTTTTTTTCTTTTGTGGTATTCCAAAGCCAATTTAGATCACCGCAATTATAAGTAACAAGTCGGTGCTGTGAGTAGTAACGTGCTTTAGAGTTTTCTTGGAACGCCATAGTACATAGACGCGAAAGTCGCCGAGCATCTTCAGTGAGGCATTGAGTATCGGCGATCGTTGAGTTGTCATGGTGGTAAAAAGTGAGGACAGTATCAAGCATATACTGGCTTGGGCGAGCATTTCGAAGAAAGAAGGGTGTGTAGCCAGCGGCCTCATGTTTGGTGGTAGTGAATGCTTATGTAATAAGTCGTAGTACCTCATCCCAGAACTTGTGAGTGTATGCTTATGTAATAACTGGCAGTACCTCATCCCAGAACTTGTGATCGCACGCAACATACTTGGAATGCATATTGATGATCGTTCGATTAATGCGCTCAGTGAGACGGTTCATCGGTAGATGATACAGCGTCGTGTGCTTCAACTGCGGGTCACACAAACGTTGAAGCGCTTCCACGATATCCGGTGTGAATTGACGTCAGCGGTCACTTATAATAACCCAAGGTGGCTCGTGTCTCAGAACAAGAGGGTTAAGTAGCAAGAACGACATTTTCGTGGCACTGCTTGAGGGTATGGGTGCCACCTCGCAGTGACGCGTGAAGTAGTCGGCGCAGATAAGTATCCAGCGGCGTTGCCATTGGGTGACTGAGGAAAAGGACCTGGGAGATCTACTGCACTTTGCAGAAATGGCAAGCTTGGGGGATGACACAGCTTGAATGAGACAAGATGGGGCAGTGACTGAACCTTCCAGAAATTTGCATTGCACGCACCTGTCCATGCACAGCTCAACCGAGTGTCGGATTCGCGGCCTGTCAAAGCGTGCTTGAATCTCGTACGGAGTGCGCACAATGTCTAAGTGACCGGAGGTAGGGTCGTCGTGCAAATCCCGAAGGATAGTTGGCAGGAGATGCTCCAGAACCGCTAGAACCACTTGTGCTTGAGTAGTTCTTTTTCTAGAGAAGCCCGTTACGTGCACATGAGCGACTTGTAATAGAATGGATCATAGTAAAGACTGCTTCGAAATGAGTGTCTATCTGTAATTCCTATTGAATTAGCGTCTCCTACAAGAGCCCGGATGAAGCATGGCAATCGAAGGACTCTTCCTCCGTGCGGCAGTTTACGGCCGCCCCGCACGATCGCAAAAATCAATGCTCAAAGTTGCTTCGTTTGTTGATCGGGAAATAACTACAAATTCCGTCGGGAAAACTCTACCCCCCAAGTATACTTCGGCAGTGCACACACATGCAGGACGCAATGACGCATCGCTGACGGCACAAAACGTTGCAGCCAGGCCCCATCGAAATACAAACTTGCGGCCAAGGAGCCTTTTAAAAGCGAGAATCGATACACCCGCAGTTGCTCCTGCACCCAAAATGAAGCAATTGTAGAAACACCATCAAAAAGCACGTGTGCGTCTCCCCGCCGCGGTAGCTCTGTGGATACGGTGTTAGGCTGCTGAGCGCGAGGTCGCGGGATCGAATCGCGGCCACGGTGGCCGCATTGCGGTGGGGGCGAAAACACCCGTGTACTTTGATTTAGGTGCACGTTAAAGAGCCCCAGTTGGTCGAAATTTCCTGAGTCCTCCACTACGGCGTGCCTCATAATCAGAAGGTGGTTTTGGCACGTAAATCCTCCTAATGTAATTTTTTTACCATGTTTGTCGTTGTGAATAATAACTTCAGGGGGCATTTCTGTCGCTAGTCTGTGTCGGACGACTTCTGCTCCATCGGCCGCGCTAGTTCGTTTTCCGATTGCAAGGGCGTGGCGCAGCGGCGCAGTAGCGATAGAGAACGAGGTAAACGTAACTTATAAACTATATATATATATATATATATATATATATATATATATATAAATAAATAAACCTGTAAACTATATTAACCGTAACCTGTAAACCTATATATCCTTCACGAGATCCTCAAGCAGGCAACGGGCAAGAACTTTTGTTATTAGTGCTGCACATTTTGTTCGGTGCAGCTTTACCTCGCACGCCATGGACGACGACAACAGCTCACCGAGATCATCCACAGAGTTGATAGTGGCATGATACGCCGAGTAACATGCCAGCTTGAGCTCCGATTCTGGTGTTGTCTTTGGAGGCGATGGTTTGGTGAAGCCCATGGTTGTCAAACGTGCACTGGAATATCCTAGGGTGTTCTTCGCGAGTTTTCCGTTCCATGTGCTGAACATGTACTGAACATGTGCTGCCATGTGCTGAACGAGGTGGGCATGTGAGCGCGGATTTCACACTTGCAGTACTTGCATGCTGCTTTTTTATCGTCTCCGGTGGCTGGGCGTAACCAGTTCTTGAGCTGCGTTTTCTTTTCCTAGTCTTTGCAATATCGTTTGCCATATTTCGACCACTTCGAAGCCCTTTTGCACAAAGAACACCGGCGACACACTACGACATAGACCGCCACGAGTGCTGGCAAGGCGTCAGAACATTGATGAATGGATAGGGACAGTTTCGTACTTTGTGACTCCTGCTACTATCGCGTTTATTTAACGACAAACGCGCGCGAAGGGCATTAAAATTAAAATATTTGCAGGAAAAGGGCGAGTAAGGCAAAAAAAACGCGACAAGCGACTGTAAAAATTTACAAGCTTCTCGGTGAAAAAAGAAGCCCACATTCGCTTATATTAAGCGGAAGTGGCAACCCTGGCCGGCGTGTGGCTTCGACAGCGTTGCGGGCAGTAGCACCACTTGACGAAAAGGTGGTGTACGGAAGTTGAGTTGTCTTCACAAAAATGCAGGCCTGCTGAAAACCTTGGTAGACCACTTCACGGTATTGGGCGCCGATTGTATAAACTCGCTCTATTGCCTGTGACAGTGCATACCGGAAGAGGCTGGATATTTCGATACTCCTCAATATAGTAAAATATGTTGGTGTCAATCGCATAGCCACCAGGTGTGTCACATTCACCATGGTTAGGCATTGTCCGCTGGGAGGGGTGCGTGCGACGAAGGCGTTGGTCGTAGTCAGATTCCTGCAAGCTACTTGTCTCTCTTGAGCGTGGAGTAGGACTATGTTCAACAGCCACTGCGTGAACTATCGAATGGCAGTGTTGGTCATCTCGTGTGGTGAGTACGCACCAGTGATGCCTGTTTGAGCTCGGGACGTCTGGGCGGAGCAACTCTTATCGAACACTCTGCCTTATGGTTGACAGAATAACAATGCGCGAACTCCTATCCACACTCACCACTGTCGTGACGTTAGCCAAGCTACCAAATTTTCTGCGAATCAGAGGTTCTGCAGTGACGAATGATGTCAGACATGGAATTCAAGCTTTCTTTGCCAACCCCCCAAAAAATGTAAGCGTCTTAAGCTATACCTTCAACAAATGTGCAACTTTAGCGTCTTTAGATATACTAGAGTTGACTATTCTGCACAATTTCAGCATTTCCTCAATGTACGTAGTACAGGTTTCGCCTCAAACCTAAGCGTTCGGCGAAAGCGTCTGTTCAGCTCATTTCTTTTTTTTGGCACTGGAGTCTCCAACCCACGCTTTGAGCTCCTAGACGAAAAGCGCCCTCGAAGCGAGTGTGTCTTAGTGGTTCTCGTACGAGACAAGCGAAGGTAAGGGGGCCAGCTGCGCCCGCTGCGCGGTAGGGCCCGAACAGTTGTATCGGTTCACCCTTGCGGTTACTCGCCGGCCACTCGTGGACTTCTCCGCCTTTTCTTCCGAAAGTTTGTGGCACCCCGTAGTACTGCAACGAAACACCCGACAGATCATCGTCAGAGTCTGAAGGGATCGGGCCGGCCTCTTCAGGCAAGCGAAACAAGGGTGGGGGAAGCCCGGGAAATTGACGGCCTTGCCGAACTTGTAACAGCGTAGGCTCCGTCGTTGCAAGCTGTAGCCAGTACGTACTCCAGACTGCTACGAGCTAGGGGGAAAGGCTTACTTAGGCCTTTAAGTCGGCTACAAACCGCCAAAAATGGCCGCGGCACAGTTGTACATTCCTTCCATTTCAAATCACCCCGTCTATTTTTCGCATTTGTACAAGAGAGTGTTGGTCGGATCGAAAGTACGGTTTTTCGTTGGCTTAATCAGTGAAATAGAATATCTTCTAAAGTATTCGACGCGTACAGTATTGCTCAGGCCGAACGGACCTAATGAAAGATGATGCCTTACGTTATACTTCTGCAAAAGTAGCAGCTTTCTGAAAACACATCAGACCTTTAACTACATTAAAATTAATAACACAAGTTCTGCCTGACAGTCAAGAACGTACCGAAAGAAATGTATGCAGGTTCAACACACATGTTGCAATCCATGCGGAGTGAAGCTTCAATGAAGCGGTTACTAAAATATCACTTCACTGCAGCAGCGATGCATACAATATCGTTTTCTTTCGTGCTATGAAATGGGCTATTTAGCGCAGTGTTTACGTTCATGAACCACGAAGGCCGTAACTTTATTCTCGCGGCGTACTTTGTACTGCACTCACAACTGTACCGAAACGCAAGCACCAAATTAGGAGGATGGGCTGTGTCGGAGGTCTACACAACGATGTAACGCGGACGAGAGGATTGTATGATGCCTGTCGACGGTCAAATGGCGATGACAAGTGTATGAATATAAAAATGCAACACAGATGTAGCTACACTTACAGATTCTGTATCTATTGTGTCACAGTTGCATGTACACATTCTGGAGGATCGGTCAAGAATAGGCGCAGACCCCGTGCCACATGCCGAATGGCAAAGTTCAGGAGGAAAAAAATCGAAAAGATCCGTTGAATATAATGCTTTCTTCAATTGTCAAGCGAGTGTACTTTAAAGGTACCTGTGAGCCGAGATTACTCGTATATGTTCCTGTTTGTCGCAGTAATTTTTTTTTACATGCAGGACAGGCACTTCTTTGTCAGTCGCATACGTTCCCTTACAAAAATCATTGCAGACTTGCTGCAGAAATTCTGCATACCCCGAGTCACCCGGGATGCAGAATATCTGAAGACAGGTGACAGACTTTCTGTCACCCCCTGTCACCTCCCAGCGCCCAATTGGTACACCCTTTCTGCAGAAATTCTGCATACCCCGAGTCACCCGGGATGCAGAATATCTGAAGACAGGTGACAGACTTTCTGTCACCCCCTCTCACCTCCCAGCGCCCAATTGGTACACCCTTTCTGCCGAAATTCTGCATACCCCGAGTCACCCGGGATGCAGAATATCTGAAGACAGGTGACAGACTTTCTGTTACCCCCTGTCACCTCCCAGCGCCCAATTGGTACACCCCTTCTGCAGAAAGTCTGCTCAATCTGTGTATCTGCAGGATACAGCATTTCTGCAGAAAGTCTGTCGAGATTGTGGTCACAGGATTACAGCATTTAGGCAGACATTAGACAGAATTTCTGTAGCCCCACTATGGGGAACTGGCATGCATGCATGCAATAAAATAACAGACGCAATAGCATTCTTTGCACATTTTATTTGTCTCCGATTTCTTCCGGGCTGCTTGGTTGGGACCAAGAATATCGCTTCCAAGGAATGAAGTAGTGAGTACCGACATCTCATGTGAGTGGCAGTGACCGCCTTGCACACACCTTGTCGCAGCATGCAAATCAGATGCTTTGACGCGCTGTTCAGCCTGCAGAAGTGCCGCAGGCTCCCAAGTGATGTAGATTCCTCTGGCTCACAAAATCGTGACATCCCTAAACAAGAAGAAATGTTCAGTTTACTGTAAAGTTAACCCTGCTGAAACTGTAAACTTGTGACATTGTGAAAAGTCTCGTACAAACAGCTACATGAAGCTGCATGGTTGCACAAATACCCGATTATTACATCACAGGCAGTTAACATGTAAATGGAACTGGAGCAAACATGAATCTACTATAAAAAACTTCACACAAACGCACGTCTGTACCAAGTCAAATGCGAATTGCACAACCAGAAAACTTGTTAACACATGATAAGCGTTCGAAAACCTAATTTATTTATGCGGTGCAACAAAGCCCTGCCCCAAATGACGATGCATTGAAAAAGAACAGACTCCCTCTTTTTCAGGTGAGAAAACAATTTTTTCCATTAAAGATAGATACTGTTGTTGAAATCTCGGAACCATTTACAAATACACGAAAACACATGACACCCAACGCAAGAAATACAGGCTGTCTGAAGACACTATATAAATAAAAGAACTTGCATACAAGCTAAAATCTGGCCATGCGTCGTACACAGCAATCGGGTGCCATCTCGCGCTGCCGTTAGCTGTGAAGACGACAAATCGACGTACCTCTAGAAATGGCTATACGATTTCTCGCTGAAAAATTACGTACAGAAATAGTAACTTTCCCTGCTTGAATTTTTGCGCCTATTCAAATCAAGCAGTCCCCGGCGCAAGGAAACTTCACAGCAGAAAGCAAATAGTCGATAGATTTTGGCAACATCACGTTTTAGGGCAATTTTCATCAAACTTCGCTAAATGCGCCCTGCGACAAGAACGAACATTCGAAAAGCACGATCATTTTTGTCACGTTACTAATCGCCTTGTTACTCGTACAGAAATGCCCACTTCACGGACTACAAGAATGCGCGCACGCGCCGGACTTACCTTTCTAGGCGTGCTCGGTAAACGAGTCTCCGTGACAGCTGCTGCCGCATCGCACAGGTACCGCAGGAAGGACAGTCGGTGCACGGTGCCTCCAGCGTCAACAGCGTAGAATTGCAGATGAACTACAGCACGTGATAGCACAACTTTCAAAAAATTCTTCCGCGCACTGTGATGGAATGCGAGCGCAGCGAGAGTACCATCGGCGTTTCATGAGCCGGTAACAAAGAAAGCGCGACCGGGTCATAACTACGATAATTGGCATCGGCACACCACACGGAAAACACTGAGAGCTACCTTATGCAGTCACAGGGGTTTTGGATCATTAATACACACAAAAATCGCCACAATTCCTCTCAGCACGGCATGTTCACTACCTCATCGGTCGCCGTCAATGCGGCGTGCACATGGCGTGCACGCGTGCACGCGTGCACGCCGTGACTTGTCGGTGACCAGGTGCAGACTGGAAAATATACTCACCCGTAATTTTACCGGTGCTCGCGGCCAGCGCCTCCTGGGGGCCGGCGCCGAAAGCAACCACGCAGTCGGTGGTCGGATGGATGGTGTCGGCGTCGCGCGGTAGATATGTCCTTAAATTCAGGCTGCGGTTCGAGCCATAGTATAACTGCTGCATTTAATGTACGTTATGTAACACGCCAGTATTACCTTATTAATTATTAATTATCTATTTTAATGTCTTATTTCATTTTTATTATTTTATAATTATTAATTACCTTATTTCAATTAGTATTAAATAATTGATTTATATAACTGCCATTATCAGACTGTTCTTGTAGCAATCATGGACAAAGTTTTCAAAATGTTAAAATGGCAAAACAGAGCGCAATGATAAAATGTGTCATGGTTCAGGATGCGCACACGTGTGTGTGTGTGTGTGTTTGTGTGTGTGTGTGCTTGTGTGCGTGTGTGATTCGTGGGTGGCTGAAAGGTGAAGCCGATTTAACTGTTATTTATAAAATGTGTCATGTAGAATATATATATATATATATATATATATATATATATATATATATATATATATATATATATATATATATATATATATATATATGGCATGCATATTACATACAAGTCTACTTACTTGCCGTCCACACAGTGTCTGCAGACAATATGCAGACAATCTGTAGACTAGCTCTACATGGAGGTGACTGGTGGGTGACTCATGGGTGACTGAAAGGTCAGACCTATTGAACCGTAATTATAAAATGTGTCATGGTTTAGAATATGTATATATATGCGCTTATATATAAATATGCATCTACACACACACACACACTCGCTGGGCATGCATATTACAGACAAGTCTACTTGCAGTCCGCACGGTGTCTGCAGACATTCTGCAGACTAGGCCTACGTGGAGGTGACTGGTGGGTGACTCATGGGTGACTGAAAGGTCAAAACTATTCAACCGTAATTATAAAATATGTCATGGTTCAGAATATGTATGTATATATAGATACATATACATATTTACACACACACTCACTGGGCACGCATATTACAGACAAGTCTACTTGCAGTCCGCACGGTGTCTGCAGACATTCTGCAGACTAGCTCTACATGGAGGTGACTGGTGGGTGACTCATGGGTGACTGAAAGGTCAAAACTATTCAACCGTAATTATAAAATAAGTCATCGTTCAGAATATGTATGTATATATAGATACATATACATATTTACACACACACTCACTGGGCACGCATATTACAGACAAGTCTACTTGCAGTCCGCACGGTGTCTGCAGACATTCTGCGGACTTAGTCTACAGAAAGGTCGAGTCTACAGATAGGTGACAGGGGTGACTGATAGGTGACTCATGAGTGACTGAAAGGTCAAACCGATTTTTGTAAGGGTTGGTTGTATATATGAGTTGTTATACAGGGCCCCCGGTGATAATTTTATTCCTCGCATATATAACTTTCCTATATTTATCCACAAACCTTTCTGCTGATATACGCACTGACCCAGCTTGCCAGCTGTAACGCAATATCCAGGAGAGTAGCCATAGAAAGCTTCGCTTTAATACTGAACCATGTCATAACTTAGCGAGAAAAAAATTGAACGGTGCAAAAAATTTCGGGAACACTTAAAACGACTTTCTGAAGATTTCATACACAAGAAGCTCTACAGTTTTCAGAATACTATAAATGAAATACTGGGGTTTTATGTGCCAAAATCAAGACCTGATTATGAGGCATGCCCTGGTGAGTGACTCCCTAATAACATTGACCACTTGGGGTTCTTTAACATGCGCCAAATGCATGATGCGCCACCGTGTTTGCATTTCGACACAACAACCGAAATTTCATCCCGCGATCTCGTGATTAGCAATGCAATGCCACAGCAACTAGGCCATCACGTCGTGTCCTTGAGCGTCTCTGCACAAAGCTAATTAAAGTGTCATAATATATATATATATATATATATATATATATATATATATATATATATATATATATATATATATATATATATATATATATATATATATATATATATATATATATATATATATATATATATATATACTTGAAGCGCACCCTTAAAAGGCAGGCGAGGCCACCACGCGGAGAAAGACCGTCACTTTTACGCAGGAGAGCGGGACCCTGTATCTAAACGTTCGCATTTCCCTATTTTCAAACAGTAACAATCGTCTTCGATCATTTCTGCACGTTGTTGGCGTACTTTAGCTTCTTTTTTAATTCTGGCTACTACAGGATATAATTTAATAAATACTATTTATTGCGCTAATGAATTTTACGTAGGAACTTCTCGTTGTTATTTTATGCGCAAATGCACTTTCCACGGCTGGAAATAAAAGTATGCATGTTCTTCTAACTGTTCTTCATGTAGAGTAGTGTTTGAGTATCGGGATAAAAGGCAAAAGCATTGCATTTTTATTCAGCTCATGTATCCCCTGCATAGATGGTGGTCAAATCACGTAACATTACTAACAGTTAGCTCATGACCTCCTAGCCTATGTATAGTTTTTGCTGTTGCTCTGAGCCCTTCACGAGACGCCAGTTCTTGTGAGCGAGATCTTCTTGTTATCCTTTCAACCAATATTAGATATGCAATGTTTGCGCAATAATACGATACGCTATTTCATCCTGCAAGTGTCATTTGCTGACCCAACCTAAAGGCTAGGAGTTACATCGTCACGATATTTGAGCTGTGTGGATCACCGATGATTGCGTTACGTGAGTATCCTCAATGTTATAATAAGCATCAATGTCACTCTGTTTCGTCTGGCCTCTCTGGCTTGTTTTGATACGTTTGGTAAGGAGAGGTCAAGTATTACTCGTGAACATGACAAGCTTACCTTCATTTTACGGGAGTTGAGTCTAAACCGCAATGCCAGTACTTTAAAGGACGTCATGGACATCAAATTACGTTCTGAATCCTTTGTCTAATTTACGAAAGGCTAAGTTCTCTTAACAGTCTATGCTGACTTTTTGATCCCTCTAGAAGGAAATTAGACTTGTTTACTAAATTTTAATATGGCCGCCACCCTAGGATGATTCCTCAAATTTGAAAAAAATAAATAAATACGAGACATTTTTGCGAACGCACGCCAAACGAAAAAAAATTTACTCCTCGATGATGGCAATTGGTTTATGGTTTCCGCCGCTAGCTGCAAGTCCGCACACAATGCCTACTTGCAGTTAAACCTTAACTCGTCGTTGCTTGCATCAACATCGCTGGCTTTGTTGTCACCGATTTCTTCATATAGTACACCGTACTCACTTTCGTCTATAGCATTCGAGATGCTACATTTTCCAAAATGCTGGCATACTCAGCTCGGCTCACATTTCATCCCATGCTGACGCCGTCCCGTTCACATGTACCAGACAATGAGAAATAGACATGTCGAAAGAATGTGAAAGTAGACCAATATGTGAACTTTTTCCCAGCCGCACATTGTTCTGAGCTTGTTCCTCCCTCTCAAATCTTCGAATGTGTGAGTTATATCTCCACTGACATACCTGCTTCTCATTGTATACAAACAGTAAAATCAACAGCCACTTCTTTTGCAGCTCATTGCATCACTCTTTTCGTGGTCGATTGTGCCTTACGTTTGCAGTCAAACTATATCCTCAAATTTAAGCCGATCCACTTATTTCGCTTATTATTAAATAAATGGGTCGACCTGCACTTCAATGAATGCAGTCTTGATAAAAACTTAACGATGCTTAAGCAAATGGTATCGGAATTTATGATGTCACGGCATGCAGGTGCGAGACGTTTGCCGCAGCGTGGCTATACAGAAATTCGGCGTTCACAACTCGGGTTTCACATGACAGAACCACAATCTGATTGTGAGGAAGCCCTACGTGGGGGACCTACGGAAGAATACTGGCCACCTATAGGGTTCTTTAAGGTGGACGGCAATGGAGCGTAATCGGGCGCCATTAAAACGCGGTCATGGCGGCCTGGATTCAACCCGTAAGATTTAGTACAACTGTGCACCCCTACATCCCCTAAGCTACCACACGACAGGTAAAGTGGTATTGACAATTACACTTATTTTTCACCGGTGGCCGGTTTTTCATCGACAAACAAATGTTAAGCGTGATCGCTCGGCGTAGGACGCGCTTGCACGGATTGGAAGTTTCTCGAATGTTATCGATGGTTCTAGCCTTTGTCTCTTGTTACCGAACCTTGTGAATCCTGATTGTATGCGCCTATCTAATTGTGTAGTACTTTCTGGAAGGAAGGCTGCACCAACAATTACGCTGGAACTTTCGAAGAGTCGTGTATAAAAGCCGACACATTTGACCCGCTGGTCAGGTTTCGACGAAGACTGACTGCGCTCGCCGCAGCCATCGGCCTTTGTGGGCTAAGATGCGCCCGGTAAAAAAGTTCGTTTCTTGATTTACAGTTTTGTTACCGTGTTCTTCATCGTAACAACGACGTGGCAATGTTCTTGTAAAGGAGGACCTATACACGATGGAGCTTGACAGCTTCGTTGATAACGATGTTGAAGTTAGCGACGACATGCTTATGCCGTTTAGACGAGGGCGAAGCTTCACACGATAAATATGGTGGGATACTAGCCACCCTGTTCGGAGGACCTAAAGCCCTCTTATTTGGCTGACACAGGAATCATGCTTTCGTCTGCTACTCACAGTGGAAAACCAGAGGGCCTCATGGAGTCTGCATTGAATTTGCTGCAGGGAATCTCCTTGCACCTTTGCGAGAGAGACACCAGTGAAAAAGTCGAGACGCAAGCTGAGTGCCAGGGCGAATTCGACCTTCGGATTCTGGGTATTTGTTATCGCACTCACAGCATCAGCCTGAAAGAAAAACAACGGAAAACGGTCAACTAAGGTTGAAGTACGCGTCTCTCTCACTCTAACACACACACACACACACACACACACACACACACACACACACACACACACGCACACACACACACACACACACACACACACACACACACACACACACACACTTATAATAACAGGCAAATTACTAACTTTCCGGGCAGCTGTGCCACTATTTTATAAAACTGGCATGTGACAGCGCTTTTATAGTTCTTGGTAGAGCATTGCTCTAGCAATGCCTAAATTGTTGCGGAGAACATGAAGTTACAAGAGGAATGTTGCTTATTAGCTCAAATTCATCTTAATTTCAAAGCACTGTAGTAGACATTCATCCGCAGCCAATAAAATAGTTCGTAAAATTGATATTCTGGGTGTGCTTTACACGCCAAAACCATGATGTAATCATGACGCAAGTCGTAGTGGGCGACTGCAGATTAATTTGGCGATCTTTAACATGCACCCAAAGCACAGCGCATGTGTGTTTTCTTGTTTTTTTTTTCATTTCGACACCAATGAAATGCGGCTGCCATGGCCGGAATTTCATCCTGCGCCTCCGGACTTAGCAGCGCAATGGCAAAGCAACTACGCTAGGCTTCTAAGCTATTGTCCAACTTTATGGGGATTATCCCGTTACATCTCTGTCGTACATCTTGAACGTTTGCTGAAAAAGGTGCAAGCACCTTCATAATCTTCAGATATGCACCTCATTTACTTGGAACAGGTGCATATTTTGAAACGTGTGACCTGAAATAATTACCTTCTACAATTTTCTGGATGCTTGGCAGAGAATAGAAAAGCTATACTACATTTTCATATCGCAATACTACTTACTGCCGGAAATCTAGGCTAATTTTGGCCTAGCGACAGTTGCTTTTTGAAAATTTGGAAAATATAATATTACTGAATTGCCTTACAAAGTTAACATTTTTGACATAGACCTCTTCCTTTCTAGATACGCTTATACAGCGAAGCTGTTACGTCCAAACCACGCGCACGATTGCGGACGTGCGCCAGCTCGCGTCCGCGCGCCCTCGCGCTCGAAGACAGAGTGGTACCGCCCATACGCGTGATAGTGATAGTGATCTCAAGAAAGGAAAGACGCTCGATTGCTCATGCGCGTCCAAACGCAGCACGATGTCGGTGAACAGCTCCTCTGTTGTCACGCGCTTGCGCTGCCTCGCGTCGGCACGCCTGGCTGCGCTGCTACGGCACGGTTCACTCAACTCTCAGTAAAGCAGATTCATATCATCCAAGAAAGTGCGTATATCTCCGTTTTGTGCTGATCTAACAGCTCTGAATTTAAAACAATTTTGTTTATACATATACAAGCGTTTTGAAACACTGTCATTAACAAAGTACGAAGTGGTGTCTACCAAGGCGTCTAAGAATGAGCCCAGGGAGCATGCGCTGTCGCGCGTCTTTGTGGATGCAAACCACCATTCCTCGCGAGGCGCTTCAGGAGCAAGGCGCGTAGACGTGCGCTTGTGTGCTTCCGCAAGCGTACGCGTGACCTGGGCTTTAGAAGGAAGCACAAGCTCGGGGTCAACTTCGACGCAGCCTATGTGAATACGTCGAAATGCTTTCATTGCGATAGGAATTCCATGGACGCTCATGACGAATTTTCGCCGTCGCTGTCGCCTTGATGCTCCGTATAAAGTCCAAGTGCGGTAACGTTTTATCGTGCCCCACACGCTGAACGTCACAAGCGGCAGGGAATGCATGCGTGATGCATGCGTGCCACATGGATGCGTAGTAAGCACAACACTCTTTATAGTCAAAATAACCTCTGTTAACAAAGCCATTCCTCCCTCTGTTATGCACTCCATATACGTCGATGATCTGCAAATAGCGTGCCGTGCTTCAAACTTACAAGCATGTGAAAGGGAGCTCCAGATAACAATTAATAAACTAACCGAGTGGGCTCAGAAAATGGTTTCTGCTTCTCTACTCAAAAAACCGTTACAGTGCTATTCTCGCAAAAACGAGGATTGTACTTCGACCCGAACCAAAGAGGATAGTTTCGCGTGCTAAATGTTGGAGGTCAGGTGATCAAGGGTGTGGTAGGTGTATCGGATGGGGAAGGGGGGTTGCGCATGGCTGTCCATGCAGCTGAGGTGGCGGGACATATACACTGCCCACGCACCACATCTTGGAGTTAGTCTGCGGCGGGTGCAAAGCTTGGGGGTGAGCTGGTGCAGCTGGCACCTTGAAGGCCCCTGCACGCCTTGTGTTAGAGGTCTCGTAAGCACAAGTTTTCGAGATGCGCTAAAACGAGAAGCAACACGAAGCTTTCGCCCAATGTTGGCGCCACCCTTCCCCAGGCCAACGTTGTGACAGGAAGTGTTGGTCATCACCGAGCGAGATATGTTCATGTCTCCCCTTGTGCACACGACACCAAAATCGGTAATGCATCTAGTAAGTGAATGTTTACTGGGATATCTACCACCGATATAAATACACCCCTTGCTTCGTGTAGCCGAGCTCTTTGCTATCGCTAACAAAGGTTCGCCGTATGGGCGAAACACCGCCTCTGCTTTTCTTTTATTTATTTGATACCACTTCTAGACTGGTTCAAATTTTTGCATATGAAAAAGATAAATAAATTCGTTTTACACTTGGAAAGAAACTTTTTAATCGGACTTTACCTTTATGCAAACATTTTCGATGATAGCTAGGTTTAAAAAACTCCGCAGTTTACAAATCCAGTCTGCGCTAAGAACAGGTGCTGCATTTTTGTAACCTGATTCTTATACTCTATATAAAGCTGGAAAATTTGGTACGGGAATTTAATGTTTATGTCATATATTAAAATTCTTTACGAGCATTTTGCCAAGTCCCTAATAACAAATCCGGGGTATATTGTCCAGCTTAGTACGAGGTATGTTAAAAAAGTTTAGAACCTTCTTCTTTCCCACGTAAATCAATAAAGTAGCAGAGGCTTTCTTCGGACAAAATAGGTAGAGAAAGTTCATGCGCTTGCGTAAATTTTTTTCCACCCAGAGATAGTGTCAGTTGCTGGCAGTCGGCCTATGAGTGAGGATGTGTAGTGAGCGCTTGTGGGATTTCAGTAAGTTGTAAAATGGCGCAACAAAATCAGCAGCGATAGTGCATCAAATTTTTTGAAAAGCTTGGCGATACCCAAGTGAAAACCGTTCGCAATATTGAACAGGCCTTCGGGGACGGTTCCATGAGCACTTCATGGATAAAGGAGTGGTACAACCGCCTCAAAGATGGCCGCACATCACAGGACAGCGAACCGCGTTCAAGCAGACCCTCATCAAGCCGAATTGAGAATGTTATTGAGCAAGCACGTACTTTGGTCATGGAAGACCATCGCATCACATTCCCAGAACTTGCGAACGAAATGGCGATAAGCATTGGATCAGTACCTTCAATTTTGACCGAATATTTGGGCACGAAGAGAGTGTCGGCGAAATTCGTACCAAAGCTGCATGCTAAGAAGGGAGCAGATGTAATTCCGTCTGCAAATCGCACAGGACCTGCTGGACAATGGAAACAGTAACTGCAACTGCAAACACTGACCAAAACTTCCTGACCACCGTGATAGCTGACGATGTGTCGTGGGTTAGTGGGTGCGACCTAGAGGACAAGACGCAGATGTCACTGTGGAACGTCTGACGTCCCCGAGACTAACAAAAGCACGGCAGGTCCGCAGCAGTGTAGAAGACATATTGATCATTTTATTAATGTGAAGACCTTCAGTCGCTCTTGACAAGGGCTATACCTGAAAAAGGCGGCGTGTAATCGAGTGGTACAAAAAAATGTCAGTACTAGCGGCTACTCGTGCAAAACATAGCTCTAGGGCGTTAAATATGCGGTGCCTGGACACCGCAGATATACTTTTTTAATACAGAGCTTATTTGTAAACATACGGTTGTTTTCTCACACGATCTGTATTTTTGCGTGCTTATCATGACATGCTTCGGTGATTTATTTATTTATTTAGTTATTTATTTATTTATTGATGTGTTAGAGGCACCTTGTCACTTTGCACTATAAAGTATTCGAATGCACAGCAGGTTGCACGGTTTGCACCGATCCTGGTAAAATAGGTATGTATGTCTGCCCCTAGGTTTACGCGCAAGCACTTTTCTTGCGATCCTGAAAAAGGGCGGTATATAAAGTTCTTTAACTTGTTCGAAACGCACATCACTCCTTTTGAAGGACATTAAAAACTAGCTGTATCAAACGAAATATGCATCGACCCTAAACGTGAATCTAGATAGTCCGCACCTGCCTCTTAACTAAAAATTTTAAAAAATGGCGGATATTTATGGCAGAGACGCAAGGGAAAGAATCCACTTTCGAAGCTCGAACACAACCAGTATACATATTCTGGTTGTTACAGGAAGTTACGATATGTACGTATGTTCTTTATAGCCATCCTAGCACTGAGGCGATTATGCATCAGTATTGGTCGCGAGTCGCGATTCTTGCAAGGTCTGTCGTAGAGCATAGGGCCGATGTGCACTTCATTTCTTCAGTGGAGCTCTTCGCGCCCGTTCTGCATATATTTATGCCAGACACGCAAGAGAAAGAATCAACTTTAGAATGTTGAACACAACCTGTATCTATATTCTGGTTGTTACAGAAAGTTACGATGTGCACGTATGTTCTGTAGTCACTCTAGTGTTGAGGAACTTATGCATTAATGTTGGGTGCGCATTGCGATTGTTATGTGCAAGGTTTTTCTTAGGGCGTAGTGCTGATGTGTTTCTTTTTTTTCAGTGCAGCTCATAGGCGCCCGTTCGCATGACGAGCGTCGGCGGTGGCATAATTGAGCGAACGAAGCGAATGAAGTTGGAAACTTACAATGCCCTGTCTACAGTGGAGTCCTGTCTTGTTGAAGGGTGTTCAAAAACACTGCCTTAATCGAAACCCTCCTACAAAAGAATAATAATATTTGGGGTTTTACGTGCCAAAACCACTTTCTGATTATGAGGCACGCCATAGTGGAGGACTCCAGAAATTTTGACCACCTGGGGTTCTTTAACGTGCACCTAAATATAAGCACACGGGTGTTTTCGCATATCGCCCCCATTGAAATGCGGCCGCCGTGGCCGGGATTCGATCCCGCGACCTCGTGCTCAGCAGCCCAACACCATAGCCACTGAGCGACCACGGCGGGTTCCTTCCAAAGAAAGAAATTATGCCCATCCTACGCACTGTATGAAAATACTCGTAACTAAAGCCTTAAGTGCCGTTTGCGTCGCTTGACGTTAAAAGGCGGTAATTTTGACGCTGCCTTTTTAGGCCTTCGGGATTTAGTGCCATAAGAGAGTGGCGAGTCGACGGTTACCTTAGGTGCATCACTTGTGATGGTCTACGTAGCACACCTAACACACAGTGAAACGTGTTGTCTTGAGCCGTTGTTGAGCGCCATTCTTCCTAGCCTGGGAGAATGCACCTTCTTACCTCACATGGTGCATCGCATCGTAGCAGAAGTGTAAAATTTTAATTATTATACGGGGCGTTACGTGCAGAAGTTCCAATATGATTATGTGGGACGTGGTAGAGGGGCACTGCGGATTAATCTAGATCACGTGGATTTATTTAATGTGCACCCTAGTCTACGTACGAGAGCACTTTTGCACTTCGAGCAGGTGAAAACGCGGCGGCAGCGGTTGTAACTGAACCCGTGGCCTCGAGCAACGCCATAGTCACAAAGCTACGGCGGCGGGTACAGAAGCGTTGATTAAGGCGGGCGGCTGATTTCCTGGTGTCGTCGAAAACGATGCGAGGCGAGATTGCAGTTTTGTGTCGGAGCACCTTTCGTCACTTGTCCACTTGACAAGATTGCCACGGTGTTCATTTGCAGAAATAGCAGTAACGTACCGTTTCTGCTACTTGAATTGAACCTTGAATTTAAATGCATCCGTTTTGTCCGCAACTGCTGCCGTGTGTAGCAGTGGCGTTACCTTGTTTTCCTACGTACTTTTCTCTCGTCTGCGCTTCTTCCATGCATGCGAGCTGCCACGAGACACAAATTCACTCGTTTCGTGTCTGCATTGGTTCTACCCTACCCTCTACGTACCTCCTATCTAGCATTCTATCAACTTCACCTTTATAGGCTATTTCTCATTAGTACAAAGGCAAGCGCTGTCTCTTCTGCACTGTTTTGGCGGGGGACCCACGGATAATTTTAGCAGTCGGGAGGACATTGCGGCGACACCCAGGGAGCTCTCGAGAACATTTGCGGCGACGTGATGGAAAGAAAGTTCAAAACAGTTTCTCACGTCAGCTTTTCTCTTTACCGCTCTCCTGCCATGTATATACACGTTCTGTACCACTCCCTGACGTGGCGTGCAAGGCAGCAACAGCAGCACTAGTAGTGGAAAAGTGGAAGGAAAAGGCAATGAAAGCTAGGTTTTCAGAGAAATAAAAAAAACAGAAATAAACGAGATGAAAAATAAAAATGGCACGACTCTTTTTCTTGCCGGATATCGCGTCACTTTTGCTTCATTTGCTTATTCCGATGGAAGTGTCCCCTCTTGACATAGATGACGCTGAACCCCATTAACTGCCAATTGTGCCGCAATTTCCTGAATGAATGGGCTTCTACGAAAGCTTTGCTTTTACTTATATATGTGCCTTGGATGCTGTGCGACGTTGTACTACCATCATGACCGGCGCAGTTGAAACAGTTTTTAGTGTTGTTTTCGTTCTTTGTGTCCGAGTGTCTTATTCCTCACTAACGCACTGCAATAATTCCACACGTACAACCCGACAACCTCAACCTTAGCTCTTCTAGTTTTAAACATTTCTGTGCCTGAATACATGTGCCATCGTTTTTTGACATATATCGCACGACATAGACGTAGGTACGCAGGACTTTTTACCGTTCACTCGCGGATGACGTCACAATTCACGTTTCTCTCTCGCTTCGCACGGCCAGTACCTACGTACAACGGATTGTATCGGTATATCGTAAACTAGCGTGGTCCAATCAAAAACCACGAGCTCATCTCATACGATCGTCGTCATAGTCCTCATTTTGCTGCCGCACACACACACACTGGATTCATACAATAAGTGCTGGCTACGAAAAAAAGAAAACGTTTGTTTATCTGGCAACGCTTCGCGGAACCCCAAAGGGTGCTCGATAGTAGGCTATACGCAAAACACTTCCCGTAACATTGATCTGCACAGTGCGTGAGATCCAGCTCCAGCGTGCGCGAAAGCACACCGTTCATTGTGGAAACAATCGGTGATGATCCTTTCATGATCCTAAAGGAAAAAGAAGACGCAAGTCTCTTTACAAAGCTCGGATACACCAAAGCATATAGAAACAATGAGGTATGGAGAAGAAATTGCGCCAGATATAGTGAAACGTATGCACAGTCTTCGGTATGTGTCGAACGCTGCAGTACAGCTAGAACATCTAGCTAGAACACCCTTACGCACCTGTGCTGTCCTTGATGTATATAGTCGCCAAGATTGGCGTAAGACTGCGACGATATTTTTCTTCCCCGGTCTAGTGTTCTACATATCTGCGTGTTTCAGTTTTATGCATTTGTTAAAACAATGTCATTCAGTGTTTTCAAGCGGCTGCGAATGAACTTTCTGTAGGTATAGGTCGGTGAACGCAATTTATGTGCTAATTTTGTAATTCTTAGCGTCTCTACGCACTTGTTCTGTTCAATAACACACTTGTGTTTATCTGTCGTTTATTTGCTTTTGCAGAATGGGTATGATGTACCAATTTGATGTCCTTACTTTGAAATTTCAGCTGTGAATTCTTTTGAAACTTAATTTCGGTGTCACAATAATGACTGAGCTGACATTGTATATCAGCACATGCAAAACTTTTATTTCTACGCGAATTAACAGAACGTTTTCACGAGTAGGACATTTGCGTTAAAATGAGGAAGCATGGGATCGTGCAACCAGCAATTTATATTGAAGAGTACTTTGAACTATTGCCCATAAATGGTTGTCGAACTTACTCGGAAGTTTCAGAAATGTGTTTCAAAAGCTCCTAAGTTCAATGCACGCAGAGGTTGAAACCTTGATAGAGACCCACCATTGTTGTGTCGAAGCTCTGAGGGAGGCAGCGGTTGTCCCAAGCTGAAGATGGGTAAACTTGGGCTACCCTTTCATTCGTTATGGTCAGGATAATTACAAGGTTCAGGTCCGTGATGCTGCAAAAAAAAACAAGTACTCCGTCATCTATCCTATAATGGAACGTTTATATGGCACCTGGCAATACTAATGCGACGTTCTACAGATGTTAAAGCGTTAAGTAATTATATTTTTTACTTTTTACACAAAGCACGCGAATCCTGACACACAACGTACATACTTCGTGAACCGTGGAAACTCTTGCAATTATTTTTTGAAATGTGTGAGAAACCTCGTTTGGAACAAACTGAAACGAACATGTGCCCTTAATATAACAATGACGCCATGTGAAAGTATGACTGAAAAGGTAGGCGCACGCATCACTATCAGGCAGCACTAGAATTGCGATGACTGGCGATAAAATTGGCGTAGTAGCGTTTAGTAGCAGCTGGTCTTAGCACGGTCCTAGAGTTTGCACGTGAACAGCTTCCTGGGCTGGGGTGTTACCAGTTTAGGATCGATTTCTCGGACACATAGCAGACACTGTCTATGGGTCGGGTGACGTTTGTAAAATCCTTTGCATCATGGCATCAGCTTTCCATGAGATGCCGGATGTAATCAACCGAGTATGAAATCAGCGGCACAGTATTCTCGTTGATGAAGCTTGTTGTATAAATTTCGTGAGCGCTCGAAAAATGTTTTTTTTTTTTGTGAGGGAATTCTCATATGAACATTGCGAGAGATAACTTCTATGAAACAGGAGATAGCAGCCACGCAGCAAACAGAACGGCAAAATTCTACTCAGTGTGCGAGCTGATACACCGGCGGGCAATAAAGCACTAAGTGGAGCTTTACCGCATGCTTCAAAGCTCTCACAAGTGTTGTATTTAGACCCGTAGCCAATCACTCTGCTTTTAGCGTGTTCGCTAGAATCAAACAGTACTCTTTGGAAGATTTGATGAATACCTACATATTGATGGTTATGAGTAAGGCGGGTCCTCTGACGCGTACCTAAATATGCAGCGGACGGAAGTGCAAAACCACTTGCTCTATGCCCTGAAGAGAAGGAAGCGTTAGGAGGAGAACATCTAAAACAATCAAGTGAGCAAATGCCGATCACACGATGGCTCTGCTTTAAAAAAAATCGCCGCCCAAGACGCATTCCTTTAGTGCGTCCAGACAGCAATAGTTTTAAGCTTAATTTTCCTCAGCACTAGGGGTACTGCGGTTTCAACTCTGGAAAAAAGTAACCGTTACACTTTCATGTTTCAGCCCTGCTGATGCACCCCTCAATTTCTCTGATTTTGTTATCTTACTTCTAGCTCAATTCTCAAGTAGTGGAAGAATGTACTGAGTGTAGCTTTTGAAGGATAATGGCGGCGCTACTTTTTGTTACTTGAAGGTAGTTTCTCTAACCTGGTTAACCCATTCTGTTTCTTCGAGTTCTTATTTGATACAGATTTGGATAAACGTACAATTAGACGTACTGCATAACATGGATGCATTCACTCCTGCGTTGACTAGAGTGTTTCTCTACCAAACAGACACTCTTTGCCTTGCTAGATTAATCAGCGTGGCCTTGGTCTTTGCTCAGTAAGTTTAACATCTACCATTGAATTTTGACCAGTTGCCTTTACCCAAAAAGATCACGTTCTCGTAATGCTTGAGGCAGAAAGGATGTTCCTATCCGCCGCCAAGGTCTGTTAGTGGTGCCGCTGGCTAACACTCCAAGGGTTCTACTGGCAAGCATAAGTACCCGAAGAAGTTGATGGGGAAACCGCGCCGCGGTAGCTCAATTTGCAGAGCATCGCAAGTGAAATGCAAAGGTTGCAAATGCAAATGCAAACTGCGGCAAGTTGCTTTTCCATCCGCTTTCATTTCTATTAATTTATCGTTTCTTTATTTCACTTATTGAGCACAAGTAATTTCCCCTATGTGGTCCTTGGTGTCGGTGTTTGTTCGCTTCTGATGATATTGACACGTGTACTTATCTTTATCGGGTGAGCATGTTTCGCCACCTAACAAATGTTATCGCACAGCTCAGGACGCGCCTGCATGTAAAAGAAGTTTCTGGAATGTTATCGATGGTTCCGTCCACTGTCTTTCACCGCGACTTGTGTAATCTGATTGCATGTATGCGTCACGCGAAGAGTGTAGAAGTTTGTGGAAGACACGCGGGTCCCAGCGGTTAATCTGGAACATTTGACGACTGATCTATAAAAGCCGACGCGCTTCACCCCCTGATCAGATTTTCGACGATCGCCGACCGTGTTCGCCACTATCGTTGGGCTATACGTGTAGCCTGTCTTTGTGGGCGCGGGTTCGCGCAATAAATGTAAGTTTTATCTTACACAGTATTGCTACTGCGTTCTTCAACGTTACCACCACGTTACAATATGACCATTGTAGTTTGAAGCTTAAGGTACGTCATCATTTGTTGCTAATCTTATATAGCGTAGAACAGTCCAATACGTTTTGGAAATTGCAGGGATACGTTTATTGCTGCTCCTAATCGTTCCCAATGTATTAGCTTGAATGCTTTTAGCAAACACAGTGAATACGATTGGAGAAATTATGTATACGCGTCTGACTTCCTGATAAGTGAGCATTGATTCATCTTTTGTGAATAAATTTAGTTGTTGAAAAATCCACGAAAATTTTGAGTATACCAGGCGTCCTTTTTAGGCTATACAGAAATAAAAAATGAGCACACCTGCCGCAGATAGCAAAATTCTAGTCTTTCAACTGGATTACTCTAAAACGTGGTCATTACTTGCACGTAAAATTGAAATAGTAATGTACTTCTAACAAAAATTCACTAGTCAACATTTAATTCATTGCTTTACTACGGTTATTGCTATTTACCAATTGTAGCCGGTGAACTTGCAAGCCATATCCACTTTGAACGAAGTATCAGGAGGGCACCTGTATCGATATGTGCATTCCCAAAGTGTGCGACGATATACATGGGCGTTCCGTTTACTTTTACGCTTCAAGGAATAAAACTGGTTTTTTAAAAGGTGTGTGGAACACACCTTTTAAAAACACAGGAAAAACACAGGAAGCTTCATTGCGCATGTCAACAGCCGTGTGAGCCTTAGAATTCATTCCAAGTGGATAGGGCTAGCACACTCGCCTGCTACGTTACGTAAATTGCTGTACGTGCCATAAAGCAAATATTAGAAGGGTGGTTAGATCATTTTATGCGAAGCATATTACGAGAGCTCAACCCAGCTCCTCAGGCGCGGCGGTGTCGCCTTCAATACCACGTGACGCCGTGACGTCACGACAGAGGAGAAACGGGGCTCCAACTCGCGCCGTCGCTCGTGGCGTCGCGGCGGTATATAAGCAGCTGCGCTTGTCTCTGCTAGACACTCACGAGGCGAGATGCCTCCTGGAGACAGAGCTGCTCGTTGGAATGAGAAGCGAAGGTTGCGGCGTGCTACGGAGACTGATTTTCTAGGTGGCTTTGGCTCAACTCTTGCAAGATGGGCTGGGTGGGAATCGAACCAGGGTTTCCGGAGTGTGAGACGGAGACGCTACCACTGAGCCACGGGTACGATGCTTCAAAGCGGTACAAAAGCGCCTCTAGTGATTGCGGCGTTGCCTTAGAAACGAGCTGTTTCTAAGGCATAGGCGTGCGTCGCTTGCTCAGGCGCACATTTCGTTGCCGCGCCGAACGCTGCGTTGCTCGACGCTCACCGCGTCCAATGCGGGGCGCGTAGTCGCTGCGCCGTAGCCCATTATCTTACACCCCTTGGCGGGTCGAAGGGAACGCTGTCGCGTTCCACTCTTGAAGGCGAAGCAGAGTAACGCATGAGTTGTTTTTTTCGTCTAGCTGAACCACATATAGCCAAGCAACAGCAGTTCACCAGGCTAAACAGTGGTTTAACAACTAAAATAAAGGCTAGTATGCTTCGCATCCTGGGCTTAACCTTAGCTAAGCCACAGCCATTTTTTGTCCGTTAGTCGAATATGCTTCTTCATTTCTCGTGCGACTTATGTCCCGCCACTTCAAAAAATCCAGCTCAACATCTACGATAACCACGTCCACTACAGACGATATTCAAAATTCTATACGTTCTAAAAAAAGCACCCGGTAATCAGGCGTGGTTATTCTGTTGCTAACCACGCAATACATCGATGTCTTCAAATAGATTTTATTGCGATAGAAATTATATGGACACTCCAGGCACATTTCTGCCATCTCCATAGGCATCACCGTGATGCTTCGTATAAAGTTCAAGGGAACAGCATCGTTGCCACGCACCGTATACTTTGTGTGCGAGTGAAAGCTTGCGAGGGTGACCCGACGATGGTGGTTCAATCTCGCGCGCACCGTCTTCCGTCATGCGCTAGGTGTCGGTGGGAGGGGAGCGAAGAGGGGGGGGGGGAGGCGTTCGACCTTGTCGGCTGTTGCGTATGGCGTGGCCCCGCGGGCTCTATCTTGAAAAAGATCTGCGATGCGAGCAGAGTGAGCCACGTTCTGATGGTTTCGTGTGCGATGTGTTTTCGCCGCTTAGTTCGCGTAGAAGCGAGAGGCAGCACGAAGGTCAATTCGATCGCTGCTGCTGCTGCGCATGCTCACACCACCATTTTGACAGCGGGTGCCCACGCTCAACGTGTGCGATGTGTTCATGCTTAGTAAGAGTTCACTGTTGGGCTAGTTGGTCGTCCATATTTGAAGTAGTAGTTTAGCGCGAATAAAACCACGGACACAAGGAAGACAGACTAGGACAAGCGCTACTCACAACTGTTTAATGGAAGGAAGTATAGTGCATATATATATATATATCCTCTTGTCACGCATGCGCCTACCAAGCAGAAGAGTAGCCGGTACATACATATCAAAGGCGGTTGCGCAAGAAGTTAAATTCGGCATCCAGTAGTGTGATAGAAGGCTCACTCACACACCTCTGTTCTTCTTGATAAAGAAGGCCTCAAGAGCGAGCCTGGAAGAGGCGTTGCCGCTCCTGCCAAGAATAGCTGTCGCAGAAAATCGAGCGTCGCAACCACACGCGGTAACTTGAGCCACCAAATGTGCGCCCTTATCCTCTTTTTTTTTGTTTTTGCGCATGTTCCCTTAAACGGTCATTCACACAATGCTCAGTTTGACTAATGTAGAGCTGCCCACAAGGGTGCAAGGGAATTGCATAAACAACCCCTCTGGAGCACTCAACAAAGGGCCTCTCATATCTCGTGCGGCAGCCCCGCCTGCTCTTACAGCAAACTCGAGAGCACAGCTTCTAAAGCTTGTTGGGCGCAGAAAAAACCAGAGGAATGCCAAGACGGTTAGCAACCTTTTTAAGGTTGCGTGACACGTTGTGTACGTAGGGAATAACCTCCGGTCTTACCTTCGGTCGTTTGACCTCTGCTCTCGCCCTTCGTGCTTCAAGCTTTACTTTTTGCAGAAGGGACTCAACTTTAGCGTTGACGACCATCAAAGGGAAACCAGCTGCCAAAAGGCGTCCAACTTCGTTCGTAAAACTAGACCGCATTTGTTTTACGAACAATTTCCGCAAAGGCGATTCCAAGCAAAGACTACCAACTGCTCGCTTCACCACTTGTGTGCGGAATCGTAAGGTAGCAATTGCTTCATGGCTCGCGGTTGGTAGGACCAGCAGAAGTGGCCAACTTCAAAAGACAGTTTTAAATCTAGGAACTGCAGGCCTGTGCCGTCAGGAAGTTCATTCGTAAAAACTAGCCCTTGGCCTTGGTTGTTAAAAGCTTTTAAAATAAAAGCAGGGGTTGTAAAGTCACCCTTATTGTTTAAAAGCACTAGAAAATCAACATACCTAAAGACTTTTAAAACCTGCCCCCCATAAAAACATGCTCTAAACACCTATCAAGAAAAGACAAAAAAATGTCGCGCAATATAGGAGCAACACAAGACCCAATACACACTCCCCGGCGTTGCAGAAATGGCTGCTCGTTGTAAAAAATAAAAGTCGCACTTAAATAAAACTCGAGCAATGTTAAAAAGCTGTTCACTGAAAGGCCCGCTGAGTTCTGGAAGTATATATGCTCTATCTTTCCTTCCATTAAACAGCTGTGTGTAGCGCTTGTCCTCGTCTGTCTTCCTTGTGTCCGTGGTTTTATTCGCGCTTAACTACTACTTCAAATATGTGTTCATGCTTGCTTCTACGCGCTGACACCATGATTGTTAGTTTAGTTGTTAAACGAATGTTTCCAAGTTTATACGGCCGTTGAATCTAGAATCCTTACTTCGTACAGCTATCTACTCATCTGCTATCACAAAGACGCTTCGCCTTTCTGGCGAAGCTGCCAATGTTTTCTGTTTAAATGCAAAATTTGTTTTAAGGGCTTTGAACTTTATTTCAAGTGCAGCAAATTATATTACGAATATTTCTTTCTCTAGACGAACCCATTGTGGGAGAGGCGGCTGGGAAATTTTCAGCACCTTATGTAATATATCAACTGTAGGAATTTAATGAAGAGTACCGCACACCAATGTGCAATCAGTGCTTTACATTGATGAAACTATAATGGTAACGGAAGGCTGAATTATTTGTTATGGCCATATTACAAATATTTATTTTGTCGCCTGTGTCCCACGCTAATTAAACGAGGCTAGTGAAACAGTATAAGTCGGTAAACTCTGAAAGGATATTTGCGCAGAAGTTCAGCTCAGCTAGAAAGCTTTAATAGAAATGTCCCATACCTGTTCAGCAACGAAAGGTGCTGTTTATATGTATCCTGTGTGACAAGGCCTGGATTGAAGGCAAAGAAGTTCTTTATTTTGCCCTGATCCACGCCACTGTCCCGCAATATCTCGGCAAATCCCTGCAAGGCAGAGAAAAATGAACAGCACTTAATGAAGCTGCGATGTCCAAGAAGTTCATTGTGCTGAGTCAGATAACGGCTTTGTATGAATACCTTAGTTGAATAGCAGTCGCGTGCCCGTGGTCAAGATTTCCCTTGCTGTAAATGCGGTAGTCACATGAACGTATTACGCAACCTCGGCCACAAGAAGACTGTTAGGAAACTGGGGATGAGGTAGGGCCATGCGCCAAGTCCGCTAAAGGAGAAACACTGAAAGAATGCTCCAAACTACGGCCAATAGGCAGGTTTAAAGACTTAAATTTGATTTAAAAATATGCGAATGCCATGTACCTAGACAGAACCAAGGTAATGTTGTTTGCCGTCGCTTGGAGATACACTCTTTTTTTGCAATCCGCCTACATAAATAACTAGTCTTAATTATGTGCTTATCAAACATTATAACTAGATGAAAAGTGTATGTGAGAAAATTGTAGGCCAAGATGAAGAACTCCTGTGCAGCTTTCTGTTGCTCAATACGTGCTACATAAAAATGTTCTTCCGAACGTGAAAGAAGCCCGCGAATACACGCATCGTCCCTCGAGGGCCAAGTCGCGTGGCAATTTCATTTACTATAGTTGATTAATTAGGACTAATTATCTAATTAGATAAAATCCAAAAATAATATGATTATCTCCGAGTGACGGCAAGCAATATCAACTTGTTTCTGTCCAGCTATACATGACATGCGCATATTTTGAAAATGTTGGTTCATGATAGTTGGTAAGCCATGTATAACAGCGCCATAGCGAGCTTTAGATTCAAGTTTATGTAGCTGAAGTGCTGAAAATTTGTCAGAAACCACCAGATGCGGTGGTTATCAATGCCTTGCGCAGCTTAGGCCAAACAGAAGCTGTAATAAATAATTGTTTTATTTCGCTGTACTATTTGTAAAACACAACGTGTTCGCTGCTTGTGTTAAAGCGCGTACGAATGGCGCGTGCATTTAGGACAGTTATACTATGATAGCTTGAAAATCAGGACTGCTTGTGTCAAGTGAGAGATAGCAGATCAGCTGGAAACATTCTGCAAGTCACCAAACGAGTGCTCTTACTGCTGCACGGACACGTCTCTGAGCAAAGGCGAGCTTAGTCTGTGCGTCATTACACACGTCACGTCTCTGAATTGAGGATTATTCGGTGTGTTGTGGGGCTCGAGGTGCCTTCGCGCGCCTCATCCCCCAAGCTCGCGCGTTGTGCGTAGCTCGATCTCCGGCAACCGCCGCCTTAACGGCAACATGACGGACACGGCTAGCGCGCCGCGGCTAATTTCCTGTGCAAACCGCGCTTCTCCGTCCTAAGGTCGAATCACCCCGCGAGCAGGCGTCACCGGTAGCATGGTCTGGCGGTCTAGTTGATGATGGTGATGTTTGAGGTTTAATGGCGCAAGGGCCAGGTATGGCCAAAGAGCGCCATGCTAGTGGTAATGAATATGTCGTGGTCTGATGGGCTCTGTGAATTTAATGTGACTTGGCTGTAGAGGGGCCTAAAAGAGTTTGTGTAAATTGCATAAACATTACCCGTAATAAAATTATGGCAATGATTAAAGACATGTACTATGATCACTAAAATACATTAAAAAGAATGATGCATTATATAAAATATGCGAGAGACTAAAATTGTCTAAGAGCACTACTGCCTCGCCAGAGCCCTTGAAACGCAAGGGCCGAGAGGCATGTGCTATACAAGATAGCTATCACAGAGGCATCCTCTGGGGAGAGGAGACGCTATGAGCGTATGGGGCTAATTACATGTAACACAACATCTTTTAGGAAGTCTAGGACTGCGTTAGTGTCAAAGAGTGGTTCTGGGCCGAGTAACATTACATGATGAAGGGGAATATGCTGCCGGGGTGCTAACGGAAAATGTTTCTTTCTGTCAGATTCGGCTTCCCGACACTCCAGGAGGACATGGAGGACGGTCAGCCTCTCTCCGCATCTCCCACAGGTTGGGGGCTCATTTCCAGTGAGTAAAAAATTGTGGGTGCCAAATGTGTGTCCTATTCTTAGACGACAGAATAGGACATCTGTTCGGCGTGATGTTGTAGCAGAGGGCCAAAGCCCTAACTGTGGCTTAATTAGGTGGAGCTTATTATCTGTTTCCGCGTCCCACATGCGTTGCCAGTGGCCGCGCATCCTCCTTCGGAAGAAAGGCCTGAGATCTGTGACAGGCACCTCAGCCGTAGGGTTAACGGCTTTCGTTGCGATAGACGTGGCCATCTCGTCCGCCAGAACGTTGCCCTCGATGCTCCTATGGCCAGGCACCCAGCATATAATGATATGCTGGTTAGATACGTACGCTTTACACAAGACGGTGTAGAGTTCTAACAGTTCTGTAGATACGCTTTACACAAGACGGTGTAGAGCTCTAACAGTTCTGTAGACTTCTAACAGCTCTTTTCCGCCAAATCTCTCGGAGTAATATTTTCAACTAATATTTTCAACTAATATTTTACTACTCTCATCTCATTAATTGACTGTTTAGTGTCTCATTATTCCTGGCATGATGCTATATTCGGGCTATCCTTACATTAAACTGGCCTCGGGGCTATTGCTTACCTCCGTTTGCTACTTTCCTGCTTTGTAAATGGCAAGTATTTCGTTAAACAAAAGAAATATTCGTAGCACGAGAACTCACTCCTGCCTTTGCAATGTTTTCGTGATTGATTTGCACTATATTGCTGATATAATAGTGTTGTTTCCAATTCCAAACAACCATTGAAGTTGTGTAAAAAATGATTAAGCTAGTAGACACTTAGGGTTTCAGAATGTCAGGCAAATTATTAGGAACCTAGAAACCATCAACATCACACTCTCTTGGTGAAAATAAGGTTTTACGGCGAACAGCCCACGCGACTTGCAATGTTACACGCGTCCGAGAACTTACGCTGTAGATCAGATCCAGGTAAAATTTTGTCCATCCCTGGCCGATCAGGCTGAGCAAGGTTGGAAGACCTTTGAGCACGCCCAACCCATGAATCTTGCTCGAGCCATGCGCGTGCTGTAAATATTGCACGCTTTCCACGAACGGGGTAGAGTTAGAGTTGACCAAGAAAGATCCCGATCCAACGCCCTGCAGGTCGATGTCGACGTGGAACAGGAGGCGATGCTTTGCACGGGTGAGGAATCTGTATGAGTCGACTGCAAGGCAGGGCACCACAAAAGACAGCTGAATAAAACACGTTGCGGGGCTAGTTGCAGCATACTCTTTTTCTAGCAGTGGCGCATCTTTTACTTTTTTTTCAGTTCAGATTCCATTAAGCTGCGGCAAATTTCACTGCGGCCAGGCTGACCGATGTATAAATGATCCCTTAAGAGAGAGCAGGCGTTGTCAACGAGGAACGGCACTTAGTCGCAGCTTCTTGATCTTTGTAAGTGTAGCACTTGTGAACCTTTGCTGTCAGTGACCCGAGGTCTAAAGCGAGGTTTCGAAGCTGTTGCTCTTCGGTTGGGTTAGGTCTATTTTACAATGATTAATTAGGCAAAATGTTGAAATGTCGCCGTTGAATTGTTCCATTTGCGTAGACAACGTATTCGCAAGTTGCACAGGCAAGATATTACGTTAAAGGTAGAAAGTTCACAAGTAACATGTTCCTTCCCTGAGAGTAATGGGCTCTCGGATTCGGACAGCTTTATGTTCTGATTTGCGGAATCTTTTTGGATACGTGCTATCCAGTGACTTCTGTATCGTGATACCTCAAAATGAACATTTGATGTTTCTGCTTCAGGTTGCGTATCTATGCCTTATGCTGTGTAATCTAGGGCATCGGAAATAATGTATCTAATTGTCTATTTTTTTTACATACCGCTATTTTTATTTTGGGTTGATTTCGAGTCTGGGTCCAAGATTGAACTATTTTGTAAAATGTCTTCGATCTTAGATACAGAGTCGGATTGTGTTATCCTCAATAACTTAAATAAATATTTTTGTCGGTTTATCATAGTACAAGCTCTTTACTTATAACCGGCTTACTGTTGGTGTACTTGGAAGGAGTGACATGGGAAAAAATAAAGGTTTCCAGCAAGGATAGCAACGTAGCTTCGAAATGAATGCTTAGGGTCTTAAGGGTAGACAAGAACTAATGAATTTAAATATTAGGAAACAAATGCACCTATAGTTCGCATAGTAGTTTGACTAAATTGCCTTTGTCTTAGAACTGTACCTTGCGAGCGTACGCACAGCACCATTTCCTGGCAGTGCAGGATATCGTGTCCACGTGCGTCTTCATGAAACTAATATCAGTCACTGCGGCGATGATAGACGGATGATAAAATTAATTGCTAATACAATTAACACATTTGCGCTACACTAGACGTGATCTGCGTTGGCTTTTCCACGAGTTCAGCTAACCTATATGCAGTTGTATTTCCGCGGAAGACGATGTACACAGGGGGTGAACCATATTGGAAATGAGCCATATTGGAGAACCTACATTGCTGGCAAACGTAGAGGAATGGATCTGAAGTGGAAAAACAGTTGGTAGCGTCTCCATTTTAGGTGGCCTCGAGAATGAACCGAGCGCAATGTAAGAAACAATATTCAGGAATTGCTGACGTTTCGTATGACTTTGTCAAACAAAAATTTTGTAGCTCGGTTCCGCCTATCCTAGTTGCTAATTATCGCAGCATAAAAATTTGTTATCGCCATGCACGATGGCGGAGAAAATCACGCACCTTCAAAGCTGCCGTTAGCTGCTAGTGGGAGGTCCAGAAGTATGTAGTCACACATCGTGGAGCTCGGCACCTCTTGTCCCTCGACGGCGTTACGCAAGGTCCCTGTCTCGAAGTAGCTCGGGGACACCAGCTGGCACAGCACCATTGGTTTGGCTAAAAAAACAGTGTAGCAGTCCATAAATATACTATTTTTCTGCCTAGTCGAGCTACAAAGCTTGCAAACTGCATTTGAAACCAGAACATCTCAAGCAAAACAAAATTAGTAGCCGTCGCTTTGTTGCACCAAACAAACAGGAACCTTTGTTTCACAGCGAAAAGCTCTTCATATCGCGGTAATTGAATTTTCGATTACATGCGACCTAAACCGCGGGTGTAACAACGGTCAAAGTGCTAAGAAATTCTGTAGATACAATTAGCGCACATGTTGAAATTTATATGAAAAAAAGCCTTCATGAAGCGCTTATGTCAAATTAATAAATGAAGCTGTTCATCTTCTTTGCACTGCGTTTCCCTGCGCGGCAAAACACCGTGATCCGCACCACACGACCCAAACATTCGTGAATTACGTTGTCTCCGAGTTCCACTCCGTTTTCATTACACCAGCTCCGATAGCGAGCCAATTCACTCGGCTCAAAATCGACCAAGCAGACGCACCATACCACGGGAAAGAAGGCATAAGTGTATATATATGCACTCAACGCTTCGTTTTGATAAGGGAATAATGCACTTGAAGACGTATAATTTATGCACTGAGGATACTTATTCAGAGTTTCTTGTTGAACTGCGTAACTATACAAAGAAATTTGTACGCGCAGTAAGATGAATATATATTTTATAATCCTATTCGTTATGCGAGTGCCTTTTTGTGTGTGAGCTACTAGGTAAGACGTATAAGTTAATACAGCTATGTAAGTCGTAGGCTTTGAAACCGGCGCGCAAAATTTCTGAACACCGAGAATCACGGAGGTTCATGCCCGAGTCTTTCAAGAACCGCTGTGATCGGCCTAGATCCTGTTCTAATGTTGCACCTCACACAATGTTAATTGAGCACGTTTTTGTGGCGCTCAGCCCGTTACTCTTACTAACAGTGCTATGTACATAAATTGTAAGAAATGTCTGCAAAATTAATCACTCAAGTTGTTAATGACGTTTGCAGTGAAAAGGGGGCCCAAGACAATTGAGCTACTGGAGCTTAACTAGTGGTGTAAACACGGTCGTTATGGACATGTGACTTTCTATTGAGCAGCGTCGCCTTTAGGCTTATACCCCCCTTAATTATATATGTACGGCCGATTATATGTTGTTCTTCGCGGAATATTTGTTCTGGTCTATCCTGGAAAGTTCATAACACTTGGAAGGCTTCCGTGGACCCCACGGTTGAAATTTCTGGGAAAGGCGCAGCTTGTTTAGATTAACAAATTTGTTACACACAGTGTCCAAATCTTCCAAGGAATGACACTCGTGGTTTACAACTCCGCAACTCTTCAGCAAAAATAGGTACTAAAGCACTGTGAAATGTATTTCGCTAGATATGCAGCTTGGGCTTGTTGGTTTTCCATCCTGCTAGTAACAGCGCACAATGTAGACAAGAGACGAGACAAGACACCACAAGTGCTGCAACAACGTTTAATCCGAAAGAAACACGACTTCTTATAACCATTGCCCACACATGTCGCAGTCACGTGATCGCACATCATGCGAAACATGCACTTTTCCTTTTTTGCACTATAGATAGTGGTTGCACATGCAAAAGTTCAAGTTCTTTTTTTGTCAGTAACAAGGACGGCGTGCCAACGCGTTGGTCACGAAGTCTGGTAATCTCGGCTGCCTCAATTATCTCCCGAACCAGCTGGTCATTGTGCTTCTTCAGCACTTTACAGCGCCTGAATTCTGCGGCGCAATCTTTTGAGGGTCAATCCCTGATATGGGTGCCTCGATTCCTGTTAGCCTGCTCGACGCTAAGTTTGTGTTCCATTAGTCTTTCATTTGTGCATCTCGAAGTTAGCCCTATATACCTTTTTCCACATTTCACAGGTATTGAATACACCACGGCTTCTGTGCACTCCGCAAAACGATGCTGCTGATTTATTGTGCACCCTTCCTGGTTTATCGGCTCTTCAGCATTGACGCTTCGGCAGAGGCTTTTTAGTTTTTTCGGGGCAGTAAGCACTACATTAACACCAGCTTTGCGCCCAATCTTGTTCAAGCGGTGAGATAAGTTGTGCACGCATGGAAGGGCCACGGTCCGTCGCTTTTCTTTCATTTTTAGCTTCTCGCCACCTGGCTCACCAAGAGCACGCACGAGATTTAAGTTCTCGCTCATTTTTTCTGCAACGGACAAAAGAAGGTGCAACAGATAACCAGCCCTAGTAAGCTGGTCAAGCTGCCGACAAAACTTTTTTCCATTGCGTGGATGCACGATTTTTTAGCGCATTTGTTAGACAAAGGTTTGCCATTGCTCTATTCACCAGTTTTGAATGCGCTGATTCGAATGGAAGTGGCGCCTCGTCACGTCTGGGTTCATAGGCCCAGCAGCGCTTGTGGTGTCTTCTTGCCTCAAGTCTTTTCTACACTTTGCGCTGTTACTTGCAGGACTGTGAAATGTATCTTTCAGGCTAATTGAACTCAAGGAGCACTTTACCACGAAACGGTTTTGGCAACTAGAAGCGCCCCAAATTATTTCATGCGCGTTTTCAGAGTCCACCGATAGACAAGGTGACTCAAATAGATTCTACTTTGAAAAGATAGGGGGCCCTTTGGGGCAAAGTGCAGGCAAATTTTGAAGGTGTCCGCGTTAACTTGTGACTAAAACCTACTAGTGCTTTCGTTCTCGCTCTTCAGAAAAGTAATGTGAAAGGTTTAGAAAGGTTACCCGCTCCGTGTGTTAACCAAACGTTACCGCAATATCATATCCGGGAAGATTGGGAACGACGCTATTATTGACGTTGACTGAAATCTTGATGTACAGATGAAGTGCTTCGAAATTAATTTGCTACTTTGCTTCATGGTTTCAGGAGTCATTGGAGCCATGTGGGCTGTTTCCGCGGTGTCCGCAATGACGTAAACGACGCTCGTTTCTGTAGTTATATTCAACGGGCACAAGCTGTACGTGACGTCCGATAAGAAATTCTACTGCATCGGTTAATCACGGCCTTGTAGGTTAACTGCAGTCATTAGGTTACTTATACAAACGCATTAGAGCTTTACAAGCATAATTCACGAACCGCGTCGGAAGTTAACACCGTGTCCTGAACGAAGGGAACGTGACATAAAGGTGACATTAATACGAGTAGGTGGCTTACTAGAGGTGGTTTGTGGAAAATGTTTCACGGGCAACAATCAATTACCGGCGTAGCAGTAAATTCCCCAATGAACTGCCCTCAAGCGCTACACAGCCGTTATCAGCCATGGTTTCATGTTTACATTCGATGAAACAGGGCTACATTTTAGGTGTGAACGTGGTGCAACTTTTGCCTATGTAACTGGATTATCGCCGTTTTAAATAAGAACCGAACGTTATTCTGTCCCTATGTCGATACGCTATACAATGCGCCCATGGCATTCTCTGTGCGAAAAACGAGTCATCCTGTTATGTTTTGTTCATATAGCGGACAGGTAACGAAGACTGTGCATGCAGACATCGAAGTGCAGGAGTAATATTGATTTTAGCTGTGAATTACTTATGCAAACGCGCCAAAGCGGTATAAATCAGTTTGTCGAACGAATAAGAATTTATCCTGATTTCCTGGGACAGCTATAGGCGCCATGAATATAAAATATAGTTACAATAAAGGTGGTGGCCCTATGTGCGCGCGAAATATGCATGAGAATAAATTACAGGTTTCCTAAAAATTTATTCGGCAAGTACCACGCAGCGTTATTCGGCCCAAGCAAGCTGTGTTTTCTACTCTCCCGATAAAGCTTTAAGTCACAAGAAGTTAACATTTGGGGATAAGTGGGGGAGAGGGAGGGGGGGGAGAGTATGTAAAGTTTACTGTCCGAAGAAAGGTTAACGTGTAAAGCTAATTATCAGCTTTGAAATGAACTAATGAACCTTGTTTTGCTCTTGGGATTTTAATGCTCTATACACGCTACCTGTGGTGTTCGCTTAATGGGGACAAGCTATGGCTTATGTTGTACGTAAAGTTTCAAGTGTGAATTAAGGACAGTTTTGCAAAACTTTTCCTCATACGGCCACCCCAAGTTTAACTGTAAAGCTTCTCTTTTAAGTTCTCCCTCAGCTTTGACGACACACGCTACAATTCAGAGTGAAAAATTAATGTCAGAAAAGAAAATAACATTATGGATTCAGACATACTCTTGAACAGCGGACCTGTGGTTGTTGTGGTCGCGTTTGAGGGTAATGATGACATCGTGGGTGTTCCAACGGATGTCGGCGTCTTGCCTGTGAAGATAACAAAAGATAAAGATATCGAGTTCGTTCCGAAAAGGCCGCCCAAAGCTCTGATCAAAATGTGAAAGCGTCGTTTCACAGGAGCGGTTGGTTTATCCGAATCACAGCCGTTCGCGAATGCTCGCGTGCATGGCTGATTAGTTGGCGGCGCTACAGATTGGAAAAACAATTATTGTTGCGTGGTTATAAAATAGTCCACTCCATATTAGCCGTAAGAAGCACAAATTTCTGTCAAGGTAGCGTTTACACTATCCTACAGCTAATTAGTATTAGGAGACCATTTTTATATTTGGCAAGTGTGTGATCAAGCTGGGCGTTTTCTTGGTTCAGTTGACTGCTAGTGTTTTTGTTTTTCAATGAAGAGAATTCGTGAGCCGTAATTAAAGAAAGGTAAAAATTGTGCTCGCAAAACGAACACTGCTGGAAGAAATGCATTGTCTGAGGTATTATACTGAAGGTTGACGAATTCTGTGACCACGAAGATGACATTGACACAAACTTTACGAACAGTTCCTGCAGATAAACAGTGTTTCTACATTTACTCAGATGCAGCCTGGTCGAATTGTTGGGCTTGAGCAAGAAACCGAGAAAACTTGGACGTGCGTGTTACCTCGTAAATACTGTCACATTAGGAAATGTTTGCGTACGCTTGGAATAGCATGTGGCCACAGACCCCGTAAAAAGGAAGAATTAAACCTTATGCTCAGTGCAATAAGTAGAACTCATCGACAGTTACGCAAAGTTCATATATTTTGGCACGGATTGATATGTTTACGTTGCTGGGTTGTCACGCGACTATTATTGTTGTCCTTGATAGAGTTTGCACATTGCAGCGTCTCCGCTATGTCCACTACATAGCCAGCGATGTCAGCTTTAATTGGCTTCACCTCGTGCATCGGCCTCGCGCAGGTTAGAAGACGATGCGCTCTCTAGGCTCGAGTATTACAAGCTGCTGTGTTCATTCTCTGTCTTGCTTTATCGAAGCACTAATCTAGTTTATTAAGACTACACAATATTTATATTCTCTTTTACAGAAATTGCTGACTAACAATTCGAAGCCATGCAGCGTTAGTGTAATTGCTACTGTGATGGATGCCCTGTCAACGGTTTAAGCCTTGCAACCATTTAACTATTTAAACAATTTCAAAATAGTAAATAAGAAAGGACATTCAAACATCAATAAAGAAAGTGGTTTCAATTTAATATTTATTGAGCTTCTGTATATATATGCCTTTTTCTTTCGCGTCTGGTTCCTCCTCTTTTAACGCTCTGACTTCACTTACGTTTTAATGTTTGTGTCAGTACAAATAAACTGGGGTGCACTGCAACACAAAATACGGTACAGGTGCCACGCCTCTGAAGCGTCTGTCGGGGCACTGGCCAATAAAGGCAGCGGAATCACTTACTATGATCTGGATTTCAAATATTTTTCTCTCCGAATATTTTCACCGTCCTTTGCGTGTTGCTCTTTATGATTAGCTCTGCCGCGGTGTACATTTAGTACTAACTGTTAGCGGAGAAATGACGGCATGCTAATCAAAGAAGACAGAAGGCGAGTTTTAGAAGAGAAAAATGCACAACTGCGGACACGGCGTGTCACGAGGACTTTGGTCGGGATCGTCAGGTGCATTACAATGTACGTGAGTAGGGGCCCCAGCCTGTCATTGTGCGCCGTCTGCCTTCTTTAACAAGAGCATCGTTTAATCATTAAACTGTATGAAATATGCAGTGCGAAAAAGCAATATCAGCAAGAGAATGGTCCTACCAGCTTCGGTTTTTATGTAGTTGAGGGCTGCCAGCCCAAAGTGAACTGCTTGTATACTCAATCTTCGAATAGTTCTGGCAGACTCAAAATCTGTGCTCAAGAGCCAACTCGACGCACGCCGAGCCTGGTGCCCTTGCGTTCAACTGCACCTGAAACCTCCGTTCAGCAACCCGAGGTGACCGGACGTGGTCTTTTAAGCTGAATGTGCACACGGTAATCTTTTGGAACAAGACGTAAACTGTAGTGCTTGTTGAAGAAGGAGCAGCGTAAACCAGTAGTGTTAAATAGGAAATTACGCGCGCTTACGTTATACGCAGAAATATTTGATAGACCGACCCGGAGTGAACATGACAAGCAAGGCGCATTATGGACGAACAATGCGTCCATAATATTACCGCAGACGTGGCTCGTAGTATTTCTCGTCATGTGTAAATATCTTCAAGTATTGTGCTTCCTAACAGTGCGTTGGCCACTGATTTGGTTTATTCGTGTATGAGTGCTTTTGTTGTATTTGTTTTCTTGAGACTGGTTTGACTGTCACGCTCTTTATCTATCTGTGTTCGTAGAACTTATAAAGTTATTGCGAGCACGACAGTATTGAAGGTGTTCCACAAGGAACCAGTACGGTATACAACGAAAGCAATTCGGCGTACTTACGCGTTGCGTTATCAGTCTGCATAAAGAAAAAGCCACAAGTTGGCAGAAAACACTTTTACGATACAATACACAAATTCAGTTCACAGCATAAATATCAAGTCAGTCATTGTTGAAGGTACAATGTAAGTTAAGAAATAAGCCTTGATTCAATACAGTTCAGACACTAGGCGAATGCAACTACGGAGCAACACATTTCTGTGTCATCGCATGTCAACGGATTGACATGCTGTGGATGTGCTTTGGCGCAGATATCCACCAACTGGCAAAACATCACGGCATTCCCGAAGACAATCTGTGTGACCACTATAAACTCACCTTGGTTGATTTCATTATGTTCTATTTAAAAGATTTTGTTTGTAGCGCTATTGTTTTCATAAACGCTCTATATATGTGTCTCTGACTCCACGCAGCGGAATGCAGTGGTGCTGCATAGTGTGTCACTGAAATTCAAAATATTTTTTCAAGAAATTTCGCCCATAGTAGATGAAATTCTTCGAAAGTGCAACAGTTCTTGAATTTGTTGGCTATAACGTGACGGCGAAATGTTTGTTTTGTAGAAAGAACAGAAAAAAATGGTGATCGGCAAGAGATAAATGTGCATGTTTAAATATATTCCAGATACGAACTTTCCACTTCATGGATTTTTCAGAAAATATGTTAAAACTGCTATGATGTGCACCGCACTACGGTGGACTGTAACTGCGCAACTGCTTGAGAACTATAGTGGCAAAGCAGCAAGTCTTTCCGTACGCCCTGACGACTCACGCAATGTGTATACCTTGTAACATTTATATTTCTTTAGTTTTCTAATTCCTACATATTCTAGCTGGTGAAAGTAGCTGCAGTAGTATGGAGTGTAGCACGTAGGGAGTGAATGGCTCGTGACGGCCACTTGGCTAGACCACTAGATGTAGTGACGGCTGCAAGTCGTTGCTCGTGAGGGCAACGTCTATCCAGTCCCAAGTCACCGCACACCGTGACCTGCAAGGTAAAACGCACAATGTGCTCTTCAAAATCGCACAGTTGAATCGTGCAAATATAGAAAGGTAGCTTGCACATGATAAGGGCAAGGTCATTCTTTCGCAAGAGAACGAGTGCCTAATTATACTTTGTTCTTATAAAAGGAGCCCTTTATGTATTTGTCCACTTTGCAGCTGCTTGGTTGTGCTGCTTGCTGTGTATGCGTAACATTCAAACACAAAAAACGTTCAAGTTAGCGCGAAGCTTTCATCTAGCCGTTGATATCTTGCGCTATCCTGTAATTCTCCGTGCCTGATTGGCGTTGATACTGAAGGGGGGGGCGGCGTATCGGCAAGTGTCCATGTAATGGACATGTCCATATCTGCTGCTAAAGGTTTAGATGGCCGGGCTGGGGTACGCGTCAGACGGAGACAGACGCTCCCAACCAATCAGCACTTTTGCAACAAACAAAGTGGTCAAGTTAACTAGGTGGCCACTTGCATTATCGCCCCCTCCCCTATCAGGTTTCTTGCTTTTCAATCGTAACGTCTAACTAATGTTATTAGCTGAAATACAGTTTGGCGTGCTGTTATTATGCTTCTGGCGTAGCCCTGGTCAACAACATTTGCTGATGCGAATATAGGCTTGAGAAAGAAGACGAAGGCCAATTGACGGCGGGTGGATCCGCCGTTGGGTGTCAGGCAACCCGCTGAAATAACGTTGCGCTCTTGTTAATTGTACAAGTAAAACTCATGCTTGGGCTAGTTGGTTCGTGCTTTAATTAGTAAAGGCAAGGCGCAGAACACCAGGACTAAGACGAAGAACACAAACGACAGGACCGGCGCAGGTCCTGTCGTTTGTGTTTTTCTTCTTGAGTCCTGGTCTTCTGCGCCTTGTTAATTGTGTTTGGTCTCCTGCGGTTACTGGTTACCCGGAGATTCAGCAAGACCTGCCATGGAGCAACAGTGTTCTGGATTTGCCGCTGACAAGCTCCATGTTGATGGCTACTAGCATGGGCAGATGGTACAGATAAATGCGATTATGCCGTCTTCAAGCTCGTGGTCTTCGGCATTCAAATTCATGGGACTTGAAAAAAATAACGATTGGCGGCTAATGCGACCAGTGTTCCTAACCACTACCCTCTACCCGTCATTCAGGATTGCAGTGCCTTTGTAGTTGGGACCACCATATATTCGAATGTTGAACTACCTTACGTGCCAAAAACTGCTGTCAAATACCCCGTTTATTCTGTTGGAGTTTTGAGTATGCCTCTTGGTTTGCGTAATGTGGCCCAAACATTCGAGCGTTTTATGAGGAAGTCACCAGGAGTATATCGTTTGGCTTTGCCTACCTCGTTGATCCCCTCGTCGCTAGTAAGGAGGCCTATACGCACATATCTCCGTCAAATGTTTGCTCTTGTTCGTGATTATGATCTCGTCGCCGGTTCTCCCACGCTGCCTGTTGCTGATCCAGCTTCGTTATTGCAGCGTCTGCGCTGTTTCATGCAAAGCTTGCATCCTTCGCTAACTTCGGCTCACACGAGTCCACGTGATGTTTTCTTGCTGTCAAGCCTGCAATGGCCCCCCGACGTTTCCATCTGCGTCGTTGTTCTTTTCAACCGCAAACGCACCTGTGGCGCGGCTTTCTTGTTCTGGCGTGTCCGTCATAAACCACGTGAGCTGGTGCGAATATATGCCAGGGAAAGTACAGGAAACGGAATGTGCAGCTGGTGGATGTACTATTGGGTGTCTCGCAAACGCTGAAAAAAAGTTGGGAAATTTTTATATAGTTACACGCCCACAACGTATATGTGGCAAAGATAACGCGCGCATGCACACACACACAAACACGCACACACGCACACGCACGCACGCACGCACACACACACACACACACACACACACACACACACACACACACACACACGCACACACACACGCCAGAGAGAGAGACAGACAGGCAGACAGGGAGACAGGCAGACAGACATAAAAAAGCCAGAATGACGATAGAAGCGCCACCCCCCCCCCCCTTGTCAATCTAGCTTCCTTTTTTATGTGTGTCTTTGTGGCAAATCTGTCTTTCAGCAGATACGAACTAGGCCAAAAAGCAGTTCACGCAAGTAGCTACGTTTCTTTCGCCGCAGTTTATAGTCGCCCATGCGAACGTTATAATGGCAAGTGAGGATGTTTGGTCCGGGTCTCCAACTAGCTACTTCTGAAACTATGTAACTAGTCGTTGATCACCAATTGCGCACATTCGAGCTAGGAGGCTCTCTCACATCGGCTCATCGAAGTACCAAGAGAAAACTCAATGGAGGGGTAACCATGAGTTAGCTAAACAGAAAATTATAGCAAACCGTGGAAAGTATGCATTATGTATACTAGCAATAACCTGCTTTCCCATCCGACTTTCCCATCTAAGTCGGCATTTAAAAAAACTAAAAAATTGGTAAATAGCATTTTTATTTATTAAGGTATTTGGAACACAGCAATTTTATCCAGGTTGGCAAGTTGCACTTAAGAGCAAACACTCTAGGTATCGTAATCGTCTGTTTTCATTGGTTTTTGTAGCTTTGCCAAGGCTAGCTGATAAACTTTGTATAAATCTCGTTCCACTTAGGCATAAGCTATCAAGAAAATATTTGCAAATATTTTTCGCTTAAGGGAAAAATGTATTGCACATAATATAATTAAGTGCAGAGAACAGCGGTGATTGTACGAGAATTTCTTTTGTCCTAAATTTGCATTACAATAAGTTCTCAATTAAGGGGAGAGGGAAGGGGTGGCAACGGCGCTACGCCTCGAAAAATCGCGCACGGCGGTTGAAGCACCCCTGCCCATGACACGCGGTGTGACAAAAGCGCGAGGAAATAGTGTACGACAACCACGCGTGCAAACGGAAAGCATGTATTACGACTTGAACTGAAACTACAAGCAGGCCAGCTAGGTATACTTTGCATAACTGAGAGTTCCATCGAAGAAAATAAAAAGGTAGGTAAAAGAGGGGCTTCCGAATTTATAGTCATCCTGCAGCGACTGCAACAGTTAAAAGACTTAGTAGTAAAACTTCTTAGGCGAGTTGGTTGGAACGCATCGAAGTCGTTGTAGCGTAAGACAGCACAGACAAGCGCACAGGACACTACGAGCGCTACCCGTGCGGGAAAAACGGGAGCGGCAGCGGAGCCTTCATCACTCGCCGCTTGCTCGTTAGCAAAGACACTCGGGAAATGAAGGAAATTCACCTGACAGGCCCAGTGGCGACGACAATGCTTGCGATTCCTATGAGCAAAGCACGTGAAGGAGGTTACACCTCCCCCCCCCCTCCACCTAAGCCTGCTTGGTGCGGCCGCCCGACATTTGCTGCGTGGGAGACCGCTTTGTGACGTGTCTTCCAAAAAAATATGTGAAACCATCCTTCAGTAAAGCAGCCGCTCTTATCCGGAGCAGTGTTCCACATATTTATACTTTTTGCTGGATCATTCCTTTGCACAACCGTAACCGGAACCACGAATTATATGTGAAACGCTGGTTCACATAAGTTGAAAATATTTGTACAGATTTTCCACATATAGCTGGAGCCAAAGTGAAACGAGAATAAATGCGGGATTAGCTGTAGAAATCAAAAGATGTCCGTTTTAAGAAAGCTTTTCGTTCCTACGTGCTTTCTTGCTAATGGCTGGCTACCTTGGATATTATTTTCACCATTAGTGTAGTCTGAAGTATGCTCTTTTGGAATAATTCTAGTGCACGAGCTTTTGTGACTATTAGCCCACGTGTGCACTGGATCAGTCGCACAATATTGTGATTATTGTAACTTTTTAATTTGATAATTTATCATAAATTTTAAATTTTTAATACAATTTACACCTTTTTTAATTCAATGTTTGATATCTTCAGCCCGTTCGCGGCGTGCATGTGCCTATTTCCGCACCTACCCTAGCCGAGCAACTTCGCAGTCACACTATTCTTGGAAGGACATGTGGCAATCACTCTAGACAAATTTTGTTCGCAGTTAGAATAGTTCTCACCTCAGCCTTCATCACGATAGCCGTGCAGTTGATTTTTCTGTAATGTGTAAGAAGGTCCTGTTGTGCAGGAGCGCGACGGTGACAGTAGGAGGGGTAGTAGGGCGGTAGTGTAAGTGTTAAAACTCTTCCTTGATCCGAAATCTGAAAATTCAGGGCAAAGACGAGCAAGAACGGTAACGCGGCTGGCTGCTGCTGCAGCTACTCCTGTTGTTTATGACTACGATGATGATGGTGGTTATCGTCATCTGTGGCATGCATCCCCTGAGGAGGACGGAGCAAGCACCAGACGACAGCAGTTGGCCTGAGGGAAATAATTATTCTGAGATGGGAAATACCAAAATTCCAAGCTGGCAATTAGTCGCCGCAACATCCGCGCCCCACAAATAAACTTGACTCAAAGCGCGGACTAAAACACCGGAAGAAAGACCAAGACAAGCACTGACTTCCGCGTGCATGTTTTTTTTTTTTCGAAGAACATGCATATATAACCAAGACACCAATGCAAGTACAATAGAAGTTTTTGCGCAGGTGTCTTGGTCATAAAGGCTTGTTATTCGGAATAAAAATGCACCCGGTTGTCAGCGCTTGTCTTTGGCGTTCTTTCTGTCCTTTTGTCTATGCACGCGTTGCATGTCAAGTTGCTTTATTATACAAACTAGCCCATACCCAAACTCTGCCCCACAAGTAGCCCTCCCATTTGATTGCGAGCCATCGCCGCAATTTTCTCTTGGGCCCAACGGTACAGACGGCGCGAATCAGCCGGCTATACCAATGTCGGTCTATATGTCCGTCTCCCACAGACGTTGTGCATTATTTTTGATTATTTTATTATTTGAACGTTTTCATGCTCTCACATAAAATTTTGCTACATTAGAACAACGTAACATCCGACGTTGTATCTCCCAGCAATTCTGGAAGGTACCGGCGTGAACAGTTGCGAAAACAGTCTCTGAAATCGTCGTACATAGAGCGCAGTTATCGCAGGCGTGACACCACAACTGTTTTCAGCATTTTTTTCAACCTAAATATGTATTATGTGCTTTACAATAACGCCAGACAGTGCACCTTTCCTAAGTGAAGCTGTTTTTGCATTCTATTTTTAATATTGCCCCATGCTCTCGTCCTGTAGTGGCATTTCGTAGGCCTACTTACCAGTCAACAGGTTTTATTTTGACTTTCACAAATTTGAGGTGTAATTGTGCCATATCACGACACCTGAAGAATTGCGCTTATGCATACACTTTCTGATTCCCTGCACTCTGCTGACGTCGAAACTTTCCTCGTGACAGATATTGCACTGGGCTAGGAAACAGGGGCAGCTTAGTGGTCTATGAGTACTCTCTCATGCAAACACAAACTCACGCAAATTTCGGAATGCTCAGCCACGCAAAGCCTAATAAGACAGTATATCGACAAGATAGCTGCGCTTTTTCAAGCAAACTCCTGGGAAGGGGAGACTGCTCCCAGATGGGTTGTTGTTGTTGTTGTTGCCTGTGACACGTGTGACTCCTACGCACGATGGAGAATTGGCCGAGAAATGGGTGGATTATTCCAAAATGACATAGAGCATAAATTTCCTAATATCTATGTGAACAGCATTGAAAAGGGTTAAACTACCTGTTAAAATAAAATCAGGAAGGTCATGTTGAATGAGTAATAATTAGTATAAAAATTAAAAAATAACAGTTTAGCAGGGCATTCGTTTAGATTCTGTGAGAAATGTTTGGACTGCGAAGCATTTATCCCTGTGGCTGAATCCCAAAGTGGACGCCCCGAACGAAAGGATTGCAGTTTCTGTCAAGTCCAGGCCAATACTTCGAAAAGGTATTTCCAACAGTCTTTTTATTAACGCACTAAAACGGTGACAAGATAGAAGTAAGTGCTGTATCGTCTCCTCCTCATTAGAAAAAGAACACAGGGGAGAGGGAACCAAACCCGACATGGGTAAATAGAAACTAAGGGACGGAACGCGCCAGCGTAATTTGCTGAGGCAGACCTCAAGCATCTTTGTGTAACATAATTCGCAATGCCAGGGAAATGCCAGGTGATTATACTCTGGAGAAGCAGTCAAATATGGGTTTGATAAGGCTAATCTCATTGATCGCATCCGAAATCTTGCCGCCGTGACCTGTGCTGTCAGTGGTAGAACAGGAAGAACAGGGCCGGATAGTGATGCATGTTCCAGTGAATCGGCAGTTTTATTGAAAAAACAAACCTTTATGACCAGGCACGCAAATCAAATGAACACATTGCACATGGGCAGGAATTACTAACTGGAAGAGTTTTAGTATGGATGACTCATTAGTAGTGGTAAGGCAAGATCATACAGAAAGGGAGTCAGTAAGAATAGTAGCCGTTGTATTCATTTGGTCTGATTTACGTGAAGCAAGGGTTACTGCTAACGAATCGGCCAGAAAAATAGGCACAAAATCAGGCAATATGAAAGAAAAATACCAGTCTAGCGCAGGACAAAATGGTCCCAATGCCAGCTTTTTCCTCGCACGGTGAGGCATCTGTTGCAATGATAAGATAATGTTTGTGTCTAGGTGCTTAGGGGGTCTTGCAACATGGCGTTTAAGATGCCGTAAGGGAGTGGTTTTGCGTGGTTTGGGAAAATGTCATCGAACCTGATGTCTGGGTAATGTGAATGCGTATTATTAGGAAGCACATCACGAATCTGCACATTTAATAGTTCAAGTAATGCTTGCACAAATATAATCTGTGGTCTATGAAACCTGGGCCATTGAACAGGAAAAAATAACTCTTAATTTGAGATGAAAATAATTTGAGGACGGTTTAATGGTGATTCATATAGCCTTGAGAAGGTCTGAACGGTCAGAAGGTGAAATGGGCATAATATGGGTGGGATTCTTGCTTCCAATTATAATACGGCATTTGCAACGTCTTTTCGAGGACCTAAGCACAAACGTAGTGCCTCTCGTTCTAACAAAACCAGCGGCAGAAGCTTGTACAACGGAACACCTAAGAATAAGACACATCCAAATTCTAACACGGGACGAACGTACATCTTATATACCATTAGAATGGATTTTCTTCGCATACCTGCTCTTCGATAGCTTGACTTGCGCAAAATGCCCATTTTACGAGCTCCTTTTGTCACAATGTATTCAATATGCGGCTGCTAGTTAAGATTTCCGTCGTAAATAACTCCAAGGTACTTTAGTGACTCTACTTGTGGGATATCTTCGAATATGTTTCCTGGGTCTTTAACTGGAAACGCAAGTAAATCACACTTATTAGCATTCAGGTTTAAGTGTAAGCTATCCAGCCAGTGTTGCAGTTCCCTTAGATACGACTGCAAAATTTCGTAAGGAGTGTAAATGTCACTAGCCATATCAAAAAAGGCAATGTCATCAGCATAAACGTAGGTACTGACACGAGGGTGAACGAAAATTCTGCTCAGTAAAATATTAAATAATACTGGTGAGAGTATCGAACCCTGAGGCACACTTCTTGTTTGCTTATGTTTACTAGAAGAATAGCCGCTTCGAAAACAATAGAATTCCCTCTCTTAAAAATTCATGCACCCATGCTACAATATAGCCTGGAAAACAACGGCTCTGTAAGCGATTTGTTGAAATTCTGTGTTCAGTGCTGTCATAGGCTTTACATATATCTAAGGTAACGAAAGCCGCCCATTGGTTTTTCTGTCTGGCGATGTTAATTCGATTTTCAAGGTCTACATCCGTGCCCCATATTGAATAGCCAGATTGAAATCCGATTGGGCAAGGACTCAACAATTGAATTTCGACAATAAACTCTAATATGTGTCCGAGAAGCCCTCTTTCAATAAGTTTCGCTATGTTTGATGACAAGGCAATTGGTCTGATGTTGTCGATAGTGTACCCTGCCTCTTGCTTTTTCAGTAACGGAATCATTTTGGTGATCTTCCATTCTTGTGGAATCCATGCATTGCTAACAGAGTAGTTTACCAAGTTCAGAAGCTCACGTGGAGCCTCTTGAAAGAAAATCTTTAACATTGCATTTGTTATTCCGTCCGGGCCGGGCGCTGTAAGTGGCAACCGTAACATGACTTGTGGTACTTCAGAATAGGATATTTCTTTGTTGTCCGAGAATGCAGGAGTAAAAACAGAAGTTTGAAGGTGCGTTGCTAGCCGGCTCTACAATCCTTTAGCCAATATCTCAAAGGAGTCCGGCATTTCCTGTGAGGTATAGACGATTGAGCCTACATTAACGCTCATTGGGTGTATGTTTCTAAATCGACGGTAAATAAGTAAAGCACGTTTGTTTTAGGATTTAGAGAGCTAATCGAAATGGTTTTTATTGTACTCATCTTTTGTGTGTTTATTAGTAAGTTTGAAAGTTGCCGAAATAAATTGATAATCTTTCCAATTTTGCGGGTTCTGATTATGTAGAAGTTTTCTCCAAGCAGCTTGCCTTCTTCGATAAACTCGCGTGCACTCACTGTTCCACCAGCGACTAGATGGGGAGCGCTTAGCTGTCTGAATTACAAATTCAGACTTTTGTCGAGACATCTGTAACGCTCAACAAATATTAAAGCCAATTTTTTCGTCAATACTATTAGTTAATGATGCAATGGTTGAGCGCAAGCAGTCTTTAAAATTTTGCATTTCACAAATATTCTGCCTTGTCGTTCAACGGATGTTAGAGGGCATGCAATTTCAAAGTATACCGGGAGGTGATCACTGTTTGTACCGAAATTAATCGTAGTCCAAGATGTCACGGCGACACTTGTGCTAGAAAACGTCAAATCTAACACTGAGCGAGATTGCCCACAGAGAAATGGAGGTCGTCTGACATTAGGGCATGAAAGATATTTGTCTATGGTCCAATCCCATAGACGTGTCCCACACGCCTCTGTTTTGTAACCCCACGACACGTGATGCAAGTTGAAGTCAACAGTAAGGACGACTACATTTTTGCAGCTGGCAAGCGCACTATACAATTGGTGTACAATGTGTACGACCGTAGGGAAATAAGCACTTATAATCAAAAATGAACGGTAGCCTGGGATGATAAGGTAGACTGCCAAAATTTCACATTCTGGAGACATTAACCTGAAAGCTATTTTCGCCTTATTACAGAATTTAGGTGATAAAAGAATCATTAAACCTCCTCCAAGTGAGAGGCGATCTAAAAGAAAAGATCGAAAATCTTTAAAATGAAACATTTTCTCAGGAGTAGGCCAGGTTTCTTGTAAGATTATGACTTCAGGATTAAGTTGAGTTAAGTAATTTAAGCCTGCTGAAGCAGAGAACAAGGAACGACAGTTCCATTGTAGCACTTTTAAAAAAAGCTATGGTGGTGATCTAATGGATATTCAGCGACTACCGTCACAATGAGCTTTCTTGGATGACAATGAGAAATAGGACCACCCTTTTTGTTTTTGGTATATGCACAAGAAGCATTCACTGGAGACCCAGTTCACTTTTGCGACCTTGTATCATGAACAGTTTCCAAGTCGACCTGCGAGTCTGACTGACGCGAAGAACAAATATCGGATCCCGCCAATGGTGGATCCGATGTCGTACTCGGCGCTAGGGCTTAACTGGCTACCTCTTCTGCAACATAACAATCGATTTGGTGATTGGTGTGGCAGCTATTTGCAACAGCTGTGTCATCTGCGCAGTAAACACTTGTGAAATACATTCGGTAACACTTGTGACAATGTGTTGCCTAGCCTTTGTCATTGCTTTTTCAACTGCTGATTCAGTGAGCTAAGGCAAGTTGTCTTAATGCAATGTAGATTGCCTCGCAGTGACGCCAGCGTATCCAAAGACCCTTTCCTAGACGACAGCAATAGCTTCTCGCCTCGAACATAGTCGCCTGTCAATTATCCCGAGTAACTGCATTTCGTTAGCTCTAGCCGAGCAGTTTCAATAATCAACCGCACGGTTTCCTTCACATAGGCAGCACGTTTCGGCTTCAGCTGTGCATTAATTGGGGAAATGGTCGTTACGACAAGCGCGACAGCATCCATTTGATTTGCAGCCTCCTGCTTTATGGCCAAAACGCACACAGTTCTGACACTGAAGTGGACGGGAAGCGAGAGGTTCCACTTTTAAAATAAATGACCACACTTTTATTTCAGATGGGTAGGACATGCCAGCAAACGTAGCAATAACCGATTCTGTGGCAACCTTTTCCCCGTTTACGAGTCGGTTACATCGGTATACAGCTATGACGCCAGCATCAGACAGTTTCTCCAGAGTCTGAGTTGGACTCAACCGAGAGTCTACGCCCCGGACAATGCCCTGAGTTAATGATAGATGAGGAGGATACACGCACTCACCTGGACAGATGCGAAAGTCTTGCACTTTAGGAGGTCTGCAACACAGGTCCTACAAACTATCCCACCTCTTGCAAATTGTCGGACATCGCTTTTCATCTGGAAATGATGCGTCAAGGCTTGGAGCTCGGCCTTAACAGCTTGTGGGCAGTTCACCTGGATAAATCCACCATTCGAGGGCACCACCGTGACAGGGATGCTGCTCACACCGCTGCGGAAGAAAGATTGAGAAGGCAAATCATCAGGAAAAACGGAGGCTGAGCAAGGAGAGCCCAGGAGAGTTTTTAGACATCAGTGCTGCTTCAATCGGGAAATACGTCCGACAAAAATTATACAAGTAAGATAACTAGGTCAAATCCACCCAATAATTAGTTAAACCACCAGGCAAGTTCGAGTTTCGGCTCACCGGGGCGGAGAACCGAACGCTAGATCGAACGCCGAGGATGGGTAGCCCACAAAGGAGCTCCTTCTTCTACTTCGTTCCTTCCTAGCGACAGCTGAAAATCCTTCATCTACTTCATCCACCAAATAATTGAAACAGTAGAAGAAGATGAAGGAGTCAAGACCCCGATATTTCTGACCAATCTGCATGTACAGCACTTACAGCATCTTCAATTACAAAAATTTTCACAACCTATCCGGCCTGGTACTTCCGCAGTTACGGAAAGTACACTTGCTTTTAGGACCGGTGCATCCTGGATTCCACTTGAATCAAATGGCTGATTACCTCGCACGACTCTTGGTCAATCCCTGTGAGTGGGTAAGCGCCAAACTCATCAAGGACATCATCATCATCGGCAGCACGAGCATCCCTCAATGGCTCTGTCATATCTTTTTCGCCGACATCAGCTTATGAAACCACGGCTAGGCCGAGGAATCGATCCATCTGGCAAAACTCCGCAATATTTATACTAAAATCGGCTTCTGAATTGCACCAGCTTTGCTTCCCGTGGTATAACAATGGGTGTTCGTGAAAGGCAATTTGACGTTTCCGGTACAAAACTGGAGATGCCGCATTGCGCCTCTAAATTTTTACTTACACAAGTCTGGTCTCGCTGTGTGTTCTCTATGTTCTTTTTGTAATGCATCTGGATGTATTGAGCCGTTTTTTCTCTCGTGCGCCAATCTTTAGCACAAAGTAAACCCTGAATTTTAATTTAGACAACTTGGACTTTTCTTGACAATACCAACCATTCTTTATTTTGGGGCGACTTCACTTGTATCCAACCACAGGGATGCTTTCATAACAGTATACAATTTTATTAGAGAAACAAAAAAGAGTATTCGCTGAATTTCTTAACGGTATAATTATTGCTATTATTTAACTTCTTTATATTACATTATTTCATCTCAAATTTCTTGACAGCCCCTTTAAATCTAATTTGTAAGGCGTAATTTTCTGATCCTCTCTCGGCTATTTAATTGTCTACAAAAAAATCTAATAAACATGCTTCACACCGCCGGCTTTTGGGGCAATACTTGGTAGAGGATATGAGCCAGTACTTAGTTTCCAAGACAAGTAATTGAAAGCGCAGTGGCTGCCTCATCTGCTTGGGTGAGGTCTCTGACCCTGATCGATGTGCTACTTCAGAGTTTACCATCATGGTGTATGAATTACTGCTATCGTCATGATGCCTCTAACCGGTCCTTCCGCGTCTGTCAATAGCGCGTTGCTGTCATTATTTTATTGTTATTCTATGGCGAGCAAGACTCGTATGGGCAACAGCACATCAGTCTGTACATGGCAACGAAGGTCCGCAAGCCGACGCCCGATCTCTCCAGCACACCGGACGAACATTACCGAAACCTGCTGCCAACAGTCTGAAATTCGACAACACCACAGAATGTGGGAAAGGGACTACACGCAACCGTGTAAATAGCTAGACAAGGAACAAGAAATAAAGCGAGAAAAGAATACGGATTAACGCGTACTCCAGCCCAAAAAGAGTGCACGGATGTCACCAACAACACTGAACCAAAATGCGCACATGGAGGCGGACCTATAACCCATTTTGTGGGTCTGTCAAAACAACACAGAATTATAAGTAATGGAAGATGGGTCTGTCGAATGTCTGTCAATAAAGGGTCTGTCAAAACAACACAGAATTATACCTAATGGAAGACTATTGAGCTGTGGAAGGAAGTATTGTCTGGCGTAAACCCGAAAGCCCCGCGAGCGCTAACCGAGTGGGCGACATTGGCTGCAAGAGCCAAGGGACTCCCAGAATATATGCAGACGGGCCACCAATATTTAAGGTAAATAAAGTGATATCACACTGATCAGTCCAGTAATAATCGTTTGTTCTCCCGCCTATTAGGTTGGGTCATGAACAAAGATAGAAGTTGCTTAGGCACATAACTAACCAGTGCTAATGAACGAGGAAATGAGACTGAAAGATAAGGAGGAAGAACGATTTCCACACTAGGCACGCAGAAGCCAAACGGCCTTCGTCTTATAATTCTTCTCAACTGGTCATGCAGGCTTGGTGCATGTCAAGAAAACCGGCAGCCCTTTTGTGGCTCTCCACCTTGTAGAATCACTAGTCCGCGGTCCTATAATCTTCTATAGTGTAAAGATACAGTAACTTCTAGGGTCTCCTATTCGGTAAAAGTACATGAACCTCATTTGCTTAAACCTGTATTAGGGACAAGTTTCTTATGTTCGTATAATGGGCAAGCGTACAAGACGTGTTCTAAACTAGGTTTTGCGAGACATGTTCGTCCGTGATACGGGGATGGAGTTAGAATCGTGTTCTGAGGGGATCTACGTCGACTGGATAGCAAGCAACTTGTGTCACCCCATTTCAAGTTGCTCATCGTTTTCAATTATCGTTACCAGATGGACTATGACGGGCTTGAAACTATACCGAGTTTTATGGGTGGCTCTGACACGGAGCAATGGTCGGCAATTTTTGCAAGTATAGGATCGCCTTCAGCAAGCAACAGTACTCTTTTTACTTTTTCTCTTCCTCATCTTTATCATCGTTATTATCATCGTCATTAGCATCATCTGCAGGCTCATCATCATCTGTGTTACAATTGAAACCATCTGACATTCAAATTAGGATTGAACAGGTGTCCGTAAAAACTATTCAAATGCCCCCTTTGTCAAGCTTAAAGCCTTGCGCTCCTGAATATTCACTTCATCTTTAGCACGCTGCTAATGTTCCCAGTATGCCCCGATTCTCGTTTATGAGAATTGTGTGCGTCGAGGATTGTATATTATGTGATTTAATTTGTGTGTTGATTGTCTTTAATGCTTTTTTTTCTCTGGAGTGCCTTAGTACAGGTATGTCCGGTGCATCAGGCGACAACATTGGTGAACGAGTAACCGTGAATATATTAACTAAGCAGCATGCACTCTACATTCACAATGTTGCCCATGGAAGGATGTTCGTTTTTTGAGAACGCAGACACCTCATAAATGGACGGTATTCTACGATGCCAAATCACGCTACAGGCATTAAAATGTGTGTTAAAGAAAGGACCATACTACCTGCTCGTGATGGAAATCGCCGAACGTTTTTTAAGGCCCACGCCGCCAGTGGAGAAAAGCCGCACTGTCTCATCCAGTGGTGCGCACTAATTGTTTAAGATGTGTGCCGCACCAACAAAATCATAGAGACGGATCTACAGACAGGCAACATGGATAGCAGGCTAGGCCACCAATATCTTCTCGAGAAGTGTAAAAGCCAAAGCAAGCACAGAAAAAAGATAGCCGAGATCAACAAGCAGATCGACGAGCACTGCCAAGCCTTGTCTAGGCAGCAATGGGACGAAATGGGCAATTTGATTGACGAGCAGGTGCGCACGGGAGGCATGTGGAACGTTCTGAAACACTTGCTGGACTACGCCGGCACCAAGTCAAACCAGAGAATTGTCCTCGAAGAATTGTCCTTTGGGAGAAAGGCCGCAGAAGCTGTAAAAAAAGAACTTCAAGCTGACTGACTTCCTGCCAAAAACCAGAAACGTGTTGTAGTCAAGTTACTAAAGAGCATGCACCTTGAGGCCTTAAGCAAGGTAGTCGAAAAGAAGTGACAAGTCATATGGAAATCTTCACCGGTAAAACCCACAAACCGGACTGCCCCCTTCGAGCCATCTTTCAGAGAAAGAAACGTGGCAACGAACGATTGATAACTACCAACAGTTGGCAAGCACCCGTTTCAATATGCTGTACAAAAAAAAAATTGGAGGACGCTTAAGCTTCGCCTTCAAGAGTGGAACGCGATAGCGTTCCCGTCGACCCGCCAATGGGTGTAAGACAATGGGCTACAGGGCAGCCATCACTTACGAGGCGCCCCGCATCAGACGCGGTGAGCGTCGAGCCATATGGTCGAGCAACGCGGCGTTCGGCGCAGCAACGAAACGTGCGCCTGAGCAAGCGGAGCGAACCAAAGAACTCGGTATTCTGGAGGGGGAAATGATGCACGCCAGCCAAACGCCGTGATCGGCACGGGCAGAGAGATAGAGAGATAGTGATCTAAAGAAAGCAAGGACGCTTGATTCTACAGAGGGAGCAAGGCGAAGCGTTGTCAAGGGAGAGAGTCCGAGCCGCGACAGCTCCAATGCGCGCGTGGCGCGCCATCTGTCGGGGCAGCGCCGTACATGGAGAGGAGGGGGTCTTCTGTGTTTGCCGCAAGATGGCTCTCCGTGTGCGGAAAGCGCAGAAGAAATGCAGCGAAACGCACTTCGCTACTCGTGTAATTGCGACTTCTGTAAGTTACGTGTTCATAATTACCGATATACACCACAGTATAACTTTCCACGGCTCGTTTCGAAGGCAACACCGCATTCACTAGAGGCGCGTTTGTACCTTTTAGAAGCATCGAAATCGTGGCTGAGTGGTAGCGTCTCCGTCTCACACTCCGGAGACCCTGGTTCGATTCCCACCCAGCCCATCTTGGAAGTTGCTTTTTATTTATGGAGTGCCTGCCGTGATTTATGGCTCACGGTCAACGCCGCAAAACGCCGACGCCGACACCGACGCCGACGACACCGGCTTTTCTGCGACACGAGCTCCTTAACGCTATCGCGTTAAAACATCTGCGCTCGTGCTGTGTTTCTCCTTCGCTTGTCCTCGTCTTTTCGCGCTGTTTAAACATCCCCTCACGTATGAACCAACTAGCGCTCAAGAACTTCCTACTAATTGCAACACCGTCTGTTTCAGTTTCACAAACTGAACAACCTGAATCTTTTAATACGCTTCTACAGTTATTGAATATTTGTTTATTTATTATGCGAAGCATATTACGAGAGGTCAACCCAGCTCCTCAGGCGCGGCGGTGTCGCCTTCAATACCACGTGGCACCGTGACGTCACGACAGAGGAGAAACGGGGCTCCAACTCGCGCCGTCGCTCGCGGCGTCGCGGCGGTATATAAGCAGCTGCGCTTGCCTCTGCTAGACACTCACGAGGTGAGATGCCTCCTGGAGACAGAGCTGCTCGTTGGAATGAGAAGCGAAGGTTGCGGCGTGCTACAGAGACTGATTTTCTAGGTGGCTTTGGCTCAACTCTTGCAAGATGGGCTGGGTGGGAATCGAACCAGGGTCTCCGGAGTGTGAGACGGAGACGCTACCACTGAGCCACGAGTACAATGCTTGAAAGCGGTACAAAAGCGCCTCTAGTGAATGTGGTGTTGCCTTAGAAACGAGCTGTTTCTAAGGCTCAGGCGCGCGTCGCTTGCTCAGGCGCACATTTCGTTGCCGCGCCGAACGCTGCGTTGCTCGACGCTCACCGCGTCCAATGCCGGGCGCGTAGTCTTTTTTTTTTTATTGCGACAGCGTGCCTTCTGGCATAAAGAAATGTTTAAACATGTAAATACACTCCGGATTCGCGGAGGAAGTCAAGCAATGTCCGGTGGTGGGGCCCCAAGATCCAACTTTCTACGTCCGGTGGCCGACCTGGGGGTGGTCCACAGCGAAGCAGGTGTTTCTGGCGGAGGGCATGTAGAGAAGGGCAAGTCCAGAGGAGGTGCCCAGTGTCCACCTCGCAGACAGGAGCGGGACAGAAGGGGCAGGAATCGCTCATGGAGGCACGGTACTGTGCCGACCACGACCAGGTTATCGCAGGGGTGAGGGCGACACGGAGGCGTAACCTTCGTAACAAGACCTCTTCCCAGCGCGCTAGGCCACCGGGGAGGTCGGTGCCACACGGTGGGAGAAGTGCTCGCGTGGCGCGCCGAAGGTGTTCTTTTTCTGCGAGGAGCTTTGTCTCCGGAGAGATGGGGGCCAGTTGAAGTGGACGCGAAGGTTTGTTGTGGCTCGCTGCATCCACTAAGGCTTGTGTGGGATGCGCATTGCGACGTATCCATTGTACACGTACTGTAACGGATAATTTTTCCACTGTGTCCTGAATCTCCTGTGCCAAAACGCCGGAATTCAGAACACGCCGCAGACAACGGATGGCAGCTGAGGAGTCGGTGAAGATATCAATGTGTCTCCTAGATGGCGGAAGCAGCGGACAGAGGATGGATACTGCGTCTCGGATTGCCAAGAGCTCCGCCTGTGTCGACGGCCAGGCAGGGGAGCAAGCATACGAGCAGGTTGCGATGTCTGACAATATTTCAGGACAAGCGATAGCCGTGGTGACGTGATCATCACTCACACTAGCGTCGACATACGCTACATGTCTGCACGAAGAGCTTGCACTCGTAGCTGATGGGCTATTTGCTATCATACTCGACTCTCTAAAGTGGCCAATGGATCGTGTGTGTATGCGAGTCAGAGGCCGATTGTCCGTAACTTGCTGATAAAGCCATGGTGGTCGTGGCGAGCAGGAATCGCACGGTATCACTGAACCGTCTGCCATATACTTCTCAAGAGCTGCAGCTTCAGGTATATTATTGCACTTTGCGGAACGAGCTTGGCGACGCTGGTAGACCAGTTCGTCTAGCGTATTTAATTGCGCTTCGGCCTGGAGTGCGTGAATGGGTGTAATTTGTGGGAGGCCCGTAATAACCCGCATTGCTGCTCGATTGATAGATTCCAAGCGGTCCCACTCTGCTCGTGTCATGTGGTGAAACTGGGCTTGGTATATCAATCTGGGCTGTAGCACAGTACGTATGAGGAGGCGGGCAATGGTGGTTGTGGCACCACCTGACTTTTGAGAAATCCTACGGATGAGGTGCAGCATTTGGGATGTCTTCTGACGTGCTGTGCGACTCCAGGGGCCGGCGGAGCCGGAATCGTACAAGTCAAGGCCGAGGACTCGGAGTGAGTTGACGATTGGAATTCTGTTTCCGTGCAAGAGAAGGACGATAGGGGTGGTGTTGAACGCACGGCGGCCGCGCGCCTTCGCGACCGGAAGCAGAGCCGTCTTTTCAGGCGACAACGTAAGTCCCAGAAAAGAACACCATTGATCAGTAATCGTAAGAGCGAGCTGCAACCTTGTGGCTTGAATTTGGAGAGACGGGTGGATAGTCCAGACTGTGATGTCATCCGTATAAATGAGTGCGTGCAGGTCAGCAATGTCGCCCAATCGCCATACCAAGGGTAGGAGGCTAATGTTGAAAAGTATGGGGGCCAGCACTGACCCTTGCGGTACACCGCGATGTGGGCGAAAGGATCCCACATTCTCCTTGTTGATGCGTATGGCGAATTCACGAGATGTAAGAAAGATGTGAATAAACTTGCATATGTGGGCGGGTAAGTGAATCCAGTGCAGCACTTCAACGAGGGCAGCGTGGCTGACGTGGTCGTATGCTTTGTGCGCATCCTTGCCGAGCACGGACCTCACTCGGGTCGATCGGCCACCAATCAAAACCATAGAGGACAAGTGACCTAGGCCGTCTTCTGCGCCAAGGTGGGGGCGGAAGCCAACTTGCGACGGGTGGTACCAGTGATGTACGTCTAGCCACCACTGGAGACGGTTAGCCACCATGCGTTCCAACAATTTCCATAATGTACACATAAGAGAAATTGGTCGAAGATTTGATATGTTGTCATGAGGTTTGCCGGGCTTTGGGATGGCGATTATAGCTGCTTGCAGCCAGTGCTCCGGTACTTCTCCTGACAGCCATGCAGCGTTTAACGAATTAAGAACATCTTCCAAAGTGGCTCCTTCTAGGTTTTTAAACGCTTCATAGGTCACGCCGTCAGGACCCGGGGCCGTCTTCAATTTCGCTTGGTCTATTGCAGCGAGAAATTCAGCCACCGTAAACGGAGACTGCATCCCAGCGATAGCGTGAGTTGATGGGAGTGCCCCTGCACTCGGCGGAAGCGTAAATGGGGCGGAGACCACAGGTGGCCGCGTATCATAACCGGGAAATAATGCCTGCGCCATGTCAAATGTAAAGGCGTCTGCGGTCTTGCCAGACGCGAGGCACGCGCTGGAACCTGGGTCAGGAGAGCGTCCACCAACTTCCATTGCTCGGAACGTTCTCCAAATTGAGGCGGCGCTGGTGGTTGGACCTAGCGAAGAACACCAGGCCAACCAGCGTTGACGTGAGAGGCGGCGTTCGTGGCGTCTAGCTGCAGCTGTCAGCTGACGGTGGCGGAGTTGAGCCTCCACGGAATCTGGGTGTCGGCTGGCTTGAACCTCCGCTTGGCGACGCTGTGCCCAAAGCTGCAGGAGTCGAAGATCTGGCGCCGGACGAGATTCCTCGACCCATGACGTTAAAGTGGCTGTTTTGACCGCCGATTGTAACATTGGGATGGGGTCGCATAGAGGGGCAAGAGCGTCCCTTGATAACGAAGCACGAAACGTGTCCCATTCAATCACCCTACATTGGCGACGGAGGCGGTCAGTTTTCTGAGGGGCTAAGCCGAGCCGAATGGGATGGTGATCACTCCCCCAGCAGTCCGGTTCCCGATGCCAGGTAAACTGTCTGATGGCCCAACCACCAGGCCAGGTCCGGTGAATACGCTGGCATTCGTGGGTGGGTGCAACGTCGTGTAGGCATGGATACGTCATTAATGAGATTAAAGTTGTTCTGGGTGAGAGTATCAAGGAGGAGACGTCCACGTTCACTAGACACATAGTACCCCCACTCACGGTGAGGAGCATTGAAATCACCGACGATGAGAATAGGACAGCCAGGATGATGCCGACGAAGCCAGGTGATCCACCCTAGACGAAGACGGGGCGCCTGTCCCGAGTGAGGACGCACATAACACGACACAAGCACAACAGCACACTGAGAGAGTTGCACCTTTACAGCCACGACCTCTTGCCAGGCAGTGCACCATGTCACCATAGGTATAGCCGTCTGAACGAGGGAGGTACGAACATATATAGCTGCTTTGCCTGGTTTATCACCCGACAGGCACGCACGGCGATCTGGGATGGAAGGTGTTGCGTAGCTAGTAAACTCCGAGATTCGAGGAAGAGAGTTCTGCTCCTGCAGGAGGAACGCCCAAGCTCGAAGTGAGCCCAAGCGAATGCGTTCTCGGAGCTCGCCAACCTTGTTAGCGAGACCCCGACAGTTCCACTGAATCACATATGAAGGCGGGTTGGAGGCCATTGTGGTAGCCATCATAGTAAGTGATCCGCAAGGGTAGCAGTTAGGGCCTGTAACTGTTGCACAACATAACGCAGAAGCGATGCCGGGTCGGAGGCGAGTTTAGGCGCAGGTTCACGCACAGACGCAATACCTGACGCCGGCACTGGTGAATGACATTTATGAGGCGTTTGTGCCGCCGATGACCTATTTGTTGTCGACGAAGTGTTCGCAGTGACAAGGCGGTTGCGGCGAGAGTTGAGTTTGGATAGTTCCGTTTGCAATTTTTCGATGTTGCGATCGATGTCACCCAATTCCTTTTGAAGTTCCTCCTGGGCCGTTGAAGACGCACGATGCCTGTGGCGAGTCCGGCTAGTAACATCGCTGTAAGTTGCCTGAGGAGTAGATACCCCCTTAGATGATGAGGGGTCGTCTTCCTCGATGGCTTCATCCTCTTCTGTTAGCGGAGCGAAGCGGTTGGGAGACACCAACAGGTCCTGGGTATGTGGAGTAGGGCGAAAAGTGCGAACGCCGCGTTTACTTTTCTGAGCCTTACGTTTCGTTGGGCAAGCGCGATCCGTTATTGAATGGTCATTGGATTTGCATAGACCACATCGGAATGCTTGGGAGGTGTTTGGCTCATTTGTCTGCACCGGAGCCGGGTTAGGGCACGATGCACGCATGTGGCCTTGTTGTAGGCACTGGTAACAGTATACTACGCTTGGGCATATGGACGAGGTCGAAGGACGCACCCATTGTAGATAAACCGTTTGGGTGGGGTAGCGGGCCCGGAAACTGTTATCAGGCATGTGCGACCACGTCCTAGGTAGCGGGCTAGCAGCACATGATGAGTGTCACAAGTCAAAGTATCACGTAGAGTTTCCGGCGGTTCGTCGGGATCGACCCCTGTTACCACGTAGCGAGAGATGTCCGTGCCAGAGAGCAGGTATGCTTGAACGGGCAAGACGCGTCCACTGGGAAGGGTGATTGCTGTCAATGTGCACAGGGCACACACTTTCTCTAAGGACGGCACCCACACCGACACCGTGTCGGAGGCCCGGTGATACGTGTAGCCTGAGAAGCCCGTCGCGGTGACGCAAGAAGCGAGCGTTTTCTGAAGGGTCGTCGTAGGGATGTCTTCTATGTTGTAGCCTTCCTTTGGACGGATGGCAACTTTGTACGATGCAGGGGGGCTGTTAGACAGGCGTTCCGGGAGAGCATCTGGATTCAACAGACACGGACGCTTCTGGACAGTAGCACCTGACGAGGCAAGCACTGGAGACGCGCCCGGTGATGCAGCGTTGCACAGAGACGCCTGTGTTCGCGGGTCCCCTACCTCGTCTTCCATCGACTCTTCGTTGGTGGCGGTAACCGACTCAGCAGCAGGAGTAGTCGCCATGATCTCCACAGCTAACTGCTGCCGCAGCTGCTCTTTCTTGCGCGGCGTTATTGCGCCTTGGCGGGAACGCTGTTCACGCGATGAGGCGGCTAGGCCTAAAGCGCTCTGACTCACTTTAGGCGACGCTGTCTTGCCCCCGGGAGCATCCCGGGGGCCGTCGATGGCTCGGTTCGGTGCCACAGGTGGACTGGCTGCGAGGAGCGGCCAGAGGTGGCGGAATTTCACAGTTCCAAAGGGAAAAAAAGCGGGCGCGTAGTCGCTGCGCCGTAGCCCATTGTCTTACGCCCCTTGGCGGGTCGACTGGAACGCTGTCGCGTTCCACTCTTGAAGACGAAGCAGAGTAACGCATGAGTTGTTTCTTCGTCTAGCCGAACCAAATATAGCCAAGCAACAGCAGTTCACCAGGCTAAACAGTGGCTTAACAACTAAAATAAAGGCTAGTATGCTTCGCATCCTGGGCTTAACCTTAGCTAAGCCACAGCCATTTTTTATTTATTTATTTATTTATTTATTCATACATTTATTTGTTTGTTTGTTCAATACCCACAGCACCTTTCCACACATTACAAGGGGAAAATAAAGAACATCAAGCGCATTCACGCAATACGAATTAGAAATAAATAACACATTACGAATGGTAAGTACAATGATCAAATAATTATAGACACTAGTTGCATGCAGAAAAAGAAAGAAACGTAAGCAATGTCGTATCGATGCAGCCAGGCATAAAGGAATCATTCCATAATACATCAACCACTGACGATGGTTGATGTAACATCACAGAACTCATTACAGAACCCACGCGCTCTTCAGCCACGTCAGCCAGTATCCTCGACTTCATTCTGACTAATGGCCCCGCCTCCTGTTCTCATATTACTCTTCTCCGTGGCTTGCCCGCGCCTACCATGTACACTGGTCAAATGACACAAACGCCAAATAAAAAGAAGTAACGTCTAAGTGCATGCCATGGTAGAAAAAAAGCTAATTATGCAAGTGTCATTTCGGAGTTATCATTGTGTAGAGAGCAATTTTTAGAGGACCACATGTCACGAATACTTGAGGAAAACTGGTTGTTTCCAGGGTTACGTTTTGTAGGCTAATTGAGAGGTATATACGACTTATTACTATAAAATGCATAAACAACACACCATGGTTTAATAATCAACTCAAAAGTATCAATAACAAGAAGAAGCGTCTCTATCGAAACGCTGACAAAAAACAGGCAGTCTGTATCTTGGAAACGATACGAAAATGCGATCCTCAGTACCAATCACGGCTGAAAGCAACACGTGGGCATTTTTTCCTTCATCACTTGGCATTGATGCTTATCACTAATCCTCACAGGTTCTGGAGCATAATAAATCCAGTTTCTTATCCAATGTTATCCTCGCATATTCAGAGAGCGAAATAGTTGGCGAGATAGTTTCGGTCTTCATGTGTCCGCAAAAAAATGACACGTTTTCCTCAGTGTTGGTCATGAAGATATTACTACGTGTACTACATTAGGCGTGCTTTCTGATGTAGGCATGTCTGAAATAGTAAGTGATGAAGAAGGTATTTTTCTTCTTTGACGAGCCGATTAAAATTATCCTCTACGTGTGATCAAAATTGATTCAATCACAAAATATTAAAAACACAGCTGAACGACTATCCCGTGCACTCTTCGCGATGCTTTCACATTCCTTGTCTAACTCGAGCATTCCAAATGAATGAGGAATGGCCAAGGTCTTTCCAGTCTTCAAGTGCAGCAAGTTGCCACTTCACCACTCAACTACAAACCCATATCGTTAACAAGTACAACCTGCAAATTATTAGAACAGGTCGTACATTCACAGGTACTGAAATATTTCGAAGAGCACAACGTAATTTTTATGTATCGGCGTGCATTCCGCAAGGGATATTCACACGACACGCAGATAGCTGGCTTTATTGTTGACCTGCAGTCATCCATAGGTGCTGGTATTCAGATCGACTAAATATTGCTTCATTAAGGTAAGGCATTCGACCGTGTTCCACACCACTGTCTTCGAACTGAACTAGCGAGGCATAACAATCATCCGCTAGTTATTGCATGGAATAACGATAACGACTTCTTATCTTATGCAGGATGCAGTTCCCATCACAAACAATTTTAGCCCTTCATGTGGCCAGGCAGCGTGTTTGGGCCGTTAATCCTTCGCATTTTCATTAACCATTTGCCAGGCATCATTTCATTCAGACTGAGACTTTTCGCATATGACTGCGGAATTCACCGTAACATTTATTCTCTAATTGTTGCATAGGCTCTTGAAACAGAGACCTTAACTCTGTAAGTGTTTGGTGCGGTAATATAGGTCGATGTCACTAAATTCCTCAAAGACTAAATTCATGTCTTTTACTAATGAAACTACTACACTCCAAACGTTCTACGCAATAATCGAAACTAACGTTGAGCTTGTATCCAGTTATTAATACGTAGACCTCTTGCTTTGCACCGACCTTACGTGGAAAAGCCACATTGAAACCATTTTAGCATCTGTTAACCGCTGTCTAAGCCTCATCAAACGTTGTCTGACACATGACTCACCCCTCTTTACGAATCTAGCACACACTACAATAATGCGACCAAAGGTTGAGTATGCGTAGGCCTTACGGGACCCAGAAGAAGAGTATGTTATTAAAGATATCGAATCTGCAAACGCGTGCTGTGAGGTCTATTTTTTCGGACTATTCAGGAACAAGCAGTGTCACACAGTGTAGACAGCGTGCTGAATTCGAGAATTTGTCAGTTCGTCGGCAAAATAGCACCAATACTACTCCTTCGAAAACATTATCACCGCCCGTTCCTTCATGATTTTTTCACGCCCAGTCCTCTATAATTCTTCATCGTGATCATCTTTCCAAGTAAAACACGTTTTTCGCTTTTTCGCCGCACATCACAACACGCTCATTTTTTCATACTACGCAATACAACCCAGTGGAATAAGCTGCCATCTGATAAAGGAACAGAACTCGACTTTAATCAATTTTAGAACTTTTCCGATCAGACCTTATGCGCTGAATGTTCATCAACTGTGCTCGTCCCCTTCTTATCGCTCTCCCTGTTTTAATTTCTCTTTTTTCGTTTTTTATATTTACTTATTGTTAAAACGAACTGTTTAGGGGCACTGAACTTTAGTGTTTTGCATTGTATAACCATTGCATGGTTCTACATTACAGAAAGTGAATCTAACGCAAGTTGTGCTTACATTTCGTTTAGTGTGGTTGCCTTTATTGTTTTCCGCGTTTCTTTTTTACCGTGTACATCGTTGTCACCTGTTGCACGTTACCTTCCACAATTTTTCATATCCCCCCTGTGTAATACCCTCCAACGGAGGGCCTTACGGTATAATAAGTATACTAGTACGTAAATAAATAAATAAATAAATAAATAAATAAATAAATAAATAAATAAATAAATAAATAAATGTGTGACGACAGTTTAACGGTTGCCGCCTAATGCAGACTAGCAAATATATTGTGAATTCCTGCAAAAATATAGTCATAAAAAGGATTAATCTATTTAAAGAAGTTCTAAAATCTTTTTATGTCTAAATATTGTTGTCTGTGTTGAAGAAGTTAAGAGGTCTGATCCCGGCTTATTTACATGTAGGCTTTAGCTAAGCTAATACTTCAACGCTTACCTAAAAGAAGGCATGTGGCAAGACGTCAAAGAAAGTAACCATCCCAATTCTGTTCTGCTCCCCTACAATTCAACATCCAAGCGCGGCAGCTGAGCATTGTAATAGACTCCAGGAGACTGCGTACTATCAATACATAAAGCAGCATCTGTTAAGAACAGGTAGACAATCAAAGAACAAGTAGAAAGTATGGTTGCAAAGTACCTACCCTTGCCGCAAGCTATATTACTTTGGCGCACACGTTCGAAATTATTGCTTAGATTACAGTGGAGCGCCATAGATGAACCGGTACATCAAAGGAGACCTAATTAACTTAATATGAGGCTTGGTGTGCTGGCCGTTTTCACAAAGAAATGTGTGGCGCTCTTGTGCGTATTACAGAGTTTGTGAGCTCTAAGAAGTAGAGATTCGCACTGGCCAGTGATATTCAGTAATGCGGCAGAACTCGTAGCTTCAATGTTATCAAGTATTCCTTGATGTTTGAAAAGTGAGATATGCTTAAAATGATGCAATACGTTTGATGATGATGATAATGAATACACACATGCAAACAAAAATGTGTTTACAGCGTACTAGAGGTAATATTCTCGGTTTTCAGCTTTTGCTTCATTACCCATATGTCATCTTTGTACAGCTTCGCAGAGAGGCTTTTGTGGGTTAGAACATCCAATTATTCTTGTCTTGCCTTTAAACTTCACCTAGCTATAAGGTCAGTTTATTTTTATATTACAGGATCCCTGAACTTTGTTTGAAGATCAGATTTAATTAGTGAAAAAGAAACGTCACTTTTATTTCAACCAGGAGGAACTTTCGTGTGTGAATATTCAATGCATTACCAGTGCTAGGCGTACACATTCGAACCTAGTCTTTCGCAGATCAAGAAGGCTCCATGTAGTGCTACTGAACCAAGAAACGTTCCACACGAAGGAAATTCCAGTGTTTAGAAGTGGAGCTGTATGGTCTTTGTTTAGTTATAAATTGGAGAATATATTGAAAGTTAGAAACATGTTCAAGCATATTAGCATTGCATCAATATGCGTACTGCGAAACAATTCAAAGAGAACCTTAAAAAAACCATCGAAAACGACTGTCAAACTCTAGCGATTTTTTCATGGAAGATCTCGCGCGATATGCTGCTGGGTTGTGGCTAAACTTATAGATCAACTGTATTTGTTGATCGTACCCGGAGTGCGAATGCTGTGTGGTTGCATGAATGGCTCGACGCCAAGAAGCTATTTTCTGCCCGTTGCGCACGAAATTATAAAAAAAGAAGGCGGATGAACAGGAAGTGGCGTTTCAGGAGATCATGGCAGAGAGTTGAAGCAGCAACACTTATTGCTTTTGAAATCTTCAATCCAGGGTCACCTCTAGCGATGTTTCTGATTCGGCGACATGTGCTCTTAACCGCTTCACAAAGCAATAAATTACCATATAAATATAGTAATTTATTGTTTTGTATATATATATATATATATATATTCCAGGCAACGATACGCAGATGCGCTAAGCTTCCCACTCGAACACTCCGTCTTGGACCCGCAGTTTTCACTTCACTGCTTTAATCAGGGCCCGACGCGAAAATACACTCTTCTGCGCAGTTTCGTTTACATATTAGCCAAGCGTACGAAGTGAACGCACTTTCTGAAATACCACCCCTCTCGCAGGCCTTGTGCGGACTGTAATGCCACAAACTTATTCTATCAACTACACCACCGAGACTACAGGTAGACATTCACTAAGATTATTACCCCACGCGACATGTGCAAATGCGATTCGCACAGATTGATGAGGTAGTTGTCTTACGCATTTTCAGCAGAATCAAGGTATTATAAGGCAAGGCGATATTGATTTGTGAAACAAAATTGTGAAATTTTTCTTAGGATTAAAATAATAAAGATGCGTTGCGCAGGGTATTCTTTTCATTAGAGCAAGAGAGTAAATATCTTTGCATATTTACATGTGGATTTACCACTAGCTGTCATGAAGAAGTGAAAAATGCGAAGCAGAGTATGTTACTTCCAATAAGCACAGAAATAAACAAAAAATCGGTTTGAACATCTAATGAGACATCGCCAACAGCATGACAGGCAAATAATGAGGCAACGTGCCTATATTCGGTACACGGCAAAGGCAAAAGGTGAATGCAACTACGGAGGGTAATATGCGTGAGTAGTCGCATGTCAAATTTGTTGACATGCTATCGGTGGGCAGTGCAATGGAAGTTTATCAAAACAGAAAATGAGCTTCCTCTCGTCCAAAAAATGTGCAATATCACGGCATACTCAGGGGTCAACATCGATGTACCCTACAAAAACTTATATGAGTATCGCCATTGCATTGAGAAAATCTGCCTGAAACATCCTTACGTACTTCCATTCATCCGAATGCAATGCCACTGGCAGAGTCGGTCTTTAATATTCACTAGGTATACAAACTGTTTGCTAAGAAATTCGGTTCACAATGCTGATATATATTGTCCGAAATTCTACTATGTTTCTACCAACGCCCTGTCTTCCGCTTAACTTGTGCCTAACTGTGTTCCATCACCGCCCTTAAATGTCTGTGTAGGGTTTTTTGTGTTTTCGCTTTGCGATTCCAGTACCCAAAGCAGGAATAAGGAAGAACAATAAAGAACAAAATGCAGTGTAGATCGTATTTTGCAGTGTGTTTACCTGTGGTCTCTCCATCACAGCATATTCATTTTAGATGATAACCCTTTGCATATCCCTTCCGTCAAAATGAGAACAACTTAATTTCTAGAAATCATAAACTATGTAACGAATGAATCGCATTTTTAAAGTATTTATGCTTCTGTGAATCCTGCAAAATGACTTCTTTGTAGTTCTAAAGAACGCTACATTAAAAAACGAAAACGGGATAGAAAACTATCAGCGGTCATATAGCTAGCTATTCTTCAGCAATATATACAGTCTTGAGTCCTAGATAAAAAAGCAATGGTGGTCGCAGCACAATAGAATAAAAAGCTAGAATATCTTCTTAGATATGAACTTTCCCCTTCATGAAACAAATTTAAATGAGGGTAAAAAAACGAATGCCACAAGCTACGTCTCCTCTCATCGCTGCTTATGCGAGCTGAATTCTCATCACAAGTATGTTTGATCTATTTCGCAAATTCGGCAAGCTGCTGAAATTAGCCGCTACGGCTACAAGCGGATGAGATCGTACGTGAATGACTGGTCGTCGTCACTTCATGCAGCGAGAGACAACGTCCGTCCTGCCCCAAGCTTTATCACACCGTGACCTGCAATGAGAACACAGATAGCTACTCTTAGGAAGTGGGATATATTGGTTATAGTAGGCATGCACCATTTGTATCCATTAGAAGGATTGTATTTACTAGCAAGAAGAACAATTGCCTATATGGTGTATCCTAATCTGGAAGTCTTCTTTATTGCTAGAATTGTGTGGTGTTCACTTTAATGCTACCACATGGTGAGCATCATGTGAGATTTCGTTTGAGGTCGTATAATACCTCTTGCGCTGTTTCATGAACGTGCAGAGGCTGATTTATCTCAGCAAATCCTTTGTAAATAAAGAAAGTACATATTAAGCATATACATTATTTCACATCGCTGAATAAGGCGAAAGTGCAGATATTATTACAAAGGTAATAATTTACACTTAAATGAAGTGTTGGTGAAGCTAGGAACATTCATACTACTCATCGATCTCCTACACCTGCAGGCACTGCTCTTGCTTACAACATCGCGCGGCTGCCTTAATTAGGGATACCTCGCAATTACACCAAGGCATGGTCACTCTTACGCCGTCGCCTACTAGGGTGCTTAGAAAAGTCGGTTTTTAGAAGCACCCTACAAGAGCATCGATCTCATGGACACAACGTGCCTTGAGTGATGCTGAGTTAGCATTTTAAATGCGTAAGCACTTCTCTTCCTACCCGAAGAAGAAACCCGTCAGCCGATAACGTAAGGCAAAAAGGGTGACAGCGAAGGCTAGCAAATGGGCCTTCGAGCTGCCTTTCGCTTACACGCGAGCTAACCAGCAAGAACAGAGCGCTCACGAATCTATCAGCACTACGCACTCTGTCCACATCGCCGATCGCTTTCAAGATGGGGCCTCTGCCACTGTGCCATACGCAGCCACCGCCAGAGTATGGCTGATCTAAGTGGCGAGACCACAGCGCACACGAAGCTATCAGCACTATGCCCAATCTATCCTCACCGCAGAATATTTTCAAGATAGAGCCCGCGTGGCCGTCGTCCTCAACAGTTCGAGTCGCCGCAGCGCTGTTGTCTGTACTGGTCGCATCAAGTTTCATAGCATTGATAATGGCGCCGGCATGCGTGGACATTAGCGTATGGGAGAACGCTTACGCTTACTTAGACAACTCTGAGATGACTTTCTGCCTGAATTCTTTTTAATGCGAAGCGTCACATCTGCAGCTGTCAGCAAGGTCACGAAATTTAATTTCAAAGTTTTTTGTCTCACCTTAAAAGTCCAATTGCCACTGGCACAATCATGCAACAAGTCCAACTAGGCATAATATTTTTTGTAATGCCTAAACACCATGAAGACTTGGACTCAATTTTGTGAGAAGTGCGAAATGAGAAGGTAACTTTTTAGAGCACAGCTCCTAAGCACCCGTTCCTGCGGCGTGCGCCCGCGTTCTCCTTTGTAACCGAGCGAAACAACACAGAGAAGGGTAAACAAATTTAATAATGGGATTTTACGTGCCAAAACCATTTTATGATTATGAGGCACGTCGTAGAAGAGGACTCCGGAACCTTCGACCACCTGGGGTGCACCTAAATCTAAGTACACGGGTGTTTTCGCATTTTGCCCCCATCGAAATGCGGCCGCCGTGCGCGGGATTCAATCCCGCCACCTTGTGCTCAGAAGGGTGAAAGAGAATGCGGAGTGGGGCGAGAGATGAAAGACGATGATAGCGAAGAGAGTGCAAGGAGAGAAGCGGATAAGGAGAGCACAACGGAAGCATGAGGCGGAAAGCGGAGAAGGGTATAGCGAAAGCTTAAGAAGAAATGTGTAGTGCCGTGCAAGACGGGCGTTGCAGCTATGATAGTTACAAGATGGCGCCAGAGAAGTGAGCGTCGTCTGTATAGAAATAAAGCGCTGCATGAGCAGAGGTCTACTTGTGGCAACTGCTCTTATTTGCGCCCACGTATCACCAACGCGCTGCCTTACGTGATCTACGGATCGACGAGACTGTCGCGCCACACTTCGTTTCGTTTGCAACATGCCGCACGAGAAAGATTGTCCGCACCAGCCAAGACATCGCGAAATTAAAACAGGAATAAAGCTGCGCTCAAATGTCGCATTAGGGAATATAATAATGGTCAGTGAACAATTTAGGAGTTTGAAACTAGCCAATGGGTATAATTATACAATAAGGGTTCATTTAGGGGAGTCATGTGAAGGTATAATTGGGGGGTCCTGGGTCTTGTGAACAGAATGCCACCTAACCTGCAACACAGGCCAAAGCTTCACGCGGTAAAGGCGCAGCTACCGCGCAACTGATATGCATCATGGGCTGAGGCGCGCGCTCAGTCGTGCAATGACTGGACACCGGGCATCGCGCGGCCCTCTGCACAGCTGCTTCTGCTATCGCGGGGACTGCGAACATTTCTCTGCCGCAGAACGTGGGCGTCAGTTTTATGTCATGCGCCAGAACAGTCAGTAATAGGCATCGCTGCCCTAGCGTAACGAAACAATCTAAGCAAGAACCATCAGATCAGTAACGCACAAATAAAGAGTCACTAACTAATGTTTTGCAACCCAATTCCTCAAAGGAAAACTTCGACATTTTCTTATTGCATGGACAAATATTGAAACGACAAAAAATGCCTTAAGGATGTTGTTGGCAAGAAATAATTCAATATAGTTTTGAAAGCCAATGAAACGTGTATCGCACATGTACGTCAACTGAGCAATATGTACAACTATTATATAATGTAAAGTCTAAGAGCGCAACATAAAGCGCCTTTTACAATTGAAAGCATAGTTTCCTCTCGTAGAGCCGCAAATAGCATACCCATCGAATAAAATGATAATGTGTTCGCGTCGGCAATGTCACTGTAAAGTTTAACAACTGAATACTGGTAAGCGCCATTCCAAGACGGGATAGAAGATTGACACAGAAGCATAGAACAAGCGCTAACTTGCAACTAAGTTTAATTCTGAAGGCTTCACCTATTTAAGTACACAGCAGATCAGGATCACGCATGCTCGCTTCCCATCAAGCCAACCATTGCATCATATCAGTGAGCGTATAGATAATAGCATCATCAGATGCTGTAATCTATACGCTTTCAGCTGTAGCAGAAATAATGCTGCACTTGACGGAGTTGAATTGAAAGAACGACAAAAGCTTCTAAATTGTACAGTGATAGGGAGATATTCCTTGAACTGCTAGATAGGTGTGTCACAGCCAGCAATAATTTTTTCAGTTACCTGTCATTTACTATACTACCGATTCGCAACTCCTCTCGTTTAACGATCACTGATTCTAAACGAGGCAAGTGCTCAACATATATTCATAACAAACCCCGGAAATCATATGAAGTTCAAACCGGCAGCCTGTTCTTTTCTATGATACAATAGAGATTGCAAAAGACATCTAGCCTCATAACCATCCATTAGCTATGGTAAATTATTCTCATCTATTTGGAAGACAGCCGTAAAACTAACACAAAGCTAACTACCCGAATGAATGGAACGATAATTTTTAGTGTGTAGCATGCAAAACTACACATTTCCGCAGTAAATAACCCGAGATGGCATATTCCGTACGGCCCCATTATTGGTCAACTCAAAATTGTAGCCTCTAGTGAGGAATTCGAATGCCCACTGCGCGCTTTCCCCAGCTTCTAAGATGCGCGAAAACCGCGAATTTCACCTTTCCCGCCTCTAAGTGAGTGTTCACGCGCATACGCACCTACACCTGTGGTCTCAGGGGAAGGAGTTGTGCCCGCAAATGTAAAAATGACACATTCCGTGGAGTTCTTTCTCCCACAGGTATGAGAGCAGTAGGATACAGAGGCAGCTCCGTAAGACATTTCTACAAACTTTGATAGGTTAAGGCTCGAGTCAACCACACGAACCACTCTTTTAACCCATACCAGGTGTGAAAGGGTAAAACAACTTACCAGATGAGAGACAAATGCTGTCCGCTTCCGGAGGTCAGAGATACAGGCCTGGTTTGGCAAACAGTCGATAATATTCCCTTGCCGCAACTGTCACACTTAAGTGATCAACATTGCTGTGTGGTGTCGCCTACGGAAGCTTTTTTGAAAGTTCTCATGAACGTTGATTCTTCAATAGTAGATATCAGGGCCACAGGAACGTTGTCCACACCGCCGTGCAAGAAAAGATAAATTGGCAAATCATTACGCACCAGAGCAGCCGGCCTGGCGTCCTGAAAAGGCAGCAAGCATCAGACTGGTGGGCCTCGATCAATTACAGCTCCACCCCCTGCCTTAGTCCCTCCAGAAGGTACATCTATGCACCTGGAACAGGGCTTCGCCGTTCAAACGGCTCAAGGTGAGGCCAGGCAACATCACAGCGTGGCTACTGGCTCTGTGAGGCCTAGAAACGACCGGGACAGGATCAGGAGCAGACCGGGAAAGCAGCAGGGACGCCCGACCGCGACGGTGCTATCGTGGCTCTCTCGCCAACACCGCGAGCTACTTCCTCGCGCTGAAGCGATCTACGTCAGCCCTGGAAATTGGCAGGGACTCACCGTGCTGCTTCTGCTGATGATGATGAAGCTGAAAGATATGGCACGTGCCCGCCGCACACCAACGGATCGGTGAAGAATACGAACCAGATAAATAGATAAGAATCGGCCAATCAAATATTCAATCAATCACTGAACCAATCATTTACTGTATCTAGGAATAGCGCAAGAGGTCTTAGTTCTGGCACATGTATGAAATAAAAAAGACAGCTGAAAATATCACTAAGAATTACAATGAATAAAAAGAGGAGGAGGAGGAGGAAAAACTGTATTTGCTCTCATTGGGTAGAAATTAGCGGTGCCAGATGTGGTCGGCCATCTTCACGGTCTTCTTCCCCATCTGCCCAGGGTCGACGTCCCTATGCCAGGGCACCACTGAGGGTGGCTACTCGGCGAGCGTGCCTTACTGTCTATGCTGGACTGTCGGGCTGCTGCTGAAGAGCACCCTCTCAGACTGCTCCAACAATCGGGAAATTAAGTGTACATACGCCAAGGCGCGAGGTTAATACAAAAGAAAAAGGAGCAGAAGGGCAGGTAATGAACATGGGAAATTATGACGCAACGAGGCAAAGCTCGGAAAAGAGCGATGACACAGTTATGAAAAATATCAAAATCATGAAAATAATATTTTTAAATATTCCGTATTCTGTGGATAGCTGAGTATTGGTGATGACAGCCAGGAAAACGGAAAGGGCAATGTTCTGTGGGGATCTTGCGTGGTATGTGGAAAACACCTGTATACAACGGATAAGTTCTTGGCAGGTGAGAATTCCATGAAGGCATTCGAAAAAAAAAGAGAAAGCCAGCGCGATTATGTCGACAGCGAATTAAGGACAATGATAATAATCCAAGAGTGCTAGAAAAAGTACTTTATACGTGTCAGCAAAGCGATGATCATATATGCTTAGAAACGTTTTCTTGGCCCATCGTATAATGTGACTGTTGAATTGAGAAATGCAAATCCATACGATCGGCGCGTAGTCCAGTTGAGGAAGTTATATTTTTATGCCCATCTTGCGGAATAGCGTAGGAAAGCTGAATTTTCTCGATAGTCAGCAAACAGAGCCAAGAGAGCGCTTACCGCGCATTGGAAGGTGTTTTGTGCGAGCTATGTCTATAATAAACGTTCTATAATAAAGTACACCGAGATTTCTGATTTCACAAAGCCTGTACCTGTGGTACAAAATCTACAGAATATGATGAAGAAATGCTTGATACTTTGCATGTGAAAGTCATGACTTCGGTTGTAGTAGCATTCAAGGGGAAGTCATCTTTGCACGATTTAGAAAAAGAAGAGGTCACTGTGCCAAACTGTGACTGTGAAGAGGTCACGGTGTCAAAAGAAGACTTCACTATGCGACCGTCATCAACAGTGTGAATTTCTTTAAAAATTGATCGCATCGCCATATAGAAGGAATGAAAAATTCTGAATAGCAGAAAGAATGTAATAAAGAATTGAAAAAAGAAGTGGTTATGATACCCATTTTTGAGCGACGCCACTAGTTGCCACGCGAAAAAAAAAAGAATAACGCCTCTTCTAGTCCGTCAAGATGGTCGAATAGCGAAGCTGTGTTAGTTACGCCGAGCGCTACACCATTTAATCAAACTTCGCAAGCATTCTATATTGTAAACCTTTTGTTTCGCCATTCTTTCTCATCGTTTTCGCTTTTGCGCGCTTCGCATGGTGATCATGTTTAAGAGGCTTCACGGGCGTGCAGCTCGGGGTTGGCCCTACGACGACGAGACCGTTCACAAGCCAACTGTAGCCGAAACTCGCGGTAGGCCGCTTCTTCCTCCGGAGTACACACTACCCGTGGTCTTCCTGTAGTTGTAGCTGAGATGGAATGTGCGGAATTACTAATGCAAAGCTGCGTATATGGGGCGAATATCCCGCCACTGGAGATGCGGGCGCTGCAGTCGTTTTGACGATTTATTGTATTCGTTTGACGACGGACGTGGCTGTTGGCAATTTTTGCTGGTGCAAGAAGTGCCGGCAGCCGCGCGCTCCTGGTATAGCGTTCGATTCGGTGAGCGCTGTTCGTTGGCTGCAAGGATTCCCGTATATGGTAGCATTCTCACAGGGAGAGAGGGGTCGCTCCAACGCCATTCCCTCTGTTGAGCTCTTTTTCTCCCGCTAGATCACGTGGCTGCTTTTCAGCGATGTCTGACAACGACGGCACAGGGTGCACATAAATGGCTTTGCTGTAAAACAAGACGTTTAGTAATTGACGTTAACATGATCTAACAAGAAGATAACAGCTCAATAGATTGACAAATGACGAGTCAACACCTAAGTGCGTAAGCTTAGTCGGGAGCTGTGATTGGCTGAATACATCAAAAGCAATAATAATAATAATAAGGATGATTGATTTCAATAATAGTAATCGCAATGTTCTCTGAGCAATTTAGCTGACAAGAATTGAATGCTCTTACGGGCACTTTGAAGTTCAAGTTGAAGTTTACTCAAAATAGGAAAGTACACAGGAAATGTTGTACAGTACATCTGAACCCCTAGCTCAAGGCTAGCTGGAATTCATGCTAGTTATAATTCGCAATTTTAACAGCAATACGAAAGAGCGTAAATAAGTCAAGTACACGTAAACATTCATTTATGAACACAGGGCAGGGTACGTGAATAGCTACGAGAAACCCACGGCAAGGAATTTGCATTTAGCTAATTATACACTGCAAGTGAAAAGGGTAAACATATGTACACCATCGTGATGAAAACTCTATGCAGATAATAGTAGCGAGTGATAATGGGATTTCACTGATAATAAAAAAAAACATATTGTTTGATTTACTTCCTATGTTAAGCTGTTCCATAGTAGTGCTCCAGTGCTGTTTAAACATCGCCTTCCATATACATTAAGCATTTTTGGCAAGAGAGAGAGAGAGAAAACTTTATTTGGTCCATTAAGCGTTTAGCGTTCGGTTTTAGTCTTGATCGCTGCAGACTGTTAACCTTCTTATCAGGGTTGGGTTGCAAAAAAAATTTCGCTTAAGTGCGCTGCGTCTATTGCTTCTGGAATGTAAAAAAATTGACACTCTCAAGGGACAGTTAGTGGTTATGCTATTATGAGTATGCAACATACTTTTAAGATTCAGTAATAAATTATTAGGCAGTATATTTAAACTTTGAAACAGCGGCGTTGATTTAGCATTGTAATCCGAGAAAGTGAGAAATCGCAAGGCCCTTTTCTAAAGAAGTACAATAGGTTCTACATATGAAACGTACGTGTTACCCCAAGAAGCAATAAAGTAGGATAGGTTGCTATGGAATATGCTAAAGTAAATTGTTCTCATAGTGGCAGTGTCGAAGTAACAACGGCATCTGTAAAGCATAAAACAATCCTTGTTAAACTTTTTACAGAGCAATGCAATGTGAGGCTTGCAATGAAGATGCTCGTCTAGTGTGACACCCAAGTATAGAATTGAATTCACCCGCTCAAGTATACCGTGGTTTAGAGAAAGCGACTGACAATCTCTTGGTGGTGCTTTCCACGAATAAGTAAAGAGAATATATTTAGTTTCCTTTATATTCAGAGTTAGCTTATTTGACGCGAACCACTGATTAACACTTCGAATTTCATCATTAGCCACTTGATATGTTTGTCCAAGGAGTCTAGCGCACAAAGTAGAACAGTGTCGTCTGCATACATCACAGCAGAGAAATTTTCTAAGGCATCAGGAAGATCGTTTACAAATAAAGACAAAATATTGGCCCCAGTACTGAGCCTTGTGGGACCCCTGTAACAATGTCAGAAACGTCGGATTTGGTATCTGCAATGGAAGCTAGTTGTTTTCTGTTATTGAGATAGCTGCGAAAAAATTGGGGTTGGAACTCGAAAACGATAACATTCTAACTTATTTAGCAGTATGTCCTGATCCTCACTGTCAAACGCTTTTCTCACATCTAGAAATATGCCTAGGGCACTTTTGTTGTTGTTCAAATTACAATTTATGTAGTCAGACAAAGCTAATATTGCTGTGCTTGTCGATCTTTTGGCTCGAAAACCATGCTGGCAATAAGACAAAAGGGATTCACGTTCAAGAAATGAAGCGATTCGTTGGGCGATAAGTTTTTCAAAGACGGTGTTTAAGCAACCTAAGACAGATATAAGACGGTAGTTTTCTAATGAGTTATGCTAAAAAATATTGACAATCTTTGCTTTCTTCTGTCATTGCATAATTTCGCCTTTGACGTTATTGCTACCTCAGAAACATGGCTGCGTTCTGACGAACTGTACCATATACCCAGATATGCATTCTTTTCCACTCCTCGAAGTAAGGTAACTAGGGGTGGCGGCGTTGCACTATTTGTGAGGTCTTCTATATCGTGCTCAGTCATTAATGAGTACTCCTACTCATATGCGGATGAATTTGATATGCTTGTTGTGAATTCTCATTGCTTCGTTGCAGCGGTAATTTATCGTTCTCTTAGCAAGAACAAATCAGCTTTTGTGCAGCATTTTGAACATTTATTAGTTTATTTAACCAATTTAAGTAAACGAATAATATTATGTGCACACTTAATATTGAAGCTATAAACGAACATGACAGTGAAAATATGAATCTTGTTAGATCATATGGATTCCATAACGTCATTAAAACCCCAACACGTATAACTTCATTGACATCCACACTGATCGATCATATATTGTGAAACTTTAGCACCAATTCAAGCTGGTGTAATGTTTACGATTCAGCTGTAACAGATTACTCTGCTGCTGGCATCTTTTTTCGTCGATCCAGTCATTGTCAGCGCCATTCTCATATTTCTCATCGAGTTACCTATCCAGTATTACGTGAATGCTTTTGCTCTTTACCTATAGAAGCGCAGAAACATGCAAATCAGCAATTTGACAACTTCAGCAAAGCGTTGTGTGATGCACTAGAGCACTAGTCAAGCACGTTAGAAAAAAAATATATTATGGCACTCCTATCTGTCCCTGGATGATGAAAGGACTGCTAAAATTAAAGACTTTTGGCACACTAAAGTCACAAAGGGAGAATAAATATTATGAACAAAAATTTTATATGGTTCGAAATATAGTAACTAGCGCATTACGTAATCGTGAAAAAGAGTATTACACAAATTCAAAAGTCCCTAATTCTGGTAATTCAAAGGCTACATGGCGCATTATCAACTCGCTAATTGAGCCATCGCTTAGATAATATACAATGCCAGACTTGAAAGTCTGAGGAATATCATATGCAATCCTTAGTCTCGTCGTTTAACTCCTACGTCTCTATCATTGGTGGCGCAATATCTAATAATGTACCTCTTCTTCGTCCTTTACGTACCCAGAAAGGACGACAAACTCCTTTGGTTTTGTTGACATTACAGCGGAGGAGATAGTGTCCGCAGTCAACGGCATGCTATTCAGACATTCTACTGGTCACGATAGAATATCCACAGTGGCCTTAAAGCATTGTATTGATATACTGTGCATGCCATTAGAAAAAACATTCAATCTCTCTTTCTGTACGGGTACCTATCCAGACATACTAAAGATCGCTAAGGTTATTCCAATTTACAAAAATGGGGACCATACTTCTTACGCCCATTGGTACATACAAAAATGGGACATACTTCTTACGCCCATTGACATTTTCTTCCTTTCAGAAATCCTAACCTTGTCCCTCTCGCACGCATGTTGCTGAACTACAGACCGTTATCATAGTAGTATGCTGCTTTTCGCTATGACAGGATTAGTACGTGTTAAGCCCGCAGCAGTCAGTTGTTCCACTGATTGGTTAAATACACATTTCTGACGGAAACTGGGCCGTGCTTTTTTATTCCGGCATAACCAAACACGTACGTATGAGCACTACACGTTGAAGCAACACAAAATCGGGTGTTTCTGGGCGTTAGAAGCTTGTTTTAAGAAATAACTCGAGTATTATAAAAAGAGCATCATGCATTTTTTTGAACGCAACTGTTGCAGAACTCACCTCTCCTTACGCCATGCTTACCTTTATCACTTCTCGAATGATGCTCTAATGGTTTATATTTGGAAGAGCAACTAATCTATTTCACAAAAAAGATTGCGTCCCGCTTCTTTGGTAAGGTGTATTATAGCTAAGCAATCCTTGCCTGTTCACCAAGGATTTTCTCGCTGGATAAATACAGATAACTTGGGTCACCAGTAATGTGATGGCTGCGAACTTTTCGTGTAGCTAACGTAGTCCACTGGGTGTGTGTCCGAAAAAACAACTTGCTGCTTTCTGGCTTAGTAGACAACTGGGTCACTGGGCATATTACCTGGGTATTTACAACTTCGCATTTGCCATTGTATACGTGTGCATTCGCGACAACTCCTTCTAAATGAATGTATAGCTGTGAGACAAGTCAGAGACCTCAAGATTAAAGGTACTAGTATATGCGTCTTACCTTCATGGGCATACTCTTCTCATGAAAATTCTTCCATCGGCAACCGTCATAATTAGCATTCGCCCTCGTGATCCTCCGTGAAGCAGATACCAATGAACTACAGGCGACAAGCCTGTGGACATCACATTCGCTAAGGCTGCTGGTGCGCTAACTCACGCAAGTTTCGCTTAAACAATGTGTTATATCTGCGGGCTTTTAAAGCTGTAGATTTCTTTGGCAGTTCATACATACATACATACATACATACATACATACATACATACATACATACATACATACATACATACATACATACATACATACATACATACATACATACATACATACATACATACATACATACATACATACATACATACATACATACATACATACATACATACACACATACATACATACATACGTACATGACGATGCAGAAAAGCAGTGGGCAAGGCAGCACCCGAAGGATGCAGTCATGGCTAAACCTGTTCGTCTTTTTCATGCAGGTCTTTGCCTCGTGCATCGACACTGGTTCTTTTCATCCCGTCGACTGTCAGTGTGCTGCGCCGTGGAATGAACGACATCACCATGTGCCAGTGACGATGCTCTTCCATGCCAACACTGGATTTCGCAACGACACCGATGACTGCTGCAATGAACGTTGTCGGCATTCGCCATGGCTATCCCAAGTAACATCGACATCATTAAATTTCATGGAAACCGCCCCTCAAGATTTCTTCGCCAGTGGGCAAGGCAGCAACCGAAGGATGCAGTCACGGCTAAACCTGTTCGTCTTTTTCATGCAGGTCTTTGCCTCGTGCATCGACACTGGTTCTTTTCATCCCGTCGACTGTCAGTGTGCTGCGCCGTGGAATGAACGACATCACCATGTGCCAGTGACGATGCTCTTCCATGCCAACACTGGATTTCGCAACGACACCGATGACTGCTGCAATGAACGTTGTCGGCATTCGCCATGGCTATCCCAAGTAACATCGACATCATTAAATTTCATGGAAACCGCCCCTCAAGATTTCTTCGCCAGTGGGCAAGGCAGCAACCGAAGGATGCAGTCACGGCTAAACCTGTTCGTCTTTTTCATGCAGGTTAGTAGATATCGCAATTCCTGTGAATTTAAAAGCGATTCCCTCTGTTTGGTTGTGCTGCCTTGCCCAGGCGTCTTGCTTGAATGTTTTGCTGAGTGGTTTGACTCATTTTGTCTGCTTGCACTGTTGTTAAGCGGGGACGTTGAGCTTAATCCAGGCCCAGGGATATCAGATCAACTCGAAGAAATTCTCCGAAATCAAAAAGCTTCTTCATGTGAACTAAAGGCTATCGGAGTTAAGCTAGACTCGCACATTACCTCGACAAACGTGAGATTGTCTTCCATTGAAGGTAAACTGGAAGTGCTTTCCCAGACAGCTAAAAGGATGGAGACATGCGAGCAAACGCTTGTGGAACTAAACGAAGAGATTGCTTCACTAAGGAGAAATGTGGACAACATTGAAAATTATTCACGACGAAACAATCTGCTCGTGTATGGGATTCAGGAGTCTGAAGCAGAGACGGTAAATAGTCTTAAGGAACATATTCTAACAGAAATTTTTGAACGTAAACTTGAAATAAAAGTAGAGAGCCTAGAAAGTTTACACCGCCTAGGAAGAAAAGCGGTAGGGAAAGCGCGTCCGGTGATTATAAGGTTTTTTGACTTCACTAAAAAAGCGGAACTTCTCAGAAATGCTTCGAAGCTGAAGGGAACTCAAACGTACATTTCGGAAGACTTCTCACCTAGGCTAAGAACAATTAGAAAGCTGCTCTGGGCTACTGCTAAAGATAAGGCGCCTAAGGATAAAGTGTGCCTTAAGTATGATAAATTAGTCATTAACAAAGAGGTCTACGCGTGGGACGAAAAGAAAAATCGAAAGGTTTAAAGTACCTGACGCCGCTTCACGCGGTATTGATCACAGTTATGAGAGCGGTGTAACGCAAGCCTCACAACCGGGGAAAAATGCAGGTCGTCCGCGAAGGAAACGCGCCAATGCTTCTAGTACTTGACAAGCCACAGGTTCAAAATCACTCTTTTTTTTACGCCCATGGTTCTTCGAATCAAGCAAAGCATAAACCACCATCGATTAATATTAATGCCGGTAGTTGTCGTGACGTCAAGACGACCCCATCGCCAGATACGTGCCAGTTACGTGTGATATGCCTGAATGCTAGAAGCATTGTAAACAAAAAGATAGCCTTGAAGTTCTGCTCATTTCTTACAATCCTCACCTACTGGTGATTTCCGAGACATGGTTACATAGCGGTATTCTTGATGAAGAAATTGTGCCACCGGACTACGTCATATACAGACGCGATCGCGGCTCACGTGGTGGAGGCGTTGCTGTGATTGCGAAACGTGCAGTAAGCGTAACGCTGCTTGAACAAATTGATCAGCATGAAAGTTTATTGCTGCACGTTACTGCGCATGGTCTCACTTTTCTTCTTTGTGCTGTGTATCGTGCCCCTGATGCAGCGGATTCTTTCATGTATAGTTTATTTGACCGCTTACTGCCTTACCAAAACAGGAACTTAATTATTACCGGTGATATTAATTTCCCTGCTATTGATTGGGATAAACCGTATTATGGCCTGTCTGCCTCATGTGATATTATTCTTGATCTGATGTTTTCTTTAAACCTTAAGCAAACCGTTCATGCATACACCAGAGAGACATCTGTCTTAGACCTTTTCTTTGTTAGTCAAACCTTTTTTGATTGAGTGCTTAGTGTTGAAGCTGGAATCTCGGACCATCGTATCTTGTTCTTCTGTTGTGTTTCGTCAGTTGTTGCCGGGATGCGACCGATTAAAATGATCAAGGACTACGCACGCGCTGACGATAACGCAATCATCGACTCTTTACAATCACAGTTAGATAACCCTTGCAGCAATGACCTTCACAGTTTATGGCAGCACTTTAAGAATACAGTGCAGTATACTATTGAACATTTTGTTCCCCTTAGAAAGGTTTGTATTAATCGCCGCAATCCTTGGATAAGTCGCGAAATTATTCAAATGAAACGTAAAGTAAGGCGCTGTAGGAAGAAAAAAATACCTTGTCCGCAACAGTTCCAGGTTCTAAAAGAGGAACTTGCCTATAAGTTGAAACTAGCAAAGTCGCGTTATTTTGACACGACGCTCCCCGAATTTATCAGAAGTGATCCCCCAAAATTTTGGAATTTCCTAGGTCGCAGGACTGACCACTTGACCAAAATTCAAGTTAATAACAGCGTTGTAACCGACTCCGCGATCATAGCGCAAAGTTTTAACTCGTATTTTCAAAGCGTGTTCCTTATGGAACGGGCAACCACAGCAAGAATTCCAGTTGAAGATCCTGGTGACGTACCAACTATCTCTGTGAACGGTGCTGTGTGTATGCTGCGTAAACTCGCAGATAAAAAATCCGCGGGTCCCGATGGGCTTGCAAATGCCTTTTTGAAGCGTTTTGCAGCACAGGTATCTGTTTTCTTAACGAGGATCTTTCAAGTCTCGTTACTATCGGGAGATGTACCGGAGGACTGGAGGATGGCCCCCGTTGTGCCAATTCTAAAAAAAGGGCACAAGCTAACCATTTCTAATTATCGACCAATCTCAATCACTTCCTCTTGTTGCAAGCTGCTTGAACACATAGTATCGGGTTATCTTAACTCTTATCTTGCCGAAAATAACATTTTATCACCTGCACAACATGGCTTTCGGAAAGAAATGTCCACTGTGACACAGTTAGTTACAACAATTCATGATTTTTCTGTAGTGCTTGATAAATCGGGGCAGATTGATGTACTTATTTTAGATTCCCGCAAGGCATTTGACACAGTTCCCCACAGTAAACTTATTTATAAACTGGAAAGTATTGGCGTCCCTACTTGCCTTGTTAATTGGTTTAATGCTTATTTAAAACACAGGACACAGTACGTAGAAGTTAATGGTTGTAAATCTGAAGTGCTTCCAGTTACGTCAGGTGTACCCCAAGGAAGCGTTTTAGGCCCACTGCTATTCTTAATTTATATTAATGATTTGCCGGCTGCTATTTCCAAAAATGTCTCTGTCAAGCTTTTTGCAGATGACTGCATTCTTTTCAAGAGCATAAACGAGCGTAATGATCATTACCTCTTACAAAACTCACTATTAGCTGCTCATCAATGGTGCCTTAAATGGAATATGCAACTTAACCTAGATAAAACTGCCCTCTTGCGAATTTCGCGCAAAAAACAGGTTTCTCCTTTCTCTTACAGCCTTCTAAATCATTCTATTATGGAGGTCACACATCATAAATACTTAGGGGTTACAATAACAAACGACTTAACTTGGTCTGAGCATATTGCAGACATTTGTTCCTCACCATTTTCCAAGCTGTGCTTTCTGAGGCGGAAGCATAGAGGCGCTCCAAGTAAGCTTAAACGTCTTGCATACATAACATTCATCAGATCAAAACTAAAGTACGCGTCGGTCTTATGGGACCCGTTCATAAAGGACATTTACCAGCTTGAGATGGTGCAAAGGAAAGCGATTAGGTTTATTTATAACAAATACAGAAGGCTTGATTCACCTACGACACTAATGAAAACAAATAACATCCAACTACTTCAAGTACGTAGGAAAATGTCCCGTTTGTTGTTTTTGCATAACCTTTTAGCACATAAACTAAACATTTCGCATCCCACAGAACTTAAACAGTTATCGTCTAGGCGAACACACCACACAGGAAGTCATTTACTGGAACCAATTTTTGCAAGAACTGAAACATTCAAACGCAGCTTTTTTTCGAGGACCGTTTCCGACTGGAACTTTCTTCCAGGGGCCATCTTCTAGTCCGCTAATTTTGTTAAAGCTCTAGAAGAGCATTTGTTTGAGTGCATGAGAGCTGCATATGTGCGAAAGCATATATATATGTATGAATATGTACATGTGTATACATATTTTTCTGCTTGTCTATTAGCGGCATTCTGTTAAACTGCCGTTCTTTCTTTTTATTTTTTGATGTTTCAGTGTATTTACATGCCTTGTATAGCCCCTCCTGCATGGGCCATAACTGTTGGCCTGCAGTATTCTGAAATAAAAAAAATAAATAAATACGCTGCCACGTTGAAATACAAGAGCCAACACATCATTTCTTCTTCGCGGACATTGTTGGCGTCGGTGCATCCGCCCACTGGCGCTGCGAGAGAACCTCCCACCATATTGATGACGTCTTAATTAGTTAAGCACTATGACTATTTACAGGTTACGTACATGGTCAGAAGCTCCTCGTGTGCGTCAGACGCCCCAATTTCAGTTCTGCCTAAGGCAATGGGGGTTCGAACAAAATACTCTCGTGGTCGTGGCATAGGGTGGAACGGCGGACGACTGTTGCACGGCTTCGTGACACGAAGTACTCGAAAGAACCAGACGCTCATGTTCAAAGTGACGCGTGGTGTGTGATCAATGACTGCGTCGCCATATAGGGGAAGCCTGCTATCTCAGATTTATTGGAAATGTGATAGACTATTATGATGTGAGCTAAGGGCCTGGTGCGGTACTGTCGGCGCCCGAGGTTCACCAGTAGTGTTCACTAAAGCTCGCGCCCACTTGGTGGCGTCGACGTCACTGCGACTGCAAAGTGCGTGGTGTGGTAGCTCGCCTTATGGTTTGACACGGCCGCTGAAGGACCATAAGGGTGCACGCTAAAGAGCGCTCGAGGCGTAGCCTGCCACGAGGGAGTGGACTTTGTGCATGTACTAGCCGTGACGCCTTCGTTACAAACATCCGGGCATCAAGCAGTTGCTGAGGTGGTGTAGAAAATTCGGCTTGTGAATGAATGCTTAGCTGGACACTACAAAAGGTGGCAATGGTTTTAAGGGGTGGGAGATCCTCATGACTGGCGAGCCTTGGTTCTCGCATTATCGTTGTCAGCCCAGCCGCTCTCTGGACGTTGGTTCCGATCTGTTAGCATTGTGTCGTAAAGGTGGAGATCGTGGTTTGACGGTGAGTCGACCAAGTCAGAGGACAGGCATGGTGAATCGTGGGCGCCGCTACTACCGTACTAATCAGGCAAGTGTGCAGCCAGTGAGACTCCGCGGCGCTGAATCCACGTGTGGCAATGTCGGATCCTTGAAAGGCTTCGCTTTTGGTGACGTACGTTCTGGGAGCTGAAGTGGAACACCCTTGAAGGTGGCTGTGATGGCGATGGGCTTGGTGTGAGGCATGTCGCCCTAGTGACCGAGGAAGCTCAGGAGACTTGTCAGGGCGGGATGAGTAAGGACGGGACCTGGGCGCAGTATTCGCTGACTTGCATTTTTGGAAGACGGGGCAGAAGATAGACTGAGAGCTGTAGAAAAATCATTTCGAGAACCACTGGCTTGCGCGAACCGCGGTAGATGTAACGGACACCGACGAGATGTTGCTGTTGGGGTAGTACTTTACCGAGGTAGCGTCGTGGTGACCGAATATACCTGTAGTTGTTGCTTGACAGCAGCGAGTATGTGCCGCGACACTGCCGGATCTCGTAGGCCTCATATGAACGTCTGAAGTGCGGCATATGCTGTTAGTAAGCAGGCGGGACATTGCAGCGCAGAACAAGGGGCATAGTTAGCATGATTTGATACTTGTCCTGTTTCGAAGTAATGCTGTGGAGGTGGAAACACATCTCCTATTTGAAAAGCCATATCATAGGCTCCCGTCATGTCGTTTGTGTTCTTCTTGAGTCCTGGTCTTCTGCGCCTTCCTTTCACTAATTCAACCATATGGTAGAGCTTCCAGGCTAGACGTATAGGAACTGCTGTTGGCCCAGGATGCAGCGCATGTAGGTTTCTTCCTTTCGGAGCATCCTAATTATATGCGGGGCCAGGGTTTAACCTTACATGGTGTTTGCTAGGAGCCTGGTGCAATATTCTGGAAATCGCTGTGCCATGGTCCGGTGTCCATACTGTAGCGGTGCAGGAATAGTATGCTGATACGTTTAGGGAGAGGGAAGAAACATTTATTTGGGCATATAGTTATGTAGGGCCGGGGTACGTTGCCCTACTAAATGGCCAGCAGGTCAAGCCTACTGGCGACCTCATAGGCGCGCTTGAGGGTCCAATCTTGCATGCCCGGGTCCGATCTGCGCAGCGAGGTCCCCCAGTTATCAGGAAGCACGATTTCCAATAATTCCGGAGGTGGGAGATATTCGTTGCATCCTCAGAGTATGTGGGTTAGTGTTCCACTTGCAACCACTTGTATTTATACCGCAGCTCTTTGGCGCCCGTTCCCGCGCTTCGCCTGGCTGTCGGCCTGGCTGTTGTGCCTCGTCGTAACCAGCTCAGTAGTCGGGGCCAGCGCGCTGCTCTGGTTGCGCGCCCTCATGCCGCCATCTCTCGCGCACGGTGCGAACCTTGCTCGCCCTCCAAAGCCAGATCACATGTTGTCGCCTATCCTCTCACCTCCTTCCTCCGCGCAGAGCTTTCGTGGTGAGTCTCGCCGGTACAGTCCTCTCCGGCTTCGCCATCGCTTCTCCCACAGTAGCAGCACTGCCGCGGAGCCGGCGGCGGGTGCTCCTTGCCACCTCGCGTGTGATCCACGGCTCTCCGCTCCTCCGTTTCACGTCGCGTGGCTGTACGGCTTTCAGCCGTGTTTCTCGCTTCCCCGTGTGCGGGGCGCGTTCCTCAGTGGCGTTTATCGCCTGTGGCAGTGCTTGCACCTGGCTGTCCTTTCTACGCCTCCACTATTGCCCTATACCTCCCCTTACCTGACGCAGTGCCATTGCGGTCACCCGAAAGACAGTTATAGCGTTTCGTCCCTTTACTTTTACTTCCCACCCCAACCTTGTGCAGCCGCCTTGATGCTAATGTTATAATGATCAAACTGACCATGCTTTATGCTCTCTGTATTGTGGAGTGTCCTTGCTGCTTTCTGTCAAGTACAACTGACCGTTGGGCGATGGGCCCCGTCAGGCATTTTACTTTTTGCACTTTGAATAAAACTTCACGTACTTATACTGGAAAACCACTGACTCACGGTGAGGGAAAAGAACTACGTAGCTTACCAGTGGGTATGCGATCGGCATAGCAAGCAACATGACGACAAGCAACGTCAAACGCAAAGTCAGAGACGCTGAGACATGCTCCTGGGTGGCGGCAGTGGTTAAGAAACCAGCTATGAGTAACTACCTAAAAGGTAATAAAGAAATCATCATGAAAAACTCTACGATAACTCGAAGGGAAGCTCTTTACTTTCCAATTGTTATCAGGATGCCTTACAATGCATAGTTATGAAACGAGGAACACCAATGAACCATCGTTATTGCTGCAGTAAAGCTAGGGAAACAATTGAACACGTCTTATTAGAGTGCGAATATATCTAGCCAGCTGTCGGTTTTGCCTCCCCTGGGCGCATTTTTACAATTGCTGGCTGGTACAGCGGGGCGGGGTGTTTCTCGTGGCGCGTGACGTTTCCGCGCAAGCGCAAGTAAGAGTGGGTGCAAGAGAGAAAATCTGGGCGACTTTGCTCCTTGAATATGTGACTCTGCCTAGGCACTACGGAGAAGGTTTGTTGGCCCGTTTTGTATGCGTTTGTCTCCTAGACATGCCGGTATTGCTAAGTGCGGTCGAGTTTGTTTCCACTCCGCCGCTGGCTGCCCACGCGATGAGGCATTGGGCACGGACGCCCCGTTTGGTGATCGCTGTGTGTGAAGTGGCAAGCTTCTGACTGGTGTTGCATAAGTCGCGGGTCGCTTTTTCCTGGCGACGATAGAATGCATTTCTTACAATCACTACTCCAGGAGGGCACATGTAACAGGCAAATGGTGGCCTCAGGAGAGCACCTGAGGTTATGTGAAAGCAGGCGGCGCAGGACCTTCGGGGCACCCAAAGGGGTTGCGGGGGCATCAAAGCGGGAAGCACGGCGGCCAGTAAGTTGGGGACGCGGAAATAGAAGCGTGCCAGGGGGTGCTCAGATAAAAAATTGGCAGTCTGCAATAGCGGACAGCGGATCTTATACACCTCTGGCACGCGCAGGCCTGGGCGAGCCCCAACCCACGGACCATTCTGGGTTCTAGCTTTGGTCTCCCCGTTGCTTTGGTGTCCTAGAGGCGCCGCCTATGGTGCGAAATATTGACACGTTGTTTGAATTAGTAAATAACAGAATTGAATAAATATAGTTACGTCCATCCTCGAACTTGCAAAGCTAAGTTCAGCACCACCGCGCCCCGCGACTTCTGTCGGCACGCTTAGGGACAAACGCTTGCAACACGTGCTAAGAAACTCCTCCGTAGTGCCTAGGCAGAGACATATAATCAAGGACCAGAAGTCCCCACATCTCGTCTCTCGCACCCGCCCTTACTCAGGCATGCGTGCACACGTCCGGCGTCTCCGCAAGTGCCACGCTCCGCTGTACCTACTAGCAATTGTAAACACGCGTATACTTGTTCAAGCCCTTCAGTTCAGGGATAGCAGAGGAAAGTTAACATATCACCAACAGAAATTAGTAGAATGCGATTGGAGTCTTGGTACCATATATGTAGGGAAATCAGAAACAAGGGAGGCATGCAACAACAGTGTTCCCAATAGTGGTGAAGAAGGTTTATAGGCCGTGAAATATTGGTTTGTTTGTTCGTGTGTGTGCGTGTGTGTGTCAAAGATAGATGGAACCTTAGCGAAAACGAGAACAGCAGCTTGTTGAGGCAACCCACCTCCGTGTTTCAAAGGGGACGCTCATAGCAGCGTTTCATTCATACATCCATCCACCCATCGACGGCGCGCTAAAGAGGAGTCCCGCTGCCGTACACGTATCATATGTAACTCATTTTGACGGTGGCACTGCACCGTGTCTATATATTATTTCAATGCTAGCGCACAGCCGTCGATAGTCATCGTGAGATGGGTTCCTCCGCTAAGTGTATATTTAGTTATATAGAAGAGGAAGTCATTTTGTGCAGGCCAGAGCGAACACTTTACTATATTCCTCAATAACTCAAGGTAAAAGGGCACATATTACAAAGAGTGACGCTAAAAGATTTTCTTCTGTAGAGCAAGTGACGGCAAAATTTAGGATGCAAAGCTTCTTTTTATCTTCTTCTAGGTAAAGTTCATATGCGCGACTCAGTCCAGAACAGTAATGCTAGACCACTATGGGATCAAGGTGCTCTGACATATATATGTCGTATGCGAGCCGTTTAAGCGTCTACGCATGGGTCACTTGTTGCCATCTATTACTTTGCGGATCGCTTGGATACGACTGAACCGTCCATGGCACGGTGCTGGAGCCAGACCATACGTTGCATTGTATACCAACCAGCCGACGACGTATGTGTCCGTCCTGTCATAGCCTATCGTACGGTAGGTTTCCACCATCTGCACAAAAAAATACCACATTTTAATGCCAATGCTTCTTGTTTCTTTTCAGTTTTCTTTGAAGAACCTCAGCGGGATGCTAAGAAATAACTAAAAAATTGGAGAGCCCAAACATTCGACGTTCTGAACGCATATCGAATAGCATACACACAAACCATTATTTGTATGCGAAAATGAATTCTTTCTTATTTTTAGAATGTCGAAACTAAGCACATATTTCGCGATAATTCTCTGTAAATTCGGGTTAATATGTTCTTTCTGTAAATAAAAGTATTCAAATTTATCGGAATTGAAACTACAAGACACGCTTTCGAAGTAATAGAAAAACAAAATGGGTATTACAAACATTGTTTTCGGTTTCGCGGTGGACGTCTACTTGTCAACTTATGATTTTTTGCTTCTAGCCTATTAATCTTTCTTGAAGTATAGGTATGTGCTGTGGTTTTCCTTTTACGCTACAACCAGTGATCTTTTCCTCAGAGCTGGCCATTTTACATGTGTCTATGGCACAAATTTCTTCTAGCTGTTCTTCTTTCAACTTCTGTTTTTCTTTCAGCAAAGCTAATCTTGCAGCAACAATTCTTTCTTGGGAAACTTGTCTGCAACCGGGCTCTAGAGATGTCGAGAGGCTATTGGTGCAATTTATTTACTCTTAACTAGTGATCTTGTGTATAATACTTGTCCCACTTGTCCGTGATAGTTAGCTGTCCTTTTTCGCAAGTCGGCACAAGCGGGGTACCTTGTTCTACAGAAATAAATATTGCAGCGATAACTATATGTCTGCGTTTGACTATTGGATATTGCAATCTATATTCTATACTTACTATTCGCAATCGATTCGTAATCGTAAATTTGATGTTTGCCCACCTCTCCCAAAAAGCGATGAAACTTCAAGAACGCGAAATTGAAAAGTAATATGTTTTACTAAGAAGATACGTTGTAGGTTAAGGGAGAAAAAGTGTGGCACTACTTCAGGAATGTGGTAGCAGGTTCACAGGATGTTTTTCGACACCATACGTGTATAGTAGAGTGATGCGAATCAAATACCCGGGTTTTAAGTGCAAAAGTCATTATTTGCTTTTGAGGCACGCTGTAGTGGGGCACTCCGTATTAGTTTTTACCACCAGGAAACTTCTACGTACCCCTAATGCACTGAACAAGGGCGTTCTTGCATTTCGCCCCCATCGAAATGCGGCCACCGCGGCCGGGGTTTGATCCCGCGACCTAGTGCTTCGCAGCTCAACACCATAGCCTCTAAGCCCCTGCTGTGAGCGATATGAAATAAAGTATATCAGATAGTCACTTTACACGTGACTGTAGACTAAGACATCCGTGTCATCAAGTCTGTAAGATACGTCCTTGGCCAAATTTTCAAAATATTTTTTTCATACCACTTCATAAGGTGACCGTGCCGTCCTCAATTCAATTTTTCGGCGGGACTAAATAATCTCCCCACAAAAGTAGCCATTCAGACGCTCTCAGGATATTTGTTTCCTTCATAAATTTATAAGTGATACTTATGTTCCATGTTCGTTTTGTGATTTGCTCTTCACGAGAGTTTATGATTCAAGATCTGAGTAGTTAAGGACAACCATAGTTCTTCGTTTTGATTTTTCGCTATTCATATCACTTCTCTAAGCTCTAGAAGCCAGAGCTTCATGCTGAGAAGATAGCAGCACTTCTCTTATTCCTGAGTTAAACTTGGAAGGTTCATGTACCGTCTCGTTTTTTTGCCATACATATATTGGACGTGAGCGAAAACATGTGATTACGGAATGCAGCGTATTTTGCAGCGCACTATATACGCAAACGTTTGTATCAAATCACTCCATAGGTTTCCAAAGAACAATGCAGGTAGACTAGATACAAATCTGGATACTAAGTAAGTTTCAGTTGCCACTTAGCAGCGAGACAATGTAAACTGACTGCCCATCTCATTGATATAGTCTTTTCATTTCTTACTTCAAGATATTATAAAACGACCAATTTGCTTGAAAGACATCAGCAGGGATGTTATCTGCTCAGGTGGACACCATGTCAAAGAATAACTAGTGGAATCCGTTCACTAATTAAGTTTTTTACATTAATAACTTCTTAGCTATAAACGTTACATCGCATGTTTATATTGGACACTTCAATGGAATTACAGTAAAAGTGTAGTTACAGGTTTTTAGGTTCCAAAATGGTCATGTGGCACAAGGACACTGATGCCAAATTATATTGTGACGCTCTTACGTGCATAATGGGTTCACGCATCAACAAGCAGTATCCGGGGGCACCGAAGGGCGGTGAACGAAGAAGACGACGAGTGGCTGGCTAGCTGAATCTCGACAGGCGCTCAGCTGTTCAAGGCCATCGCACCTAACGATACCCGGCTTCAAAGTAACGCCTTTTGTGGGCGTAACAGAGGGGTGGAGGTGCAGGGTACGACACAACGTACCACAGAGTCGCAACATCCAGAACTTCGCCGGTGCCGTTGTCTTGCCGGTCTCTTGCATACTTTCCTTATGACTCAGGACGGAGGGGTACGAATGCCAGCTTTAGTTTCGCCTGCTCAAAGGTCAGTGCCAGTTGGACCTTTGCAGCACTACATGGAACCACACTCGTTCGCGGGAGAAGTGGGCGAAGACGTCGACGAGTGGATGACGCACTAAGCAAGGGTGAGCTGCTACAACCGTTGGGATTCTGTCACTTAGCTCGAATATGTCGTACTCTTTCTGCGTGAGACAGCGGTGATATGGTACGAAAGCCACCAAGACTCCCTAACAACGTGGGAGCACTTTGTTGAGGAAAACAAGACGTGTTTTGGCGACTCCTGCGCCAAACCGAAACGCGCCGAGAGAACACTAGCTCAAAGAGCTTAAGCTCCTGGAGAAACATGCACTATATACATAGAGGAAATCCTCAAGCTGTGCAAACTCGTAAATTCGCACATGTCTGAGGAAGACCGAATCGGACATCTCCTCAAAGAATTGCAGAAGATGTATACAATTTCCTCATAAGCCGGGAACACGTTTATTCCGTCTCAGATGTCGTGCGTCATTGCCGTACGTTTGAGACGTTGAAAACACGTCGCGTTGTGCCGACATTTGGACGCCTGGCGAATGTGACAACCGTTGGCAGCGTCGATGAAAGCCCGTCCGCCGATCTTTCGTCTACTATACGGCAGATCGTGCGTGAAGAACTGCTGCGGCACCAGGAACTTGCGCGTGATGTCATACGACAACCTTATGCATATTACCCGCAACACATGGCGCCTGCCGCACTCTGCGCTTCCTGGCAACCGGTGGTATGCGTCACAGACGTTAACCACAGAGGAGGTCCATGGCCACGTGAGGGCACATTTACGCACGAACACCGACCTGCACAACACCCTCGCCCCAGCAGGTTTGCACGCAGACCGACCATTCCTCCTGTGCAGCAGGCTCAGCCGCTTCGCTCTGCTACACGACCCCCACGGCTGAGCGCTTCGAAGGGCAGTTCATTGATCGTCGTTTACCTGTGTGTTATAGCTGTGGCGACTTGGGTCACACTGCCAGGTACTGCAATCGCCGTCAACCACCGAAGTTCGACCGATCGACGATGTCTAGGCGGTACCGCGCTCCTCTGGGCGAAACATATTCGCCCTCGCACACATATTTAGGAAGCTTGCCTCACCAGCACCCGGATCCGCTGCGGAACCGTTCTCCAGCATCCGACCGCAGCTTGACACCACCACCCGCTCCTCGTGTAAGCCGATCGCCCTCTCCACGGCGTTGATTCCCGTCGTCACCTCCGGAAAACTTGCCAGCGCGGCCGTGGAGGTGAGGTCGCTGGACAATCTTCGATGTCGACAGAGATACCTCCAACCATTTGTATGTTTAAGAATAAGGTGGCTGTATAATTGATGGGGTTTCCTCCATGGCCTTAGTGGACAGGGGAGCAACCGTTTCAGTGATGAGTCTTGCATTCAAAAGCCTCCTAGGACAAAAAGTGATGTTTCGCTGGGACCGTGCCGATGCGTTTAGTGGAGTGAGTGGGGAGTTGTTGCATCCTGTGGGCGTGTGTAATGCAGGCGTTATCTTGGGTGGTCAAATATTTAACGCGGAGTTCGCTGTTCTACTTCATTCAATGCATGACGTAATCCTGGGCCTTGATCCTGGGCCTGTATCCCGGGATACAGTTGTGCCTCCGTTATCCGCAACGTGTGTTTCAGTTGCCTGTTTCCCTTCCCCCGACGGAACGTTTGACGCTACCGTGGAGCCCGTTCATCTGAGTTGCATTAAGAGGAATGTACTGATACCGTATTGCATGGTGTCAGTTGTTCAAGGACGCACTAGCTTGTGGGCCGTAAACTGTTCGAGTGAACCTGCAATACTACCACAGGGTGTGAAACTTGCCTCCTACCATGAAGATCACGTGCTATCGCTCGCCATTCTTACAGAGGCCTTTGATTCTGCCGATGAGCGCCACTTCGTTATTGCCGGCCCTGCGGCGCACTCCTCATTTTTGACCATGGTAAACAAGTCACTCAGCACTAAGCAGCGTCACGAAGTTACGAATATTCTGCTAAAACATGCCCGACTGTTTGACTTTTTCTACCAAGAGGGGCCACCATTGTTTCCTCCTTCTCGTATACACCATCGCATAGATACGGGATCTGCCCAACCGTTGCGACAGAAACCACACAGAGTCTCACCATCGGAACGCAAGGTGATCAATGACCAAGTCCGCAAAATGCTGAATAATATTGTAATCCAAGAATCCTGTTGTCCGTGGGCAGCGCCAGTGATTCTGGTTAGAAAGAAAGATGGTACATGGCGATTTTGTGCTGAATACCACCGCCTCAATGCCATCAGTAAAAAGGAGGTATATCCTCTTCCGCGTATTGATGATGCTATCAACTGGCCCTCATCAGCGTCTTACTTTTCGTCTGCTGACTTAAGGTCGGGGTACTGGAAGATACCTATGCATAAGGCAGCCAATAATAAAACGGCATTTGTAACACCAGATGGACATCTTGAATCTAATGTGATGCCGTTCGGGCTCTGTAACGTGCCTGCAACTTTCGAGCACTTCATGGACAACATCCTGCGTGGTTTGAAGTGGGAAGTATGAATGTGCTATCTAGATGATGTAGTGATTTTCGGGCGCACGTTCAGTGAGCACAACGCACATCTCGATCTTGTGCTAGACTGCTTGGACAAAACGAGTTTGGTGCTCAACTCGAAGAAGCGTTCTTTTGGAGAGCGCCAAACACTCGTTCTGGGACACCTAGTGGATAAGGACTGTATACGATCTGATCCAGCGAAGACTGCTACGGTGGAAGCCTTCAAGCAACCTCGTCATGTAAAAGAGCTACGCAGTTTCCTAGGGATTTGCTCGTACTTCCGCCGGTTTATTCGTGGATTTGCCAACATCGCGTGTCCGCTGACATGCCTCCTCCAGAAGCGCGTTCCCTTTGAATGGACTCCTGAATGTGAAGCTAGTTTTCGTGAGCTGAAGTCTCGTCCGACGTCCCATCCCATTCTCCGACACTTCGACTATGTGGCTCCCATAGAAGTTCATACCGATGCTAGCGGTATTGGCGTTGGCGCTGTCCTTATTCAACGCGTCGACACCAAAGAATACGTCGTCGCCTATGCGAGTCGCTCTTTAGGGAAGTCCGAGCGTAACTACACAGTTACTGAGCAAGAATGTCTTGCAGTCATTTTCGTAGTACAGCGCTTCCGGTCGTACCTGTACGGGCGCCCCTTTACTGCGGGGACAGGCCATCATTCTCTCTGTTGGCTGGTTAATCTCCGCGATTCGTGGGCCGGCTTCCTCGTTGGACACTTCGTTTACAGGAATATAACTTTACCATTTCTTATAAAAACGGCCGCCGAGACGCCAACGCTGACTGCCTCTCCCGCATACCGCTTCCAATGACGGACTGCGACGCGGACAACTTCGACTGCTATATCGTATCACTGGAGCCGGGATTTCCTGATAAGATACCTTCAAGGTCGAGCAACAAAAAGACAAAAGTTTAAAGCCACCGCTCATTACTGCAAGGCAATCAGCACCATCCACTCGTTTCTGGGTTCGTGATGGGGTTCTTCACAAAAAGAATTACTCTGCTACAGGCCCATGATATCTTCTGGTGGCCCCGGGGAGTCTCCGTGTCTCCATCTTGCGCGCTATGCATGACGATCTAACATCTGGTCATTTGGGTTCTGCGCGAACTCTCTCCCGCCTTCAAGAAAGGTTCTTCCAGTGCCACCCCCAGCACTCCATTTGAGCAAGTTGCCATCGACCTCCTCTCTTGTTTCCCGCGTTCATCCGATGGGAATCCCTGGATTATCATGTGTACCGATCACTTGACACGCTACTGTGAGACAGCTGCAATACCATCGGCTACTGCAACCAAAGTGTGTATATTTCTGCTGCGCTTTTTCATTCTCCGACATGGACCTCCCAGAGTCATCATCAGCAATCGTGGGCGGCAGTTCACTGCAGACGTGGTCGAAGGGATGCTTCGTCTATGTGCTTCAAGGTTTCGACATTCATGCTGTCCATTTATGTCGCGTCAGATCATAAGAACTGGGCCAGCGGGCTACCTTTCATTACGTACGCATTTAACACCTCAATGCATGAAGTTACGGGCTATAGTCCCTTCTGTCTTCTTTACGCTCGTCCGCCTCGTTATACAATAGACACTATCTTCCCGTTTCCCAGCAACGATAATCTTTGTATTTTAGAGACAGTCTGTCTTGCTGAAGAAGCCCGACGACTTGCTTCTTTATGCCCTCTTGTTTCACAAGGCCGCTCGAAGGCATGCTGCGACCGCCGACGCCGACACGTCATATATGACCCTGGTGATTTGGTGTTGCTCTGGAAACCAACCAGGAAACGTCGATTATGTGAAAAACTGCTGGCGCACTATGTTGGACCATGTGTTATTACTGAGCGTGTCAGCGAATTAACCGACGGCATAGCACGTCTCACATGAAGTGGCCGACAGTCAGCAAAGACTGAACTTTCACACGTCGCCCGTTTAAAGCCCTTTATTTCTCGACAGCCTGTTTGACTTGCCCGGCGGGCTTCCTCAGCGCGGAGGGAAATGCGACGCCCTTGCGTGCGTTGTGGTTTCACGCCTCAACAAACAGTATGTGGAGGCACCGAAGAGTGGTGAACAAAGAAGACGACGGGTCGCTGGCTAGCTGAATCTCGACAGGCGCTCAGCTCCTCAAGGCCATCGCATCTAACGCTACCCGGCTTCAATGTAACGCCTTTTGTGGGCGTAACAATATATTGAATTTGCCCGATTACCCGCTCGTCACCACAAACCGCGGCTCTTCTTACAATCCTTCTGTGACGTAAAAGTGCCGCCTAAAACGAAGCTCAGATTGCGAATCCGTAGGTGCATGAGATAATTCCGACTGACGCTTCGTGCAGCTCAGGAATGAAGGCATAGTCACTTCTGTGACCGTGACAAGACAGACCGCTTTATCGCGCGGCATGACCAAGGCTTGTAATACGCTGCCCTATTACGAGAACATTAAAAAAATGCGCGTGTTCATAAAATTGCATAAACAGCCCTGGAGTGTGGCCTGATCCCGGTGACCAGAACTGCTAACGCACTCTCTCACCAGAGCAGGATTGGCCACCCTGGTGCAGTACTTGGCCACAACCTCCTACATAAATACAACAATCGAAGCCCGGCCCTCTGTCCCCAGCAGCTGCGAAGCAACTGACAAAGGCGGCGGTCAGACTTGTGACGGAGCATAGGGTGCCAAGAATCTCCGGATCCGTACAGGCCACCATTGGAATCTGAAACTGGCAACGTTTAACGCTAGAACGTTATCTTGTGAGGCGTCTAGCAGTGCTATTGGAGGAATTAGCGGGCATTAAATGGGATATAATAGGGTTCAGTGAGGTCAGGCGGACAAATGAAGCATATACAGTGCTAAAAAGCGGGCATGTCCTCTCCTACCGGGGCTTAGCGGAGAGACGAGAACTAGGAGTTGGATTCCTTATCAATAAGGATATGGCTGGTAACATGCTGGAATTAACGCAGCATTAACGAGAGGGTGGCAGGCCTTGTTGTGTAATGACTTCGGGCCTTCAAGGTGATAACAAATGAAATAAAATGAAATAATAAGAGGTACAAATTAAAGGTCGTACAGGTCTACGCTCCTACATGGTTAGATGCAAATAAACTCTTATTCAATGTTAGAAAAACCTAATACATTGTCTTCTGATCCGTTAATAAACCAGTTCACCTTGATAGCTCTAACGTGTAAATAAGGTCCATCAGAGCGGGCTTCAGAGTGCAAGTTTTTAGGGGTACTATTTCATGAAAATCTTCGATGGACCAGTCACGTGAACGTTATAAAAGGTTTCATTGTTGATCAATTGGAATGCGAAATAGATTTCGGACGTTGTTGCCAATAGGATTTAAACGGCAACTTTATTTTAGTACTGTACATTCCCGTATACAATATTGTCTACGAGTTCGGGGAGTTACATCAAAGTATAGTTTGGAACGACATTACATAACGCAGAAGTATACGATTCATTCAAAACCTAAGTAGTCGTGATCATACATCCCCATACTATCCGAGAACGGGATACTTAATGTAGAAATGTTATATAAACGGCGTTTGCTGGAATTTACCTTTATCGAATTAAAAGCAAATCGTGAGCTCTTTTTTCATACATATAAAAACACGGAGACACCATATTATTTCAGAAATAAAAACTTTGTAAAGATTAAAACGAGAACTAGATAGGGTATGCAATTATTAAAATGGCAAATTCCGAAACTTCTGATTTGTTATCCATCCTTTTTAGATACAATGCAGAGTTCTCCCTCTTTGCTTGCTTTCAGATAACTAACTAAACTGTATTTCCTCCACCAGTTGTATTTTGTTGTACATTTGTTTTGTTCTCTTCAATCCAATTGTAGTCCATTGGCCTTGATAGTTATGTGTCTTGTTGATGATGAATGTGTTGACGACTAATTCTGTCATTCTTCCTTATTTTGCTTTATAGTGTTTGATACACTGTACGTGCATATTTATTTATATGTGTTTGATATTTTGCAGTGTGTTTTGAAGTAAGTTGTTCTCATGTTGTGTGCTGCGCGTGCTGTCTGCTGTCGAAGGCCTAGTCAGGTGGCTTTTAGTGCAGCCTTCTGCCTCGGCACCAAGACAAACCGCTCTTGAGCGTTGTTTTGTCAATGAACAAAAATAAACAAACAACAAAACATCCAGTCTTGATGACGAGGAAGTCGAGAGCTTCCATGAAGACACGACATCGGCGATGGGTAAAGTCAAAACAAGCACTATACTGATGGGCGACTTCATTGCTAGGATAGGCACGAAGCAGGCTGGAGGCAAGTCAGTGGGGAAATATCGCATATGGTATAGGAATAGCAGGGGAGAGTTTGTAGAGTTTGCAGAACGGAATAATTTGCGGATAATGAATATCCTCTTCCGCAAGCGGGATAACCGAAAGTGGACGTGGAGAAGCCCGAATGACCAGACTAGAAATAAAATAGATTTCACATTCTGCGCTACCCCTGGCATCATAAAAGATGTGGACGGGCTCAGGAAGGTGCGCTGCAGAGACCATAGGATGGTAAGATCTCGAATGACCCTAGACTTGAGGAGGGAACGGAATAAACTGGTATATAAGAAGCCGCTCAATGAGTTAACGGTAAGAGGGAAAATAGAGGAAATCCGGATAAAGGTGCACAACAGGTATGCGGCTCTAATTCATGAAGAGGTCCTTAGTGTTGACGCAATGAACGACAGTCTAACGGGCACCATTAAGGATTGTGCAATAGAAGTCGGTGCTAATATCGGTAAGCTATTGCAGGAGACGAAAGATGTGAATAAGAAACGTCATTGTATGAAAGCCTCTAACCCTACAGCAAGACTATAACTGTCAGAACTTTCTAAGTTATTCAGCAAGCGTAAGATAGTTCAGATAAGAAAGTATAATATGGATAGAATTGAGCCTGCTCTCAGAAACGGAGGAAGCATAAAAGCAGTGCAGAAACTAGGAATAGGCAAGCATCAGATGTATGCGGTAAGAGACAAAGCTGGCAATAAAATTACTAATATGGAAAAGATAGTTAAAGCAGCTGAGGAGTTCTATAGAGATTTATACAGTGCCAGTGGCGCCCATGACGATAATGGAAGAAGGAATGGTCTAGAGGAAGTTGACAGCCCACAAGTAATGCCGGAAGATGTAAAGGAATTCTTGGGAGCTATGCAAAGAGAGAAGCCAGCTAGGGAAGATCAGGTAACAGCTAATTTGCTGAAGGATGGTGGGCAAAATGTTCTAGAAAAACTGGCCACCCTTTATACGCAATGCCTCTTGACTTCGAGCGTACCGGAATCTTGGAAGAACGCCAAGATAATCTTAATCCATAAGAAAGGGGACGCCAAGGACTTGAAAATTTCTAGACCGATCAGCTTACTGTCAATCACCTGCACAGTATTTAGTAAGGTAATCTTTAACACAATCATGAACACCTTAGACTTCTGTCAACCAAAGCACAAGGCAGGATTTCTTAAAGCCTATTCAACAAAAACCCATGTTCACACTATCACTCAGGTAACAGAGAAATGTGCGCATCTATAACCAACCCTTATATATAGCTTTCATTGATTACTTGAAAGCGTTTGATGGAGTTGAAACCTCAGCAGTCATGCAGCCATTAAAGAATCAGGATGTACACGGTCCGTATGTAAAAATACTGAAAGATATCTATAGCGCCTGCACAGCCATCGTTGTCCCGGTCCCGATACGATCTTTCCAATGCTATTTACAGCGTGTTTACAGGAGGTATTCAGATACCTGGATTCGGAACAATTTTGGATAAGAGTTAATGGAGAATACCTTAGCAACCTTCGATTCGCTGATAATATTGCCTTGCTTAGTAACTCAAGGGACCAATTGCATTGCATGCTCAATGACCTGGACAGGCAAAACGGAAGGGTTGGTTTAAAAATTATTCTGCAGAAAACTAAAGTAATGTTTAACAGTCCCGAAAGGGAACAACAGTTTACCATAGGTAGCGAGGCACTGGAAGTGGCAAGATAATACTTCTATTTAGGGCAGGTAGTTACCGCAGATCCGGATCATGAGACTCAAATAATCAAAAGAATGACAGTGGGCTGGGGTGCGTTTCGCAGGCATTCTCATTTCATGAACAGCAGGTTGCTATTATCCCTCAAGAGAAGAGTGTGTAACAGCTGTGTCTTACCAGTACTCACCTTCGAGGCAGAAACCTGGAGGCTTGCGAAAAGGGTTCTGCTTAAATTGAGGACAACTCAACGATCTATGGAAACAACAATGATGGGTGTAACGTTAAGGGATAAGAAAAGAGCAGATTGGGTGAGGGAACAAACGCGAGTTAATGACATCGTAGTAGAAATCAAGAAAAAGAAATGGGCATGTGCAGGGCATGTAAGGAGGAGGAAAGATAACGGATGGCCATCAAGGGTTGTGCACTGGATTCCAAGGGAAGGGAAGCGTAGCAGGGGGCGGCAGAAAGTCAGGTGGGTGGATGACATTAAAATGTTTGGAGGGATAACATGGCCACAATTATCACATGACCGGGATAGTTAGAGAAGTATGGGAGAGGCCTTTGCCTTGCAGTGGGCGTAGCCAGGCTGATGATGATGATTACGAGAAGAAAGATCGTTTACCGAGGGTCCCAATTTCTATAAATCATATCATAAGGAGCCAATAAACACTGCCACCATGGACAACATAGGGGAAATTACTTGTGCTTAATAAATTAAATTAACAGAGCTGCCCTATTACGTCACTCGTGGTTTCTAGCGCAAACCGTGCTTCTGGATGCCACGTGCGCAATCAAGTAAATGGCCTCCGTTTCGAAAACAGCATGACGTCACGAGACGTCCCCGAAGCGAAGTGCAAAGAATTTCCATCGTTCTGTGGCATCGACAGCGATTGATTTGACTGTGAGTTTCCTGGCAGAAGCTGCGCGCCCGCTGCACGTCGAGAAGTTATTCATCCATACGAACTTTCATCATAGACGAATGAAAATAACAATCCGATGTGCTCGCGCGAACGTCCAGTTTGGCGACGTCTATCTTTTCCTCTCTAACACGCCTGGACTACATAGGGGAGAAATGAAACCGCACCATTTGCTTAGGACGTAGGACCTCACCATGGAAACCCATGTGCGGACAAGTGGTTGCGCTCACCGAACACTGAACATGCCGCCGATGGGCATATACGATCGTCATCAACCTCGATCGCGACTGAATTCATCCAGATCCTAAAAATTGCGATAGGAAGTGCCCGTAGTCCATCAATCGATGTGGCATTAGGTCTAAATGCTTGTTCGTTACAGTAACAAACCGCAGTTCAGATTTTTCATAGTATTGTAATAAAATATGTCTTCTAGGGAACTGCCTGCATGTCATGCGCATATTTGATGACGTAACCGTGAGCGTGACTGCAGCTGTGCCGGCGTTTGCCTCCTCTGTTCGTGCTCTAAGTTAGCATCACCCTGCACTAAAAGCGGGATGACGAACTGTAGCCACATAGCTCGAGTTTTCAAGAAAAGCGCTAGTCGACTTCCTGTATTTTTGCCAGCGTATGACGGCTGCCGTTTGTAGCGGCACATTGCCAGAACCAACATTTTTCACCGCTTCTCGTCCTTAGCGAAACGAAAAATATATTTGACTGCCTTTTTTCGTGCCGTTTGCTCATGAAACCACGCACCGACTTGTCGGCGCCCGCGCACACAAAAAGACAGGCACGCACACGAAGAGAGACTGCGATGCATGAAGATGTGAACGTGTGCTAACGCTCGTGGGGAGTACTTTTTGGTCAACAAACACTCCCGGGTGCACCCAAAGATCACGCGACCGGCTCGTCCTGACGTAGCCGGGAGATGTCTATAGAACTAATAATTTTATGACTAATAACTATATGACTATTGTGAACTATGGGAACATGGAACTACACTGTGTCAACAATTTCCTTCAACTTTTCAATCTAAGTAAATGCCGTAAAGTTGCAAACTATGAAAGTAATGATTGCGATTAGCCTATTAGTGACTGAATTGCATTGCTTGGTTTTGCAAATGTTGTCTTAGACAGCAGACCATTCACCTGTAGTGCTGAAATATGAGTAAACTTTGTTGGGTTTTCATTTTTATTCTTTGAAATAAAGATAGAACAAACTTTATCATAAAATTTGGATTTTGATTACTTTGCCGAAGCGGTCCCACGTCATCTCCTCACTGCAATTTAAGCAAGCTATGATCTTCCAGTTTGTCGAAGTATTCCTTTCTCCAGTTTTGTTCTGTTCCTTTATGGCTCATTCGTTGTCAGTCCAATTCATATGTACGAACTCGATACCATTCAACCAATAATGTATATAGACGGAACGCAAGCGTTTTTTCAAGAATGGACATTTCAAGCAGGTGATACAATAATAATAATAATAATAATAATAATAATAATAATAATAATAATAATAATAATAATAATAATAATAAACCATAATATAAGTCATTCATATAAAGGACCGAGGATTATCCCTAAGGAATGAGCTATATTTCTATAATGACAATAGTGTTGAAATGCGATGAACGCCTTTTCCTTCTTTCCTATGTAACCTCGAAAATCTGAATATGGAAAACAGCACCAGCATGTTTAGGTTTATACCGCAAACGAAGTACTATAAGGGAACGCAGTAAGTGCATGATGCTTGTCTCGCAAGCTATGCTTTTTCGAACTGATGCCACAAATTTAAGGTGACGCCTTTTATTTATGCGCATTTTTCTAGCCAATTAGGTTCCTGATGGACCCATTGGGGAGAAATCGTTCGCAACTAGCAGACTGTTAACTAGTGACACGCGATGACTGCAGTGAACTGATGATATAATGTCCTCCAATGCTACATTATTGCACGAAACAAACAGAACGTTCTTATTACTTGGGCAAAGCACACATTTCTTAACGGTGGACTGGAAATCAGCTACAGAACGTGCTTTTGCACTTTTTTACGCTTTTTTTTCGCTTTCAGCTTCTATTCTGCCTGTTAGGTTGGCATTGCTCTTGAAAACTCAACTAATGCAGCGGTTACTTATTTGCAAATCCAGAATTGCCTACAAAAAAAGAAGGGCATTTCTGCACAGTAAAATTAAAGTAGCAATTCTTCTTCACCGATTCAGCTCGCTGTCAGATTTCTTGTCAATGATCTCCGAAATGCTTAAGTGTTACCGCGTTCAGTTATACAAGTTACGTTACTATTACGGATATTGATTTAGCAATAATAAGGTGGAAGGCCACCTTCAATAGTAATTTTTCAACAAGATTTCTTTTTTTTAATTTTTTACATATTCTGCCACGTACCTACTGCAAGCAAACAGTATTACGTACGGCGAAGCATTAATCTAAACTTTACGAAAGAAATGTGCTGAACATATTAGCTGTCCGCAAGTCAGTGCTACGGCTGCTATATGACACAGATCCTCGCGTATTACTTTAGTACTTTGACTATTTGTTAGAAACGAAAATAAATTAAGTGCCATGATTCACTTGCAATGTGAGAGATCTTCTCCGTAGTGGGATCAGAAGACCATAATAAAAGGAAATTTAAAAAAATTTTTTTTTTATTAAGGGATGGCGCGAAGGCCTATTATGGGGAATAGGAAGGGGAGGGGGGAGGCGTACTCAGAGCCGTCCTAGAAGCTGTGCGTCCTTGGCGAAAGCCAAGAGTGAGTCAAGAATGGCCTTGTCGGAATCCATCGAGCCAGTTGCCGGTCTAATCCACTCCTCGTAGGACGACACTCGCACCGCCCTCAGGTGGTGGTCCCGCTGTTGAGCGTGTCACTGGCACTCCCAAAACAGATGGGCTGCGGATGGCCGTGTAGACATGTCGCAGTCAGGGCACCTGTGTGGCGTCTGGAGCGCTTCTTGGTCCGCGGAGGCTGTGGGATGGCCGGGTTCCTGCGATGGAAGGGAGTTGGGAGACGGAGATGGAAGGCGTCTTTCCCGGCGTGGCCGGTACTGTCGCCACCGCTGCAGCACATCCGGTGTGAGGACGAAGCCGGAGCGGAGCCTATGCAGAAGCACCTGCCCCGACCTGGGAACACCCGTTGGAAGTGGGTCTGGGTCTGAGGGCACACTCGCATGGAGTTCCCTCTTGCGTCGGTTGGCTGCCGCTCTCAGAGCTCTGTCTGGGTCATACGAGGCTCCATTTGTCGTGTTGCTTGTGCTGGTTGTGAGGGCTTCTGAAGGATCCCGGGAGACGACGTGGTTGGAAAGAAGGGCGCGCGCCGCCTCGTGGGCTCTCTCATTTCCCTCGATGCTCTGGTGGCCAGGGATCCAATGAAGTGTTGCAGTGACCCCGTGGGGCTCCGCACGCCTGAAGGCCTGCTTGACGAGGAGTACTTCCGATGATGATGTGTGGCGCGACTTGCAGGCATGCAGCGCATACTGAGAGTCGGTGTATATATCGATGTGTTTTGCTTGCGTGGTGCTTGAAACTCTATCTAATGCCCAGACTATTGCGCGGAGTTCAAGTTCCGTTGGGTCGTCAGCATCAGCAGTTGTAAAGGTAGAATGTGTCTCACAAGAACCCACTACGGGGTAGGTGACTGCTCCCTCGCTGATGCATGGGTCGAAAGCTGCGTCAGTGTACACTTGTTCATGGCTTGGCGGTGCGTCTGCCAATGTCTGCCAAGCAGTCAGCATTGCGTGCCCAGCAAAAACGACGCAAAAGACGAGGAAGTCAAAGATCACACGCCAGTTAAAGAACTGTCATATCGTGACTAGCTGCTGATAGTGCTGCTTACTCTTGCCTTAGCGCGTAACAAACTGGTGGAGGTTTTGGGTAATCTAAATTATGCACCAAACATCTGCGAGCAGCAGGAGCACCAGCCCTGTAACGGTGGTTAGGCCTGTACACCGCGCCAGTAGAAGGATCCGTGGAGAAGCGCCTGAGTTTGGACTCCTCCCAGAGAAAATGGCAGCTCCGACCATCCCAACCACTATGGAAGGCACAACGCCGATTCATTGTACATTACTCAATCCGTGAACGCCGAATCCCTTCAACGGCGCCGTACATGAGGATGTTGAAAATTGGCTGGCGCACTATGAACATGTTACCGCGTTCAACAAGTGGGATGACGCAGACAAACTGAGAAACGTATACTTCGGCATTAACGATGGCGCACGTGCTTGTTGTGAGAACCGTGCAGATGCCCTAACTTCATCGGCAGAATTCAAACGCCGGATTCTTGAGATGCATTCGAGCCCTGATCGCCGAGAGCGAGCTGAGCGTGATCTCCAGTCCCGTTTAAAAATGCCGAACGAGGGTGGTCGCAATGTGTGTCGAGGACATAACGCGTCTCTTTCGACGAGACGACCCCAGCATGTCGGAAGAAAAGAAGGTGCGCTACCTGATGCGCGGAATGAAAGATCAGCTGTTTGGCGGTCTCATGCGCAGTCCGCCCAAGACTGTGTCAGAATTTCTTTCCAAGGCCGTCCCCGTGGAACAGACTCTTCGGCCGCTGGCACCATCATACGAACGCCAAGTGAACGCTGCCTCACTTACGGACTTCTTTGGAGCTCTCGGGGGCTAAGTCAATTTCTTTCGAGAGCTCATTCGTTCGGTAATCCGCGAAGAACTCCAGAAACTGTCGGTACCCTCAAAGCCGGTGCTCAGCTCACTGTCCAGCATTCTCGTTGACGAATTCCAGCATGCGCTAAGAGAACCACCTTTCAAAACAAAAGCTCCACCGCTAAGAAATGACAGCCTCCGCATGTCATATTCGCAAGCTTTGAGGCAACCTGTCCCAGCACCGTCCCCGCTTCGCACCACGTGCCCAGCCATGCCACAGTCCGTCCAAGCGGCCTCGTATTACCAGGACCACCAACAGGCCCCAAGGAAATCAGACGTGTTGTGGGCATCTGTCACCGTCCCTTTTGCTGGGCATGTCTACCTACAGCGCTCCTATCGAGAGCTCGTACTACGCGGATTGCGCGGAAGAATACATTGCCAGGCAACGCGAATCTTCATCAGCTCAACACCAGTGACGCTCCCCTTCGCCACGGTGGTTTTCTCCGACTCACCGTACGTATTCGAGCGTGGTGCGGGGTCGTTCGCCCAGCTGATGCGGATAAAACTAACCACAGCGACCTTCGAGGCCGAAACAGCTCAGTCTGGACGTGCTCAAGGACCCCTACTGACGCGTACGCCGACCGACGACACATCGACAACGACAGTACCTGCTGATTACGGAAGAAGAATTTCTTTGGACATTCTTGTAGTCTGACGGTCGTGAATTGACTGCTTTAGTGGACACTGGAGCCGAGTATCCTGTAATCAGCGATAAACTGGCCACCCTTCTCAAGAAAGTGACCACGCCTTGGAACCAAAGGCCAGTTCGTACAGTTGGCGGGCACATCGTCACACCGCTCGGCATGTGCACGGCACGAATACAGATTCACGGTACTACGTATGTTGCCAGTTTGAGCACTCGCCCTCAGTGTTCTCGAGACCTAATTATCGGCAGGGACTTTCTCAGGGAGCACGGAGCTATCATCGACTTTCGATAGCGCCTCGTCACTTTCTAGACAAAGACGACACCGCGACGGCCATCATCATCCACCCTCCAGCATTTCTTCGTGTCATCGACGACGCTGCCGCATTAGCACCGCATGCAAGTGTCGTGGTTTAAGTGGCATGTGACAGACTCTTACACGGTGAAGCGGTCGCAGAAAGTAATCGTTTTCTCCTGCTTTTTCATGGTTTTTGCGCACCAAGAGGTCCTTACCGATCTTCATGATGGCTACTGTGACGTTCTTGTCAAAACTTCAGCTACGGACACCAGCACCTTTTCCCCGGTACTAGCATCACCTACGGCTACCCGAGCGCCGATGTCTCTGAGTGTTTTGCTTCCGAGGCAATCGGCACTGCTGAAGCACCTCTACGCAACGTTGACATTAGTCCAATGCTTCCTGAAGAGAACAAACATCCCGGCGTGAGCTGTTGCTCGAGTTCCACGTTTGCTTTGCACGGTCGACGAAGATACGTAAAAGATAGATTAAGAAACACCGTATCATCAAGTATGACGACGTGCCCCACATACGGCAACAGCCTTATTGTGCCTCCCCGACCGGACGACATGCGATTCAAATGCAGGTGAAGGAAATACTTCAAGACGGCTTAATACAGCCTTCATGCAGTCCCTGGTCATCGCCAGTCGTTCTTGGTAAAAATAAAGACGGCACGCTTCAGTTTTGTGTTGACTACCGGAAGCTAAACCACGTCACATAAATAGACGTGTACCCTTTGCATCGTGTCGACGATTCTCTGAACAGTCTGAGGCGCGTGAAGTATTTCTCCTCTATCCATCTGCAAAGTGGCTACTGGCAAATTGAAGTAGATGAGCGGGTAGGCGAGAAAACTGCTTTCGTGACTCCGGATGGCGTCTACGAATTAGGGTACTCCCTTTGTGCCTCTGTGCTGCTCCAACCACATTCAGTGAATAACGGATGCCGTTCTTTGTGACCTCAAATGAAAAAGGTGCCTCGTCTATCTCGATGATGTCGTTTCATTTTCGGAAACTTTTTACGAGCAGCTTCGACGCTTTCAGAATGTACTCGAAGCCCTTCGGTTGGCAACTTTACCCACAAGCCAGAGAAATGCCATTTCGGTTACGAGGAAAGGAAGTTCCTTGGTCACGTCGTGAGCGTGGCAGGTGTTCGGCCTGATCCCGAGAAGACTGCTGCCATAGCTGCTTTTCCCGCCCCAACCAACAAGAAAAGTGGCCGACGATTTTCGGGCTTGCATGCATACTATCGACGCTTCATTGAAACATTTCCGAAGGTTGCAGAGCCGGTAATTCGCTTTACGTGTGACGGCACGCCATTCCTATGGACTGATGAAGAACCTGATGATGATGAAGCCTTTGCGGAGCTACAACGTCGATTGTCTTCTCCCGCGCTGACAAAGCAGTGCTCACTGACGCCAGCAATATCGGTGTCGGAGCTATCCTAGTGTATCGGCAAGACGGGACTAAACGAGTTATCGCGTACGCGAGCCGCGCTCTTTCACGCGCAGAGTCCAATTATTCCACCACAAAGAAGGAGTGCTTCGCGGTTATTTGGGCTACCACACAGTTTAGGCCCTATCTGTACGGGCGACCATTTAAACTTGTGACCAATCATCACGCGATGTACTGGTTGGCCAACCTCTGAGACACTTCTGGACAATTGGCACGTTGGAGTCTGCGACTCCAGGAATTTAACAACATCATCGTATACAAGTAAGGCAGAAAACACAAAGATGCCGACACGCTATCACGAGCACCTGTTGAATCTCGGAATCCTGATGGGGAAGACGACAGCGCCTTCGTGAGAGCCCTCAGCGGGCCGGATCTGCTCGCTAAACAGCGCTCGGACGCTGAGATAAGGCTCATGATCCATCACTGAAAAGGCGGCACCGCGTCCATTCCTCGCTCTATTTCACGATGGTTGTCGTTATTTTTCCTACGAGAGGGCATCTTGTACAAAAGGAACACAGGTGCCGGCGACAAACCACATCTTCTATAGTAGTACCTCAAGCCCTTCGCTACGACATCCTATTAGCCTACCACAACGAGCCGACAACTGGTCACTTGGGCTACTCAAGGACTCTGGACAGGGTACGGCAACTGTACTACTGGCCTAGACTGACTGCTTGCGTCAAACGCTACGTGAAAGGACACCGTGAATGCCAGCGCCACAAGTCACCTCCATTCAAGCTTGCAGGCCTTCAACAACCCGTCGACCCTCCGCGTACGCCGTTTTATCAAGTTGAAATGGGGACCATTCCCCTTTTCTTCCTCGGGAAACGAGTGGATCATTGTCGCAACTGATTACTTGACGCGTTACGCTGAGACGAATGCACTACCACGCGGGAACAGCATCTGAATTAGCCCAGTTTTTTATGCATCACGTTTAGCTTCGTCATGGCGCATCGTCATCTATCATCATTGACCGTGGGACGGCATTTGCGGCGAAGCTTCTGGACGACATCTTCAAGTTCAGTTACACGAGTCATCTAAAGTCCGCTGCATACCAGTGTCAAACTAATGGCTTGACGGAAAGACTAAATAAAACACTGGCAGACCTAATCGCTCTGTACGTGGATATGCAGCACAAAATGTGGGACGATGTTCTGCCGTACTTAACGTTTGCGTATAACACTGCCACACAGGAAACTACACGATTCACACCGTTCTGCCTCGTTTATGGTAGAGATGTCCAAACTACGCTAGACGCCATGATTCCGTATGAAGACACCGACCAGCTCGACCAGTTAGCTCCTGACGTCGAGGAGTACATTCAGCGCACCGATGAAGCATCCGCAGTGTACGGATGCAGTAAGGTACAGTGTCCACCATCAACAAGTTGCCTATGAGCCTGGTGACTAAATTTGGGGTTGGACACCCATACGACGGCGAGGCCTCCGCGAGAAACTTCTGAGCAAGTACTTCGGACCATGCACAGTACTAAGGCGTGAAAGCGACGTGAACTACGAAGTGATTCCAGGCGGAGACCTGCCATCGCCCAAGCGCCGTTTACCACGTGCAGAGACTGTACATGTCGTCCACCTCAAGCCTTATTTTACACGGTGCTGAGGTCGCTGAGGCACTGCATTCACGCTTCGATGCGACCCCTTCGTTGGTAAGTCTACTGGTGAAAAAAACTTTTTTTTGCGGTCGTCGCGTCGTCCTCCAAAGAACTGCAATGTTTTTTTTTTTTTTTGTTCCCGCCCACAGAACACATTTTTCGACTCTTGTGGATTTCCGTATGTGTGCTAGCGCGTTTCCTTTTTTTGTCTTACCTAATTTGTGTACGCTCCATGTAGGTTTGTGTTTGTGCATCGAGTCGATACTTCATTGGGAGGGGGAATAATGCCACCTGATGTTTTGAGCCAGCAAACTGTGAGCATTGCGCGCCCAGCGAAAACGGCGAAGTCGACGAAGTGAAAGATCGCCTGCCAGCTGGAGAAGCATCCATTCGTGTCTGGCATTTTTCGTGTGTGGCTGCTAGTATTGCTGCTTACTCTTACCTTAGCGCGTGTCAATAGGAATGGTGTAGGTTTTTGTGCTCCACAACTAAGTGATGTTCACACCGCCTCGTTCATGTTTCCTGCTATCACAAAACTGTGGTACAATCAGCGCGTTGCGGCAAAAGGCCGCTGAGGCACTCCATTCGCGCCTCGATGCGACCCCTTCGTATGTTGAGAACCATGGCAAATGCATTTTATGGTGTGCTTGAAGCACTCATCGGCCACTAAAATCAAATTATTGTGGCGAACAGGAGGCGCCACGATCACAAACCATGCAGTCGACATGTGCAGTCGCTGATGTTATCATAACGCAACATCAGTGCCAAAATGCCCCAGTCTTCTTCTTTGCATAGTCACAAGACTGCTTACCGGCGTATACAACTGGGCTAATTCATACAACCAACAGTTCATAGAGAATACATGCATCAGGTACGCGCATCTATGTGTGAAGCACGTAGTGGCTAGCAGAATACGCAAGGAGCCATCACCACTATACGTAGTTAGCTTTGTTGCCTCCAGGCGGCGACTTCGCTCGATATCGCTGCTAATACCAAGCCTTTCATCAAAGTAAAAGTGGCTTTTTTGGCAACTCAGAAGGGCAATGTATCCTCTAGAAATTTATCCGCATACCTGCTGTTTTCATTGTGGTGTATTTTTTAAGTGAATTGACAACACCCACCTTGTGTCGTATTGTGGCAGGCGTTTCAAAAGATATCACTGCAACAGTTGTGCCATTACTCCTGGCGAATGCGCATTTGTCACCACCGATGTAGTGTATCGAAGCACCAGTAGGGTCCTTCCTGTACAGCTGGGGCCAGCATGTCTGGAAATGGAGTGCGCCGGAACTTTAATTTGGGGCAATAATTAGGTAAGCAGTCAGGAGCCCACCCGACGTGGTTGCTCAGTGGCTGGACTCCTGAGCACGAGGTCGCGAGATCCAGTGCTGGCAACGGCGGCCGTATTTCGACGGCCGCATTTCGACAGCCGCATTTCGACAACACCCGTGTACTTAGATTTAGGTGCACATAAAAAACCCCAGGCAGTGGAAATTTCCCGAAGTCCTCCACTACGGCGTGCCTTGTAATCCGAAAGTGGTTTGGCACGTAAAACGCCATAATTTTTTTTTGTCGGGAACGCAGATACCACATGACACATGTCATTGATTTATTTATTGCGCTCTTCTAAAATTGCATTTTACCTAACTGCAGTTTCGACGCAAGTGTTCAGAGAACGTGCTACAATATCTTCTAGCGGGCTCACGACTGAGTGTGATCCAAAGGTCCTATGACAGGCACCTTAAAGGCCGAATTACACTCAATCCGCACGGTAATACGCATGCCTTCCACACGCCTGCGGACGAGCGGAAACTGCGGATGTTGCAGGCAGGTGCACATATTTGTTTGCACTGCTCGTGCGGACACAGAGTAAACCGAAACCTGTGGATATTGGGGTGACGTATGAAATTTCCTTCACATCCGCTCACGTACGGAAAATCTTGTGGTATAAGTGTAGTTCCTCCTAAAGCACCGGCAATACATGCTGCCATGTTGATTCCACCTGTATGCTACCAACTACAAGATAGTAGAGTTATTAAGTGCGAATGAACTTTGAAGTTACAATACATTCCATCAATTTCTTCAATTTTGATTAAAACACGTTGGCGGGCTAGTTGGTTAGAACCCATTGTAGAGTGTATGTTGGTCAAACAGACAGATGCATCAATGAGAGATTAAAAGAGCCTCCATATAACGTCACAGGGTAATCTCTGGTCATTTGGGTATTCACCGCCCAGATTATTCCTGCAAGTCCATGTTTGAAAGCACTTCCATTCTGCATAAGGCTCATAACCGGATGACGAGGGAGATTGTGGAGGCCTACAGATTGCAAAATTAGAGCAAAAGTGCGTAAGCAAGCCTTCGGTGTCGCCATCTGAAAAGAGATACGATTCCTCGGTTTATCTTTGTGACCATTGCAGTACATGTTTTCCCCACGTCTCGCACACGTGTACGGTTAATCGAAATGCACCACTGAATGTTCTTTATTTGCTATTACCATTGTTTCCCTTCGCGCGGAATATATTTATAGATGCATGCGAAAATATCTATAGTTGAAAGTGAAGCGCTGTGTCTGTGTATATCTTTCTTTCTACGACCTCATTCAGTCACGCTTATACACTCTATCAATTTTTACGCGTGGTGCAAAAAGAAAATGCCTTACCTCACTTGCAGGCTAAGTAACATCTATTCAAGGGCACCAAGCGTTTTAGACTTATGTGATCGACCAGAGAGGTTGCTTTTTGAACTACTCAACGCCAGGCAAGACTGGCTCATAAAAGGACAATGTATTACGGGAGAAGTTTGGAACATCGGCAGTTTTGTTAACATTAAAACGCCTTACAAATAAATACATCTTGTTTTTGGAAGAACAAAACATGATTTACAAAAGGTTTCGTAATGCAGGATAAGCTTTTAAATATAATTGCACAACTGTAAAGAAGCACGTTTTCGAACACATTCGAAACACTGCGGATAGTATCTCTCCTGTACCTAGCGAGAAATGTGCGGACTTTGTCCATTCAAGAAGTTGGTTTCAATGGTTGAAATAGAACTTTGACAAGTTAATAAATGCCATTTTTATTTCAACTGAGGTATTGAGAGTTGTCTGTAAAAACACTGATCTCTTGTCATATCAGCTTTCCAGTTAGGATACTGAGGGAGACTGAGGTAGGCTCAGTGCTTTCGCCCTCACATTGATTAAGCGACTAGTGACATAGTTTCGCCCGTCATGTCTGGCATTAAATGAATGTTCATACACTCTTACCATTCGAAAATATAATGACAAGCGTTAGGTTGTACGAAACATTTTACTACAGTACTTGTGTTTATAAACCTGGTTTGGCTTCGTTGTCCAAGAACTTGATGCATCAGGACGTTATCGCACATTCTATCACTCAGATCACCATGGCTTCTACCCGCAAACTCCGTCAGAAGAAACATCCGCATTTCTTTTTTATTTTTATGATGTACTAAATCATAATTAGCATTGTTGCCCCAATATGTAAGCAAATTTTCCTTTTGTCATAATATTTCATACGCCAAATCTGGTATGTCAAGCTCAAGTTTAGTCCTGATTTAAACATTCCGGCATGAGCAATCAATGACGATTGTCTAAAACAGCGATAGTTTGTAGTGAACGTTTTATATAAACCACATAAAGAACAAATCAAGAACAAGCGCGCGAAACGTCCATAGAGTGAAGTGGTTTCACAGAGACATGAGAAAAATTCATCAAGGATTGCAATACGGCGCGATTTATAGCAGCCGGCGCAGACAGACCTACGCTCATGCAGCGCTTTGTTTCCATACAGATGATGATAGCTACTCTGGCGCCACGTCATAGCCATCGCCGCCGCCAATCTCATCTTGCGCGGCACTACGCTGTTCTTATCGCGTTTTTGCCATACCCTCCTCCTCCAATTTTCTCCTCCCGCTCTCTTCGCCATCACGGTCTTTCATCTGCGCTCCTTATTGGAGCTTTCATCCTTTTGCTGTGTTCCTTCGGTCAGTTACGTGGACACGGAGGGTCAACTCCGACGCTGAGCTGGCGCCGCAGATTACCGTGTAGCACGAGCCTCTCCGGCTCATGCTGTAATAGAGTATCACGGTGGCGTGATGCGCCACCGTGATACGTCACACGTTAGGCTCACTCACACGCCTGTCTTATGTACGTACACCAACGCCCATCAAAATAGGTCGTGAAGCATGGAACTAAAAGCCTACCAAAACCTACTGCCAGAAAGCAGTTAGTGGCGCTTGATTGAAAGGCGACTAGGTCTAGGGGGCACAAACAATAAAACGAGAAAGCCTATGGTAAAAAAGAAATTCGAAAACTTTATTTAGAATACTGTCATACTGGCAAATATACCGTTTCAAATATTTTTGCTACACTACAACAACACTTAGGTGCACTTAGTGCACTTAGTCCTCCACACTTAGTCCTCCACAAAGGCGTGCATCATAATCAGAAAATGGTTTTGGCATGTAAAACTCCATAATTTAATTTTTAACTACAATACCAAATCTTTCTTTTTGTTTTACAGTGTATTAATTTATTCTTGGTGACCCCTACCGGCCAGCGATTTGACTTAAGAGAGACTTGGCATAACTGTGCAAGTTAGCTGTTGTGAGCAATGGCGTTGCTCACTTGAACGCGGCGATTTCTTCTGTTTTTTTTTTCATTGTGTCTTTGTTCAATGTGTGGCATGGGCTTCACTTCAAATTTTGCGTGGCCCAGTGCACGACGTTCACTGGCGAAAGGCGTGAGTGCAGGCTCTTTGTTATCGTGCAATTTCACGCTGTGCCATCTGACGTGCTGTGTCTCGTGGTGACAATTATTTCGGGACTTACCTGCTAAGAAATGTCGTGCTATGTTCGAGCACTCTCTGTAACAAAGGCTTTGAGTGTCCGACGTGTAGGAAATTTAGTAAGACTGATGTTCTCAAAACGATGATGTGGGGAAATGTATTGTCTGATACATGGTGTCGCACGGAATTGCGAATGATTCTGTAAAAAGGTGTTCCACATGTTGCTGTACATTACGATTGTGTGGAGGCCATAATACTCATCCACTGAAACGTATGGTCATTAGGTCAATTATATTCGTTGCATTATTAGAGACGAATAAAAGTGAAATAGTTTTTGAAACTGCTGCGGCACTCGCTTAGTTTCATTCTATTTGCTCACCTTCGTAAGGAACCAACTCGAGTAATTGCCGTCAATAGAAGCCTAATTAAGTTAACGTTAAGACATTCACCACTCCTGTACTTTAATCACATGCTGGCTGTTCAAGCGGAGGGGTGTCGCAATTAAGCTCGCCTAAGCCTCGAAAAAAAAAAGCTGCTTGTGTGTAACGGTTGAAATGCCGGGCGCTGAAGAAATTAAATCAATCGCGCGAAGGAGCGTAAGTTCATAACGTCACTGATATTTCCGGTGAGAACGCCATTTTTTCTCTTTTTTTTCACTTTTTGCTTGCTGTTGATCGCCTCACCGATACGTAGATAGCGACAGTTGCAACGAGTCGCCATTTTATGGATATGTGGGCTGGAAGCTTCGCTACCAGCTTAGATATACCTGGCCTACACCATGGCACTACGTCACGAAGACGCAGAGGTGCTGTCGCCGGGATTGACTTTCCCACGGTATAGACACTCCGCCAGCGAGCCGCCACGCCTACCTGCGGAACCGCTGGGTTTTGCGAGTGTGAGGGCGTTTTTGTGATCGCCCCTTATTCTATGCTTTTACAATGAAGAAATGCCGAATTCCGACGTGCCTCATTGTGCCGAACTATGCAAGAGGCTCATGTTTTCACAGGTTTTTTTTTGTTTATTAAAACCGTCACAAGAAATGGACCGCCGGGGTAAATAGCGAAACTTGGATTTCGATATCAGCTCATCTGTTATGCGCCAGGCATTCTGTAATGGTTAGGCTTCTATGCTATCTTGCATGACATGCATTGTTAGCCAACAAGGGGGCTTAGGATTGGTTAAAACGTGTTTCTTACCCCACTCTTGAATATCTATATTAGGATCAGCCCGTAATGTAGGTCGAGCGAGAAGGTGCAGTTCAAAGAAAGTTACTTAAGCAGGGTAGTTAGTGCGGCACACAAGAATATACGCACGCTGCACAGTCACAACTGCGTTATAATCGCAGTGTGAAAGTCATAAGTGCGTCTTAACATGGTAATGAATTTTCGTGTGTGAAATGAATGCGCAGAACTGGTAATTCTCCATTCTCTCTCTCTCCCTCTCTCTCTCTCTCTCTCTCTCTCTCTCTCTATATATATATATATATATATATATATATATATATATATATATATATATATATATATATATATATATATATATATATATATATATATATATATATATATATACACGCCGGACGAGTATGCGACGAGTACGCTGGATGAGTGCCCGATTCCTTAGATATCGTTGGATGATGGCCGGAGCGATCGGACGACCGCGTCCAACGTCGCAGACTGCGAGTGCCTGCACAACTGGTGTCGCCGGAAGGCCGAGGCAATTGCTTTTACCGCAGCTCATGGCAACATGGAAATCGCCTCGATTTATTTTAAAGCGCACCTCTTAGGGACCCATTCCCCTTGAGTCCTCGGCATGACCGAGCGAAGGAGCAGAACAAAGGATAAAAGAGTGAACACGGAGCACAGCGGTGGATTAACGACGGCGGGAGCGAAGAGAGCGGCTGCCGTGGCTGGGATCGAGTCCACGATCTCAATCTCAGTAGCTACGTCATAATCACCAAGCTACTGTGACGGCTAGAAGAGCTTTTTAAAGAAAATTGGTACTTGCAGTTCATCTTAAACTTTGTTCCATCCACCATTACTAAAACAATTTGTGTTGTTCATGGGCATTTATAGATGGAGAAATTAATCCATGCAATGAATAGGGCTCGTCCTGTCGTCCTCTCTGTCTTTGTCCCTGCTAATTTGCGCTAGTCTTTTGAATAATATCAATGAATACCGTTATGCAACCTACAAGTTTTTAGTTTGCAGTTCACGCTGACGTAGTATATGCGTTTCTGCGCGGTAAATTTCATGCTGAAAGTGGTGTCGTGAAGCCGGCATCACGGTGGCGTCTGTAATCACGAGTCACCATAATATTTTACAACGAAGGTGTATAAGGCTAGCTTATTCGTCCGTCCACCCGCCTGGTGGTCGCATGTACGCTGAAAACACTCGCCGCGCAACCTAATGCGCATGCATGAAAAAAAAAGAGAAAAGATGCGCGTGATTGGCCAACACAACCTAGAGAGTACAAGGCCTGTTTACGCCGATAAATGAGGCCGCGCTACCTGTCCCGAAATTTTCATTGACGATGCTGGTGTGATGAAAGCAGCGACGTCAAAATCAGTGTCGCTTACTCGGGAGCATCCCCACTCGATTCCATCGCAGTTGCGACATTAGCATGACGTGATGGATCAGAATAAAAAGGCCTTATGCTATCTAGGTGGTGTTGTATTAGCTGTGTCAGTAGTCACACCGTTACTCTCCATCGCAGCCGAACGCGCGTGCAACAGTTTATCTCCGACTCCGAAATCGGTAGGCCACGCGTTACACGTACTGCTGATGAGCAGGCAGCTTTCGATCAGCTGCGCCGAGAGCAGAAACGCGCAACCCTGCACTTAGAGTAGTCTTCCTGTAATCTCGGTGCCGTTTTTACTAATCCACCTTAGCTTACTATTACTGTCAAGGATTTACCACGCCCGGAGCGGCTAGGTGACAGCTAAGCATAGGTGTTGCGCTATATCTGCGAAAGAGACCGCCTGAAGCGCATAACGGCTCGATAGTATGCTGTAACGTGAATCTTGTCTATTGCTGACACTCACGTTGGTAAACCACAAAGAGTGGTGCGATATGCACGGAATTCGCGATAAGGTTGTTGACGGCAACGCCGAGAATTCGACGTCGTTGAATACGTCGAGACGCAAGCTTAGTGCCAGGGTGAAGTGGACGTTCGGTTTGGGAACCTGCAGTATGGCACTCACGGCGTCAAACTGCAAAAAGCGAAAACAAAACCAAGACTGCTCAGGTAACGCACAAGCGCATATAAAAGCAACAACATGCGCATGCGTTGAGCTCTACAGTAAATGTTGGACGTATCAAACCGTAATTAGGTCTGGAATCGTTTATTATCGTAAACTGCCAAAGCATAAAAAATATAACTGCTGATTTTGCAGGCCTTCTGTCGGTATCAGAACCTGAAATTGTTATCGCCACCCAATCCGTGCTAGACTCTGACATTGCACATTTTGAGGTTTTTCCATCAGACTATGTCGCATAGAGAAAGGACCGAAATGCGCGCGTAAGTGGTGTTTATTCTAGTTGCAATTGAAAGCGCCCCATCGCATCTATCTGGTGATACGCCAGAATCTGTATGGTGCCGGCAATGTTTTTCAAATCGGAACGTCCTTATTAACAGCGCCTCCTATAGACTACGCAATTTCAACACTGTTGGTTCAGCTTTCAAAGTTCACTGTTAACGCAGTTGTCTGAAATGATTATTCTTGTTTGTAACTTTAATATGCGAGATGTTGAATGGCATGATCTGTGACCTGTGGATATTAATTGGTGAACTTTTAGCCTGCGTTTTGCGAGCTAATAATCACCTATGGTCCTTTCCAGCTTACTGATTTTACTACTCATTTTGCATGTGCAGACGGAAATGTGTTCGACTTTGTTTTTATAACCGGAGAGATATCATAGACTACATTGCACCAGCACCACGTATTAGTGGTCATGATGCAATTGCACGCACTATCCGTCGCAGAGAAGTAGAATTTACTGAAACGTAGCCGTGAAAAGTATTCTTTATGAAAGTGGTAATTATGAGGCTACCTCTAATGAATGATATAGTTCATTACCTATTTTTGCCCATTACAGGTTATTTAGTAGCATCGGCAATCTGTGAATAATATTCAGAGATAAACTGCTTTTATTGACATCATATTTTGTTTCGTCTACCGTTGTGAAGATAAGCGGCTAAGTTCTGCGAAGATAAACCTTGCATTACTGAAAATTACCTTCATCAATTTTGATAACATCTTGAGTTTGCAAAATATACTGAAATACAAAAAAACACTAGCATGTACACAAAGCTAACAAGTATCAGCAGTAAACTTAAAAGCGAATTGAAGGTTCCGAAGAATCCATATCTATCAGCCTTTGCAGATAAACTGAAACTAAATCGCAAACAGATCTGGCAGTAGATTAAGGACAACAAAAGGGATGACACTGGCATCCCCGCCATCGCAATGATAGTTAACCAAACGAAAAATGACAAAAGCAAAGTAGAAGTCTTAAACAAGTATTTTCATTCATTTCTTACATAGCCTTGTAGCATTGCAAAATCGGAGCCATCGACACACTAACCTAAAATGGAAAACATTGCCGTGAGTGAGGCAGGAGCGGCGGCTTTGTTGTATAACCTAAACCATCATATATCTCATGGTCCCGATGGTATTTCTCATCATATTGTCACATACAAATTTGTGCCGTTGTGGACAAAAGGACGTTGTGACGTGAAGAGGAGGTTGAAGTCCCTCGAGGATCGTGAATAATGTTACCTGACAACTAAGCTACAACCTCGTAAATGTATATATTGGAAATACATATATTTTCTCTCCCCGTAACAATATTTTGAAACACTGCTCAAGACAGACCATAAGAAACATGCAAATTAACATTCTATAGAACTCTTACCGACTTTCTATTTACTTTACTGACAGTCTTTTAGTTTTAGATTCTAGTAACATTTCTTTATATAACGTCAAAATACTTCTTTCTTACCTTTGTATAAAGAATATTTTGCATACACCGTTAAAACTCTGCCTTCTTACTTTTGTGCAAAGCATATTTTAATTACATCGCTTAAAGACCTCCTTCTTACTTTTTTATGAAGAAACTGTCTTCATACACCTTTAAAATATTTATTACTTTTGCACAAAGAATATTGGGAATACACCGTTAACATGTCTTACTCTAACTTTTCTTCAAATAACATATTTATTACTTCGTCAAAAGGCTTCTGACTTTTGTGAGTGTATGTTTTACTATACACCATCAAAATATTTTTCCTGAAAGATATTTGGAATGGGAAATAGCTTGAGAGTCTCTGATAAATTTTATAGCACACAATATTGTCGTTATATGATATAGTCATGAATCAAGCCCTTTGTTTTAAATCACAGTTCCAATCCAAGTCGGTAGCGGATTGTTGCCAAAGTGCTACTAAATTGTTTAAATAAATGTGTTTCTAAACTGTTAGAACTATTCCCTCTAAAGGTTCTACTGCACTATGTAAGCCTGTGCTGACGTCAGCACATTTCGAGAAAATTAGCATGTGATGCACCAACCCACCCCTGTGATAATAGGGTAGTACCTGGCAGGCCGCGCACCTCTTGCACTGCTTTATTCCGGCAGTAAGGCTGTTTAATTAAAGGCCGATTTACGCGCGAGCCACACCACCAGCTATCCAGATGCATGCGGTCGTGCGGAAAACTGCACCTAGCATGGTGTCCTAGGTTCAGCGTAAAGGGGGGCTTTAGTCTGGCGGTAGTCAAGGCAAAGAGGATGCATTGAAATAATGTCACATGCCTCTCTCGCGCATGTGCATAACTTTGGCATTGGTCCGAGTCGAGGCAAAGAAGGAGACCATGGCCATCGATATCAGTTCCTTTGCGAGGCCGGCGTGGTACGGTCGTAGCGATGTAGGTGTTTGGTCGTGTATCGTAGCAGCAGTCTAGCTATTCTTGCTGCTGTTTATGCTCAGGCTGTGTTGTGGCTGATCTATCGGTACAAGCCAACCAATAGCGTGCTTGCGAAGCCCACGGCGTTTTCTAAGTTCAGTGATGTGAAAGTTTCTGCAACTTCTCTGCCAGCTGCGATGCAGTGCCTTGTGAACTTATAGTGAACTTATTGGCACGGTCCCCCTATTAAACTGCACACTGCTTCAGTCGCGAAGAGTTGTTCCTCGAGATAGCACTGCCCCTAAGTTCTGTCTGTCTCCAAATTATAACAAAAGGTTTGTGCTTTTTCATTATTTTTCATAAGTATCATATGTTTGATGTAACTGTCTTATGCCGCATTTTGGCAGGCTGTTACAAGCGTGAGCTGTACTGACATGAAATATTTTAAAAATTATTTTCTTACACACTTGAACAGCGCCGGGTAATGCCGTTCGCTTGAAGTTACTATAAACATGAAGCGTACCAACACTACGTTTTGACAGAGATCGTGAAGAAAATGTGCGGTAAATAATGTATGATCATGAATTCATTCTTCGCTATTTCCTGCTCAGGCTGTTCAAAATGAGAGCCCGTGAAATATTTAGCTTATAGTTTCACGCATGCGAACTTAAATCATTGTCTGCTTTCTATTATCTTTTTTTGTTTTACTTACCTAAAGCACACATCTGAGATGCACAGCTGACTACTACTCACTCCTTTTTTGTTAATGATACAAAGTCCAGAATCGTACGTCGGCAGGCTAACAAAAAAGAAACATATCCATTAAAGCTAAGGTGCAGCTGGAATTAACGCCCAGAATGCTAAAGCAGCTTCGCATAACTTTATTCTCATTTCTGCTGTTGTCAAGTTTGACTGATTGAATGTAATAAACGTGTGATGCAATGATCGCAGCGTTCGCAATTTCTCACACCTTTATTAACAGTAGCTCCTTTTGCACACTATGGCTTCAGCTTCACAGGGCGATAAGAGCTTATAATATATCAATACTCCACTAACATCTCATAAATATCCATAAGGCAGCCGGTGTTAATGGGAACCAGAAGATCAAAAGATTAGTTGCGGTTTGGGCAATATAGGATGGTACACTGGCTGATTTAAAGCTATAAATTTGAAGGTAAGGTTATCATAAATTTATAAGCAGCGTTCAACATGTTTTCATTCGTACACTGTGACTGATTGTGGACATTGGTTCTAGAATATCTAAAAGCATATGTTGGTAGGAGATAAGAAATAATTAATAAAATTATAGTAAAGCCTGAATGATTGCTTGTGGAATGCTGATAGGATGTTGAGAAAATCTACAAACATGCTTCTGTTAAATGTATGTGGTGAAGTGGTGGCCAAGGGCTACTAGGGTGTCTAAAGAAAGCGCTAGCAAATTGTGAATAGGATACATACAGATAATGTGTGATCGTGCTTCAATTTAATGAACGTTAATAAGACGTCTAAAGAAAACTGTTTCTAGGCTATTAGTAGGGTTGACAGACAGCCTTTGATAATACTTCAATTTAATAAACATTATTATGAGGCCGAAAGAAAAGTATTTCTAAACAGTTAGCAGGAAGTTGACCGAGAAGATAGGAACATGATTCGAAATAATGCTGGCCTATTGATTCAAATTGCTGGCCATTTGTTTCTACGGCGTTACTAGGCAGTTGTTAGGAAGCCTCAAGACAACGATTTGTTTTAACTGTTGGTAGGTTCAAGTAGCAATAGCCTAAAGATGGTCTGAAATATATGATTAAAATTTTTATAAGGGTCGATACCGCCTTTTTCAGTAATATCATTTAAAATTCACTAGAAATTCAAAAGCTGCCCGAATATTGGAAGACAGCCAACGCAACTTCACTATTTAATGAGAGTGATTGTACGCACTAATCAATTGCAAGCCAGTATCTTTAACTTCCGTTTGCTGTAAAACTCTCGAACAAGTCCTTTACTCTTATCTGATGAAACATTTTCAAGCAAATAACTTTTGAACCTTAACTAAACGTGAGTTACGCTCTGTTTTTTTGTGCGTAACACAACTAACCAAATTTGTGCATGACATTGTAGTCATCTTGCACAGTGGTGAATAAATTGAGGCAATTTTTGTAGATTTGCAGAAAGCATTCTATGTCAACCTGCACAATTTGCTTTGCCTAAAATCATTGCTAGGGATTCCAAAACATATTCTCGACTCAATAAAGAATTGTTTACACCTGCACAAACAGCAAGTTGTTCTTAGTGGTGTGGCATCACCTCCAATGCACGGCCTATCGCGAGTGCTTCAAGGCTCTGTACTGGGACCACATTTATCTCCCGTTTATATAAATTATCTGATAGTAGGCCTTAAATCAACCAATATGCGTTATGCCAACGGCTGTGTCATGTGTCGTCCAGTGAAATGACATGCCGATATGTCGGTCGTGCAGGGAGACCTTGAAGAAGTGTCTGTCGGTGAAACGGGCGGCAGGTGACTAAATGTTACCACGGGCAGTTTGCAAAAAAAAATTCCCCAGTTCCTATACCTATAATAATATTGCACTCAGTACCACTGAGCATGTTAAATACCCAGGAATTGGGTTTTCTGAAACGCATGACTGGTTTAATTATAATAACCTAATTGCCGCTATAGCTTACCGTTTTCTCCACTTTCTATAACTAAATTTTAGGCATTCTCTGTCATCACAGCAAGGAACCTTCTACTTGACTAGCGTTAGGCCTGTTCTAAAATATGCACGCCTACCTTTTCTGGGACCCCTACGCTAAAAACTTCTTAGACAAAATAGAGCTTGTCCAGAAGCACGCAGCGTGTTTCGTAACAGTAAAGTATAAATTTACTGTCGGAGGATTTGGAATACGGGAATGTTTGGGTTCATAAACTCTCCTTTCACGCAGGAGAATCGTAAGATTTGAATTCCTTTAAATATATACAAAAGTAAAACTGGTATTGGCCAAACATTGTTGATTAAAGAGGCGCATTACGTTTCATCTACGATAACCCACGCTAACAAACATAGAGCTTATCAGTGGCATACCGATCTGTTTCAATGTACATTTTACTCCCCAACATGATTAACGATTCGAATGAGCTCCCTAATGAAGAGCTGGCAGCGTCTCGTATTGAAAATGCTATTGAGAGCCATATTATATGAATGATCTTTTATTCATTTCTGAACGTACACTACTGTGTGCGCTGTTTTCCCATTTTTGTTGCTCTGGAAGTTATTTTACCCTTTGTAAGTTTCTCTACCGCTATACTGTGAATTTCAGTAGCTCACTGATGTTGCGTTTCCTGATGTATTCTTTCGATATTGACGAACATTTTTTTTTTCATTGTGAACCCATCTATTTTAACCCCCCCTCCCCCCCGCGGTAATGCCATACAGGTGACGTATGTGTACTGAATTATTTAATTAATGTGGCCTTTGTGACAGTAATGGAGTAGCCCAATATATTACAGCGTGGGGCACCGAGCGCTCATACACTCAAAAGCGATGCTCGAAGCACACGGTCATCGATGGTCGCAAGGGCGTTCCGAGAGGATGCATTATTCTGTGCGATGCGAACGAATAGGGGCATTTGTGGCGCATTTGAATTATTGTGGCATTGTGCTTGCGAGGTGCGCTTTATCGTCGTTCAACATGTTCAGACAAAACTACCGAATTACGATCTCCTGAGAATTGTTTACTTGGCTGTCTTCTTCGCGCTGCGCCGGCTCGTGGATTTGGCGTCCAACTATGTACGCGACCAACCGTCAACAACCAAAGCTTTCTTCGGCATGCAAAGCAGCATCCTGACTGAATTTGGTCCTCCGGCGATGACCCTGCTCTTACCGTTCGTGCAAAAAGTACGAAATAAATAATTCTTGAAACCAATGCGAAACACATTTATAGGGCCGCAGTGCCTATACGAACGCGGGCGCCGCTTTTCCACCCGGAATGTCGACATCTGTCGCGCTAGTGCACAAGGCAGTGCTTTCACGCCGCTCACAACAACACGTGATTTCGAGAATTGACTTAGCCAACAAAAAGTTCTTTGTTAAGTTGTTGCTCATATAAAGGAAATAAAGTTTGGAGAAATGATAAAGCACAGAAACTGTGTGTCTGCGTGTCCTGGCTTTACTTCGCACCATGGCAAGATGCACTTCTGTTTCGTATGCTTGTTCCCATGTGGCGCACTCGCGTGAGCATACAGTGAAACAATGTTATTTTCTACAATGTTCCAGCGTGTGATCATGCTCTGTGATCCGCTTGTGTCTGAGATAGTGTTCGTGCAGTACTAACATTTACCGCTAGTCAGGTGTTCTCATGCATAGCGCGCCAAATCTTGGGCTGCGCGAAACGATACAAACGCCACAGCCCGCCCACGAGACGGTTAGCGGAAGTGCGCCACTCAGCATAAAAGCAAGAAAAAAAAGGCCAGGCCCGTAACTTGTGCATCACGCGATGTTCCAGCTCCGGTTTTGGAGAACGCAGGGAAAGACTTTCGATTGTGGAACCTAGACGGGGGAAAGTGCAGAGTGTGTCTGTGTTAGCGGGGAAGCTCGCCTCAAAAATAATGTCTTCGCGGCAATGAAATATTCGTCTCGGCTATGAATGAACCACTCTTAAAATTTCTTGCGGCAGAACGGTTCTTAGAGTCCACCTAACAACCTCCAGCGTTTAATCAAAACTTCCTATCTGTCCGTGTCAGCGGCCCTATAACACAAACAACGTTACTGTCTTTCTGTGTTTTAGGCACGCATGAGTTTGCGTGTTCGAATTCGTGAGGCAGTGCATCCGTTCGATTGCTTGGTTGGTTTGTTGATTCAATGACGGTTGCTCTGACTTCGGGTTCTATGCGCTGCGGCTCTCCAAAGTATATCGGGTAAAACGAGAGCTCCTCCGTGCACTCTCCGGAAACAGTGCTTTGGTGGTGGGGGCTATGGTATTCGCCGGCGGTTACCGGTCCAGGTAGGTGGTCACGTCCCAAATAAGCATCGTGCCTCAGGATAAGACAGTGCCGGATCGTCGGTGTAGGCTTCGACCAAACGTTCGGCCGTCTCCACCTGCTGCGCCCTCTGCAAATTTTCAATGCACCACTGTGCGGCCCCATCACGCACCTTGATGTCATAGAGGCGCCAGAGGGAGTTTCTGCACACAAATTCGAGGCAGAACTCGACGTCGACCTTTCCCACCAAGCTGCGATCGTAAATGGACTTTGCTGCCCACATTTTAAGGCGACAGCGTTAAAAGGGCTCGTGCCGCAGAAAATCCCGTGCCATCAGCGTCGGTGTCGGCGGCGTTGGCCGTGAGCGATAAATCTCGGGAGGCATTTCATGAATAAAAAATAACTTGCCAGAAGGGCTGGGTGAAAATCGAACCAGGGTCTCCGGAGTGTGAGACGGAGACGCTACCACTCAGCCACGAGAGTGGAAACGAGCCGTAGAAAGTTATACTACGCTGTATATCGGTAATTCTGAACATCTACCTTACAGAAGTCGCAGTTACACGAGTAGCTAAGTGCGTTTCGCTACATTTCTTCTGCGCTTTCCGCACACGCAATGCCATCTTGCGGCAAACACAGAAGAGCCCTTCCTGTCTATGTACGGCGCTGCCCGGACAGGTGGGGGGCTACGCGCGCATTGCAGCTGTGCGGGGACCGGTGCGAAGCGCATCGCGGCTCGGACTCCCTCTCTCCTGACGACGCCGTGCCATGCTCCCTCACTGGTGGCAGAATGAAGCGTCCTTCCTTTCTTTAGATCACTACCTGTCTATCTCTCTGCCCGTGCCGATCACGACGTTTGGCCGGCGTACATCGTTTCTCCCTTCGAGACACCGAGTTCTTTGGTTCGTTCCGCTTGCTCAGGTGCACGTTTCGTTGCCGCGCCGAACGCTGCGTTGCTCGACGCTCACCGCGTGATTGGTAGGTGCAAAGTCCGACGCGGGGCACCTCGTAAGTGATCGCTGCGCCATGGCGCATTGTCTTACACCCCTTGGCGGGTCGACGGAAACGCTGTCACGTTCCACTCTTGAAGGCGAAGCTTAAGCGTCCTCGAATTTTAGAGCGCAGCTCTTTGGCGTCCGTTCCTGGGTTTCGCGTCGTCGTCGGCGTTGTCGTCGTCGGCGTCGGCCTCGTAACCAGCTCGCCGACGAATCTGCTGCTCCGCCGCCGCGCATGCGCGCTGTCGGCTCTCCGGGCGAGGGAGGATGATGGAAGGGAGGAGGAGAGATTGTGGAGGAGGGCTGGCTACACAAATGGCTCTTTGGCGTCCGTTCCTGGGTTTCGCGTCGTCGTCTGCCTCGTAACCAGCTCGCCGACGAATCTGCTCCGCCGCCGCGCATGCGCGCTGTCGGCTCTCCGGGCGAGGGAGGATGATGGAAGGGAGGAGGAGAGATTGTGGAGGAGGGCTGGCTACACAAATGGCTCTTTGGCGTCCGTTCCTGGGTTTCGCGTCGTCGTCGGCGTTATCGTCGGCCTCGTAACCAGCTCCGCCCCCCTTTCATCCCCCCAGCGCTAGCAGCGACCGACTGATACCGCTTTCGTGAGTCCGCTACCGCACTCACGAAAGACGTCGTGCACTTCCTGCAACTCGCATTAACCGTCCATCGATCCACACCGATGTTAGTAGTGGGGGACTTTAATGTTGACATAAAGACAAACAGCAATTTCCTAACACTTATGCGGGAGAACATCCCGTTCCTCTCGCTCGTAACGCGTCCCACGGCTGTGACAACCTCGCGAGGCACTTGTATAGATCTCGTCTTTGAGAATCAAGCATTGGTGTACCAAGTCGAACATATATCAGTCTATTTCTCCGACCACAAAGCTTCCTTCATGACTGTCAAGAACTGTTAGTGGAGTCTTTGTTAAAGGAATACGTGTGAAAAATAAAAAAAAAATTCTGTGATAGCGCATACATGTGTTGCTCGATTTCTTTGCCTCAATCTATCAAAAAGGTGAAACAGCTTATTTGCTGCGCTCAAATTTCGCATTAGGAAGTAACGTAATCGTCGGTAATTTTTTTGTAAGCACTGAGGAAGGCCATACTTCTCTACATTATAGCTACCGCGGCGTTCCTCAGGGTAGTGTACTTAGCCCTGTGTTATTTCTTTACATTGACGTAGATGCTCATGTTGTCCAACACTTAAATTCAAACAATTAAACGTATATTAACATATCTATTACAACATGTCATATTGCCAATTCGTCTTTGAGCCAGCAAGCTGTCAGCATTGCGTGCCTAGCAAAAACGACGCAGAAGACGACGAAGTCAAAGATCGCGCGCCAGATGATGAGCCGTCATTTCGTGTCTGGCTACAAATACTGCTGCTTACTCTTGCTTTAGCGCGTGACAAACTGGTGGAGGTGCTGGGCAATCTAATCTATGCACCAAACCCCTCCGAGCAGCAGGAGCTCCAACACTGTACCGGTTGTTACGCCTGTACACACCGCCAGCAGAAGGATACGTGGAGAATCGCCTGAGTTTGGACTCCTCCCAGAAAAAATGACAGCTCCGACCACCCCAACCGGTATGGAAGGCACAACGCCGATTCATTGTACGCTACTCAATCCGTGAACGCCGAATCCCTTCAACGGCGCCGTACATGAGGATGTTGAAAATTGGCTGGCGCACTATGAACATGTTACCGCGTTCAACAAGTGGGATGACGCAGACAAACTGAGAAACGTATACTTCGGCATTAACGATGGCGAACGTGCTTGCTATGAGAACCGTGCAGATGCCCTAACTTCATGGGCAGAATTCAAGCCCCGGATTTTTGAGATGCATTCGAGCCCTGATCGCCGAGACCGAGCTGAGCGTGATCTCCAGTCCCGTATACAAATGTCGAACGAGGGTGCAGCATTGTGTGTCGAGGACATGACGCGTCTGTTTCGACGAGCCCACCCCAGCATTTCGGAAGAAAAGGAAGTGCGCTATATGATGCGCGGAATGAAAGAGCAGCTGTTTGGCGGTCTCATGCATAGTCCTCCCAAGACTGTGTCAGAATATCTTTCCAAGGCCGTCACCATGGAACAGACTCTTCGGCAGCTGGCACCATCATACGAGCGCGAAGTGAACGCTGCCTCACTTACGGACTTCTTCGGAGCTCTCGAGGGTCACGTCCATTTCTTTCGAGAGCTCATCCGTTCTGTAATCTGCGAAGAACTCCGGAAACTGTCGGTACCCTCACAACCGATGCTCAGCTCATTGTCCAGCGTTCCCCGTGACGAAGTACAGCATACGCTGAGAGAACCACCCTTCAACACAGAAGATCTACCGCTAAGAAATTACCGCCTCCGTATGTCATATTCGCAAGCATTGAGGCAACCTGCCCCACCACCGTCCCCGCTTCGCACCACGTTCCCGGCCATGCTACAGCCCATCCAAACGGCCTCGTATTACCAGTACCACCAACAGGCCCCAAGGAAATCAGACGTGTGGTGGGCATCTGTCGCCGTCCCTTTAGCTTTCACTGTGGTTAAGTTGGGCATGTCTACCTACAGGGCTCCTATCGAAAGCTCATACTACGCAGATTCTCAGCGAACTCACTGCGACCCAGGTTCGGCCAGCGTCCTCCTGAAATTGAAGAATACATTGCCCAGCAGCGCGGATGCCCATCAGCTCGACACCAGTCACGCTCCCCTTCGCCGCTGCGGTTTTCCCCGACTCGCCTTACGTATTCGAGCGTGGTGGAGGGTCGGTCGCCCAGCTGATGCCGGCAAAGCTAACCACAGCGACCTTCGGGGGTGAAACCGCTCAGTCTGGACGTGCTCAAGGACCCCTGCTGACACGTGCGCGGACCGACGATACATCGACAACAACAGTACCTGCTGATTACGGAAGAATTTCTTTGGACATTCCTATACTGCCTGACGGTCGTGAATTGACTGCTTCAGTGGACACTGGAGCCGATTGTTCTATAATCAGCGAAAAACTGGACACCCTTCCGAAGAAAGTGATCACGCCTTTGAATCAAACGCCAGTTCGGACAGTTGATGGGCACATCGTCACACCACTCGGCATGTGCACTGCGCGAATACAGATTCACGGCACTACGTGTGTTGCCAGATTGAGCACTCGCCCTCAGTGTTCTCTAGACCAAATTATCGGCATGGACTTTCTCAGGGAGCACGGAGCTATCATTGACTTTCGACAACGCCTCGTCACTTTCTAGACAAAGACGACACCGCGACGGCCTACATCATCCACCCTCCAGCATCTCTTCGTGTCATAGACGACGCTGTCGCGTTACCACAGCGTGCAAGTCTCGTGGTTCAAGTGGCATGTGACAGACTCTTACACGGTGAAGCGGTCGCGGAAAGTCATCGTTCTCTCCTGCTTTCTCGAGGTTTTTGCGCAGCAAGAAGCCTTATTGATCTCCATGATGGCTACTGCGAGGTCCTTGTAAAAAATTCACCTACGGACACCAGCACCTTTTTCCCGGTACTGGCATCACCTACGCCGACCCGATCACCGATGTGACTGAGCGTTTTGTTACCGCGGCAATCGGCACTGCTGAAGCACCTCTATCTAACGTCGACGTTAGTCCAATGTTTCTTGAAGAGAACAAACATCCTTTGCGTGAGCTGTTGCTCGAGTTGCACACTTGCTTTGCACGGTCGTCGAAGATACGTCAAAGATCGATTACGAAACACGGTATCATCAAGTATGACGACGTGCCCCACATACGGCAACATCCTTATTGTGTCTCCCCGACCGAGCGAAATGCGACACAAACGCAGATGAAGAAAATGCTTCAAGACGGCGTAATACAGCCTTCATGCAGTCCCTGGTGATCGCCAGTCGTTCCTGTTAAAAATAAAAATGGCACGCTTCAGTTTTGTGTTGACTACCGGGAGCTAAACAACGTCACATAGAAAGACGTGTACCCGTTGCCTCGTGTCGACGGTTCTGGCTGAGGCGCGCGAAGTATTTCTCCTCTATCGATCTGAAAAGTGGCTACTGGCAAATTTAAGTAGATGAATGGGACCGTGAGCAAATGCTTTCGTGACTCCGGACGGGGTCTACGAATTTAGAGTACTCCCTCTCTGCCTCTGTGCTGCTCCAGCCACATTCAGTGAATGATGGAATCCGTTCTCGCTGACCTCAAATGGAAAAAGCTGCCTCGTCTATCTCGATGATGTCGTTGCCTTTTTGGAAACTTTTGTGAGCACCTTCGACGCCTTCAGAATGTACTCGAAGCCATTCGATTGGCTGACCTTACCCTCAAGCCAGAGAAATTCCATTTCGGTTACGAGGAAATGGTGTTCCTTGGTCACGTCGTGAGCGCGGCAGGTGTTCGGCGCGATCCCGAGAAGACTGCTGCCGTAGCTGCTTTTCCCACTCCAACCAACAAGAAAAGTTTTTTTGGCCTTACATGCATAGTATTGACGCTTCATTGAAAAATTTCCGAATACTGCACAGCCACTAATTCACCTTACGCGGGACGACACGTCATTCCTATGGACTGATGAAGAACAGAAAGCCTTTGCGGAGCTACAACTTCGATTGTCTTCTTTGTGCTCGGTCATTTTGGATGGGGATGCTGACACAGAAGTGCGCACTGACGCCAGCAATATCGGTCCCGGAGCTATCCTAATGCAACGGCAAGACCGGACTAAACGAGTTATCACGTACGTGAGCCGCACTCTATCACGCGCAGAGTTCAATTATTCCACCACTGAGAAGGAGTTCTTCGCGGTTATTTGGGCTACCACAAAGTTTAGGCCCTATCTGTACGGGCGGCCATTTAAACTTGTGACCAATCATCACGCGATGTACTGGTTGGCCAACCTCCGAGACACTTCTGGACGATTGGCACGTTGGAGTCTGCGAATCCAGGAATTTAACATCACCATTGTATACAAGTCAGGCAGAAAACATGAAGATACTGACACGCTATAACGAGCACCTGTTGAATATCAGAATCCTGATGAGGAAGACGACAGTGCCTTCGTGGGAGGCTTCAGCGGGCCTGATCTGCTCGCTAAACAGCGCTGAGACGCTGAGTTAAGACCCATCATCCATCACTGAGAAGGCGGCACCGCGTCCATTCCTCGCTCTATTTCGCCACGGTTGTCGTCATTTTGCCTACGAGAGGGCATATTATACAAAAGACACACAGGTGCCGGCGACAAACCACATCTTCTATAGTAGTACATCAAGCCCTTCGCGACGACATCCTATTAGCCTACCACGACGAACCGACATTTGGTCACTTGGGCTGCACAAGTACTCTAGACAGCGTACGGCAACTGTACTTCTGGCCTAGACTGACTGCTTGCGTCAAACGCTACGTGAAAGGATGCCGTGAAGGCCAGCGCCACAAGTCACCACCCTTCAAGCTTTCAGGCCCTCTCCAACCCATCGATCCTCCGCGTATGCCGTTTGATCAAGTTGGAATGGGGACCATTTCCCTTTTCTTTCTTGGGAAACAAGTGGGTCATTGTCGCTACTGATTACTTGATGCGTTACGCTGAGACGAAGGCACTACCACGCGGGAACAGCATCTGAAGTAGCCCAGTTTTTTATGCTTGAAAATTTGCTTCGGCATGGCGCACCATCATCCATCATCATTGACCGTGGGACGGCATTTACCGCAAAGCTTCTGGACGACATCTTCAAGTTCAGTTACACGAATCATCTAAAGGCCGCTGCATACCAGTGTCATACTAATGGCTTGACAGAAAGACTAAATAAAACATTGACAGACATAATCGCTATGTACACAGTCGTCCTTTATGAAAGGGAACACGTGAGCGCGTGGCCTGCGCTCTGCAGCGGCTGCCCACAGCGCCATCAGCCGACAGCTAAAGAAAGCACGTCCGCTTTTGGCGTCATCTATTGGCAAACAAAATGACCAGTCATGGCCGGTGGACAAGCGCTGCTAGACTATGCTCCCTCACCGCTCGCGAAACGGGCGATGCCTGCAGCGCGTCGTCTGCTGGTAACAAATCGAGCGTCCTGCACGAGCATGATCAAAACGTAGAAGCTCTGTCTCTCGCCTTACGCCTATTGCGCTTCGCCTAAACTAGAGCTATATAGGTAAGGGCGATGCACTCAGCGGAAGGTTTGGTTGTGGTTTGCTTTTTCGAAAGTGTATCACTGAACGTCGCGGAAATTTTCCTTCGAGGCAGATTCCCACTTACCCGGAAAGTACTTGCCTGTCGGCAGAGAAAGTTTTCTGTCGTTTAGTATATCTGCACTTGATGCTATAACGCCATGCACAATCAAAGCACCCTGACCGTGATGATAGCGAAGGAATACTGCTACGTAAGAAACTTGAAGCAAAAAAAAATGTTAGAAAGGTTTGTAAATATTTTAATGAATCTTGTAGCTGTAATGTAAAAGACGCGAGCGCAAAATGCAAAAACAGATATCAATACATTTATTGACATAAAAGATATACGTATATTTTTCTTTTGTATTGAGCACCAAAACAAAACAAAAATCTGAAATATGTTGTGTCGACGCACTTCTCCATATCTCGTGCCGTCCCCATTTGCTGCGACGACAGCTGCCATTCTTCAGGGTAGCGAGTTATACAAGGCGGCCGTTAGTGATCTGTTGCTTCTCAGTCGCTTCCACTCGTTGGCCGATAGTCCGTGCAGACCGAGCCGCCAGCGCAGTTTTCAAAAGGCGTTGCACGTTCTCAATAATGTTAAGGTCTGGAGACTGGGGCGGCCACCTTAGAGGGCCGATTCCATGATCCTCGAAAAAGTTTGTCACCCTTCCGGATGTGTGGATGGGCGACTTGTTTTGCTGGAAGATGTAATCACCTTCCGGGAAGGGCCCATTCAGCATGCAGGGCACCATCACGTCGTCCTGGATTGAGCAGTAGGTGGCAAACGTGAATCTGTCCTCTATGCGGGCTGGTCGACCAAGCCCCACACGCACACTGCTGAACGCCCACTTGCAGCCACTCACTGGAGGTATCCTGGTCTGTAACTGCAGAAAAGTATCATTAGATTATGCATTGACACGAAACCAACAGTCACTCAACTTATCTCGAATACCCTTCCTTTACGCCAAACGTGGGGTATTCCGCTGTGCTACATGGCGCGCGCATTTATCGCCGGCTGTTCATGTATACGTTTCGTACTGTTTTAGGTTTTTATTCACTTTCGTATTTATTTCAAGTTAGTTTGCTGTTTTCTATTTTCTTATATCGAAACAGCAATTGGGCTGGTGGTGTGCCTCTGTTTGTGGCAGTTGCCAGCCTACTGCCTCTTCTTCCGTGTCTATACTTTCAGCACGTGCTAAAGTGTCTTTAAATGCGAACTAATACTGATGAGGGTAATCATATTAATAATATTAGAGAACACAGCTACAATTTAATGCTGGTGAACGTAATCTAACACCGTGCCTTGAATATCAAGTTCTCTCTGGCGTCTACGCCAGAGAGAACTTGATAGCCTACAATATCACTGAATGCATAAAGAAGGGTAACCGCCCGGTAGAGTTTATTCAGCACTTCTTACAGTGATATAATTACCGTTAAGGATAAAGCGTCACCTACCGGCGGTTTTCTGAGCGCCACACTCCGTCCCTGGTCCCACCGGGTCGTGAATGAACCTTCGTCGGTGAATACAACACTTTCCCAGTCGGACGTAATCCAATCTGCGTGATCCTTCCCAAACTGCAGGCGTTTGGCTTTGTTGGTGCCTCGAAGCAGTGGATTCCTGCAAGCAATCCTCTTTTTGAGACCAGCTTCGTCGAGGCGGCGCGTCGCAGTCGTCTCGCACGCCCTAATGCCAAGTTCCTTCAGTACTTCAGGGACTGTTGTCTGCGACTTCAGTGCTACTGCAGCCACAATCACACGGTCTTCGTATTCAGTTGTTGCCCGAGGTCAGTGCCTGTGCTGAGCGTCCTTCTTGCGGTGTTCCGTCTTGAAGGCCTGAACGATCCTGTTTGCTGCTTTTAGTGGCCTCCTTGTAGTTGATGCAATGAACTGCCTCATGGCCCACAAAAATAAGGAATTAAACTACTCATGCCCCTATGACTTTTTATCAAGCCAGTACGCAAGGCGTTCAGCACCCTACCTTTCCCTCTCGTAATATTTTGGAGCCCATATTTACACGTATGAACTAGTACATTATCACTGCTATCTTTACCCCGGTATTCTTCAATGGTCATAGACTCGAACTTGGTCCACCGACCGAACTGATCATAGCGCTGCCACTCGGTTGAAAACCATGCAGGGGTTTTGAAGGACTGCTGCCGATTATCGCACACACAGTGACCATTTAGCCGAGGGGAATCGCTACCGTCGTCTTTTTTAACTGCACGCACGGATTCGCGCACACGGAAACGCTCGAATTCGGGGGTTAGTGCCATGCAAGGTTGGATTGAAATTTATCCTCGAGCGAGTCTAAGCTGGTATTTCTACTTTCATTCCCGACACAGGGACAATACAACTGAAGCTAAGCATATTTCCATGAAAATTCACACATTTATTCGCTGGAGGACTCTAATGCTGCATACTGCGTTATAGTACAGTTATAATTATATAGTTATAGTTATAGTTATAACTGAATGATAGAGGGTATCATTCAGTTATAGATAAATAACAACCAAACCTTCCGCTGAGTGCATCGCCCTCACCTATATAGCTCTAGTTTAGGCGAAGCGCAAAAGGCGTAAGGCGAGAGACAGAGCTTCTACGTTTTGTTCGTGCTCGTGCACGACGCTCGATTTGTTACCAGCAGACGACGCGCTGCAGGCCTCGCCCGTTGCGCGAGCGGCGAGGGAGCATAATCTAGCAGCGCTTGTCCACCGGCCATGACTGGTTATTTTGTTTGCCAATAGATGACGCCAAAAGCGGACGTGCTTTCTTTAGCTGTCGGCTGATGGCGCTGTGGGCAGCCGCCGCAGAGCGCAGGCCACGCGCTCGCGTGTTCCCTTTCATAAAGGACGACAGTGTACGTGGAAGTGCAGCACAAAACGTGGGACGAAATTCTGCTGTGCGTAACGTTTGCGTACAACACTGCCACGCAGGAAACTATACTGTTCATGTCCTTTCGCTTCGTTTAAGCTCGAGATGTCCAAACTATGCTAGACGCCATGATTATGCATGAAGACGCCGACCAGCTCGACCACTTAGCTCCTGACATCGATGAGTACATTCAGCGCGCCGAGGAGGCACGTCAACTAGCCCATGTGCACATAAGACAGCCGCAGTGTACAGGTGCAATAAGGCACAATCTCCACCATCAACAAGTTACCCACGAGCCTGGTGATTAAATTTGCGTTTGCATACACATAAGATGGTGAGGCCTCCGCGAGAAACTTCTGAGGAAGTACTTCGGTCTGCGCACAGTAATAAGGCTTGTAAGCGACATGAACTATGAAGTGATTCCAGACGGAGACCTGCTATCGCCCAAGCGCTGTTTACCGCATGCACAGACTATACATGTCGTCCGCCTCCAGCCTTATTTTACACGGTGATGTTAAGTCTACAGGTGAAACTAACTTTTTTTTTGCTGTCGTCGCGTCGTCCTCCAAAGAACTGCAAAGCTGTTTTTTTTTTGTTGCCGACCACAGAACACATTTTTTTACTGGCGTACATTTCTGTGTGTGTGCCAGCGCGTGTCCTTCTTTGTGTTAGCTAATTTGTGTACTTTCTGTGGAAGTTTTGTGCTTGTGCATTGAGTCGATACTTCATTGGGAAGGGGAATAAAGCCACCTGGTATTTTGAGCCAGCAAACGGTCGGCATCACGCGCCCAGCAGGAACGGCGAAGAAGACGACGAAGTGAAAGATCGCCTGCCAACCGGAGAACCATCCCTTCGAGTCTGGCTACTACTATTGCTGCGTACTCTTGCCTTAGCTCGTGACAATACGAATGGTGTAGGTTGTTGTGCTCTACAACTAAGTGATGTTAACACCGCCTCGTTCATCGTTCCTGGTATCGCAAAACTGTGGTACAATCAGCACATTGCGGCAAAAGGTCACTGAGGCGCTGGATTCACGCCCAGAATGATGGCAAGTGCACTTCATGGTGTGCTTGAAGGGTTCATCGGCCACTAAAATCAAATTATTGTGGCGAACATGAGGCGCCACGATCACAAACCGTGCACTCGACATGTGCAGTCGCTGATGTTATCATAACGCAACATCAGCGCTACAGTGCCACATTCTTCTTCTTTGCATAGTCACAAGACTGCTTACCGGCGTAAACAACTGGGCTAATTCTTACAACCAACAGTGCATAGAGAATACACGCATTAGGTACACGCATCTTTGTGTGAAGCTCGTACTGGCTAGCAGAATACGCAAGGAGCCGTCGCCACTATACGTAGTTAGCTTTGTTCCCTCCAGGCGGCGACTCCGCTCGATATCGCTGCTAATACCAAGCTTCTCATCAAAGTAAAAGTGGCTTCCTTGCTAACTCAGGAGGGCAATGTATCCCCTAGAAATTTATCGGCATACCTGCTGTTTCCATTCTGGTGTATCTTTAGGTAAATTAAGAACACCCACCTTGTGTCGTATTGTGGCACGCGTTTCCAAAGATATCACTGCACCAGTTGTGTCACTGCTCTCGGCGAATGCGCATTTGTCACCACCGATGTAGTGTATCGAAGCACCAGTAGGGTCCTTCCTGTACAGATGATGCCAGCATGTCTGGAAATGGAGTGCGCCGGAACTTTAATGCGGGGCAATAATTTGCTAAACAGTCAGGAGCCCACCCGCCGTGGTTGCTCAGTGGCTGGGTATTAGGCTCCTGAACACGAGGTTGCGAGATGAAACCCTGGCCACGGCGGCTGGATTCCGGCGGCCGCATTTCGGCAACACCCGTGTATTTAGAATTAGGTGCACATAAAAAACCCCAGGCGGTCGAAATTTCCTGGAGTCCTCCACTACGGCGTGCCTTGTAATCAGAAAGTGGTTTTGGCACGTAAAACCCCATAAATTTGTTAAAGTTCGAAACGCAGATGCCGCATGCCACATGTCATTGTTTTATTTATTGCGCTTTTGTAAAATTGCATTTTACATACATGCAGCTTGGACGCAAGTGTTCAGAGAACATGCTACAATATCTTTTAGCGCGCTCACGTCTGAGTGTGATCCAAAGATCCTATGACGGACACATTAAAGGCCGAATTACACTTAATTCGCATGGTATTACCCATGCCTTCCACACACGCGAGGACGTGCGGAAACTGCGGATGTTGCAGGCAAGTGCACACATTTTGTTTGCACTGCTCGTGTGCACACAGAGTAAACCGAAACCTGTGGGTATTGGGGCGACGTATGAAATTTCCTTCACATCCGCTCACGTACGGAAAATCTTGTGGTATAAGTGGAGTTGCTCATAAAGCACCGGCAATACATGCTGCCATGTTGATTCTACCTGTATACTACAAACTACAAGATTGTAGATTTAATAAGTGCGAATGAACGTTGAAGTTACAATAAACTCCGTCAATTTCTTCAATTTTGATTAAAACACGTTGGCAAGCCAGTTGGTTAGAACCCATGGTAGAGTCCATGTTGTTCAAACAGGCAGATGCATCAATGAGAGATTAAAAGAGCATCCATATAACGTGACATGGTAATCTCTGGTCATTTGGGTATTCACTGCCAATATTGTTTCTGCAAGCCCATGTTTGAAAGCACTTCCATTCTGTACAAGGCTCATAGCCGGATGACGAGGGAGATTGTGGAGGCCTACAGATTGCAAACTTAGAGCAAAAGTGCGTAAGCAAGCGTTCGGTGTCGCTATCTGAAAATGAGGTACGATTCCTCGGTTTATCTTTGTGACTATTGCAGTACATGTTATCCCCATGTCTTGCACAGGTGTACGGTTCATCGAAATGCACCACTGAATGTTCTTTCCTGCTGTTACGCTTATTTCCTCTCGCACGGAATATATTTATAGATGCATAGCAAAATAAAATATATAGTTGAAAGTGAAGCGCTGTGTCTGTGTATATGCTGCTTTCTACGTCCTCGTTCAGTCACGCTTATACACTCTATCATTTTTGACGCGTGATGCAAAAAAAGTGCCTTACCTCACGTGCAGGCTGAGTAACACTTATTCAAGGGCACCAAACGTTTTATGCTTATGTCATCGACCAGAGAGGTAACTTTGAACTACTCAACGCCAGGCAAGAATGGCTCATAAAATGACAATGTATTAAGGGACAAGTTTAGAACATCGGCAGTTTTGTGAATATTAAAACGCTTTACAAGTAAATACATCTTGTTTTTGGAAGAACAACAAAGCATGATTTACAAAAGGTTTCGTAATGCAGCATAAGCTTTTAAATATAATTGCATAACTGTAAATAAGCACGTTTTTGAACACATTCGAAACTCTGCGGACAGTATCTGTATTGTACCTAGCGAGAAATTTGCGGACTTTGCCCATGCATAAAGTTGGTTTTAATGGTTGCAATAGAACTTTGACAAGTTAATAAATGCCATTTTTATTTCAACGGAGGTATTGAGAGTTGTCTGTAAAAACACTGATCTCTCGTCATATCAGCTTTCCAGTTAGGACACTGAGGGAGGCTCAGTGCTTTCGCGTACTCACAATAATTAAGTGACTAGTGACATAGTTTCGCCCGTCATGTCTAGCGTTAAATGAATGTTCATACACTCTTACCATTCGAAAATATAATCGCAAGCGTTAGGTTGTCCAAAACATTTTACTACAGTACTTCTGTTTATGAACTAGGTTTGGCTTCTTTGTCCAAGAACTTGATGCATCAGGACGTTATCATACATTCTATCACTCAGATCACCATGGCTTCCACGCGCAAACTCCGTCAGAAGAAACATCCGCATTTCTTTTTTTCTTTTTTGATGAACGTAATTATAAATAGCATTGTTGCCCCAGTATGTAAACAAATTTTCCTTTTGTCACAATATTTATTACGCCAAATCTGGTACGTCAAGTTTAACTTCAGCCCCGATTTAAAAATTCCGGCGTGAGCAATCAACGACGATTGTCAAAAACAGCGATAGCTTGTATTGCACGTTCTATATAAACCACATAAAGAGCAAATCAAGAACAAGCGCGCGACACGTCCATAGAGGGAAGCGGTTTCACAGAGACATGAGAAATATTCATCAAGGATTGCAATACGCTCGTGTGGCACGCCACAAACGGAGGGAATTGTGGCGCGACTGCGCCGCATATCGCTACATCGCGAGAGGCAGCGCGTGGGCAATGCGCGGGCGCAATTTATAACAGCCGGCGCAGACAGACCTACGCTCATGCAGCGCTTTGTTTCCATACAGATGATTGCTACTCTGTCTACATGTGAGAGCCATCGCCGCCGCAAATCGCATCTTGCGCGGCACTACGCTTTTCTTATCGCGTTTTTGCCATACCCTCCTCCTCCAATTTTCTCCTCCCGCTCTCTTCGCTATCACCGTCTTTCATCTGCGCTCCACGTTCGAGCTATCATCCTTTTGCTGTGTTCCTTCGGTAAGTTACGCCGACACCGAGGGTCAACTCCGACGCTTAGCTGGGGCCGCAGATCACTGTGTAGCACGTGCCTCTCCGGTTCGTGCTGTAATAGAGAGTTTTCGCTTTGAGAGATGCGCGGTACGCCACCGTGATACGTCACACGTTAGGCTCGCTCATACGCCTGCCTTATGTATGTACAGCAACGCCGATCAAAACAGGACGTGAAGCTTGGAACGAAAAGCATACCAAAACCTATTGCCGGAGATAGCAGGTAGTCGCGCTTGATTGAAAGGCGACGAGGTCTATGGGGCACAAACAATAAAACCAGAAAGCCTACGGTAAAAAAGAAGTTTGAAAGCGTTATTTAGAATACTGTCATACTGGCAAATATACCGTCTCAAATATTTTTGCAACGCTACAACAACACTTCGGTGCATGTTAAAGAGACCCAGGTGGTCCAAATTTCCGGAGTCCTCCACAACGGCGTGCGTCATAATCAGAAAATGGTTTTGGCATGTAAAACCCCACATATTAATTTTTAACTACAATAATAAATATTTCTTTTTATTTTACAGTGTTTTAGTTTATTCTTGGAGACCCCTACCAGCCAGTCATTTGGCATAAGAGAGATTTGACGTAATTGCGCAAGTTAGCTATTGTGCGGAATGGCGCTGCTCACTTGAACGCGGCGATATCGTCCGTTTTCTTTTTTCTTTGTGTCTTTGTTGAAAGTGTGGCGCGGGCTGCACTTCAAATTTTGCGTGGTCCAGTGCACGGCATTCACTGGCGAAATGTGTGAGTGCAGGCTCTTTGTTATCGTGCAAGTTCACGCTGTGGCATCTGACGCGCTGTGCCTCATGGTGACAATGAATTCGGGACGTACCTGCTAAGAAATGTCGTGCTATGTTCGATCACTCTCTGTAACACAGGCTTTGAGTGTCCGACATGTAGGAGATTTAGTAGGACTGTTGTTTTCGAAACGATAATGTGCGGAAATGTTTTGTCTGATAACTGTTGGACATGAATACATTGTGTCGCACGGAATTGCGAATGATTCTGTGAAAAGGAGTCGCATATGTTGCTGTACGTTGTGATTGTGTGCAGGCCATAATACTCATCCGTTGAAACATATGGTAATTGGGTCAGTTGTATTCGTTCCATTATTCTACACGAATAAAAGTGAAGTTGCTCTTGATATTTCTGTGGCACTCTCCTTTATTTTCATTCTATTTGCTCACCTTCGTAAGGAACCAACTGGTGTAATTGCTGTCAATAGAACCTAATTATGTTAACGTTAAGACATACATAACTCCTGTACTTTAATCATACGCTGGCTCTTCTAGCAGAGGCGCTTCGCAATTAGGCTCACCTAAGCCTCGAAAAAAATAAACTGCTGGCGTGCAACGGTCGAAATGCCGGGCGTTCAAGAAATTAAGACGACCGCACCAAGCAGCGTAAGTTCATGACGTCACTGCCATTTCCGGTGAGGAAGTCATTGTTTCTCTTCCTTTTCATTTTTTTGCTGTTGATCGCCTCACCGATACGCATATAGCGACAGCTGCAACGAGCCGCCATTTTCTTGATATGTGGACTGGAACTTTCGCTACCAGCTTACATATTGCTTGCCTACACCATGGCACTACGTCACGAAGACGCAGAGGTGCTGTCGCCGGGAGTGATTTTCCACGTTATAGACACTCCGCCAGCGAGCCGCCATGCCTACTTGAGGAACCGCTGCGTTTTGCGAGGGTGAGGGCGTTTTTGTTTTCGCGCCATATTCTTTTACAATAAAAGAAATGCAGTATTCGGACGTGTCTCGTTGTGCCGAACGATGCAAGAGGCTCATGTTTTCAGAGGTTTTCTTTTTTGTTTATTAAACCCGCCACAAGAAATGGGCCACTGGCGTAAAAAGCGAAACTTGGATTTCGATATCAGCTCATCTATTATGCGCCAGACATGTTGTAAAGGTTAGGCTTCTATGTTATTTTGCGTGACATTCATTGCTAGCCGACAAGGGTGCTTAGGATTGGTTATAACGTGTCATCAAATTTTCTTACCCCACTCTTGGAAAGCTTTATTAGGATCAGCCCTTAATGTAGGTCGAGGGAGCGGGTGCAGTTCAAAGAACGTTACTTAAACAGGGTAGCTAGTCTGGCACACAACATACGCACGCTGCGCAGTCACAACTGCGTTATAATGGCAATGTGGATGTCATAAGTGCGTCTAAACGTGGTAATGAATTTCCGTGCGTGAAATGATTGTGCAGAACTGCGCAGCTCTGAGGCTCAAGTTCCCCTTGAGTCCTCGGCAATACCAAGCTAACAGGCAGAACGAAGGATAAAAGAGCGAACACGGAGCACAGCGGGAGATTAACGATGGCGGGAGCGAAGAGATCGGCTGGCTTGGTTGGGATCGAGTCCACGACCTCAATCTCAGTAGCGCTATGTCATAATCACGAACCTACTGTGATGGCTAGTGGAGCTTCTTCAAAAAAAAATGGTACTTGCAGTTCATCTCAAATTTTGTTCCATCCACCATTACTAAAACATATATGCTGTTCATGGGCACTTAAATATGAAGAAATGAATCCTTCCCATGAATACCCTAACGCAATCTACAAGGTTCTAGTGTGCAGTTCATGCTGACGTAGTCTATGCGTTTCTGAGCGGTAAATTTCATGCTGAAAGTGGCGTCGTGAAGGCGGGATCACGGTGGCGTCTGTAATCACAACTCACAACAATATTTTACAACCAAGGTGTATAAGGCTAGCTGATTCGTCCGTCCGTCCGCCGGCTGGTCGCCTGTACGCTGAAAACACTTGCTGCGAAACCGCATGCGTATGCTTGAAAAAAAAAGAGAAAAAATGCACGCCATTAGCCAACACAACCTAGATAGCACAAGGCCTGTTTACTCCTATCCATGACCCCGCGCTACCTTACCCAAAATTTTTATTGACAAGGCTGGAGTGATGAAAGCGGTGACGTTAAAATCATTGTCTCTTACTCGGGAGCATCCCCATTTGATTCCATGGCAGTCGGACCACATAGCATGACGTCATGGCTCATAATGAAAATGCCTTATGCTATCTAGATGGTGTTGGATTAGCTATGGCAGTAGGCACGTCGTTACTCTCCATCGCAGCCGAACGCCATGCAGCAGCTTCTTTCCGACTCCGAAATTGGTAGGCCACGTGCTACACGTACTCCAGATGAGCAGGCAGCTTTCAATCAGCAGCGCCGCGAACAGAAACGCGCAACCCTGCACTTAGAGCAGTCTTCCTGCAATCTTGGTGCCGTTTTTACTAATCCACCTTAGCTTACTATTACTGCGAAGGACTGACCACACACGGAACAGCTAGGTGACAGCTAAGCATAGGTGTTGCGCTATGTCTGCGGAAGAGATCGCGTGAAGCGCATAACGGCTCGATAATATGCTGTAACATGAATCTTGTCTATTGCTGACACTCACCGTAGTAAACCAGAAAGCCTTGTGCGATGTGCAAGCAATTCGAGATAAGGTGGTTGCATGCAACTTCGAGAAATCGGCTTCGTTGAATAAGTCGAAGCGCAAGCTTAGTGCCAGGCTGAAGTTGACGTTCGGATTGGGAACCTGCAGTATGGCGCTCACTGCGTCAAACTGAAAAGGGAAAGCAACGAAACGAAGGCCACTCAATCAAGGCACAATCACATTAAAAGGAACAACATGCGCAAGCGCGGAGCTGTGTAGTAGACGTTGGACATACCAAACCGTAAATAGGTCGGGAATCTTATTATCGTTAACTGCCGAATCTTAAAATATAACTGCTGATTTTGCAGGCCTTCTGTCGATATCAGAACCTGAAATTGTTATCGCCACCCAATCAGTGCTAGACTCTGACATTGCACATTTTGAGGTTTTTCCATCGGACTATGTCGCATAGAGAACGGACCGAAATGTGCGCCTATAGTGGTGTTTATTCTAGCTGCAATTGAAAGCGCCCCATCGCATCTATCTGGTGATACATGAGAATCTGTATCGTGCCGGCAATGTTTTTCAAGCGGAAACGTCCTTATTAACAGTTCCTCCTATAGACTACGCAATTTCAACATTGTTGGATCAGCCTTCTAAGGTCACTCTTCGCCCGGTTGTCTGAAACGATAATTCTTGGCGGGAATTTTAATATGCGAGATGTTTAATGGCAAGATCTGTGACCTGTGGATAATAATTGGTGAACTTTCAGTCTGCGTTTTGCGAGCTAATAATCACCTATGTTCTTTTCCAGCTTGCTGATTTTCCTACGCATTTTGGATGTGCAGACGGAAATGTGTTGCACTTTGTTTTTATAACCGGAGAGATATCATAGACTTCAATGCACCAGCACCACGGATTAGTGATTATAATGCAATTGCACTCATTATCAGTTGCAGAGAAATGGGACTTACCGAAATGCGTCCGTGAAAACTACTTTCTTCATGAAAGTGGTAATGAGGAGGACACAACCTCTAATGAGTGATATAGTTCATTACCTATATTTCCCCATTACAGTTACTTTAGTAGGGTCGGCAATCTATGAATAATATTCAGAGATAAACTGTTTTCATTGACATCATATTTTGCTCCGTTTACAGTTGTGAAGATAAGCGCCTAAGTTCGGGGAAGATAAACCTTGCAATAATGAAAATTACCTTCATCAATTCCGATAACATCTTCAGTTTGCAAAATATACTGCAATACAAAAAGAAACACTAGCTTGTACAAAAAGCTAACAAGTATCAGCCGTAAACTTAAAAGCGAATTGAAGGTTCCGAAGAATCCATATCTATCAGCCTTTGCAGATAAACTCAAAACAAATCCCAAACAGATCTGACGGTAGATCAAGGACAACAAAAGGGATGACACTGGCATCCCCGCCATCGCAATGATAGTTAACGTAACGAAAGATGAGAAAAGGAAAGTAGAAGTCTTCAACGAGTATTTTCATTCATTTCGTACATAGCCTTGTAGCATTGCAAAATTGGAGACACCGACACAGTTATCTAAAATGTAAAACATTGCCGTGAGTGAGGTAGGAGCGGCGGCTTCGTTGTATAATCTAAACCATCATATATCTCATGGACCCGATGGTATTTCCCATCATATTGTCACGTACGAGTTTGTGCCGCTGTGGACAAAAGGACGTTGTGAGGTGAAGAGGGGGTTGAAGTCTTTCGCCGATCGGTAAATAACGTTACCCTGACTACTGAGCTACAACCTCGTAACTGTATATTTTGGAAATACATATATATTCTCTCCCCGTAAAAATATTTTCAAACACTGCTCATGACAGACCGTAAGAAAGATGCCTATTAACATTATTTAGAACTCTTCCCGACTTTCTATTTACTTTACTGACAGTCTTTTAGTTTTACATTCTAGTAACATTTCTTTATAGAACGTCAAAATACTTCTTTCTTACCTTTGTATAAAGAATATTTTCCATACACCGTTAAAACTCTGCCTTCTTACTTTTGTGTAAAGCATATTTTAATTACGTCGTTAAAAGACTTCCTTCTTACTTTTGTGTAAAGAAACTTTCTTCCTACACCTTTAAAAGATATATTACTTTTGCACAAAGAATATTGTGAATACACTGTTAACATGTCTTATTCTAACTTTTCTTCAACTAACATATTTATTGCTTCGTCAAAAGGCTTCTGACTTTCGTGAATATATCTTTTACTATACACCATCAAAATATTTTTGCTGAAACATAGATAGAATGGGAAATAACTTGAGCGTTTCTGATAAATTTTGCTGGCACAAAATATTGTCGAAATATGATATAGTCATTAATCAAGCCCTTTATTTTAAATCACAGTTCCAGTCCTTGTCGCGGATGGATTGTTGCCGAACTGCTACTAAATTGTTTAAATAAATATGTTTCTAAACTGTTAGAACTATTCTTCCTAAAGGTTCTACTGGACTAAGTAAGCCTGCGGTGATGTCAGCACATTTAGAGAAAATTAGCATGTGCTGCACCAACCCACCTCTGTGATAATAGCGTAGTGCCTGGCAGGTCGCGCACCTCTTACGCAGCTTTATTCCGGCGTTAAAGCTGTTTAATTAAAGGCAGATTTACGCGCGAGCCACACCACCAGCTTGCCACACGCGTGCGGTCATGCGGAAAACTGCACCTAGCATGGTGTGCTAGTTTCGGCGTAAAGGGGGGCTTTAGTCCGGCAGTAGTCAAGGCAAAGCGGATGCATGGAAATAATGTCACACGCCTCTCTCGCGCATGTGCATAACTTTGGCATTGGTCCGATTCGAGGCAAAGAAGGAGACCACGGCCATCGATATCAGTTCCTTTGCGAGGCCGGCGTGGTACCGCCGTAGCGATGTAGGTGTTTGGTCGTGTATCGTAGCAGCAATCTAGCCATTGTTGCTGCTCTTTATGGTCAGGCCGTGTTGTGGCTGATTTATCGGTACAAGCCAACCAACAGCGTGCTTGCGAAGCCCACGGCGTTTTCTACGTTCAGTGATGTGAACGTTTCTGCATCTTCACTGCCAGCTGTGATGCAGTGCCTTGTGAACTGATTGTGATTTATTGTTGGCACAGCCCGCGTTTTAAACTGCACACTGCTTCAGTACCGAAGAGTTGTTCTTCGAGGTAGCACTGCGCCGAAGTTCTGTCTGTCTCCAAATTATAACAAAAGGTTTGTGCTTTTCCATCATTTTTCATAAATATCATATGTTTGATGTAACTGTCTTATGCCGCATTTTGGCAGGCTGTTACAAGCGTGAACTGTACTGACCTGAAATATTTTAAAAATGATTTTCTTACACCCTCGAACTGCGCCGGGTCATGCTGTTCGCTTGAAGTTGCTATAAACATGAAGTGTACAAACACTACGTTTTGACAGAGGTCATGACTAAAATGTGCGGTAAATAATGTTTGATCATGAGCTCATTCTTCACTACTTCCTGCTCAGGCTGTTCAAAACACGAGAGGCCGTGAAATATTTAGCTTATAGTTTCACGCATGCGAACTTAAATCAATATGACTTTGCTATTATCTTTTTTGTTTTACTTACTTAAAGCACACATCTGAGATGCACAGCTGACTGGTACTCACTCCATTTTTGTTCATGACAAAAAGCCCAGAATCGTACATCGACACGCTAACAAAAAAAAAACACATCCATTATAGCTAAGGCGCAGCTGCAACTAACGCCCAGAATGCTAAAGCAGCTTCTCATAACTTTATTCTCATTTCTGCTGTTGTCAAGTTTGACTGATTTAATGTAATAAACTTCTGATGCAATGATCGCAGCGTTTGCAATTTGTCGCACCTTTATTAACAGTAGCACCTTTCGCACATGGTGTCTTCAGCTGCACAGCACGTTAAGAGCTTATATTATATCAATACTCCAGTAACGTCTCATAAATATCCGTAAGACGGCTGGCGTTAATGGCGACCAAGAATTCAATAGACTAGTTGTGGTTCTGGGCAATATAGGGTAGTATACTGGCTGATTTAAAGCTATAAATTTGAAGGTAAGGTTATCATAAATTATTAAGCAGCGTTCAACACGTGTTCATTCATACACTGTGACTGATTGTGGACATTGGTGCTAGAATATCTAAAGGCAAATGTTGGTAGGAGATATGAAATAATTGACAAAGTAATAGTAAAGCCTGAATGAATGCTTGTGGAGTGCTGGTAGGATGTTGAGAAAATCTACAAACATGCTTCTGTTGAATGTAGGTGGTGAATTGGTGGCCAAGGGCTACTAGGGCGTCTAAAAAAGCACCAGCGAATTGTTAATAGGATGATTATAGACAACGTGCGAACGTGCTTCAATTTAATGAACGTTAATAGGACGTCTAAAAAACTGTTTCTAGACTGTTAGTAGGAAGTTGACAGACAGCCTATGATAATACTTTAATTTATTCAACAATAATGAGGGCAAAAGAAAAGTATTTCTAAACATTTAGCAGGAAGTTGACCGAGAGGATAGGAACATGATTCAAAATAATGCTTGTATTTTGATTCAAATTGCTGGTCAATTGTTTTTACGGCGTTACTGTGGAGTTGTTAGGAAGCCTCAAGACAACGATTTTTATTAACTGTCGGTAGGTTCTATTAGCAATAGCCTCAAGATGGTCTAAAGTGTATGAATAAATTTTTTATAAGGGTCGATACCGCCTGTCTTAGTAATATCATTTAACACATCACTGGAAATTCGAAAGCTGCCCGAATATTGGAAGACAGCCGACGTGACTTCGATATTTTATGAGGGTGATTGTACGCACTTATCAATTGCAAGCCAGTATCATTACTTCCGTTTGCTGTAAAACGCTAGAACAAGTCTTTTACTCTAATCTGATGAAATGTTTTCAAGCAAATAACTTTTGTACCTCAACTCAGCGTGAGTTCCGCTCTGTTTTTTTGTGCTTAACACAACTAACCAAACTTACGCATGACATTGCAGTCATCTTTCACAATGGTGAATAAATTTAGGCACTTTTCGTAGATTTGCGGAAAAAATTTTATGGCAACCTGCACAATCTGCTTTGCCTAAAATTATCATTCCTAGGGATTCCAAAACATATCCTTAACTCAATAAAGAATTATTTACACCTGCACAAACAGTAAGTTGTTTTTAGTGGGTGGCATCACCTCCAATGCACAGGCTACCGCGAGTGCTTCAAGGCTCTGTACTGGGACCACATTTATCTCCAGTTCATATAAATTGCCTGGTCGTAGGCCTTAAATCAACCATTATACGTTATGCCAAAGACTGTGTCATGTATCACCCAGTGAAATGTCATGCCGATAAGTCTGTCGTCCAGGGAGACCTTGAAGAAGTGTCTGTCGGTGAAACCGGCGGCAGATGATTGAATAGCTGCTAGATGTTACCATGGGCACTTTGCAAAAAAAAAAAAATCCCCAGTTCCTATACCATTAATAATATTGCACTCAGTACCACTGAGCTTGTTAAATACCTAGGAATTAGGTTTTCAGAAATGCATGACTGGTTTAATCATAATAACCTAAGTACCGCTAAAGCTTACCGTTTCCTCCACTTTTTCTAACTAAATTTTAAGCATTCTCTGTCTCACAGAAAGCAACCTTCTATTTGACTAGCGTTAGGCCTATTCGAAAATATGCACGCCTACCTTTTCTGGGACCCGTATACTAAAAACTTCTCAGACAAAATCGATCGTGTCCAGAAGGATGCAGCGTGTTTCGTAACAGTAAAGTATAAATTTACTCTCAGAGGATTTGGAATACGGGAAAGATTGGGTTGATAAACTCTTCTTTCACGCAGGAGAATCGTAAGATTTGAATTCCTTTACAATATATACAAAAGTACAACTGGTATTGGCCAGACATTGTTGATTAAAGAGCTGCATTACGTTTCATCTACGATAAGCGACGCTAAAAAATATAGAGCTTATCAGTGACGTACCGACCTGTTTAAATACACATTTTACTCCCCAAGGCAAATAACGATTCAAATTACCTCCCTAATGAAGAGATGGCAGCATCTCGTATTCAAAATGCTATTGAGAGCCATAGTATATCAATTATCTTTTATTCATTTCTGAACATACACTACTGTGTGCGCTGATTTCCCATTTTAGTTGCTCTGGAAGTTATTTTACCCTTTGTAAGTTTCTCTTCCGCTATACTGTCAATTTCAGTACCTAATTGATGTTGCATTTCCTGACGTGTTCTTGCAATATTGAACATTTTTTTTTTCTTTGTGGACCCATCTATTTTAACCCCCTCGCAACAATGCCATACAGGTGACGTACCTGTACCGAATTAATTAATTAATGTAGCCTTCGTGACAGCAGTGGGGTAGCCCAATATATTACAGCGTACGGCACCGAGCGCTCGTCAACTCAAAAGCGATGCTCGAAGCACATGGTCATCGACGGTCGCAAGGGCGTTCCATGAGGATTCATTATTCGGTGCGATGAGAACGAATAGGGACATTTGTGGCGCATTTGAATTATTGTGGCGTTGTGCTTGCGAGGTGCGCTTTATCGTCGTTCAACATGTTCTGCCAAAACTAGCGAATTACGACCGCCTGATAATTGTTTACTTGGCTGTCTTCGTCATGCTGCGCCGGCCGAAGGATTTCGCGTCCTATGATATATGCGACCAACCGTTAACAACCAAAGCTTTCTTGGGCATGCAAAGCAGAATTCAGTCGTACGGCGATGACCCTGCTCTCACCGTTCGAGCAAAAAGTACGACAGAAACGATTCTCGAAACCAGTGCGAAGCACATCTTAAGGGGCCGCAGTGCCTATACGAACCCGGGTGCGGCTTTTCCACACGGAGAGTCGACATCTATGGCGCAAGTGCACAAGGCAGTGCTCTCATGCCGCTCACAACAACACGTGATTGAGAATTATTTTAGCCAACAAAAAGTTCTTTGTCAAGTTGTTGCTCAAATAAAGGAAATAAAGTTTGGAGAAATGATAAAGCACAGAAACTGTGTGTCTGCGTGTCCTGGCTTTACTTCGCACCATGGCAAGGAAGATGCACTTCTGTTTCGTATGCTTGTTCCCATGTGGCGCACTCGCGCGTACATACAGTGAAACAATGTTATTTTCTACAATGTTCAAGCGCGTGATCATGCTCTGTGATCCGCTTGTGTCTGCATCAGTGTTCGTGCAGTACTGACTTTTACCGCTAGTCAGGTGTTCTCATGCATAGCACGCAAAATCTTTGGCTGCGCGAAACAATACAAACGCCACCGCCCGCCCGCGAAACGGTTAGTCGGAGTGCGCCACTCAGCATCAAAGCAAGGAAAAAATAGAAGGCCAGGCCCGTAACTTGTGCATCACGGGATCCTCTAGCTCCAGTATGGGAGAACGCAGGGAAAGAATTTCGCTTCTGCAACCTAGATGGGGGCAAGTGCAGATAGTGTCTTTGTGAGCGGGGAGGCTCCCCTCCAAAATAATGTGTTCGCGGCAATAAAATATTTGTCTCGGCTCTGAAAGAACCACACTTGAAAATTCTTGTAGCATAACACTTCCTAGAGCAGACATAACAACCGCCAGCGTGTAATCAAAACTTGTTATGTGTCCTTGTCTGCCGCCCTTTAACACAAACAACGTTACTGTATTCCTGTTTTAGGGACGCTTGAGTTTGGCTGTTTGAATTCGTGAGGCAGTCACTCCGTTTCATTGCTTGGTTGGTTTGTTCAACGACGGTTGCTCTGACATCGGGTTCTATGCGCTGCGGCTCTCCAAGATATATGGGGTAAAACGAGAGCTCCTCCCTGCCCTCGCCGGAAACAGTGCTTTGGGGGGTGGTCTTGTATTCGCCTGCCGTAACGGGTCCAGGTAGGCGGTCACGTCCCGAATAAGCATCCTGCCTCAGGATAAGACAGCGCCGGATCGTAGGTGTAGGCTTCGGCCAAATATTCGGCCGTATGCACCTGCTGCGCCTCCTGCAAATTTTCAATTCACCACTGTACGGCCCCATCACGCACCTCGATGTCATAGAGGCGGCAGAGGGAGTTTCTGCTCAAACATTCGAGGCACAACTTCCCCACGAAGCTGCTATCGTAAATGGACCTTACTGCCCACATATTCTTTACATTGACGTAGATGTTCATGTTGTCCGTCACGCTTAACGGCAGCGAGCTCACCATCCCCTCCCTGTATGCCGGTATCGTGCGGATTCGCCAAACAATTCCAAATTCATCACCCTGCATGAGACGTTTCACTCCAGCCAACGAGCTTCCAGGCTAACATCAGGCACTCAGTGATCTCGTTGACGGGAGGCATGTACGAGGGCCTCACGTGGGACGAGAATCCGCTGCTTCGTGAGAGGTCGGGACTTGTCCAATTGAGTGCTGCTTTGTCTTGACCAACTGTTTGACGGCCGTCTGCTTGACGTATCGCTGTTCCTCGGCCGCGCTTCGCTTCTCTTGTTCCTCACGCTGCCTGGAGAGACGCTGCTGCACTGCCACGCGTTGCCTCTGTTCCTACTCGCGCTCCGTGGTGTTGGATTCGGGCATCGTGGTCTCAGAGTAGGGCGTTGCGATAAAGGTGTCGCGATCCGCGCGGGTTCGTGAACGAGGGAAGGCTCGAGGCACCCTCCCTTAGACAGATGCTCCGTAGCGTGGTGTTGACGAACGATGACAGACCACCGAGTAGCTGTGCTCGTCGGTGTTTATTGGGTGTGGTGCCCAATGTGGCCTACCGAGCATGGCAGGCCACCGAGCCTGGCGGGCAAAAGAAGATTATGCCTGAGGGGGCATCACAGGCTAGTTACAGGTCGCGCTTAACTTACACTACTGGTGCGTCCTGAAACGAGTTTCTGGCCTATGTAACTTGGGCATCACATAGAGGCCAACCTGGCCCACGCCGTAGTTCGAACTTTCTTGACGAAAGTTGCTCCCGTTACTGGTGAGAACGAGGCCGGGAGGTTGGAGTTATAGAACAGGAGTTTTATTCGTTTTAAAGCATATTCGTAATGCTCGAAGAAGGGGCACTTAACATTTTAACTCGCAGCGCGTAGCTAGATCGTCCTCAGGAGCGTAAGCTACATGTCAGAGCACGCTACATAATTCTGAAAAACACATAGCACACATAGAGGCTGTCTAATAAATACCCTGGGTCTTTTCTACATCACCAGCTAGGGAAACAGGCCATGTCATCATCGACCTATCGGGAAGATCGAACTGTTCGCAGTATTCCGCCCATGATGTCGCACTAGCCTGGCAGAATGTGCTGTTGACTTTCCACCTGCGCTCTTATGTGTGGCGCGATCATGAGCTAATCGGGAGGCAGCAATCGATGTCGTTGTCTTGGTCTGATGTTCGCGCCCTAACAGAAGTTAGCTAAGTGAGGCTCTGATGGTCGTTAACCTTTTCTATGATCATTTGTAGGCACCTCAAAGGGATGTTACCTCGCCTGTTGACCCACTGTCGTCTAGGCGCAAAAGCTGGAATGCTACACTTGCCAGCAGTTCCATGTTTTCCGGTTTTGATGTTCCCAGGTTGCCATGTCCCCCGTTTGGCGGTATACGCCAAACGCAGAAATGACGGCACGGTTCTCTTCGGCCCATCGCTCCGCTTCCTGCCTCACGAGCCTCGCCGCTTCAGTATGCAATGCGTATACCTCTGTCGTTTCTGCAAAGTCTTTGCACACTTACACTAATCTTCCATTTGATACTTTGAATGGCCCATTGTTTAATCTGCAACTAGAGGCCTGCGAGTAACATAGCGCACCAAGCGCTGTCAGTTCTTTTGAATTTCTGGCGCGAGCACATGTACCGGCGAATTGAGCAAGCTTCCGAGCCAATAGCAGCAAGTGAGCGGGTGCGTGATGAATTCACCCACGGTAAAAAGCTTTAATGCACTATATTTATATGCACCGCAATATTTCCTCACGGGAACACGCCCACCATTTAGCGCCCTCTCATCGGTGTTTGCTCACTTCTAACAAAAGTGCAACGGCGGCAGCAGGCAGGGCTCAAACTGCCGATATTTTTGCCACTGTGGGGAGCAGTAGTTATTGGGTAGGCAAGATAAGATTTCAGCCAAAGATGCACAGGCAGTGTAATTATACTACTCGAAAATGGCCCTGAACAGTGGAGCCATTTTCCTGCCCCTGTCGGTGATAGCACCGCTGTTGAAAATTGCCCTTCACACAGACTGGGAAAAACAGCGCTTTCTTTGAATAATATATGCTGCAGGCAATCGATTATCAATTGTGAGCACAAGCTTCGGAAACATTTGTTGCACAGAATGAGCAACATATAACTAACCTAGCATTAGCGCTTTATGCAAATTCGCATATGGAGGTACCCAGCGTGGCCATTGCAAGCAGCAACAAGATGAGCTCGTACATAATTATCATCATCATCACCATTATCATACTATTTTATGCCCACTGTAGGATGAAGGCTTCCTCCTGCTATCTCCAATTACCCCTCTCCTGCCCCGACTGATTGGAACTGACACCCGCAATTTCCTCATTTCATCGCCCCACCCTATCTTCTGCAATCCTCTATTGTTCTTCACTTCTCTTGGTACCCATTTTGTAACCCTAATGTTCCAACTATTATCTAACCTGCGCATTACTTGATCTGCTGAGCACCATTTCTTTCTCTTAATGACAATTCGAATATCGCCTATACCCGTTTGCTCTCTGATCCAAACCGCTCTCTTTCTGTCCCTCAAGGTTATGCCTAACATTCTTCGTTCCATCGGTCTTTGTGCGGTCCTCAACTTGCTCTCGGGCTTCTTCGTCAGTCTCCAAGTCTCTTCCCCATTTGCTAGCCCCAGTAAAATGCACTGATTATACACTTTCATTTTCAATGATAACAGTAAGCTTCCACTCAGGAGCTGACAATGTCTGCAGTATGTCATCCAATCCATTTTTTTTTCTTGTATGAATTTCCTTCTCATGATCAGGGTTCACCGTGATTAATTGACCTAGGTAAATGTACTCCTTCCCAGAGCCTAGAGACTGACTGGCGATCCTGAACTCTTGTTCTCTTGCCCGGGTATTCATCATTATCTTTGTCTTCTGGATATTATTCTTTAATCCCACTCTTACACACTCTCTTTTAAGGCCCTCAATCATTTGTTAAACGAGAAGAAAGGGGGATAACCGAGAGGCCCGATTTTATTAGTCATATCATAAGAATTCAAGAAGCGCTGACACCAAGGACAATCATAGGGGAAATTACTTGCGCTTAATAAATGAAATAAAGAAACGATAAATCAATTGAAATGAAAGTGGATGAAAAAATAACTTGCCGCAGGTGGGGAACGATCCAACAACCTTCGCATTTTGCGTGCGATGCTCTACAAATTGAGCTACCACGACGCCGTTTAATCGTTCACTTTATAGGGTATTTATGTTTTCTTGTAGAACTCTGGAGTGTTAGCCAGCGCCACCACTCACAGACCTTGGCGGTGGACGTGGAACATCCTTTCTGCCGCAGGCGTAACGAGAACGTGATCTTTTTGGGTGAAGGCAACCTGTCATTAAACCCACACAAGCTACCTGAAGGCATCAATCTTGCCGGATTCTAGACCCTCGTTATGTAAGAAATGAGAAGAAAGGGAGTTAGCTGAGGAGCCAAATTTTATTAGTCACATCATAAGAAGCCAACAAACACTGATACCAAGGACGATAGAGGGAAATTACTTGTGCCTAATAAATGAAATAATGAAACGATAAATAAATGATAATAAAAGTGGATGAAAAACCACTTGCCACCCGTGAGTTACGATCGCACAACCTTCGCATCGGGATCATTCCCCACCTGCGGCAATTTGTTTTTTCATGCACTTTAATTTCAAAAAGACCCCCTATTGTGAACTTTGCTTGTGTACGTCTCGGTTTCTTGTCATTGCCCTACTTTTGCTCCACCAATCTTCCAATAGCCTCGTAGTAATGTCTATTGTGGGCACGTTTACTTTACCCCAGCTCTCGCCGAACCCAAGGGCTTCAAGGAGGCCAGTGTTACCGACAGCAGGCGCCCCTTATCGCACCTTACGGAAACTACATCGCGAGTACTGCGCGTGCGCACACTATTCACGGCGAACACCTGTGGCCACTTGATCGTTAGTTTTAGCGTTCGGTGTTTCTTAAAGCACTGTGCTAGTTGCCATTCTGCCGCTAAATTTTGTGTGCTGCACTATTAACAGGTGCAAGCTCTCCGTGTGAAGACAACGAATGTAACAGCCTGATGTTTGTTTTTACATTTTCTATTCTAGTTATCCAAGTAAGTCTCTTATAACCCCGCGCCTGCTGTCGTCGTTAACTGTATGTGCCACAATCTCCTTCGGCAATGCACGTATGGGCACGTGCAGGGAATGCCTCTGTGCGACCTGCTCCGGTCGTGGTAGTTGGTTCCGACAGTGTAATTATTGTCCTCAACACTGATCAAATACCTTGGAAATAGGTTCGTGATTACGTACAGCGCGCATTATGACGTAAGCTGGAAATTCGCACCCATTCTGCCGATGTGCGCGTCTTTGTTCTCGTGTATTTTACCGCCAAAATGCACATGCCGACCTCAACACATGTCGCACTCCTCTTACGAAGAATATTAGCTTTTGCGGTGTAGTCGAAGCAATACCTGTGATTACCAAAATGTACGTGACAGGAAAATGGGTGGGCGCCAAGCGTATAAGCGAAGTATACCGTAAGCTGACCGCTGAATATGAAGTGTGTGAGTTAAGAAGACGTTTTAGCCGTATAGGTGGTCATTGCACTAACGCGTATAAAAAGGACACAGACAGGAACGTGACCACCAACTAGCCCAGCTTTCTGCCTTAAGAGGACTTTTAACTGGGGTCCAAGTCCAACGCGGCCTATTCAAATACAGTTAAAACGCAAAGGCGTTATTCTGAGATAACCCCTGGCTCGATTTTAAAAAAATTCGTTGCACAGGGAAACAAAGTTTAATTGTGGTGACTGTTGCAAGGGGAATTTCAAAATAGGGCCTGAATTTTGTTAAAAACATTTTCCCAAATTCGAAGGTTTGAAAAAAATAGAAGCACCAAGTTTACAAATGTATAGCTTTGCATCAAAACAGATATCGCGCTTCTGCAAACGGTATCCAATATATCATGGAAAGCGGACAAACTGGATATGTCTTTTATATTTTACGTAAAATTGTTACGTTGTTCACAAGGGTTCTTTAAAAGCTGTAACTCCATATTAGTAACATTACTCTGATTTATGTGTAACATATCAATTTTGTCCGCTTTAGATGCACTATTAGATGGAATTCACATAATTGTGGCATCATTTTTCGTTGCTCAATTAGAGAACTGTAAACTTGATAGTTTCGTTTCCTGAAGATTTTCCAATTTTGTCAAAGCTCAAACAAAATTGACCATTTAAATTAAAAACTCGCAAAAAACAGCCAATAGATTTTACGTGTTTATTTTAAATGCAAGAAACCTCGTCAAATTTGGTGTTGTGGTTGCCGAGAAAAATTAATGCTCCTTTCACATGAAACCCGAGAAAAAGCTTTCTGTTAAGCTTCATTTCACTTTCGTTGCCTCTGTTACTCAAGTTTGAACAGATCTGCGACTTTTTGTTGTTTTAAGGTTGAATTTTGCAGCTTCTACTAGTTTTGAAGGTGTTCATTGCTTTTGAATTAAACTCTTGTGTCGTGATATTCACGCATAAAACGTTTCTTGTTTTGTTTTGTTTTGTTATGCAGTGAGCCCAGTCAGCTCGATTACGTTGAACCTAATACGCGCACCCAAAGAACGAAGTAAGACTATATCCTGCTTCAAAATACTCTCACCCACTGATGGGAGTTCTAACTTTCGGCAACCTAACAGAAATGTCGTCGCGATCGTGTGCAGCGCATTTCTCCGAATGTCCGAGTCAGCCTATGACGGATGTGAGAGCAGCGTTGTCTTTTCCGTATCTATCTGTATCTCTAGCACTACAGCATCCGTCGCTTACGTGCACTTGCATAGACCAAAGTTTTTTTTTTTTATAAGTTAAACTTCAAAATTTCTGAGTAACTCCACTAACTCATATAGATTATACCACGCATCAACGAAACGAAAACTGAATAGGACAGCAAATGGTAACAAGACACCGTAGGAACATTGCGTAAGCAGCCAATAACATGCAGAAACACCATCTGCTGCGCAAAGTCGCAGATTTGAAACCTGCTGCCTCTGCGCATCCGCAGGTCAAAATGTAGCTGAAGCAGCCGTAGAGTACCTACTCGGCTTATTCAGAGGGACCGTAGCACACTTCTTGCACATTGTTAATGAAACTTTCTTAGGCGAACGTTTTATTAAAGACCTGATCTAATCACTGTTCCAGCAGTCATAGCGCCGTACCCACAGTTTCTTTCAGTAGACCGTTTCCTGTTTCCTGAGTGTTCTGAAATTGCTCCTCGCTATACGTGTATTCTTACACATTTCCTACAAAGATGAACATTGGCAAGCCTTCGCTAGATGCCAATACTAACCAGTGCTTCCAACATAAATAAATATGGCATATATCTTAATGGAAAAAGCTGGTGCTGCCAACTGGTTGCATAAGGCGACAGAAACGCCTCGATACTATGGCCTCCGAGAGAGGGCGGTGAGACCGATGGTCCGAGGAAGGCCATGATGGGCGAATACACGTCAAGAACTACCGCCTGCCTATAGGCCCACATGTATGAGGTGCCTTACAATATATATATATATATATATATATATATATATATATATATATATATATATATATATATATATATATATATATATCGTGGATGTTTGATGGAAGGTTGTTCGGGACATTGGTAAGGTAAGCGGCTGGCGAACTCTAGGACTATTCGACGTCCACAGGCGCCCCTGATAGTCTACCAGGACAATTCACTGCAGGAGGACAGTTTGCTGCCCGATTTGGTCCGCGAGACTAAATAAATATCTGTATGCTGCCATTTCTTTTCAATACGTTATCAAAAATAAAACTGTACCGCGGTGTAATTTTACCACGTCGATCTGACGCCTTCTTAGTGATCTCTCGACATTTTCAATTCCCAGTGGGAGCCTAGTCAAACTAGGGGTTTCGGAGAAGTGCTTCATGAACTTCGAAGCTGAATGCAAAGCAGCGAGGCCAAAAACGTAATTGCCACCCACCATATTTGGCTGGCCGAGATCAGGGAGGCAGGTGGCGTCCCAAGCGGAAGATGGGTAGACTTCAGGAATATTTTCATCAGTGATGGTTAGGATGATTACAAGCCCGATGTCGTAGACGCTGCAAACAAATGCGGGCTTTCATCTCTAGGGCTCTACTGCAGTATTGCTGTGGCGCCGATGCGAAATAATAAAAGCACAAGACTTCAAGAACTTAAGTATGACTATTGTACTGTACCCAGGATTAGCCACCTTTAATTCGTTAGAAATTATTTGCTGGACACAAGGCACCCTACACTCCTGGAATAACGTGATTAGTGTTTTGCTTTAATAAAACAACTATCGGAGTGAGTAGTCTTAGATACCGCTTGTTGTTTCACTGCGTAAATCGGTAGAGAACAAAGGCGGCCAGCGGCACATAACTAAGGTTAGTAAAGGTGGGGCTACGTAGCAGCCGAATGCTTATATCTATGCTTGTCCTCTATATGAACAATTCGGCAGAGCGTCAAGGACAGCAACATACCACTACCAATCCCACAAATGTACTCCCAATCTTTGTTGATGTTGATGATGAACACAGTAACTCGTGCCTGTCAGAGCGCTGAAAGCAATAGGGCAAGGAAAACTGCAACAAAATGCTTTTCTTTTCAAGAGCGATGCGTAGATCTGAATATGTTGTATTTCAAAGCAAGAAGAACTAAAGAAATAACTAAATATACACCCAAAAAGAACATTTAGGGTGTATTTGTTAGACTACAAAGAATCTCTAAACATTGCTTGTGGCACAGAGAACATTTCTACTTCATGAACTGCATGACTCAACGAGGCGGATAAAACTTGCAGGAAAAATGGAAATGCACAATTCATGAATTCCAAATTTTCAGTAATTAGCTTATTATAAAACTACCCTGCATCGCATATAGCAGTTTACGAATTGTAGTCAGCAAATGTGCAGTGCGTGCCTTCTTGGAACGAATCCAAAGAATGATACTAGTTTAGATATTGACACGTGTACTTATCTTCATCGGGCGACCACGTTTCGCCGCCTAACAAATGTTATCGCACAGCGCAGGACGTGCCTGCATGTAAAAGAAGTTTCTGGAATGTTATCGATGGTTCCGTCCACTGGCTTTCACCGCAACTTGTGTTATCTGATTGCATGTATGCGCGACGCGAATAGTGTAGAACTTTGTGGGAGACACGCGGGCCGAGCAGTTAATCCGGAACATTCGACGACTGATCTATAAAAGCCGACGCGCTTGACCCGCTGATCAGATTTTCGACGATCGCCGACCGTGTTCGCCACTATCATTGTGCTACAAGTACAGCCTGTTTTGTGGGTACAGGTTCGCCCAATAAAAGTTAGTTTTGTCATTCACAGTATGGCTACTGTGTTATTCAACGTCACCACCACGTGACAATATGTGCTCCTTGAAAGTTGCGGTAATAAGGCACTGTTGTTCCCCTTACTTCAACAAAACGCTGTTTTGTTCGTTGAATATCAAAAGCATAAATAATGCCGGTGTAGTTCGTAGCACGCATCGGGAATAATTGTATTATATAATATATATCATTTCCCAATCAACACGCCTTGTGAGATCACCGGCTATAAAAGGTTTGAAAGTGAATGCGCAAAATGTTTTGGGTTGTTCATATTTGCATTTCAATGCCTTCTGCGACTAATTTACGTCCCTTAGAGAGTAATGCAGCTGAAGACGTAGAATTCAAATAACTGCCATAGATCATGTTAAAAATTATTAGGAGCCGAAGGGAAGCACCTGTTATGTCCATAAGTATTGCTTGTATCATACACGCACGCACGCACGTACGCGCAGTAATATGGCATGCAAAGAGATATGAAGCAAGATGAATATGAGATACCTGTTAAGTATGGTCAGGTACTGCACATAAGTATCATGAATGACACTGCTGCTAGGCTTGAAAGCAAAGAAGTTCTTGACTTCGCTTGGAGCCGTGCCAGTTGTGCGTAGTACATTGGAGAATCGCTGCAACAGAGACGAAAATTAACAGCGATTTATTGGGCTGTTATGTCGGACACTTCACTTTGTTGCAGTAACGGCTCTTTGGTGAAGATTGCTATACTTGCATTCAAGTACACGCTTATAATTTGTTGATTGTTTCATAACGTCGTTATCACCTTAAGGAAACACGTGGGCTCCATAAAAAAAAAAAGTCGGAGCAAGGTCAGCTTCAACTAGAGCTACGAGGGAAGTCTGTCAATGACGAAGTCATCATCATCATCATCGGCCTAGTTACGCCCACTGCAGGGCAAAGGCCTCTCCCATACTTCCCCAACTACCCCGGTCATGTACTAATTGTGGCCATGTTGTCCCTGCAAACGTCTTAATGTCATCCGCCCACCCAACTTTCTGCCGCCCCCTGCTACGCTTCCCTTCCCTTGGAATCTAGTCCGTAACCCTTAATGACCATCGGTTATCTTCCCTCCTCATTACATGTCCGGCCCATGCCCATTTCTTTTTCTTGATTTCAATTAAGATGTCATTTAACCGCGTTTGTTGCCTCACCCAATCTGCTCTTTTCTTATCCCTTAACTTTACACCGATCATTCTTCTTTCCATAGCTCGTTGCGTCGTCCTCAATTTCAGCAGAACCCTTTTCGTAAGCCTCCAGGTTTCTTCCCCATATGTGAGTACTGGTAACACACAGCTGTTATACACTTTCCTTTTGAGGGATAGTGGCAACCTGCTGTTCGTGATTTGAGAATGCCTGCCAAACGCAGCCCAGCCCATTCTTATTCTTCTGGTTATTTCAGTCTCATGACCCGGATCCGTGGTCACTACCTGCCCTAAGTAGATGTATTCCCTTACCACTTCCAGTGCCTCGCTACCTATCGTAAACTGCTGTTCTCTTCCGAGACTGTTAAACATTAGTTTAGTTTTCTGAAGAATAATTTTCAGACCCACCCTTCTGCTTTGCCTCTCCAGGTCAGTGAGCATGTATTGCAATTGGTCTCCTGAGTTACTAAGCAAGGCAATATCATCAGCGAATCGCAAGTTGCTAAGGTATTCTCCATCAACTTTTATCCCCCATTCTTCCCACTCCAGGTCTCTGAATACCTCCTGTAAACATGCGGTGAATATCATTGGAGAGATCGTATCTCCCTGTCTGACGCCTTTCTTTATTGGGATTTTGTTGCTTTCTTTGTGGAGGACTACAGTGGCTGTCGAGCCGCTATAGATATCTTCCAGTATTTTTAAATATGGCTCATCTACACCCTGATTCCGTAATGCCTCCATGACTGCTGAGGTTTCGACTGAATCAAACGCTTTCTCGTAATCAATGAAAGCTATATATAAGGGTTGGTTATATTCTGCACATTTTTCTATCACCTGATTGATAGTGTGAATATGGTCTATTGTTGAGTAGCCTTTACGGAATCCTGCCTGGTCCTTTGGTTGACAGACTTCGTCACTACTTCGTCATGGACTTCTGTCAATGACGAAGTAGTGAAACAAAATGCAAAATGTCCATAGCAGGTGCTATGGCACACTGAAATAAGACAGTGCCGTGTCCGCGCTCCCAAACAATCGGAGAACCATGATCACTTCAGCGATGACGCTGTTGGGGGTGCTGCGAGCAACCACTGTTCTTAGCATGTTATCTTTGCAATGCAACACTTTCGGCCTTTTAACCCGGAATGCCGTCAAAACACAATTTCAATTTAGCCATTTGCAATCAATAAGTAAACAAAAAATATAGCGTACATTCAAGTACGAAGAAGTTCCATTAGCCTGCGTTTTTGCTCGTACGCCTAAATTATTTTCTTATCAAAATCCTTGCCATAAGGCCTAAAGCGTCCTCAAGTTTCACTAAAGAAAAGGCCGGTATGAGGAAAGCGAACATCGCGTAGACATTTCGCGCCGCACCTGCCGTAACGGCGTAGTGGCTTTGGCGTTATGCTGCTTAGGCCTATGTTGGTGCGGGATTAACAACCGACCGCGGTGGCCCAATTTAGAAACGGGCATAATGAAAAATGCCAAATTGTCCCTGTGCCGCGCATTTGGTGCGCTTTAGTGAACCTCAGCTAGTAAAAATTATTTCCGTGTTCCCCAATATGGTGTGACTCATAATCTTATCGTAGTTTTGGCACATCAATTTTCAAACATTACGTTAATTTCAAACAGTCCGCGCAGTAAAAATGCACCGAACAGCATCAGATATACTGAAGTGCGGAGCGTCCACAGTGACAAATCCCAGATTTGTCTGAAGACCATCCCACTCGCCAGCTCAACATAGAATGGCTGCTATTAGGACACGCGAAGCCGCTTATTTGCAAATACAGGCATTATGTGACACACGTAAACTAATGGTGACTCTTAAGAACGCATTAAATGTATGTAAATAGTCGCTTTCCCTGTCCTCCCTGTCGCTTTTGTCCACAACACTAACATTTCGGCTGGCAGTTCTTTTATGTCAGCTACTTCAGCTAGACTAAAATTTTCTTTCTCTCTACCTCATTTTTTTTTCCCAAATAACGAAAGGAACCTTTCCTCGCAGCCGCTTTTGAAAAGGCATGCTGCATGAGATAAAAATAAAAGTAACATTTGATGTCATCGTTCCTACTGTGTACATTTATAGAAGTACGCAATGGCGACGAAAAAAAAAGCAATCTGCGAAAGCAATCGGTCAACTCCGCGATTGAGCGGGAGTCTTTACCATGGCCTCCATGACAACTGCTGAACCCCGACGTCCTTTCTCGTATTTGTATGGCTCCGCTTCCCAACCATGATTCTAGGCTGTCGCGTGGCGACCGGTGGCGCGGCAAGAAATCGGTGTGCTCCTGCACTATAGGAGCATGCTGATTGTCAAGCCCCTCGACCCTTAGCAGCGTACGTGCATGTTGCTGCCGCACTAAAGGCCATCGTCCACACAATGCCGCTAGAGTCTTCAGCAGCCCGACTGAGCACACTGATTTCCGTAGAAGGAAAACGCTTCCTAGAGCATTACTATTCCTACAATGTCTTACTTAAAGAAGCTACATTTATTAGTATTATTATATTCCATAATGACAATTTTCATGTAACTGCTGTGAACGCAACCACGAAGAAAAATCTCCTTCCTCATGGCCGCAGTGTGACTGGCCATTGCGGTTTGCCATTGTTCTTCCCCAGCTGGCATGCATCATTTCCTTCAAGATTGCTTTCAGTGAAAACCCCTCATGTTTCCCCTCGGCCTCCTCCTTCACATTTCCAGTCAACTTCGACGCGACTAAGCACAACACCTGCTTGATTTGCATGAAAATGCATATATTTTTTTTAATTTTGACACTAGTTTTTTCACCATCGAACAAACTTCCATCGCACTGAAACAGGCGGTATATCCATAGTTATTCGCTGCCCGTATCACATGCACGTAGCCAAGGGGGAACATGATGCGACGAAAGAGCGTCGCCGGCTCACATAGCCAACTCACTAGCACATGTTCTATTGCTCCAGAAATTAGGTTGCTTCCATGCTTAACCGAAAGTGAACTATGCCACTAATTTGCTGCTTTTTGCATCAGAGCTGCCGTGACGAAAATCGATCGCTTTGTGCTGAAACTTGTGCTTTCGAACGTTATTCCTTCGTGCTATATAAGCCAGCTTTTCTTGATTATCGCTGCAGATGACGTGCCCTTTGTCGCCTCTGGATTGCGTGAGACGCCTTCATGAATCCTCGCACTCGACGCTTCGTGTCCGCTTTATTTTTAGGCATTCTTAAAAAAACACCAGGTTAGTTCCGGCTCTTGAATCTTGTTCTCTGCGACATGTTTCATCATGGCCTGCAGTCACGGCAAAGATAAAGGAGTTCAGTTGACATTTTCATTGTGACTGTCCTCTCTAGGGTGCCTTGCAGATTTCAAAACCTCGTGAATACTATGAAACAGCCGCATTCTGCAAAAAAACATTTGAAGTATTGTATTCTGCGATTTTGATTTTCTCTGTTTTGTATCGCTTTTCTGTCATACATTATACAAGCATCGACTTCACTAATTTTGAAGACTGTTGATATTGAGGAATAATAATATATAATACTTGGGGTTTTACGTGCCAAAACCGCTTTCTGATTATGAGGCACGCCGTAGTGCAGGACTCCGGAAATTTTGACCACCTGGGGTTCTTTAACGTGCACCTAAATCTAAGCACTCGGGTGTTTTCGCATTTCGCCCCCATCGAAATGCGGCCGCCGTGTCCGGGATTCGATCCCGCGACCTCGTGCTCAGCAACCCAACACCATAGCCACTGAGCAACCACGGCGGGTGTTGATATTGAGGAGTCCACCGCAATGTTTTTGATCCTGTCGTGGAGGCAGCCAATCTCTCAAGTTCCGCAGGAGAACGATGATGTTATCCGCACCTTCTAACGTCACATCAGTTGTCATGTTTTGATCTCCAAGCCTCATTCGTGAGACCTACATCCAACACACACCCTGCGACCTTGTAGGGTGTGTGTTCGCATCGAAAGCTAAAACAATGATGAGAATAATTACGCTTAAAGCCTGTTGCGCTAATCCGGAAATACTTCCAATAACACTTCTGCTCCAAATTCAAATATAATGTGTGACGTTCTAGTCCGCTGCGTTGTGGCTTTAGGTATCAGCATGTCGTCATGCAGCGGATACACTTCTTAAAATATTTTGCACAGTGTTCTTTTCATCAGGGATATTTTTGAAGTGGTTGAATATGTACTTTCCAGGTAGCTAGAGATAAAATGTTGCATGCTCTTATAGCTGATGTTTCTGTTGAGAGTTCTTCCAGCGTGTCACATTCTTTGAGCATGATAAAACTAACGGACAATTTGAAAAATTTTAGCTCGTTCTGCTGCTGCACACTTTACATCATATTTAAGATGCTAGAGATGTGGTTAAAATAAAGTTTTAACGGAAATAATTATTGGCGCAAGAAGGGAATATAGTCTTTAGGGCGCTCACTTACGACGCGAGTAGTCTTCGAGTAAATTGACGCAATAAAACATCATTTTGCCCTGGTTGGCAACCCAGAACTATCGTAGTGTCTAAGGATGCAATGAAAAACAAGATGCATATGGTAATCATTTGAGCAGTGTCAACATTCAGCATGGTTCAAGTGGCGAGTCGATCCTGGGATGTTCTCTTCGGCGACATTGCGGTGATTCTTTCCCTGAACATAAATCGAAGTGATTTGTTCCTACGAAGTCAAGAAACGGGACAAATGAGTGACGTTTTTCGGCTTCTTGTTCTTCATTGGAAAGAAATATGTTCGCGTCAACTTCAAAAGTCCCAAATGTTATCGGTATTTCACCTCCTCCGTCTTCTTCTTAGCATCTTTGAACGTTTACTTGATAATCGATGTATACAGTCAAGGTGCTATGGTCTGAAATATCGCGGTCTCCTTTTTCCTCTTCAATATCTTGACTAGAGCCGGGTGACGGGAAAGTGAATGTGCAAATTAGGTCACATACAGCTGAAGCTGTATAATTATTTCGGCCATCAAGTCAGGAGCGTTACCCTGATATCTCTCGATTTGTTCAAAGCGAATGCTTTCTATGGGTAGAAAGATAATCATTTTGTTAAAGTAGCACATGCATTAGCGGTTCTTTGCATATTGTGCTCTACAACCCACAGAACAAGTGAATGTTCCTTTCGATGAGTGATAATAGGCGCGAAAACCCGCTAAACCCCTCAGCGTACTGGACCTTACGGCCTGTGGAATGCTTGACTAAAAACTTTAAAATATGGCCGTTAATTAAATTCCATAAAAGCAGGTCTCGCCACGAACGGCACACATAATATGAACTTGTACTTGTGCCATGAAAACTCACGGTATAGATGTCGTCGAGATATGCAATCATCGCCATATCATCCCTCGTACTTTCCAAGAGTCCAAGACCGTTGATGGTGCCGAATCCATGCAGCTTGTTTGGTCTCAGCGCAGTCTGAATATTGGCTGTACTGGTCACGAAATCTTGAGTGTTTATTAAATCCTGGAACCATGCTGCGTTTGGCGGCTGGATGGGAATATGAAATAGGAACCTGCGCCCTGCGGTGCCACCACTGAGAAATGCGTATGACTCATCTGCATTGCAGAGAAGCAAAAAGAACATACATAAGTGCGGGCGATGTATACTGGACTATCTGTTCAGTCAGTAAGGATTATACACCGCTGCCATGGGGGCTTAACTACGCGCGAGCAGACGTCAAAGGCTACGACGTCAATGCAAGATGGCACATCTTCAAAACAGCGTCACCACCGGCATTAGCTTTTATCTCTTTTCTGGCCCTGTGTAAAGCTATGGTGTTGGTTTGCTAAGCACGAGGTCACGGGATCAAGTCCCGGCCACGGCAGCCGCATTTCGATGTGGGCAAAATTCGAAAACACTCCGTGAACGTAGATTTAGGCACACTTTAAAGAATCCGAGGTGGGAGACAGAAATCCGATGAGCACGATTTTTCCTAGTCAAAGGAACCCAAGAAACAATCGCACGTACAACCACACAGGAGAAATTAAGCGGCGTACCTTATTGGAATAAAGAACTCATACATAAGTGGAAATTGGATGAAAAAACTGACCGCAGGTGGCATAGCAGCCCACGTCCTCGCACGATGCATGCGGTGCTCTTCCCATTTCAGCTACCGCAGGGCTGTTTTGCCATTCACTTTCTGGGGTACTTACGTTTGTGTACTAGAACTAACCCTGTGAGTGTTGCCAGCGCCATCACTCACAGCTTCGATGGCGATTACGGAACATCCTTTCTGCTGCATCCTTTCTGTCTACGTGCGCGTTTGGGCGAAGGAAACCGATGAAAAAACAAAAGCTACCCCAAGGCATCAAAGCTGCCGGATTCGAGACTCTCGCTATAGAATGCACAAGAAGAAAGGAAACCGAGCGGCCCGTTTTTATTAGTCATATCAAAAAACGCCAAGAAAGAATTGCGCCAAGGAAGGCATCAGAGAAGTGAACTGCACTTCCAAATCGCAAAAGACAATGATAAATAAATGGAAATGAAACTGGATGAAAAAACAACAGGCCGCAGTTGGGATAGTCCCTATAGATAAATATAAATGCCCCTGATAGTGGAGGGGAAAACCGCGACACGGTAACTGAACTGGTAAGAGCATAGCCCGTGTAATGCGAACACGTGGGTTTGTATCCCAATGGCGGCCAATTGCTTTTCCGACCGTATTCATTTCAAATTGGTTATGATTGCTTGATTTCAACCAAGAACTGCTCTTGATTTCCCCAGCCTGTCCTCGGTGTCATTGCTTGTGTTACTTACGATCTATATATGTGCATATATATGTATGCGAAATCGCTCAACTCCAGCGCGGATGTTTCGTAAAATGCTCACAGGAGCACCTGCTTGGCATGATATTTGATGTGCCTCTTGTCGGCTATAATGTTGTGGTGCGCCGAGTTCGCTTTGCACTCGAAGTGCCTTGCCCAACAAGGTGATAGCGGAGCCTGTTAAAGCAGTTGCAGGACAACGCATTCCGATAATTTGTTTTTGTATAAAACAAAACTTATCACAATTATCTCCTCTCTAGACTTGAAAATCGCCATGGTCACAGGATGGCCAGCCGCAGGACAATACTTAAGGGATTAAAATAACTTCAAGGGAGCCTGATGCCTGTCAAACCCTATGCTGAAAGATACGGCTCATCAGCATTTAAAGTCATGGAAAGTTAGCTTTTAGGGTGAAAGCAGTATTATTAATAGTAATTTCCTCCCTAGGGCTGCGGCCTTCGACAGCGAGCAGTATTACTGTAAGATTCTCCAATGTGTACAAAGTGCGCGGAAGAAAACCTGTTTTGCTTCATTACCACAGGGATTTTCTTCAGCAGAGACAACGACCGCCAATATACTGCACATCGCGCCACGCACATTTGGCGGGTGCACATCCGCCTTACAATTATGACACCACTCCAAGCGACCACGGTTTGTTCCGATAACTAAGAAAGTTCCTGGGAGAGTACCACTTCGTTAGCGACAATGGGGCTAAGCAAGGCGGCACGTTCATGGCTCGGACGCAAATACACTATTTTCGTGCTGCTAGCATTCCTCAAAGCAAAAAAATAATTGCAGTTTTGTCCGAAAGGTGAGGCATTGACTGCACTGACAGCACTGCAGAATACGCACGTGCATAGATCCTCCCGGGTAGCATCGGTAAGTCCAGGATGATGTAGTCGCAAAACATGGGACTAGGCACCAGTTGTTTCGCCACATCAGAACGTGTCTTTCCGACACCGAAGAGAGTTGGAGACAGCAAGTGACACACCACGAAAGGCTTCCCTGAAAGAAACCACAAACAAATAGCGGCAAAATATATTTCATTCTCTGTCAATCGGCAAAGTGGAGAACTTGCCGTGGTGAATGAAAATCAAATATGTCCCGCACCCCCTCATCCCGTCAAAAAAATTCTAGATACCGTTTCAATTTACAGCCAACGTCAGCCTACATGAAACAGTGATGACGGGATACCTAGCAAAGCATTCTCAATGACACTCGATCAATCCTGTTTGGATAAGAAAAATTACTACAGCCTTAACACACCTTGTTGGTATCTACATACAGCGAAACTTTGTATATATGCGTAGAGAGGGCTTAACTGTACTAAATTCAAGGGTTTTACAAGCATCACCCAAGATTTGATTATGAGGCACGTGGTGGTGGGGGCCTTCGTAATAATTTTGAACACCAGGGGGATCTTTAGCGTGCCCCTAATGCAAAGGCGTGTTTGCATTTGGCCGCCATCAAAATGCGGCCACCGCGGCCCGGATTTGATCGCGCGACCCCGTGCTTAGCAGCGCAGCACCGCAACCGGTAAGCCTCCGCTGCGGGTCTTGCGTAAAGAGGGATGAAACTCGTATTACCTCTCGTGGTATTGCAATATCGTTTGAAGGTCATGCCAAAGGCCTTTGCCCAAACAGCACTATTCACGTTACAAGCTGGACAAACACAGGCCCTTCCTATTTATTTATTTATTTATGTATTTATTTATTTATTTATTTATTTATTTATTTATTTATTTATTTATTATACCCTTAGGGCACACAATTCACCAAAAAGGGGGATGTTTGCATAATACCCACAAGAAAAATATACAAATTAAGGCAGAGGAATACAACTACCAGATAAATAAACCTGCGATAAAGATTGTTAGTCGCACAACTTAAATGTTGTTTTAGACAAAGCAACACAACTAAACAAAATAAAAGAAACTTCTGAATGGGACAGATATGAGAAGACCAAAAAATATTCACATCATGCCGTCGAGTGACCTGCTGAAAACATAAGTGTCTGTATGGCTGTCTAAAGAGTCAGGTATGTGGTTGCAGTCATGGCATGCTTTAGAAACAAAGGACTGGAAATAAGAGACAATGCTGTCTACTCGGATTCACGTGCTTTCGCGCTCCCATGTTACGCAATGTGACGCACGCGGCGACCATCCCAAAGAGTTAGTGCATGTTGGGACGATAAAAGTGTTGGGCTCGTTGTGCCCTAAAGGTTAGAGCAGCAGGCTACGTGCTGTAAGAGTTCGGGTTGGGCATATCAAAAGGGGTAGACTGGCCCATGCCGTCTTCCGATTTATCCACGCTAAGGATGTTGTTGAAGCGAGGAACATTTTGTCATCGAGAAGGAGGAGTACTGGGTTTATTTACAGTATCTACATGAAGAGTGGAGAGCATTGCATCTCATCAGTCTAGCATGTCTAAAGTGGAGCATATTGAGAAGCCGAAAACATCCGTTTAAGTCCTCTCCATGCTCCCCAAATTCCGAGGCCATTTAACTCTGCCGTTCCATTGAAGCATCCGAAGTCGTCAAAGATCCGCGTTTCGGGAGAGGTTTCCACAATCACTCGCGCACCTTTTTTTAAATAAGCACACAGAATGCAGGGGAGCTTCGTAGACAGGCATTCTGACGCTTGACTGAAACTGGCGCGTCTTGGTTCCTGGGATGAATCAGCACTAAGCTGGAGAGCCCGTAAAACGACCACTGCGGTTACCGGAGTCGGTGAGAAAACGCCTTACAGCACCCTTTTCCAGGAGTTTCTTGCTCCCAGCGTCCGTGACGGCGACAGTGAACCAACGAAAAAATACTCGGTCGACAAGAGAGAGAGAGAGAGAATCAACTTTTGTGCTGAGCCCTTAGTGACGGGTGGTGCGCGCTGGCACCAGATGGGGTGGAACCTTATTCTCAGGTCCCATATGTGTCCAGCAGTTCCTGGCCCCTAGCCGCCAGCGCGAGCTGGGTCGGTAGGTCGGGGCTGGACAACAAGGTCTCCCATCGCTCGGGGGGGTTGGGGCTGGGGAGGGTGGGGTGTAGGGGTGGTGGGGGGTTCTTGAGCTTAGTGCACTCTGCAAGGATGTGTGCTAGAGTGCCTTTTGACCGTCTGCAAAAAGGGCATGAAGTGTCATGCTCTGTTGGGAACATCTTATGCAAGAGCACTGGATTCGCTAGCGACCCCGCTTGCATGCGTCGCACGATCGTTTGCTGAATTCGGTTGAGTTGCGGATGCGGACGGGGAAGCCTACATCTGCCGCTTCTGTACATTTGCGTGATGTCTTTGTAGCTTGTCACGGGGTGCGGTAGCCCTGGCTCGTCCTCGGCCCGGAACGATAGTTCTCGGGCATAGTGGTCGGCGAGTGCGTTGCCTTCCACTTGCGAGTGAGCCGGGACCCACACGAGCTCAACGGCCCGCCCCGGTGATTTGCATTTGTTGAGGATCGCTAGTGCCACGGAAGAGATGTTCCCCTTGCGGTAGCTTGCGTAGGCGGTCTGGGAGTCTGTGACAACGGTCCTCACTCCCGGTTGTGCGAGCGCGAGGGCCAGGGCCACTTCTTCTGCTTCGGCTGTATTCGTCGTCCGTATCGACGCTCCTGTGACAAGTTTATCGATGGTGGTGACGACCGCCGTTGCTCTGGTTCCGTGCTTGGGAAGTGAGGCGTCCGCGTAGAGGACCTCGGGGTCCTCTTCCAGCTGTCGAGCCAGTGCCTTGGCCCGCGCAGAGCGTCTCTCGTTGTTCCTTCCCGGCTGCATGTTCCGGGGGAGGGGCTTGGTCTTAATAATGTCTCTCCACGTTGTGGGGAGCGGCTCCGTTGTCGGTAGCTGTTCAATTTGCCATCCTATCTTGCGTAGGAGGGCCCGACCGTGCTCTGTCCGGCTCAGCCTTACCCTCTGGTGGGATAGGTGTGCTTCCACCAGCTCTTCCACCGTGTTGTGGGCACCCATTTCCAGCAGCTTCTGCGTTGACGAGTAGACTGGGATGCCCATGGCGAGTTTTACTGCTTTCCTTATCGTCGTGTTCAGCGTTTCGCGGTTCACCTTCGCAAGCTGGAGGTACGGGGCGGAGTACGTTACGCGTGACACGACGAATGCCTGCACCAGGCGCAGTGCGTCTTCTTCTTTGATTCCTCTGTTCCGGTTGGTGACTCTCCGGATCATGCTGAGGACTTGCTCGGATGTGGTCTTGATTTTGTTGACGGCTGCGTGCGCCTTGCCGTCGCTGCGCAACAGCAGGCCCAGTATCCGGATCTGCTGCGTTGGTTTGATCTCTGTGCCATCGATGGTGATGATTATGTTTGGCGGCGGCTCTTTCTTTGGTCTTCCGGGCTGTACCATGAGCAGCTCCGATTTCTGTGGAGCGCAGCTCAGGCCACAGGTCCTGGCATACTCGTGGACGGTCGTTGCCGCTCTCTGCAGGGCTTCCTCCGCCCAGGCATCGGAACCCGCGCGGTTCGTCCACACCGTTATATCGTCGGCATAGAACGCGTGGTCCACGCCCTCGATCTGATTGAGTAGTTCGGGCAGGGGCAGGAGTGCTAGGTTGAAAAGCAGAGGCGACAGGACAGACCCCTGTGGGGTAGCCCTGTCTCCGAGCTCCACAGGCTCTGACCGTTCATTTCCTATCCGGATAGTTGTTGCTCTATTGGTTAGGAAATCTTTGATATAACCGTAGGTCTTGCGGCCACACCCCGTCTTGCGCAGGTTCTCGAGCACGCTGGCGTGGGACACGTTGTCAAAGGCCCCTTTGAGGTCCAAAGCCAGTATACCCCGGGGCGCGTGCCTCGTTGCTTTTTTAATCACCAATTCGTGTAATTGGATCAAGACGTCTTGGGTGCTCAGGTGCTGGCGGAATCCATACATGGTCGCCGGCATCTGATTTGTCTCGTCCAGGTGTGCTTGAAGTCTTCTGAGAACCATGCGTTCCATGACCTTGCCCACACAGGACGTGAGCGAGATGGGGCGCATGTTCTCGATGGTCAGAGGTTTGCCGGGTTTAGGTATGAACCGTACCTCGGCCTCTTTCCATTCTGCGGGCAACTTCGAGCTTTCCCAGGTTCTGTCTCACTCTGCTTTCGCAACAGGTCTCTCCGAGGGGGACGCATTGTCAGCTTCACGAAGCGATTCATCGCAGTGGTGCAGGAGAGACTAGAAGGCCACTACCCCCGCTGGCAGATCGTAACAGGGCCTGGGTACCGAGATTCGATTCCATCGTCGGATGCGTAATAAAGTGATTTCTTTTTAAGTATGAGCTATTTTGGATGATAACAGCACCAAACAACAGCGGTTAGAAAAATCTGGGAGTGCTCGCAGGAATGCTTGGCTCTAAAAATAATTGTCAACACGTATTCTTTTGTGGAGTTAGCGCTTCTGGAATTTACTGCTGAGTGCTAGGATAAGACAAATCAAGAAGAAAAATACGTGCACTAGTTATTGCCTGGAGATCAGCATTGCTGTGCTCGTCTCGTTCCATATTCTGCCATGGGGGTGACAAGCAATTCACCGCCGTTCTCACTCTGATTCTTGTAAGGCACCGTACAAGTTAGCGCAGTTTGCTATGACATCTTCTAGCAAGCAGCAAGAATAACCCGAAAGGTGTCGATTTAGTGTAACCTCACTTGTGCTTGTTAAGACATAGATGATCATTAAAACACCAAGGCAGGAGAGCTCCTTGAACGTTCCTCTCTGATCGCTATGTGGAATGTTCATCTACGCATCAACATGTGCGCTGCCGTTGAATCAATAATGGCAAACCAACTAGCCAACCATATCTGCTGAGCGAGTTTCAAATGGGTATAATGAGAATGATAAGAGTATACTATTGTAATGTTGAAACAATTATTGGCCATTTATTAGAGCTGAGTCTTCCTTTGTATATCGGAATGCTGTGTAGTTTCACATTTTCTTCCACACTTACTGCTTTCTCTTTCATATGTTCATGTGATTGAATATAGAACCAGTATGCGGTCTAAATTTGGGTGATGCGTAAAGGGCATGTCATTTTTCTGCGGTTTACTGCCGTTTGCGATGTAACTAATATTTTTTTGTTTTTGAACACAAGTATTTGCAAGTGGATTTGTATGCATAGGTTTATGTGTACATGAAAAATTATTGTTCATCTTGTTTTTCTCAATGCCTGTAAGAGGCTTCCGCTGTGGCCAAACAAGGGACCCGCCGACTCTGTCGTGCTTCTCAGACAGTAGCTTATAATATGCGGTGGCTCTTTCCTTGTTATCATTTCAGTTATCAGTTTAATTGTAATGAACTTACATTCAATTCAACATTCCTGCTCGGCGCTGGCCTGTACACTAATTACCCCGGAAGTTCTATGTCTGCGCATATATATCACTAGAGGGAGGCTATTTGGTCACTGCAATGTTGCCGTCTCGTATCGGAAAATTATGGATATTCGAACTAGCCGGCTTTCTCCGAGAGGATGCAGCGTGTCGCAACCATTACTGCCAGTGCTAAGAATACGCAATCCTATAGTTGAATGCGATAAACAATTACAGTAATGACATGGCGGAAAAAAATTGTGTGTCAGAATTTAGACACTGCAGTTGAATTTTACCCGCGACAAGTTAGAAGCTACAGTGCCACAGAATGTTGTCACCTAGTGTAACGCAACATTTCGCTAGCAACCTATATTTTTTTTCCTTTCCGCTGACTCCATACGACAGAAAAAGCGGCAGAGAATGTTAAGACTGGTTACACGTGGGAATGCGATAATTGTTGTAGTTGCTTTGGTGAAATCTTTTTGCTTAGGTATTCATCTACATGCCATCATCCACTTTGTTGTAAACTTTCACAGCATTCCTTTTGAGACTAGATTTCGGTGGTGTATCTCATTTTATACTCATGATATGATGTCGAGTGTGTCGTCGTTGTTGTTTCCTGTGACGTATGTGGTTCCTAGCCGAGATGGGGCAATGGATAAAAAGAAATGAATGCGCGGCGCGCAGCGATGCATTTCATACTGAAGGAGCATTAGCGCGTGAAAGAAAAGGAAGAGGACCGTGACCCATACACCATTAAAGGTGCTGCATGAGCTTTTGCAAATAGGGAAGACACGATGCCCGTATGTGGACGCCACTGAGAGATTTGAATCGGAAAATTTATTGACGTCTTTTTACCCTTCGCGTCATCGGCCACTTGTGGCACCATGTTAGGGTGATGCCACCGCCGGATTTTATAGAAACAGGGCATATAGTGCTTTCGCTATAAAAATGCTGAGCAAGTACCTTTGTTAAGGTGGATGACGATCGCATATTTTTAACTAAAGATAGAGAGCTGAGACAGGATTTTGAAGACAGGTACGAACATGTTTATTGTTTTGATCACTGGTTATCTTCACGATAGGTAAGCGCACACATTTATTTTTACACATCCGTGCTCATTCTTGTCTACATTCGTTATATTCATTCGTGTTTTCAATTCGTGATATACTGAGACAAAGAATTTGAGGCCGAAGTTACAGCACCGACTGGCAGTAAGCCAGTGCCATCAGCGCCTTCGCAAAGGGGGGGGGGGGGGGGGCAGTATGGGAATGTTGGCATGATTAACGGAAGCGGAGCCAGCTGTGGAAGAAGACGACGACGACGACGAACGCGTGAGCAGGGGCGCAAGCCATTGCTGATTATGATAGTTTTTCTCACACAGATTTGTTGACGGACTCAAAAAATGTGTGGGACCCTATCCATAAACAGCTTCGCTCTAAGAAGAATTTCTATGCTAAAGGGCAATCCGTGTTTACTCACGGATTGCCCTTTTTGAACAATTACAATTATCGATGGCTGGACTGCTCAAACCTTGCAAAAAACCTTGCAGCAGAGAGTATAGGAACTACAAATTTTGTGAAGGCAGCCCCAGTCAATAGAATTGCCTCCCGCGCTAGGTTTAAGCCCTCGTGTATTGCTTAAGGCCGCAAGCCACGGATCGATGGAAGAAATGCGTAAATTAAATGAAGGTTGCCTGCATAATTTTATAAAAGATGTCAAGATTATGTGATAAGTTTTTTTTTCTAAGGCGTGTAAATTAGTTGTAAGTGCTCTATGGCATACATATCTACTTCAAGCAACAAAGGTACATGGGGTATTAGTATCTGCTTATCCGGGCAGAAAGTACAGCAAATTAAGAATAAAAAATTGATGAAGGCGCCATTACTTTAGCTATTCCTTAACAGTTTATTTTAGAAGTGCTTTAGCAGTTTCCTTTAGCATTACTTTAGCAATTTAACTTCGCGTTCGAAGCTACCTGACATGCACTATAATGACTTAACTGAGCGCGACTAATTTCTTAACCACTATGGATACAGCTTCAATTTAGATCTATTTTGTTAGGTTCGCCTTGAACAATTTCTCATGTATCGCAAGATGTTTTACAGTTCTTGTTACCCTGTCATGCATTGACTTGATCAACCTTCCAGCAGCAGTTGTGGCTACCAATACTAACAGACGAATTCAAACACTTAAGCCAATATTTTGTTTTGAAAGAATTTTCTGTACTTCTCATTTGTAACTTCACCTATGTATACATCGTGTGTTCATAGGAATCAAATCATCTCTAGGTTTTGAAGCACTCACTGGCGTTTTGTGTTCAAAAGCTTCAGTAGTTCCATTTTTCTAACTCGCTGCGTTTTTGAACATAACCTTTTGTTTACTGTGCAATATGATGATTTATTATAACGCACTAGGCACAGCCTAGTTGCACTGGCAGTACAAGAATGCTGATCGCTCGCACAGCCGACACAAGAGCGCCTTCTTCGTCTTCCTGTTCACTACAATTGCCCCCGGGAGAGCAGAAGAGCCATCCTGGCGGCATACCGCTTAGGTAGGATGGGGGGTCACGGTACGGCTTAAGTCGGTTTACATGAACCGTATCACGCCCGCGATGCCTAAGGTCGGGTGAAGGCGTCACAGGTTCTAAAACGTATGTAAAAGCGGAGGTACGTTCCATGACGCGCTACGGGCCATCATATCTTGCAAGGAGTTTGGTTGAAAGTCCAGGGCTGTGAGGCGGCACCCACAATCAAACAAGAGAACCAGTAGGGAAAACTGGTGTAAGCGCGCCACTGTCACGCCGCATCTTTTGAAGACCTTGAGCAGCGGTCGTAAGGGTTCGCGCGAACGGCCTATAGTCCTCGGCGTATTTGGCGGCTTCAGACACAGGCGTGCATTCGGAAGCGTCGGGTCGGTATGGGTGCACTGTGTCTATAGTACACGAGGGCCCTCGTCCATACAGCAGAAAAAAGGGCGAAAAGCCAGTGGTAGCTTGCGCGGCCGTATTATAGGCATACGTGACGAACGGCAAAACGGTGTCCCAGTTACTGTGGTTCGAGGCGACGTACATAGTCAACATGTCACCGAGTGTGCGGTTGAACCTCTCTGTCAAGCCGTTCGTTTGCGGGTGGTAGGCTGGAGACATGCAGTCAACGATGCTGCATGCAGTGAGAAGGGCTTGGATTACTTCGGACAAGAAGACACGTCCCCTGTCGCTGAGCAGTTCGCGTGGTGCGCCAAGTCGAAGAACGAAATTCCGCAAGTTGGAAAACGCAACTTCACGCGCAGAGGCTGACGGGAGTGCGGTGGTCTCGGCGTAGTGCGTCAAGTGGTCGACACCTACAATTATCCATCGGTTACCCGAGAAGCTGCAGGGAAGTGGGGCGTATAGGTCTATGCCGACGCGATCGAAGGGCCGAGCTGGGCAGGGATGCGGCTGTAGCTCACCAGGACAGCTCTGTGGAATTTTAGGCAGTTGGCACGCTCTGCATACATGCCACGCTCTTATACATGCCGTGCCAGTAGGAACGCTGCCTTAGTCGAGTATACGTTTTCAGAACACCGGCGTGACCATTATGAGGAGCAGCATGAAAATAGGCGCATAAGTGAGAACGCATCTGTCGTGGAATCACCAGGAGCCATTTGCGACCATCAGGCAAATAGTTTCTGCGGTAAAGGGCGCTGTCTGTCGCTTACAGTAAAGTGAGCGCCGTGGTGACGAAGTGTTCAAGAAGAGGGTGTGGCAGACGCGTCGTGGAGGAAATTCAGCATAGTTGAAAGCAGGGGATCCTTACGCTGGTCGTCCGGCATATCAGTGATGTCGAAGGCTGACATGGATGCGAAGAGCGGAGACACTGAAGCCACAGCTGGAGGCAGCAGTGATCGGGAAAGCGCATCGGCGTCAGAATACTTTGTGCCCGATCGGTACACAAAGCGGATGTCATATTCTTGTAATCGAAGTGCCCCTCGGCCTAGGCGATCTGACGAATGCTTCAACGAAGACAGCGAGCATAGGGAATGGTGGTCGGTGACAGTGTCAACATGGCGACTATATAGGTATGAACGAAATTTGACCAGAGCCCAAATAATGGCCAAGCACTCCTTTTCTGTTACTGAGTAGTTAGGTTCCGCCTTCTTTAAAGTATGGCTCGAATACGCGACGACGTACTCGTCATAGCAGTCTTTCCGTTGTGCGAGGACTGCACCAAGTCCGATGTCGCCGGCATCCGTATGTACCTCTGTAGGCGCTCTGGGATCATAGTGTCGAATAATCGGTGGCGAAGTAAGTAGGCGACGTAGTTGCTCAAAGGCTTCGTCACAGGAAGTTGACCACGCGGAGCTGCCGTTGGTAGCGGCAAGCACATTGGTCACTGGTGCGATGCTAGTCGCAAAATTGAGCACAAAACGCCGAAAGTAAGAGCAATAAAGCTGCGGAGCGCCTTAAGAGTAGTGGACACTGGAAACTCTGCGCCCGCGCGAAGCTTGACTGGGTCGGGAAGCACAACGTTCTTCAATACAATGTGACCCAATATTGTTAACTTGCGAGCAGCAATACGGCACTTTTTTATGTCAAGTTAGAGGCCAGCAGAGGTGAGTCAGGTCAGTATCTCACGCAAGCGAACGAGGTGCGTCGGGAAATCTGGCGAAAACACCACGATATCATCAAGGTAGCACAGACATGTTTTCCACTTTTAGTTGCGAAGGATGGTGTCCATCATACGCTCGAAAGTAGCGGGCGCACTGCAGCGCCCGATTGGCATTACGGTAAATTCGTACAAGCCATCCGGTGTGATGAAAGCTGTTTTTTCAGAGTCATCTTCTGCCATCGGCACTTGCCGATAGCCGGAGCGAAGATCCATAGATGAGAAGTACTCCGCGTCTTGTAAGGAGTTGAGGGCGTCATCTATCCGAGGCGGCGGATAGACATCTTTACGAGTGACCTTATTGTGTCGACGGTAATCCACACAGAAGCGTATTAACCCGTCATTCTTGCGTACTAATACTACAGGAGACGCCCAAGAACTGTGGGAAGGGAAAATGACCCCACAGTGTAGCATGTCGCGGACCTGCTCACTAATGATCTGTCGCTCGGCTGCCGACACGCGGTATGGTCGCTGCCGTAAAGGAGGATGGGAGCCAGTGTGGACGCTGTGAGTGACGCTTGCCATCCTCCCCAGAGATGGTTTTTCACAACCAAACGACCAGCGAAAATTCTGAAGAAGCCTGAAAAGTTGCTGGCGATACGGAGGCGGCAGGTCGGTGTCCACGACAGATTCAAGAACGCCTGACGATGACGACGACGACAATGATGATGACGTGCAAAGCACGGAAGAAGGGAGTGTCTCGAGTTCATAACAGGCCGCGTCGTCGGAAGCATCTAGAATCTTAAGCGTGGCAAGGGGCTGAACACGACCTAGTGATTCGCCTCGCAGTAAGGTCATAGGGTCGTGAGACGGGTTACACACAAGCATTGAGGATAATCCAGATACAGTGGTGAGGACGGCAAAGGGAAGAGGTAGGGCCTCGTGGCGTGGAAAAATAGGCAATGGTGTAAAAAGTATTGTAGTGTTTGGCGCGGTGGAGGAAGAGACGGGCACAAGCACGCACATTTCGGGTGGAATGTTCGTATCGGACACAATAGTGAGCTTGGAGGCATTTCTTCAGAGGGGTCAGGTAGCGTGGCATCGGCAAGCGGGAAAAGCGCCACTTCAGACGGCGCACAGTCGATGATGGCACGATGGTGAGACGAAGTCCCAGTCGAGTATGATGTCATGTGAACATGTAGACAACACGAGAAATTCAACAACATAGACAATGCCGTCGAGTACCACCCTTGCAGTACAGTGAGCAAGCGGGACTATATGCTGCGCAGTCGCAGTTGTGACCTTGTGGAGGTTACGACAAAGCTTTTCGTCGATAACAGAAACTGCAGCGCCAGTATCAATAAGCGCAATTACGGCGGTTCCTTCGACCAAAACGTCCAATAAATTGCATGGCGACTGTGCAGGCCTTGTAGAAGTCTCGAAGCTTGCAGTTCGTGTCTGCTGAACTGCAGCAGCTAGTTTCCCTCGCTCGGAGACTGGGGGCGACGTAAGGGGGACAGTGAGCGACGACGTTAGGATGGCGAGCGATGGGTGCCGATAGGTCGTCGAGGAGGCGGTGAGAACTCTGGGTCGGGAAGCATCGCATGCCCGGTAGCATTGTGGGAATAGGCTTATCCAGGTGTTGCGAGAGCAGCGTTAGCAGGTGGCATGCAACAATGGCATAAGCGCGCAACGTGGCCGGCGACACCGTAAGCGAAGCATGTGGGTCTGTTGTCGCGTGTGCGCCAAGGGGTCTGAACTGGGCGTCGAGATGGAATGGGAGGCGACGCGGGAGGAGGTGCAGCTTGAAGTCAAATTGGCGCCGGAAACGCGAACGTCGGTGGCGCAGGTCGTGCGACGACTTCGGCATAGGTCAGAGGTGCAGCCACGGGTGGGCAAGGTTGAAATATATGTAAAGACCCAGCAAGTTCCTCGCGAATGGCCCGCCTAATGGGAGCAGCCAGAGATGTGTCAGGCTGGGGAGGTGCATCGATGAGAGGCAGCATAGACAGTTGGCGCGCCACCTCCTCACGAATGAAATATTTATTCTCAACAGAGAGCGATGCTGCTGGCGTGGAGTAGGACCGAAGTGTGAGGCCCGAGAGAGAGTCCCCAATTGCGACAGCGCTGCGAGCAAGTACCCTTTGTCGACGCAGCTCATCCAAGCTCTGGCAAAGGGTGACGACAGCGGCGAGAGAAGTAGAGTTTCGCTCCAGGAGCATTTGAAATGCGTCGTCCTCGATGCCCTTGATGATGTGCGTCACCTTGTTCTCTTTAGTCATGGTGGAATCGACGCAGGCGCAAATATCGACGACATTCTCTATGTAACTGCTGAAGTCTCTCCGGGCTGTTGAGCGAGCTGGCGTCGGCGCTGTTCAGCACGGAGTTTTCGCAACGCTGGGCGACCAAAAAGTTCCGCGAACGTTGTTTTGAAAGCGGACCTTATTTGCAGTTTCTGTTCATGATATTGGAACCAGAGGTTAGCAACGTCAGCAAGATAGAACATGACGCTTCTTAGCTTCGTCGGGTACTCCCACTTGTTGTGATCACTGACGCGCTCGTAGGTGGAGATCCAATCTTCTACGTCAGTCTCACCTGATCCGAAAAAAAAAAAACAGGAGGGTCCCGCTGCCGCTGCACAGCGCTGCACATGACGGGAGCGGCAGATGCTCCAAGCGGATTGTTGGGAGCCCCGTTCATGGTAGCGGCTGGAGCAGATGTCAAAGTTCGGCTGCGAAGTTCCAGGGTGAGGTCGGGTAGTGCAGCCCCTTCCACCTAATGATATGTGATGATTTATTATAAGGCATTACGCGCCATCTAGTTGCACTGTCAGTACAAGAATTCAGATCGCTCGCAAAGCCCACAAAAGAGCGCCTTCTTCGCCTTCCTCTTCGCTGTAACTGTAACATCTATCTTCCAAAGACGACAGTGGTTACACTACGCACTAATCCTGCCTGATTCCCCATACAGTATTGTGTTTGAGTGCATAATTAAAAACAATGAAGATTACCTCAGTGGATTCTAGCAGAAACGATTATACCTTGTACTTCAATAGATGCTCATGAGGTGGGGTTTTCACTGAAGAGTGAGGGTGTACTACTATTCCAAATTTAATACAAATGTAATACTCATTGCTATTTGACTCGTGTTTTATTCGAGACTATTACTATTTAATATTGTGCAAATCCCGTTCTTTCCAATGTGAAAGACATAACGGCTGGAGAAACAAAGGTCAAAGTTTGGAATGTTCTGAATGATTCTGCTACCGGGAAGCGCCATTAGCTGCTCAGGTTCACCCATTTTTGAGCGAGCGTATGGAGCAGGTAAATTTTTCAATCATTTTCAGTCAAGTATTATAAATTATATGTCGCATTTTCACATCCACCTGCATTCAAGTTTCTGCTCTCAATTTAGGCAAATCACGTTTTTGAGTCATTGCCACCATTTTTCGATCCCTCAATGCTGTGTCGTAGTATCCCACTGCTCTGTTTGACTGAGCTAAACACTGTGGGTACATCTGCTCACTAGCTGTTTCTTTCATTACGGTCACTGTCATAATGAACTAGATAAATAGCAACAGTTTTGTCTCCTTTAGAATCTCTTCAGCCGGAAGAATCTGGATTAGCGAACTCTTTTACGTTTGTTTATATATGCCTGTTACCATGACGTGCAAATAGCGCAAAACTTTTAATGCGATGACCATTATGTACGCATCTCACGTGAATTTCTGATGTCACCATGATGTTCCGTACAAAGTCGTATGCTGTATGATGTGCTAGTGAAAGCTTCCGAGGGGCAGCTGATGATCACAGCTCAATCTGGGGCGCGCAAGGGAGAGAATCAAGGAGGAAGCGCGCCGAGTTCCGTCACGTGCGAGGCATTGCTGGGAGGAGAGGGACGGAGGTGGCGGGGGGGAAGGGGGCGTTCTACTTTAGCAGCTGCTGCGTACAGCGCCCCATCTTGATAGCCATCTGCTATGGCTTTCAAGGTGCGCCGAGTGCTGGTAACTTCATAATGCATTGTACTTTCGATGCTTACTTCGCGTTGAACCGAGGCGCAGCACGAAGTTCAATTCATTCGCTGCTTTTGAAGCGCTTCCTCACTCCAGCGTTTTGACACCGAGTTTCCGCGGTCGTCGAGTGAGATATGAACATGTTTACGTGCGCGCGCGTGACACCGTGCTTGTTTATTTAGTTAGTGAGCGTATGTTTGGAAGTTTATGCATCCTCTAAAACTATTTCCGTACTTCATATTGTCTTAATTTACAATCGCCGTCGATGCTCCGATTTTCCGTCGCAACTGTGACTTTTGTTTGCCAAGGAGATTCCTCGAAGCAATATTTACGAGCATTTACATGTGTTAGAAATGAAATGCTGCATCTTAGAAAAGAGTTTTGATTGCATGTTTTCATTCGATTAGCTAATTTCATTATTCTAATGCTCCTACTTAACAAGCCAACTGCTACAAAAATTCTCTTTGGCTCAATTGTTAAATGAGAGTAGTATATACTATTGAAACAATGTTGGCAGTATCTGTAGATTTGGAGAGTATGAATTTTTAAATAACATTTTGAAACAGCTTCTTAGACGAGTACCTGCACATCTTGTGGTTTGTCGATGTGCTGGAAATCTCAGATTGTGTATAACAACATTTTCAATGCACCGCGGGCACTGCGCCTAACCTCATTTGCCATGGCGAGCATCCGCACTAATTTACATCGTTCTCATTTCTGCGTCACTTCCGGCGAGCGGTGATGGCGTTTCTTAATTGCGGTTGTCGCATTAAAATTATCAATTTGTTCAAGACTAAACTTACTAAGTCACCACCGGCAGCTTTGCGCTAACCTCGAAAAAAAAAAGTGTGCGCTCATTTTCTTCTACCGGCTCTAACACATGTAGCAGCAACTTGTGGGTTAACAACAATTTTTAAAATGTTAAAGAGGGCGCAGCAAGCAACGGTGCGCAAACTATTCACAAAATTCAGCAACGTAGACAATGTCGTCTGTGACAACCCTTGCAGTACATTGAGCAAGCGGGGCTATATGCTGCCCAGTCGCGGTGCGTAGAAGCATACCAGACAACAGCGCTGTGACCTTGCGAAGGTTACGACAAAGCTTTTCGTCGATAACAGAAACTGCTTCCCCAGTATCAATAAGCGCAATTGCGGCGGTTCCTTCCACCAAAATGTCCAATGAGTTGCGTGGCGACTGTGCAGGCCTTGTAGAAGTCGCAAAGCCTGCAGTTCCTGCCTTCGGAACTGCAGCAACTAGTTTCCCTCGCTAGGTGACTGGCGGCGACGTAAGCAGGAAAGTGAGTGACGACGCGGTGATGGCGACCGATGGGTGCCCACAGCGTGTCGTGGAGGTGGCCAGAACTCTGGGTTGGGAAGCATCGCATGCCCGGTAGTGTCGTCGGAATAGACATATCCAGGCGTTGCGGCAGCAGCATTAGCAGGTGACATGCGACGATGGCAGAAGCGCGCGACATGGCCGGCGATACCGCAAGCGAAGCATATGGGTGGGCTGTCGCGTGTACGCCAAGGGGTCTGAACTGGGCGTCGAGACGGAATTGGGGGTGACGCGGGAGGAGGTGCAGCTTAATGTCGCATTGGCGCAGGAAATGCGAACGTCGACGGCGCAGGTCGCGCGGCAACTTCGGCCAAGATCAGAGGTGCAGCCACGGGAGGGCAGGGTTAAACTATAGGTAATGACCCAGCAAGTTCCTCGCGATTGGCCAGCCTAATGGGAGCAGCCAGAGATGTGTCAGGCTGATGAGGTCGATCGTTGAGAGGCAGCATAGACAGTAGGCGCGCCACCTCCTCAAGAATGAAATATTTATTCTCAACAGAGAGCGATGCTGCTAACGTGGAGTGAAAACCGAACAGTGAAACCCTAGAGAGAATCGCCAGGTGCAACATCACTGCGCGCAAGGACCCTCTGTCGACGCAGCTCCTTGAAATTCTTGCAAAGAGTGACGACAGCAGCGGCAGAAGTACGGTTTCGAGCAAGGAGCATTTGAAATGCGTCGTCCTCGATGCCCTTGAGGATGTGCTTCACCTTGTCCTCTGCACTGATGGTGGAATCGACATGGGCGAAAATATCCATGACATCCTCTATGTAGCTGGTGTAAGTGTCGCCCAGCTGTTGAGCGCGCTGGCGTAGGTGCTGTTCAGCACGGAGTTTTCCCAAGGCTGGGCGAACGAAGACCTCCTCGAATGCTGTTTGAAAGCAGACCAGGTTTGCAGTTCCCGCTCATGATTGTGGAACCAGAGGTTCTCTACGTCAGCAAGCTAGAAAATGACGGTACGTAGCTTTGTCCTGTCATCCCACTTGTTGTGATCACTGACGCGCTCCTAGGTAGAGAGCCAATCTTCTTCGTCAGTCTCACCTGATCCGCTAAAAACAGGAGGGTACCGCTGCCACTGGACGGTGCCGCGCATGATAAAAGCGGTAGATTCTCCAAGCGGATTGTTGGGAGCCTCGTTCATGGTAGCAGCTGGAGCAGTTTCAAAGTTCGGCTGCGAAGTTCCAGGGCGAGGTCGGGTAAAGCAGCAGCTCCACCAAATGCAATATGTGGATTTATTACAAGACACTAGGCACAGCCTAGTTGCACCGGCAGTACATGAACGCTGATCGCGCGCAACGTCGACACAAGAGCCCTCTTCTTCGTCCCCCTCTTCACTACAGGCGTAGCATTAAGAGAGGGGATATGGCGAAGTGGGGACTAGACAGCAAACGGGAATAAATAACATTCTGGTTTACTTAAAGAGGTAGGAATGATTGTTGGACAAGTCACGCATAGTGTATGGCGAAGAAATTGTAGTCTGTTATAACTGAGGAATGAGTGCTAAGAGAAGGGAAGTACTACTCACGACGGCAGAGACAAGTTGGGGTCTGAAAATTAAAAAAAATTGTGGGCATAAGATGAGGTCAGCTTGTCGCAAGGCCATCTTAATTGCAGAACAATGAGTGAGTCATTCCTCCGGCAGAGGGCATAATGCATATTATGATGATCATCATCAGAGTGATAATTATGGCTATAACACTAGCTCAAGCAAGTGTTTTGCAATTTTTGAAGCATGAAATTATTTAACTGCCGTTATTGACGGTCTTCAAGTGACATTGAGCTAAAACCCAGAGTCTTTTTCCGGGAATCGGGCAGCGTTGCGAGAACAAAACGAGATCATCTGTGTAACGAATCCCAACTTAAGAAAATGCGATCTGCGCCCCCACCCCCCAGCCTTTTGTATAGGACCGCATTACATGCGGCAGTAACTACCCAAATAAGTTACAAATCTATTGCTTCCACATTCTTCCTGATGTTTGTTAACAGATTCTCTCAACCTTTCTAAAAAGACTTTAGACTGGCTATAGAAAGTCTTTTTATGGACGACCTTGCCTTTCTATAGATTTGGACTTTTGTTGATACAATCTATAGACTGTCTATAGAAGAAAGTCAATAAAGTTTCTATTTCTTTATGTCTATTCGCAGCCTATAGACAGTCTATAGCAAAAAGTCGATAAGGTGTTTGTTTCTTTTTTGTCTACTTCCTCTATACAGACTACCTATAGACGAAAGTAGATGCTGCCTCTAATTATTTTTCTCTGGTTTTTGTCTATAGACTTTCTATAGATGAAAGTCCACAAGATTTCTAATTCTTTTTGTCGATACGCATTGTGTAGACAGTCTGTAGAAAAAAGTTGATAAGGTGTTTGTTTCTTTTTTATCTACTTCCTATCTATAGACTACCTACAGACGAGAGTCGATACAGTCTGTATTTATTTTTCTCTGTTATTTGTCTATAGGCTTTCTAAAGAAGAAATTCGATAAGATTTCTCTTTCTTCTTGTCTATTCGCAGTCTATTGACGGTCCATAGAAAAAAGTCGATACAGTGTTTGCTTCTTTTTTGCCTACTTCCCCACAACAGACACCTATTGACGAAAGTCGATACAGCCTTTATTTATTTTTCTCTCTTATTTGTATATAGGTTTTCTATAGAGGAAAGTCGACAAGATTTCTATTTCTTTTTGTCTATTCGCAGTCTATAGACGGTCCATAGAAAAAAGTCCATATAATCTATTTATTGGTGTTCATTCTTCGTCTTTAGACTCTCTATAGACGCTAGTCGATAAGATTGTATATTTCTTGTCTATTCCCACTCCACCTAGTTCATCACAAACACGCAACTACTACACACAATCACGTACACCGCACCCCCATCTATATATATATATATATAAGCTGGGCAACCGGCGACTTAAGTGTCATTGCGTGTAATCGCGTGCTTCTTCATGCACGGACGAACACTTCTATGGAGCTCGCACATAGTGTATACCTCCGAATTTGTTGACCACATATGATCTATGTAGTGCTCTCGGCAATCCCAAGACCGTCTTCACAGTTGTGATAGCATGACGTTTGCGGCAGTAGCATAAGGAAAGCAAAACGCCAATCCAGTTGTGATACTAGATGGTATGAACGCCAACTTTAGCTACAAGTGGATTCCAAACAGGCATCAAGCAAACAGCACAGAGACTCGTAATGTTTGTAGCAGACAACGCGGTCTTTGAGTGTGCGATGAACCGATCTCGCGCATGTGGTGTGCGCTTTGTGTGTCGTCCGATCCTGAGGTACTTTTCACGTTGTCTTCATATCTCGGCTGCATCACTAATATCACGCGGTTTTTCGTTGACTGGTATCCTGCACTATAAACTTATCAAAGTTTCTCATTCACTTAAAATATGTGCCAAATTCTCTGAGCCCACCCAATATTTCGCAGGCGGTATGCCTGCGCGGCCACGCATATGAGTACCTCATTGCCGTACTGACTTCTTTGACCTATCATCGGAGCGGAAAATTAGCACTAACGTTTGTGCGGGCATCACATTTGGCGGTACGCTGGAAGATACGCTACAAATGCGCTGTATTACTCGTCGTCGCAGGCGATAATGCCCTGTAAGGGCTTTTACAAACAGCGCATTCATCCATTTCGGCGTTCCAGTCTCATACGATAGCCCACAGCGTCTGTAATACAACCTGCCAGCGCATTTCTTTTGTTCAAGAAAAAAGGATGACAAATGGAAAAGAAAAGCAACCTGTACCGGCGAGCATGGCGCGCAGAGAGAGACATAGAGATAGAGACAAAAAAATAAAAAGGAAAAGGCGCTCACACTCGTCGGAGCGCGCCAGCCCGGCGCGCGCAGCTCCTGCGCATGCGCGGAGCTCTTGCGCATGCGCTGCAGTGCGCCTTCTGTCCGCGTCAGTTTGAATTCTCAACGAGTGCGCGAGGCACCTAAGCGCTTGTAATGGTGCGCGGTGTCTGCTTGAACGTTGGTGTCTGTGTACGCGTGCCTTCTTTGTGGCACCACACGTCAACTACACAAAACGGTAAGCTTTAGCAAATATGTTTTGCGTCAATAGATCATGATTAGGTAGGAGCATGTCACAGCGCGAACCGGCTGCATGTAGCACAGGCAACTCGAGTATGGTGTCGGCTTGTCGTTGACATGATTTGATAACGCGCTCTTGTTCTCGCCTCTTCGATACGGTATGTTTTAATGCGAGCGATCGCTCGGGCTTGTTGATTTTAGCGTTATAGTTGATGTGCGTAAAAAATTAAGTGCGCTATGGTTTAACTTGATACTGAGCTGCCACTAAGCGGATTGTGTGTGTTGAGCAGCCAGTGTAGATCTCATTTCGTGGCGCTTGATCCGGCCGCGATGAATGCTGCGCCGCATGTGTAGTGAAATTCTTGTGACACGCTTTACGTATATATTGTCACGTGGTCGCGACGTCAAAGAACACAGTAGCAATACTGTGAAAGGCAAAAACTAGCTTTTATTGGGCGAAGCTGGGCCCACAAAACAGGCTACACTTAAAGCACAACGAGAGCGGCGAACACAGTCGGCGATCGTCGTAAATCTGATCAAGCGGGTCAAGCGCATCGGCTTTTATGGAGCAGTCGTCGAATGTTCCAGACTAATCGTTCGGACCCGCGTGCCTTCCACAAAGGTCTACACCATTCGCGTTATGCGATGAAATCAGATAACACAAGGTTCGGCGACAACAGACAGCCGGGTAGAAGCATCGATAACTTTTCAGAAACGTCGGATACATGCAGGCGCGTCCCTCGCTGTGCGATTACAGTTGTTAAGCGGCGAAACGTGGTCACCCGATAAAGATAAGTACACGTGTCAATATCTCAAAATTATCTGTGTTAGCATGAATTTTCAAACAGCGACGTATAGTTGTATAACTGCTAGCGTACTCGGATGAAGGGCCGCGTTTGCGGGGCATGCTCCAACAGTGTGTGCGCTGCCGTTTTAGTATAATTTAATAGTAGCAGTATCTTTAAGCTTCCTGCAACCAATATAAATAATTTTGGTTAGTTGCCGCAAGCAAAACACGAGACTTGAAGAAATATCTAGCAGAATTATCTAGATTCACCCTATCTAAATATATGTAACCACAAACGCTTTTGGAGCATGAGACCTGCGATAAGCTCAGCTACTCACGCTTCGCAACTTAGGCGAAAAAAATTTGAGAACAATAAATTAGTCGCTCCGGGAAGCAGCTTTACACGTTTTAAACTGGAGGCATTGTGTTTGATGGTTGTTAGTTTTTTCTTGTCTCTTTTGTAAACAGTTTAGCAGCAGAAGTTATCTTTCGGGCTATATAAAAAGCGTTACACGCCTTTCGATGCTTCGGCGTTATGCAGTTTACGTGCTGTTAATCACTAGGCAGCTGCTGGCGCAGATTTGCATTGCGCCAGTCGTGCATGGTATGAAGCCCTTGTCGTGCGTAATAAGTGTTCTGGTTTCCACTACTGTTGCATTTAGTGCCATCGTCTTGGACAGACTGTATAATATATGCGCTGTACAAAAGAAAAAGATAGCCAGATTATCCATTTGGTGGTGTTTTTTTTTAGTAGATAACGGCGCAGATTGTCCAAATAATTTAGTGGACTTTGCACTTGTTCTACCCTTATCAACACACCTAAGAGGTCGTAACTTGTTTTAGTTGGTAAGTAACCTTATCAATACGTCCCCATTGATGTGCATTCTACTGAAAGTATGGCAAATGTATTCATCTCGAAGTACGAGAAAAGAGACATTGCCGACTTCTAAGCGAAAATAAATTGCAATCGTTAACCTGATTGTTCATAACTGCAGTCACTTTGCTGAGCATGTTTGTTTGGCACGCGCATATTGCATTGCCATCTGAAAAATGTGCACAGTCCAGCCGGGTATCTTTGTTTCAACAATTATTATTGTAGTAATCGCCTGGAATTATCACATTTCTTTTATTTTTATAAGTACACTGTGTGTCACATGAACCTGTCTTGAAACGAAACGTACCATTGGTTGCACCGGCAACGATTACGGTTGTCTAACTGCTTATCATGCTGTAATATAACGAAATGTCACAATGGTACTGATTTATATTGTCATTTAATCTTTAGTCAGAGGTAAACAAAGTTAACTAGAGGCAAAAGTGATGAGAGCAAATTATATAAAAAACTACTATTGAACCGGAAAAATAACTCATTGAATAGTCTTCCCTCACCTTGTTGCATTTGCTTTACGTGTGTGTGTCTGTGTCCTTGTCTTCCGTGCTGTACTCGTGTGGCCATCAATTACGAACTTGCCCAAGACCTTGTCAGCTTTATTAAACAAGGGATTCAAGTCAGTTGGATCCAATACTGCATGTCAAGTGACTGACGTGTTATTCGTTTTATCTAAATATTATGGACTGGCAGTACTTGGTAAGCATTAAATCACAATATTTTTTATTGCACTTAAGCTGCGGGCGTCATTGATTGCCAGAAGATTTTCACGATAACAGCCAGCGAAGGCTTGGAAAAAAATCGGGAAATTTTAAAATGACCACATAGGTATGCTGTCTTGTTATATGTCACACAAAGTTTCTAGAGAATCTCTCCGGTAAATATATTTTTAAGACGTTTCACCTCATAAAAAGTTCAGGAAAATTTGCCCATTTATTTAAAAAAAATGAAAGTCAACCATACTGACATGGCATTTCTTACTGAATTTATCTTTTTTTACGTTAACTAAAGGTCCTGAGCCTCGAAATCCTGGAAAACATTTTCATCTTTGAAAGCAACTCAAATAATTTACTGTAGTAGAATTCATTCTGACTATAGTATCAGTTCTGTTTCCCAGGAGGTGCATGTCTGTCGTACCATGACACAAAGTGATAGCGTGGTATTTCGGGTGCTAATGTGGTATACCTAACTTGGAAACCTGTTAGCATGCCCGAGGGGCCTCTTTACCTGTAAGAATCTAAGTGACCATATCAGTACAATCAATCCATCTGCCTTCTGTTGAAGTTAAAGCCAAAGATCTATTCATTTAAGAGTAGGAGAAAGACATTTAAATTTGTTTTAAGGAAAATAAATTACAATCTTTGGCATGATACTGTGAATACTCCAGTCACGTCTCTGAGCATATACCCTCTGCACGGGCACACTTAACTACCAGCCAAAAAAAGGTACAGACAGTCCAACTAGGTAATGTTTCAGCAATAAATATAGAGATCATTTGGGATAAGTACATTAATGCACCATATATGAACTTGTCATAAAACAAGAACATGCTGTTGCTGGCACGAGCAGCAGTTGTGACTGTAACCTAAAATAAAACATTGTATAATGGTACTGATTTGAACTGACAAGCAGCCATTAGTCATATATAAACCGCATGAAATATGGACTTATATGGTTTGAGCAAATATATTAAGCGGCTTAATGAACATACAAAAAATGCACACTTGTTATTTTTGTCTCCTATTGCTGCATCTACTTATTTGCAGCATACACCTGCATCACCTTTGGGTCTAATGACAAAGGTCAAGGCCAGCCTGGCGATCATGCTTGGCATGGGGAAGTAGTGTAAATATTTAGTCTCTTTCCACTATAGCGTAAGACATATGTTTTAAGAAATTCGTCCATTATATTGCGCAATAAAAACAGTGAATTCATTGCCGGTGCATTTCTTTTCTTTTGTGCACTGCATGATCCAGCATTCAGTTCTTTCTGTTTATGCAACATATATGAGAGTACAGCTTCAGGAGCACTATTAATCTACCAACAATAATGCATAAGTGCAGATTAAAAGCAACAGGTGCACATGCATACCACAATCAAAATTTTATTGCTACCATATGTAAAGAAAAATGTAAACCAACTTGTGAATAGCAGATAGCTATTTACTTATGGCCTTATACACTCTTCGTAGACTTGTCTATAAAATGTCTTTGTCTATAGATTAATGAAAATTCATGTTTGTTGACAAATGTCTGCAGAATATCATAGAAAGAAGTCTACAGGATTATATAGTACTGTTTTTGCAGACTGAAGTCTATAGATAGTCTGTAGGCATTTGTCTATAGACATTCTATAGATTTCAGTCTACAAAAGTAGAACTATAAGCCTATACACTTTTGCATGGACATTCTGCAGACAACTGTCTTCAAACGTGAATTTTAATTATTCCATAGACAATCTATAGGCAGTCTATAAACTCACTTTTTATAGACTAGTCTATAAAAAGTCTGAGTCTATAGAATTATGGCCATACACTTTTTATAAACAAGTCTATAAAAAGTCCGAGTCTATAGACTGTCTATAGATTAGTCTAAAGAAATGTCTATAGACTGTCTATGGACGTTCTATAAAAAATTTTTTGTAAGGGAAGCTCTAACTTTAGTCGCTGAAGTTTTATTTGTCATTGTCAATAGCGACGTTCAGGTGGCAGATGCACTTCACCATATACTTCATTGCCATATATTGGCGCTGAGACAGGGTTGCCTCTGAGTTTACAGAACCAGCGGTCCGTGGGTACTTAAGCGCCAGTTTTGTGCAGCCTCCTTCGAGAGATGGCGCCACGCTGCGTGACCAGACCGGCAGCGTCCAGTGCACCGCGGATGGTTGTGGGTAATCGTCGTAATTACTCCAACCAATCTGCTTTGCCGCTAGCTATTTCACGACATCTACTCTAGATTACGGGAGAGAAAGCATAATTTCTTTTACTCAGTCCAAATTTTCTTTAAAATTAGCCTTTAGGTACACGCTATGGTTCGTGCAACGGTAAAAAAAGGTATCACGCTAGGCATGAAACATAAAGACCAGAAAAGTGCTAACGAGTGCTTGAGACCTACTCTTGAACAGCGGTTGAGTGCGTGTCGAGGGCGCTGTGCTAGTCGTCGTAGGGGCCGCGCTTGTCGTAGTCATATTTGGCAGCATCACTGGTGGTATCGCTGGCGCCATCGTTGGTCGCCCCGGGCCTGAAAAATAAAGCAGCCCACATGATGTAAAGGCCTGTTCTTGGGATAAGCGCCCATAGCTACGCCAAAAGTGCGGAAGCTATAATTAAATTATGGGGCTTTACGTGCCAAAACCACTTTCTGATTATGAGGAACGCCGTAGTGGGGGACTCCGGAAATTTAGACCACCTGGGTTTCTTTAACGTGCACCTAAATCTAAGTACACGGGTGTTTTCGCATTCCGCCCCCATCGAAATGCGACCGCCGTGGCCGGGATTCGATCCCGCGACCTCGTGCTCAGCAGCCCAACACCATAGCCACTGAGCGACCTCGGCGGGTAAAAGTGCGGAAGTGAATTTCCGCAAAGTTGTGGTCAATGCGTACTCGCGAGCATTCATGGATTTATCGTTTGGTCAATTACTTGTTTCTTATAGTTTATTTCCGATGTAAAAATTGTATAACATATGACATGACTCACCGTTTGCCACGATCCTACTATCCCCTTTTCATGTTTTGTTAGGAGGTCCCCCCGACAGTTGGTACTTCGGGACCTCCGAATGTGTACTTATACCCATCTTGTATTTGATTTTGTCAATAATAAATATTGATTGATTGATTGATTATACGGCTCTCCATGTAAAAAAAGCCGTCGGCAGTTCTAGAAGCTTCTTTATGAAAAATGCAGTGCATAAGAACATGAAGCCAAATCCATCTAATCACCGCTATCGTTCACGATATCGTGCGCACAATATAAAGAATATTCTCCTTTGCGTTAAAAAGTTTATTATTCAGGAAACTATTTTGTTGTTAAATTTATCACTAGAATTTTATTTTGAAATAACACGTTTTTTGAACCCCTTGAAAAAGAGAAAACAGTCTTCTTGGTATATAGGGAAGGGGTATATTTAAGTGTATTCTAAATATATTTCCCCAAAGTCCATTTTTCTTGGCAGTAAAATAACTTTATGAAAGGGGCCTTCAGCTATATAGAGGCAACGATCTGGTAAAAAGCACAGCATATCCCTAACACAAACAAACTAAACAACCACATTTTAAAATATTCACTATTTATACCCTTACTTCTAATGCAAATTAGGCTTCGTCATCACGAAAGGAATTCAGCGTAAAGCTTTCCGTAGATAACTTGACTTTACTGTAATTTAAACACGCCCCATTGTGTCCAGTCCATTTTACACCTGACTAACATGTTTGTGTTGCTGGAGGCAAGGTGGATTTTTGATTGCGACAGCAATTATACAGACGCTCAATGCGCATTTTCGCCGTCGCTGTCGCCGTCATGTTCCGTATGGATTCAAAAGGCGATAACAACGTCGCCGCACGCCTTATGTAGTACGTGCGAGTGAAAGCGTGCAATAGGATCCGACATTCGCGGCTCAATCTCCCGCGCGCTAGGAACGACAGCGGGGAGCAAGCTCGCAAGCCATCGGAGGGAAGGGAGGACGGCGTTGTCGTGTGGCCGGAACTGCTTAGTGCGCCGCTGCGCGCTCCCTGTCTTGAAAACGATCAGCGTTGGGGCAGAGTCGCGACAGTCTAGCTGTGCCGACGACTCGTACCTCTGTACTTGCTGGGTTCTGGCGGCTCAGTTTGCGTCGACGCGATAGACAGCACGAAGGTCACTTTTGCTCGGCCCTTCTGCCGCGCTGCCTCTCACCAGCCTTTCCATAGCGAGTGTCCGCGTTGATCGATTGTGATGTGTTCACGTTTGCTGGGCGCGTTATTTCCATCCGTGTTAATTCAGTTATTAAGCGAATGCTTGTAAGCTTATACGCCCGATGAAAGTACTATCCTAACTTCAGGTTGACACTACAACATTTGCCGGACCGAACAAATCAAATGCAGTTATTTTCATCATTAGATAGGAAGATGTCAAAGAAAAAGCGTAAGCATGACCTCTTATGTCGAGTTTAGTTGCTTCCGGATATATCGATGCTACATTAATTCTCGTAGTTCAGTGATTCAATTTACTGCTACTGCACGAGGCTCAGGAATTGTGATAAAAATAGTGCTGACTAAGGTACCGAAGTAATGCAGCTTGTGTCTACATTTCCCTTGTGGTGTGTCGTGTCATCTAACAGTTTTTATTGACAATCTATCTTAGCTCCGAGAAGAAATGAGTAAATTGCAGTTTCACTTCGTTAATGCTTAGGGTTTTCGGCAGTAGAAATAAAGCGCAAAAATCGGCAAGAATGTTACCAGAAGGCTCGCTTAATTCTATCCAGAGTCGCTATGTGCAAACTGGTGATAGATAATGAGAAGAAACGCTATGATTTGCCATTATTTACACTGAAAACGTTTCTTAAATTAAATTGACTATAGCGAAATCCTACAATGATTGCTGACTTTGGCCCAAAATTTCAGGAAAACAACAATTAGCACGACACCAAAGCGCTCATTTACCGTAATAATATCCTCCTGCAGAAACCTTCCGTGGAGCGTGAAATAAAAACTCAATCTCAATAAACCTCGCTAGCCTAAAATAGAAAAAAAAATGACTGAATAAACTCGTACAGTTACAATATTCAAGCAATTTACCGGACGCTTGGACGTCACATTGAGTATGTTTCAGGCGCGTTTCTGGTCAAATTTCTAGTGTTTGCCTGGCAAATGGAAATTCCGGTCATAAACCACAAAACGCAGCTGAACAAAAAGTACATGGTTTCTTCAGTTTTTGACAAGTGCTGTTCATGTGGAATCGATGTACATGTGTTGTTGTATCCTTCCCGCTGTACAGTCATAGGTTTGGCTTGAAGGAACAGTCCTACCGTTAAATACACACGTGGTCTAGGCAGATGCGGCGCTCCAAGACATCTTGATGATTCTAGTTTTGTGAACCGCAACTTTATATATATATATATATATATATATATATATATATATATATATATATATATATATCATTATTATCAGCCTGGTTATGCCCACTGCAGTGCAAGGGCCTCTCCCATACTCTAACTACCCTATCCTAAGCTAATTGTGTCCTAAGCTAATTGAGTCTCATGATCCCGGATACGCGGTCACTTCCTCCCCTAAGTAGATGTATTCCCGTACCACTTCCAGTGCTTCGCTACCTATCGTAAACTGCTGTTCCCTTCCGAGAAGGTTAAACATTAGTTTTCTGAGGATTATTGTTTAGACCCACCCTGCTCCTTCGCGTTTCCTTGTGATCTTGATGATGTTGGTGATGTATAGTAGTAACTGAATATCAGCACTGACACGGACTTTCCAGCTTCTCATTTGCATGTTTGGTGCTGCCAGTCGCTAGCGACTGCGTTTATACTTAAAGCCCGCCTATAGACAGAATTGAACACTGTGATCGACAGCCGACCCCGAGCTCGCGTAGCTTGCGCGCTTGCCTTCACATGAAACTGAAAGAAAAATGCATTTCGGCAACACAATGCGAGAAGAGGTGTTCATTTGTGTTACACATGAACGCGGTAATTTTAGAAATCAAGGTGCATTCAGGAAAAGTCAGCAAAGTAGCACAACATATTTGTGCTTTATTCTAAATTGCACTAGTTCAAATCGTTTGCCGATTACCTCGTGAGAACAGCATTGTGTGCAAATAAGAATATGACTTACTATGGGCCTATAATATTGTTGCTAACATTGTTCGCAGAATTATCTCGATTTGAAACAGCTCAGAGACGTGCTTCCTTAGACTAATTTCTCTATTGGTTTCGCTGATACGTGTATTGACATTTTTGTTGTCTTAGGGATCAAGGTGCATTCGGCAAAGGCCAGCAAAGTAGCAGGACTTAGATGTGCTTTATTCTTAATTGCACTCGTTCAAATCGTTCACGTATTCACTCGTAAGAACAGCATAATGTGCAAATAAGAATATGACTTACTATGGACCTATAATATTCTAGCTAACATTGTTCGCAGAATAATCTCGATTTGAAACAGCTCAGAGACGTGCTTCCTTAGACTAATTTGTCTATTGGTTTCGCTGATACGTGTATTGACATTTTTTGTCGAAGTTTAGTTGCGACGTATTTCCTTCGCTCCAAAATTTATGCTCTCCTTGTACCTCCTCACATTTATATTTTTGTGTTATTACATAACTAATTAGGAATATTCAGCAATGCGTGATTAATCTGGATTGCTATAGCTAATCGACTTTGTGCGCTTTTATACACACTTTGTACGCATTTCTACGAGAGGAACTAGTTAGGCATTGTTTTAGCCAGAACTGTCATAAAACAAGAAACATTACAAGTTGGCGGAAAAGCGTTTTCCCTGATTGTCTGGGCTGGCTGTTGCGCGTAGCTGTGTTCTTCCAATATTTACTTCACCTCTCTATGTCGGTCGAGATTGCGAAAATTTCTTTTAGGACGGAAATAATAAAGAAACGTTCCGCGTCGTGTTGATATGATTGCAGCACGAGAAGACATTTCCTTGTATACTTACGCGTGGATTTATCGGCCGGCTGTCATGAAGAAGTGACAAATGCGTAGAAAAGTATATTACTTCCAATGAGCAGAGAAATGAAACTTTTGGTTTGAACATCTTATGAGACATCGTCAACAGCACGACCGGCAAATAATGAGGCAACGTGCCTGTATTCGATACAGTGAAAAGGCAACAGGTGAATGCAACTACGGAGGAAAATACACGTCATTAGTCGCATGTCAACGTGTTGGCATGCTATCGACGTGCAATGCAGTGGAAGTTAGTCAAAACAGAAAATGAATTTGCTCTCCCCCAAAAAATGTGCAAAATCAGGTAAAACTCAGTGGTCAACATCGATGTACACTAGAAAAAATTCTACCAGTATCGCCATCGCGTTGAGAAATGCTGCCTGAAATGTCCTTAGGTTTTTTCATACATCCGAATGCAATGCCACCGGCAAAGTCGGTCTTTAATATTCACTATGTATGTAAACGGTTCGCTAAGAAATTTGGTTCTCTAGTTTGCTCTCCGGAACACATTGCTGACTTATATTGTCGGCAATTCTGCTATATCTCTACAAACGCCTTGTCTTCCAATTAACTTGTGCCTAACTATGCTCCTTCACTTCGCTTAAATATCTCTTTAGGGGCTTTTCTTTGCTTTACGATTCTAGTACGCAAATTCTGCATAACGGAGAACAATAGAGACAAAATGCAGTGTTAATCGCATTTTCCAGTGTGTTTACTTGTCTTTCCATCACAGCGGAAATCATTTCAGATGAGAACCCTTTGCATTTCCCTTCGGTCAAAGTGAGCAAAAGGTAATTTAATAATATTTGGGGTTTTACGTGCCAAAACCACTTTCTGATTATGAGGCACGCCGTAGTGGAGGGCTCCGGAAATTTTGACCCCCTGGGTTTCTTTAACGTGCGCCTAAATCTAAGCTCACGGGTGTTTTCGCATTTCGCCCCCATCGAAATGCGGCCGCCGTGGCCGGGATTCGATCCCGCGACCTCGTGCTCAGCAGCCCAACACCATAGCTAGTGAGCAACCACGGCGGGTAGCAAAAGGTAATTTCTGGTAATAATAAACTATGTTAAGAATAAATCTCTTATTTAAATTATTTAGTGCTCTATGAATTCTGCCAAAATAACTTCCTTGAACTTATAAAGAACACAAGATTAGTAAAAGAGAACGGGATAAAGTAGCCTCAGCGGTCATATAGCTGGATATTTTTCAGCAATATTCACAGGTTTGTGTCTCAGAGGAAAAGCAAAGCTGATCGCTGCACAACACTATAAAAATATAGAATACCTTCCTAATATGAATTTTCTCCATCATGAAAAAAAATTAAATGAGGGTAAAAAAGCGAATGCCTTAAGCTAAGTCCCCTCATCGCTGCTTATGCAGGCTGCATCCTCATTACAAGTATGCTTGATGTAGTTTGCAAATTTGGCAAGGTACTGAAAATTTTCGCTGCGTTAACAAGCGGGTGAGATTGTGCGTGTGCGACTCTTCATCGTCACTTGATGTAGCGAGAGGCAACGTCTGTCCAGTCCCAAGCTTTATCACACTGTGACCTGCAAAGGGAAAACACGCATTGTTACTTTCAGGAAGTGGGATATATCGATTATAGTATTATATGATATATTGTATTATATTATAGCAGTCATGCACCATTTGTCTAAATTAGTGGTATTGAATTTACTTGCAAGAACAATTCTCTATTTTGTGCATGGTTATCTGGAAGTCTTCTTTATTGCGAGAATTGTGTGGTGTTAAATTTAATGCCACCACATCGTGAGCATCATGCAATATTTTGTGTGAGGGCGTATAATAACTCTTGAGCTGTTTCATGAGCCTAAAGAGGCTGATTTATCTCAGCAAATCCGTTGTAGATAAAGACAATACATATTAAGCATACATTTTATTTCAGATCGCTCAATAAGGCGAACGTGCAGATATTATTGCAAAGCTAATGGTTTACACTTAAATGAAGAGGTGCTGCTGCTAGAAACATTCACACAACTTATCGTTTTCCCACACCTGCAGGCACTGCTCTTGTTTACAACCTCGCGCGGCTGCTCGCAAATACACCGTGTCATGATCACTCTTACGCAGTCGCCTTCTAGGGTGGTGGTGGTTAGCATTTCTCCTCGTTCACAAAGAAACCCGTCCGTCCGTAACGCAAGACAAAAAGCGTGACAACGGCGGCGAGCGAATTGACCTTCGAGCTGCCTTTCACTTCAACGCGAGCTAACCGGCAGGAACACGGCGCTCACAAGTCTATCAGGACTGCGCACCTTGTCCACAGCGCCGATCACTTTCAGGAAGGGGCCCCTGCCACTGTGCCATACGTAGCCACTGCCAGAGTATGGTTGTTCTAAGTGGCGAGACCACAGCGCACACGAAGCTATCAGCACTTTGAGCAATCTATCCTGACCGCAGATTACTTTCAAGATTGAGCCCGCGCGGCCGTCGTCCGCAGCAGTTCGAGTCACCGCAGCACTGTTGTTTGTACTGGTCGCATCAAGTTTCATAGCATTGATAATGACACCGGCATGAGTGGAAATTAGCGTATGGGAGATCACTTACGCTTACTTAGACAACCCTGAGATCGCTTTCTGCCTGAATTCTTTTTAATGCGAAGCGTCACAAGGGAAGCTGCCCGCAAGGTCATGAATTGTCATTTCAAATTTTCTTGTTCACTCTAAAAATCGAATTCTTACGGGCACAATCATGCCACAAGTGCAACTAGGCATGATATTGTCGGTAATGTTTCAAAACCATGACGGTATAAGACTTGGATTCAATTTTGTGAGAAGTGTGAAGTGAGAAGGTAAATTCTTAGAGCGTACCTCCTAAGCACCCGTTCCTACGGCATGCGTCGGCGTTCTCCCTAGTAGCCGAGCAAAAGAACGCAGCGAAAGGCAAAACAATACGACGCGCGGCGAAAGATGAAAGACGACCATAGCGGTGAGGGTGCAATAAAAACGCGGAGAAGGGGGGCACAGCGGAAGCGTGAGGCAGAAAGCGGAGGAGAAAGTTGTAGGGGAAGAGTAAGAAGGAATATGTCGTGCCGTGCAAGATGGACGTTGCAGCGACGATGGTTACAACAGGGCGCAAGAGTAGCGCGCGTCGTCTGTATGGAAAGAAAGCACTGCTTCAGTGGAGGTCTGTCTGCGGCGACTGTTCTGAATCGCGCCAATATGTCACCAACCCACTGCCTCTCGCGATCTCCGGATCTTCGAGGCAGTCGCGCTACACTTTGCTCCATTTGCAACGTGCCGCATGAGAAAGAATGCCCGCGCCAGCCAAAACATCGGGCAATGAAAACAGGCACACAGCTGCGCTCAAACGTCGCATTAGGGCATATCACAATGGCCAGTGAATAATTTAGGAGTTTGAAAATAGCCACTCGGTATGATCATGCAGTAAGGGTTCATTTAAGGTGAGTCACGTGAAGGCATAATTTGGCAGTCTTGGGTCTGGGGAACAGAAGGCCACATCATCTGCAACACAGGCCGAAGTTGCACGCGCTATAGGCGCATCAACCGCGCCTATACTGGCGGGCCTATCTTAATTACTGCTTCATATGCTGACTTACCCCCTCCAGAACGTACATCTATGAACCTGGAACAGGACCTCGACGTTAAAACGGCTCAAGGTGTGGGCAGATTCATCACAGCGTGGCGATTGGCTCTTGTGAGGCCATGAAATCAACCAGAACAGGATCAGGAGCACACTGTGAAAGCAGCAGGGACGTCCGAACGGGATGGCGCTAACATGGCGCCATCGCCAGCACCGCGAGCTACATCCTCGCGCGGATGCAGTCTACGTCAGCCTTCTCAATTGGGAGGGGCTCATAGTGTTGCTGCTGCTGATGATGATGATGCCTAAAGATAGGGCACGTACCCAATGTACACTGACGGATTGACGAAGAATTGGAACGGAATCAATTGATAATAATCAGCCAATCAATCGTTCAATCATTCACTCAGCCAATCACCCGTACAAAAAAAAATTCTTGAGAAGGCATTGAAATATTGTTGGTCAATGTTGAGTTTTTTATTGAGGAATTATTGAGAGTATGTTGGAGAATTGTTGGGTTGAGTGTTGAGCACTCTTGAATATTGGCCACTGAAATCGAATTGAAACACCATTGGGCACGTCAATGTTGAATAATTCTTAAGTTATCATTGAAAGTCCATTGTGCTTAGACGGCCCGTTGTGTTCGTTTTGTTTAATGGTTGTTGAGCTACCATTAATACTGCGTTGAACTAACGTTGTGGTAGTTCTGTTGACCTGTTGTTGAGTTATTATTGCCACAGCATTGAAAAGCATATCGTGCCACAGTTGAGATGCCATTGAGATTTCAGAAGTCGCCATTGAAATATGATTGACGTTTCGTTGGGCTAGTGTATTTTTATTCATATATTGAAATTGCTTCGCTGTTCACACTTGCATGCCCCGGTGCCTGCTCATAACTTTCCCAAACACAAACAAAATCAAAAGAGAGACTGATCAACTTGAAGTACCTTTATTTACAGTAAGGATGTGTGCACGTGAAACATTATTACAGTACATAAGGCACCACTACATCGAAGCTGGAGACACAGGCTAGTACCTACAGCACTCTAGCAGTGTAAATACATTTGAAAAAACCTATACATATGAATCCAATCAAAACGATCATTGTGCTCTTCACTTTTGACTGAAGTTTATGACTGGAAGGCAAAACGACTCAAAAGGCAGGGCTTAAGCATACCGTTGCAACAACCAACTTTGAACACATGAACACTTGGAGCTGCTTGCATGTGAATACACAAAAGACATCTGAATAAGTTACATTAAAATGTTGCGCACACTAACACATCACAGGAAGAGCTACGGCTGACTGTGAGAAGGCAAAATAACCAACTTGAAACGAATGACTTCACGTAAATATATACAACCTTTAGCACGCGTCTTTCACCGTGATTAAAATTTAATGAAGTACCAAAGTAGACTTGCCTGAGCTTTGTTTTCGAGATATATATTTTTTCATGTTGCCCAATTATTTTATAAAATAACATCACTCAACTTAGCTATTATTTGACGAGACATCATTTAGAAAGTTGTCGGGCATGATGAACACCTGAATCGTGTTTCTGACAAGCCAGGATTGCTTTCTTCAGAAATAAACTTGTAAAGCTTTTGTGTAATGAAAGCAGCTTATCCCCTGGTACAAGTCAAGAACAAACAGTACGCCGTTTGATTATGTTAATTTGGGGTACAGAGGAGTTCGTTAGTGGCATTTCCTCAATTTAGTGAGCTCATTTTCAGGTAATATTTCTGGACTTGCACAAAGCTAATTAAAGCACTTTTTGGGGCCTTTTTTCCTATACCCAGCAACTAAGTGCTACCTCAGTCAATAAAGAGATAAGGAAAGGCTAATACGTTGAACGATAAGAGAAAAAATAATTATTTAGCACAGAAAATTGGTAGTAACACATGGCTAACACAATTCCCAAACAGCCAAATAAATGGTCACCTGCACTTTCAGTATCAAGCACACCAGAAATAGTCTTACAGTATGAGAAAAGGTTCCAATGACTAGACAGCCCGATTGCTGAGACAGTGAAAAACGCAAATAAACCATATACGAAACACCAATTACCTCGATTTCAGATAAAATGTTATTTAAATAGCACCAGAATTCTGCTGCATAAAATATATAAAGGTTGCATAAAAATTGGGACAAAGCAGTAACTGAAAGACAGAGGGAGCTACAGCCGCACCCATGTTGAAAAAGATTACAAGGAAAATGATATATATGCATATTTAAGTTTACAATTTTCGCTCCAACATATGGAAAAAGAACGCATGCACTTAGAGCATAAAAAGGTTCATGTGCCTGGAGAATGCAGCGCAGTACAAAGAAGCGTCATGAGAACCGAAAAGTAGATCGTACTACGAATGCTTGCAACCTACAATCAGGCATGTGCCATGTCATGCCTTGAATGGATGAAATTCATAAATCTTACACACAAAGGAAGTTACCATCACTCTTATTGGCTTCCTTAGACTCCTTGAAATTGAACTAGAAAAATGTACTCAGTGTCAAAAACAAAGAAGATAAGACCCTATAGCGTTCTTCCTGAAATGCACAGCGCAAATAACATCATGTATCAATTCTATGGACACTTCGCCAATTCGGTGTACATTTATATTTCACAACCACCCAAACAGAGACGAGAAGGATGAATTAAGGTAGGAACACACATGAACGCTGACTCCAGTAGAAGTTTATTCGTGAAGACGAAGATTTTAAACACACTGGCCAACTTCACAAAGAAAAAGCCATGGATGCGCAGCATACACAGCCCGGCACAACAAAAAAGGACCGAAATACGTCCTGTAGAATAAACATGTGCGCCAAAAACTAACAAAAACATGAAAACTGAAAGCTTTCTCCTGTAAGCGATAGTAACGAGAAGTACTGTAGCAACTCTTTCCCACTAAGGGTCACAGAAATCTTGTTTATGAATATTTCTTCGTGATCAATAAATAATGCTTCCGTAAGTCCTTTTGTGTTCTGATCTCTGTGATGAAAGAATCGTTCTTTCTGCTCTTTACCGCAACACCAGAGGAGTTCCAGAAGCAATATTTATTGATCACAAACGAAACAATTGCGTAACCAAGTTATCTGTTGCCCTTAGTGGGAAAAAGTTGCTCTCAAAAGAGTATTTCCCGTTGGGTAGTATCACTTATCGGACAAATCTTTTGCTTTTTCAATAGATTTGACCGATAGTTCTCGTTTTTCACGCACGTTTATTCTACATGACATGGCTTTTTCATATTTTTTTTCTTGTCGCACGTGGCTGTTTCTGCCACGCACGCACGGATTTTTACCTTTGCCAAGTTGACCAGTGTGTTTAATACCTTTGTCATCAAAAGCAAACATTTAGTAGAGCTTGCGCTCGTGTGTGCTCCTACCTATTTCGTCGTCCGCCTCTGTTCGTGCTGCTGTTTACAGTACCCACGTATCACTTGGTTAGGCTGGTAAACATTCTCACAAACAAAAATAAATGCCTCCCCTCAAAAGGTTGCCCATCCTATACTACTAAACGCCAGAGCAAATCGAAAGTAAGCCTTCACAGCGTCCATGCAGCAGCTGGTACACCACAGAGTAACACAAAAAATAGTTGAAAATCCCACTTGATGCGAGCTTGCTAGTGAATCAGCCACATATCAACGGGTGTCTCTTGCACGACGCCAAGGTGCTTTTGGCGTAGAACACTTTAGCATCTGGGAATTTACTGCATACGTAACCTGTGAGAAGGGAATGTGGACAGAAAATGAGATTGCGCGGATTAAGAATCTGCCACGCACTGCACATAACTACGCACGAAATAGAAGTACACACTATACTGACAAGTAAAAATTTGGGACTCTTTACGAGTGCCATCGAGAAAAGGAAGGAATGGGTTGCTACGGTAAATGTTAGCTAAAACACGCACAGCGATGTTTCACAGTGGGGAAAATATTCCCGGCTCTCTCGCAGAACCAAAAGACCACGCGACAGTGCATAACCCATACCAAACAGATATCGAATCTTTTGGTAGAAGTCCAGTAGAAGGGATGACCTAAACATACGCCGAGAGCGATGCGAGCGTGAGCGTGCCTGTACGAGTGAGAACATGTACCGCTTCTTTGAAGCTAGCGCGCTCCGGCGTGGCTCCGATCATCCCGCGCGATTTGTGTGCAGAACGTCGCGTACACGCCCTTGCGTTGCGCGGTAGCGTCCGCGCAGTGAGCTAGCTTCATGCACGCGTCATTCTTCACCGCGCAAACGGTGCTAGAGTGCGACGCTTAGCTCGAGGCGACAACGCGCCGATTGGCGCTCCTTTCGCTTCTGGAAACAACCCATATTCGGATCGGTCCAACTCAAAGAGGCAGCAGAGAACGGTGGCATGTTTCGGTTATCGCTTATTAAAATTGTACAGTACGTCTTCAACGGCAAACCGCCGCGCTAGATAAAGATGCTTACTGCGGTAGTTTTGGCGGTGATAGACGATAAGGTGAGCCCGTCGGCGGCTGTATTCTTTGACCACGTCACCACACCTCTGTTCATTTGCGCTGTGTATCCATGTACAGTCACCGCGCTGAAGCTGTGACTAATCGGTTGGCCGTTCTCCGAAAATCCCAGAGAGGCGAAATATATTTCGCGGTGCGCCGCATCATTAGACGCAACCTAAATCGAGGCGCGCTTAACCGCTACGGCACAAAAGGTGATCACACTAACCGTATGGTATACGATGAGCCACTACGGAAAAAAAAATTCTGATGTTCCACGTGCCAAACCAACGATCTGATTATGAGGCACGTCGTAGTTGGGGGCTCCGTATTAATTTTGACTTTCTGGAAATTTTTACGTGCATACAATGCACAATGCACGAGCGTTTTTGCATTCCGCTCCTTTGGAATGGGGCCGCTGCAGGGATCGTATCCACGACCTCGATCCCCAAATTGCCACGGAGGCCGCCATAATTACGAAATGCGTAAGCGTGAAGTGCAACACTGCCTTCCGGTACGAGTGTGGTACAAGCGTAGCACAGCTGCACACCTGCTGCACGATTATTTGTCGCGGTTTTCCTAAACTCGTAGTGCCTGCCTAAATACCTTGAAAGGCAGCGCGCCTCTCACGTATCGGAACGCGATAACAAGCGCTTAGACGGCATAAGTGAGCCCCCATGAAAAAATTACCGACGATTACGTTACTTCCTAATGCGAAATTTGAGCGCAGCAAATAAGCTGTTTCACCTTTTCGATAGATTGAGGCAAAGAAATCGAGCAACACATGTATGCGCTATCACAGAATTTTTTTTTTATTTTTCACACGTATTCCTTTAACAAAGACTCCATTAACAGTTCTTGACAGTCATGAAGGAAGCTTTGTGGTCGGAGAAATAGACTGATATATGTTCGACTTGGTACACCAATGCTTGATTCTCAAAGACGAGATCTATACAAGTGCCTCGCGAGGTTGTCACAGCCGTGGGACGCGTTACGAGCGAGAGGAACGGGATGTTCTCCCGCATAAGTGTTAGGAAATTGCTGTTTGTCTTTATGTCAACATTAAAGTCCCCCACTACTAACATCGGTGTGGATCGATGGACGGTTAATGCGAGTTGCACGAAGTGCACGACGTCTTTCGTGAGTGCGGTAGCGGACTCACGAAAGCGGTATCAGTCGGTCGCTGCTAGCGCTGGGGGGATGAAAGGGGGGCGGAGCTGGTTATGAGGCCGACGACAACGCGAAACCCAGGAACGGACGCCAAAGAGCCATTTGTGTAGCCAGCCCTCCTCCACAGTCTCTCCTCCTCCCTTCCATCATCCTCCCTCGCCCGGAGAGCCGACAGCGCGCATGCGCGGCGGCGGAGCAGCGGCGCATGCGCGGCGGCGGAGCGCGGCGGCGGAGGCGAGCTGGTTACGAGGCCGACGCCGACGACGACGACGCCGACGACGACGCGAAACCCAGGAACGGACGCCAAAGAGCTGCGCTCTAAAATTACGTGGCAACTGTACAAAATTATCACTGCGCAGAGAAGCCGATCCTTATGTTCCAATTGTGTTCTCTCATACAAATGAAGGAAACGTCATTAGACAGGAACAAATGAAGCAATGTAATTTAACGCACATGGGGCGCCGCTGCCTCTTCCCCTACCATTGTTTCTGTTTCAAACGAAGTGACGGCGGCAGCGAGAGTTAGTATCGCGCGCATTTGCTCCTGAAGCATGCACTTTGCTTCAAGAAAGTGAACGGTGTGCTTAACATGTCACGCTCGTCAATGTCAAAATAGAAAAGAAGGCTACGTGACCAAGAAAACGAGATTACTTACCTATCTTCAGAAGTGCGACTGCGACTGCTTCGGGGTGCCTTCTCTCCAACAGGCATCATGGCCTCTGCCGCGCAACTCATCAAAACCGTCAGGCTCGCACATCAGTAGAAGACTAGTTGTTGGGTGAGCCAACCACTTCACCGGATAAACGTCCCACTTATCGTCGTTAAAGCATTCCACTAAAATGTGCGTCATGATGTCCGAAAAGAAAATACTTTCATCAAGAAGCACGAGGCGTGAACTACCGCACAACTGCAACCGAATAACTGAGTCCGAAAGCCGTTCACAGCTTCACATGGTTTCACTATCGTATTCAGTTATAAAAACCTTTCAAACACAAAGTAACGGCACTTAAGAACCACTAATTAATTATCAATAATTTTTTATCAACTAACCTTCCTAAATTATTAAGAACTACCTAATTTATAGCGTAAACAATAAATACTACGACCAAAAAATGCGACTACGAAACTAGCGGTAACCATGTGTACTGTTGGAAAAGTGTGCGCAATACGAAGCTCGGTTGCGCCCGTTTGCGCGCACACATACACACCCGAACGCTTTCTTAACGTTTGTCGCGCCACCTAGAAATAAAAATTACTACTAGTTTTTCTACTTTTACAAAAAGAAAGCTTCTAAAACAGTTTGTAGCGTTTTTGCAGATGACAAGGTGACAAGTAAGGTACAATAAGAGTCCGTTACCTGTGTTTCTTTCATTTCCCTTTGGTGTTCTTAACTGAACGTACGAGACCTGCAGGCTTGGGAGAGGACGACCGTTCGGCGAGGCTCAAATAAATCGCGTGCTGCTTGCAAAGCGAGAAACGGGAGCAGCCGCAGATACAGCGATTAGCTGTGATACTGTTGCGGCTGTTGCTAAATCTGAAGCTCTTTGAAGTCAATGGCTATAGCGGCTGCGCGCTGCGACCTCAAAGCGCGTTCATTCTTTGATCTCTAGTACCACGGACATTGGACAAAAACTATATTTGCTTTACGGACAGAGGGTACGTCGCAGGAAATTCGAAGACCTCACCCGTGTATGTTTGTAGCGTGTGCGCGCTTGCATCCTACGGTTCCCACAGTGCGTCCGATGCTCGAAGGTAGCGTCGTCGCCTGTCGGCACCTGTCTTATCGCCGGCCGCGCTGCCGCCGTGTCTACTTTTGGGGAACTCCACATGCGCGTAGTCACGGTGTTGGCAAGTGAATTTCGCATTCTTCTGCTCCCCAAAACGTGCACATTTCGGATCGTACCAATGGTTATGTCATCTAGTGTATGTTAAAACGACGATGGCATTTGTACACCGGCGAAGAAATAAATCGTTATGAACTTGGGCGGTCATGAATCTAGTCGAACGTTGCAGTTTTTACGTAGCGAAAATGGCTACGAAAGTGGGGCGGTCCCGGAGATAGGCGCCTCAAAGCGCCAGCTGTATTGACAGTACCAGGAAGTGGCACGCGGTGCACACGCCAAGCATTTCAGAGCTCACTGGCTTTCGAATGAGAGGAGTATGCGCGCGCTCGTGGCCTATTGGTTAGAGTACCGGGCTCGACGGCCGACGTTCGATTCCACCCCATTGGTTACACATAATTTTCTATTAATGAAAGCGAGGCGAAAGAAGAACCTACCTACCGCAAAGTGACAGGAATGAGGTTGGAACTCATCGCAAACCATGTTTGGAATGTCTTCATATGCGAGTCCTAATTATTGTATACTGGACTCAACTGCTACACAACAAAAGAACAACTAGAAAAATCAACACAAATTACCCAATAAATTGTTTATTGAGAACACTCAACGGTAATATTGTTGTACAAGGGTTGAGTGAACTCAATTGCTCTTGAAAATTTGTTGAAGTCAGTTGTTTCAACAATTCCCCAACAATATATCAATGGTTAATCAACACTCATTTTTGTACGGGCAATCACTGTGCCTAAGAACAAGCCATGAGGTCTAGGGGTCGGCACACGTATACAATAAAAAATACAGCTGGAAAATATCAGTAAGGATTACAATGAGAAAAAAGAACAATACTGAAAAAAGTGTACATACGACAAGGCGCGAGGTTATTACAAAAGCAAAAGGAGCAGAATGACAGTTAAAGGACATGTGAAATTATGACACAAGACAAAGCTCGGAAATAGCGGTCACTATGCTGTGAAAATATCAAAATCATAAAAATAAGCGTTATTATGATACCGTATTCTGTGGATGGCTGAGTGTTGGTGATGACAGCCAGCAAAACTGAAAGGGCAATGTTACGTGGTGATCTTGCCCGGAATGTGGAAAATACGTGTATACAAATGAGGAGTTCGGGGCAGGTGAGTATTCCGTGAAGATGTTTGAAAAGAAAGAGAAAGTCAGCGCGGTTATATCGGCAGGGAACTAAGGGCAATGACAATAATACAAGAGTGCTAAAAAAAGGTCCTTTGCACGCCTTAGCAAAGCGGTGATAATATAGGCTTAGAAATAGTTTCTGGGTCGAATGCATAGTGTCATTGTTGGATCTAGAAATGAAATTGCAGACGGTCTACGGATATCCGAGTTAAGGAGGCCGGAATTTCATGCACAACTTGCATAAATGCATTGGAAAACTGAATCTTCTGTAGTCGGAAGAGCCACGAGAGCGCATATCCCGCATAGCAAAGTGTTTAGTGCGAGCTAAAAAGCATCACGTTGCATCAAAAAGTACACCGCGATCGCTGATCTCAGAAAGCTTGCGCTGGGGTAGAAAATCTACAGAAAAAGAAAAAGAAATGCGTATGTTTTGGGTGGGAAAGTCATGACTGGTTTTAGCAGCATTCATGGGGAAATTATTACCTTTGCACCATTTAGAAGACAGGTCAGATTTCAGCATGCGATCGTCATCAACAATATGCATTTCTTTAAATATCGGTTTTATTGGCATATGGAAGGAATGAAGAATTCCGAATAGTAGAAAGAACGCAATAAAAAATTAAAATAAGGAGAGATCATAATAGCCATCCTTTACCGACGCCGCTAGTAGTCATGTAAAAAATATTGCCGCCCCTTCAAGTCCGTCAAGATGGTCGAACAGCGAAGCTGCGTTATTTACGCCGAGTGTTACACCACGTAATCAAGCTTCGTAAGAGTTCTATATTGTAAAATTTTCGTCCCGCCGTTCTTTCACCTCATTTTCGCTTTTGCATTCTTCGCGTAGTGAGCATGCGTTAGGAGCCTTCACAGGCGCGCAGCTCGGCGACGGCGACGACGACCCCATTCACGAGCCAACTTTCGCTGACGCTCGCGGTAGGCAGCTTCTTCCTCAGGAGTGCGCATTACGCGTGGTCTTCCCATAGTTGTAACTGCGATGGAAGGCGTGGCACCGCTAGTGCAAAGCTGCGTATATTGGGTGGAAGGCCCACCACTGTAGATGCGGGAGCTGCAATCGTTTTGACGATTGGTTGTATTGATTTGATGAGTGACTTGCACCCGCAAGAAGCGCCGACAGCCACGCACTCCTAGTATCGTGTTTGAATCACTGGGCACTGTTCGGTGGCCGCAAGGATTTGCGTATATATTTGTGTTCTCACAGGGGGAGAGGGTCACTCCGACGCCTTTCCCCCGGTTGTGCTATTTTTCTCCCGCTAGGCCACGTGGGCCCTTTTTAGCGAAGTCTCACAACGAAGGCACATGGTGCGCATAAACAGCTGCGTTGTAAAAGAAGACATTTAATAATTGACGTTAACAAGTTCTATCGAGAAGATAACTGCTCGAGAGATTGACAAATGACGACCCAGCACCTAAGTGTGCAAGCTTGGTCAGAAGCTGTAAGGGGCTGACATGAAAAACGATAATAATAATAATAATAATAATAGTAATAATAATAATAATAATAATAATAATAATAATAATAATAATAATAATAATAATAATAATAATAATAATAATAATAATCCTATTAATCTTCTTCCTTCCCGAAATCTTAACCTTGTCCCTCTCGCACACATGTTGCTGAAGAACGAACCGCCATCGCAGTCCACTTCTGTTTTTCGCTATGACAGAAGTAGTGCGTGTTAAGCACAAAGGAGTCAGTTGTTCCATTGATCGGTTAAGCATTCAGTTCTGACAGAAAGTGGGCCTTATTCTTTTTAGCGGCTTAACCAAACACGTAGACATGGGCACTACACGTTAAGGCAACGAGAAATCAGGTGTTTCTGGGCGTCAGAAGCTTGTTTAAGAAATGACTCGAACGTTATATAAAGAGTGTCATGCCTTTCTTTGAACGTAACTGTGGCCGAATTCGCCTCTCCTTAAGACATGACTACCTTTCTCACTTTTTGAATGATGCTCTAATGGTTTATCTTTGGAGGCGCAACTAATCTATTTCAGAACAAAGATTGCGCCCCGCTTCTTTGGTAAGATTATAGCTTAGCATTTCTTGCCTCTTCTCCAGGGTTTTTCTCGGTGGATATATACAGGCTACTTTGGTCGCCAGTATTGTGCTGGCTGCGATCTTGTCGTGTAGACAACGTAGTCCACTGGGTATGCCCGAAAAGACAACTTGCTGCTCTCTGGCGTAATAGACAACCTTAGTCACTGGGTATATTAGCTAGGTATTGACAACTTCACATGTGCCATTGTATACCTGTGCCACTGTTCTCGCTTCGATAATCACCGTGAGACTATCCAATGTGCCTTAAATAGACTGGATGACAGGCCATTTACAGAAGCTAAGATCTTGGGAGCCTGGCCTCACAGTTCATTAGCCCAGAAAGCAGTTCGAGCGCTTTTTCGCAACCTGAGGGCAACAAACTTGAGTGCCCGACTTTAGACATCCTACACCTAAGTTCACTCTCTCTCTATTTCAGTCCCCATTCCCCTGCCCACGTGTAGGGTAGCAAACTGCACTCAGTCTGGTTAACCTCCCCGCCTTTCCGTCTTCCCTTCTCCCTCTCTCTTTCTCTCTCTCTTTCTCTCTTTCGCGTAATAGACAACTTGGGTCACTGCGTATATTAGCTGGGTGTTTACAACTTCGCATGTGCCATTGTATACGTGTGCATTCGCGACGATGCCTCTTAAATGAATGTATCGCTGTGAGACAAGTTAGAGACAACAATGTTAAACGTGCTATTACATGGGCCCTACCTTTGTGAGCATACTCCTCACAAAAATTCTTCCATCGACAAGCGTCATAATTAGCAATCGTCCTCGCGATCCTCCGTGAAGCAGATAACAATAAACTACAGGCGACAAGCCTGTGAACATGATATCCGCAAGGGCTTCTGCTGCGCTGACGCACACAAGCTACGCTTAGTTTATATTCCAACAGTGGATTATAGCTGCAGGTATTTAGAGCCATAGCTTTCTGGGGCAGTTATACATACATACATACATACATACATACATACATACATACATACATACATACATACATACATACATACATACATACATACATACATACATACATACATACATACATACATACATACATACATACATACATACATACATACATACATACATACATACATACATACATACATACATACATACATACATACATACATACATACATACATACATACATACATACATACATACATACATACATACATACATACATACATACATACATACATGACAATGCAGAAAAGATGCTGCCACGTTGAAATGCAAGAGCCCACGCATCATTTCTCCTTCGCGGAAGTTTTTGGCGTTTGCGCATCGCCCCAGTGGTGCTGGGAAAGAACCCTCCGCCCTACTGATGGCGACTTAATTAGTTAAGCACCTTAACTATTTACAGGTTCCGTACATGAGCGAAAGAACCTCGTGTGCATCAGACATCCCAGTTTGAGTTCTGGTTAAGGCATTGGGGGATGAACAAAGTTCTCTGGTGGTCGTGGCTTAGGATGGGGTGGCGGACGACTGCTCCACGGCTCCGTGGCACGAAGTACTCGAACGAAGCAGACGCCGATGTTCAAAGCGACACGTGGCTGTGTGATCAATGACTGCGTCACCGAGACGGCGACGCCTGCTACATCATCGTCATCATCAGCCTGGTTACGCCCACTGCAGGGCAAAGGCCTCTCCCATACTTTTCGAACAACCCCATTCATCTTCTAGTTGTGGCCATGTCCTCCCTGCAAACTTCTTAATCTCATCCGTCCACCTAATGTTCTGCCGCCCCTGCTATGCTTCCCTTCCCTTGGAATCCAGTCCGTATAACCCTTAATGACCATCGGTTATCTTCCCCCCTCATTACATGTCCTGCCCATGCCCATTTCTTTTTCTTGATTTCAACTAAGATGTCATTAACTCTCGTTTGTTCCCTGACCCAATCTGCTCTTTTCTTATCCCTTAACGTTACACCCATCATTCTTCTTTCCATAGCTGGTTGCGTCGTCCTCAATTTACCTATAACCATTTTCGTAAGCCTCCAGGCTCATGCCTAGTAGGTGAGTACTGGTAAGACACAGCGATTATACACTTTTCTCTTGAGGGATAATGACAAACTGCTGTTCATGATCTGAGGATGCCTGCCAAACGCACCCCAGGCCATTCTTATTCTTCTGATTATTTCCGTCTCGTGATCCGGATCCACCGTTACTACCTGCCCTAAATAAATTTATACCCTTACCACTTCCATTGCCTCGCTGCCCATTATAAATTGCTGTTCTCTTCCGAGACTGTTAAACATTAGTTTTCTGCTGATTAATTTTTGGACCCACCCTTCTGCGTTGCCTCTCCAGGTCAGTGAGCATGCATTGCAATATGTCCCTTGAGTTACTGAGCAAGGAAATATCATCAGCCAATCGCAAGTTGCGAAGGCATTCTCCATTAACTTTTATCCCTAATTCTTCCCAATTCATGTCTTTGAATACCGCCTGTAAACAAGCTGTGAATAGAATTGGATTGATTGTATCTCCCTGCCTTACGCCTTTCTTTATTGGGATTTCGTTGCTTTCTTTATGGAGGACTACAGTGGCTGTGGAGCCGCTATAGTTATCTTTCAGTATTTTACATACGGCTCGTCTACTCCCTGATTCCGTAATGCCTCCATGACTGCTGAGGTTTCAACAGAATCAAGAGCTTTCTCGTAATCAATGAAAGCTATATATAAGGGTTGGTTATATTCCGCACATTTCTCTATCACCTGATTGATAGTGTGAATATGGTCTATTCTTGAGTAGCCAATACGGAATTCTGCCTGGTCCTTTGCTTGAGAGAAGTCTAAGATGTTCCTGATTCTGTTTCCGATTACCTTAGTAAATAGTTTGTAGGCAGCTGACAGTAAGCTGATCGGTCTAGAATGTTTCAAGTCTTTGGCGTCCCCTTTCTAGCGAACCCCTGCTACCTCATATTCGTTGGAAATGCGATACAGTATGTTGACGTGGCCTTAGGGCCTGATGCGGTACTGCCGGCGCTGGAGGTTCACCAGTAGTGTTGACAGAAGCTCGCGCACACTTGGTGGAGTCGGTGTCACTGCGACCAGAAAGTGCGTGGTATGGTAGGACGCCTCGCGGTTTGATACGACCGCTGAGGGATCATGAGGGCGCACGCACGCTAGGGAGCGCTCGAGGCGTAGCCTGCCGTGAGGGAGTGGACTTTGCGCATGGACTAGCCATGACGCCTTCGTTACAAAGCTCGGGCCATCAGGTAGTTGTGTAGGTGGTGCAAAAAACTCGGCTTGTTGTGAATGAATACTTGACAATACAAAAGCTGGCATTGGCTTTGAGGGGTGGGTGATCCTCATGACTGGTGAGCCTTGGGTCTCGCATTATCGTGGTCAGCCCAGCCACTCTGTGGACGTAGGTTCTGATCTGTTGGCATTCTTCTTTACGAGTGTCGTCAAAGTGAAGGTCCTAGTTGGACGGTGAGTCGACCACGTGACAGCACAGGCATGGTGAATCGTGGGTGGCCGCTACTACCATAGCGCTGAGGCCTGTGTTCAGCCAGTGAGACTCAGTGGCGCTGAAGCCACGAATTGCAAGGTTGGATCCTTGAAAAGCTTCGCTTTTGGTGACGTAAGTTCTGGCATGTCACCCTAGTCAAGCGGGGTTGACCGAGGAAGCTCAGGAGACTTGTCAGGGAGGGTTGAGTAAGGACGGGACCTGGGCGTAGTCTTCGCTACCTTGCGTTTTTGGAAGGTGGCGCTGTAGATAGACTTGGAGCTGTACAAAATTCGTTTGGAGGACCACTGGCTTGTTTCGAACCGCGGTATAAGTGATGGACCGCGAGGAGATGTAGCCGTTGGCATAGTACTTTGCGGAGGTAGCGTCGTGGTGAACGAATGTACCTGTAGTTGAGGCTGACAGCAGCGAGTATGTACCGCGACACTGCCGGTTCTGGTAGGCCCAATACGAAAGTCCGAAGTGCGGCATATGCTGTTAGTACAGCGGGTGGGACATTGCAGGGCAGAACAAGCGGCAGCATGGTTAGCATGATGTGGCACTTCTCCTCTTTCGAAGTTATGCTGTGGAGGCGGAAACACATTTCCTATTTGAAAAGCCATGTGGTAAAGCTCCCAGTCTATAACTAAAGGAACTGCTGTTGTCCCAGGATGCATGCAGCGCATAGAGGTTTCTTCTTGTCGGAGCGTCATAATTATAGACGGGGGCAGGGTTTTAGCTGACATGGTGTTTGCTCAGGACCAGGTGCAATCTTCTGGAACTCGTGCCATGGTCCAGTGTCCCCACTGTAGCGGTGAAATAATAGTATGCTGATACGTTGAGAAAGAGACAGAGAGAGAGAAGAAACATTTATTTGGCCTGATGGTATGTAGTGCCGGGGTACATTGCCCTACTAGATAGCCAGCAAGTCAAGCCTACTGGTGACCTCGTAGATGCGCTTGAGGATGTGGTCTTAGATGCGCGGGTCCGATCTGCGCAGCAAGGTCCCCCAATTATCTGGAAGCGCGATTTCTCCTAATTGGGGACGTGGGAGATCTTGTTTGCATTCTCAGAGTACGTGGGTTAGTAGTTCACCTGCAGCCACTTGTATTTAGAGCGCAGCACTTTGGCACCCGTTCCCGCGTTTCACCTCGCCTTCGGCCTCGCTGTTGTGCCTCGACGTAACCAGCTCTTCGGGGCCAGCGCGCTGCTCTCACTGCGGGGGCTCGTGCCGCCATCTCTCGCGCACGGCATGAGCCTTGCTCTCCGCTGGCTGTTTTTTCCCCGCCTCCACTACTGCCTCATACCTCCCCTTACCTGGCGCAGTGCCATTGTGGTGACTCGAAAGACATCATAGCGTTTCATCCCCTTACTTCGACTTCCCACCCCAACCTTGTGCGGCCACCTTGATGCCTTGTCTGTGAGTGAACGAGTGTGTGACCTCTACTCAATACCCCTGTTCTCTACGCGTTTCCTCATCGCACCTCTGAAGAAACGTAACGTCGCGTTATAATGTCAAACTGACTCTGCTTTATTTTCTCTGTCTTGCGGGGTGGCATTGCGGCTTTCTGTCAAATGGTACGACTATTCATAGGGCGATGGGCCACGTCAGGCATATTACATTTTGTCCTTCTCCTAAAGTGTGCTGTAATACTGTTGCACTTTGATTAAAACTTCACGTACTTATACTGGAAAACCACTGACTGACGGTGGCGGAAAGGAACTACGAAGCTAACAAGTGGGTATGCGATCGGTATAGCAAGCAACATGACGACAAACAAGGTCAAAGGCAAAGTCAGAGAGGCTGAGGCAATCTCCTGGGTGCTGGCAGTTGGTAAGAAACCAGCTATGAGTAACTACCTAAGAGGTAAAAACGAAATCATCACGAAACACTTTTTGATAACTCGAAGGGCAGCTCTTTACTTTCCAGGCAATATCAGGATGTTCTTAAATTCACAGTTATAAAAAGAGGAACACCGAGGAAGAATCACGTTACTGCTGCACTAAAGCTAGGGAAACAATTGAACATGATTTTTTAGAATGCGAAGATATCTAACTAGCTGTCGGTTTGGCCACCACCGGGTGCATTTGTACAATTGCTAGTAGGTACACGGGGCGTCGTTTCTCGCGGCGCTCGACGTTTCCGCGCAGGCGTGAGTAAGAGTGAGTGCAAGAGAGAAAATCTGGGGGACTTTGCTTCTTGAATATGTGACTCTGCCTATGCAATACGGAGAAGGTTGCTTAGCCCGTGTTGTATGCGTTTGTCTCCTAGACATGCCGGCATTGAGAAGTGCGGTCGAGTCTGTTTCCACTTCCCCGCTCGCTGAGCAAGCGCTGAGGCAGTGGGCGCTGACGCCCCGTTTCATGATCGCTGCGTCTGAAGGGGCAAAGTTCTGACTGGTATTGTATAAGTTTAAGTCGCCTTTTTCTCACGACGATAGATGGCACATTTACAAGCACTGCTCCAGGACATATAAACGGCAACGGAGGTGCCAGGAGGTCACCTGAGGTTATAATAAAGCAGGCAGCGCAGGACCTCCGGGCACCCAAGGGGTAACAGGGGGATCATAGCTGGAAGCACGGCGGCCCGTAGGTTGGAGCCGTAGAGGCTGAAGCGTGCCAGGGGGTTTTCACACAAAAAATTGGCAGTCTGTGATAGTGGACAGCGGATCTTATACACCCCTGGCACGCTCAAGCCTCGGCGAGCTCCAACCCAGAGACCAGTCCATGCTCTAGCTTTGGTCTCCCCGTTGCCGCTTTGGTGTCCTGGAGGCGTCGCCAATAATGCGAAATGACGCGCTGTTTCAATTAGTAAAAAAAGAGGATTGAATAAGTAAAATTATGTCCAGTCACCAACTTGCAAAGCTAAGTTGAGCACTACCGCGCCCCGCCAATTCTGCCGGCATGCTTAGAGAAAAATGCATACAACACGCGCTAAGAAACTCCGCCGTAGTGCATAGGCAGACATATAATTGAGGACCAAGGTCTCCACATTTTCTGTCTCGCACCCGCTTTTACTCGCGCATGCGCGCACACGTCGCTCGTCTCCACAAGTGCCATGGCCCGCTGTACCTACTAGCAATTGTAAATACGCGGGTCCTTGTTCAAGCCCTTAAGTTCAGGGATAGCAGGGGAAAGTTAACATGTCAGCAACAAAAATTAGTAAAAGGCGATTGGAGCCGTTATAGCATACATGCAAAGAAACCAGAAGCAACGGAGACAAACAAAAAACATTGTTCCCAATTGGTGTTAAGACAGTTTGATGCCATGAATTTTTTATTCGTGTGTGGGTGTTTCAAAGATAGGATGTTAGCGAAAATGAGAACAGCAGCTTGGTGACGCAACCCACCTCCGTCTTTCAAAGGGGGACGCTCGTAGCAGCGATCCAATCATAGATCCATCCACCCATCTTCGCGCGAAAGAGGAGTCCCGCTGCCATACAAATGCAAGTATATAACTTATTTCGCTGGTGTTACTACATCATGTCTATATTTTCATTCAATGCTAGCACACAACCGCCGATAGTCATCGTGGGATGGGTTCCTCCGCTATGTGTATTTTTAGTTGTTAATAGAAGAGCAAGTCATTTTTGCGCAGGCCAAAACGAACAGTTTACTATCTTCCTCAATAACTCAAGGTCAAAAGGGCACACAATACAAAGAGTGACGTTAAAAGACTTTCTGGTGTAGAGCAAATGGGGCCAAATGTATGAGGCAGAGCTTCGTTTTTTTTTTCTTCTTCTAGGTAAAGTTCATATGCGCGACTCAGTGCAGAGCACTAATGCTAGACCACTATGGGATCAACGTGCTCTGATATACATATCTGTCGTATGCGAGCCGTTCCAGCGTCTACGCAGGGGTCACTTGTTTTCATCTAATATTTGGCGGATCGCTTTCACACGACTGTACAGTCCATCGCAGTGCATTGGGGCCAGACCATGCGTTGCATTGTATACCAACCAGCCGACGACGTATGAGTCCGTCCTGTCATAGCCTATCGTACGGTAGGTATCCACCATCTGCAGAGAAAGAAAAATACCACTTTTTAATGCCGTTGCTTCGTGTTTCTCTTCGGTTTGGAGACCTCGAATATTCGACGTTCTGAACGCAAATCGAATAGTCTACACAAGAACCATTATATGTATTCGAAAATGAACTCTTTGTTAATTTTAGAATGTCGAAACTAAGTACACATGTCGCGATAATTGACTGTAAAGACAGTTTCTTATGCTCTTTCTGTAAAGCAAAGAATTCCAACTTATCATAATTGAAACTACACGACACGTTTTCGAAGTAACAGAAAAACAAAATGGGTATTACAAGCATTGTTTTCGGTTTTGCGGTGGACGTCTACTTGGCACCTTATGATTTTTTGCTTCTAGCCTATTAGTCTCTATTGAAGTATAGATATGTACTGTGGCTTTCATTTTACGCTAAAACCAGTGATCTTTTCCTTGGAATGACCCATTTACATATGTCTATTGCGCAAAGTTCTTCTAACTCTTCTTTTCCCTCAACTTCTGGTTTTCTTCAGCAAAGCTGGTCTTACAGCAGCAGTTATTCCTTGATAAACTTGTTTGCAACCGGGCCCTAGAGATGTCGAGAGGCTATTAGTGATGTTTATTTACTGTTAATTTGTGATCTTGTTTATACTACTTCTCTCACTTGTCCGTGATAGTTAGCTGTCCTTTTTCACAAGTTGGCACAAGCGGGGTACCCTGTCATGCAGAAATAAATATTGCTGCGATAACTATATGTCTGCGTTTGACTATTGGACATTGCAATCTATAATCTATACCTACTATTCGTAATCGATTTGTACTCGTAAATTTGATGTTTGCCCACCTCTCCCAAAAAGAGATGAAACTTCAATAAGGCAAAATTGAAAAGTATTAGGTTCTACAAAGAAGAGACGTTGTAGGTTAACGGTGAAAAAGTGTGGCATTACTTCAGTAATGTGGTAACAGGTTCACAGGATGTCTTACGACACCGTACGTGTATGGTACAGTGATACGAATCGAATATCTGGGTTTTAAGTGCAAAAGTCATGATTTGTTTTTGAGGCACGTTGTAGTGGGGGACCGGGTATTAGTTTTTACCACATGGAAACTTCAACGTACCCCCAATGCACTGAACAAGGGCGTTCTTGCATTTCGCCCAAATCGAAATGCGGCTACCGCGGCCGGGATTTGATCGCGCGACCTAGTGCTTCGCAGCGCAACACCATAGCCTCTAATCCCCCGCTGTGAGTGATACGAATTAAAGTATATCAGATAGTCTCCTTACACTTGAGAGTAGACTAAGACATCCGTGTCATCAAGTTTATAAGGTACAACCTTGGCCCCACTTTCAAAATATTTTTTTTTCATATCACGTCATAAGGTGAACGTGCCGTCCTCAATTCAATTTTTCTGCGGCACTAAATAATCTCTCCACAAAAGGAGCCATTGAGACACACTCAGGATACTTGTTTCCTTCCAAAATTTATAAGTGATACTTATGTTTCATGTTCGTTTTGTGAATTCCTCTTCACGAGAGTTCACGGTTCATAATCTAGGTAGTTAATGACAACTATAGTTCTTCATGTTGATTTTCGGCTTTACACATCAATTCTCTAAGCACTACAAGCCAGAGCTTCTAGCCAAGAAGGTAGCAGCACTTCTCTTATTCCTGAATTAAACTTTGAAGGTTCATGTACCGTCTCGTTCTTTTTCCTAAACATATATCGGACCCGAGCCAAAACATGTGATTACGGAATGCAGTGTATTTTGCAGCGGACTATATACGCAAACGCTTATATCAAATCGCTCCATAGGTTTCCAAAGAATGATGCAGTTAGACTAGGTACAAATCTGGATACTAAGTAAGTTTCAGTTGCCACTTAGTGTTAAAACAGCGAGACATTGTAAACTAACTGCCCATCTGATTGATATAGTCTGTTCATATTTTACTTCAAACAATTAAACAACGACAAATTAGCTTGAAAGAGATCAGCAGAGAGGTTATCTGCTCAGGTGGACATCATGTCAAAGAAGAACTAGTGGAATCAGTTCACTAGTTAGGCTATTTACATTATTAAGTTCTTCGCTATTAACGTTACATCACATGTTTATATTACACAATTCAACAATTACTGGAAAAGTGTAGTTACAGGTTCTTAGGTTCCAAAATGGTCATGTGGCTCAAGAACACTGATGCCAAAATATATATTCAATTTACCTGACTACGCGCTCATCACCGCGAACCGCTGCTCTTCCTCCAACCCTTCTGGGAAGTAAAAGTGCCGCCTAAAACGAAGCTCAGATCGTGAATCCGTCGGCCCATGAGAAAATTCCGACTGACGCTTTGTGCAGCTCGAGAATGAACGCATAGTCACTTCTGTGGCCGTGACAAGACAGACCGCTATATCTCGCGGTATGACCAAGGCTTGTAATACGCTGCCTTATTAAGAGATTTTAAAAAATCCACGTGTTGATAAACTTGCATAAACAGGCTTACAGTGTGGCCTGATCCTGGTGACCAGAAACGCTAACGTGCTCTCTCACCGGAGCAGGATTGGCCACACTGGCGCAGTGCTTGGCCACAACCTCCTGTATGAATACAACAATCTAATCCAGGCCCTTTGTCCCCAGCAGCTGCGAAGCAACTGACCAATGCGGCGGTCAGACCTGTGACGCAGCATAGGGTGCCAAGAAAATCTGGATCCGTACAGGCTGCCACGGGAATCTGAAAGTGGCAACGTTTAACGCTAGAACCTTATCTAGTTAGGCGTCTAGCAGTGCTAGTGGAGGAATTAGCGGGCATTAAATGGGATATAATAGGGCTCAGTGTGGTTAGGCGGACAAATGAAGCATATACAGTGCTAAAAAGCGGGCACGTCCTGTGCTACCGGGGCTTAGCGGAGAGACGAGAACTAGGAGTCGGATTCCTTATTAATAAAGATATGGCTGATAACATGCAGGAATTAACGTAGCATTAACGAGAGGGTGGCAGGCCTTGTTGCGAAACTTAATAAGAGGTACAAATTAAAGCTCGTACAGGTCTACGCTCCTACATTCAGTCATGATGACGAGGAAGTCGAAAGCTTCCATGAAGACGTGGAATCGGCGATGGCTAAAGTCAAAACAAAATGCATTATAATGACAGGCGACATCAACGCTAGGGTAGGCAAGAAGCAGGCTGGAGTCAAATCAGTGGGGGAATATCGCATAGGTTATAGGAATAGCAGGGGAGAGTTATTAGTGCTGTTTGTAGATCGGAATTTTTCCGGATAACGGATACCCTCTTCCGCAAGCGGGATAACGGAAAGTGGACGAAGGGGACAAGAAATGAAATAGATTTCATACTCTGCGCTACCCATGCCATCATGAAAGATGTGGACGTGCTCAGGAAGGTGCGCTGATGTAACCATAGGATGGTAAGAACTTGAATCACCCTAGGCTTGAGGAGGGAACGGAATAAACTGGTACATAAGCCGCTCAATGAGTTAGCGGTAAGAGGTAAAATAGAGGAACTCCAGATCAAGCTACAGAACAGGTATTTAACTTTAACTCAGGAAGACGACCTTAGTGTTGAAGCAATGAACAATCTTGTGGGCATCATTAAGGAGTGCGCAATAGAAGTCGGTGGTATCTTCGTTAGACAGGATACCGGTAAGTTATCGCAGGAGACGAAAGATATGATTGAGAAACGCCATTGTGTGAAAGCCTCTAATCCTACAGCTACAATATAACTGGCCGAACTTTCTAAGTTAATCAACAAGCGTAAGATAGCTGAGAGAAGGAAGTATAATATGGATAGAATTGAGCCTGCTCTCAGCAGCGGAAGAAGCGTAAAAGAAGTGCAGAAACTACGCATAGGCAAGAATCAGATGTATGCGCTAAGAGACAGAGCCGTCAATATCATTACTAATATGGATAAGATGGTTAAAGCAGCTCAGGAGTTCTATAGAGATTTATACAGTACCAGTGGCACCCACGACGATAATGGAAGAGGGAATAGTGTAGAGGAAGTTGACATCCCCCAAATAATGCCGGAAGATGCAAAGGAAGCCTTGGGAGCTATGCAAAGGGAGAAGGCAGCTCGGGAAGATCAGGTAACAGCAGATTTGCTGCAGGATGGTGGGCAGAATGTTCTAGAAATACTGGCCACCCTTTATACGCAATACCTCATGACTATGAGCGTACCGGAATCTTACAAGAGCGCCAAGGTAATCTTAATCCATAAGACAGGGGACGCCAATGACTTGAAAATTTCTAGACCGATCAGCTTAGTGTGCGTTGCCCACACGGTATTTACTCAGGTAATCGTTAACACAATCAGCAACACCTTAGACTTCGGTCAACCAAAGGACCTGGCAGGATTTCGTAAAGGCTATTGAACAATAGACCATATTCACACTATCACTCAGGTGATCGAGAAATGTGCGGAATATAACCAACCTTTATATATTGCTTTTATTGATTACGAGGAAGCATTTGATTGAGTCGAAACCTCAGCAGTCATGCAGGCATTGCAGAATCAAGATGCACACGAGCCGTATATAAGAATACTGAAACATAGATATCTAGCGTCTCCACAGCTACCGTAGTCCCCCAAAGAGAAAGCAAGAAAATCCCAATAAAGAAGGATGTCAGGCGGGGAGACACAATCTTTCCAATTCTATTTATAGCGTGTTTACTGGAGGTATTCAGAGACCTTGATTGGGAAGAATTGGGCATAAAAGTTTATGGAGAATACCTTAGTAACCCGCGATTCACTAATGATATTGCCTTGCTTAGTAACTCAGGGGACCAACTGCATTGCAAGCTCGGTAACTTCACAAGGAAACACGGAAGGATTGGTTTAAAAATTAATCTGCAGAAAACTAAAGTATTGTATAGCAGTCGCGGAAGATAACAGCAGTTTACTATAGGTAGCGAGACACTGGAATTGGTAAGATAACACTTCTACCGAGGGCAGGTAGTGACCGCAGATCCGCATCATAAGACTTAAATAATCAGAAGAATGAGAATGGGCTGGGGTGCGTCTGGCAGGCATTCTCATTTCATGAACAGCAGGTTGCCATTACCCCTTAAGAGAAAAGTGTATAACAGGTGTGTCTTACCAGCACTCACCTTCGAGGCATAAACCTGGAGGCTTATGAAAAGGATTCTACTTAAAGTGGGGACAACGCAACGAGCTACGGAAACAATAATGATGGGTGTAACGTTAAGGGATAAGAAAAGAGCAGATTGCGTGAGGGAGCCAACGCAAGGTAATGACATCGTAGTAGAAATCAAGAAAAAGAAATGGGTATGTGCAGGGCATGTAATGAGGAGGGAAGATAGCCGATGGTCATTAAGGGTTACGGACTGGATTCCAAGGGAAGGGAGGCGTAGCAGGGGGCGGCAGAAAGTTAGTGGGCGGGTGACATTAAAACTTTGGAGGGACAACATGGCCACAATTAGCACATGACCGGGGTAGTTGGAGAATTGTGGGAGAAGCCTTTGCCCTGCATTGGGCGTAGCCAGGCTGATGATGAAGATTACGAGAAGAAAGGCCGTTTACCGGGGGGCCCGATTTCTATAAATCATATCATAAGGAGCCAACAAACACTGACACCAACGACAATATTGGGTAAATGCCTTGTGCTTAATAAAATAAATTAACAGGGCTGCCCTATTACGTCACTCGTCGGTTGCAGCGCAAACCGTGCATCTGGATGCCACGTGCACAATCACGTAAATGGACTCCGTTTCGTAAACAGCGTGACGTCACGAGATGTCCCCGAAGCGAAGTGCAAAGAATTTCCCTCCTTCTGCGGCATCGGCAGCGATTGATTTGACTGCGAGTTTCCTGGCAGAAGCTGCCCGCCAGCTGCATGTCGAGAAGTTATTCATCCATACGGACTTTCCTCATAGACGAATGAAAAAAAAAAAACAATCCGAAGTGCTCGCGCGAACGTGCAGTTCGGCGACGTATATGTTTTTCTCAGTAACATGCCTGGACTACGTAGGGCAGAAATCAAACTGAACCCTTTGCCTAGGACGTAGGACCTTGCCATGGAAGCCCATGTGTGGACAAGTGGTTTGGCTCACTGAAGGCTCAACATGCAGCCGATCGGCATATACGATCGTGATCAACCTCTATCGCGGCTGAATAGATGCAGATCCCACCAAATTGCGATACGAAGTGCCCGTAGTCTATCAATTGATGTGGCATTGTGCCTAAATACATGTTAGTTACAGTAACAGAGTGCTGTTCACATCTATCACAGTAATGTAATAAAATATGTCTTCTAGAGAACTGCCTGCATTCCATGCGCACATTTCATGACGTAAACGTGAGCGTGACTGCATCTGTGCCGGCGCTTATGACGTATCGTATGACGGCTGGTGGCACACTGCCAGCACCCACATTTTTCACCGCTTCACGTTCTTAGCGAAACGAAAAAATATATATTTGACTGCCCTTTTTCGTGCCGTTTCCTCATGAAACCACGCACCGACTTTTCGGCGTCCGCGCACACAAAAAGACAGGCACGCACACGAAGAGAGACTGCGAAGATGCATGAATGCATGAAGATGTGAACGTGTGCTAACGCTCGTGAGGAGTACTTTTTGGTCAACAAACACTCCCGCGTGCACCCAAAGATCACGCGATCGGCTCGTCCTGACGTAGCCGGGAGATGTCTATAGAACGAATAATTTTATGTCAAGTATTTCGTTCTATATGACTATTGTGAACTATGGGAACATGGAACTACACCGTTTCAACAATTTCCTTCAACTTTTCAGTCTAAGTAAATGCCGTAAAGTTGCAAACTATGAAATTAAAAATAGCGATTAGCCTATTAGTGACTGAATTGCATTGCATGGTTTTGCAAATGTTGTCTTCGACAGCAGACCATTCACCTGTAGTGCTGAAATATGAGTAAACTTTGTTGGCTTTTCAGTTTTATTCTTTGAAATAAAGATAGAACAAACTTTATCATAAAATTTAGATTTTGATTACTTTAGCGAAGCGATCACACGTCATCTCCTCACTGCAATTGATTAAGCAAGCTCTGATCTTCCAGTTTGTTGACGTATTCCTTTCTCCAGTTTTGTTCTGTTCCTTTATGGCTCATTGGTTATCAGTCCAATTCATATGTACGCACTCGATACCATTCAACCAATAATGTATATGGACGGAACGCAAGCGTTTCTTCTAGAATGGACATTTCAAGCAAATGATATAATAATAATAATAATAATAATAATAATAAACCATAATATTAGTCATTTATTTAAAGGGTCGAGGATTATCCCTAAGGTATGAGTGATATTTCTATAATAACAATAGTGATGAAATGCGATGAATGCCTTTTCCTGCTTTCCTATCTAATCTTGAAAATCGGAATATGGAAAACAGCCCCAGCATGTCTAGGTTTATACCGCACACGAAGTACTCTAACGGAACGCAGTAAGTGCACGGTGCTTGTCTCGCAAGGTATGCTTTTTTCGAACTGATGCCACCAACTTAAGGTGACGTCTTTTATTTATGCGCATTTTTCTGGCCTATTGGCTTCCAGATGGACCCATTGGGGAGAAATCGTTCGCAACTAGCAGACTGTTAACTATTGACACGCGATGACTGCAGTGAACTGATAATATATTGTCATCCAATGCTACATTATTGCACGAAGCAAACAGAACGTTCTTATTAATAGGGCAAAGCACACATTTCTCAACGGTGGACTGGCAATCAGCTACAAAACGTGCTTTTGAACTTTGTATGCCTTTTTTTTCGCTTTCCGCGTCTATTCTGCTTGTTAGGTTGGCACTGCTCTTGAAAACTGAACTTATGCAATGATTACTTATTAGCAAATCCAGCACTGGCTACAAAAAAAAGTACATTTCTGTACAATCAAATTAAAGTAGCATGTCTAGTACTCTTCTTCACCGATTGAGCTCGGTGTCGGAATTCCTCTCACTGACCTGCGAAATGTTTAAGTCTTACCGAGTTCAGTTATACCAGCTACGTGACTATTAGGGAAAGCAATTTAGCAATAATAAGGTGGTAGGCCACATTCAGAAGTCATTCTTGAACAAGATTTATTTTTTTATTTTGTACATATTCTGCCCCGGAACGTACCTTCTGCAACAAAACAGTATTACGTATGCCCATGCATTCATCTAAACTTTACGAAAGAAATGTGCTGAACATATTAGCTGTCGGCAGCTCAGTGTTACGACTGCTATATGACACAGATCCTCGTGTATTATTTTAGTACTTATCTTATTTGTTAGAAAAGGAAAGAAATTAAGTGCGATGACTCACTTGCAACGCGAGAGATCTTCTCCATAGTGGGATCAGAAGACCATAATAAAAGGACACTTCCAACATAGAAAAAGCTCGTCCCCTATCGCCCGCGCAATATTCAAACAATTAAACGTATATTAACATATCTATTACAACATGTCATATTGCCAATTCGTCTTTGAGCCAGCAAGCTGTCAGCATTGCGTGCCTAGCAAAAACGACGCAGAAGACGACGAAGTCAAAGATCGCGCGCCAGATGATGAGCCGTCATTTCGTGTCTGGCTACAAATACTGCTGCTTACTCTTGCTTTAGCGCGTGACAAACTGGTGGAGGTGCTGGGCAATCTAATCTATGCACCAAACCCCTCCGAGCAGCAGGAGCTCCAACACTGTACCGGTTGTTACGCCTGTACACACCGCCAGCAGAAGGATACGTGGAGAATCGCCTGAGTTTGGACTCCTCCCAGAAAAAATGACAGCTCCGACCACCCCAACCGGTATGGAAGGCACAACGCCGATTCATTGTACGCTACTCAATCCGTGAACGCCGAATCCCTTCAACGGCGCCGTACATGAGGATGTTGAAAATTGGCTGGCGCACTATGAACATGTTACCGCGTTCAACAAGTGGGATGACGCAGACAAACTGAGAAACGTATACTTCGGCATTAACGATGGCGAACGTGCTTGCTATGAGAACCGTGCAGATGCCCTAACTTCATGGGCAGAATTCAAGCCCCGGATTTTTGAGATGCATTCGAGCCCTGATCGCCGAGACCGAGCTGAGCGTGATCTCCAGTCCCGTATACAAATGTCGAACGAGGGTGCAGCATTGTGTGTCGAGGACATGACGCGTCTGTTTCGACGAGCCCACCCCAGCATTTCGGAAGAAAAGGAAGTGCGCTATATGATGCGCGGAATGAAAGAGCAGCTGTTTGGCGGTCTCATGCATAGTCCTCCCAAGACTGTGTCAGAATATCTTTCCAAGGCCGTCACCATGGAACAGACTCTTCGGCAGCTGGCACCATCATACGAGCGCGAAGTGAACGCTGCCTCACTTACGGACTTCTTCGGAGCTCTCGAGGGTCACGTCCATTTCTTTCGAGAGCTCATCCGTTCTGTAATCTGCGAAGAACTCCGGAAACTGTCGGTACCCTCACAACCGATGCTCAGCTCATTGTCCAGCGTTCCCCGTGACGAAGTACAGCATACGCTGAGAGAACCACCCTTCAACACAGAAGATCTACCGCTAAGAAATTACCGCCTCCGTATGTCATATTCGCAAGCATTGAGGCAACCTGCCCCACCACCGTCCCCGCTTCGCACCACGTTCCCGGCCATGCTACAGCCCATCCAAACGGCCTCGTATTACCAGTACCACCAACAGGCCCCAAGGAAATCAGACGTGTGGTGGGCATCTGTCGCCGTCCCTTTAGCTTTCACTGTGGTTAAGTTGGGCATGTCTACCTACAGGGCTCCTATCGAAAGCTCATACTACGCAGATTCTCAGCGAACTCACTGCGACCCAGGTTCGGCCAGCGTCCTCCTGAAATTGAAGAATACATTGCCCAGCAGCGCGGATGCCCATCAGCTCGACACCAGTCACGCTCCCCTTCGCCGCTGCGGTTTTCCCCGACTCGCCTTACGTATTCGAGCGTGGTGGAGGGTCGGTCGCCCAGCTGATGCCGGCAAAGCTAACCACAGCGACCTTCGGGGGTGAAACCGCTCAGTCTGGACGTGCTCAAGGACCCCTGCTGACACGTGCGCGGACCGACGATACATCGACAACAACAGTACCTGCTGATTACGGAAGAATTTCTTTGGACATTCCTATACTGCCTGACGGTCGTGAATTGACTGCTTCAGTGGACACTGGAGCCGATTGTTCTATAATCAGCGAAAAACTGGCCACCCTTCCGAAGAAAGTGATCACGCCTTTGAATCAAACGCCAGTTCGGACAGTTGATGGGCACATCGTCACACCACTCGGCATGTGCACTGCGCGAATACAGATTCACGGCACTACGTGTGTTGCCAGATTGAGCACTCGCCCTCAGTGTTCTCTAGACCAAATTATCGGCATGGACTTTCTCAGGGAGCACGGAGCTATCATTGACTTTCGACAACGCCTCGTCACTTTCTAGACAAAGACGACACCGCGACGGCCTACATCATCCACCCTCCAGCATCTCTTCGTGTCATAGACGACGCTGTCGCGTTACCACAGCGTGCAAGTCTCGTGGTTCAAGTGGCATGTGACAGACTCTTACACGGTGAAGCGGTCGCGGAAAGTCATCGTTCTCTCCTGCTTTCTCGAGGTTTTTGCGCAGCAAGAAGCCTTATTGATCTCCATGATGGCTACTGCGAGGTCCTTGTAAAAAATTCACCTACGGACACCAGCACCTTTTTCCCGGTACTGGCATCACCTACGCCGACCCGATCACCGATGTGACTGAGCGTTTTGTTACCGCGGCAATCGGCACTGCTGAAGCACCTCTATCTAACGTCGACGTTAGTCCAATGTTTCTTGAAGAGAACAAACATCCTTTGCGTGAGCTGTTGCTCGAGTTGCACACTTGCTTTGCACGGTCGTCGAAGATACGTCAAAGATCGATTACGAAACACGGTATCATCAAGTATGACGACGTGCCCCACATACGGCAACATCCTTATTGTGTCTCCCCGACCGAGCGAAATGCGACACAAACGCAGATGAAGAAAATGCTTCAAGACGGCGTAATACAGCCTTCATGCAGTCCCTGGTGATCGCCAGTCGTTCCTGTTAAAAATAAAAATGGCACGCTTCAGTTTTGTGTTGACTACCGGGAGCTAAACAACGTCACATAGAAAGACGTGTACCCGTTGCCTCGTGTCGACGGTTCTGGCTGAGGCGCGCGAAGTATTTCTCCTCTATCGATCTGAAAAGTGGCTACTGGCAAATTTAAGTAGATGAATGGGACCGTGAGCAAATGCTTTCGTGACTCCGGACGGGGTCTACGAATTTAGAGTACTCCCTCTCTGCCTCTGTGCTGCTCCAGCCACATTCAGTGAATGATGGAATCCGTTCTCGCTGACCTCAAATGGAAAAAGCTGCCTCGTCTATCTCGATGATGTCGTTGCCTTTTTGGAAACTTTTGTGAGCACCTTCGACGCCTTCAGAATGTACTCGAAGCCATTCGATTGGCTGACCTTACCCTCAAGCCAGAGAAATTCCATTTCGGTTACGAGGAAATGGTGTTCCTTGGTCACGTCGTGAGCGCGGCAGGTGTTCGGCGCGATCCCGAGAAGACTGCTGCCGTAGCTGCTTTTCCCACTCCAACCAACAAGAAAAGTTTTTTTGGCCTTACATGCATAGTATTGACGCTTCATTGAAAAATTTCCGAATACTGCACAGCCACTAATTCACCTTACGCGGGACGACACGTCATTCCTATGGACTGATGAAGAACAGAAAGCCTTTGCGGAGCTACAACTTCGATTGTCTTCTTTGTGCTCGGTCATTTTGGATGGGGATGCTGACACAGAAGTGCGCACTGACGCCAGCAATATCGGTCCCGGAGCTATCCTAATGCAACGGCAAGACCGGACTAAACGAGTTATCACGTACGTGAGCCGCACTCTATCACGCGCAGAGTTCAATTATTCCACCACTGAGAAGGAGTTCTTCGCGGTTATTTGGGCTACCACAAAGTTTAGGCCCTATCTGTACGGGCGGCCATTTAAACTTGTGACCAATCATCACGCGATGTACTGGTTGGCCAACCTCCGAGACACTTCTGGACGATTGGCACGTTGGAGTCTGCGAATCCAGGAATTTAACATCACCATTGTATACAAGTCAGGCAGAAAACATGAAGATACTGACACGCTATAACGAGCACCTGTTGAATATCAGAATCCTGATGAGGAAGACGACAGTGCCTTCGTGGGAGGCTTCAGCGGGCCTGATCTGCTCGCTAAACAGCGCTGAGACGCTGAGTTAAGACCCATCATCCATCACTGAGAAGGCGGCACCGCGTCCATTCCTCGCTCTATTTCGCCACGGTTGTCGTCATTTTGCCTACGAGAGGGCATATTATACAAAAGACACACAGGTGCCGGCGACAAACCACATCTTCTATAGTAGTACATCAAGCCCTTCGCGACGACATCCTATTAGCCTACCACGACGAACCGACATTTGGTCACTTGGGCTGCACAAGTACTCTAGACAGCGTACGGCAACTGTACTTCTGGCCTAGACTGACTGCTTGCGTCAAACGCTACGTGAAAGGATGCCGTGAAGGCCAGCGCCACAAGTCACCACCCTTCAAGCTTTCAGGCCCTCTCCAACCCATCGATCCTCCGCGTATGCCGTTTGATCAAGTTGGAATGGGGACCATTTCCCTTTTCTTTCTTGGGAAACAAGTGGGTCATTGTCGCTACTGATTACTTGATGCGTTACGCTGAGACGAAGGCACTACCACGCGGGAACAGCATCTGAAGTAGCCCAGTTTTTTATGCTTGAAAATTTGCTTCGGCATGGCGCACCATCATCCATCATCATTGACCGTGGGACGGCATTTACCGCAAAGCTTCTGGACGACATCTTCAAGTTCAGTTACACGAATCATCTAAAGGCCGCTGCATACCAGTGTCATACTAATGGCTTGACAGAAAGACTAAATAAAACATTGACAGACATAATCGCTATGTACACAGTCGTCCTTTATGAAAGGGAACACGTGAGCGCGTGGCCTGCGCTCTGCAGCGGCTGCCCACAGCGCCATCAGCCGACAGCTAAAGAAAGCACGTCCGCTTTTGGCGTCATCTATTGGCAAACAAAATGACCAGTCATGGCCGGTGGACAAGCGCTGCTAGACTATGCTCCCTCACCGCTCGCGAAACGGGCGATGCCTGCAGCGCGTCGTCTGCTGGTAACAAATCGAGCGTCCTGCACGAGCATGATCAAAACGTAGAAGCTCTGTCTCTCGCCTTACGCCTATTGCGCTTCGCCTAAACTAGAGCTATATAGGTAAGGGCGATGCACTCAGCGGAAGGTTTGGTTGTGGTTTGCTTTTTCGAAAGTGTATCACTGAACGTCGCGGAAATTTTCCTTCGAGGCAGATTCCCACTTACCCGGAAAGTACTTGCCTGTCGGCAGAGAAAGTTTTCTGTCGTTTAGTATATCTGCACTTGATGCTATAACGCCATGCACAATCAAAGCACCCTGACCGTGATGATAGCGAAGGAATACTGCTACGTAAGAAACTTGAAGCAAAAAAAAATGTTAGAAAGGTTTGTAAATATTTTAATGAATCTTGTAGCTGTAATGTAAAAGACGCGAGCGCAAAATGCAAAAACAGATATCAATACATTTATTGACATAAAAGATATACGTATATTTTTCTTTTGTATTGAGCACCAAAACAAAACAAAAATCTGAAATATGTTGTGTCGACGCACTTCTCCATATCTCGTGCCGTCCCCATTTGCTGCGACGACAGCTGCCATTCTTCAGGGTAGCGAGTTATACAAGGCGGCCGTTAGTGATCTGTTGCTTCTCAGTCGCTTCCACTCGTTGGCCGATAGTCCGTGCAGACCGAGCCGCCAGCGCAGTTTTCAAAAGGCGTTGCACGTTCTCAATAATGTTAAGGTCTGGAGACTGGGGCGGCCACCTTAGAGGGCCGATTCCATGATCCTCGAAAAAGTTTGTCACCCTTCCGGATGTGTGGATGGGCGACTTGTTTTGCTGGAAGATGTAATCACCTTCCGGGAAGGGCCCATTCAGCATGCAGGGCACCATCACGTCGTCCTGGATTGAGCAGTAGGTGGCAAACGTGAATCTGTCCTCTATGCGGGCTGGTCGACCAAGCCCCACACGCACACTGCTGAACGCCCACTTGCAGCCACTCACTGGAGGTATCCTGGTCTGTAACTGCAGAAAAGTATCATTAGATTATGCATTGACACGAAACCAACAGTCACTCAACTTATCTCGAATACCCTTCCTTTACGCCAAACGTGGGGTATTCCGCTGTGCTACATGGCGCGCGCATTTATCGCCGGCTGTTCATGTATACGTTTCGTACTGTTTTAGGTTTTTATTCACTTTCGTATTTATTTCAAGTTAGTTTGCTGTTTTCTATTTTCTTATATCGAAACAGCAATTGGGCTGGTGGTGTGCCTCTGTTTGTGGCAGTTGCCAGCCTACTGCCTCTTCTTCCGTGTCTATACTTTCAGCACGTGCTAAAGTGTCTTTAAATGCGAACTAATACTGATGAGGGTAATCATATTAATAATATTAGAGAACACAGCTACAATTTAATGCTGGTGAACGTAATCTAACACCGTGCCTTGAATATCAAGTTCTCTCTGGCGTCTACGCCAGAGAGAACTTGATAGCCTACAATATCACTGAATGCATAAAGAAGGGTAACCGCCCGGTAGAGTTTATTCAGCACTTCTTACAGTGATATAATTACCGTTAAGGATAAAGCGTCACCTACCGGCGGTTTTCTGAGCGCCACACTCCGTCCCTGGTCCCACCGGGTCGTGAATGAACCTTCGTCGGTGAATACAACACTTTCCCAGTCGGACGTAATCCAATCTGCGTGATCCTTCCCAAACTGCAGGCGTTTGGCTTTGTTGGTGCCTCGAAGCAGTGGATTCCTGCAAGCAATCCTCTTTTTGAGACCAGCTTCGTCGAGGCGGCGCGTCGCAGTCGTCTCGCACGCCCTAATGCCAAGTTCCTTCAGTACTTCAGGGACTGTTGTCTGCGACTTCAGTGCTACTGCAGCCACAATCACACGGTCTTCGTATTCAGTTGTTGCCCGAGGTCAGTGCCTGTGCTGAGCGTCCTTCTTGCGGTGTTCCGTCTTGAAGGCCTGAACGATCCTGTTTGCTGCTTTTAGTGGCCTCCTTGTAGTTGATGCAATGAACTGCCTCATGGCCCACAAAAATAAGGAATTAAACTACTCATGCCCCTATGACTTTTTATCAAGCCAGTACGCAAGGCGTTCAGCACCCTACCTTTCCCTCTCGTAATATTTTGGAGCCCATATTTACACGTATGAACTAGTACATTATCACTGCTATCTTTACCCCGGTATTCTTCAATGGTCATAGACTCGAACTTGGTCCACCGACCGAACTGATCATAGCGCTGCCACTCGGTTGAAAACCATGCAGGGGTTTTGAAGGACTGCTGCCGATTATCGCACACACAGTGACCATTTAGCCGAGGGGAATCGCTACCGTCGTCTTTTTTAACTGCACGCACGGATTCGCGCACACGGAAACGCTCGAATTCGGGGGTTAGTGCCATGCAAGGTTGGATTGAAATTTATCCTCGAGCGAGTCTAAGCTGGTATTTCTACTTTCATTCCCGACACAGGGACAATACAACTGAAGCTAAGCATATTTCCATGAAAATTCACACATTTATTCGCTGGAGGACTCTAATGCTGCATACTGCGTTATAGTACAGTTATAATTATATAGTTATAGTTATAGTTATAACTGAATGATAGAGGGTATCATTCAGTTATAGATAAATAACAACCAAACCTTCCGCTGAGTGCATCGCCCTCACCTATATAGCTCTAGTTTAGGCGAAGCGCAAAAGGCGTAAGGCGAGAGACAGAGCTTCTACGTTTTGTTCGTGCTCGTGCACGACGCTCGATTTGTTACCAGCAGACGACGCGCTGCAGGCCTCGCCCGTTGCGCGAGCGGCGAGGGAGCATAATCTAGCAGCGCTTGTCCACCGGCCATGACTGGTTATTTTGTTTGCCAATAGATGACGCCAAAAGCGGACGTGCTTTCTTTAGCTGTCGGCTGATGGCGCTGTGGGCAGCCGCCGCAGAGCGCAGGCCACGCGCTCGCGTGTTCCCTTTCATAAAGGACGACAGTGTACGTGGAAGTGCAGCACAAAACGTGGGACGAAATTCTGCTGTGCGTAACGTTTGCGTACAACACTGCCACGCAGGAAACTATACTGTTCATGTCCTTTCGCTTCGTTTAAGCTCGAGATGTCCAAACTATGCTAGACGCCATGATTATGCATGAAGACGCCGACCAGCTCGACCACTTAGCTCCTGACATCGATGAGTACATTCAGCGCGCCGAGGAGGCACGTCAACTAGCCCATGTGCACATAAGACAGCCGCAGTGTACAGGTGCAATAAGGCACAATCTCCACCATCAACAAGTTACCCACGAGCCTGGTGATTAAATTTGCGTTTGCATACACATAAGATGGTGAGGCCTCCGCGAGAAACTTCTGAGGAAGTACTTCGGTCTGCGCACAGTAATAAGGCTTGTAAGCGACATGAACTATGAAGTGATTCCAGACGGAGACCTGCTATCGCCCAAGCGCTGTTTACCGCATGCACAGACTATACATGTCGTCCGCCTCCAGCCTTATTTTACACGGTGATGTTAAGTCTACAGGTGAAACTAACTTTTTTTTTGCTGTCGTCGCGTCGTCCTCCAAAGAACTGCAAAGCTGTTTTTTTTTTGTTGCCGACCACAGAACACATTTTTTTACTGGCGTACATTTCTGTGTGTGTGCCAGCGCGTGTCCTTCTTTGTGTTAGCTAATTTGTGTACTTTCTGTGGAAGTTTTGTGCTTGTGCATTGAGTCGATACTTCATTGGGAAGGGGAATAAAGCCACCTGGTATTTTGAGCCAGCAAACGGTCGGCATCACGCGCCCAGCAGGAACGGCGAAGAAGACGACGAAGTGAAAGATCGCCTGCCAACCGGAGAACCATCCCTTCGAGTCTGGCTACTACTATTGCTGCGTACTCTTGCCTTAGCTCGTGACAATACGAATGGTGTAGGTTGTTGTGCTCTACAACTAAGTGATGTTAACACCGCCTCGTTCATCGTTCCTGGTATCGCAAAACTGTGGTACAATCAGCACATTGCGGCAAAAGGTCACTGAGGCGCTGGATTCACGCCCAGAATGATGGCAAGTGCACTTCATGGTGTGCTTGAAGGGTTCATCGGCCACTAAAATCAAATTATTGTGGCGAACATGAGGCGCCACGATCACAAACCGTGCACTCGACATGTGCAGTCGCTGATGTTATCATAACGCAACATCAGCGCTACAGTGCCACATTCTTCTTCTTTGCATAGTCACAAGACTGCTTACCGGCGTAAACAACTGGGCTAATTCTTACAACCAACAGTGCATAGAGAATACACGCATTAGGTACACGCATCTTTGTGTGAAGCTCGTACTGGCTAGCAGAATACGCAAGGAGCCGTCGCCACTATACGTAGTTAGCTTTGTTCCCTCCAGGCGGCGACTCCGCTCGATATCGCTGCTAATACCAAGCTTCTCATCAAAGTAAAAGTGGCTTCCTTGCTAACTCAGGAGGGCAATGTATCCCCTAGAAATTTATCGGCATACCTGCTGTTTCCATTCTGGTGTATCTTTAGGTAAATTAAGAACACCCACCTTGTGTCGTATTGTGGCACGCGTTTCCAAAGATATCACTGCACCAGTTGTGTCACTGCTCTCGGCGAATGCGCATTTGTCACCACCGATGTAGTGTATCGAAGCACCAGTAGGGTCCTTCCTGTACAGATGATGCCAGCATGTCTGGAAATGGAGTGCGCCGGAACTTTAATGCGGGGCAATAATTTGCTAAACAGTCAGGAGCCCACCCGCCGTGGTTGCTCAGTGGCTGGGTATTAGGCTCCTGAACACGAGGTTGCGAGATGAAACCCTGGCCACGGCGGCTGGATTCCGGCGGCCGCATTTCGGCAACACCCGTGTATTTAGAATTAGGTGCACATAAAAAACCCCAGGCGGTCGAAATTTCCTGGAGTCCTCCACTACGGCGTGCCTTGTAATCAGAAAGTGGTTTTGGCACGTAAAACCCCATAAATTTGTTAAAGTTCGAAACGCAGATGCCGCATGCCACATGTCATTGTTTTATTTATTGCGCTTTTGTAAAATTGCATTTTACATACATGCAGCTTGGACGCAAGTGTTCAGAGAACATGCTACAATATCTTTTAGCGCGCTCACGTCTGAGTGTGATCCAAAGATCCTATGACGGACACATTAAAGGCCGAATTACACTTAATTCGCATGGTATTACCCATGCCTTCCACACACGCGAGGACGTGCGGAAACTGCGGATGTTGCAGGCAAGTGCACACATTTTGTTTGCACTGCTCGTGTGCACACAGAGTAAACCGAAACCTGTGGGTATTGGGGCGACGTATGAAATTTCCTTCACATCCGCTCACGTACGGAAAATCTTGTGGTATAAGTGGAGTTGCTCATAAAGCACCGGCAATACATGCTGCCATGTTGATTCTACCTGTATACTACAAACTACAAGATTGTAGATTTAATAAGTGCGAATGAACGTTGAAGTTACAATAAACTCCGTCAATTTCTTCAATTTTGATTAAAACACGTTGGCAAGCCAGTTGGTTAGAACCCATGGTAGAGTCCATGTTGTTCAAACAGGCAGATGCATCAATGAGAGATTAAAAGAGCATCCATATAACGTGACATGGTAATCTCTGGTCATTTGGGTATTCACTGCCAATATTGTTTCTGCAAGCCCATGTTTGAAAGCACTTCCATTCTGTACAAGGCTCATAGCCGGATGACGAGGGAGATTGTGGAGGCCTACAGATTGCAAACTTAGAGCAAAAGTGCGTAAGCAAGCGTTCGGTGTCGCTATCTGAAAATGAGGTACGATTCCTCGGTTTATCTTTGTGACTATTGCAGTACATGTTATCCCCATGTCTTGCACAGGTGTACGGTTCATCGAAATGCACCACTGAATGTTCTTTCCTGCTGTTACGCTTATTTCCTCTCGCACGGAATATATTTATAGATGCATAGCAAAATAAAATATATAGTTGAAAGTGAAGCGCTGTGTCTGTGTATATGCTGCTTTCTACGTCCTCGTTCAGTCACGCTTATACACTCTATCATTTTTGACGCGTGATGCAAAAAAAGTGCCTTACCTCACGTGCAGGCTGAGTAACACTTATTCAAGGGCACCAAACGTTTTATGCTTATGTCATCGACCAGAGAGGTAACTTTGAACTACTCAACGCCAGGCAAGAATGGCTCATAAAATGACAATGTATTAAGGGACAAGTTTAGAACATCGGCAGTTTTGTGAATATTAAAACGCTTTACAAGTAAATACATCTTGTTTTTGGAAGAACAACAAAGCATGATTTACAAAAGGTTTCGTAATGCAGCATAAGCTTTTAAATATAATTGCATAACTGTAAATAAGCACGTTTTTGAACACATTCGAAACTCTGCGGACAGTATCTGTATTGTACCTAGCGAGAAATTTGCGGACTTTGCCCATGCATAAAGTTGGTTTTAATGGTTGCAATAGAACTTTGACAAGTTAATAAATGCCATTTTTATTTCAACGGAGGTATTGAGAGTTGTCTGTAAAAACACTGATCTCTCGTCATATCAGCTTTCCAGTTAGGACACTGAGGGAGGCTCAGTGCTTTCGCGTACTCACAATAATTAAGTGACTAGTGACATAGTTTCGCCCGTCATGTCTAGCGTTAAATGAATGTTCATACACTCTTACCATTCGAAAATATAATCGCAAGCGTTAGGTTGTCCAAAACATTTTACTACAGTACTTCTGTTTATGAACTAGGTTTGGCTTCTTTGTCCAAGAACTTGATGCATCAGGACGTTATCATACATTCTATCACTCAGATCACCATGGCTTCCACGCGCAAACTCCGTCAGAAGAAACATCCGCATTTCTTTTTTTCTTTTTTGATGAACGTAATTATAAATAGCATTGTTGCCCCAGTATGTAAACAAATTTTCCTTTTGTCACAATATTTATTACGCCAAATCTGGTACGTCAAGTTTAACTTCAGCCCCGATTTAAAAATTCCGGCGTGAGCAATCAACGACGATTGTCAAAAACAGCGATAGCTTGTATTGCACGTTCTATATAAACCACATAAAGAGCAAATCAAGAACAAGCGCGCGACACGTCCATAGAGGGAAGCGGTTTCACAGAGACATGAGAAATATTCATCAAGGATTGCAATACGCTCGTGTGGCACGCCACAAACGGAGGGAATTGTGGCGCGACTGCGCCGCATATCGCTACATCGCGAGAGGCAGCGCGTGGGCAATGCGCGGGCGCAATTTATAACAGCCGGCGCAGACAGACCTACGCTCATGCAGCGCTTTGTTTCCATACAGATGATTGCTACTCTGTCTACATGTGAGAGCCATCGCCGCCGCAAATCGCATCTTGCGCGGCACTACGCTTTTCTTATCGCGTTTTTGCCATACCCTCCTCCTCCAATTTTCTCCTCCCGCTCTCTTCGCTATCACCGTCTTTCATCTGCGCTCCACGTTCGAGCTATCATCCTTTTGCTGTGTTCCTTCGGTAAGTTACGCCGACACCGAGGGTCAACTCCGACGCTTAGCTGGGGCCGCAGATCACTGTGTAGCACGTGCCTCTCCGGTTCGTGCTGTAATAGAGAGTTTTCGCTTTGAGAGATGCGCGGTACGCCACCGTGATACGTCACACGTTAGGCTCGCTCATACGCCTGCCTTATGTATGTACAGCAACGCCGATCAAAACAGGACGTGAAGCTTGGAACGAAAAGCATACCAAAACCTATTGCCGGAGATAGCAGGTAGTCGCGCTTGATTGAAAGGCGACGAGGTCTATGGGGCACAAACAATAAAACCAGAAAGCCTACGGTAAAAAAGAAGTTTGAAAGCGTTATTTAGAATACTGTCATACTGGCAAATATACCGTCTCAAATATTTTTGCAACGCTACAACAACACTTCGGTGCATGTTAAAGAGACCCAGGTGGTCCAAATTTCCGGAGTCCTCCACAACGGCGTGCGTCATAATCAGAAAATGGTTTTGGCATGTAAAACCCCACATATTAATTTTTAACTACAATAATAAATATTTCTTTTTATTTTACAGTGTTTTAGTTTATTCTTGGAGACCCCTACCAGCCAGTCATTTGGCATAAGAGAGATTTGACGTAATTGCGCAAGTTAGCTATTGTGCGGAATGGCGCTGCTCACTTGAACGCGGCGATATCGTCCGTTTTCTTTTTTCTTTGTGTCTTTGTTGAAAGTGTGGCGCGGGCTGCACTTCAAATTTTGCGTGGTCCAGTGCACGGCATTCACTGGCGAAATGTGTGAGTGCAGGCTCTTTGTTATCGTGCAAGTTCACGCTGTGGCATCTGACGCGCTGTGCCTCATGGTGACAATGAATTCGGGACGTACCTGCTAAGAAATGTCGTGCTATGTTCGATCACTCTCTGTAACACAGGCTTTGAGTGTCCGACATGTAGGAGATTTAGTAGGACTGTTGTTTTCGAAACGATAATGTGCGGAAATGTTTTGTCTGATAACTGTTGGACATGAATACATTGTGTCGCACGGAATTGCGAATGATTCTGTGAAAAGGAGTCGCATATGTTGCTGTACGTTGTGATTGTGTGCAGGCCATAATACTCATCCGTTGAAACATATGGTAATTGGGTCAGTTGTATTCGTTCCATTATTCTACACGAATAAAAGTGAAGTTGCTCTTGATATTTCTGTGGCACTCTCCTTTATTTTCATTCTATTTGCTCACCTTCGTAAGGAACCAACTGGTGTAATTGCTGTCAATAGAACCTAATTATGTTAACGTTAAGACATACATAACTCCTGTACTTTAATCATACGCTGGCTCTTCTAGCAGAGGCGCTTCGCAATTAGGCTCACCTAAGCCTCGAAAAAAATAAACTGCTGGCGTGCAACGGTCGAAATGCCGGGCGTTCAAGAAATTAAGACGACCGCACCAAGCAGCGTAAGTTCATGACGTCACTGCCATTTCCGGTGAGGAAGTCATTGTTTCTCTTCCTTTTCATTTTTTTGCTGTTGATCGCCTCACCGATACGCATATAGCGACAGCTGCAACGAGCCGCCATTTTCTTGATATGTGGACTGGAACTTTCGCTACCAGCTTACATATTGCTTGCCTACACCATGGCACTACGTCACGAAGACGCAGAGGTGCTGTCGCCGGGAGTGATTTTCCACGTTATAGACACTCCGCCAGCGAGCCGCCATGCCTACTTGAGGAACCGCTGCGTTTTGCGAGGGTGAGGGCGTTTTTGTTTTCGCGCCATATTCTTTTACAATAAAAGAAATGCAGTATTCGGACGTGTCTCGTTGTGCCGAACGATGCAAGAGGCTCATGTTTTCAGAGGTTTTCTTTTTTGTTTATTAAACCCGCCACAAGAAATGGGCCACTGGCGTAAAAAGCGAAACTTGGATTTCGATATCAGCTCATCTATTATGCGCCAGACATGTTGTAAAGGTTAGGCTTCTATGTTATTTTGCGTGACATTCATTGCTAGCCGACAAGGGTGCTTAGGATTGGTTATAACGTGTCATCAAATTTTCTTACCCCACTCTTGGAAAGCTTTATTAGGATCAGCCCTTAATGTAGGTCGAGGGAGCGGGTGCAGTTCAAAGAACGTTACTTAAACAGGGTAGCTAGTCTGGCACACAACATACGCACGCTGCGCAGTCACAACTGCGTTATAATGGCAATGTGGATGTCATAAGTGCGTCTAAACGTGGTAATGAATTTCCGTGCGTGAAATGATTGTGCAGAACTGCGCAGCTCTGAGGCTCAAGTTCCCCTTGAGTCCTCGGCAATACCAAGCTAACAGGCAGAACGAAGGATAAAAGAGCGAACACGGAGCACAGCGGGAGATTAACGATGGCGGGAGCGAAGAGATCGGCTGGCTTGGTTGGGATCGAGTCCACGACCTCAATCTCAGTAGCGCTATGTCATAATCACGAACCTACTGTGATGGCTAGTGGAGCTTCTTCAAAAAAAAATGGTACTTGCAGTTCATCTCAAATTTTGTTCCATCCACCATTACTAAAACATATATGCTGTTCATGGGCACTTAAATATGAAGAAATGAATCCTTCCCATGAATACCCTAACGCAATCTACAAGGTTCTAGTGTGCAGTTCATGCTGACGTAGTCTATGCGTTTCTGAGCGGTAAATTTCATGCTGAAAGTGGCGTCGTGAAGGCGGGATCACGGTGGCGTCTGTAATCACAACTCACAACAATATTTTACAACCAAGGTGTATAAGGCTAGCTGATTCGTCCGTCCGTCCGCCGGCTGGTCGCCTGTACGCTGAAAACACTTGCTGCGAAACCGCATGCGTATGCTTGAAAAAAAAAGAGAAAAAATGCACGCCATTAGCCAACACAACCTAGATAGCACAAGGCCTGTTTACTCCTATCCATGACCCCGCGCTACCTTACCCAAAATTTTTATTGACAAGGCTGGAGTGATGAAAGCGGTGACGTTAAAATCATTGTCTCTTACTCGGGAGCATCCCCATTTGATTCCATGGCAGTCGGACCACATAGCATGACGTCATGGCTCATAATGAAAATGCCTTATGCTATCTAGATGGTGTTGGATTAGCTATGGCAGTAGGCACGTCGTTACTCTCCATCGCAGCCGAACGCCATGCAGCAGCTTCTTTCCGACTCCGAAATTGGTAGGCCACGTGCTACACGTACTCCAGATGAGCAGGCAGCTTTCAATCAGCAGCGCCGCGAACAGAAACGCGCAACCCTGCACTTAGAGCAGTCTTCCTGCAATCTTGGTGCCGTTTTTACTAATCCACCTTAGCTTACTATTACTGCGAAGGACTGACCACACACGGAACAGCTAGGTGACAGCTAAGCATAGGTGTTGCGCTATGTCTGCGGAAGAGATCGCGTGAAGCGCATAACGGCTCGATAATATGCTGTAACATGAATCTTGTCTATTGCTGACACTCACCGTAGTAAACCAGAAAGCCTTGTGCGATGTGCAAGCAATTCGAGATAAGGTGGTTGCATGCAACTTCGAGAAATCGGCTTCGTTGAATAAGTCGAAGCGCAAGCTTAGTGCCAGGCTGAAGTTGACGTTCGGATTGGGAACCTGCAGTATGGCGCTCACTGCGTCAAACTGAAAAGGGAAAGCAACGAAACGAAGGCCACTCAATCAAGGCACAATCACATTAAAAGGAACAACATGCGCAAGCGCGGAGCTGTGTAGTAGACGTTGGACATACCAAACCGTAAATAGGTCGGGAATCTTATTATCGTTAACTGCCGAATCTTAAAATATAACTGCTGATTTTGCAGGCCTTCTGTCGATATCAGAACCTGAAATTGTTATCGCCACCCAATCAGTGCTAGACTCTGACATTGCACATTTTGAGGTTTTTCCATCGGACTATGTCGCATAGAGAACGGACCGAAATGTGCGCCTATAGTGGTGTTTATTCTAGCTGCAATTGAAAGCGCCCCATCGCATCTATCTGGTGATACATGAGAATCTGTATCGTGCCGGCAATGTTTTTCAAGCGGAAACGTCCTTATTAACAGTTCCTCCTATAGACTACGCAATTTCAACATTGTTGGATCAGCCTTCTAAGGTCACTCTTCGCCCGGTTGTCTGAAACGATAATTCTTGGCGGGAATTTTAATATGCGAGATGTTTAATGGCAAGATCTGTGACCTGTGGATAATAATTGGTGAACTTTCAGTCTGCGTTTTGCGAGCTAATAATCACCTATGTTCTTTTCCAGCTTGCTGATTTTCCTACGCATTTTGGATGTGCAGACGGAAATGTGTTGCACTTTGTTTTTATAACCGGAGAGATATCATAGACTTCAATGCACCAGCACCACGGATTAGTGATTATAATGCAATTGCACTCATTATCAGTTGCAGAGAAATGGGACTTACCGAAATGCGTCCGTGAAAACTACTTTCTTCATGAAAGTGGTAATGAGGAGGACACAACCTCTAATGAGTGATATAGTTCATTACCTATATTTCCCCATTACAGTTACTTTAGTAGGGTCGGCAATCTATGAATAATATTCAGAGATAAACTGTTTTCATTGACATCATATTTTGCTCCGTTTACAGTTGTGAAGATAAGCGCCTAAGTTCGGGGAAGATAAACCTTGCAATAATGAAAATTACCTTCATCAATTCCGATAACATCTTCAGTTTGCAAAATATACTGCAATACAAAAAGAAACACTAGCTTGTACAAAAAGCTAACAAGTATCAGCCGTAAACTTAAAAGCGAATTGAAGGTTCCGAAGAATCCATATCTATCAGCCTTTGCAGATAAACTCAAAACAAATCCCAAACAGATCTGACGGTAGATCAAGGACAACAAAAGGGATGACACTGGCATCCCCGCCATCGCAATGATAGTTAACGTAACGAAAGATGAGAAAAGGAAAGTAGAAGTCTTCAACGAGTATTTTCATTCATTTCGTACATAGCCTTGTAGCATTGCAAAATTGGAGACACCGACACAGTTATCTAAAATGTAAAACATTGCCGTGAGTGAGGTAGGAGCGGCGGCTTCGTTGTATAATCTAAACCATCATATATCTCATGGACCCGATGGTATTTCCCATCATATTGTCACGTACGAGTTTGTGCCGCTGTGGACAAAAGGACGTTGTGAGGTGAAGAGGGGGTTGAAGTCTTTCGCCGATCGGTAAATAACGTTACCCTGACTACTGAGCTACAACCTCGTAACTGTATATTTTGGAAATACATATATATTCTCTCCCCGTAAAAATATTTTCAAACACTGCTCATGACAGACCGTAAGAAAGATGCCTATTAACATTATTTAGAACTCTTCCCGACTTTCTATTTACTTTACTGACAGTCTTTTAGTTTTACATTCTAGTAACATTTCTTTATAGAACGTCAAAATACTTCTTTCTTACCTTTGTATAAAGAATATTTTCCATACACCGTTAAAACTCTGCCTTCTTACTTTTGTGTAAAGCATATTTTAATTACGTCGTTAAAAGACTTCCTTCTTACTTTTGTGTAAAGAAACTTTCTTCCTACACCTTTAAAAGATATATTACTTTTGCACAAAGAATATTGTGAATACACTGTTAACATGTCTTATTCTAACTTTTCTTCAACTAACATATTTATTGCTTCGTCAAAAGGCTTCTGACTTTCGTGAATATATCTTTTACTATACACCATCAAAATATTTTTGCTGAAACATAGATAGAATGGGAAATAACTTGAGCGTTTCTGATAAATTTTGCTGGCACAAAATATTGTCGAAATATGATATAGTCATTAATCAAGCCCTTTATTTTAAATCACAGTTCCAGTCCTTGTCGCGGATGGATTGTTGCCGAACTGCTACTAAATTGTTTAAATAAATATGTTTCTAAACTGTTAGAACTATTCTTCCTAAAGGTTCTACTGGACTAAGTAAGCCTGCGGTGATGTCAGCACATTTAGAGAAAATTAGCATGTGCTGCACCAACCCACCTCTGTGATAATAGCGTAGTGCCTGGCAGGTCGCGCACCTCTTACGCAGCTTTATTCCGGCGTTAAAGCTGTTTAATTAAAGGCAGATTTACGCGCGAGCCACACCACCAGCTTGCCACACGCGTGCGGTCATGCGGAAAACTGCACCTAGCATGGTGTGCTAGTTTCGGCGTAAAGGGGGGCTTTAGTCCGGCAGTAGTCAAGGCAAAGCGGATGCATGGAAATAATGTCACACGCCTCTCTCGCGCATGTGCATAACTTTGGCATTGGTCCGATTCGAGGCAAAGAAGGAGACCACGGCCATCGATATCAGTTCCTTTGCGAGGCCGGCGTGGTACCGCCGTAGCGATGTAGGTGTTTGGTCGTGTATCGTAGCAGCAATCTAGCCATTGTTGCTGCTCTTTATGGTCAGGCCGTGTTGTGGCTGATTTATCGGTACAAGCCAACCAACAGCGTGCTTGCGAAGCCCACGGCGTTTTCTACGTTCAGTGATGTGAACGTTTCTGCATCTTCACTGCCAGCTGTGATGCAGTGCCTTGTGAACTGATTGTGATTTATTGTTGGCACAGCCCGCGTTTTAAACTGCACACTGCTTCAGTACCGAAGAGTTGTTCTTCGAGGTAGCACTGCGCCGAAGTTCTGTCTGTCTCCAAATTATAACAAAAGGTTTGTGCTTTTCCATCATTTTTCATAAATATCATATGTTTGATGTAACTGTCTTATGCCGCATTTTGGCAGGCTGTTACAAGCGTGAACTGTACTGACCTGAAATATTTTAAAAATGATTTTCTTACACCCTCGAACTGCGCCGGGTCATGCTGTTCGCTTGAAGTTGCTATAAACATGAAGTGTACAAACACTACGTTTTGACAGAGGTCATGACTAAAATGTGCGGTAAATAATGTTTGATCATGAGCTCATTCTTCACTACTTCCTGCTCAGGCTGTTCAAAACACGAGAGGCCGTGAAATATTTAGCTTATAGTTTCACGCATGCGAACTTAAATCAATATGACTTTGCTATTATCTTTTTTGTTTTACTTACTTAAAGCACACATCTGAGATGCACAGCTGACTGGTACTCACTCCATTTTTGTTCATGACAAAAAGCCCAGAATCGTACATCGACACGCTAACAAAAAAAAAACACATCCATTATAGCTAAGGCGCAGCTGCAACTAACGCCCAGAATGCTAAAGCAGCTTCTCATAACTTTATTCTCATTTCTGCTGTTGTCAAGTTTGACTGATTTAATGTAATAAACTTCTGATGCAATGATCGCAGCGTTTGCAATTTGTCGCACCTTTATTAACAGTAGCACCTTTCGCACATGGTGTCTTCAGCTGCACAGCACGTTAAGAGCTTATATTATATCAATACTCCAGTAACGTCTCATAAATATCCGTAAGACGGCTGGCGTTAATGGCGACCAAGAATTCAATAGACTAGTTGTGGTTCTGGGCAATATAGGGTAGTATACTGGCTGATTTAAAGCTATAAATTTGAAGGTAAGGTTATCATAAATTATTAAGCAGCGTTCAACACGTGTTCATTCATACACTGTGACTGATTGTGGACATTGGTGCTAGAATATCTAAAGGCAAATGTTGGTAGGAGATATGAAATAATTGACAAAGTAATAGTAAAGCCTGAATGAATGCTTGTGGAGTGCTGGTAGGATGTTGAGAAAATCTACAAACATGCTTCTGTTGAATGTAGGTGGTGAATTGGTGGCCAAGGGCTACTAGGGCGTCTAAAAAAGCACCAGCGAATTGTTAATAGGATGATTATAGACAACGTGCGAACGTGCTTCAATTTAATGAACGTTAATAGGACGTCTAAAAAACTGTTTCTAGACTGTTAGTAGGAAGTTGACAGACAGCCTATGATAATACTTTAATTTATTCAACAATAATGAGGGCAAAAGAAAAGTATTTCTAAACATTTAGCAGGAAGTTGACCGAGAGGATAGGAACATGATTCAAAATAATGCTTGTATTTTGATTCAAATTGCTGGTCAATTGTTTTTACGGCGTTACTGTGGAGTTGTTAGGAAGCCTCAAGACAACGATTTTTATTAACTGTCGGTAGGTTCTATTAGCAATAGCCTCAAGATGGTCTAAAGTGTATGAATAAATTTTTTATAAGGGTCGATACCGCCTGTCTTAGTAATATCATTTAACACATCACTGGAAATTCGAAAGCTGCCCGAATATTGGAAGACAGCCGACGTGACTTCGATATTTTATGAGGGTGATTGTACGCACTTATCAATTGCAAGCCAGTATCATTACTTCCGTTTGCTGTAAAACGCTAGAACAAGTCTTTTACTCTAATCTGATGAAATGTTTTCAAGCAAATAACTTTTGTACCTCAACTCAGCGTGAGTTCCGCTCTGTTTTTTTGTGCTTAACACAACTAACCAAACTTACGCATGACATTGCAGTCATCTTTCACAATGGTGAATAAATTTAGGCACTTTTCGTAGATTTGCGGAAAAAATTTTATGGCAACCTGCACAATCTGCTTTGCCTAAAATTATCATTCCTAGGGATTCCAAAACATATCCTTAACTCAATAAAGAATTATTTACACCTGCACAAACAGTAAGTTGTTTTTAGTGGGTGGCATCACCTCCAATGCACAGGCTACCGCGAGTGCTTCAAGGCTCTGTACTGGGACCACATTTATCTCCAGTTCATATAAATTGCCTGGTCGTAGGCCTTAAATCAACCATTATACGTTATGCCAAAGACTGTGTCATGTATCACCCAGTGAAATGTCATGCCGATAAGTCTGTCGTCCAGGGAGACCTTGAAGAAGTGTCTGTCGGTGAAACCGGCGGCAGATGATTGAATAGCTGCTAGATGTTACCATGGGCACTTTGCAAAAAAAAAAAAATCCCCAGTTCCTATACCATTAATAATATTGCACTCAGTACCACTGAGCTTGTTAAATACCTAGGAATTAGGTTTTCAGAAATGCATGACTGGTTTAATCATAATAACCTAAGTACCGCTAAAGCTTACCGTTTCCTCCACTTTTTCTAACTAAATTTTAAGCATTCTCTGTCTCACAGAAAGCAACCTTCTATTTGACTAGCGTTAGGCCTATTCGAAAATATGCACGCCTACCTTTTCTGGGACCCGTATACTAAAAACTTCTCAGACAAAATCGATCGTGTCCAGAAGGATGCAGCGTGTTTCGTAACAGTAAAGTATAAATTTACTCTCAGAGGATTTGGAATACGGGAAAGATTGGGTTGATAAACTCTTCTTTCACGCAGGAGAATCGTAAGATTTGAATTCCTTTACAATATATACAAAAGTACAACTGGTATTGGCCAGACATTGTTGATTAAAGAGCTGCATTACGTTTCATCTACGATAAGCGACGCTAAAAAATATAGAGCTTATCAGTGACGTACCGACCTGTTTAAATACACATTTTACTCCCCAAGGCAAATAACGATTCAAATTACCTCCCTAATGAAGAGATGGCAGCATCTCGTATTCAAAATGCTATTGAGAGCCATAGTATATCAATTATCTTTTATTCATTTCTGAACATACACTACTGTGTGCGCTGATTTCCCATTTTAGTTGCTCTGGAAGTTATTTTACCCTTTGTAAGTTTCTCTTCCGCTATACTGTCAATTTCAGTACCTAATTGATGTTGCATTTCCTGACGTGTTCTTGCAATATTGAACATTTTTTTTTTCTTTGTGGACCCATCTATTTTAACCCCCTCGCAACAATGCCATACAGGTGACGTACCTGTACCGAATTAATTAATTAATGTAGCCTTCGTGACAGCAGTGGGGTAGCCCAATATATTACAGCGTACGGCACCGAGCGCTCGTCAACTCAAAAGCGATGCTCGAAGCACATGGTCATCGACGGTCGCAAGGGCGTTCCATGAGGATTCATTATTCGGTGCGATGAGAACGAATAGGGACATTTGTGGCGCATTTGAATTATTGTGGCGTTGTGCTTGCGAGGTGCGCTTTATCGTCGTTCAACATGTTCTGCCAAAACTAGCGAATTACGACCGCCTGATAATTGTTTACTTGGCTGTCTTCGTCATGCTGCGCCGGCCGAAGGATTTCGCGTCCTATGATATATGCGACCAACCGTTAACAACCAAAGCTTTCTTGGGCATGCAAAGCAGAATTCAGTCGTACGGCGATGACCCTGCTCTCACCGTTCGAGCAAAAAGTACGACAGAAACGATTCTCGAAACCAGTGCGAAGCACATCTTAAGGGGCCGCAGTGCCTATACGAACCCGGGTGCGGCTTTTCCACACGGAGAGTCGACATCTATGGCGCAAGTGCACAAGGCAGTGCTCTCATGCCGCTCACAACAACACGTGATTGAGAATTATTTTAGCCAACAAAAAGTTCTTTGTCAAGTTGTTGCTCAAATAAAGGAAATAAAGTTTGGAGAAATGATAAAGCACAGAAACTGTGTGTCTGCGTGTCCTGGCTTTACTTCGCACCATGGCAAGGAAGATGCACTTCTGTTTCGTATGCTTGTTCCCATGTGGCGCACTCGCGCGTACATACAGTGAAACAATGTTATTTTCTACAATGTTCAAGCGCGTGATCATGCTCTGTGATCCGCTTGTGTCTGCATCAGTGTTCGTGCAGTACTGACTTTTACCGCTAGTCAGGTGTTCTCATGCATAGCACGCAAAATCTTTGGCTGCGCGAAACAATACAAACGCCACCGCCCGCCCGCGAAACGGTTAGTCGGAGTGCGCCACTCAGCATCAAAGCAAGGAAAAAATAGAAGGCCAGGCCCGTAACTTGTGCATCACGGGATCCTCTAGCTCCAGTATGGGAGAACGCAGGGAAAGAATTTCGCTTCTGCAACCTAGATGGGGGCAAGTGCAGATAGTGTCTTTGTGAGCGGGGAGGCTCCCCTCCAAAATAATGTGTTCGCGGCAATAAAATATTTGTCTCGGCTCTGAAAGAACCACACTTGAAAATTCTTGTAGCATAACACTTCCTAGAGCAGACATAACAACCGCCAGCGTGTAATCAAAACTTGTTATGTGTCCTTGTCTGCCGCCCTTTAACACAAACAACGTTACTGTATTCCTGTTTTAGGGACGCTTGAGTTTGGCTGTTTGAATTCGTGAGGCAGTCACTCCGTTTCATTGCTTGGTTGGTTTGTTCAACGACGGTTGCTCTGACATCGGGTTCTATGCGCTGCGGCTCTCCAAGATATATGGGGTAAAACGAGAGCTCCTCCCTGCCCTCGCCGGAAACAGTGCTTTGGGGGGTGGTCTTGTATTCGCCTGCCGTAACGGGTCCAGGTAGGCGGTCACGTCCCGAATAAGCATCCTGCCTCAGGATAAGACAGCGCCGGATCGTAGGTGTAGGCTTCGGCCAAATATTCGGCCGTATGCACCTGCTGCGCCTCCTGCAAATTTTCAATTCACCACTGTACGGCCCCATCACGCACCTCGATGTCATAGAGGCGGCAGAGGGAGTTTCTGCTCAAACATTCGAGGCACAACTTCCCCACGAAGCTGCTATCGTAAATGGACCTTACTGCCCACATATTCTTTACATTGACGTAGATGTTCATGTTGTCCGTCACGCTTAACGGCAGCGAGCTCACCATCCCCTCCCTGTATGCCGGTATCGTGCGGATTCGCCAAACAATTCCAAATTCATCACCCTGCATGAGACGTTTCACTCCAGCCAACGAGCTTCCAGGCTAACATCAGGCACTCAGTGATCTCGTTGACGGGAGGCATGTACGTGGGCCTCACGTGGTACGAGAATCCGCAGCTTGGAGAGAGGCATGGGACTGGTCGTCCAATTGAGTGCTGCTTGGTCTTGACCAACTGTTCGACGGCCATCTGCTTGGCGTATCGCTGTTCCTCGGACGCACTTCCCTTCTCTTGTTCCTCACGCTGCCTGGAAAGACGCTGCTCCGCTGACACGCGTTGCCTCTCTTCCTACTCGCGTTCCATGGCGTTGGATTTGGGTATCGTGGTCTCGGAGTAGGGCGTAGCAATAAAGGTGTCACGATCCGCCTGGGTTCGTGAACAAGGGAGGGCTCGAGGCACCCTCCGTTAGACAGATGCTGCGTAGCGTGGTGTTGACGAACGATGAGTGACCACCGAGCAGCTGTGCTCGTCGGTGTTTATTGGGTGCGGTGCCCATTGTGGCCTACTCAGCATGGCAGGCCACTGAGCCTGGCGGGCGAAAGAAGATTATGCCTGAGGCGGCATCACATGCTAACCACAGGTTGTGCTTAACTTACACTAACGCTGCGTCCTGAAACGAGTTTCTGGCCTATGTAACTTGGGCATCACATACAGGCTAACCTGGAGGCTAACCTGGCCCATGCCGTCGTCCGAGCTTTCTTGACGGAAGCTGCTTCTTTTACTGGTGAGAATGCGGCTGGGAGGTTGGAGTTTTAAAACAGGAGTTTCATTTACGTGGAAGAAAAACTTATTTAAATACAAAAGCATATCCGTACTGCCCGAAGTACAGAGCACTTTACATTTTAACTCGCAGCGCGTAGCTACATCGGCCTCAGGAGCGTAAGCTACATGTCAGAGCACGCTACACAATTCTGGAAAAACACACAGCACACATAGAGGCTGTCTAAGAAATACCCTGCGTCTTTTCTACGTCACTCGCTAGGGAAACATGCCATGTCATCTTCGGCCAATCGGGAAGATCGAACTGTTCACATTATTCCGCCCATGATATCGCACCAGCCTGCAAGAATGTGAATTTGACGTTGCACCTGTGCTCTTACGTGTGGCGCGATCGTGATGTAATCGGGAGGAAGCAGTCAATGTCGTTGTCTTGGTCTGATGTTCGCGCCCTAACAGCAGTTAGCTATGTGAGGCCCTGATGGTCGTTAACCTTTTCAAGGAATGATCATTTGTAGGCACCTCCAACGGTTGTTTACCTCGTGTCTCGACCCGCTGTCGTTTAAACGCCACAGCATGAATGCTACACTTGTCAGCACTTACATGTTTTCCGGTTTTGTTTTCGGCTAATACGCCAAATGCCAAAATGACCGCGCGGGTCCCGCCAAGCCATCGCTCCGCCTCCTGCCTCACGAGCCTCGCCGCTTCAGTATGCACTGCGTATACCTCGGTCATTTCTGCAAAGTCTTTGCACTCTTACACTACTCTTCCATTTGATACTTTGAATGGTCCATTGTTTTTTCTGCAACTAGAGGCCTGCGAGTTACATAGCGCACCAAGCACAATCAGTTCATTTGAATTTCTGGCGCGAGCACGCGTACCGGCGAATTGAGCAATCCTCCGAGCCAACAACGGCAAGTGAGCGGGTGCGTGATGAATTTGCCCATGGTATAAATCTTTAAAGCACTATATTTATGGGCGCCGCAATATTTCCTCACGTGAACACGCCCGCCATTCAGCGCCCTCTCATCGGTGTTTGCTCGCTTGTAACAAAAGTGCAACGGCGGCAGCAGGCATGGCTCAAACGGCCGATATTTTTGCCACTGTGGGGAGCAGTTGTTAGTGGGTAGGCAATATAAGATTTCAGCCAAATATGCACAGGCAGTCTAAATATACAACTCGAAAATGCCCCTGAACAGTGGAGCCAGTTTCCTGCCCCTGTCGGTGACAGCGCCGCTGTCGAAAATTTCCCTTCACACAGACTGCGAAAAACAGTGCTTTCTTTAAATAATATATGATGCAGGCAAACGATTATAGATTGCGGGCACAAGCTTCATAAACGTTTGTTGCACAGAATGTGTAAAATAAAACGAACCAAGCATTAGCGCTTTATGCAATTTCGAATATGGAGGTACCCAGCGTGGCGATTGCGAGCAGCAACAAGATGAGCGCGTACATCATCATCATCATCATCATCATCATCATCATCATCATCATCATCATCATCATCATCATCATCATATTTTATGCCGACTGCAGAATGAAGGCCTCTCCTTGCGATCTCCAATTACCCCTGTCCTGCGCCAACTGATTCCAACTAGCACCCGCGAATTCTCTAATTTCATCGCACCACCTAATCTTCTGCCGTCCTCTATAGTTTTTCATTTTAAGAAAACTAGAAGAATATGGCATACGAGGTGTCGTTCACTCACTTTTGCAGTCGTATCTCTCCGATCGACAGCAGTGCGTCGTTATAGATGGTCTTACGTCATCATTTCGCCCATTACTGAGTGACGTACTTCAGGGAAGAATTTTGGGTCCCTTTTTATTTAATGTATATGTCAATGACTTACTTTCTATTGATAAATGTACAGATTATGTTTTATACGCAGACGACTCTAGCCTCTTCGTTTCTGCTGATAGCGAGCCAGACTTGTTTTTACACGCCAATAATGTTCTGTCCAATGTGTTTGAGTGGTCCTTATGTAACAGCCTACAAATCAATATAAAAAAAATCAAAGGCCGTTGTTTTTGCCGCAAAGAACAGATCTGTGTCATGCGTCGATATAAACATAGGTTCCCACTCGCTTGATGTAGTACAGGAACACAAAATTTTGGGTGTTGTATCTCGTCAAGCTGTATGTTTACAGCTTTCTTGCCAGGGTGGCCTTCAACACTGTACTTTGTACCTGTTGTAAGTAAACTTGACTTGACTTGAGTTTACTTCTCTTGGTACCGATTCTGCAACCGTAATGTTCCAACGCTTATCCAACCTGCGCATTACTTGATCTGCCGAGCACCATTTCTTTCTCTTAATGTCAATTCGAATATCGCCTATACCCGTTTGCTCTCTGCTACAAACAGCTCTCTGTATGTGTCTCAAGGTTATGCCTAGTATTCTTCGTTCCATCGCTCTTTGTGCGGTCCTCAACTTGTTCTCAAGCTTCTTCGTCAATCTCCAAGTCTCTTCACCATTTGTTAGCACCAGTAAAATGCACTGCTTATACACTTTCCTTTTCAATTATAACAGTAAGCTTCCATGAAGGAGCTTACAATGTCTGCAGTATGCCGTCCAGCCCATGTTTATTCTTGTATGAATATCCTTTTCATGATCAGGGTTCACCGTCATTATATGTCCCAGGTAAATGTACTCCTTCCCAGAGCCTAGAGGCTGACTGGCGATCCTGAACTCTTGTTCTCTTGCCCGGTTATTCATCATTATCTTTGTCTTCTGGATATTATTCTTTAATCCCACTCTTACGCACTCTCTTTTAAGGTGCTCACTCATTTGATAAACGAGAAGAAAGGGGGATAACCGAGAGGCCCGATTTTATTAGTCATATCATAAGAAGTCAACAAGCGCTGACACCAAGGACAACCATAGGGGGAAATTACTTGCGCTTAATAAATGAAATAAAGAAACGATAAATCAATGGAAATGAAAGTGGATGAAAAAACAACTTGCCGCAGGTGGGGAACGATCCAGCAACCTTCGCATTTTGCGTGCGATGCTCTACAAATTGAGGTACCACGGCGCCGTTTAATCGTTCACTTTATTGGGTATTTATGTTTTCTTGTAGAACTCGAGTGTTAGCCAGCGCCACCACTCACAGACCTTGGCGGCGGACGTGGAACATCCTTTCTGCCGCAGGCGTAACGAGAATGTGATCTTTTTGGGTGAAGGCAACTTGTCATTAAACCCACACAAGCTACCTGAAGGCATCAATGTTGCCAAATTCTATACCCTCGTTATGTAAGAAATGAGAAAAAAGGGAGTTAGCTGAGGGGCCCGCTTTTATTAGTCCCATCATAAGAAGCCAACAAACACTGACACCAAGGAGAACACAGGGAAATTACTTGTGTTTAATAAATGAAATAAAGAAATGATAAATTAATGGAAATAAAAGTGGATGAAAAAAACACTTGCCGCAGGTGGGTAAGGATCCCACAACCTTCGCATCGGGATCATTCCCCACCTGCGGCAAGTTTTTTTTCTCATGCACTTTCATTTCAAAAAGACCCCCTATTGTGAACTTTCTCTTTTCTACGTCTCAGCTTTTTGTCAATGCCCTACTTTTGTTCCACCAATCTTCCAATCGCCTCTTACTAATGTCTATTGTAGGCATGCTTACTTCACCCCTGCTCTCGCTGAACTCAAGGGCTTCAAGGAGGCCAGTGGTACCGACAGCAGGCGCCCCCTACCGCGCCTTTCGGAAGCTCTACATCGCGATTACTGCACGTGCGCACACTATTCACGGCGAGTACCTGTGGCCAGTTGCGCGTTAGTTTTAGCGTTCGGTGCTTCTTAAAGCACTGTCCCAGTTCCCATTTTTCAGCTAAGTTTTGTGTGCTGCACTATTAACATGTGCCAGCTTACTGGCTAAAGACGACGAATGTAACAGCCTGACGTTTGTTTTTACATTTCCTATTCTAGTCATCAAAGTGATAGATTTGTAAGTCTCTTATGAACCCGCGCCTGTTGTCGTCGTTAACTGTATGTACCACAATGTCCTTCGGCAATGCACGTATAGGCACGTGCAGGGAATGCCTCTTTGCGACTGGCTCCAGTCACAGTAGTTGGTTCCGACAGTGTAATTATTGTCGTCAGCAGTGATCAAATTCCTCGGAAATAGGTTCGTGATTACGCACAGCACGCATCATAACGTAAGGCGGAAATTCGCACCCATTCTGCCGATTGGTGCGTCTTTGTTCTCCTGTATTTTCCCGCCAAAATGCACATGCCAACGTTAACACTTGTCGCATTCCTCTTGAGAAGAATATTAGCTTTTGCGCTGTAGTCGAAACAATACCTGTCATTACCAAAAAGTACGTGACAGGAAAATGGGTGGGCGCCAAGCGTATAAGCGAAGTATACGGTAAGATCTCTTGAGTAAATTTCGTGTGGACCGCTGAATAGAAAGTGTGTTAGTTTAGAAGTTTTAGCCGTATAGGTGGTCATTGCACTAGCGCGTAAAAAGGACACAGACAGGGATGTGACCACCAACTAGCCCAGCTTTCTGCCTTAAAAGGAGTTTTAACTTGGGTCAAACTCCAACGCGGCCTATTCAAATACATGTAAAACGCAAAGGCGTTTTTCTGAGATAACCCTGGACCGATTTTAATGAAATTAGTTGCATAGGAAAAAAAAGTTGAATTATGGTGACTGTTGAAAGCAGAATCTTGATATAGGGCGTGAATTTTGTTAAAACATTTTCAAAAATTCGACGGTTTGAAAAAAATAGAAGCACCAAGATCACAAATTTATAGCTCTTTATCAAAACAGATATCGCGCTTTTGCAACCGGTATCCATTATACCATAGAAAGCGGACAAGCTAGATATATCTTTTATATTTTACGTATTTTACGTACGAGATACATTGGTTACAAGGGTTCTTCAAAAGCTGTAACTCCATATTAGTAACATTATTGTGATTCATGTGTAACATATTGTCACGTGGTAGTGACGGTGAAGAAAGAAGCAATACGGTGGAATACAAAACGAGCTTTTATTGGGCGAACCTGTGCCCACAAAAACAGGCTACACTTATAGCACAACGATAGCGGCGAACACGGTCGGCGATCGTCGGAAAACTGATCAGCGGGTCAAGTGCGTCGGCTTTTATAGAGCGGTCGTCGAATGTTCCAGACTAATCGTTCGGACCCGCGTGCCTTCCACAAAGTTCTACACCATTCACGTCAGGCGATTAAATCAGATAACATAACGTTCGGCGACAACAGCCAGCGGATAGAAGCATCGATACCTTTCCAGAAACTTCGGATACATGCAAGCGCATCCCGCGCTGTTGGCGCTGTGCGATAAGATTTGTTAGGCGGCGAAACCTGGTCGCCCGATAAATATAAATACACGTGTCAATACCCCCCTCTTAAAAAGCATCGTCCCGATGCTACAAAGAGAGCGAAACGCAAAAGGATACTTATTAAACAGAAGTAACGAAAAGAAACAAAGTCCAAAGGTCAGTTACGCGAAGTCCCAAAGTTCGTTAACGCTGGTGGTATGGCTTTAACCGCACAACGTGGACAATTTCAGGTCGTGAGCGGCGCCGCTGTGACAGCGAGATGCCGTCTGGCACGACCTCGTAGTCCAGTGCACCAATACGTCGGATGATCTTGTACGGTCCGAAATAGCGACGCAAAAGCTTCTCGCTCAGTCCTCGTCGGCGTATAGGGGTCCAAACCCAAACACGGTCACCGGGCTGGTACTCGACAAAGCGTCGTCGGAGGTTGTAGTGTCGGCTGTCGGTCCTCTGCTGGTTCTTGATCCGCAGGCGGGCGAGCTGTCGGGCTTCTTCGGCGCGCTGGAGATAGCTAGCGACGTCAACATTTTCCTCGTCAGTGACGTGCGGCAGCATGGCGTCGAGCGTCGTCGTCGGATTCCTGCCGTAAACCAGCTTGAACGGCGTGATCTGTGTTGTTTCTTGCACCGCCGTGTTATAAGCGAATGTTACGTACGGCAGGACGGCATCCCAGGTCTTGTGTTCGACGTCGACGTACATCGCTAGCATGTCGGCGAGGGTCTTATTCAGCCGCTCCGTAAGACCATTCGTCTGCGGGTGGTAAGCCGTTGTTCTCCTGTGCATTGTCTGACTGTATTTCAGAATGGCTTGGGTGAGCTCCGCTGTAAAGGCCGTTCCTCGGTCGGTGATGAGGACTTCTGGGGCGCCATGTCGCAGCAGGATGTTTTCGACAAAGAATTTCGCCACTTCGGCTGCGCTACCTTTCGGCAGTGCTTTTGTTTCAGCGAAGCGGGTGAGGTAGTCCGTCGCCACGACGATCCACTTATTTCCGGTTATTGACGTCGGAAAGGGCCCCAGCAAGTCCATCCCGATCTGCTGGAATGGTCGGCAAGGAGGCTCGATTGGGTGTAGTAATCCGGCTGGCCTTGTCGGCGGTGTCTTACGTCACTGACAGTCTCGGCATGTTCTGACATAATGGGCGACGTCGGCGGTCAGGCGCGGCCAATAATACTTTTCTTGTATCCTCGATAGTGTCCGGGAAAAACCGAGGTGTCCAGCGGTCGGATCGTCATGTAGGGCATGCAGTACTTCTGGACGAAGTCCTGACGGGACAACAAGAAGGTAGTTGGCGCGGACTGGTGAAAAGTTCTTCTTCACGAGGAGAGTGTTTTGAAGCGTGAAGGAAGATAATCCGCGCTTAAATGCCCTGGGGACAACGTCGGTGTGCCCTTCCAAGTATTCCACCAGGCCTTTTAGCTCCGGGTCTGCCCGTTGCTGTTCAGCGAAGTCTTCGGCGCTTATCATGCCAAGGAAGGCGTCGTCATCTTCATCTTGCGGCGGCGGGTCAACGGGGGCGCGTGATAGGCAATCGGCATCGGAGTGTTTTCGTCCGGACTTGTAGGTTACAGTGATGTCGTATTCTTGTAGTCTGAGGCTCCATCGTGCCAGTCGTCCTGAAGGATCCTTTATATTCGCTAGCCAACACAACGCGTGATGGTCACTGACGACTTTGAATGGCCTGCCATAAAGATAAGGGCGAAATTTAGCTGTAGCCCAAACGATGGCGAGGCATTCTTTTTCGGTCGTAGAATAGTTGCCTTCCGCTTTTGACAGCGACCGGCTAGCGTAAGATATCACCTGTTCGACTCCGTTTTTCCTCTGGACTAGAACGGCACCGAGGCCTAGGCTACTGGCGTCAGTATGGATTTCTGTATCGGCGTACTCGTCGAAGTGCGCAAGTACCGGCGGCGACTGCATGCGTCGTTTGAGTTCTTCAAATGCGTCGGCCTGCGGCGTTTCCCACTTGAACTCAACATCACATTTAGTTAGATGTGTCAACGGCTCGGCGATGCGTGAAAAGTCCTTGACAAAGCGCCTGTAGTAGGCACACATGCCAAGGAATCTACGCACTGCCTTCTTGTCGGTGGGCTGCGGGAACTTTGCGATGGCAGCTGTTTTCTGGGGGTCGGGGCGTACTCCGGATTTACTGATGACGTGGCCTAGGAATAGAAGCTCGTCGTAAGCGAAGCGGCATTTTTCTGGCTTCAGAGTGAGCCCTGATGACTTGATGGCCTCTAGTACTGTGGCAAGCCGCCTAAGGTGATCGTCGAAATTTCCGGCGAATACAACGACGTCATCCAAGTAAACGAGACAGGTCTGCCATTTCAATCCCGCTAAAACCGTGTCCATCACGCGCTGGAACGTTGCAGGCGCCGAGCACAGTCCAAATGGCATAACCTTGAACTCGTAGAGGCCGTCTGGGGCGATGAAGGCGGTCTTTTCGCGGTCTCTTTCGTCGACTTCTATTTGCCAATAGCCAGACTTGAGGTCCATCGAGGAGAAGTACTTAGCGTTGCAGAGCCGATCCAATGCGTCGTCTAACCGTGGAAGGGGGTATACGTCCTTCTTCGTGATCTTGTTCAGACGACGATAATCGACGCAGAAACGTAGGGTTCCGTCCTTTTTCTTCACCAGGACAACAGGGGATGCCCACGGGCTTTTCGACGGCTGGATGATGTCGTCGCGCAGCATTTCGTCGACTTGTTCTCTTATAGCTTCGCGTTCTCGCGTCGAAACTCGGTAAGGGCTCTGGCGGAGTGGTCGAGCGCACTCTTCGGTTATTATGCGATGCTTTGCGACTGGGGTTTGTCGAATCCTCGATGACGTCGAAAAGCAGTCTTTGTAGCGTCGAAGGAGACTTCTGAGCTGTTGCTTCTTAATCACGGGGAGACTTGGATTTATGTCGAAGTCTGGCTCGGGAACTACGGTCGTCGGGGTAGATGCAACAGAATCCGAGAGGACAAACGCATCGCTGGTTTCCTGAAATTCCTCGATGTATGCGATCGTCGTGCCCTTGTTGATGTGCTTGAACTCCGGGCTGAAGTTTGTCAGCAACACTTCAGTTTTCCCTCCATGCAGTCGAGCGATCCCTCTTGCGACGCAAATTTCACGGTCTAGCAGGAGGCGTTGGTCGCCTTCGATGACACCTTCTACGTCAGCGGGTGTTTCGGTGCTGACTGAAAGAACAATGCTGCAGCGAGGCGGGATGCTCACTTTATCTTCAAGCACACTCAAGGCGTGGTGACTACGAGGGCTCTCCGGCGGTATCGCTTTATCTTCCGACAGCGTTATTGACTTCGACTTCAGGTCGATGACTGCGCCGTGTTGGTTCAGGAAGTCCATACCGAGAATGACATCTCGTGAACACTGTTGGAGGATAACGAAGGTGGCAGGGTAAGTCCGGTCATGAACGGTTAATCTTGCCGTGCAGATTCCAGTCGGCGTAATGAGGTGTCCTCCAGCGGTCCGAATTTGGGGGCCTTCCCATGCAGTTTTAACTTTCTTCAAATGGGCGGCGATATGTCCGCTCATTACGGAGTAATCAGCCCCTGTGTCCACTAAGGCGGTAACTGCGTGGCCGTCGAGAAGCACGTCGAGGTCGGTGGTTCTTTGTCTGGAGTTGCAGTTAGGTCGTGGCGTCGGATCACGGCTGCGTCGTGTTGAACTGAAGTTAGAACGTCGCGTCGTCAAGTCGTCGTTCGTCGGTGTAGTCTTGCTTTCTTGACTTCGTCGTGACGGCGGCGTGTCGTTATGTCGTCGAGATTGTTTCGTCGTCGTCTTCGTCGGCGGCGGAGGATCTTCGTCAGTTCGACGAACAGCAACCGCACCTCCATCAGTTGCTGCTTTTAGTTTTCCGGATATGGGCTTGCTGACCGGCCCCGGGCTGGGCCAGTGTATGGTCGGCGCTGCGGCGACAGGTAGCGGCCTGGTGACGGCGAACGGGAAGCACGTCGATGGCTCCACCGAGTGGCGGTGAGGTAGTCGGCGATATCGCGAGGTCGTTCGCCAATCTGTGGCCGCGGCGCGTTAACGGCGAAACCTCGCAGTCCCATCTCCCGGTATGGGCATCGGCGGTACACATGGCCGGCTTCCCCGCAGTGGTAGCAAAGCGGGCGGTGGTCAGGAGCGCGCCAAACGTCTGTCTTCCTCGGGTAGGTGCGCTGGGCGACGGGTGGTCGTGCTGGCGGCGGCGGCGGACGACGAAACTGCGGCGTGACAGGGCCCTGGCGCGGTCGTGGAGGGGGGCCTTGACGGCGTGCGACGGCGGCGTAGGTCATTGCTTGCGGCTTGGGCTGCGGCGATTCAGGGGCTACTCCAAGTTGCTATTGGAGTTCCTCACGCACGGCATCGGCAATCGAAGCCACTTGAGGCTGTGATGATGGGAACAGCTTTTGTAGCTCCTCCCGCACGACAGCTCGGATAGTCTCGCGTAGGTCGTCGGTGGCCAGTGACTGAAGTCCGGCGTAGTTTGTCGCGTTCGTGCGGCGGTCGAATTGCCGGTTTCGCATCTCGAGTGTCTTCTCGATGCTGGTGGCCTCGCGAAGAAACTCGTCGACGGTCTTCGGTGGGCTTCGTACCATCCCGGCAAAAAGTTCCTCCTTCACACCACGCATGAGTAGGCGAACTTTCTTTTCCTCGGGCATTTCAGGGTCGGCGTGGCGGAAGAGACGGCTCATTTCTTCCGTGTAGATCGCGGTCGTCTCATTAGGTAGCTGCACCCGGGTTTCTAGTAACGCTTGGGCTCGTTCTCGGCGTACGACGCTTGCGAATGTCTTCAGGAAGCCGCTTCGGAAAAGTTCCCAGGTTGTTAAGGTGGCTTCTCGGTTTTCGAACCACGTCCTGGCCGCGTCTTCCAAAGCGAAGAACACATATCGCAATTTGTCGTCGCTGTTCCAGTTGTTAAAGGTAGCGACTCTTTCGTACGTCTCAAGCCAGCTTTCCGGGCCCTCGAAAGTTGAACCACGGAACGTCGGAGGCTCCCTGGGCTGCTGCAGCACGACGGGTGACGTTGGTGCTGCCATTGGGGTGGACTTGGTGGCCATCCTTCCAGTCGTCTCGGGCAAAAGTCCGTGCTCTGGGGGCAGTCCTTGCAGCCTGCGGCTACCTCGCTGGTTCTTATCGACGTTGGTGTCTTCCGAGTGAGGGCTTGGGTCACGGCTTTGTGGGGGCGTCCGGTGCATGAACGCAAAGCACCTCCACCAGATGTCACGTGGTAGTGACGGTGAAGAAAGAAGCAATACGGTGGAATACAAAACGAGCTTTTATTGGGCGAACCTGTGCCCACAAAAACAGGCTACACTTATAGCACAACGATAGCGGCGAACACGGTCGGCGATCGTCGGAAAACTGATCAGCGGGTCAAGTGCGTCGGCTTTTATAGAGCGGTCGTCGAATGTTCCAGACTAATCGTTCGGACCCGCGTGCCTTCCACAAAGTTCTACACCATTCGCGTCAGGCGATTAAATCAGATAACATAACGTTCGGCGACAACAGCCAGCGGATAGAAGCATCGATACCTTTCCAGAAACTTCGGATACATGCAAGCGCATCCCGCGCTGTTGGCGCTGTGCGATAAGATTTGTTAGGCGGCGAAACCTGGTCGCCCGATAAATATAAATACACGTGTCAATATAAATTTTTTCCGCTTTATAAGCACTATTAGATGCAATTCACATAATTGTGGTATCATTTTTCGTTGCTGAATTAGAGAATTCTAAACTTGATAGTTTCCTTTTCTGGAGATTCTCGAATTTCGCCAGAGTTTAAACAAAAATTTACCACCTAAATTAAAAACTCGAAAGAAACAGTCAATAGATTTTATGTTTTTATTTTAAATGCGAAAAAACTCCTCAAATTTGGTGTTGTGGCTGCCGAGAAAAAAATCATTCTTCTTTTACATGTAATAAGACCGGTGTACCCAAGATAAAGCTTCCTCTTAAGCTTTATTTCGATTTAGTTGCTTCTGTTACTCAAGATTAAACAGATCTGCGACATTTTGTAACTTCTACTAGTTTTGAAGATGTTCATTGCATTTGAATTAATCTCTTCAGTCCTGATATTCACGCAGAAAACGTTTTTTTTATTTTGGTTTGTTTTGTTATGCAGTGAAACCAATCAGCTCGATTACGTCGAACCTAATACGCGCACCCAATGAACGAAGTGAGACTCTATCCTGCTTCAAAATGTTCTCAGCCCCTGATGGGAGTTCTCACTTTCGGCAACCTAACATAAATGTCATCGCGATCGCGTGTAACGCATTTCTCCGAATGCCCCGACTCAACCTATGACGGATGTGAGAGCAGCGTCGTTTTTTCCATATCTATCTGTATCTCTAGCACTACAGCAACCCTCGCTTATGTGCACTTGTATAGACCAAAGTTTTTGAAAAAATAAACTTCAATATTTCTGAGTAACACCACTAACTCATATAAGTTACACCACGCATCAATGAAACGAAAACTAAATAGGACAGCAAATGGCAACAAGACACCGTAGGAACTTTGCGTAAGCAGCCAATAAAATGTAGAAACACCATCGGCTGCGCAAAGCCGCAGGTTGCAAGGCCGCTGCCTTTGGATATCCGCAGGTCAAAATGTAGCTGAAGCAGCCGCAGAGTACCTACTCGGCTTATTTAGAGGAGGAGGAGGAGGAGGAAGTAAACTTTATTACTCTAGAAAGAGTAATTCAGCGGTCGTGCCGGATGTCTTGACCTTCTTGGTTGATGAAGATCTCCGGCCTGCATGGTTGGCGCCCCTATTCCAGGGCACCACTGAGCGTGGCTGCTCGTCGGGCATGATCCACCAGCTTCCGTTGTTAATGAAACTTTCTTAGGCGAACGTTTTATTAAAGACCTGATCTAATCACTGTTCCAGCAGTCATAGCGCCGTACCCACAGTTTCTTTCAGTAGACCGTTTCCTGTTTCCTGAGTGTTCTAAAATTACTCCTCACTATATGTGTATTCTTATGGATTTCCTATAACAATGAACATTGGCAAGCTTTCGCTAGATGCCAATACTAACCAGTGCTACCGAGATAAAGTAAAATGGCATATATCGTAATGGAAAAGCTAGTGCTGCCAACTGGTTGCAGAGGGCGACAGAAACACCGTGACACTATGGCCTCCGAGAGAGGGTGGTGAGACCGATGGTCCGAGGAAGGTCACGATGGGTGAATTGTGACCATGTTTCCGCCCACAGACACAGACAGAGCGGCTATTTACAGGCTATTTACACTGGAGCCAGGTAGCGAGGCCGAGACTCGCCCGCGCCAAGCGTACCGACGAACTTCATCCTCGTTCTCACGGCGGCTCGTTTCTTGAGTATCGCTCGATGATATCGTAATACTACCCCCCGGCGGCAAATGCACCGTCACGGTGCTGTTAAATATCCAAGGCGCGTGGAGAGTTGTAGGGCTTGAGTCGGGCGACGTGGACAATGTCACTGGTTGTCACAGTGGAGGAAGTGGCGGGCGTGGCTAGAACGATTTCATAGGTGACATCGCTCACTTTGCGGAGCACGCGATATGGACCTGTTTAACAAGAAAGGAGTTTTTCACATAGGCCATCTTTACGGGAAGCTGACCAAACCAACACGAGGCTGCCGGGCACAAAATGGTCATCACGGTGATGGAGGTCGTAGCATTGCTTCTGCTTGTCTTGAGACACTTGTAGACGAGCGTGCGCAATTTGGCGAGCGTATTCAGCATGGGCGATTGCATCACGGGCATAAGCGCTAGTTGATGCTGTGGTGGGCGGAAGCACAGTGTCCTGTGGTAGCGTTGTTTTGCGGCCATACAAGAGGTAAAACGGGGAAATCCAGCAGTTTCGAGACGGGAAGAGTTGCATGCAAAGGTAATGTAAGGTAGAGCCAGGTCCCAGTCACGGTGGTCGTCGGAAACATATTTGGATAGCATGTGTCTAACGGCGGCCGCATTCCGACGGCGGCGAAATGCGAAAACACCCGTGTGCTTAGATTTAGGTGCACGTTAAAGAACCCCAGGTGGTCGAAATTTCCGGAGTCCTCCACTACGGCGTGCCTCATAATCAGAAAGTGGTTTTGGCACGTAAAACCGCAGAATTTAATTTTATTTAGCATGTGTGTAAGGGTGTGGTTCAAGCGCTCCGTGCGGCCGTTCGTTTGGGGATGGTAGGAGGTGGTAAATTTATGCCGTATTGTGTAGGCACGCAGGATGTCGTCGATGACTTTGGCCAAAAACGTACGGTCATGGTCTTTTAGCAATTGACGTGGAGCACCATGCATCAAAATAATATCATGTAGGAGGAAGTTTCCAACATCAGTTGCGCAACTGGTCGGAAGAGCAGGGGTTACGGCGTAGTGGTTCCCGTAGACCACTGCAACTGCAACCCACTGGTTCCCTGATGTAGATTGCGGAAATGGGCCCAGAAGGTCTAAGCCGACACGATGAAAGGGCTCGGCAGGAATGTCGAGCGGCTGCAGGCAACCACCGGGGAACTGGGAAAGCTTCTTGCGTCTTTGGCAAACTTCACAAGCGGTGGCGTAACGTCATACGGAACGGGCAAGACCCGGCCAGGAAAAACGGCGACGTACACGGTCATAGGTTCGAGATGCGCCGAGATGTCCTGCCGTTGGTGTATAGTGGAGCTCTTCTATAACGGTGGAGCGGAGGTGTTTAGGTATTACAAGTAGGAATTTAGAGCCGTCCGGATGAAAGTTACGACGGTACAGAGTACCGTCGCGGTGGACGAAGAGGCGTAGAGTATCATCGGCCGGAGAGTGCTCAAAACGGTCGATTAGTGCTCTGATGTAGGCGTCATGGCGTTGCTCGTCGGCGAAATGAAGCAGCTGTGATACAGAGAATACGCAAGAAGCACTGGCAAGATTAGAGGAGTCAGAGTCGTTAACAGGGTAACGCGACAAGCTGTCAGCGTCTTGGTGCGGGCGGCCAGACTTGTACACCACCGAATATAAAAATTCTTGTAGCCTCAAAGCCCATCGACCAAGCCGGCCTGTAGGATCTTTTAGCGAAGAAAGCCAGCAGAGAGCATGATGGTCAGTGACTGCGGAAAAAGGGCGACCGTATGGGTAAAGACGGAACTTCGCAATCGCAAGACTACAGCAAGGCATTCTCGTTCCGTAATGGAATAGTTGCGCTCCGATGATGTGAGGAGGCGGCTCGCATAAGGAATATTGCGATCCTGGCCACGCTGAGGCTGGGCTAACACGGCACCTACGCCATGACCGCTGGCATCTGTACGCAATTCTCTAGGGGCATCAGGGTCGAAGTGGGCGAGAATGGGTGGTGAGGAGAGAAGAGTAACGAGACGACAGGAGGCGGTGGCTTCTGCGGTACCCCACGAGAATTTCACGCCTTTCTTCAAACGATTTTCAAATTGCCGCAAAATCTTGAATAAAACGACGAAAGTACGAGCATAGCCATACAAAACTTCGAATGTCTGCGGCTGTCTTTCGAACCGGAAACTCTCTAACAGCGCTAGTTTTGTAGGGATCAGGCTGTACTCCGGAAGCGTCAACGAGATGGCCCAGACGAGTAATTTGCCGGTGGCCAAAACGACATTTGGACGAGTTAGGTTGCAGCTTCGCCTTTCGAAATACATCACGTATAGTTGTGAAACGTTAAAGATGAGTGTCGAACGTTGGCGAGAAGACGATGACGTCGTCGAGGTAACAGAGAGATGTGGAGGATTTGAAACCTTGGAGCGAGGAGTCCATCATAGGCTCGAAGGTGGCAGGGGCGTTGCATAATCAAAACGGCATTACTTTAAATTGGTATAGGCCATGAGATGTTATGAACGCGGTTTGGTCTCGGTTCATATCGTCAACAGCTATCTGACAGTATCCCGAACGAAGATCAATAGACGAGAAATAGCTGGAACCGTCCAGGCAGTCAAAGGCGTCGTCTATACGTGGGAGCGGGTAGAGTTCTTTCTTAGTAATGTTGTTCAGATGACGGTAGTCTACACAGAAGCGCCACGTGCCGTCCTTCTTTTATGCGAAGCATATTACTAGAGCTCAACCCAGCTCCTTAGGCGCGGCGGTGTCGCCTTCAATGACCTTTGACCCCATGCCATACCACGTGACACCGTGACGTCACGACAGAGGAGAAACGGGGCTCCAACTCGCGCCGTCGCTCGCGGCGTCGCCCTCAAGGCTGACCACGTGACACCGCGACGTCGCGACAGAGGAGAAACGGGGCTCCAACTCGCGCCGTCGCTCGCGGCGTCGCCCTCAAGGCTGACCACGTGACACCGTGACGTCGCGACAGAGGAGAAACGGGGCTCCAACTCGCGCCGTCGCTCGCGGCGTCGCGGCGGTATATAAGCAGCTGCGCTTGTTTCTCGGTGGCTTTGGCTCAACTCTTGCAAGATGAGCTGAGTGGGAATTGAACCAGGGTCTCCGGAGTGTGAGACGGAGACGCTACCAATGAGCCACGAGTACGATGCTTCAAAGCGGTACAAAAGCGCCTCTAGTGAATGCGGTGTTGCCTTAGAAACGAGCTGTTTCTAAGGCTCAGGCGTGCGTCGCTTGCTCAGGCGCACATTTCGTTGCCGCGCCGAACGCTGCGCTGCTCGACGCTCACCGCGTCCAATGCGGGGCGCGTAGTCGCTGCGCCGTAGCCCATTGTCTTACACCCCTTGGCGGGTCAACGGGAACGCTGTCGCGTTCCACTCTTGAAGGCGAAGCAGAGTAACGCATGAGTTGTTTCTTCGTCTAGCCGAACCAAATATAGCCAAGCAACAGCAGTTCACCAGGCTGAACAGTGGTTCAACAACTAAAATAAAGGCTAGTATGCTTCGCATCCTGGGCTTAACCTTAGCTAAGCCACAGCCATTTTTTAACCAACACCACAGATGACGCCAAGGGACTCGAAGAAGGCTCAATGATGTTTTTCGCGATCATTTTGATTAGTTCGTTTTGAATTACTCGGCATTCCGACGGAGACACTCGATACGATCGTCGGTGAATAGGCGTAGCGTCGCCAGTAAGAATCCGATGCTTGACCGCGAGCGTCTGGCCTAAAGGGCGATCGTCGATGTCGAAAATATCTCGGTAGGACGATAATACTTGACAAAGCTCTTCAGCCTGCGCCGAGGACAGGTCCGTCGCAACCATTTTCTTTATGTTGGGATTGGCACCCGAGGCTGGCGCGAGGGGCCTGCTAAGCTCGCGAGAACCATCGGTCGATAACGCTGCCACTTATTGGTCGCCGAGGCAATCAACGATGGCAAGGCAAATTCCTTGCGGTAGAATTTGCTTTGCCAATCCAAAGTTACAGACAGGCATGCGAGTGCGGTGCCCAGTAATATTAAGTATACTGTGAGGCACTGTAACGTCATGCCTTATTGGAATGTCGGGCAGAGGAGTGACGAGGTACTCGCCATCAGGAACTGGTGGGAAAGACAACAGTTCAATGTAGGCTTTTGACTTTGGCTGCAAGCGAAGAAAGCCGGTGGGACGTAAGCGGTAGTGGGGTGCGTCAGAAGGTTCTGCGAGCATCGGCAACTAAAGGCGAAGGGTACTGGAAGAGCAGTCAATAAGAGCAGAATGTGCGGAAAGAAAATCGAGGCAGAGAATGAGGTCGTGGGCAATGAGCAATTACGGTGAAGAGGGCAGGAGTGTTGCGGCCGGCGATGCTGACGCGTGCCGTACACATGCCGATGATAGGCACAGTACCGCCATCCGCAACACGGACGACACGTGCCGACGCCGGGGTGAGGAGCTTGTTCAGTCGTCGTCGGAAGGCAGCACTCATAATTGAAAGATGTGCGCCTGTATCGATGGGTGCCGTGACAGGATAGCCGTCAACGTCAACGACAAGAAGGTTTTTGTTCGTGGATAACGTGAGCAAAGGATTTGAGGCCAGGGTTGACAACGCAGCTTCACCTCCAGAAGCTGCAGTGCCTAGTTTTCCGGCTGGATCCGGGAGGCGATAGGCGGCGAAGAGAAGCGACGGGGTTGGGGCGAACGAGACTGACGTCGTCGAGGTGAGGGCGAGCGGCTGTATCGAAGGTTCGTAACAGGAGCACCAGCGGCAGTGGATTCATGGCGGGTGGTCTGGGGAAGTGTAGGTCGAAAGGTGGGGGAATAAGCGGCGGTGTATGTCCGAGGAGGTGGTGGCCATCGGTTGCGGCAGTGACGAGCGACGTGGCCGAAACGACAGCAGTGGAAGCAGATCGGCCGGTCATCAGGGGTACGCCAATTGGACGGGTTGCGGCGAGATGTGGCGGAAAAGGACTGCCGAGGACGAGGAGGGCCGCTAGAGAACTGGGGAACGCTGGGTGGAGACGTGTAACACACGGAGTTCAGACCCATGTTATCAAATTCCTGTCGGACGACGGCCTGGCTCATCGCAATGGTGGTTGCTGGCGGATCGGGAGGCATCGTGGAGAAAGCTGGCGAACAGATGGCTTCGAGTTCGCGGCGAACAAAACGGGTGACGTCGTCACAGGTGGTGGTGTGACGTTGTCGACCCTAACATGTCGACGTAGCAGCAGTGTAGGGTAGCCGCGTGATGTGGTGTGTAACACGGCGGCTCTTAGCTTGTTCAAGGCGACGGCATTCTATGATGATGGCGTTGATAGTCAAGACGTTGCCGAAAACAAGCGAATTGAAAGCGCCGTCGGCGATGTTTTTTAGAATATGTGACACTTTATCGGCTTCGGACATAGATAGCATCGTCAGCTTTGCGGCATAGAGCTAAGACGTCGAGGATCTAGGAAACGTACGTCTCCGTTCATGACTGAACACGAGACGCAAGAGCCTTTCTCGCGGCAGCCTTGTGCCCAATGGCGTCGCCGAACAGGTCCCGTAGCTTCTCTTTGAAATAATCCCAACTGGTTATCTCGTCGTCATGCGTTTTGTGTTCACACGCGTGGGGTGCCACCGAGATAAAAGATGAGATTGGCGAGCATAATCGTTGGGTCCCACCTGTTATTGCCACTGGCCTGTTTATAGAGTTTGATCCAGTCGTCAACATCCTGGCCCTCTAGGCCAGAGAACACACCTGGGTCGCGATGTGGGGCTACCGTGACGATTGGAGCAGTGGGACAAACCGAAGCCGTTGCAGAGGTGGGCGCGTCACCGGGAGGCATGGTGACAAGCTCGGTGTGCCGACCATTTCTGAGTTCCGTGGAGAAGATAGGGATCGCTGATCTCCACAAGAATGTTGCGTGTGGAAAGACACAGACAGAAGAGGCCATTTACAGGCTATTCACACTGGAGCCAGGCAGCCAGGCCGGCACTCGCTCGCGCCAAGCGCACCTACAAACTTCATCCTCGTTCTGGCGGCGGCTCGTTTCGTGAGCATCCCACAATGATATCGTAATATATATGTATATATATATATATATATATATATATATATATATATATATATATATATATATATATATATAATATAGCGAACATGTTTAATGGAAGGTTGTTCAGGATATCCTGAAGAACACTTCACGGCACGTGAAACCCACTTGTCGATACCGTAGGGCTTATATTATGCGAAGCATATTACTAGAGCTCAAACCAGCTCCTCAGGCGCGGCGGTGTCGCCTTCAAAACCACGTGACACCGTGACGTCACGACAGAGAAGAAACGGGGCTCCAACTCGCGCCATCGCTTTCAAGGCTGACCACGTGACACCGTGACGCCACGACAGAGAAGATACGGTGCTCCAACTCGCGCCGTCCCTCGCGGCGTCGCGGCGGTATATAAGCAGCTGCGCTTGCCTCTGCTAGACACTCACGAGGTGAGATGCCTCCTGGAGACTCAGCTGCTCGTTGGAATGAGAAGCGAAGGTTGCGGCGTGCTACAGAGACTGTTTCTAGGTGGCCTTGCTATGGCGCAGCGACTACGCGCCCTGCATCGGACGCGGTGAGCGTCGAGCAACGCAGCGTTCGGCGCGACAACGAAATGTGCGCCTGAGCAAGCGCCGCACGCCTGAGCCGACGCCGACGACACCGGCTTTTCTGCGACACGAGCTCCTTAACTCTGTCGCGTTAAAATAAAGGCTAGTATGCTTCGCATCCTGGGCTTAACCTTAGCTAAGCCACAGCCATTTTTGCATTCGATTTTATTGGTAAGGTAAGCGGCTGGTGAACTCTAGGACTATTTGGCGTCCACACGCTCCCCTGATAATGTACCAGGGCAATTTACTGCAGGGCAGTTTGTTGCCCGATTTGGTCCGTGAGGCTTAATAAATATATGTATGCTGCCTTTTCTTTTCAATAAGTTATAAAACATAAAACTGTACCTCCCTGTAATTTTACCACGTCCATCTTACGCCTCCTTAGTGATATACCGAAATTGCAATTCCGAGTGGTCGCCTAGCTAGGCTAGGGACTTCGGAGAGGTGCCTCACAAACTTCGAAGCTGAATGCCAAGCAGCGAGGCCAAAAACGTAATTTCCACCTACCATATTTGGCTGGCCGAGATCAGGGAGGCAGGTGGCGTCCCAAGCGGAAGATGGGTAGACTTCAGGCATATTTTCATCAGTGATGGTCAGGATGATTACAAGTCCGATGTCCATGACGCTGCAAACAAATGCGGGCTTTCACCTCTTGGGCTCTAATGCAGTATTGCTGTGGCGACGATGCGAAATAATAGAAGCACAGGAATTCAAGAACTTCACTATGACTATTGTACTATACCCAGGGTTAGCCACCTTGACTTCGTGAGAAAGTAATTGCTGGACACATGGCACCCTACACTCCAAGAAAATATATTCATTAGTGCTTTCCTTTAATAAAACAACTATCCGAGTGAGTAGACATAGGTACCGCTTGTTGTTTCACTGCGTAAATTGGTAGAGAACAAAGGCGGCCAGTGGCACATTACTAATGTTAGTACAGGTGGGGCTGCATAGAAGCCGATTTCTTATATCTATGCCGTCCTCTTTATGAACGATTCGGCAGCGCGTCAAGGGCAGCAACATACTACTACCAATCCCATGAATGTACTCCCAATCTTTGTTGATGTTAAAAGTAAACACATTTAACCTGTGCGTGTCAGAGTGCTGAAAGCAATAGGGCAAGGAAAACTGCAACAAAATGCTTTTGTTTCAAAGAGCAATGCGTAGCTCTGAATATTTTGTATTTCAAAGCAAGAAGAAAAAAAAAAGCTAAATATACACCATAAAATAATATTTAAGATGTATTTGTCAAACTAAAAGAATCTTTAAACATTGCTTGTGGCACAGAGAAGAATTCTATTTCATGAACTGCATGACTCAAAGATGCGGATAAAACTTACAGGAAAAAAGGAAATTCACAATTGACGAATTCCAAATTTTCAGTAATTAGCATTTTATAAAACTAGCCTGCAGCGCATATAGCAGTTTGCGAATTGTAGTCAGTAAATGTGCAGTGCGTGCCTTCTTAGAACGAGCCCAAAGAATGATACTAGTTTAGATATGTGCTCCTTGAACGTTGCGGTAATAAGGCATTGTTCCACTTACTTCAACAAAACGCTGTTTCGTTCGTTCAATATCAAAAGCATAACTGATGCCTGTGTAGTTTGTGACGCATCGGGAATTAATATATTATATAATATATATTATTTCCCAATCAGAACGCCTTGTGAAATCACCCGCTACATATCGGAAACTCGAACACGTGCAGTAAGTTGTTTGAAACTGAATACGCAAAATTTTTGTGGTTATTCATATTTGCATTTTAATGCCTTGTCCGGCTAATTTACGTCCCTTAGAGTAATGCAGCTGAAGACGTAGAATTCAGATAACTGCCAAAGATGGTTTTTAAAAAAATATTTAGAAGTGAAGGAAAGCACCTGTTATGTCCATAACAATTGCTTATATCATACACGCACGTACGCACATACGCACTTTAGAACAGCATCCAAAGAGATATGAAACAAGGTGAATATGACATACCTGTTAAGTGTGGTCAGGTACTGCACATAAGTATCACGTATGACACTGCTGCTAGGCTTGAAAGCATAGAAGTTTTTGATGGCACTTGCAGCCGTGCCAGTTGTGCTCACTACATTGGAGAAGCGCTGCAACAGAGAAGAAAATTAACAGCGCGTTGTGGGGCTGTGATGTCCGAGACATCACTGTGTTGCAGTAACAGCTCTTTGGTGAAGATTACTATACTTACATTCGAGTACACGCTTTTAATTTGTTGATTGCATCATGACGTCGTTATCACCTTAAAGAATCGCTTGGGCTCCATAAAAAAAAAAGTCGGAACAAGGTCGGCTACAACTATAGCTACGATGGAAGTCAATGACTAAGTAGTGAAACAAAACGCAATATGTCCATAGCAGGTGCTATGGCACACTGAAATGAGACAGTGACGCGTCCGCGCTCCCCAACAGTCCGAGAACCATGATCACTTCAGCGATGAGGCTGTTGGGCGTGCTGCGAGCAACCACTGTTCTTACCATGTTATCCTTGCAATGTGACACTTTCGGCCTTTTAACTCGGAACGCCGTCAAAAAACAATTTCAATTATAGCCATTTGCAATCAATAAGTAAACAAAAAAATATAGCGTACATTCAAGTACGAAGTTCCATTAGTCTGCGTTTTTGCACGTATGCACAAATTATTTTCTTCTCAAAATCCTTCCCTTGAGTCCTATAGTGTCCTCAAGTTTCACTAAAGAAAAGGCCGGTATGAGGAATGCTAAAAACATCGCGTAGGCATTCCGCGCCACACATGCCGTAGCGGCGTAGTGGCTTAGGCGTTATGCTGCCAAGGCCTATGGTGCGGGATTAACAACCGACCGCGGCGGCCCAATTTAGAAAGGGGCATAATGAAAAATGCGGAATTTTCCCTGTGCCACGCATTGGGGGTGCTTTAGTGAACCTCAGCTAGTCAAAATTATTTCCGTGTTCCCCAATATGGTGTGGCTCATAATCTTATCGTAGTTTTGGCACATCAATCTTCAAACATTACGTTAATTTTTAACAGCCCGCGCAGTAAAAACCCACCGAACAGCATCAGATATACGGAAGTGCGCAGCATCCACAGTGAAAAATCTCAGATTTGTATGAAGACCATCCCACTCGTCAGCTCAACATAGAATGGCTGCCATTAGGACACGCAAAGGCGCTTATTTGCAAATACAGGTATTATGTGACACACGCAAACTAGCGTTGACTCTTAAGAACGCATTAAATATATGTAAACAGTACTTTTTATCTCCTTTACTATCCTCTGCCCTACTTCCTTGTCGTTTTTGTCCATAACGCTAACACTTCGGCTGGCAGTTCTTTTATGTCAGCTACTTCAGCTGCACAAAAATTTTTTCTCTCTACCTAATTTTTTCCCAAATGAGGAAAGGAACCTTTCCTCGCAGCCCTTTATGAAAAGGCATGCTGCATAAGATGAAAATAAAAGTAACATTTGATGTCATCGTTTCTACAGAAGTACGCAATGGCGACGAAAAAGAAAGGCAATCTGCGAAAGCAATCGGTCAACTTCGCGATTGAGCCGGAGTGTTAACCATGGCCTCTGTGACAACTGCTGAACCACGGCGACCTTTGTCGGATTTTTATTGCTCCGCTTCCCAACCATGATTCTAGGCTGTCGCGCGGCGACCGGTGGCGCGGCAAGAAATCAGTGTGCTCCTGCACTATAGGAGCATGCTGACTGTCAAGCCCCTCGACTCTTAGCAACGTACGTGCATGTTGCTACCGCACTAAAGGCCATCGTCCACACAATGCCGGTTGAGTCTTCAGGAACCCGCCTGAGCACACTGGTTTCCGGAGAACGAAAACGCTTCCTAGAGCATTACGCTTCCTACATTGCCTTATTTAAAGAATCTACATTTATTTAGTATCAATATATTTCATAATGGCAATTCCATCGTAACTGCTGTGAACGCAACACTGAAGAAAAATCTCCTTCCTCATGGCCGCATTGTGACTGGCCATTGCGGTTTGCCATTGTTCATCCCCACCTGACATGCATCATTTCCTTGAAGAATCCTTTCAGTGAAAACCCCTCATGTTGGCCCCTGGCCTCCTCCTCCACATCTTCAGTCAACTTCGACGCGACCAATCAGAACAGCTGCTTGCTTTGCTGCATACATTTTTTTTAGTTTTGACACTAGTTCATTCACCATCGAACAAACTTCCACAGCAATGAAACAGACGGTATATTCATAGTTATTCGCTGCCCGTATCACATGCACTTAGACAAGGGGGAACATGATGCAAAGAAAAAGCGTCGCCGGCTCACGTAGCCAGTTTCACTGGCCCACGTTCTATTGCTCGAGTAATTAGCTTGCTTCCAGGCTGAACCGCAAGAGAACTACGCCACTAATTTGCTTTTTGCAACAGAGCTGCCGTGAGGAAAGTCGAACACTTTGTACTAAAACTTGTGCTTTCCAACGTTATTCCTTCGTGCTATATAAGCCAGCTTTTCTTGTGTGTCGCTGCAGATGACGTTCCCTTTTGTTGCATTTGGATTGCGTGAGACACCTTCATCAAACCTCACACTCGACGCTTCGTGTCCGCTTTCTAAAAAAAACACCAGGTTTGTTTAGGCTCTTGAATCTTGTTCTCTGCGACATGTTTCATCATGGCCTGCAGTCACGACAAAAAAAAAAACAAAGTTCAGTTGACATTTTCATTGTAACTGTCCTCTCTAGGGTGCCTTGCAGATTTCAAAATCTCGTGAATACCCTGAAACACCCGCAATCTGTAAAAAACGTTTTAATTATTGTATTCGGCGATTTCGATTTTCTCTGTTTTTTATCGCTTTCCAGTCATGCAATATAGAAGCATCGACTTCACTACATTTGAGGACTTTCAATATTGAGGAGTCTACCGCAAAGTTTTTTCATCCTGTCATGGAGGCAGTCAATTTTCTCCTGCGCACATAATAGTTGCGCAGGAGAATCATGATGTTATGTGCAGCTTCTACCATCACATCAGTTGTCATGTTTTGAGCTCCAAGCCTCATTCGTGAGCCCTACATCCACCACACACACTACGACCTTGTCGTATCAGTGAACTACGGTACGGCTGAGAGCGCCAAAATGTCTTATTTTCGACGCTCGGCAATCCCACATGTGTGATGAGCTCGTGGTCACTGACGGCCAATAAAGTTGATGTCCGCGGAATATGCACGCAGTACATATATTTACACGATGCACTGACCGGGCCACGCAATATGCATGTATCCCTTTCAGGCACGAAGAGAACAATGACGCCTACAAAGAAAACACATCGAAAGCTAAAACAATGATGAGAATAATTACGTTTAGAACCTATTGCTTACATCCGGAAATACTTCCAATAACGCTTCTGCTCGATATTCAAAGGTAATGTGTAGCGTTCTACTCCGCTGCGTTGTGGCTTTAGGTGTCAGCATGTCGTCATGCAGCGGATACACTTCTTTCAATGTTTTTCACAGTGTTCTTTTCATCATGCATATTTCTGAAGTCGTTGTATATGTAATTTCCAGGTAGCTAGAGATGAAATGTTGCATGCTCTTATAGCTAATGTTTCTGTTGAGAGTTTTTCCAAGGTGTCCACATTCTTTGAGCATGATAAAACTCACGCGCGATTTGAAAAATCTTAGCTCGTTCTGCTGGTATACACTTTATATGATATTTAAGATGCTGGAGATGTGGTTAAAATAAACTTTCAACGGAAATATTTATTGGCGCAAAAAGGGGATATGTTCTCAGGGCGCTCACTTACGAGGCGAGTAGTCTTCGAGTAAATTGGCGCAATAAAACATCATTTTGCCCCGGTTGGCAACGCAGAACTATAGTAGGGTCTAAGGATGTAATGAAAAACTTGACGCATGTAGTAATCATTTGGGCAGTGTCAACTTTCAGAAAGGATCGAGTGGCGAATTGGTCCTGGGATGTTCTGTTCGGCGATATTGCGGTGATTCGTTCCCTGATAATAAATCGAAGTGATTTGTTCCTACGCAATCAAAAAGGGGGACAGATGAGTGACGTTTTTCGGCTTCTTGTACTTCGTTGGAAAGAAATATGATCGCCGCAACTTTAAAAGTCCCAAATGTTATCAGTATTTTACCTCCTCCGTCTTCTTTTCAGCGTCTTTGAACGTTTATCTAATAATTGATATATACAACGAAGATGCTATGGTCTGAAATATCACGGTCTTCTTTTTCCTCATCAATGTCTTGACTAGAGCCGGGTGGCGGGAAAGTGAATGCGCAAATTAGGTCACATACAGCTGAAGCTATATAAATATATCGGCCATCAAGCCAGGAGCGTTACCCGGACATCTCTTGATTCGTTTAAAGCGAATGCTTTCTATGCGAAGAAAGATAATGATATTGTTAAAGTAGCACATGTATTAACGGTTCTTTGCGTATTGTGCTCTAAAACCCACAGATTATGTGAATGTTCCTTTCGATGAGCGATATTGGGCGCGAAAACGCGCCAAGCCCCTCAGCGTACTTGACCTTACGGCCTGTGAAGTGCTTGACTAAACACTAAAAAATGGCCGTTAATTCAATTCCATAATAGCAGGTCTCGCCACGAACGGCACACATAATTTGACCTAGTACATGTGCCTTGAAAACTCACTTTATATATGATGTCGAGATATGCGATCATTGCTTGATCATCCATGGTACTTTCCAAGAGTCCAAGACCGTTGATGGTGCCGAATCCATGCACCTTGTTTGGCCTCAGCGCCGTCTGAATATTGGCAGTACAGGTGATGAAATCTTGAGTATTTATTAAATCCTGGAACCATGTTTCTTTCGACGGCTGGATGGGAATATGAAACAGGAACTTGTGTCCTGCGGTGGCACCCTTGAGAAAGTTGTATGACTGTTCTGCATTGCAGAGAAGCAAAGAGTACATTCATGAGTGCGGGCGATGCATACAGCATTATCTGTTCAGTCAGTAAGGATTATATACAGCTGCCGTGGTTGCGTAACAACGCGCGAGCAGACATCAAAGGCTACGACGTCAATGCGAGATGGCGTGTCATCTTCAAAACAGCGTCGCCGGCGGCTTTAGCTTTTACCCCTTTTATGGTCCTGTGAAAAGCTGTGGTGTTGGTTTGCTAAACACGGAGGTCGCGGGATCGAGTCCCGGCCACGGCAGCCGCATTTAGATGTGGGCGAAATTCGAAAACACGCGTGAACTTAGATTTAGGCATGCGTCAACGAATCCGAGGTGGTCCGCATATGAGGAGTCTTCCACTACGGCGTGTCTTGTAGTCAGATCGTGGTTTTGGCAAGTAGAACCACATAATTGAAATGAATTGAAGTAAGGACCTTATACATAGGTTATTACTGAAAAGACGTTATGCACTATACGTTCAAGCAGGATCTTGAACATAATTGAGAGACACCTGCTAATCTTACGCGTAACAAAATGATGAATTTCATTGCCTTAACGAAACACTAAAAACAACTTTTAATTCGTAGTACGCTCTTTGCATTCTAGGTATGCTAATGTTACGTAGATACAACCTGACATTGTAGGCTACGTTGCCTCATCTTACTATGGCGTGACGGTTAGAGAATCACGCATACTAAAAAGCGTGTAAACTTCAGCTGGACAGTACGGCTTCATAACGAAAAGACAGAGCGGAAAACGGAACATGACATCAGAAAACACACAACGCGCGGCCTAGGATGCGGGTCACGATTGTTGCGTAATTTCAAGCGACTGTACTTAAACAGTTTGTCAAAGCAATCGGCGAAGCAGAAAATCCTTATGAACCGCTTCTTCAAATGGACGCCAAAGGACAAAGAGAAAGCAAGGTGAAATGTGGATAAGTAAGGAAAACTTCTTTACGATGTAGTTTAAAATCCGCGTATGCAAGTCAAAGCTGCCAACGAAAAAGTGGGCTATTGCTTATTAGGCCTTGAGTTGATAGAGCAGATGCAAATCATAGAAGTCAGTATTGATCCATGTGCTTGTATTTCCTCCTGAGACCCGGGATGCATTTGGGTGCGCAGATTTTCCCCGAACATTTAGAATAAGTTAGTAGGGTTATGAAGGTGAAAAGTGTTAAATATTTCTCCCATAGCCCTGATAGTTACAGCTCAGCGCGATGTCCAATATATTGGACATTGGGACGCTACCCGGTCTTTTTTCACCCAGCAGGCACGCAATGACGTAACGCAGACATTGCGCTCAAACTCGGGTGCAAAAATATGTTTATAACTCGAAAGGCAAAGTAATGAATAAAATACATAAAAAGAGCATTCCTCTGCTCAACAAAAATTTTGTTCTCGTGCTCACTTCCTGTGGGAAATTTCAAAACTGCTTTTTCTCATTGGTGATGCAGCAGAAGAGCCGATATTTGGTGCAAAAGAACTTTGTTTTCAGGTCGCAGACCTGTAGTCTGCAACAGGCAGCGTTTGCAATGTCTGCCAGCTTTGAGCAGTGGGTACTGCTCTTTTCGTGGGGTTCTCGAGGGCACAGTCGAGCCTGCGTTGAGGGGGGATGCCACTCGGCTTCGTTCTCATTCTCCGTTTCATGCTGTTTCTTCCATTGAGGCACGAGTCTCAGCAACAGATTGGCGGAACTGCATATATTTGAGTATTTTTTTCCGCTGTTTCTTTAGGGAGCGTATGTCCCGCGTTTACTGCACCCAGGAGTTGTTCAGGGCAATGTTGAAGAGGTGAAAAATGGCTCTGATTGTCCACTTGTTGACGCGTGCTTTTATCTTGTAGTAACTTATCATTCGGTCTGCCTTGTCAACACCGCCCATGTTGACGTTCGACATGCGAACAATATCTGCTAGAGGGATATTGATTTGTTTTTTTCCCTTACGAGACCAACTGCGACAGCTGGTGTCTTGCGGGTCCAAACCATGGATTGAAAAAAAGAAAAGTTATCGGCTTAATTCATCAGACACGCGAGGCCGGTCCCCTAAAGAAAGAAAGAGGCGCGATTTCGTTCACAAGCCGCTAAAGGCCAACAGTACTCGCCTGCTGTTCGTAACAAGGCCATCGCAAAAGTGCGGTCAAAATAACGGGGTTGAGTCCTAGCGTCCAACGTAATGGACACGCGAAATCAAAGGAAGCGTAAAAAAAAGTAAACGCGCAAACAAATCAAATTTTATATTTTGCGCGTACGCTGTTGCATTAACTTTAATATAAAATCAAAGGTATTCCCTAAAAACAGGTAGAAATACGAGAAACAGTGCTTACTTCTCCGCCAGCTGCCGTAATACGCCGCGCCGCTGAATGCCGTCATTGTGGAACTGTTTCGGCGGGAATTGGAACGATGTATTTTCATCAATGCTGCAGAGATGGCGCAAGCAGGTGTCCAATAAGTTGGACAGTGCGATTTTATGAGGATGAAAGCCTTGTCACAGGAGTACTGCCTCATATCTTAATGTCCAATATATTGGACAAATCCCCATAGCGGGGTCTCAGGAGGATTTACCCACTCATTATCACCAAGGAGCTTAAAGAAGGTCAACAAGCATACGTGAAATTGCCGCATTTATTGATTTTAGAGCTTCAATAAAGCGACCTGAAGTCAAAATCCTTATTGCTAACTCTTATTACCGATACCACGGCGCCGACCCGGACGGGCACATCTACAGCGTGGGACACGACACCAGAGCTGACGGCGGTCTGTAACATACCTCAAGCAACGTGGCGCCATACCTTTGAAGATCGCCGTCGTGACCACATGATCATAGAAACGAGAATTCCCCAGGCTCGTACACCACCTTTTCTAAGCTATTCAAATGGACGGACTGGTACAAATTCCGCAAGCAGTGAGTTGAACAGAGAGGTGAGGGGAACATCGATGACATCGAGGCTTGGATGGAGACGCTCAACGACTACATGAACAAGGCGACGCAGACACTCGCACCCGAAGTCCAGGTTGACAAGATCGACAGCCGACTAGCCCACCTCTGCGAAGCCAAGACGTCACTGCACGCAAGATGGAAGAAGCAAAGGCACAACCGAAAGCTTCGTAAGAAGTTCCCACATATTAATCGCCGGCTGGAAGAACATTGCCGGACCTTAAGACGCCAACAGCGGTATGACATCTGCAAGGCAGTGGATGGGCAGCTCCACAATGGCAGCACGTGGCGTCTCCTTCGTCACCTCTTGGAGGAAACGCAGAGCAAGTCTGCTCAGCGAGCAAACCTGCAACGTCTTTTGCACGAGGAACAGGCTACCATGAGTGATCACCAGCTAGTGACACGCCTGCTAGCCAAGTACTCCCCTTAACGGCCCGATGTTCAACACGGAGATCGGAGAGACAAATGTGACATTCGATGAAGAATTTCATGAGTCAGAGATCCGCGCAGGTCTCTACGACATTAATGGCAAATCAGCACCTGGTCCCGACAAGGTTACGAACAAGACTCTAAGAAACCTCGATGATGCCTCGATAACCGCTCTTACGGCATACATCAACAAATGCTGGTGAGCAGGTCGCATCCCAGAGACGTGGAAACGCTCTAAAGCAGTCATGATACCGAAGCTAGGCAAGCCGTCCAGCCTCGATCACTTGCGGCACATTTGCCTCACATACTGCGTTGGCAAGGTGATGGAGCACGCGTTCCTCTCCCACATCAACCACCACCTCGAGGACACTGCAGCCTGCCCACCCACTATGGTGGGCTTCCGGCCACACCTCTCCACTCAAGAAGTCACGCTCCAGCTCTACCACCAGATTATCAGTGACCCAACTAGTGGCAACCGAGCCATCCTCGGCCTAGATCTGGAAAAATCATTTGACAATGCAGCGCATGGCAGCAATCCTTAGCTGCATGAATAAGCTCAACTTGAGTGAGCGAAGCTACAACTACGTCAGAGACTTCCTGTCGCGCCGCACAGTGACACTCGCGGTCCGCAGCATGACATGCGATGAACATGTACTAGGAAGCACCGGCGCTCCTCAAGGGTCGGTCATATGCGCGCTCCTTTTCAACCTTGTGATGCAGGGTCTCCCGGCCTACCTCGACGAGATCGATGGCCTCCATCACGCCTTGCATGCAGATGATATCACCCTGTGGGTCATCAGGGGCAGTGACGGTCAGATAGAATGCACCTTACAAGCAGCGGTCTCTGCACGCGAAACCTACCTCCAAGACACAGGTCTCCGGCTATCTCCACTGAAATCGGAGCTGCTCGTCTACCGCCCGCGCCGCCGGCCCATGCCTACAGCCAAATCGTGCCAATGTGATGACATAATCCTCTATACGCAAGACGGCTTCTGCATTCCCCGAGTCCCGAAGATACGCATCCTAGGCATGCATATAACAGGCAACGGGTCCAACATGGAAGCTATTTGCAAAATCGAAAGCAAGGTTACAGCGGATACCCGCCTGATCAAACGCATTACAAACAAGCACACGGGCATGAAGGAGGACAGTGTCATGCACCTCATACACTCTTTCGCAATCAGTCACATCACTTATGTGGCTGCCTTTCACAAGTGGAATGTCACCGAAAGGGAGAAAATCAACACCCTTATACACAAGACTTACAAGATCGCCCTTGGCCTACCGGAGTCCACAAGCACTGCTCGTCTGCTACAGCTGGGGGTATGCAACATGCTTGAGGAAATCATGGATGCGCAAAGAGCCTCTCAACTCGAATGCATGTCTCTGACAGCCACGGGCCGGTACACCCTGCAGAAACGGGCCGGTACACCCTGCAGAAACTCGGCTTCAACTACCACGTCCAGCACAGTCAGAAAGAGTTCATTCCACCCGACCTCAGCGACACGCTGATTGTCGCCCCTATCCCTCGAAACATGCACCCCGAATTTAATTGGGGCTGACGCCAGGCCCGTGCCAAGGCACTGCTGTGCTCCTATGGTGGAAAGAGGACTACGCCCGTTGTAGACGCCGCAGAATACACATGAGAACACCGGTTTACAGCGGTAGTCGTAGGCATTAGCTCCCGGCTTACGCATGCATGTAGTATCTCAACGGAATACCCCGAAACAGCGGAAGAGCTAGCGATTGCGCTTGCGCTTACCGACCCCCTCTGTCAGGTAGTTTTTGGCGACTCACAATCCGCAGTTCGCAACTACGCGCGGGGGCGCATTTCCTCCGAAGCTCTCCAGATTCAAAGGAAAGCTGGTCGACAGCACTTCGATAGCACCGCGATCATGTGGTTTCCAGCACACGTCGCCACCCCCACCGATGAGGGCCCCCCTAACTTGAACGAGTTAGCACAACGCTCTGCGCGAGAACTGACCCACTGCGCAGAACCGGAGACCGCCTCTTCGAGTTCGGAACTCCTGGTTCAAAGCACGCGAGAACGCTTGGTCAGGTATAATGACATCACCAAGCACTACCAGCTAAGCAGGCGGTTGCTGCCCCCACCTCACCCCATGCTGAAACGTCGCCAAGGAGTCGTCTGGCGACAATTGCAAACACAAACCTTCCCCGGTCCGGTCCGATTGCAGTACATTTTCCCCGCGCAATACCCGACTGCTCTTTGCAAATTATGTCAGGAAACTAGAGCACCACTCTCACACATGTTGTGGGAGTGTCGTGTTATACCATCTAGAATGGCAGTAGCTCCGGAGGCTCTTGCGTCGAAGTGGGCCGCCGCGCTGCGCAGCTCCAGCCTCAAGACACAAGAGTGGGCTGTCCAGCAAGCCCGAGAGGTGGCGGCGAGGCAAGGCCTCTAAGTCCGCTCATGGTAGACCTGAGCCCGGGTCGTCAAATTTGCCGAATTCAAAAAAAGGTATTTCCATCCATCCTAATTGCTACTCGACACTGAAGCTACCGATCGGGCTCGCAGAGGTACCTTAGGTATTGGCGATGCGTTGCCGGTGCCAGTTATTTGTAAGGGGGAAAAAGATTCTGCCTTCAGTTTAGTTAGTTTAGTTCCTGTAGCTAACGCGGAAAGTCACTGAGATCCAGTAATAAATACACAAGTACACAAGTATATAGACAAAGAAGACAAAAGCTGGTACAGTGCCCGAGACTCATCCCACAAGATCATGTTGATAAAAACTATTGTTGAACTGCAGGATGCCTTGAATATATACAATATTACAATACATAAGTCGTACCAGAAGAACGGATGATTTCCTGATCTGATCAAGTTTGATTATTTTGACCTCTCATGCAATTGTTATTGGACTGGATGGGAAGAGCGTTGTTCAACCAGCAATTGTTCGAGTTTCCCATTTTTCTCACGAGCTGCGCAACAGGATTAGTGCAAATGTGGTAGATGGAGTGAAAGCCTCTAGGCACCTTGTTGCGAGATTTGTCTTGTTCCTGCGTAATTAAAGCCGATGCACTACCGGTAATCCACGAGTAAATACAGCCTAAGTACATATACAAATCGAGGAATGACAAAATGCCTTAATCTTTACAATCCTGTCCAAGGAAGGCGAATTTGGTAACTATTGAGGCGAAAGGACTAGTAGCTTGTATTAAAACAACATTTCACTCGGCCGGAGACGGTACACTTCCACAGTCTGTGCAAGTCTGTGCACACTTGCAATGTACTGAGTACTAATGTACGGGGAGCGCAGCAGTCGCCGCCGTCGATGCACAACTGCCAGTGTTCATGTTCGCGGCTGAAACCTTGCATTTCCCATACACGCCTGCTCGCGCTTACGCACGCTCGCGCGCTGCGTATACCCTCCGCTGGCGAGTGCTTTCCAGCGGGCGTAAACGCTGCTCCCTAAAACCGCTGGCCGCTTCAGCGTTGTGCGCATGCGCAGTCGCGTCTCCGCTCCTCCGATCCGCTCCGCTGGCCGTAAACCCGCTGGGCAAAAACTCTCTACTAATGGGTAGCGTTACATTGTCGGCGGGCTGCAGGCGTCCGGTAGACCTTGGCGATCAGGCAGGGATGAGACAGTTTCTAGTCAGAAACCCGCATGGTTTATTGGTTGCTGAAAGATGAGAAGAGAATGAAATTAAAAAGTGTATTGCGGTGCTCTTTAAATAGGCCACTAAAATCGTAGGCAAGAAAGGATGCTCAACCACCATGCCTCATCGATACGAAAGGTGGATTCCTAATTTTCCGTTGTGTCTTTTCCGTTTTAGGTGCACCGCAGTACTTACAGGCCCCTTTGTGTATGTGCCTGCCTAAGCGAAACGAAGAATGGATTACTAATTTGCTATGGTTGCCTCGAGTGGATGCCGGTCTGGCGTATGCCCCGCAGTATTCACAGGCCCTTTTGTATGTGTGCGTGAAAACCCTTTCCGCGAACCACACACGACCCCCGGGATGCCACCAGCGGAGGCACGCTCGCGAAGACGTCAACTGGGAGAGTGGATCAACCTCTAATCCACAACCAGACGCCCTTTCCGCGAACCAATGACGCGCCAAAAATAAGGGATGAGCTGCCTATGATTTCCAGGACCCGTGGGCTACCGCCAGCGGAGCACGCGGGTGAAAACATCGTCCTGGGAAAGTGCGTGCCGCCGCCAAGCACCGTGGCACTCAGTGCATGTCACGTGACGTTAACGTGATAGAGATCCCGCCTATGATTTTAGTGGGTCTATATAAAGGGCCCCGCAATGTAGTTTTTAACTTCATTCTCTTCTTATCATCTTTCACCGATCATTGCCTAAACCGTGCATGTTTTCCACTAGAAGTCGTCTCGTCCCGGCCTGATCGCCATGGTCTACCGGACGCCTGCAGCGCGCCGACAACGCCACACTATCCAATAGTAATGCCGGTCGTGCAGCAAGAAAAAGGCGTCGCAACAACTGTCGGCAGCAGTGGGGTACGCTACCCCGGAGACCCCAACTTTGGACGACATCTAATGACATCTTCGACTGGTCGCGTCCATCCCCCAAAGCAGAGCCGGGAATTTCCGGCGCTCCCCGAATTCAGAGGAGGAAATGACAGATGCCAAACCACGTGACTACTGCCAACGTCCTATGATTCGCCTATCCAATGCTGCCGGGCTACGGGGAAACCCGGCGGACGCGCCATGGGACAAACGTTCGTCTATACGCCATCATGGTGTGGCCTAGGTTGCCTAGGTTATGGTGTGGCTCTTCGCCGCCGTCCTTCAGCCGTCACTTTTCGCCGGAAAACTGGACTGCGCAGCTTCTGGAGGTGAAGCACCAGTCTTGACATTGACGCATAATCCACTGTTGCCCTTTCGTTACCTCGAGAACACTCTAAATCTCCGTCGACGGCCTCCTTCTCAGAGTTTTCGTTGATAGTGGAGCGCACTTCTCTGTCATGAGTACCAGTTTGTGTCGTCCCATGAAGAAGATCCATGCCGCCTTTCACATACCACGACCTGATTCGCACGTGTCCCTGACGCTGCGACAGTCGCTGATGTTAAGGTTTGTATGGCTAAGGTGGTTATTTGTACGGTCCTTCTGCAATGCCCTCACGACATCATACTTGTACTTGTATTTTCTTTCGAAGTTTACGATAGGTTGCGTAGCACTAGAAGTGGTAAATGAATATATCTAATTAGGACACGTAGTGAACATTGATCGGGATTATGAGACTGAAATAATCAGAAGAATGAGAATGGGCTAGGGTCCGTTTGGCAGACATTCTCAAACCATGAACAGCAGGTTGCCGCTATCCCTCAAGAGAAAAGTGTATAACAGCTGTGTCTCACCAGTACTCACGTACGGGGCAGAAACCTGGAGTCTTACGAAAAGGGTTCTGCATAAATTAAGGACGGCACAACGAGCTATGGAGAGAATAATGATGGCTGCAACGTTAAGGGATAAGAAAAAAATTACCGACGATTACGTTACTTCCTAATGCCAAATTTGAGCGCAGCAAATAAGCTGTTTCACCTTTTCGATAGATTGAGGCAAAGAAATCGAGCAACACATGTATGCGCTATCACATAATTTTTTTATTTTTCACACGTATTCCTTTAACAAAGACTCCACTAACAGTTCTTGACAGTCATGAAGGGAGCTTTGTGGTCGAAGAAATAGACTGATATATGTTCGACTTGGTACACCAATGCTTGATTCTCAAAGACGAGATCTATACAAGTGCCTCGCGAGGTTGTCACAGCCGTGGGACGCGTTACGAGCGAGAGGAACGGGATGTTCTCCCGCATAAGGGCTAGGAAATTGCTGTTTGTCTTTATGTCAACATTAAAGTCCCCCACTACTAACATCGGTGTGGATCGATGGACGGTTAATGCGAGTTGCAGGAAGTGCACGACGTCTTTCGTGAGTGCGGTAGCGGACTCACGAAAGCGGTATCAGTCGGTCGCTGCTAGCGCTGGGGGGATGAAAGGGGGCGGAGCTGGTTACGAGGCCGGCGAGAACGCCGACGACGATGCGAAACCCAGGAACGGACGCCAAAGAGCCATTTGTGTAGCCAGCCCTCCTCCACAGTCTCTCCTCCTCCCTTCCATCATCCTCCCTCGCCCGGAGAGCCGACAGCGCGCATGCGCGGCGGCGGAGCAGATTCGTCGGCGAGCTGGTTACGAGGCCGACGACAACGCCGACGACGACGCGGAACCCAGGAACGGACGCCAAAGAGCTGCGCTCTAAAAGAGCAGATTGGGTGAGGGAACAAACGCGAGGTAATGACATCTTAGTTGACATCAAGAAAAAGAAATGGGCATAAGCCGGACATATGAGGAGGGTAGATAACCGATGTTCATTAAGGGTTACGGACTGGATTCCGAGAGAAGGGAAGCGTAGCAGAGGACGGCAGAAAGTTAGGTGGGCGGATGAGATTAAGAAGTTTGCAGAGACAACGCTGCCACAATCAGTACATGACTGGGATAGTTGGAGAAGTTTGGCAGAGGCCATTGCCCTGCAGCGGACGTAGCCAGGCTGACGATGATGATGATGATGATGATGATGATGATGATTTATTTCGGCAAATTTTGCATTGTTTTATTGCTCGGCTGGTGTCTTCGAACTAGAACAGCATATCTTCTGTGTACCAAGTGAGTGATCTCTTCCGTTTTGCTCGAGCTGCCGCGAATCCGCTCGTCTGCCATAGAAAACCGTGATTTATGATAACTTATTATGTTCGCGCGCTTTTCCAGATTACGACTATTACGTGAAGCCTCAAACTGAGGTCCTGCTCCCGCATGGCATCGCTGCAGCCTATACGGTCCCCTGTAATATGGCTAACAGAACTTCCCATCCACTAGTGAATTTTAGCTTCATAAAGCAAGTATGTCCTCAAAGGCTTACCGCAGGTCACTTTTGCTCCTCCAAGACTTTCATCTAGAAACTTTTTACTGGATGCTACATGTAAAAAGGCACTCAAGCGCCCGGAAATTCCTGCAGCTGTCAAATTCGCAACATGATCGCGAATGACATTCTGGCTGAGCATGCTGAAGCCCGTAAACGCATTTTCGAGTCGGGTGAAGATAATTTCTACCTCATTAATGGGCCTTTGGGCCAGACGTCCATTGTCGCTCATCGCATGCACAAAGGCAATGCGAGCGTTTTTCACCGATTCCCCCATTGAGTGTCTGTGTCTGAGCGAAGCATCATCGAGCAAGAAGTCAGCAACGTGTTTGCAAAGGACATTAATGAGCCATCTCCTAGTCCCTGGGTGCCCGTTTCTGTTAGTTATAAAGAAGGAAGGGTCGTGGAGCCTCTATCTGGAATATGACCACCTCAACAACATTACGAAGAAAACGCTCACGCATTGCTGCAGAATGTTGATGGCCTTGATTGTCTCTATGGTGTCGCTCACAGCTCATCTACGGAGCTTGAATGTGAATATTGCTACGGGGTCGTATATTCACGCCCCTTTCGAGACGCCCCTTTCCAGTGGGGCGATAACGAGGCCTCTGCATTCTCGCTTCTCATCGATCTTCTCACAACGCCTCCCGTTCTGGCCCATTTCGATCCTTCTGCGCCTACCGAAGTCCGTACTGATGCCAGCGGTCAGGGAATTGGCGCAGTACTGGCACAACGCCAGCGTGGCCATGAGCGTGTTATCGCTTACGCCAGCAGGCTCCTCTCGCCCGCGGAGCGCAACTATTCCATCACTGAGCGTGAGTGTCTGGCCCTAGTTTGGGCGGTTGCGAAGTTCCGCTCATACTTATATGGCCGACCCTTCTCCGTTATCACAGACCATCACGCGCTTTGTTGGTTATGCTCATTGAAAGACCCTTCAGGAAGACTTGGTCGCTGGGCCTTACGCCTCCAAGAATATTCGTTCGCTGTCACCTACAAATCTGGCCGACTACACAACGACGCTGACTGCCTGTCTCGCTACCCGGTAGACGAGCCTGACGACACCGACAGTAGTACCGCCGACGGCATTTTCTCTGTGTCTGTCTTCGCTAACATCGCCGATGAGCAGTACCGAGACCTATCGCTGCGAGTACTCATCGAGCGTCTGCGCTCTACACCTACCGACGCATCCGTTCGCCGATATGTCCTCCAGGGCGGCATTCTGTACCGAAGGAGCTTCCTCCCTGATGGCCCTGATCTTCTTCTTGTCGTGCCAAAACATCTACGACAGACTGTGCTCTTTCAGATGCATGACGCGCCCACTGCAGGACATCTTGGCGTAACCCGCACGTACGACCGCGTCCGCCGCCGCTTCTATTGGCCTGGTCTTGCTCGCTCCGTCCGACGCTATGTTGCTGCCTGTGATCCCTGCCAGCGTCGGAAAACGCCTCAGGTGCTACCTTCCGGTCATCTCCAGCCGATCACCGTCCCTGTGGAACCGTTTTTTCGTGTTGGATTAGACCTCCTCGGTCCCTTTCCCACGTCATCCTCTCAGAACAAATGGGTAGCCGTCGCAACTGATTACGCCACCCGATACGCTATCACGCGGGCTCTACCTACCAGTTGCGCCACTGACGTCGCAGACTTTCTCTTGCGTGACATTATCTTAGTGCATGGCGCCCCGCGACAGCTGCTTACTGGCCGTGGTCGTAACTTCCTCTCGAAAGTTATCGCCGACATTGTGCGTTCCTGCTCTATTCAGCACAAGCTGACTACCTCGTACCATCCTCACACCAATGGCCTGACAGAGCGCTTAAACCGTACTCTTACAGACATGCTGTCCAAGTACGTTTCGAAGGACCACCACGACTGGGACGTTGCCCTTCCTTACGTCACCTTTGCTTACAATTCTTCCCGGCACGACACCGCCGGATTTTCTCCATTTTATCTACTCTACGGTCGCGAAGCGACCTTGCCCCTTGACACGGTACTTCCTCCTGCTGTGACCTCAACAACCGAGTATGCGCGCGACGCCATCGCCCTTGCCGATCATGCACGCCAGCTTGCCCGTTCTCGACTGACGGACTCGCAAACCACGCAGCAGCGTCAGTACAACGCCCGCCACCATGGCGTACAGTTTTCGCCTGGTGCACTCGTGCTCCTGTGGTCGCCCTGTCGTCACGTTGGACTTTCCGAAAAGCTCCTTTCGCGATACACAGGGCCCTACCGCGTGCTGCGCCAGGTGACGCCTGTGACGTACGAAATCGCTCCTGTGCGCTCAACCTCGTCATCTACTCCGGCGTCTAGTGATGTCGTGCACGTCAGTAGGCTCAAGAGCTACTACACTGCTTCAGAGTCCAGCCTTTAGTCGCTCCGGGACGGCGCTTTTGCCGCCGGGGGTAGTGCTACGGGTTAGTATTCCCAATGACTAAGCGCCGAGAAGGAAGACGATGAAGACGACGTTTGGAAGCTAGCGCGGGCTGTTACCTCTTGGTCAACTGTGGCGTATTGCCTTGCAAATATACTTGTAAATAGCTTTTCGTCGGTGTCTTCCCACGTAACAATATTCTCAAATTGTTGTGGACCCCATAGACCGAGAGAAAACAGCTTTGTAACTGCTGATAGGCTTTACCAGTTCAAGGTCGTGTCCTTCGGTCTGTGTAATGCCCCAGCCATATTCGAGCGAACGATGTACTCTCTGCTTCATGGGCTCTAGATGTTTACATGCTTGTGGTATTTAGACGACAGAGTAGTGTTTTCGCCAACGTTTCATAAACAACTCAATCCCGTCTCGGCGATTTTTGACATCGTCTGCGGTGCCGCACTTTGGCTGAATTCATGAAAGTGTCGTTTTGACCTACACCTAATTACGGTCATAGGCCATGTTGTGAACGCTGCCGGAGTAAAACGTGATCCAGAAAAAAATAGATTAGTTAAAAACTTCTCTGCGCTTAAGACTACCAAAGATATTCGCACCCTCATGAGACTATGCTCCTAGTTTCGCAGATTTGTGAAGAATTCGCAGTGATTGCGAGACGGCTCATACATCCTCTGATACAAGCCCCTCCCCCCCTTTTAACTAAGGTCCTGCACAAGCCGCGGTTTTCTCCAAGTTGACCCCGCTCCTCACAGTGTCTCCCATTTTGGCCCTCTTCGACGGAACAGCCCAAACCGAAATCCGCACTCACGCAAGGTGTTACAGAATAGGCATTGTATTGGTCGAACGTCAATGCGGAGCTAATTGCGTCATTGCGCATGCCAGCAGGCTGCTGTCTTGTAATCGGAGGAAAATTACTCAATTAGATAAAGTGAGTGCCTCGCTTTTGTATAGGCTGTTGCTAAATTTCGTCGTTATCTATTCGGCCGACCATCCGCAGTAGTTTCCGCTCACCACGTCATCTGTTTGCTCGCCTCTTTAAAGTATCTCATAGGCAGACTCGCTCTATGGACGCTGCGCCTGCAAGAGCCGTCCTAGATCTTCGTTTAAGAGACAAGGAGCCTGCACAAAAATGCTGCTTGTTTTTCCCACTATCATGTGGCTGACTGACTCTTCGCGCGCTGAATCACTCGATTGCGTCTTCTTCCCGTGAAGCAGTTGCTTACATCGCAGACCAACAGCGTCGCAATGCTCACTTGAAAGGAATAATAGAGCGCCTCGAATCGTTTCCCCGGGATGCCTTTGTGTTGGCCCTGGAGTAGGGTACCTTACATCTGTGTAACGTATACGGTTCTGATCCTCTAGATATACATTCACAACTGCACTCCACAGTTCTTCACGAGCTTCACGACGCCCCCGCTGGAAACCATGAGTTATTTGTTCGAATGACAGCGTAGGCCATTCCTTCAATTGACCTGGCCTAGCCCACTCAGTGTCGCGTTATGTCAGCGCCTGCAAGCTCTATCCTAGCCGATTGAAACCGTCTTTACTTCATGCTGGCTGTCCTCAACCCACCGACGTCCTACCTCAGCCATTTTGCTGTGTCACCTGGGATCTTCTTGCACACTTTCTTACACCACCTTCAGGAAACAAGTGATTGGCCGGCACTACAGATTACGCGACGAGCTGCGCATAACAGGATCCCTGGCGACTAGCTGTGCAACACAAACGAAGCGGCCTTTCTCCTCCGTGGCATAATTTTGGGTACACTGTGCTCTATGTCCATTGCTGGCTGACCGAGGCAGTAACTTCCTGTCTAAAATCATGGGCAATACTCAGCGCTTTTGATCTACGCAGCATAAGATCACCACATCATGCCAACCTCAGACGAACGAGCTCGCCAAACGCTTGAATCGAACCTTAACGGATATGCTCTCAAACTACGTGCTGGCTGACCACCGGGATTGAGAAGTTCCTCTACGAGTAGTCACACCGCTGCGAACTTTTTGCTCCGGGTGCCCATGTGCTACTCTTGCCCTCCTGCCTACCTGTGGGGCCTCCTGAAAAGCTTCTTCGTCGCTATACGGGCCCGTACCGCATGGTTCCACAAGTGACTCACGTCATGTACGAGATTATGCCTGCCAATCGGACTACATCTTATTTTCCGCTGTCCAGCGATGTCGCACACGTTTTGAGACCTAAGCATTGCTTTCCCTCTTCTGTTGTTAATGGTGCCGGACAGGAGCTTGTAAAACCCTGAATCATGCTACGTGCTGCTCGAAGAGGATGACAGCGACCATTGAATTCAGTCGAACGCATCCATAGGCAGTGCTTACGGCTATAGTAACTACACGCTGTAAATTGTCTCCCTACTGTCTCCCTACAGTGATATATATATATATATACCAGAAAAAAAGCAGTTCTGGGTCCGGGTAAATATTCACAGTGAAGTAGACGCGCGTATGAAGCGGTTTATTGACATTTTGGCCGGGGTTCGAAACGTCAATAAACCGCTTCATACGCGCGTCTACTTCACTGTGGATATATATATATATATATATATATATATATATATATATATATATATATATATATATATATATATATATATATATAGAGAGAGAGAGAGAGAGAGAGAGAGAGAGAGACTGCACTCTGACGAAGGCTTCGTCTCTTTCCTGTATGTGTACGTCGGCTCCTGCGTGCTGAATTTGCAGAAACCTATATATATATCTATATATATATATATATATATATATATATATATATATATATATATATATATATATATATATATATATATATATATATATATATATATATATATATATATATATATATATATACCGAGTGAAATAGACGCGCGTATGAAACAATTTATTGACGATTCGACAGTGTCTGGCCTTCATCACCTGGAATTTCAGCTAGAACGAACATTCCTCCTAACGCGTGTCCTAAAAACATTTTATTATAATTGTTACCTTGACAACGTGTTTGTGATTTGGTGATATGGTGAACAGGAGCTGATTTCCCTCACATCTGACGTTAACATTGCCGATCCATCCATATCATTTTTCCTACGCATTCTGCATCTGCTATTAACTTCCTTGATTTCAGCTTCTGAGTAATAGATGGTAAGCTATCTACTGACCTAAACAAAAAAGCCGACCGACCAATATCAAAACTTTCACTTCAATAGTAGTCACGTCAAACATTGCAAGACTAGCATTCCTTATAGACAGGTCTTGCCTTTCAAAATAATCGGTTCTGACCAATCCGGGTTTTAAAAAAAAAATGCCGAACCCTAAAAAGCACTTCAGTCAAACAAAACTACCCACACTCTAAGAAAAAAGAGAGTAAAAAGTGAGTCACGACAACTTGACTCTCTTTTTTCTTCCGAAGACCCATTTTTGCGCGAGTAGAGTCACAAAAGAAGAGTAAACATTTGTGTATGGGTCGTTTGACTCTCAATAGCACACGAAGAGTCGTCGTGGAAGATCGTGACTCCTCTGATATTCGAGATGAGTCTGGCGAGAGAAAGATTATAATGCAGGAGAAGAAATGCCAGATAACGTCTTCTGTTTTCGGCAGGCACTCGGGTTCCTGTCCTGGTTGTAATGCGGTGTATTATTCTTTCGTCCTAGTCATTTTCTGCAATTACATCGAACTTTAATTATCCATTTTCCTTGACCATGTTTGTTAATATCTCACACACCTAAGCGATAGCTGGTTTCCTATGCTAAGGAACACCCGGATTTGTCACGCCGGATTCTGACCTTAAGTAAACCTAAAGAAAAGTGTTGGCTACTAAAGAAAGCACAGCAATGAGATAACAAGTTCAGTGGGCGCAGTCAACAGTGTCGAGTGTAAATGTAATTCGGCTACGTAAAACTAAATTTTGAGGATTTAGATTCCAAAATCAAGATCTTGTTAGGAAGTGCGGTAATAGAAAACTGCAGATTTATTTTCAGCAGCTCGGGTTATTTAACGTGCACGGAATGCACAGTATACGCGCGTTTTCGCATTCTGCCCCATTGTAATGCGACTGCCGCGCTCGTGTTTGGACCCGTGACCTCGAGCTCAGCAGCGCAACACCAGAGCCACTGGGCGACCGCGGTGCGTTGCGTTCCGCGACCCACAAAGAAACATTAGCGTATGCTGCACTGCTTTTGAACTCCCCCTACAAATATAAAAACAGAAATGTAGCAGTTTTCCCCCAATGCTGCATGTACTACTGGACGAACAACTGCGCGAACCAAAAAGGTACGTAATTTCATTGGCTGAATAAACTGCAGCAAACATTCGCTTACTCCATAACTTTGCAAGCACGTGGTCACGCGCGCACGTGCAAACATGAACAGATCTCACTCAGTGACCGCGAGCACTTGCTGTCACAGCGTAGGCGTGATGAAGGGCGCAAACAGAGCGAAGAGAACGCTTCTGCTGCCTCGTCCTTCAAAGCTTCTCAGAAACCTGAAATGGCGCGATCTAAGCGCCCCCAGCTTTGCACCCATCGGAAATTTTCTCCAATACAGAGCGAGAGAAGCGCCAGACCTGACTAGAGCAACGGCCAGTGGAGGAGCGTGCTAAACCAGCGCCTCCCTTCCCCGGCTTGCACCCGTTTTATCACGTGACCACATATATATACTTGGGGTACCCATCCAGGCACTATATATCTCGGCTCACCCTCGAACATTTCCTTTAAAGGGAAGCTGAAGAGTCTGTCGAATTCAATAAGACGCTCATATACGGATGCGGAAACCTTATAAACCATGTAGGCCAAATTTGGTTTTTTTTTTCAAATAGGAGCGACGTAATCGTCGGTTGAAATTGCGCTGTAGCTCCGCCCTCCGTCAAATGCCGCGCGCTGCTGCTGACGCTGACGATGCGAGCGGAGACCGGAAACCGCGGTGTTGTGACGTCAACTTTAGTGTTTAGCTCCTTCGCAGCCTGCGCGACCGTGCCTGACCGTGCTTGTTTCTGCGTGCGTGCCGTCGTAATCTGCTTCGATCGACCCTGCATTTCTTTGTTGGTGCGTCTGTGTGTATGTAGAGTGGTGGTCAACGTGCGCAGCATCAACTGATGTGGTGGGCCGATGATGCCGTCTTTCTGTGCAGCCTACGGTTGCACGAACAACAGCGGCCGTGACGATGTTGTCTTTCATTGCTTCCCACAAGACAAGACGCTTTTAAGGAAGTGGGAGGCTGCTGTAAAGCGAAAGAATTTCAATCCCTCAAGAACAACACTGCTGTGCTCCAACCACTTCCGTGACGACGATTATCACCAGAATTTCTACTAGCAGGCTTTCTAAACGCAGCACGAAAAGATCGGAGCAACGAAAGCAAAGACGGCACGAGTGCGGACTGACTGATCATAACTGGTGTTGGAAGGCCTTATGAATACAGGAACTCGCCCAAACCTGGATTTTGATTTACTGCGAGCTCCTTCATGTTAGCACGCTGAACGTGAAGGTGCATGTTTATTTCCCGCCCTCGACGCAGGTTTCGTCGCAAAGCGCCGCGAATTTTCTATTTGCACGTGTGTTGTAAAACAGCCTGCACGCAGCTACCATAACGCAGTGCAAATGTAGAGTTTGCATGTGCTGGAAAGCCGGCGCACGCCAGGACGCTACGCTCCCCCCGTCTCTCGCGCACAGCGAGAAACCGACCGTCTCACGTAGCCGACGGAATTCGCCGCCTTTACGACTTCGGTTACGAGTAGTGTGCGGATGGCGCACAGATGAAGGTCACTACACGTACTGCATGAACCGGGAAGCTTTTCACGCGTTTGAACCGTCTTTGTAGGTTGCCGACAGCTTTGGACAGCGCACAAATGCCGACGATCGCATCCCCGCTTACGTTCCACGAGGAGGCATGCAGGAACACAACACTGCAGTTCTTTGACCGCAAACGAGCTCACTAGATCGGCGAAAGATCGGCGAGATCACTAGATCGCTTTGCAAAAAACATACTCACCAAAGAGCATTTCCAACACGAGGAGATCCCAAGACTTCGCTTTCGTTCTCGTCGAAAGCACTGCTCGCACCAGCATCGTTTGCTTCTCCGAGAGGCCGGCTCTTTGTAATCGGCTCGTACATGTAGGGAGCAACGCCGAACTCTTCAGAAAAACGCAGTCTCTCTCAATTTTCCATTACCTCTTAATTTTCCATTACGGCACCAAACTACCTGGCACCGCGCTTCATGTGGAGCGGCAGCGGCCGGTCGCTAAAGTTGACGTCACGGGTCGCCCGACCAATCACAGGCGGAAACGAGACGCGCGAGCTGGGCGTGTCCGCTGCTGCACATTTCGTCGAAATAAAATATATTTGCGCTTTCCTTCGCTCAATTTCGATATGATATTCGAATTCGGAGGGTTAAAAACCATTATGCACACATGTTCACTCATTTTTTCTGGAAAACCTTTCAGCTTCCCTTTAACGCACACAGCCAACGGCGCAGGAAAGGATCTTGTCGCACATTACACGTAAGCTAACGGCAACACCGACTGATATATTTCGGCAAGTGTGTCCATAAGATTGCTATTGCCCAATTCGCAATAAGAAGAAAGTTTTGCTAAGGACCAACCACGCTGCTTCTCCATGTCGTGGCATAGTAGTGAACGATATTTCTAGAAAATGTGTTGCTAAATCTCGGCCAAATGACTGCGCTCGCATTTGGTGACAGCGGCACAGAGTCGCAAGAACTTGTGGAGCAAATAGCGGAGTTCTGACAGCTTCAGGTGCACTGGATTATTCAGTAACCTGGGCGGCTTTGTAGTGCTACCTTACATCGGCGCAAACTGCGCTCGACAGAAATCAAGGGTAGCCGCACCGTCATAGCTAAGCAAATTAAGGACAATTACGCCGCGTCTTCACACTTCGAGCACGCTCCGACAGCCCAACGATAGATATTTCAAACGCAACCACTCTTGGACGAGCAAATTTTGCTTCTGCGAATTGAACATAGTGGGTATTTGAAGACGCACGTTAAATTCATGGCCGTTTCATTCTATGAACACTACTTACGTGATGCAAAATTATCAGTGAGCAAAACAATTTTTATTTCAAGGCAAGGAAAGAAAACCGGAAGTAGGGTTTTGCGCAGTTGTGCGCGCACAAAATTATCCAAAGACGAAGCCGTCAATAGCATGACGCCGTTTTCCAGTTGCGGTTCATCATGCGCGAGTTCGCTGTTGTTTAGTGGTTCTGAAAGCGCAGCGTTAGGCCCGACTGCAACCAGGCGTTGCGGCAAGTTACAGTGGGAGCTTCTGTCCGTGCTGTGTGATTTCGACGAGGGGGACCGCCGCCAGCGGCAGCGTGCCGCCGATTTCGTATTTGCCGACATCGAGCAAGTGCAGCTCACCGGACCGTCACAAGTACCCGAAGTGTTGCGGTTTGCACTGCATCTTCCCTTGTGATATGGGAGATCGCAGTGCAAAGAGGTGCACACAAAAGACTACCAGCGGGGAATGACGTATGCCATATTTCTCTTAACGTCTCAGGTAAGCATATCAGGTTTTGTTCCGAGTTTACAAACTGCGCGTACTCAGCCCTTCGGGTATGGCTACATTTTGCGCAACGTTTCTCTTGGTAGTTCACAGACGTTTCTTAGGCATGCGTGCGCGTATGTATGCGAATATACTACTTGCAGACGGAAGCCTCAGGAGAGCATCTGAAATTATAGCAAATCTGTACTGCCAGGGGAGAAACACCGTTCTTAACGACTCTAGTGTCGAGTGGCCTGTCGCATCGAAAAATCCCTAGAATATCAAGTACTGCGTAAATTGAAGTGCAGATACATAACGATACATAACTAGCACCAGTGTGACTGTCGCTGGCAGGTCGTCGGAAAGACAGCTTGTGTATTCTGAAGGTTTACTAGCGCTTCAGATATATTACCGCGAATAATAAAAGCGATACAACGCTGTATGGTAGTGTCAGGCAATGTGGTAGCACAGATATTTTCGTAGCGGTAAAACGGCTGCATGCACAAGCGTACAGACTCAGCGCTTTCAAAGCGCTGAAACAGAACAAATTTCATGTGCATTTGACTGTAAGTAGAAGACACATGAGCTCACAATCTAAGCCTATATATAATGTATTATTTTTTACGTAATTTTTTTTCATGGTTGTAAACATTTAAAAGCATGAATTTGCTGCAGCATTTATATAGTAAATCCTAGTAGGCTTTACAAAACCTGGCTGTGTTATGTGGTGAATTTGTAATATTGCTTCTGGATTTACTATATTGAGTCCGGTGTTTTATGAAAAAATTTCTCCGTTCATTTGTGGTTTTATGTTAGTCAGTATATTTGCCAAACAGAATGAGTCTTGGCTATTTTAATGTGCATACAACTATTTTAAGTATATGCAGCTGTAGTTGGCTTAGTCGCTGCAGCGTATCTTGTAAAATTAGAAGGCTATTTAATATTTTACTGTTTCCGTGAAGAAGTACCTTTTTCCTTGTACCAAGAAACGCTCACAGCATTTAATGAAATGAAGTGTGGTGTATTTTTCTACTGACTTAATAAAGGAAATTGCGCCTGCCATTTATCAGAGATTAGTTTACCTTCTTGTACAAAACAATGCGTTATGTCCACGGCTACTGCTGTTCTCCTGTGTATTTTTATAATTTTGTAATGTATGTTATTTTAGGTATTCAAGAAATGGCAACAGCCAGAAGTTGCCATCTTATCTAACACGTTACGGGTGAGACAAATCGTAGCAGGCACTGTCGCATATCTCATTAGCATATGATGCTATTTGTGTTAATTTATGTGTGCACTTTCCACTCTTTGTTCATTGTAGTATTATTGTGCAAAGGGTAATAGTTTTAAATTGAGACAGAGTAATCGCCCAAAGGGGAGACATGGCTGCAGGAGACAACACATACCAGCTTCCTTTGTCCGTATCTCAATGTTGCGCAGTTACTCTGTCGTTATCTACCAACAAGCCCAAGTTCCTCGTCAGCTACATTTACTAATGATCCGTTATTGCAATTTCATTGACATAACATTGAAAGTACACAGGTACACAAGAAGACGGAGACTTGAAATGATGAAGGGCCATAGAACAAGGAGCATCGCTGGAGCCAATGTTTCGACAAAGAGAACGATAACTTTCTTCTCAAAACGTTGGCTAAAGTACATTTTCTTGTTTTATCACTATTTACGGTAAAAAGAAAGCATTATTGCTCTTGCTGAAATATTGTGCATTATGGAATAAAAATTAGCAAGGTGAAATATCAGGAAAGTCAAAATTCTGGTATATTCAAATGCTAGAGCGAAAGCCAGAAAAACAAGATGTAGAGAACCACATTGTTATTTTTCACTGCCCAGTTTGGCCAGCTTCATTCCGAGCTTGCACTTTGTTGCATTAATGACCACTGGAATTCGTTAATTGAATTAGCTTGGTGATGTACTTATATTAAAAGATATTGAACTTGCAATAATGCAGCTTAAAATAATGCATGTAAAAAAATTTACAATGACATTTTAAGGTGGCAGGCCTGCAACTGACTAGCAGATCACTTCATGGTATGAGCCGATGTTCCAACCGAGCTTCCATGCACAATTCGGTTGCACATTTTTTTTTTCATTGCTTGGATTTTTATAAACATAACTACTGTTTCTTTTTTTATTGGTTCTAGTTGTGTCGTAGGACCTGTTTGTCCTTATTTGTATTGGTAGCCATGTTACACAGACAGCTCAATGTTTATTGTAAATCGTGACATGGGTAGGACTAAAAACATTTGTGCAAATTCGTTCCAGGTACACTCTGGCGGCTCCTACCCCTGCATCCTACCACCACCCTGTCCTGACTACGTTCACTAGGGAGTCCGCAGCCTTAGTGATGATGCCAAGCAGGCTGACAGCCGACAGAAAGATTAAGGTAAATACCTGTAATTAGGCGGCGTCTTTTTGAGTGAAGTGGCTTGTAGCCGAAACTTCGAAGCAGTTTAGATTCCCTGCTATCTGTGCAGGGAAGCTCAAGCCCAAGCATTTTGCCTTAGCCACCAGGAAGCTATGTGTATTAGACGAAACGCGATGCACATTTTCAAAATACAAGAGACCATTTGTATGATTCTTTTTCTTGCGTAACACAAAAACTATTTTGATAAAGCTTTACCACTTTAAGAGCAATACAATGTACTCTCATACATAGCATTTGGCATAAATTTACTAAGCTGCCTTAATGGCAAGTAGGCCGACAAACGTACACCAAAACTGACGTCTTTTCAAAGTTCATCATCATCTCTGGCACTGTTGCATAATGCATCTTTCTGAAACCAGTTCTTGCCCACAGCACAAGTCCTAAACACGTGGATTACATAAATTTGCAGCTTTTGCTGTAGGTCACCTCTGTAAAAATAAAGTTAATAGGCCATTTTGTCCATTTTTAATCAGCTGTAGTAAAGGGAGCAGTGGCTAATAAGCAGTTTTTGGTGAAAGGCCTCTCTTAATTATCCTTAGAAATTTGGCCCTCCTAATGAACGAACCAATTTGTTGGCTATGCCATTTATGATGTATAGTTTGGTGCTTTACACAAATTTTGCCATAGTGTTTATGGCAGCAAAATTTTTTTTGCTTTAAGTATTGCTTGAAATTGAGATTTGTTCTATATTGATCGAACCATCCATGGTTCCATGGATGGATGATCCATTGGCACGCGGAGTGGCGCGAGACAATAGGGCGCTGAACCAAGCGCTCCACACTGCGAGGAAGTCGCCCAATCTCATGACAAATAAATGGTTTCTCTCTCTCTCTCTCTCTCTCTCTCTCTCTCTATATATATATATATATATATATATGTATATATATATATATATATATATATATATATATATATATGCATATACCTGAGAATTCACTTTCCGACTTCATTTTTTGTGTATATCAACGCTTTGTGGTTCAAATAGTGTGTTTGCAAACGCCATATTTTAGACACGCATTTGCGTTTGTTTGCGACGATCATCATGAAATTTGTTCCCCTATTTTCTTCTTTTTTCATGTAAGTATATTGGATACGTTGGACAAGCAAAGGTATATGAACTGCACTCGCGGTATAAATTGTGATCTGCTGATGAGCCGCGCCCCAACTTAAAGTCAAGAAATCGCTTCATCTGCACATTTACTTCACTTTGTGTATATGCTTGCACCCCTAACCACTTTTTTCTGATATATATATATGAACCTGAAGAAAGGAATCCGATGCGCGCGATTTTTCTTAGTCATAAATACCCAACAAACAATCACACCTACAACCGAAGACGAGAAATTAAGCGGCGTACCTTATAAAATAAAGAACTGATACGTAAGTGGAACGTGGATGAAAAAAACTGACCGCAGGTGGCATACGAGCCTACGTCTTCGCACGATGCATGCGGTGCTCTTCCCATTTCAGCTACCGCAGCGCTGTTTTGCCATTCACTTTCGGGGGTACTTAAGTTTCTGTACTAAAACTAACCCTGTGAGTGTTGCCAGCGCCACCACTAACAGCTTCGATGGCGATTACGGAACATCCTTTCTGCTGCAGGCGTAACGTCTACGTGAACGTTTGGGTGAATGAAACCGATCAAAAAACACAAGCTACCCCAAGGCATCAAAGCTGCCGGATTCGAGACTCTCGCTAAAGAATGCGCGAGAAGAAAGGACACTGAGTGGCCCATTTTATATTGCTCATATCAGAAAACGCCAAAAAAACGATTGCACCAAGGACAGCATAAGAGAACTGAACTGCCGTTCGTAATCGAAAAAGAAAATGATAAATAAATGGAAATGAAACTGGATGAAAAAACAACAGGCCGCAGTTGGGATAGTCCCTTTAGATAAATATCAACGCCCCTGATAGTGGTGGGGAAAACGGCACCACGGCAACTGAACTGGTAAGAGCATAGCCCGTGTAATGGGAACACGTGGGTTTGTATCCCGATTGCGGCCAAATGCTTTTCCGACCACTTTCATTTCCAATTACTTTTGATTTCGTGATTTCAACCAAGCATTGCTGTCGATTTCCCTTATCCTGTCCTCGGTGACATTGTTGTGTGTTACTTATGATATATATATATATATATATATATATATATATATATATATATATGCAAAAGTCACTCAACTCTAGCGCGGATTTCTCGTAAAATGCGCACAGAAGCACCTTCTGCTTGGCTCGATATTTGATGTGCCTCTTGTTGGCTATAATGTTGTGGTGCGCTGATTTCGCTTTGCACTCAAAGTGCCTTGTCAAACAAGATGATAGCGGAGCCTGTGAACGCAGTCGTAGAACAACGCATTTCAATAATTTGTTTTTGTATAACACAAAACTTACAACAATTATCTCCTCTATAGACTTGAGAATCAGCATGGTCACAGGATGGCCAGCCACAGGACAATACTTAAGGGATTAAAATAAGTTCAAGGGAGCCTGATGTCTGTGAAACCCAATGCCGAAAGATACGGCTCATCAGCGGTTGAAGTCATGGCAACACTTTGTTCTTAAGATGAAAGCAGTACTATAAATAGTAATTTCCTCCCCAGGGCTGCGGCCATCGACAGCGAGGAGCATTACTGTAAGGTTCTCCGATGTGTACAAAGTGTGCAGAAGAAAAACCGTTTTGCTTCATTACCACAGGGATTTTCTTCATCAGAGACAATGACAGCCAATATACAGCCCATGGCACCACGCACATTTAGTGGGTGCACATCATGTAGCATTATGACATTGCTACACGCGACCATGATTTGTTCCGATAACTAAGAAAGTTCCTGGGAGAGTACCACTTCATTAGCCACAATGGAGCTTAGCAAGGCTGCACGATGGTGGCTCGGACGCAAATACACTATTTTCTTGCTGCTAGCATTCGCCAAAGCAAAAAAAGAATTGCAGTTTTGTCCGAAAAGTGAGGCATTGATTGCACTGACAGCACTGCAGAATACGCACCTGAATAGATCGTCCCAGGTAGCATCGGTAAGTCCAGGATGGTGTAGTCACAAAACGTGGGTCTAGGCACCACTTGACTCATCACCTCAGAACGTCTGACTCCGTCAAATTGAGTTGGAGACAGCAAGTGGCACACCAACAAAGGCTTCTCTGAAAAAAAAAAAACATTCAAATAGCGGCGAGATGAATTTGATTCTCTGTAATTCGTCAGAGTGGACAACTTGCAATGGCGAATGAAAAACAAATGAGTCCCCACCCCCTCATCCCATCCAAAAAAAATACTAGATACCGTTTCAATTTACAGCCAGCGTCAGCGTACATGAAACAGTGACGACGGTATAGCTAGCAAAGCATTGTCAATGACGGTAGATCCATCCTGTTTGGATAAGAAAAATTATGGCAGACCTAACGCACCTTGTTGCTATCTACATACAGCGAAACTTTGTATAAATGCGTATAAAGGGCTTATCTGTACTCCATTCAAGGGTTTTACGAGCTTCAAACACGATTTGATTATCAGGCACGTGGTGGTGGGGGCCTTCGTATTAATTTTGAACACCAGGGGGATCTTTAACGTGCCCCTATTGCAAGGGCATTTTTGCATTTGGCCCCCATCAAAATGCGGCCACCGCGGCCGGGATTTGATAGCACGACCCCGTGCTTAGCAGCGCAGCACCGCAACCGGTAAGCCCCCGCTGCGGGTCTTGCGTAAAGAGGGATGAAACTCGTATTACCTCTCGTGGTATTGCAATATCGTTGGAAGGTCATGCCAAAGGTTTTTGCCCAAACAACACCATTCACGTTACAAGCTGGACAAATACACGCCCTTCTTATTTATTTATTTATTTATTTATTTATTTATTTATTTATTTATTTATTTATTTATTTATTTATTTATTTATTTATTTATTTATTTATTTATTTATTTATTTATTTATTATACCCTTAGGGCACACAATTCACTAGAAAGTTGGGGGGGTTGTATAATACCCACAAGAAAAGTATACAAATTAGGGCAGAGGAATACAACTACCAGATAAATGAACCTGCGATAAAGATTGTTACTCGCACAACTTAAATGTTGTTTTAGACCAGCAAATACAACTAAAAAAAAGAAAAGCAACGTCTGAATGGGACAGATATGAGAAGACAAAAAAATATTCACATCATGCCGTCGAATGACCTGCTGAAAAAATTAGTGTCTGTATGGCTGTCTAAAGGGGCAGGTATGTGGTTGCAGTCATGGCATGCTTTAATAACAAAGGACTGGAAATAAGGGACAATGCGGTCTCCTCGGATTCACGTGCTTTCGCGCTCCCATGTTACGCAATGTGACTAACGCGGCGACCATTCCAAAGACTGACTGCATGTTGGGACGATAGAAGTGTAGGGTTGGTTGTGCCCTAAAGGTTAGAGCATCGGGCTACGTGCTGTAAGAGTTGGGGCTGGGCATGTCAAAAGGGGTAGACAGACCCATGCCGTCCTCCGATTTATTCACGCTAAGGATGTTGTTGAAGCGAGGAACATTTTCTTATCGAGAAGGAGTACTGGGTTTATTTACAGTATCTACATGAAGAGTGGAGAACATTACATCTCATCAGTCTTGCATGGCTAAAGTGGAGCATATTGAGAAGCCGAAAACGTCCGTTTAAGTCCTCTCCGTGCTCCCCAGATTCCGAGGCCATTTAACTCTGCCGTTCGATTGAAGCATCCGAAGTCGTCAAAGATCCGCTTTGGGGAGAGGTTTCCACAATCACTCGCGCACCTTTTTTCAGTAAGCACACTGAATGCAGGGGAGTTCGTAGGCAGGGATTCTGACGCTTGATTGAAACTAGCGTGTCTTGGTTCCTGGGATAAATCAGCACTTAGCTGGAGAGCCCGTAAAACGACCACAGCGGTTACCGGAGTCGGCGAGCAAATGCCGTACAGCACCCTTTTCCCGGAGTTTCTTGCTCCGAGCGTCTCTGACGGCGACAGTGAACCAAAGAAACAATACTCGATCCACGAAGCGTGTCTCGCTTTGCTGTCGCAACAGCCCTGTGTGAGGGAGGCGCATTGTTAGGTTCACGGCGCGATTCATCGCAGTGGTGCAGGTGAGACTAGAAAGCCACTACCCTCGCTGGCCGATCGTAACAGGGCCTGGGTACCGAATTTCAATTCCATCATCGGATGCGTAATAAAGTGATATTTTTTTAAGTCTGAGCTATTTTGGATGAGAACAGCACCACAAAACAGCGGTTAGAAAAGTCTGGGAGTGCTCACAGGAATGCTCGGCTCTAAAAATAATTGTCAAGACGTATTCTTTTGTGGAGGTAGCGCTTCTGGAATTCACTGCTGCGTGCTAGCAAAAGACAAATCAAGCCGAAAAATTCAGCCGCATGCAGTAGTTATGGCCTGCAGATCGCCATTGCAGTACTCGTCTCGTTCCAGATTCCGCCATGGGGGTGACAAGCAATTCACCGCCATTCTAACTCTGATTCTTGTAAGGCACCGTACAAGTTAGCACAGTTTGCTTTGACATCTTCTAGCAAGCAGCGAGAATGACGTGAAAGGTGCCGATTTAGTGTAACCTCACTTGCGCTTGTTAGGACATAGATGATCATTAAAACACAAAGACAGGAGAGCTCCTTGATCGTTCGTCTCTCATCGTTATGCGGTATGTTCGTCTATGCATCAACACGTGCGCTGCGGTTCAATCGATAATGGCGAACTAACTAGCCCACCAATACGTGCTGGGCTATCTTCAAATGTGTGTAATGAGAATGATAAGAGTGCATTATTGTAATGTTGAAACAATTATTGGCCATTCATTAGAATGAGCCTTCCTTTGTATATTGCAATGTTGTGTAGTTTCACACTTTCTTCCACACTTACTGCTTTCTCTTTCATATGGTATTGAATATAGAACGAGTATGCGGTCTAAATTTGGGTTATGCGTAAAGGCCATGTCATTCTTCTGCTGTTTACTACCGTTTGCGATGTCACTAATATTTTTCGTTTTTTAACGCAAGTATTTGCATCTGGATTTGTATGCATAGGTTTATGTGTGCATGAAAAATTATTCTTCATTTTTTTTTAATTCCTGTAAGAGGCTTCCGCTGTGGCCAAACAAGGGGCCCGCCGACTCTGTCGTGCTTCTCAGAGCAGTAGCTTATAATATGCGGTGGCTCTTTCCTTGTTATCATTTCAATTATCTGTTTATTTGTAATGAACTTACATTCTATTGAACATTCCTGCTCGCCGCACGCCTGTACACTAATTACCGCCCGAAGTTCTATGTCTGCGCATATATATCACTAGGGGGAGGCTATGTCGTCACTGCAATGTTGCCGTCTCGCATCGGAAAATTATGGATATTCTAACTAGCCGGCTTTCTCTGAGAGCATGCAGCGGGTCACAACGATTACTGCCAGCGCTAAGAATACGCAATGCTATTGTTGAATGCGATAAACAATTACAGTAATGACACGGCGGAAAAAAATTGTGTGTCAGAATTTAGACACTGCAGTTGAATTTCACCCGCGACAAGTTAGAAGCTACAGTGCCACAGAATGTTGTCACCTAGTATGACGCAACATTTTGTTAGCGACCTATATTTGTTTTTCCTTTCCGGTGACTCTGTACGACAAAAAAAAAAGAAGAATGCTAAGACTGGTTACATGTGGGTTTGCGACAATTGTTATAGTTGCTTTGGTGAAATCTTTTCGCTTAGGTATTCATCTGCATGCCGTTGTCCACTTTGTAATTTCTGCAGCATTCCTGTTGAGACGAGATTGCTGTGGTACATCTCATTTTATACTGATGATGTTGTATCGAGTGTGTCGTTGTTGTTGTTTCCTGTGACGTATGTGGCTCCTAGCCGACATGGGGGAATGGCCGAAAAGAAATGAATGCTCGGAGCGCAGCGGTGCATTTCGTACTAAAGGATCATCAGCGCATGAAAGAAAAGGATGAGGACGGTGACCCACACAACATCAAAGGTGCTGCATGAGCTTTTCCATAAAGGGAAGACACGATGCCGGGTTGTGGAAGCCACTGAGAGATTTTATGTGTATCGGAAATTGTATTGACGTGTTTTTACCCTTCGCGTCATCGGCCACTTTTGGCCCCAGGTTTTGGTCATGCCACCGCCTAATTTTATGGAAATGGGGCATATAGTGCTTTCGCTATAAAATGATGAGCAAGTCCCTTTGTTAAGGTGGATGACATGCGCATATTTGTAACTAAAGATAAATACGTGAGACAGAATATTGAAGACATGTAGGAACGTGTTGATTGTATTGATCATTGGTTATTTTGACGATAGGCAAGCGCACGCATTTATTTTTACACATCCGTGCTCATTCTTGTCTACAGTCGTTATATTCAGTCGTGTTTTCATTTCGTGACATACTGAGGCAAAGAATTTGAGACCGAAGTTACTGCACCGACTGGCAGTAAGCCAGTGCCATCAGCGCATAAGAAGAGGGGGGGGGGGGGGAGGGGGGGAAGTATGGTAAGGCTGGCATGATTCGCAGAAGCGGAGCCAGCTGTGGAAGAAGACGATGACGACGAACGCGTGAGCGGGGCCACAAGCCATTGCTGATTACGATACCTTTTCTCACACAGATTGGTTGACGGACTCAAAAAAAGTGTGGGATCCCATCCATAAACAGCTTCGCCTTAAGAAGAATCTCTATGCTGTATATCTCCAGTTTTAAGTCGCTCTTTCATCAATGTTTACTCACGAATTGCCCTTATTAAACAAATACAATTATTGAAGGCTGGACTGCTCAAACCTTGCAAAAAACCTTGCAGCAGAGAGTATAGGAACTACAGATTTTGTGAAGGCAGCCCCAGTCAATAGAATCAACTCCCGCGCTAGGTTTAAGCCCTCGTGTACTGCGTAAGGCCGCAAGCCACGGATCGATGGAAGAAATGCGTAAAGTAAATGAATGTTGCCTGCGTAATTTTGTAAGTTGTTTTTTCTAAGGCATTTGAATTAGTGGTAAGTGCTCTATGGCGTACATATCTGCTCCACGCAACAAAGGTACATGGCGTATATGGTTATACAGTATAAGGTTATCTGTGCAGAAAGTACAGTATTATAAGAATAAAAAATTTATGAAGACGCCTTTACTTTAGCAAATCTATAGCAGTTTATTTTAGCAGTGCTTTATCAGCTTACATTAGCATTACTTAAGCAATTTAACTTCGCGTTCGATGCCACCTCACATGCAGTATAATGAGTTTACTGAGCGCAACTAATTTCTCAACCACTATGCATATAGGCTCAATAAAATCCATTTTGTTAGGTTCGCCTTGAAAAAATTCGCATGTATCACAAGAAGTTTTACAGTTCTTGTTACCCTGTCATCCATTGATTTGATTGACCTTCCAGAACCAGTTGTGTCTACCAAAGATAACGGACGATTCTAACACCTGAAGCAATATTTTGTTTTCAAAGAATTTTGTGCACCTGTCTTTTGTAACTTCACCTATGTATACATCGAGTGTTCATAGGAATCAAATCACCTCTAGGTTTTGAAGACTCACTGGAGTTTTGTGTTCAAAAGCTTCAGTAGTTCATTTTTTTTCTAACTCGCTGCGTTTTTGTACCCAGCCTTTTGTTTATTGTGTAATATGATGATTTATTATAAGGCAATAGGCACAGTCTAGTTGCACTGGCAGTACACGAACGCTGATCGCTCGCACAGCAGACACAAGAACGCCTTCTTCGTCTTCCTCTTCACTACAATTGCCCCCGGGAGAGCCATTCTGGCGACTTACGGCTTAGGTAGGATGAGGGGGTCACAGTACGGCTTAAGTCTGTATACATGAACCGTGTCACACCCGCGATGCCTAAGTTCGGGTGAAGTCGTCACAGGTTCTAGAACGTGTGTGACAGCGGAGGTACGGTCTTTGACGCGGTAGGGGCCATCATATCTTGCAAGGAGTTTAATTGAAAGGCCAGGGCTGTGAGGCAGGACCCACAACCAAACGAGGGAACCAGTCGGGAAAACTGGTGTAAGCGCGCCACTGTCACGCCGCAGCTTTTGACGACCTTGAGTAGCGGTCATAAGGGTTCGCGCGAGCTGCCTACAGTCCTCGGCATATTTGGCGGCTTTAGACACAGGCGTGCATTCGGAAGCGTCGAGTCGGTATGGGAGCAGTGTGTCCATAGTAAACGAGGGCTCTCGTCCATACAGCAGAAAAAAGGGTGAAAAGCCAGTGGTAGCTTGTGTGGCCGTATCATAGGCATACGTGATGTACGGCGAAATGGCGCCCCACTTTCTGTGGTCCGAGGCGACGTACATAGTCAACACGTCACCGAGTGTGCGCTTGAACCTCTCTGTCAAGCCGTTCGTTTGCGGCTGGTAGGCTGTAGACTTGTAGTGAACGATGCTGCATGCAGCGAGAAGGGCTTGGATTACTTCCGACAAGCAGACACGTACCCTGTCGCTGAGCAGTTCGGTGGTGCGCCAAGTCGAAGAACGAAATTGCGCAAGCTGAAAAACGCAACTTCGGGCTCAGAGGCTGCCGGGAGTGCGGCGGTCTCGTCGTAGCCCGTCAAGTGGTCGACACCTACAATTATCCATCGGTTACCCGAGGAGCTGCAGGGAAGTGGCCCATATAGGTCTACGCTGACGCGATCGAAGGGCTGAGCCGGGAAGGGCTGCGACTATAGCTGACCAGGACAGCGCTGTGGAATTTTACGCAGTTGGCACGCTCTGCAAGCGCGTGCGTACTGGCGCACGAAGTGATACATGCCGTGCCAATAGAAACGCTGCCTTACCCGAGTATACGTTTTCAGAACACCGGCGCGAACACCTGCGCGAACGGCGCGAACAGGAGCCATTTGCGACCATCAGGCAAATAATTTCTGCGGTAAAGCAGGTTGTCGCGTATAGTAAAGCAAGTGCCTTGGCGACGAAGTGTTCGAGAAGAGGGTGTGGCGGATGGGTCGTGATGGAAATTCAGCATAGTTGAAAGCAGGGGATCCTTACGCTGCTCGTCCGGCATATCACTGACGTCGGAGGCAGACATGGATGCAAAGAATGGAGGCACTGAAGCCACAGCAGGAGGCAGCGGTGATCGGGAAAGCGCATCGGCGTCAGAGTACTTTGTGCCCGATCGGTACACAAAGCGGATGTGCCCGCTCGCGCTATCGAGGTGCTCCTCGCCCTAGGCGACCTGAAGAATGCTTCAACGAAGACAGCCAGCAAAGGGAATGGTGGTCGGTGACAGTGTCAAAATGGCGACCATATAGGTATGGACGAAAATTGACGAGAGCCCAAATAATGGCCAAGCACGCGTTTTCTGTTACTGAGTAGTTGGCTTCTGCCTTCTTTAAAGTATGGCTCGCATACGCGACGACGTACTCGTCATAGCCGTCTTTCCGTTGTGCGAGGACTGCACCAAGTCCGATGCCGCTGGCGTCCGTATGTACCTCTGTAGGCGCTCTGCAATCGTAGTTTCGAATAATCTGTGGCGTAGTATGTAGGTGACGTAGTTGCTCGAAGGCTTTGTCACAGGAAGTTGACCACGCGTTGATGCCGTTGGTAGCGGTAAGCAAATTGGTCAGTGGTGCGATTATAGTCGCAAAATTGGGCACAAAACCCCGAAAGTAAGAGCAATAAAGCTGCGGAGCCCCTTAAGAGTAGTGGGCACTGGAAACTCTGCGCCCGCGCGAAGCTTGGCTGGGTCAGGAAGCACAACGTCCTTCGATACAATGTGACCCAATATTGTTAACATGCGAGCAGCAATACGGCACCTTTTGGTGTCAAGTTGGAGGCCAGCAAAGGTGAGGCAGGTCGGTATCTCGCGCAAGCGAACAAGGTGCGTCGGGAAATCTGGCGAAAACACCACGATATCATGAAGGTAGCACAGACATGCTTACCACTTGTAGCTGCGAAGGATGAAGTCCATCATACGCTCGAAAGTAGCGGGCGCGTCGCAGAGCCTGAATGGCGTTACGGTAAATTCGTACAAGCCATCGGGCGTGACAAAAGCTGTCTTTGAGAGTCATCTTCTGCCATCGGGAGTTGCCAATAGCTGGAGCGAAGATACAAAGATTAGAAGTACTCCGCGCCTTGTAAGGAGTCGAGGGCGTCGTCTCTTCGAGGCGGCGGATAGACATCTTTACGAGTGATCTGACTGAGTCGACGGTAATCCAAATAGAAGCGTGTTGACCCGCTCTTCTTGCGTACAAATACTACAGGAGACGCCGAAGGACTGTGGGACCGGCGAATGACGCCACGGTGTAGCATGTCGTCGACCTGCTCATTAATGATCTGTCGCTCGGCTGCCGACACGAGGTATGGTCGCTGGCGTAAAGGAGGATGGGAACCAGTGTGGACGCTGCGAATGACGGTCGCCATCCGCCCCAGAGATGGTTGTTCACAATCAAACGACGAGCGAAAATGCTGAAGAAGCGCAAGGAATTGCTGGTGATACTGCGGCGGCAGGTCAGCTTCGACGACAGATTCAAGAACGCCTGATGACGACGACGACAATGATGATGATGACGTGCACAGCACGGAGAAGTGAGGGCGTCGAGTTCATAACAGGCCGCGTCGTCGGAAGCATCGTGAATGTGAAGCGTGCCTAGGGGCTGAGCATGACCTAGTGGATCGTCGCGCAGTACCGTCACAGGATAGTGAGAGGGGTTACACACAAGCATTGCGTATAATTCAGATACAGTCGTGAGGACGGCAAATGGGAGAGGTAGGGCCTTGCCACGTAGAACAATAGGCGACGGTGTAAAAAGTATTGTAGCGTTTGGCGTGGTGGAGCGCGAGGTGGATACAAGCACGCACATTTCGGGTGGTATGTCTGTATCGGACACAATAGTGAGTTTGGAAGTTTTTTCTTCAGAGGGGTCAAGCAGCGAGACATCGGCAAGCGGGAAAAGCGCCACTTCGGCCCGGGCACAGTCGATGATGGCACGATGGTGAGACAAGAAGTCCCAGCCGAGGATGATGTCATGTGAACATGTAGACGACACGAGAAATTCAACAACATAGACAATGCCGTCGATGACCGCCCTTGCAGCACATTGAGCAAGCGGCACTATATGCTGCGCCGTCGCAGTGCTTAGAAGCATACCAGACAACGGCGTTGTGACATTGTAGAGGTTACGACAAAGCTTTTCGTCGATGACAGGAACTGCAGCCCCAGCACCAATAAGCCCAATTGCCGCGGTTCCTTCGAACAAAGCGTCCAATAAATTGCGTGGCGACTTGCAGGCTTTGTAGAAGTCGCGAAGCTTGCAGTTCGTGCCAGCTGAGCTGCAGCAGCCAGTTTCCCTCGCTCAGTGACCGAGGGCGACGTAAGGGGAAAAGTGAGCGACGATGTTTTGATGGCGAGCGATGGGTGCCGACAGGGCGTAGAGAAGGTGGCGAGAACTCTGGGTCGGGAAGCATCGCATGCCCGGTAGTATCGTGGGAATAAGCTTATCCAGGTGTTGCGAGAGCAGCCCTAGCAGCAGAAGCGCGCAACGTGGCCAGCGACACCGTAAGCGAAGCATACGGGTCGGTTGTCGCGTGTGCACCAAGGAGTCTGAACTGGGCGTCGAGACGGAAAAAAGGGGAACGCTGGTGGAGGTGCAGCTTGAAGTCGCATTGGCGCTAGAAACGCGAGTTTAGGCGACGCAGGCTGCGTGGCGACTTCGGCATAGGTCAGAGGTGCAGCCACGCGTGGGCAGGGTTGAACTAAAGGTAAAGACGCAGCAAGTTCTTCGCGAATTTCCCGCCCAATTGGAGCAGCCAGAGATGTGTGAGGCTGAGAAGGTCCATCGTTCAGAGGCAGCATAGACAGTTGGCGCGCCACCTCCTCACAAATTAAATCCTTAATCTCAACAGAGAGCGACGCTGCTGGCGTGGAGTTGGAGCGAAGTGTGAGGCCCGAGACAGAGTCGCCATGTGCGACAGCGCTGCGAGCAAGGACCCTTTGTCGACGCAGCTCATCGAACCTCTGGCAAAGAGTGACGACAGCTGCGACAGAAGTAGAGTTTCGCGCCAGGAGCATTTGAAATGCGTCGCCCTCGATGCCTTGAGGATGTGCTTCACCTTGTCCTCTTCAGTCATGGTGGAATCAACACGGGCGCAAATATCCACGACATCCTATATGTAACTGCTGTAAGTCTCACCGGGCTGTTGAGCACGCTGGCGTAGGCGCTGTTCAGCACGGAGTTTTCGCAAGGCTGGGCGGCAGAAGGCATCCGCCAATGCTGTTTTGAAAGCGGATCAGGTTTGCTGTGCCCGTTCATGATTGTGGAACCAGAGGTTCGCAACGTCAGCAAGATTGAACATGACGCTTCGTAGCTTCGTCGGGTGATACTACTTGTTGTGATCACTGAAGTGCTCGTAGGTGGAGATCCAATCTTCTACGTCAATCTCACCTGATCCGAAAAAAACAGGAGGTCCGTGCTGCCGCTGCACGGCGCCGCACATGACAGGAGCGGCAGACGCTCCAAGCGGATTGTTGGAAGCCTCGTTCGTGGTAGCGGGTCGAGAAGATGTGAAAGTTCGGCTGCGCAGTTCCAGGGTGAGGTCGGGGAGTGCAGCACCTTCCGCCAAATGCAATAGGATGATTTATTATAAGGCACTAGGCACAGTCTAGTCGCACTGGCAGTACACGAATGCTGATTGCTCCCACAGCCCGCACAAGAGCGCCTTCGTCTTGCTCTTCAATACAACTGTAACATCTATCCTCCAAAGACGGCAGTGGTTACACTACCCACTGCCCCTGCCTGATTCCCCATGCAGTACTGTGTTTGAGTGCATAATTAAAAACACTGAAGATTACGTCAGTGGATTTTAGCAGAAACGATTTCGCCCTATACTTCAATAGATGCTCACGAGGTGGCCTTTTCACTAAAGAGTGAGGTTCTACTATTGTTCTAAATATAATACAAATGCAATAGTCATTGCTATTTGACTCATGTTTTATTCGAGATTATTACTATTTAATATTGTGCAAATCCCGTTCTTTGCAATATGAAAGACATAGCAGCTCGAGAAACAAAGGTCGAAGTTAGGAATGTTCTGAATGATTCTGCTACCGGGAAGCGACGTTTGCTGCACAGGTTCACCCATTTTTGAGCAAGCGTATGGTCCAGAGTCATGTATTATAAATGTCGCATTTTCACTTCCGCCTACTTTCAAATTTCTGCTCTCAATTTAGGCAAATCACCTTATTTGGTCATTGTCGCCATTTTTTGATCCCTTTATGCTGTGTCGTAGTATCCCACTGCTCTGCTTGACTCAGCTAAACGCTGTGGGCACATCTGCTCACTTGCTGTTTCTTTCATTACGGTCATTGTCATAATAAACTAGATAAATAGAAACTGTTGTGTATCATTTAGAAGCTCTTAAGCCGAAGGAATGTGGATGAGTGAACTCTATTACGTTCGTTTATATATGCCTGTTACCATGACGTGCAAATAACGCAAAACTTTGAGTGCGACGGCAATTATGTGAACACCTCAGGTGGATTTCCGTCGTCACCATGATGTTCCTTACAAAGTCACATGCTGTGTGATGTGCTTCCAAAAAAGCTTGCAATGGGCACCTAACGACCGTAGCTCAATCCGGCGCGCGCAAGGGAGCGAAGGGAGGAGGAAGCGCGCTGACTTCCGTCGCGTGCGAGGCAAAGCTGGGAGGGAAGGGATGGAGGGGACGGGGGGGCCGTTCTACTTTAGCAGAGGACATAATGCACATTATGATGATCACCAACACAGTGATAATTGTGGCTATAACGCTAGCTCAAGCTAGGTGTTTTACTATTTTTCAAGCATGAAATGATTTTAGCTGCCGTTGTTGACGACCTTCAATCGACATTGAGCTAAAACCCAGAGTCGTTATCCGGGCATCGGGCATCGTTGCGAGAACAAAACGAGATCATCTGTATAAACAGTCCTAACATAAGAAAGCGCGATCTACGCCCTCCCAACCTTTTGTACAGGACCGCATTACATGCGGTAGTAACTACCCAAACAAGTTACAAAACTATTGCTTCCGCATTCTTCCTCATTTTTGTTAACGGTATCTCTCAAGCTATAACTTGAGTGCGCTGAAGTTTTATTTGTTATTGTCAATGGCGATGTTCAGAAGGCAGGTACACTTCACCATATACTTCATTGTCATATATTGGCGCTGAGACAGGGTTGCCTCTGACTTTTCAGCGCCAGCAGTGCGTGAGTACTGTGGCGCGGGTTTGTGCCGCCTTCTTCGAGAGATGGCGCCACGCTACGTGACCAGGCCGGCAGCGTCCAGCACACCACGGAAAGTTGTGAGATCCTTGTGAGTAATCGTCGTAATTACTCCAACCAATCTGCTTTGCCGCTAGCCATTTCACGACATCTACTCTAGATTACAGGAGAGCAAGCACTTTTTTTTTTACTCAGTCCAAATTTTCTTTAAAATTAGCCTTTCGGAACTCGCTATGGTTCATGCAATGGTAATAAAGGTATCACGCTAGGCATGAAACATAAAGACCCGAAAAGTGCGAACGAGTGTGTTAGACCTACTCTTGAACAGCGCTGTGGTCGTCGTCGTAGAGACCACGCTTGTCGTCGTAGAGATCACGCTTGTCGTCGTAGAGACCACGCTTGTTGTCGTAGAGACCACGCTTGTCGTCGTAGGGACCGCGCTTGTCGTAGTGGTATTTGGCAGTATCACTGACGGTGGCACTGGCGGCATCGTTGGTGGCTGCTGGGCTGAAAAATAAAGCAGCCCACCTAATGTAAATGTCTGTGCTTGGAATTGGCGCCCATCACTACGCCCAAAAGTGCGGAAGTGAATTTCCGCAAAGTTGAGGTCGATGCGTATCCGAGCATTCATCGAATTATCGGTTTCGTCGATTACTTCTTTCTCATACTGCTCTCCATGAAGAAAAGCCGTCGACATTTCTACAAGCTTCTATATGAACAATGCAGTGCATAAGAACTTGAAGCTAAATCGATCTAATCAACGCTATCGTTCAGGATATTGTGCGTACACGATAAAGAATATTCTCCTTTGCGTCAGAAAATTTATTATTCAGGAAACTCTTTTGTTGTTAAATTTATCACTAGAATTTGATTTTGAAATGACACGTTTCTTGAACAGTTTGAAAGTGAGAAAACTTCCCTATATCCCGACTGCTGCTGGAACAAAAGCACTCTTTTTGGTAGGGACAGTGAAGGCGTATATTTAAGTGTTGTCTAAATATAATTGCCCAATGTCCATTTTTCCTGGCAGTAAAATTATCTTTATGAAAGGGGCTTTCAGCTATATAGAGGCAACGTTCTGGTAAAAAACATAACGTATCCCTAGCACTAAAATATCAAAACGCACTTTTTTACATATTCACTATTTGTAGCCCTACTTCTAGTGCAAGTTAGGCTTAGTCATCCCGAAAGGAATTCAGTGTAAAGCTTTGCGTAGATAACTTGACTTTGCAGTAATTTAAACACGTCCCCATTGTGTCCAGTCGATTATACAACACCTGACTAACATGTTTGTGTTGCTGGATGCAAGATTATTTGATTGCGAGAAGAATTATACACACACTCAATGCGCATTTTCATCGTCGCTGTCGCCATCATGTTCCGTGTGGATTCAAAAGGCGATAACAACGTCGCCGCGCGCTCTATGTAGTACGTGCGAGTGAAAGCGTGCGAGACGATCCGACACTCGCGGTTCAATCTCGCACGCGCAAGGAAAGAAAGCGGGGAGCAAGCTCGCAAGCCATCGGAGGGAAGGGAGGACGGCGTTGTCGTGTGGCCGGAACTGCTTAGTGCGCCGCTGCGCACTCCCTGTCTTGAAAGCGATCAGCGTTGGGGCAGAGTCGCGACAGTCTAGCTGTGCCGACGACTCGTACCTCTGTACTTGCTGTCTCTGGCGGCTCACTTTGCGTCGACGCGATAGACAGCACGAAGGTCCCTTCGCTCGGCGCTTCTGCCGCGCTTCCTCTCGCCAGCCTTTTGACAGCGAGTGTCCGCGTTGATCGATTGTGATGTGTTCACGTTTGCTGGGCGCGTAATTTTCATGCGTGTTAATTTAGTTAATTTAGACCGGAGAAGTGCTAACGAGTGTGTTCGACCTACTCGTGAGCAGCGGTTGAGTGCCTGTTGAGGGCGCTGTGGTCGTCGTCGTAGGGACCGCGCTTGTCGTAGTGGTATTTGGCAGTATCACTGACGGTGGCACTGGCGGCATCGTTGGTGGCTGCTGGGCTGAAAAATAAAGCAGCCCACCTAATGTAAATGTCTGTGCTTGGGATTGGCGCCCATCACTGCGCCCAAAAGTGCGGAAGTGAATTTCAGCAAAGTTGAGGTCGATGCGTATCCGAGCATTCATCGAATTATCGGTTTCGTCGATTACATGTTTCTTATACTGCTCTCCATGAAGAAAAGCCGTCGACATTTCTACAAGCTTTTATATGAACAATGCAGTGCATAAGAACTTGAAGCTAAATCAATCTAATCAACGCTATCGTTCACGATATCGTGCGAACAACATAAAGAATATTCTCCTTTGCGTCAGAAAGTTTATTATTCAGGAAACTCTTATGTTGTTAAATTTATCACCAGAATTTGATTTTGAAATGACAAATGACAGTTTGAAAGTGAAATAACTTCCCTATATCCCGACGGCTGCTGGAACAAAAGCACTCTTTTTGGTAGGGACGGTGAAGGCGTAAGTGTTGTCTAAACATAATTGCCCAATGTCCATTTTCGACGCAATAGACAGCACGAAGGTCCCTTCGATCGGCGCTTCTGCCGCGCTTCCTCTCGCCAGCCTTTTGATAGCGAGTGTCCGCGTTGATCGATTGTGATGTGTTCACGTTTGCTGGGCGCGTTATTTCCATGCGTGTTAATTTATTTATTAAGCGAATGCTTGCAAGCTTACACGTCCGATAAAACTAGTATAATAACTTCGTATGACAGTCTACTAATTTGTTATCACGATCGATGCTTCGCCTTCAGGGTGACACTACAACATGTACCGGTCCGAACAAATCAAATGCAGGTATTCATCAATAGAAAGGAAGACGTCAGAGAAAAAGCGAAAGCGTGACCTTTTATGTCATGTTTTGTTGCTTCCGGATATATCGATGCTAGATTCATTCTCGTAGTACAGTGATCCAATTTACTGTTACTGCATGAGGTGGAGGAATGGTTATAAAGATAGTGCTGACTAAGGTATCGAAGTAATGCAGCTTGTGTCTACATTTCCCTTGTTGTATGTCATGTCATCTATCAATTATTTATTGACAATTCATCTTAGCTCCGAGAAGAAACGAGTAAATTGCAGTTTCACTTCGTTAATGTTTAGGGTTTTCGGCAGTAGAAATCAAGCGCAATTATCGGCAAGGATGTTACCGGAAGGCTCGCTTAATTCTATCCAGAGTCGCTATGTGCAAACGGGTGATAGATAATTAGAAGAAACGCCATAATTTTCCATTATTTACGCTAAAAACGTTTCTTAATATAAATTGACTATAGCGAAATCCTACAATTATTGCTGACTTTGGCCCGAAATTTCAGGAAAACAACAGTTAGCACGAGACCAAAGTGCTCATGTCCCTTAATAATATCCTCCTGCACAACTTCCGTGGAGAGTGAAATAAAAACTCAGCCTCAATAAACATCCCCAGCCTAAAATTTAAAAATGACTGAAGAAACTGGTACAGTTACAATGTTCAAGGAATTTAACGGACGCTTGGACATCACGTCGAGTATGTTTCAGGTGCGTTAGGGCATGGGCATAGGCTAAATTTCTAGCGTTCGGCTGCCGAATGGAAATTCCGGTCATGAATTGCAAAACACAGCTGAACCGAAAAGTACATGGTTTCTTCAATTTTTGACATGTGCTGTTCATGTGGAATTGATGTACATGTTTATTTTTATCCTTCCCGCTGTAGAGTCATAGGTTTGGCTAGAAGGAACAGTCCTACCGTGAAATACACGTGGGCTAGGCAGATGCGGCGCTCCAAACCATCTTGGGCATGTCCTGCCCATGCGGCGCTGCAAAACAATGGGCACGTCCTGCCCATGCCAATTTCTTTTTCTTGATTTCAACTAAGATGTCATTACCTCGCCTTTCTTCCCTAACCCGATCTGCTCTTGTGCCTCAACCTTACACCCATCGTTCTTCTTTCCATAGCTCGTTGCGTCGTCCTCAATTTATGTAGAACCCATTTTGTAAGCCTCCAGGTTTCTGCCCCGTAGGTGAGTACTAGTAAGACACAGCTATTATACACTTTTCTCTTGAGGGATAATGGCAACCTGCTGTTCATGATCTGAGAATGCCTGCCAAACGCACCCCAGCCACTTCTTATTGTTCTGATTATTTGAGTCTCATGATCCCGGATACGTGGTCACTACCGCCCCTAAGTAAATGTATCGACTACCTATCGTAAACTGCTGTTCTCTTCCGAGGCTGTTAAACATTAGTTTTCTGCAGATTAATTTTTCGACCCATCTTTTGCTTTGCCTCTCCAGGTCAGTGAGCATGCAATGCAATTGCTCCCCTGAGTCACTAAGCAACAGTATCATCAGCGAATCGCAAGGTGCCAACGTATACTCTATTAATTATTATCCCCAATTCTTCTCAATCCCGGTCTCTGAATGCTTCCTGTAAAAAGGCTGTGAATAGCATTCGAGAATAGCATTGGAGAATTGGAGAATGTGAATAGCATCTCCCTGCCTGACGCCTTTCCTTATTTGCATTTTGTTGTTTATTTATGGAGGACCACGGTGGCTGTGGAGCCGTTATAGATATCTTTCAGTATTTTTACATATGGCACGTCGACACCCTGATTCCGTGATGCCTCGATCACTGCTCAAGTTTCGACAGAATCAAACGCTTTCTTGTAATCAATGAAAACTATATATAAGGGTTGGTTATAAAACGCACATATCTCTGTTACCTGATTGATAGCGTGAATATGGTCTATTGTTGAGTAGCCTTTACGAAATCCGGTCTGGTCCTCTGGTTGACAGAAGTATCAGGTGTTCCTGATTCTATTTGCGATTACGTTAGTAAATACTTGCTTACTTACGCAGGCAAAATACTTACTTACGTAGGCAACGGACACTAAGTTGATCGGTCTAATTTTTCAAGTCATTTGCGTCCCCTTTCTATTGGATTAGGATTATGTTGGCGTTCTTGCAAGATTTCGGTACGCTCGAGATCTTGAGGCATTGCGTATACATGGTGGCCAGTTTTTGTAGAACAATCTGCCCACCATCCTTCAACAAATCTGCTGTTACCTGATCTTTCCCAGCTGCGTTTCCACTTTGCACAGCTCCCAAGTCTTTCTTTACTTCTTTCGACGTTACTTGTGCGATGTGAATTCCCTCCAGACAATTATTTCTTCCATTATCGCCGTGGGTGCCAGATGTACTGTATAAATCTCTATAGAACTCCTCATCCACTTGAACAATCTCATCCGTATTAGTAATGACACTGCCGGCTTTGACGCTTAACGCATACATCTGAGTCTTCCCTATTCCTAGCATCTTCCTCACTGCCTTTAGGCTTCCTCCGTACCTGAGAGCATGTTCAATTGTATCTATTTATACTTCCCTATGTCAGCTGTCTTACGCTTGTTGATTAACTTGGAAAGTTCTGCCAGTTCTATTCTAGCCGTAGAGTTTGATACTTTCATACATTGGCGTTTCTTAATCAGATCTTTCGTTTCCTGCCATAGCTTACTGGTATCCTGTCTAACGGATTTACCACCGACTTCTATTGCACACTCCTGAATGTTGCCCATACGACTATAGTTCATTGTTCGAACACAAAGGTTCTCTTCCGGAGTTAAAGGCTAATATCTGCTCTGTATCTTGATCCGGAATTTCTCTATTTTTTTCTCTTATGCTAACTCATTGCTCGATTCCTTAAGTACCAGTTTCTTTCGGTCCCTCATCAAATCAGCTAATTCAAGTTCTTGGAATTCTGTGGTCACTGCTGCGCACCTTGCTGAGCACGTCTACATCTTGTATGAAGCCAGCGTTAGCACAGAGAATGACGTCTAGATCATTTATAGTGTCGCCATTCGCTTTCCTCCACGTCCACTTTCGGCTATCCTGCTTACGGAAGAAAGTATTCATTATCCGCATATTATTCCGTTCTGCATGTTCTACTATTGATTCTGCACTGCTATTTCTAGGCCCTATGCCATACTCTCCCCCTGACTTGTCTCCAGCCTGCTTGCCTACACTGGCGTTGACGTCACCTGTCAGTATAGTGTATTTTGAATTTACCCATCGCCCATTCCACGTCTTCATAGAAGCTTTCTTCTTTCTGGTCATCATGACTGGATGTAGGGGCGTAGGCCTGTACGACCTTCAATTTGTACCTCTTAAGTTTCACAACAAGACCTGCCACCCTCTCGTTACTACCATAAAATTCCTGTATGTTACCAGCTATATCCTTATTATTTGCCGATGAACTGGTTAGAGACTAGTTGCTTACTCACAGTTCATCACTTCCATTGCACGTGTTTCACGCAATTACCGGCGTGCTTTACAATGTCGGGCCGATCCACTTTAATGTGGTAACCGCTTTCTGGCGCGATCCTCACGTTTACTTGTTGGCTCCTCCGAGCGGAGGTTCTCTCATATATCCCTAATAGTTAGCGTAGAAACATAAGTATAATAGAACAACGAAGCTAGGAAAAAAGAAAATGTGCGAAAGTGCGATGAAGAGAGGAGTCCAGAGCTGGAAGACAACACCGCAATGAGACAGGATCGGCCCGTCACCTTGATATTGGACGCGGGGACGTATTTGCCGATAGCCGATTCAGCGCTGCTTTCTATCTTTCACCACAGAACCATATGCGTTAACAACGCCTTCTTGCGATCTTGATGATGTTGGTGATTTAGAGTAGTAACTGGATATCAGCACTGGGACGGGCCTTCCAGGTCCCATTTGCAAGTTTGGTGCTGCCAGTCGCATGTGACGGCGTTTATACTTGAAGCGCGCCTATAGACAGAATTGAACACTGTGATCTACAGCCGACCCGGAGCTCACGTAGCTTGTGCACTTGTATTCACATGAAACTGAAAGAAAAATGCATTTCGGCAACACAACGCGCGTAGAGGTGTTCATTTGTGTTACACATGAATGCGGTAACTATAAGAGATGAAGGTGCATTCAGCAAAAGTCAGCAAAGTAGGACGACTTATATGTGCTTTATTCTAAATTGCACTCGTTCAAATCGTTTACGTATTACCTCGTGAGAACAGCATAATGTGCAAATAAAAATATGGCTTACTATGGACCTACAATATTGTTGCTAACATTTTTCGCACAATAATCACGATTTGAAACAGCTCAGAAACGTGCTCCCTAAGACTACTTTGTCTATTGGTTTGGCTCATACGTGTATTGACATTTGTGTTGAAGTTTAGTTGCGACGTATTCGCTCCGACATTTATGCTTCCCTTGCACCTCCTCACATATTTTTGTGCTATGACATAAATGATTAGGAATAATCAGCAATGCGTGGTTATCCTGGATTGCTATAGATAATCGACTTTGTACGCGTTTCTATGGTAGGAACTAGCTAGGCATTGTTTTAGCCTGAACTCTCTTTTAGCCTGAACTATTACAAGTTGGCGGAAAAGCATTTTTCCTGGTTGTCTGGGATGGCTGTGGTGCGTATGTATGATCTTCCCATATTTACTTTCGCTCTCTGTGTCGGTAGACTTTGCGAAACTTTCTTTTAAGACGGAAAAAAATAAAGGAACGTTGCACGGAGTGTTGATATCATTGCAGCAAGAGAAGAAATTTTCTTGTATACTTACGCGTGGAATTATTGTCAGCTGTCATGAAGAGGCGACAAATGCGCAGAAGGGTATGTTACTTCCAATGAGCACAGAAATGAAATTTTTCGTTTGAACATCTTATGAGACATCGTCAACAGCACGACAGGCAATAATGTGGCAACGTGCCTATATTCGATACAGTGCAAACGCAACAGGTGAATGCAACTACGGAGCACAATACACGTCATTAGTCGCATGTCAAACTTGTTGACATGCTATCGACGTGCAATGAAATGGAAACTAGTCGAAACAGTATATAATTTGCTCTCCCCCAAAAATGTGCGACATCACGTTATACTCAGTGGTCAACAACATCGATGTACACTAGAAGAAATTCTACCAGTATCACCATCGCGTTGAGAAATGCTGCCTGAAACGACCTTGCGTTTTTTCATGCATCGGAATCCAATGCTAATGGCAGAGTCGGTCTTTAACATTCAGTATGTATGTAAACGGTTTGCTAAGAAATTTGGTTCTCTAATTTGCTCTCCGGAACACCATGCTGTCTTATATTGTCGGCAATTCTGCTATATCTCTACAAACGCCTTGTCTTCCATTTACCTTGTGCTTAACCATGCTCCTTCACTTCCCCTAAATCTCTCTTTAGGGGCTTTTCTTCGCTTTACAATTCTAGTACGCAAATTCTGAATAACGGAGAACAATAGAGAACCAAATACAGTGAGTTTCCAGTGTGCTTACCTCTTGTCTTTCCTTCACAGCGGAAATCATTTTAGATGAGAACTCTTTGCATTTCCCTTCGGTAAAAATGAGCAAAGGTAATTTCTGGAGATCATAAACTATGTTAAAAATAAATCCCTTATTTAAAATATTTAGTGCTCTATGAATTCTGCCAAAATAACTTCCTTGAACTTATAAAGAACACAAGATTAGTAAAAGAGAACGGGATAAAGTAGCCTCAGCGGTCATATAGCTAGATATTTTTCAGCAATATTCACAGGTTTGTGTCTCAGAGAAAAAGCAAAGCTGATCGCTGCACAACACTATAAAAATATAGAATACCTTCCTAATATGAATTTTCTCCATCATGAAAAAAAATTAAATGAGGGTAAAAAAGCGAATGCCTTAAGCTAAGTCCCCTCATCGCTGCTTCTGCAGACTGCATTCTCATCACAAGTATGCTTGATGTAGTTTGCAAATTTGGCAAGGTACTGAAAATTTCCGCTGCGTGAACAAGCGGGTGAGATTGTGCGTGTGCGACTCTTCATCGTCACTTGATGTAGCGAGAGGCAATGTCTGTCCAGTCCCAAGCTTTATCACACTGTGACCTGCAAAGGGAAAACGCGCATTGTTACTTTCAGGAAGTGGGATATATCGATTATAGTAGGCATGCACCATTTGTCTATATTAGTGGGATTGCATTTACTAGCACGAACAATTCCCTATATTGTGCATGGTTATCTGGAAGTCTTTTTATATGGTATAATTGTGTGGTGTTAACTTTATTGCCACCACCTGGTGAGCATCATGTAAAATTTCGCGTGAGGGCGTATAATAGCTCTTCAGCTGTTTTATGAGCCTACACAGGCTGATTTATCTCAGCAAATCCGTGTTAAAAAAAAAGCGATTCGGTTCTTTGAAGCGCCTTGCAAGAGCATTCCTCTCGTGCACGCAACGGGCCCGGTGGGGTATAGCATTTTAAATGTTAGCAGCTCTCCTCCTACCCGAAGAAACCCGTCCGTCCATAACGTAAGCCAAACAGCGTGGCAATGGCGGCGAGTGAATAAGCCTTCGAGCTGCATTTCACTTCAGCGCGAGCTAATCAGAAAGAACACAGCGCTCACGAATCTATCAGGACTGCGCACTCTGCCACTGTGCCATACACAGCCACCCCCAGAGTATGGCTGATCTAAGTGGCGAGAACCCAACGCACACGAAGCTATCAGCACTATGCCCAATCTATCCTGACGGCAGATTGCTTTCAAGATAGAGCCCGCGCGGCCGTCCTCCGCAACAGTTCGAGTCGCCGCAGCGCTGTTGTTTGTACTGGTCGCACCAAGCTTCATAGCATTGATAATGACACCGGCATGAGTGGAAATTAGCGTATGGGAGATCGCTTACGCTTACTTAGACAACCCTGCGATCGCTTTCTGCCTGAATTCTTTTTAATGCGAAGCGTCACATGGGAAGCTGCCCGCAAGGTCATGAAATGTCATTTCAAATTTTCTTGTTCACTTTAAAAATCGAATTCTTACTGGCACAATCATGCCACAAGTGCAACTAGGCATGATATTGTCGGTAATGTTTCAAAACCATGAAGATATAAGACTTGGATTCAATTTTGTGAGAAGTGTGAAGTCAGAAGGTAACTTTTTCGAGCGTAGCTCCTAAGTGCCCGTTTCTACGGCGTGCGTCGGCGTTCTCCCTAGTAGCCGAGTGAAAGAACACAGTGAAAGGTAAAAGAGAATACGACGCGCGGCGAAAGATGAAAGACGACTATAGCGGTGAGGGTGCAATAAAAACGCGGAGAAGGAGGGTACAGCGGAAGCACGAGGCAGAATGCGGAGGAGATAGTTGTAGGGGAAGCGTAAGAAGAGATATGTGGTGCCGTGAAAGATGGGCGCTGCAGCGACGATGGTTACAACATGGCGCAAGGGTAGCGCGCGTCATCAGCATGGAAATAAAGCACTGCATGAGCGGAGGTCTGTCTGCGGCGACTGTTCTGAATCGCGCTCATTTGTCACCAACGCACTGCGTCTCGCGATCTCCGGATCTTCGAGGCAGTCGCGTGGCACTTTGCTCCAATTGCAACGTGCCGCATGAGAAAGATCGCCCGCGCCAGCCAAAACATCGGGCCATGAAAACAGGCATACAGCTGCGCTCAAATGTCGCAATAGGGGATATCACAATGGTCCGTCAATAATTTAGGAGTTTGAAAATAGCCAATCGGTATGATTGTGCAGTACGGTGATTCACGTGAAGTTATAATTTGGCGCTCTTGGGTTTTGGGAACAGAAGGCCACATCACCTGCAAGACAGGCCGAAGTTGCACGCGCTATAGGCGCATCCACCGCGCAACTGGCATGCACTAAGGGCACAGGCGCATGCTCAATCATGCAATGACTGGACACCGAGCGTCGCGCGGCACTCTGCACAGCTGCTTCTGCTATCGCGGGGACTGCGAACGTTTCTCTGCCGCAAAAGGTGGGCGTCAGTTCTATGTCATGCGCCAGAACAGTCAGTAATAGGCAGCGCTGCCTTGGTGTAACGAAACAGTCTAAGCAAGAACCTTCAGATCAGTAACGCACAAATAAAGAGTCACTAAATAAAGTTTTGCAACACAATTCCTTAAAGGAAAACTTCAGCATTTTCTTATTGCATGGACAAATATTGAAAAGACAAAAAATGACTAGAAGATGCTGTGGGCAAGGAATAATTGAATACAATTTTGAAAGACAATGAAACGTGTGTCGCACATAATAATAATAATATTTGGGGTTTTACGTGCCAAAACCACTTTCTGATTATGAGGCACGCCGTAGTGGAGGACTCCGGAAATTTCGACCACCTCGGGTTCTTTAACGTGCACCTAAATCTAAGCACACGGGTGTTTTCGCATTTCGCCCCCATCGAAATGCGGCCGCCGTGGCCGGGATTCGATCCCGCGACCTCGTGCTGAGCAGCCCAACACCATAGCCACTCAGCAACCACGGAGGGTGTGTGTCGCACATGTACGCCAACTGAGCAATATGTACAACTGTTATATAATGTAAACTCTAAGAGCGCAACATAAAGCCCCTTTTGCGATCGAAAGCATAATTTCCTCTCGTAGAGCCGCAAATAGCGTAACCCTCGAACAAAATGACAATGTGTTCGCGTCGGCAATGTCACTGTAATGTTTCACAACTGAATACTGGGAAGCGCTATTTCAAGAAGGGACGGAAGATAGACATAGAAGCATAGGGCAAGCGCTAACTCGCAATTAAATTTTATTCTGAAGGCTTCGCCTACTTAAGCACACAGCAGACCAGGATCGCGCAAGCTCCCTGCCCATCAAGCCAACCAATGCATCATATTGCTACGGGATAGATGCCAGTGGTCTTCCTGCCAGTGGTCAATTTTGGCTTGACGACACAAGTGCTGCCACGCGGGAGGTCTCTGGCCCAACTTTGCCCATTCGCGGATCACTCTGTAGCATCAATTTCAGTAGACGACAATTCAACCGATCCTCCTCTACCATTGCAGTCGGCAACTTGTACCATCGCCATCTTACTGAAACTGATTGCACCCGACATGCCGTCCGAGCACGCTCGTGCACTCTACCGCACTCTGATTTCCTACCAAGGTATTTTTGACTTTAACGATCGTCCTTTGGCCCAAACAACAGCTGTTAAACATCGCAATAATAGCGGAGATGCCCCTCCCATTCATCGCCGCCCGTATCGAGTGTCACCAGCTGAGCGTCAAGTTATTCACGCAGAAGTTCGCTAAATGCTTGCCAAGAACATTATTGAACCGTCATGTAGTCCATGGGCGTCACCGGTTGTGCTGGTAAAAAAGGATGGCCCATGGCGCTTTTGCATGGATTATCGGCACCTTAATAGGGTTACGAAAAAGGACGTGTATCCCCTACCTCGGATTGATGACGCCCTTGACTGCCTCCACGGTGCTCGCTATTTCTCCTCTATTGACCTTCGCTCCGGCTATTGGCAGATTGCCGTGGACGATCTCGACCGCGAGATGACTGCCTTTGTAACACCCGACGGTCTTTATCAATTCAAAGAGATGCCGTTCGGCCTATGTAACGCTCCTGCCACTTTTGAACGCATGATGGACTCCCTTCTTCACGGTTTAAAATGGTCCACGTGCCTGTGCTACTTGGACGGCATTATAGTATTCTCCCCAACATTCGCTACGCACCTCGAGCGCCTCTCAGCAGTCCTGGACGTTTTTCGGCGAGCCGGTTCGCAACTCAACGCATCGAAGCGCCCATTCGGCCGTCGCCAGATTACCGACCTTGGGCATCTCGTTGACGCGAACGGAGTGCAACCGGACCCAGGCAAGATCCATGCTGTTACGCACTTCCCTGTTCCGAAGTGTGTCAAGGATGTGCGCAGCTTCATCGGCCTTTGCTCATACTTCCCCCGTTTCATGAAACCTTTCGCGGCCATAGCACGACCACTAACCGAGCTTTTGAAAAAAGACGCCCCTTTCCAGTGGGGCGATAACGAGGCCTCTGCATTGTCGCTTCTCATCGATCTTCTCACGACGGCTCCCGTTCTGGCCCATTTCAATACTTCTGCGCCTACCGAAGTCCGTACTGATGCCAGCGGTCACGGAATTGGCGCAGTACTGGCACAACGCCAGCGTGGCCATGACCGTGTTATCGCTTAGGCCAGCAGGCTCCTCTCGCCCGCGGAGCGCAACTATTCCATCACTGAGCGTGAGTGTCTGGCCCTAGTTTGGGCGGTTGTGAAATTCCGCTCATACTTATATTGCCGACCCTTTTCCGTTATCACAGACCATCACGCGCTTTGTTGGTTATGCTCATTGAAAGACCCTCCAGGAAGACTAGGTCGCTGGGCCTAACGCCTCCAAGAATATTCGTCCTCTGTCAGCTACAAATCTGGCCGACTACCCAAGGACGCTGACTGCCTGTCTCGCTACCCGGCAGACGAGCCTGACGACGCCGACAGTAGTACCGCCGACGGCATTTTCTCTGTGTCTGCCTTCACTAACATCGCCGATGAGCAATACCGAGACCTATCGCTGCGAGTACTCATCGAGCGTCTGCGCTCTACACCTATCGACGCATCCGTTCACCGATATGTCCTCCAGGGCGGCAGTCTGTACCGACGGAACTTCCTCCCTGATGGCCTTGATCTTCTTCTTGTCGTGCCAAAACATCTACGACAGACTGTACTCTTTGAGATGCATGACGCACCCACTGCAGGACATCTTGGGGTAACCCGCACGTACGACCACGTCCGCCGCCGCTTCTATTGGCCTGGTCTCGCTCGCTCCGTCCGACGCTATGTTGCTGCCTGTGATCCCTGCCAGCGTCGGAAAACGCCTCAGGTGCTACCTTCCGGTCATCTCCAGCCGATCACCGTCCCTGTGGAACCGTTCTTTCGTGTTCGATTAGACCTCCTCGGTCCCTTTCCCACGTCATCTTCTGGGAACAAATGGGTAGCCGTAGCAACTGATTACGCCACCCGATACGCTATAACGCGGGCTCTACCTACCAGTTGCGCCACTGACGTCGCGGACTTTCTCTTGCGTGACATTATCTTAGTGCATGGCGCCCCGCGACAACTGCTTACTGACCATGGTCGTAACTTCCTCTCGAAAGTTACCGCCGACATTGTGCGTTCCTGCTCTAGTCAACACAGGCTGACTACCTCATACCATCCTTAAACCAATGGCCTGACAGAGCGGTTAAACCGCACTCTTAGCGACATGCTGTCCAAGTACGTTTCCAAAGACCACCACGACTGGGGCTTTGCCCTTCCTTACGTCACCTTTGCTTACAATTTTTCCCGGCACGACACCGCCGGATTTTCTCCATTTTATCTACTCTAAAGTCGCGAACCGACCTTGCCGCTTGACACGGTGCTTCCTCCTGCAGCGACCTCAACACCCGAGTATGCGCGCGACGCCATCGCCCTCGCCGATCATGCATGCCAGCTTGCCCGTACTCGACTTACGGACTCGCAAACCACGCAGCAGCGTCAGTACAACGCCCGCCACCGTGACGTACAGTTTTCACCTGGTGCACTCGTGCTCCTGTGGTCGCCCTCTCGTCACGTCGGACTTTCGGAAAAGCTCCTTTCGCGATACACAGGGCCCTACCACGTGCTGCGCCAGGTGACGCCTGTGACGTACGAAATTGCTCCTGTGAGCTCAACCTCGTCATCTACTCTGGCGTCTAGTGATGTCGTGCACGTCAGTAGGCTCAAGAGCTACTACACTGCTACAGAGTCCGGCCTTTAGTCGCTCCGGGATCGCGCTTTTGCCGCCGGGGGTAGTGCTACGGGATAGTATTTCCAATGACGAAGAGCCGAGCAGGAAGAAGACGAAGACGACCATTGGAAGCTACCGCGGGCTGTTGCCTCATGGCCAACTGCGGCGTATTTTCTTGTAAAAATACTTGTAAATAGCTTGTCGTCGGTGCCTTCCTACGTAACAATATCAAGAAGCGTACAGATTACAGCACCATCAGATGCTGTAATCTATACGCTATCAGCTGTAACAGAAATAATGCTACACTTAACGGAATTAATTTGAAATAACAAAAAAAGCTTTGAAATTGTGCAGTGCTAGGGAGACATTCCTTGAATTACTAGATAGCTGTGTCACAGCCAGCAATAGTTTTTCTATTACCTGCCATTTACTATACTACCACATCGTGACTACTCTCGCAAACGATCACTCATTCTAAACAAGACAGGTGCTCAACAGATATTCATAACAAATCCCGGAAATCACATTGTTACGCAAATACTGTTCCGTAGCAATATGAAGTTCACACCGGCAGGCCGTTTTTTTCTATGATACAATGTAGATTGCAAAAGAAATCTAACAGCATACCCAGCCATTAGCAATCGTAAAATTTTCACATCTATTTGGGAGACAGCCGAAAAATTAGCACATGGCTAACTACCCGAACGAGTGGAACGATAACTTTAAGGGAGCAGCATGATAAAGTACTTATGTCCAAGCTATATCCGCAGTGAATATCCCGAGTTGACATATTCCGTATATCTCCATTTATGGTCAACTCAAAACCCGTAGTGAGGAATTCGATTGCACAGTGCGCGCTTTCGCCAGCTTTTAAAATGGGCGAAAACCACCAATTTCTTCTTTCCCGCCTCTAAATGAGTGTTCACGCGCATGCGCACCTACAATTTAGATCTCAGCTGACGGAGTTGTGCCATCAAATGCAACACTGACACATTCCGTGGAGTGTTTTTTTTTTCTCACACATGAGATCAATGGGATACAGAGGCAGTTGCCTAAGATATTTCTACAATCTCTGATAGCGTAAGGCTCGAGTCAACCCCACGAACCAGTCTTTTAACCCATACTAGGTGTGAAAACGTATAACTTACCGGATGATAGACAAATGCTGTCCGCTTCCGGAGGTCCAGAAAAACAGGCCTGGTTTCGCAAACAGTCGATAATAGCCTCTTGCCCGAACTGTCATACTTCAGTGATCAACATCCGTGTGCGGTGTCGCCTACCGAAGCTCTGCATGAATGACCTTAAGGTTTTTCATGAAAATTGATTCTTCATCGGTAGGTAGCAGGGCCACAAGAACGTTGTTCCCTGCGCCATGCAAGAAAAGATCAATTGGCAAATAATTAGGTATAGGAGCAGCCGGCCAGGTGGCCAGCAAAGGAAACAAGCATCAGACTGGCGTGCCTATCTCAATTACTGCTTCATATGCTGACTTACCCCCTCCAGAACGTACATCTATGAACCTGGAACAGCACCTCGACGTTAAAACGGCTCAAGGTGAGGGCAGCTTCATCACAGCGTGGCGATTGGCTCTTGTGAGGCCAAGAGATCAACCAGAACAGGATCAGGAGCACACCGTGAAAGCAGCAGGGACGGCAGGACGGGATGGCGCTATCATGGCGCTCTCGCCAGCACCGCGAGCTACTTCCTCGCGCGGATGCAATCTACGTCAGCCTTCTCAATTGGAAGGGGCTCATAGTGTTGCTGCTGATGATGATGATGCTTAAAGATAGGGCACGTACCCACTGTTCACCGGCGGATCGACCAAGAATTGGAACCGGATGAATTGATAATAATCAGCCAATCAATCGTTCAATCAATCACACAACCAATAATTTACTGTGCCTAGGAACAAGCCATGAGGTCTTGGTGCCGACGCACGTGTACAATAAAAAATACAGCTGGAAAATATCAGTAAGAATTACAATGAGAAGAAAGAACAATCCTGACAAAAATGTGCACATACGACAAGGCGCGAGGTTATTACAAAAGCAAAAGGAGCAGAATGACAGTTAAATGACATGCGAAATTATGACACAAGACAAAGCTCGGAAACGAGCGATCACTATGTTGTGAAAAATATTAAAATCATAAAAATAAGCGTTGTAATGATACCGTATTCTGTGGATGGCTGAGTGTTCGTGATGACAGCCAGCAAAACGGAAAGGGCAAAGTTACGTGGTGATCTTGCGCGGAATGTGGATAATACGTGTATACAAATGAGGAGTTCGGGGCAAGTGAGGATTCCGTGAAGGTGTTTGAAAAGAAAGAAAGAGTCAGCACGGGTATATCAGTAGGGAACTAAGGGCAATGACAATAATACAAGAGTGCTAGAAAAAGGTCCTTTGTACGCCTTAGCAAAGCGGTGATAATATAGGCTTAGAAGTAGTTTCTGGGTCGAATGCATAGTGTCATTGTTGGATATAGAAATGAAATTGCAGACGGTCTACGGATATCCGAGTTTAGGAGGCCGGATTTTTATGCACAACTTGCATAAATGCATTGGAAAACTGAATCTTCTAGATAGCCGGAAGAGCCACGAGAGCGCATATCGCGCATTGCAAAGTGTTTAGTGCGAGCTAAAAATATAATGTTGCATCAAAAAGTACACTGAGATATCTGATCTCACAAAGCTTGCGCTGTGGTACGAAATCTACAGAAAAGGATGAAGAAATGCTTGAGGTGTTAGTGGGAAAGGCATGACTTTAGTTTTAGCAGCATCCAAAAAACAACCTACTAGCTTTGCACCATTTAGAAAAAGAAGACAGGTCAGACTTCAATATGCGATCGTCATCAGCAATATCGATTTCTTTAAATATCGGTGTCATCGGCATATGGAAGGAGTGAAGAATTCCGAATCTATTCTATTCTTTTTATCTATTTATCATACCCTCAGGGCCATTACGGCATTATAGAGGGGAGTGGTTACAAGCAAGACGGTTAAATTCAACAAACAGGAGTTACTAGTGCAGAACCGTATCTGTGTATATATATATATATATATATATATATATATATATATATATATATATATATATATATATATATATATGTACACACAAACATGTTTCACATATGGCGCCTAGATACACAATGTTAGCCATGGCGGTTGTGAGTACAGGTTGAAGGTTGAACAATGGGAAGAAAAAGGGTCCTAGTTATACAGTGCTAGCTATGGCATTTTTGAATAACTGGTGATCTGCGATGGCAGCCATCGAAGCGGGAAGGCGATTACACTCATTGGAAGTGCGTAGCAGAAAGAACGCAATGAAAAAAGTAAAATGAGGAGTGGTCATAATAGCGATCCTTGAGCGACGCCGCTAGTTGCCATGTAAAAAATATTACCGCCCCTTCAAGTCCGTTAAGGCGGTCGAACAGCAAAGCTGTGCTAGTTACGCCGAGTGTTGCACCACGTAATCAAACTTCGTAAGCGTTCTATATTGTAAATTTTTCGTCTCGCCATTCTTTCACCTCATTTTCGCTTTTGCGTGCTTCGCGTGGCGAGCATGCTTTAGGAGCCTTCACAGGCGCCCAGCTCGGGGTCGGCGACGACGAGCCCGTTCACGAGCCAACTCTCGCTGACGCTCGCTGTAGGCGGCTTCTCCTTCAGGAGTACGCATTACTCGTGGTCTTCCCATAGTTGTAGCTGCGATGGAAGGCTCGGAACCACTAATGCGAAGCTGCGTATATTGGGTGCAAGGCCCACCACTGGAGATGCGGGCGCTGCAATCATTTTGACGATTGGTTGTATTGGTTTGACAGTTGACGTGGCTGTCGGCACTTCTTGCGGGCTCAAGATCACACCCACGCCTTTGGCCTGGTTGTGCTATTTTTTCCCGCTAGGTCACGTGGGCCCTTTCTAGGGAAGTCTCGCAAGGAAGGCACAGGGTGCGCGTAAACAGCTGCGTTGTGAAAGAAGACGTTTAATAATTGACGTTAACATGTTCTATCACGAAGATAACTGCCCAAGAAATTGACAAACGACGAGTCAGCACCTGAGTGCGTAAGCTTGATCAGAAGCTGTAAGGGGCTGACATCAAACGCGGTAATAATAATAATAATAATAATAATAATAATAATAATAATAATAATAATAATAATAATAATAATAATAATAATAATAATAATAATAATAATAATAATAATAATAGTTTATTTCAAAAATAGTAATGGTAATGTTCTCTGAGCCATTTAGCTGACAAGGATTTCATGCTCTTACATGCTCTTCTTACGGCCATTGGCGTTTTCTTCATTGCCGAAACAATAAACGTAATCCTTCTCGCGCGCATTTTGCTGAACTACGGACCATCATCGCAGTAGTATTCTCCTATTCGGTATGACCGAATTAGTACGTGTTAAGCACAAAGCAGTCAGTTGTTCCACTGAATGGTTAAGTATTCGTTTCTGACGGAAGCTGCACCTTATTTTTTTATACCGGCTTAACCAAACACGTAGATATGAGACCTACACGTTCAAGCAACACAAAATCAGGCGTTTCTGGGCGTCAGAAGCTTTTTAAGAAACAACTCGAGCGTTGTAAAGAGAGTAATATGCCTTTCTTTGAACGTAACTGTTGCCGAACTCGCCTCTCCTTACAACATGCCTACCTTTATGAAGTTTTGAATGATGCTCAAATGGTTTATGTTTGGAGGTGCAACTGATCTATTTCAGAATAAAGATTGCGTCCCGATTCTTTGGGGAGATATAATATAGCTAAACATTCCTTGCCTCTTCACCAGGGTTTTTCTCACTGGATAAATATACAGACAACTTGGGTCACCAGTAATGTGCTGGCTGCGATCTCGTCGTGTAGACAACGCAGGCCATTGGGTGTGATTCCGAAAAGACAACTTGCTGCTTTCTGGCTTAGCAGACAACTTGGATCACTGGGTATGTGTAACTGGGTACTTACAACTTCTCATGTGCCACTGAACAAGTGTGCATTCGCAACAACTCCTTCTAAATGAATGTATCGCTGTGAGACAAGTCCGACACCTCGAGATTAAATGTAGTATTATATGCGTCTTACCTTTATCCGCATACTCCTCTCATAAAAATTCTTCCATCGACAACAGTCATAATTAGCACTCGTCCTTGTGATCCCCCGTCAAGCAAATAGCAATGAACTACAGGCGACAAGCCTGTGGACATGACATCCGCTGAGGTTGCTGCTGCGCTAACTGACCCAAGTTACGCATAATTTATATTCCAACAGTGTGTTATATCTGCGGGTTTTTAAAGCCGTAGATTTTTGGCAGTTATACATACATACATACATACATGCATGCATGCATGCATGCATGCATGCATGCATACATACATACATACATACATACATACACACACACACACACACACACACACACACACACACACACACACACACACACACACACACACACACACACACACACACACACACACACACACACACACACACACACACACACACACACACACACACACACACACACACACACACACACACACACACACACACACACACACACACACACACACACACACACACACACACACACACACACACACACACACACACACACACACACACACACACACACACACACACACACACACACACACACACACACACACACACACACACACACACACACACACACACACACACACACACACACACACACACACACACACACACACACACACACACACACACACACACACACACACACACACACGCGCACGCGCACGCGCACACGCATACACACACACATACACACACACATACAGACACATACACACACACATACACATACACATACACATACACATACACATACACATACACATACATACATACATACGATGTTCCACATCCACTGCCATGGCCGTGATTTACGCCGTTTCCTTAGACACCCAGGGCTAGTTTTTGTAATCAGAAATAAATTACCCGAGGGTGACCCTCCTGCGGTGACTTAATGATTCTGGTGTTCAGCTGCTAAGAACAAGGTCACGGGACCAAATCCTGGCCGCGGCGGCTGCATTTGGATGGTTCCAAAATGCAAAAGCGCCCATGTCCCGTGAATTGTGTGCACCATAAGGAACCCCTGATGAATAAAACTTCATTCGGAATCCCCCACGACGGCGTGCCTCATATTCAAATTGTGTTCTCGGCACGTAAAACCTTAGAATTCATTCATTCATACTCCAGAAGGTGGATGGGTAAACGACATTATGGTAGCAGAATTCGTGAGAGCGTCGCACACGTAATGCGAAGATATGGTTTAGTATTCCACCTGCAGCCACTTGTATTTAAAGCGCAGCTCTGTGGCACCTGTTCCCGCGTTTCGCCTCACCCTCGGCCTGGCCGTTGTGCCTCGCCGTAACCAGCTACATAGCTGGGGCCAGCGCGCTGCTCTAGCTGAGCACGCTCATGGCGCCATCTTTCGCGCACGGCGCTAGCTTGGCTCGGTTTTTATACTCCAAGCCCATCACGTGTTCTCACTTATCCACTCAATCCGTTTCTCCGTGCAGCGCTTTCGCTGTGACTCTCGCCGCTACAGTCCACTCCGCCTTCGCCATCCCTACTCCCGCTGTCGCGGCACTGCCGCGGGGTCAGTGGTGGGCGCTCTTTGCCGCCTTACGCGTGATCCACGGCTCTCCGCCTCCGCGTCGCGTGGCTCTACGGCTCTCAGTTGTGTCGCACACTTGCCCGTGTGCGGGGCACGTTCCTCGGTGGCATTTGTCGCCTGTGGCAGTGCTTGCGCCTGGCAGTCCTTCTTCCTTGCCTCCACTCTTGCTCTATACCTCCCCTTACCTACCGCAGTGCCGTTGTGGTGACTCGAAAGACAGATATAGCGTTTCGTCCCCTTACCTCCGCTTCCCACCCCAACCTTGTGCGGCCAGATTGAGGCCTGCTGTGAGTGAGCGAGTGTGTGACCTCTATTCGATACCCCTGTTGTCCACCCGTTTCCTCATCCCGCCTCAGGCGGAACAATAAATAATAATTGCTGATCCCCCCCCCCCCCCTGTCCGCGACGGCGACCCACTAGATGGGGCGTTGCCGGGGCGCCGCATCGATAGCGGCGGATCGCGGTGTGTGCTGCCCAATCAAAAATGCAGGACTGCCTCCGTTCGGCACTGCGTGTTCTGTATGCGGTTGCTTGTTGCTAAATTAAGGCAGTAGCTGCGCTCATTTTCGCATTACCAAGAACAGTTCTCATCCACCAATTTTACTTTCATGCAGCTTCAGTTCCATTTAGTTATTATTATCGTAATGCAATTAAGAACCACAAATGCAAACAATTTCCTCTATGCTGTCCTTCGTGGCATAGTTTCGTGGTTTGTTGTGAACTAAGAAAAACTGAATCCCACGGTGTCCTTTATTGCAACATTTTTATATATATATATATATATATATATATATATATATATATATATATATATATATATATATACGTTGTATAGAACCGTGAAGAACCCCGTAGCGACTTACAATGCCAGCGTTATCTTCCTGCTGTTATCAGTGACGCCATGTAAAAGGCAAACAGCCTTGATCATTGTGTGCTCATGCAAAGCAAAGCAGGTCCCCCAGATTCACAGGCTAACCTTATCCTCAGGTATCCCGCGCTAACTCCTAACATATCGCATCATCAAGAAACATCATACCATACTCTTTCAGAGAAACAAAATGTGCCAAATTGTTTCTGAACCCTCGAGGGTGGTATACAGGTGGGCCACCAACCTGGGAGTCATGTCACGTCCTCCAAAATTACATTAGCTAACTTCAAAAGCTGCGCACAGTAGAAAACACTTGGCTTCAAAATCTGCCCCAATATGAGTACCGTTAATGTTGGCAAGAGAAGCGTGTTTTCGTTTTCATTCAATATCAAAGGGGATTACAACTGCCACACTTGTAACCTTGCAGATCTCCTCCGAACCACCATTTGCCGCCAACAATACGTCTGACTAGCGCAAACCCCATTTAGGCTAAGCTTTACTAATTTAATAATTAGCAGTCACATGTATATTCTATACCGCAGCTCCCTATCTCCAAACATATGAACCTAATGGCAACCATTTCGAAATATTAAAGGCCACGATTTTGAAATCAGGATTCCCTACTCACTACGACAGAGAAGCTTGCGAGTAAATTCTAATAGACAAGTTCAGCACACTTTGTAGCGGAATGGATGAAGGCAGACGTAGGCAGATGTGTATGCCGAACTAGCAAACGACATGTTTGCGAGATGGCCGACATGTTTGGTGCTGCAATGCATATTTTTCCTGTTTTATGCGCAATATTATATAGCATGTTTAGGAAGCTGTATATATATTCCGCATAATTTATTAGAGATTATTCGTGCCCTTCTGTTGCGTTGATGTTTATTACTTCACTTTGTCATATCTTTGTCATATCTACTTCACTTTGTCACTTTTCATACAATCATACACGTAGGAAAATGTTTTACCGCAAATACTGAAGGTACAATCTCTGCAAAGAATGCAATGAAACGCAGTTCGCGGACGTCGCACTAACGGTTTCATATAAGCAGGGAGGAGGGAGGGAGGGAGGGTCGTGTATTGACTGTCTTCTTGGTCTCACCAAAGTTTCAGTAGCTTGAAACAAAGAATAAGAAAATAATCTGACAACTGCGACCCCTCGCATCCCCTATGTTAACTGAACCTCTAGAAAACGTGGGTCACTCAGCATGCGCCATTGAGTGCGTGGGAAGTGGAGCAACCATTCTCAGCGTTCGCAGGCACCGCCGCGATACGTTGCTCGTTTCGTACGCCACGCGCGAACATCTTGACAGTGCTACTAGAGGGTGCAGCGTGTCCATTAATAAGAGCGAGAGAGGAGCCCTGTTTCCGCGTGCGCCTTTCTCAGCGTTCGCACGCACGGGCCCTTAATCCATTTTGGAGGCCACGAGCAGGCTTCACGGCATCGGCACTAGGTTACGCCTTGTGTACTTAGGACGCGCGAAAGAGGAGTCCCGCAGACGGTGGCAGTAGATCGTGTCACTTTATTGATTCAATGCTAACGCATTACCGTCGACAGCCACCATGGGATGGATTCTGCCACAATTTTCACGGTTATTAAGTAGAGTAGCGACTCATTTTGCACAGGCAGGAACAAGCTATTTACTAATTTCCGCAATACGTCAAGGTAAAGGGGCGCACAATTTATTTATTTATTTATTTAGTCATACTGTTAACCCTCACTTGAGGGTCGTTACAGGGAGGGTCAGTAATACATAGAAGAAATATTGAAGATCATTTGTAGTAGAACATTTGTAATACATAGAACATTTGTAGAAAAAGAACACACAGCTACATGCAAGGAACAAATATAAGCTATACAGTGTGAGCGAAATACTTGTCAAGGCCAACCTCAAAATCACTCATAGCATTTTTTTGTACCACATCATTCGGTAATTCATTCCACATTTTAATTGCGTCAGGAAAGAAAGAAAAGCGGAATAAGTCTGTTCGAGCTGATATTGGTTGCACGAATGTACTGCGTGTTGTTCGTGGTAGCCTTTTGTGAAAGAGCGTCAGATAATCATCCTTGTTTATTTTCACATCTGCGTGTAGTGTTTGAAAAAGCAATTTCAATCGCTGCTTCTGCCTTCTTAATTCCAGTGGTTCCAAGTTACATATTTTTAACATTTCAGTTACCGAGTCACGTCGTCGATATTTAGAGCAGATAAAGCGAACTGACATTCTTTGAATTCGTTCTAGTTTATGTTTTAAAACCTTTTGATGTGGGCTCCACACAGCACCAGCGTATTCTAGGCTCGGACGGATATATGTCTTGTAAGCAATCAACTTGACTTCTTTCGTCGCATGGCGTAATTTTCTTTGCAAGTAGCACAACTTCCTGAATGTTGATTGACAAATATTTTCAATACATACAATATTTTCAATACAATACAATACATACAGCGATGCTGCACAAGCTCTTCTTAGGTAGAGCGAGTGGTGGCAAATTCAGAAAGCAAACATTTTTTTTCCTTCCAGGTGAAGGCCCGACGGTCGGCTCGGTGTCAGAACTGTAATGCTAGACCACTTTGGGATCAATGTTCTCCTAGCAGATCTGCCGTAGGCGAGCTGTTCCAGTGTGCACGCGGGCGTCACTTGTTATCGTCTATTACTTTGCGGATCGCTTTGATACGATTATAGCGTCCGCTGCAGTTTTCCGGCGCAAGACCGTACGTTACGTTGTATACCATCCAGCCGACGACGAATGTGTCCGTCAAGTCGTAGCCTATTAGACGGTAGGTTTCCACCATCTGCACAAAAACAAAATAACACTTTGTAATGTCGGTGCTTCGGGCTTTTATGTGGTTTTGTTTGAGAGACCTCAAGGGTTCGCTAATAAATACCTAAAAGTTAGCGGAAGGAGAATATTAGAAGTATTTAATGCAAATTGAGTCGTACACAATAACTAAATTCGCATTCGTGTTGGTAATTATGAAACACTTGTTATTTTAGGATATCGAAACGAAGCAACATATTTTGACAACCGAGTTTAGAGTCGGGTTACTCTGTTTCGTCTGATAGGCAAAGTAATCCCAATTATCCGAATCAAAACTACAATTAAGTTCTCGAAGCAATGTAAAAACAGAATGGCTAATGCAAGCTTTCTTTGAGGTTTCGCTGTGGAAGTCTATATGACAACTTGTGTTTCTTTTTTTCTTGTAGTCAGTTATTGCTTCTTGAAGTCTAGATATGTATGGTGGTTTTACTTTTACAGTAGAGCTCTTAGAACCTCACTGGGTTTCTCTTGACGTCCGCAGCTACGCCGAGTCGAGGAGAGAAAGCTTAGAGAGAGGGAAATCAGACTATAATAATAGCATCGCGCAGTATACCGACACGGAGACGGGGGCTGGAGCCTAGCGAGGGAAAGGGAGCAGAACGGCGTGGACACAGGTGGTGTGACGTCAATGCTCTCCCATAAAAATCCGCCCACTCGCTTCGGTGATCATCTTTCTCGCAGCGGAAAGAAAATGCATTAATGTCTAATTGAACGCCACAGAGTAGTCTTTCGAGTTATAAACTCCTCGCGGGCAAATGAGCGCGTTGAGATGCTTGGCACGTCTTGATTTCGTCTTACCGAGGCGCAGTCAGAACGCGGGCGAGAGACTGCGCAGAAAATAAACGCTTGGGAAAAAATTATGTGTGGCTCACCTATCGCGAACACCAGAGACCAGCGGATCTGGAAGAAGCCCAGCCAAAGCTAGACTAATGGCACGTTCACACCGAAGGCGGAGCGGACAAGCGGGCAAGCGGATCCGGACAGGCGGCCGCGGATTTCCCGCTTTGTGGAAAATACGCGGCCGCTTCGCCGGATCGCGCACGGACCAATTTTTTCCGCGCGGATAAGTTGGCCGCTTTGGCCGCAGCCAATCAGAACCGGACGCGGCGGAAGCGCTGGTGTACGAATGTAAACGAATGTCTTTCTCTCGGCGTTTCGCTTCTGTTTTTCAAAAGCGTCAAAACGGCAAGTTGGGCCAGTTGGTTGGGATTTATAGTAAGGTTTGTTACAGCGCAACACAGGACAAGGACAAAAGAAGGTATAAAACGACGACATGGCGCAGTGTCGTCGCTTTACACCTTCTTTTGTCCTTGTCTTGTGTTGCGCCGTAACAAATCTTGAAAAGCGGCTATACAAGTGGCGAGTAAAATGCCAACGATCTCGTCTTCTTCGTCTGAGCTCATCATTTTGCATAAGTAGATAGCGAACGGAAGCGTGCGAACCCACGACGAAAAAAAATATCGAAAGTGTGTGTACAAATCCAAAGTGCCGCGAGATGGCGGCACGTCCCTGAAATCGCTAACGATTTTGCGAGATGCCCCGCCTTCCCGGCGGCGCGCACAGCCAGACAACGCGGCTGGTCTGAACAGGCGCGGGCGCTCGCCGATTTGAAAATCCGCTTGTCCGCTTAGACGCTCCGCTTTCGGTGTGAATGTGCCTTAAGTGTGCAGTTTGGCACTACCTTACTGCACCCCCCCCCCCCCCCGGCTCCGGCGGTCTGTAGTGTTTGCAATAGGAGAGCCACGCGTAATTTTAGGCTACAAGCAGCGATATTTTCCTTCTAAAGGGTAATTTCGCACGTGTTTACCACACAAAAGGCTTCCAGGTGCTTTTTCTTTCTCACAATGTATTTTTTTCAGCAAGCATTCATTAGGTGTTCTCGGAAAGACTTGTCTTACAGCAGCAAATCTTCCTTGCAAAGCTTGTTTGCAACCGGCCTTTCAAGATGCTATTTGCGCAGTTCATTTACTAAAGATTAGTGATCTTGTCTTTAATACTGCTCCCACTTGTCCTTAATAGTTGGCTGTCTTTTTTGACTAGGCCGTGCTAGCAAGGTACCTCACTATGATGAAATAAATATTGCTGGTATAAAATATATGTGATAAGATATATGCAATATATGTTATATTACTTGCGATAAATATATGTGACATCTTGCTATTGGAATCGATATTCGATACTTAATAATCGTATTCGATTCGCACTTTAAAATCTTGATATTCGCCCACTTCTAACAAAAAGTCATAAAACTAGAAAATGTCCAAATAGGAAGGTATTACGTTTCACAGAGAAGATATGTCCTAAATTAAGGCAAAAAAAATGCGGGCATTACTTCAGGAAGGCGGTAGCCGATTCACAGGATGCTTTAGGGCACGGCCTAAGTATGGCATAACGATATTGAGTCCACCACGCCAATATTAACCAATCACTTTACACTTGACACGAGAATAAAACATAATAATGAGAATGAATATTTTTTTTCAGACAGCTTCATAACGTGAACGTGCTGTCTTGAATTCAGATTATCTGCGAGACTAAATTTTTTTTATATATAAAAGCAGCCATTCAGGCACTTTCAGGATATTCGCATCTTTCCTAAATATTAGAACTTCGATGTGTGTTTTATGTTCATTTAAAAAATTGCTCTTCACGAAAGTTCACAATCCGTAAATTAAGTAAAGTTAATCTTAACGAAATTTGTTCGTTTTGGTTTTACACTATTCTTAGCATAATGGCAAGCTTTACCGACCAGAGCGTGTGACGAAGAAAATCCCAGTACCAATCTTATTGCCTAGGTAAACTTGTAAACTTGATGTATCGCTGTTCTCTGGGCAATCATCTCTTCTTCTATAAATATTCTAGACATGAGACAAACTATTTAATTGCAATAGTTCATGCATTTGAAGCGGGCTACATACGCAAACGTTTCCATCAAATCACTGCATAGGCTGCCAAATGACACCGCACTTAGACTTTATACAGACCTGAACTTCTTACTAAGTATAGGCTGCCAAATGACACCGCACTTAGACTTTATACCGACCTGAACTTCTTATAAAGTTTCAGTCGCCACTTATTGCTAAGCAGCGGGGATATTTTATCAGAGTAGAAATCTGATTGATACAATGTTTTCATTTTTACTCGAAACATTTCAAAACACGACATGAAAGATTCGCTCCATTGCGTCATCCCAGATTAATTATCTGCCATGGTAGACATCATGTCAAAGAAAAACCAGTGAAATCAATTTATCTGCCTAAACTAATTAAAATATTTAAATTATTAGTTACAAATTTTACAACACACATTTATATTGGACATTGGACAGCCTAATTGAATTACTGTAGAAGTAATTCACTGATGAGAAACACTGATGTCAAATTATTTGTTGAATTCACCTCATTACGCACTCAGGCACCGCGAATAGCGGTTCTCCATCGGACCGTTCTGTGACGTCAAACTGCCGCCTAAAATGAAGCTGATATCGCGGATATGTCCGCACATGAGATAAATTAGATCGATTCCTCTTTCAGCTCGCGAATAAAGGCATATTCATTTCTGTAACAGGGGCAAGCCACACCGCTTTATCGCGTTGAATGACGAAGGTTTGTATTCCACCGCGATATTACGTCGCACGTGGTTCGCACCCCAAGTAATACCACCTAGATAGCACAAGGCCTGTTTACTCCCATCCATGACGTCGTGCTACTGGCCCGACTACCATAGGATCTAATGGGTATGCTCCCGAGTAAGCCGCGGTGACTTTGACGTCACCCGTTTCATCACGGCAGCCTTGAAATTAGACATCTCAGGCCATTAGCATGACGTCATGGATCGGAGTGAACAGGCCTTGTGCTATCCACGTGGTGCTGTCCCAAGCCGTGCTTATGGTGCAACATGAGCAATCCGGTAAATGGACTCCATTTCGTGAAGAGTGTGACGTCACAGGGCGTTCTGAAAGCGACGTGCGAGACGTAGGTAAAATATTTCCATCGGGTCATGGCATCGGCTGCGAGGTATTTGTCTGAGTACGCGATTTTGCTGCCTCAAACTGCCCGTCAGCGTTACGTTGAGAAGTTCATCGCCTTCGGTGAGCAATACGCTGGTGTTTTCCTCATAGGCTGCTGGAAGAACGGTCCGAAGTGCTGGCCGAACGTGCATTTGGGCGACATATGTGCTTGCCTCGTGAACGCGCCTGGACGCTACACTGTACGGGAGAAATGAAGTCGTACCTTTCGCTTAGGCTGTATGGCCTTGCCATGAAAGCACGGGTGCGGACAATTGGTTGAGCTCAATGAGCACTAAATGGGTGCAGACGATCGACCTTTAAGATCGCGATCAAGAAGCTCGATCACGATTGAATGTATCAAGATAGAGGGAAATCGCGATAGGAAATGCCCGAGGTTGACTAGTCGATGCAGCAGCCGGTTTAAGTGCCTGTTTTTTACAGTACGAAACCATTGTTCACGTTGTTCGCACTGATACACTGATCACGTTGTTCGTCTAATACAACGTGGGACGTAGTGAGCTGCCTACGTGTAACGTGCACAGCATCTGTACCGGTGATTATCTCCTGCGTTCGCGCTATAAGTTAACATTATCCAGTACGACAAGCAGCAAAAAAAAAAGCTAGCTAGGTAATAGCCACATTTTAGCTTCGAAAAAGAAAGCGCTAGCGAACTCCCTGGATTGTGCCAGCGCAAACTGGCTGCCATTTGTGGTGGCGCGTTGCCAGCACCCACGCTTGTCACCGCTTCTCATCCTTAGGGAAACGAAAAAAAGAATTTGTCCCACCGCCTTTATTCATCCAATTTACGCATCACAATTCGCAACAACTTGCCGGGCCGCGCACGCGCGCACAGGAAGAGCGACCGCGATACATAAACATGTCAACGTGTGATAAAGCTCGTGAGGAGTGCTTTTTGACCAACAAATACTCCAGCGTGTACCCGAAGATCACGTGACCAACTCGCCCTGACGTAGCCGGGAGAGGTCTACAGAATGAATGATTTGACATCAAGTGTTTCGGTCTACATGGCCAGTGTGGACTGGGAACACTGTAATATACCGTTACGACGATTCCGTCCAACATTCCAAGATAAATGAGTCGCAAAGTTGGAAACTATAGAGGCTGTGATTGCGATCAGCGTATTAGCGAATTAATTGCTTTGCTTTTTCTTGGGAGTTATGTCTGCCACGGGAGAACATTCATCTGTAGTAATGAAATACGAGTACTGTTTGTAGGCTTTCCTTTTTGATTTTTGAAATAGAAATATAGCAAGAATATAAGAAATGTAAATTTTTGATGAATTTACGTAAGCGGTCACACGTAGTCTACCCACTCCAAATTATTAAGCAAGATCTGATGCTCCACTTTGTCCACGTAATCTTTTTTTTTCAGTTTTGTTCTGTTCCTTTATAGCTTGTTGGTTACCGGTCCAATTCATATGCACGCTCTCAATACCATTAAAAAATGTATTATATTGACGGAACGCACGCGTTTCGTCTAAAATGGACAGTTCAAGCAGGCGACAGCATAATAATAATAATAATAATAATAATAATAATAATAATAATAATAATAATAATAATAATAATAATAATAATAATAATAATAATAATAATAATAATAGGTAATATTATTGATAATAATAATCAATCATTCGATTAGTCATTTATATAACGGGCCAGGGAATGTCCCTAGTGTCTGAGTTCTATTTTAATAATAACTATAGTGATGAATTACGATGATCGCGCTTTTCTGCTTTCCTGTGTACCCTTGAAAATCTGAATATGGAAAACAGCAGCAGCTTGTTTAGGTTTACTCGGCAAACGACGAACTATAACGGAACGCCATAAGTGCACAACGCTTGTCTCACATGCCCTGCTTTGTCGAGCTAGTGCCACAAATATAAGGCGACGTCTTTTATTTATGTGCCTTTTCCTGGCCTATTGTCTTCGAGATCGACCCATCGGAGAAAGTACGATTGCCCCATTAGCGTGACTAGAAGGTCGGCGGGAGGCATCCAGATGTACATGGTGGCACTTCGCCGTTAGCGCTTTGACCAGATGTCACCGAACAATACGTGTTGACTGCAGTGGACAGATAAAAATTTGGAGGACGCTTGAGCTTCACCTTTAAGAGTGGAAAGCTATAGCGTTACCAGATACCTGACTGTTTTTCACGCTTTCCGGCAACGCTCGCGGCGAACGCTATGCACGAAGGCGGGCTTTCTAGACAAAACGCGGCCTCTTGCGTGGATAGCGATGGATGGATGGATGGATGGATGTTATGAGCGTCCCCTTTGGAACGGGGCAGTGGGTTGCGCCACCGAGCTCTTGCTATTATACTGCTTAATGTCCTACCCAAGTTAAAAAAAAAACACGATGCAGCGGTGGCGAGCGCCATCTGGCAGTCTTTGAAGGAAGCGGGCGCGCCACTCTGTGGACTCTGAGATATTTACGCGCCGGCGTGCGCAAATGGCGGACGCCGTCCCCGGTCTGTGTATTATCGAAACGCTGGAAAACAGTTTGAGTTTTCGCGTAACAGAATTGTGTTTTCTCGTATATTCAAATTGCAGTCCGAGAGCTATCATGTCTGTAGGTTGTGTGTAAGCCGTATTTTAAGATCGTGCTGCGTATTTTAGCTTGATAAGTTCAATTAGTTCAGTGAATACCTTGCGTCACATGAACGACCTGGGTACTTGTGGTGCGAAACAATTTTTGCCGAAACAATGTCCTACGCCGAGCGCCGACGCCGCCACGAGATTTTCTGCGACACGGGCTCCATAACGCTGTCGCGTTAATATATTGCCCTCGAATGCTACATTATTGCACGAAACAAGCACAGCGTTGTTGTTGCAGGTGCAAAGCGCGATTTTCTCCTGCGGTGTAACTGGTGTAACAGCCACTGAGCCACACAGTGTCGTTTTCAACTTTTTTGGAGCACTTTTCTTGTGCGTTCAGCTGGCTTTCCGATCATTATTTTAGCACAACTGCTCCGTGACTCAGGTAATGCTGTTGTTATTTACTTGCATATCTAGCATTGGCTACAAATAAAAAGCACGCATTTCTGCACAATTAAACTAAAGTAGCAAGTCTGGCACTCTAATTCACCGCATGAAGGAATACTTATCGGCCTTGTTTTCGATTATCTATGAAATGCTTAACTGTTACCGACTTCAGTTATGCAAGCTATGTGACTATTACAGAGCGAATTAGCAAGGTTGACATCTTTCACACATGGCTATTTTTATGGCAAAGAAAAGTAGAAATCTACCAATTTAACTCAGAGTAGTCTTTGCGAGGTTACTTGTACGTCATTGATGCGACAAAGATCCATTTTTTTTATCAGCCGCAGATATGTTTTCTGCAGAAAGTAATGGGCGCCACTTTTTGCCATTTGACATTTTGCCATTTTTTTCTGGCAAGGAATCCAATTACCAAAGTGCCACAGTTAACTTCCGATGCGATAGCTTTTTTTTCCGTAGCGGGATTAGAACGGCATAATTAACGGACACTTCAAGCAGAGATAAAGCTCGTACCGTGTCACCCATGCAACATTCGAAAAATTTAACCCATGATAACATGTCAATCTCGGGACTTAACATGAACAGTTCAGGATTTTTCTTCTACTACTAAGTGATGTTAACGCCACCTCGTTTATGTTTCGTGGTATCACAGCACTCCGGTACAGTCAGCACACTGCGGCAAAAAGTTGCTGAAGCACTGCATTCACGGCTCGATGCGACCCGTTCGTTTCCTTATAACGATGGCAAATGCACCCGCCGTGGTTGCTCAGTGGCTATGGTGCTAGGCTGCTGAGCACGAGGTCGCGGGATCGAATCCCGGTCACGGCGGCCGCATTTCGATGGGGGCGAAATGCGAATAAACACCCGTGTACTTAGATTTAGGTGCACGTTAAAGAACCCCAGGTGGTCGAAATTTCCGGAGTCCTCCACTAAGGCGTGCTTCATAATCACAAAGTGGTTTTGGCACGTAAAACCCCATAAAAAAAAACGATGGCAAATGCCTTTTATGATGTGCTTGAAGCGCTCAGCGGCCAATACATGCAATTGATTTTGGCGAAGTGGGGGTGTCACGATCACATATCGTGCGCTCGACACATGCAGTCGCTGATCTTGTAATGATAAGATGATAAGCGATAATCAAAACGCAAGAACTGCGCCACAATGCCGAATGCTTCTGTACATACTCTGAAGAATGCTTACGGCCACAAAGTACTGCGGTAATCCACAGAAGAAACAGTTTTTTGAGAATATGCATTAGGTACGTGCATGCAGCAGAATAAGCGAGGAGCCATCCACACTATACACAGTTCTGGCAGTAGCCTCGGGGCGGCCAACCGGCTAGATCTTCCTGCCAATACCAAGCCTCTCATCAAAGAGTGATTTCTTTGGTAACAGAAGGGAAATTTACTCTCTACAGATTTGTCCGAATTGCGTTCTTTTTTTTTCTTCCTTTAGCGCATGTTTAAGCAAATCAAAATAACTCACCTTGTGTCGTATTGTTAGAGGCGTTTCGAATGATATTGCTGCATCGGTTGTGTCTCGGCTAACGGCGAATGCACATCTGTCACCACCGATGTAGTGTATGGAAGCACCAGTTGAGTCCCGTTCGAACAGATGTGGTCCGCATGTCTGGAAGCGCGATGTGCGCGCACTTTTATGTGTGGTCTTATATTGGTAAGCAGTCGGGAGCAGAGCCGCAACATGTGCAGCTGTGATGGATACATTTATGCGTTCTTGAAAAAAAATCTGCGTTTTATTTGCACTGAACTTCGATTCAAACATGCAAATAACATGCTACATTGTTTTCCATATGACTCGCGTCTTTAGAGTGTGATCTAAAGAGCCTATGCCAAATAGACCTTAAGGGCCGACTTACGCTCAATTCGCAAGGGTTTCCCTGTGCGTTCCGCGTGCGTGCGGACGTGCAGAAACTGCGGATGTTGCAGGCACGTGCAGATTATTTAGTTTACAATGCTCGTGCGGATCCAGTGTAAATGGAAATTTGCAGGCCTCTGTATTGTAGGCCTCTGCATTGTAGGCAACGGCGCTATGTTGCCTTCACTATATCGTGCGCTTACCGTTGTTTGCAAATGTGGCCACTACCGTGGCAAATAACCATGACTGCCTAACATTATGGGAGCGCCAAATCCAAAACGAGCCTGGACTGCCCGATTTGATCCGCGTTAGGTTGTGCTGCTTGCTCGTTTTTGTGAAAACAAGAAAGAAGTAAAATCAGTCATGGCATAGTTTCACCTCACGTTGACGGGGAAGCATTAATGCACTTTTGTCATTACTGAGATAAGCTTTTGATCGTGCTATGGGCCTAAATAAACGGTGTTCAGCAGGGAGTTTGTTTCGCATTTCAACCTCGCAGATAACGCTCGACCATTAGCGTTAAAGATGAGCAACAGAAACGCTCAAGTTTTCCACGCATCATCAGTTTCATTCTGAGCTCTAACCCGACACACGACAACGGGATAATAAAACGTTCATATCTCTGCATGTCTCTCCAGATTTCCCAAAAAGGCGACGCATGCGCAGTACGGCTGTCCCTTCACACAAACCTAAATGTCTCTGACGCCTCCACCACAAGCGAGGGCAGCTGCCGGCGCAACATTTTCCTCCTCTCCCTCCTATCAGACTCTCAGCCTCTGACGATGGAGCACCTACTCCAGCGCAACACTCGAACGCACTGCACGCTCTCCACCTACACGGTTAGTACAGCGACAGATCACGCAGTGATACGTGATTACGGTGTGATCCATGGGATCAATGAATGCGTTGAAGCAGGTGATCTTGTCGAAGGTTCTAACGCTTCGTAACTTGCAAGCTTTTCCCAACAAGGATCACTTTAGTTATTGCTTTACGTGTTGACTTCGATATTATTTTTCTCCGTGTGTTTTTACAATGACTGGTTTGTATGTCGCATTAGACCTGTTAAACTAGAACTATTCATGAATGGAAAATGATACATCCACCCAATCATAGCGATTGCTACAAAGGAACAGCATACGGCTTCCACGAAAGAAGAGCCTCGTATAGTCGAAGAGTTCCTCCTCGTCTGGGACTCGAATCCCGGACTACCGCCTTTCCGGACAGCTGTTATACCATCTGAGCTAACCAGGCGGCTAGCAGATGGCAGGTCGAAGTCGAATTTATCGACAACTCCAAGCAAACTGAAGTATTAATTACTTCCCTCCACGTTTGGGTTTTCCGCAGAACAATTCCGCCAAACTATAAAACTATATATATCTTCCATCATGGTGTGGGACTGATTATGATGCGCACCGTTATGATGGACTCCGGAATAATTTTTTCCCACTGCGGCTTTTTAACGTGCACGTAATCTACGTAGACGAACTTTTTTTTGCATTTCAGCGCCATTCAAGTGTGGCCGCCGTGGCTAGGATCTAATCCACGTCCTCCATCTCCATGTCATAGCCACTAAGCTATCATGATTGGTATTAGAGTTCTTGCAAAAAAGTAGTAGTTATCGTTTACTATATTACATTTCGTTGCATTCGACAGTACTAAGGCATTCCTGCTGTTCCTTGGGACATCTTGATAAAGGAATGAGCCTCTGTAATGAAAATTTGTAACTACTCTTCTGGGTGTATCGGTGCAGCTCGAGCTGAGATAGTGCATACATTTCTGCGCGGCACATTTCATGTCGAAAGTTTATCGTGGTGAAATTGAGCTCATGGTAACACCTAGAATCAAGAGTCACAACATATTTTTTTCTCAAATGGTTTAGTCTCTTTTGCTTCTTACGCGCAATGCATCTGCGCAATATCAGATTCACGGAGGAATCCGAGACCTGCCACTGTTTATATGAGTCATGTGCGCCGAGTGAACCGGAAAGCAAAATTTTATGCTCGTCTTCCTCTGTACTGTAGGTGGGCTTCGAATCAATAATTGTATGGGCGATGAGGGCATGCCTAACGTTACACTCAGCCTCATACACTGCTGTAGTCTAGTTTAAGGGACACTAATGAGCAACAATATTTCAGTGTGGTGAAACATTTATGAGAATGTAGGCATTCATTTGGAGAAAAATGCTGATTGTAAGTGCTGAAAAAAAAGTTTCGTTTTCCAACTATGAGCGCGAACGGTGGAGCGCCGATACGTCCACTCGACGTGAAGGACTTCAAACATGCGACCATCCCTTGGCACCTTTTGTTGAGAAATGTTTGTCGAAGTCCACAAGCTGAGCCTTTGATTTCCTTCGTGATGAAATGTACTCCTTGTTCATTGGCGAAATATATCGAAGGCTACCTATCTCCACATCGGGTTGCGTCACAGGATTTCGTAGACCATCTTTCCTTATTTCCTCTATTCCAAATTACCAATACTTCGCACACGGTTTTCAGTATCTCGGAATTGTTTTTGACATTCACAGGTTAACTTAGAATATCCCTTCAGTGTCCTTATGTAATATCCTCTCTGATGGCTTTTACCGGTATCTTAAATAAATAAATAAATAAATAAAGACGACCATGCTTATTCCCGCTCTTTTCGTTGTGCAGGTCAGTAACTACTATGTACCCTCTTTACGAGACAATGATGTAACGCTGCTGGTGCTTCCAAGTCCACACTTTCTCTCTGTGCTGATTATTCTGTGCTATGATCTATTTAAACTATTGCTACTAACATCGGGCGATGTCGAGCTTAACCCCTGTCCGACGTCAGACTCAGAATCTAATACTCGTCCTAATACCGACCTTCTGAAACAAATTCTGAAAGATCAATCTAAACCCAACAAAACGTTAAAAGAACAAATAACTTACTTGAAAAATGTTGAGCGACCAGTTGATAAAATGGAAACTAGGTTTGCCGCGATTGAAAACGACATGGAACGACTGAAGTATTGCGAAGAGAAGTTGGCCGAATGTGAAAATAAATGTGACACCACGAAATATCAAATCCAAGGTCTCGCATTGAAATTGGACGATTTAGGAAACTTGCTGATTCAAGGAGTAACGGAAAAACCTAACGAAGATATAGTTTGACTCGAAAACATAGTCAGAGAAAACATTAAAAAAAAACCTAAGCATTGAAGTGAAAACCCTTGGAAGAACTCGCAGGATAGGTACCCGCACAAGTAACCGAGACCGCCCGATCATCCTTAGATTGTTTGATTACGCCGAAAAAAACCAAAATCTTATCTTGCTGCTACAAACTGAAAGGCACACCATTAACAGTTTCCGAAGATTTTTCTAAGAGAGTAAGGGAAACGCGCACGCACTTGTGGCATTCAGCGGTAAATGAAAGGGCAAACGGAGCAAAAGCTACGCTAAAATTCGACAAACTGAGAATCGATGAAAAAGTGTTCGCTTGGGCACCAGTCAAGAATATTAGGACTGAATTGCCGCAGAAAGCAAGTCTTTCAAAACAGTCCCTTTTCACTTCGACTTCGCTGAAATCCTCTAAAAACAAGAAAGTTTCACAATGACAGCCCAGTACCAAACTCCACGAATCCTTTCGCTAAATTCTCGAAGTGTGATAAATGAATTTGATCAATTAGAAAACCTAAACCTGTCTTATCAACCTCACATTTTAGTAATAACAGAAACATGGCTTAACCCTGGTGTACGTGATTATGAAGTTATTCCTCATTAATACAAACTGTTCCGTAAGGACAGACGATCAAGAGGTGGTGATGTCGCGATAGCAATTAAAAATAATATAAAGTCCTTTGAACTTGATGCATTCCCGACCATGAAAGCTTATGGTGCAAAATAACGTACTGTAACAAAAACATAACTGTAGGGGGCATTTATCGGCCCCCAGAAGCAGCACCCGACTTCATCGATCAAATTCATGATTAGCTTTAAAACATACTGATTCTACATCAAAACTTATTATTGCAGGGGATTGTAATCTTCCCGGAATAGACTGGAACAACCACCCGCATGACGGCCGTGATGTCACTAGGCCTTGTGCCGCGAGTCACTGCTAGACGTTGCGTTTACCTTTTCACTCAACCAAATGGTAACTGATAAGACCCGTATCACTTCAACATCATCATCTTTACTTGACTTGGTTCTTATAAGTAGTACAGTAGAAGAATCTTCCCTGTCCATCGAGAATGGCATTTCAGACCACAAAGCACTCATTCTAACCTGTCCCATTTCAACGACATGAAAATACAAAAAACCGCAACCTACATACTTTCAGGATTATACACGTGCAAATGATTCTGCTGCACTAGGTTTTCTAGAATTCCAGTTTCATACATTCAGTGAACTAACAAATGTGCAAGGACTGTGGACGCGTTTTAGAAATATTGTTATGTATTGCGAAGACACCTACATTCCAAATAAAAAGAAACGCATTAACGGAGAATACCCGTGGACAACACGTGAAATAATCCAACTAAAAGTAAAATAAGACGACGGCGGAAAAGGGGAACCAAGTGCACGTTAGACGACCTTATCGGTACATTCAAGCAAAAAATATCGGAAGCGAAAGCCCGTTTCGTTAACACTACATTGCCTTCCTTTGTGGCGCAAGAACTTCACAAATTCTGGCGATGAACGAAAAAAAAATAACGCAAATCAAAATCTCGGATCATGTTATTCAGGATCCTGAACACATCACTAAAAATATGAATAATTTCTTTCAAACAGTTTTCACCAAACATGCTACAAATGCAGCTTTAACACTTTACGATGTCAAAATGCCAATGGGAGAATTAACTGTAAGTGAAGAGGGCATACTGTCTCTATTGCATAAGCTCGATCTTCAAAGATCTACCGGCTCCGATCAGATTTCTAACTCATTCTTAAGCCGATACGCAAGCTGGACATCAAAGTATCTATTTAAAATATTGACTCTTTCTCTTCAAACATCAGCGTTACCAGACGATTGGCAGAAGGCTGCAATAATTCCAATACATAAATCGGGCTCGAAATTAGATTTAAATAACTACCACCTAGTGTCATTAACAAGCTCATGCTGCAAAATAATGGAACACACATAGTATTTAAGGCCATAATAACTCACCTAGAAACAAACGAAATTTTATATAAACAACACGGTTTCAGTTCGAGCCTATCAACTATAACCCAACTTGCTGAGTTAACTCATGACATAGCTAACGTACTTAATAATGATGGCCAATTAGATGCAGTTTCTTTAGACTTTTCTAAAGCGTTTGACGTAGTTCCGCACCAGAATTTACTCAAAAAATTATCGGCATTTCGTATTAGCAATAAAATAATATCCTGGATCAAGAGTTTTCCAATAAATCGTAAACAGAGCGTTGCAATCGATAATCATCTTTCACAACCACTCGATGTCTACTCCGGAGTACCTCAAGGATCAGTTCTGGCACCACTTTTGTTCTTGATGTACATTAACGACATCCAGTTTTCCATTAAAAACTCAATTCAGATGCGCCTGTTTGCTGATGACTGTGTCGTGTACACAGTCGTACACAACTCAGAAGACCAGATAGAACTTCACAATTCACTGCAAACAATTTACTCTTGGCGCAACACTTGGGGCATGAAACTGAACACATCAAAAACATATTACATGTCTTTCACAAATAAGAAACTCCCGCTTAACTTTACGTATTCGATCGGAAGGTCAATAATCAACAAAAACGAGCAGGTAAAATACCTAGGCATTAAACTCACACCTAACCTTAACTGGGAGCCTCATATTTCGACCATGTGTCAAAAAGCCATAGGCAAACTATCCTTTTTAAAAAGCATACTGCGCGCAGCACCACCACACCTCAAAATAAATGCGCACAAAACACTAATAAGACCATGCCTAGAATACGCTGATCTAATCTGGAGCCCTCACCAAAAATGTCTAATAAATAGAATAGAACGCATACAAACATTTGCAATTAGGTTTGTATATTCGGATTACAAAAGGCAGTCCAATATCTCAGGTCTGCTAGCAAGGGCAAACCTAAAATCCCTCTCGCAGAGAAGAGCAATTTCGTGACTAAAATTCCTGTATCAATTATACCACGGTCATTTCCAGATAACACGTTCTCATTACCTGCAAGATCCTCCAAAACGCTCAACCAAACTAAATCGTTCCAAAACAATTTATTTTCCCCACAAACATTCCCTTTTTCCGTCGGCCATTTTCCAGTGGAAAAAGTTAACTGACGATATTGTGTGTTGACTTTTCACAAGAATGTTTTTATCACTGCATTTCTGTACCACTCCTGCACGGGCCGTGAAGGTCCTGCAGTATATTCAAATCAGATAAAATCAGGACAAATAAATCACGTTGGTTCTGTCCTAAATCACTAAGTTCCCCATGAACGAGAACAAAGGGGTTAACCAAGAGACCCGATTTTTATTAGTCATATCATAAGAAGCCAACAAACACTCACACCAAGGACAACATAGGGGAAATTACTTGTGCTTAATAAATGAAAATAAAGAAAACGATAAATTGATTGAAATTAAGGTGGATGAAAGAACAACTTGCCGCAGGTGGGAACCGAACCGACAACCTCCGCATTTTGCGTGCGATGCTCTACGAATTGAGCTACCGCGGCACTGTTTCCCCATCCACTTTCTTGGGTACTTATGTGTCCTAGTTAAACCCTGGGAGTGTTAGCCAGCGCCACCACTCACAGACCTCGGCGGCGGACGTGGAACGTCCTCTTTGCCGCAGGCGTCACGAGAACGTGATCTTTTGGGTGAAGGCAACTGGGGCCCTATAACGTAAAACTATTCCAATATGTTTCTATTCCAATTTCCTGACGTCAAATTTGCGTAACCACCGACGCAAGCACCGGGCGGTCACCCATAGGGTTGTCTGAACAGACCAATCAAACGCTCTCTTCGTTCATAGGAGGTCCCTTTTGTTTGCTTGAAAAACGAATAACACTGCCTACACTGAGCGGCTTGTTGTATCTAATTGGCTGACAAGAGGCGAGGAGAACGCTCAAGTGGAGAGGGATTCACTAGGGCAGAGCCAGTGCACTGAAAACCGATAACCGGATAAAGAGGGTGGTGCCGGCGTCTGCGATTGGTCGGCTTTCCCTTACTTAGCTTGCAGTGGCTGGTCGAAAATCGCGGCGGCATGCAACGGAAGCTTAAGAATGACGCTAAAATTGACCCTCAGCAAAGAAGAGTTGACAGAATGAGGTAGTAAACGTGTCGAAAGTGCTTAAAAACGTTACACGGTCATGCAAGAAGTTTTATTATACGCAAATACACCCATGCTCTCCGGCAGGTGCGAGTAGCCAGCGTCTCAGCGATCGGCGGCAGCTATCTTTTATTCCTTTCGGAACGGGGCAGCCTGCGGCTATTCCGAAAAAAAATTCAGTTTTGTTCGGCATATTAATGCATCTTTATCGCGTACACGTCACTTTGACGCGGTGAGTTCGTGCGGTTTTGTGACGTCGCGTGACAGGCAGGTGAGTGTGTGCAGCCCGAACACTTTTTACCAATAGCCGAGGGCTAATGGCGAAAAGGGGTCGAATCAGAAATAACTGTTTTTCTTTTTTCTGTCAAATCATGCATAATCAGTGTGCACACATCATATCTGATGGGGAGGTATTGCGGTTTTTGTAACGTCGCGTGACAGACAGGTGAAATGGGGGGTGGTCGAAAAAAGTTTTTGACCAATCGCGGAGGGCTGATAGGAGAATTGGAATAGAAAAGTTTGGAATAGTTTTACGTTATAGCGCCCCTGGTTGAACGTCCGCCACCGAGGTGTGTAGCACTATAAGCACGAGCACTATAAAAGGGAAATTTGCGCATGCATTAAACTCTATACATTGGACATCCTCAGCATCCTAATCAGCGTAATTTTATGGCCCCTGCCAGGACGAAGGCCTCTCCCTGCGATTTCCAATTACCCCTGTCTTGCGCTAGCTGATTCCTACTTGTGCCTGCACATTTTCTTACACCACCCCACCTAATTTTCTGCTGCCCTCGACTGGGCTTCCCTTCCTCTGACACCCATTCTGTAACTCGGATGTTCTACCGATTCTCCAACCTACACATTACATTGTATGCCCAGTTACATTTCTTTCTCTCATTGTCAAGCAGAATATCGGGTATCTCTATTTGTTCTATGATCCACACCAATCTCTTCCTGCCTCCTAAGATTACGCCAAAATCTTTCCTTTCATGGCCCTTTGCCTAGTCCTTTGTTCTCTAGCTTCTATGTCAACCTCCAAATTTATGTTAGCACAGGTAGAATACAATGATTCAATGAATGCAATGAGCTCACGATAGGGATCCGTTAATGGCTGCCATATGCACTCTAACACAATTTTATTCTTCTATAAAATTCATTCCTATTGACAGGGTCCCCTGCGAGTAAGTGACTGAGATAAACGTACTCCTGTACTGTACAAGCTCTGGAACCTTGACTGGTGTTTCTTAAGTCTTGCTTCTTTGCGGGTTATTGAACATTACGTTTGTCTTCTGCATATTAGTCTTGAAACTCACTATTACACTTTGTCAATTAAAGTCCTGAATCGTTTGTCGTGATGCGTCCCCAGTGTGGCTGAACAAGACAATGTCATCTGTAAACCAAGGGTTGCTGAGATATTACCATGCACGGCAACAGGTGTAGTGCTTAGCAATGCAATGGCGATTCTCGGTGAAGTACCGATGGTCGCAAGGGGGCACCCATCAGATGTATTATTCGGTGCCATGAAAGTGAAGCCTTTGCGACCCATTGTTACTGCATTTGTCCATCCAGTGTTTAGCCATCATTCATCTGTGGTCTACTGTCATACGGCAGAAGTGATTCGCAGTGATTAAGTGAATGAGAAGCATTTCTGCAAGTAAGCGAGGCTACAGTATTTATGTGATGGACGAAGGCTAGGTTGTGCGTGAGAATCTGTACGGGCCTTCGAACTTAGCTGCGATTCGATTGGTTGGTTGGTTGGTTCAACGACGGTCGCACGGACATCGCGTTCTATATACCACGGCTTCTCCAGGCATATCTGGGGAAATAAGAGTTCTTGCACATAGTCGTCAAAAAGAGACCTTTCGGGTCTCTTGTATTCGTCCGCAGAAACTGTTCGATATAGATGGTCTTTTCTCAAATTGCGGTCTCTTGTTTCAGGGTGAGACAGTGCCTCTCACTTGCGGCTTCCCCCCTATCTGCCGTCGTTGCGTAACTACTTCGCCCTATCCAAATGTTCGAAACACCTCTGTAAGGCCCCTCCAGGTACCTCGATGCCGCAGCGGCGGTAGCAGGATTTCCTATAAACAAAGTAGAGCTACACGTGAACGTCAGCCTCTTCCACCAGACCACCCAAGTAAACGGACTTTATCGCCTACATTTTCTTTATATTGACATAAATGCTCATGTGATCAGTCGCGCTTCGCGCTAGTGAGCACATCGTCTCGTCCACGCTACTCGCTACGTTGACTATTCGGCCGATGATTACAAACTGGTCACCGTGCATAAAACATTTCACCCCAAAGAACGGGATTCTGGCGTGGCACCAGGCGCTCGGTAATGTTGTTGAGGGGCGCCAGCTGCGAGTGCCTCTATAGGTACAAGAATCCATCGCGTCGGAGCCGCGGGACCAGATCTCCATTTCAACGCCGCTTGATCTTGGTGGCTCGTTCAACGGCCGTCCGCTTCGCAGGTGCTTGGTTTTTGGCAGCTTGTCACTTCTTTTGTTGCTCACGCTGCCTGATGAGGTGCTGTTTCGCGACCACGTGTTGCCGCTCTTCTTGCTCGAGCTACATGGTGTAGGATTAAGGTGCCGTGGTCTCGAAGTCAGGCCTCACACAAAAAGCGTCGCGCTCTAACATACGCGGTCGGTGCGTCTCGAAACGGGTAGCTGGCCAACGCTACCTGGGCGTCAAACCATGGCTAAGCTGTCCCCTGCCGTCATTCTAACTTTCTTGACCGGGGTTGCTTCCTTTATTGGGCAGCACGAGGTCGGGCGGTTCATCTAGTAGAACTGAATTTATTTACATGGGAAAGCAAACTTATTTAAATACAAAGGCATACTCGTACTGCCCGAGGGGCAGATCACTTTACACTTTAACTGGCTGCGCGTTGCTACACCATTCTCGGGAGCATAAGCTACTTGTCAGAAGGCGCTACAAAATTTTCGTTAAAAAACACACCTCACACAGAGGATGTCTCTTAAATATGCTCCTTTTCTCTACATCACTCACTAGGGAAACTGGTCATGTCCTCATCGGCCAATCAGAAAAGTCCTAGGCCCAAACAATGAAACGTTCCTTTCCTTCGAGCGCTTCCTAACCTTACGTGAGGCCTCCTTACAGCGAAGGACCGATGGAGGAAGCAAGCATACTCTGAAAGCTCCCTCCACCCGTCCTCACGTAAGGAGCGGTTGCCGCCATGCCTGGGTTCCAGATTATCTCTTAAAAGCTTTAGGCGAACACCAGAACACCACTATTCAATAAAAAAGGTTGTATCGTCACACAATCTTTAAGTTGATGAGCTAATATAGAGAAGCGTGGACGCTTTTTTCTAGTTTTGTTTATTAAACCTAAAGAAGTAGCGTATTACGGTGCAAAACTTGATGTGATCCAGCAACGCTGGTACGCCGGCGTCGTGCAACGCCTAGCAACGCTTCCATGCCGCACGCGTGACGGAAACGAACGTGCCTGGCAAAACGTACCGTGCTCGCGCTTCTCCGAAGGTGGGCGACAGCACGCACGCGCAAGCAAACGTCACGTGGTTAAGCAGTGAGGCGAAGCGCTCGTTCAGGGCCAGGAGCGGCGTAAGGACGCATGAAGGTAGCTTGGTCCAAACAATAAAACGTTCCTTTTAGGTGTGTGCGAATATTGAAATTTTCGATTACGAATCGAATACGAATAAGGCGAAGAACTCTCTTCGAATATCGAATCGAATATCGAATACATGTGTAGTATTAAAAAATTGCAAGAGAGGTAACAATAGCTTTATTACCCTTTTAAAAATAAGATTGCATTCTACAAGGTTGCTTCAAATTAAAGAGGTACTCAATTATAGATAATGGACTCAGGTAATGCCCTCAGTCAGGTAAAACGCTTGTTACAGATTGTAGTGAAGGAAAATTAACTGCTCAATATGGCCAGAAAGTAAACGCTCTCTATGCACTGTCACATTTCTACCGGTAGAAAAGACTCTTTCACTAGGAACTGAAGTGGCAGGGATCGCCAAGTACTTCCGGGCGAGTGCACTTAAAAGCGGGTACCTGAAGCGCCCAATGGACTGCCACCACTCACAAGGATTCATGCCCCTTTCCAGAAGAGGCTTTTGCGCGTAGTCTGTAACTTCCCCCTCAGGGGCAGATGCCAAATGTGTCTTCTCTTTGTTCATCACTAGATCGACAAAAGCATTCCATACACTCGATGCCACCAGTGGACACGAAGTCGACGATGGCATGGCGGTGTCCCCACGGTGTTCCACGACGGCTTCCTGGAGCTCCCTTGTCACAAGGTTTTTCAGCCAGATCATCTGAACAGATGCCTGATGAACTGTGGCCATAAAGCGCGGATCAAGAAACATGCCTAGGCTGGCCACTTCATCAAATTTCCACTCCGCACAAAGAGCCTTGATACATTTTGAATCAATGTTAGCAAACCCTGAGTTGCCTTTGCAACCTTCAAGGCAATGGGGCATTCCAAAATATAAAGCTTGGTGAAAAAGAAACCGAAACTGATCATGTCTCAAATGCCTGAAGCAGATAGACTGAAACAGAGCATACAGATAATGAGCGGATCATGCGAAGTTCTCAGTTAATAAACATGTTCTTAGGAGAATGCGGAGCAAGCATACAATTGGTTAATTGCTCAAATATTCGCAGTCTATCCGAATATTCGCCGTTTCCACCGTTATTCGGCCGTCCTCGGATATTCGTGAATTTCCGAACATGCATTTCTCCAATGGAATACGCTTCGAATATGGAAAATATTCGATTCGTATTCGAAATTCCGAATATTCGCACACCCCTAGTTCCTTTCCTTCGAGCGCTTCCTAACCTTACGTGAGGCCTCCTTACAGCGAAGGACCGATGGAGGAAGCAAGCATACTCTGAAAGCTCCCTTCACCCGTCCTCACCTAAGGAGCGGTTGCCGCGTGCCTGGGTTCGAGATTATCTCTTCAAATCTTTCCGCGAACACCATTATTCTATTAAAAAATGTTGTATCGTCGCACAATCTTTAAATTGAATAGCTAATATAGAGAAGCGTGGACGCTTTCTTCTAGTTTCGTTTACTAAAGTTAAAAAAAGTTGCGCATTACAGTGCAAAACTTGATGTGCTCCAGCAACGCTGGCACGCCGGCGTCTTGCAACGTCTAGCAACGCCTAGCAATGCTTGCATGCCGCACGCGTGACTGAAACGAACATGCCTGGCAAGACGTACCGTGCTCGCGCTTCTCCACAGGTGGGCGACAGTGCGCATGCGCAAGCGAATGCCATGTGGTTAAGCAGTGAGGCGAAGCGCTCGTTCAGGGCCAGGAGCGGCGTAAGGACGCATGAAGGTAGCTTTGGAGCTACCTTATGCTGAGGAAGCACCAAGGAAGCCTTCACCGAGGGCCCCTCAGTAAGGAAGCTTTCAGAGTGACATAAGGTAGCCTCACCCCAATGAAGGCTTCCTTAGTGAGGTAAGGAAGGTTTCATTGTGTGGCTTCTTATGCTGAGGAAGTACCAAGGAAGCACCAAGGAAGCCTTCACCGAGGGCGCCTCAGTAAGGAACCTTTCAGAGTGACATAAGGTAGCCTCACTGCAATGAAGGCTTCCTTACTGAGGTAAGGAAGATTTCATTGTCTGGCCCCTAGTGTTCGCTTTATCCCGCCCACGTGGTACCACCAAACCGTCGGACTACACCTCTGACGTTGCGCCTTCGCTATCACATATGGCGCGATGATAAGGTAATAGGGAGGCAGCAGTCGATGTCGTTGTCACTATCTGTCGGATGTTTGCGCCCTTACCGCAGTTAGCTGAGCTAAGGCCTAAGGGTCGTTTTCCCTTTCGCAGAATTGGGCAGTTGCAGACGACTCATCGAACGGACGTTGATGTCACACGTTGACCAGCTTTTGTCTAGGCCAAATAGTTAGAATGCTGGTTGTGTCACTGTCTCCCCAGCCCCTGCGCATTTTGTTTGGCTAAGAGTCCGAATGTACAAGGGCTCGACCCGTCGCTTTGCCTCCTGCCTCACGAGCCTTGCCGCTTCGGTACGCGTCGCATACCGTTGTCTTCTTTGCAAAGCCGTTGCACTCTTACACTACTCTTCCGTTTGATACTTCCAGAGTCTATAGTTTTATCTGGAACTAGAGGCCTGCGAGTAACATAGTGGACGTAGCGTAACCAAGAGATTTGTATCTCTGGCTCGAGCACCTCTATAGCGAATAGGGAAACCTCCGAGCCAACAACAGTAAGCGAGCGGATGCATGGCTCTTGCGCCCACGCTATATAGAACTTTAACGCGCCATGTTCATTTGTGCAGCCATGTTTGCTTACGTTACCGCGGCCACTATTGAGCTCCTTCTGATCGGCGTTTCTTCGCGTGCGACAACCGCAACGGTGGCAGCAGGCCGGCACAGACAGCCACTATTTCAGCCAATGCGGTGAGCGGTAGTGAGTGTGTAGGCAACATAAGATTTTACTCAAAGATGCCGAGGCACTGTAAGTATACTCCTCGTTTATCCATTCCATCTACGCTATAGTCAGGCCCCGTACACTGGGGCTAGTTTCCTTTCCCTGCCAGTGATGGCGCCGCTGTCGAAAATTGCGCTTCAGGCCGACCGCCAAGTGTGCTGCTTTCCCTAAAGATTGACGGTGCTGCCGATTCCGAGTCCGAGCCTCATGAATGTTTGTTGCCCAAAATTTAGTGAAATGTGGAATAACATGGACCAAGAATTAGCACTTTATACGAATGTGAATATGGAAATACCGACCGTGGGATTCACGAGCAGCAACAACTGGGTTTATGGTGAAGTTAGTTGTGGATATGTACTCGCTGTGTGCGACTTCACGACATTTTATTAAAGCTTTCTTAAAGCAATGTTCTTATGAACACCTGAACGAATCAGTATTGCTGTAGTCGGTGCACCGTACCTGCAGTTTCTTTCAAAAGAGCGCCTGCAGTTTCCTGGAAGTTCTCAAATTACTGCACACTTGATGTGTATTCCTACACAATTACTACATATTCCTACACATTCCAACAGAAATAAAAATCACACAAACTATAATTAAAAAGGAGGTGGAGCCAACTTTTGGCAGAGAACGACCCAACCGCGGTGATACTATGCCGTCCGAGAGAGGGTGGCGTGACGATTCGTCTGCAGACGCTGTGATGGGCACATTGTGCACATGGCTCCGCGTACGCATGGCGGCAAGAGTTTAGCAACATTGGGCGTATGGTAGGTTCATTGATAGGAAGCAGACTAAAACATTCAGATAGGGAAATTTGTTTTGAGGTGGCCCATATTACAAAAGACATGTTATATACATTTGTATACACAAAGCTTAGAAGTATATAGCATTGGATCCAGTGATATCAAGTGCCATAGTATAACGAAGCAGAAAAAAAAGCATATCTTTCCGACGGTTTGACCGTGGTCTAGCCTTGATCAGGGAAAACTGCTAACAGAACCGATCACTTTAACTGTTTCTTGTGTTCTTGAATGAAGGACGGAGTGAGGCAGGAACGTCAGAAAACTGTTTTCTCATTCTGCGTCCTCTCATTGATGCACTATGTTTTTATTTCTCCCTCTCGTCTCAAACGTGAACCTTTAATGAAAGGCTTTCGAGGACATCATGAATAATAATGCGTGGTTCATGACGACACCCTTGGCAATCACAAACCAAGTTTTCGGTGCCCTAAGGGTTGTATGGCATTCTATTTGATTGGCAAGTTAACGGCTGGAGTACCCTAGAACTAGTTGGCGTTCTAGAATCGCCACTGATTAGCACGGGACAATTTGTTGTCTGAGGTGTTCCGCGGAACACCTAAATATATCTATGTGGCCTTTCCAGAGCATTATCAAAGAATAAAGCTGTATGGTCCTGTGATTTTACCACGTCGCTCAGACGCCTCCTTCGTGATCTCTGGACATTTTCCGATGTAATGTATTTTGAACTATTTTTTCCGAGTGCTCGCCTAACAAATCTACAGGCTTCGTATACGGGGGCTTAAAGAGCTTTGAAGCTGAGTGCTTAAACCACGAGGCCAAAAACGTGACAGCCACCTACCATATTTGGCTGGTCACGTTGAGGGAGGCAGGTCTCGTTCCAAGCAGAAGATGGGTAGACTTCAAGCAGCACTTCATCAGTGATGGTCAGGATGATTACAAGCATGATGTCAGGCACACTGCAAATAAATTGGCGCTTTCAGCTCTATGGCTATAGTGCAGCATTGCTCTGCCGCCGGTGCGAAATTACACTTCTATAATAAAGGTACAAAGCTTTACCTCCTCTACCTTTAGTTCATGAGCTTTGCCTCTGCCGCCTTTAGTGGCATGCAGAGCCTGCGATATTCAGAATACGGTTTTTCGTTCGCGGTTTGCGTAACATGATAAAGTCAGTACAGTTAGAATAGTGACCAACCGTGGCCGATTGGTCATGGAAATTACGCAGCTCAAATGCAGATTGAATTGAAATGTGTCTGAAGCGAAGCTTTCTTAAAGCGGTTAACTAAAGGGGCTGCAACCGTTGATCTATACTCAGCGCTTTGCAGCATAGCAGTTATACACCTACCCAGAAAGACGCCGAGACTCTCTCTACACGGCCCACGCGATATCGCCTTAGGTAATCTTAGAGATCGGTCCACTTTGCTATGACGCGTTCTCTGGGATTGGTCCACATTATTAATATACTGTCCTTAGGATTGACCAGTTTGGTAAAAAACCATCTCACGGAAAAAAGGCAAGATCCCCCTCAGAAAAAAACGTCATGAAAGCTTTGTTTTAATAAAACAGTGATTGTAGTGAGTACATTTAGGCAACGTTTGTTGTTTCACTGCGTACTTCGGTAGGGAACAAAGGCGGCCTGCGGCGCATTACTAAGGGTAATTGGGGGGGGGGGGGGAGGCTACATATAGTCCGATATGTATCTGTGCCATCTTGTTTTTGAAAGATTGCGAAATGTGTCCAGGTCACCAGGGTAGGGCTACGTATAAGGGGATTGTTGTATCTCTGCCACCCTCTTTTTGAACTATTCCGCAATGTGTTCAGGGCACCAGGGTGGGGCTACATATAAGCCGAATTGATGTGTGTCACCCGATTTCGAACTATTCTGCAAAGCGTCGAGGGCACAAGGACTGGGATACATATAAGCCGAATTGTACCTGTGCCGTCCTGCTTTCGAACTATTCCGCAAAGCACCCAGAGCACAAGGGTTGGGCTACATATAAGCAGAATTGATTTGGCTGTGCCATTTGCTTTTTGATCTGTTCCTCAAGGCGTCCGGGCACCACGGTGGGGCTACATATAGGCCGAATTACTGCAACTGGGCCATCCTCTTTTTTTCAACTATTTCGCAAAGCCCCCAGGGCACCAGCACTCAACCACCAGTCTCACAAATGCATTGAGAGTTTGAGAAAGTTCTTTATTGTTCATAATAACAAGGTTGCAAATGGGGATTATACATGAGTACCGAAGAAGGTCCCATAGTCAGCAGACTGTACAGGGGACCTCCCATTACAAACGAGTAGGATATGTAAATACAAAGCAGCTATATGCAAACAAGCAAAGACACCATATTAAGTTAGTCACTCGCTAACACTGTAAAATATTTAATGACACAAAGCACGTATTAATATAATCATAACGATCAAATTGTTTTATTGAGTGCAAATATTTACGGAGGTTTCATTTAATTGGGAAAAAATGAGAGAGTATCTTAATATGACACGGTAATGAGTTCCAAAGTAGTTTGGCTGAAAAATTAGTAGTAAAGTTACCATAATTACTTCAAGCTTGTCGTAGTAAATAGCTGTTGGTAGAAGCGAAACGGCTAGACGTGGAATATGGATACTGGCAGTTACTAAATATAGGGAATGGGAGCTTTCTGTTAACAGATTTATAAACAAGTATTTCCAAGTGAATAGTTATTTAGTTTCTGTAACGACAAATTGCCGTTAGATCTGAACAATGGAGATGCTCCCGATGTGTAGCTGCTACATGTAATGATGCGAATTGTTTGATTTTGGATATGCTATATCTGGGATAAATGTGTGGGGTACGTGTTTCCCCATGATGATACGGATTAATTAATATGCGTTAGAATAAAAGCGTGAACTTTAAATAATATTAAGCTGTGCACGAGGCATTAACTAACCATTAAGCATTATTAAACTTTGACTATTTCGAATGTGGATACAGATCACTTGTACCTGGCAGAGTTCTAAAAGCAATAGGGCGACATGATCTTGGCTTGTAATGCAAAAGAATAGTCAGCTGGGCGAGTCTGGCGAGCAAAAGGGTGATAAAACTGAAACAAAATCCCTTTGTTTTTAGAAGCAGTGCGCAGTACTACAATTTTCGCCTTTCAAAGCAAAAGCAATTAAGAAATAACGACTGCTTCTGCATTTATTATCAAAAGTATAACTAATGCCGGTTCATTTCGTCGCACACATTGTGATTGAATATCTCGAAACCTGGGCCTTCCTAAAAATTATATGCGAATCAACATGACTTGTAAACTCACCCGCTACAATAAGTAAATTGAAACATGCAATTGAAACCAAATTGAAACTTTTAAAACCTAATAAGAAAAATTTTGTTCACACTTCGTATTTTCATTTCAATCTTTCATGAGAATAATGTCCATCTCATTGAGTAAACCAGCCAGAGAACTAGAATTCGGATATATGCAGCTGGCAATTTCTTTAAGTTCTTACAAATCTAGCGGAAACACATAGAACGTATGTGACTTCCTTACATCACACACGCACGCGCATACGCGCATATGCAAAGCAAAAGATGAGCATCTAAAGAGGTATGAAACCATACGAATATTGCATACCTGTTTAGCGTGGTCAGGTGTTGCACATATGTATATTGAATAACATTACTATTAGGCTTGAAAGCAAAGAAGTTTTTGATATCGGTTGCATCCGTACCAGTTACACGCAGTATCTCGGAGAAACGCTGCAACAAAGAGAAAAAATAAAAGCGCTTTAAGGGGCTCTGATTTCTGACAAATCCAGTGTGTTGCAGTAACAGCTGTGTTGTGAGGGTTAGTATGCTTGCGCTCGAGTGCATGTTTGGTGATATTTTATCGTTGTATAATGTGGCTAATTATACCAGGATAGCTTTGTCTCTTGAATTCCATTTGATGTGACAAGTTTCATCATGGCATTTAGTTACAGTAATAGAAAACCGAGTCCACTTCACTTTTACGATGTGACCGTTGTATGTGGAAAGTCTTGCGAAGTTCAACACCTCGTGGATACTCCTCAACAGTCATAGACTCCCAAAAAACTAGAAAAAGAATACGTTTGAACTTATAAATACATTCTGTGGTTTGTATTTTTCTTGTTTTGTACAGCTCTGCTGATGTGTATTGGAAATGCATAAACTTCAATAATTTCGAGTAATATTGATGGATGCCGTCCTTCATTTAGTGCAAATGTCTTCGTCTGATCGTACCTTAGAGCCATATAACCTCCAGAGTGCTGGAGGGGCAGGACGATAGGGCGCGCTACATCTTCGGCCACTTCTGTTGTCAAGTTTGGATCTCCAAGGCTCATTGTGAACCTTACGTATAACCGATAAGCCACGACCTTGTCCAATCAGTAAACCACGAAATGGCTGAAAGCGCGGAACTCTATTATTCTCCACCCTCGACGATCCCACATCAAAAATGTACTAGACGCCACCAATGGGCTTTAAAAAGTAAATGTCCGTGCCAAACACACGCCGAACGTCTATTTACGCGATCTAATGTCCCGGACACGCAATGCGTATGTATCCCTTTCAGGCACCTTTTGAACAATTGTGCCCGCAAAGATAATGCATCAAAAGCAGAAAGAGCGATGACAATAATTACACGGAGCACCAGTGTCGTACATCCGGAAATACTTCTACTAGAACTCTTATTGCAAGTTTAGATGTAATGTGTAAAGTTCTCTAAATTAACGTTTGGAAGGTAGTCCGTTGCATGTCGGCCTTATGTGCCACTATGTTCTCCCACAGCGGGTACACTTATTGCAATGTTTTTCACGAGGATTTTTTTACCGGGAATATTTTTCAATTGGTTGCATCTGTATTTTTCTTGTGTGCTAAACATAAAGTGCTGGATGGTATTACACCTGAAGTATCCGTAGGGAGCTCCCCCTGAGTCCGCTTTATTTGAGCATTGAAAAACTAACTGACGAATTGGAAATTCTTAACTCGTTCTTCTGCTGTATAACTTAGGTAATACTTAAGATGGAAGATATGCGGTCAAAGTTAACTTTTCATGGTAATAAATATTTGGCGCTTGAACGGGGTATGTGCTTTAGCGCTCTCACTCATGAGCTGAGTAGCCTTAGAGTAATGTGGTCCAACAAGAAATCGATTTGTCCTGGTTCGCTACCAAGGACTTTCTTAATGTTTCAAGAGGAAATGAGATACACGATGCTTGCGGTAATGAATTCGAGAGTGTGAACTTCCAGCAAGGATTGAGTGGCGATTTGGCCGTGCGAAGAAATCGTCTGAAGCATTTTGTCGATATTGCGTTTACCTTTCCCTTAGATATAAACATTAGGCATTTGTTTCTACGAAGTGAAAACGACGTGGATGAGTGGGGCGAAAATGATGGGCTTCTTGTACTTGATTGGAGAGAAAGATGTTCGCCTCCACTAGAGTTTACTAGAGTACGGTTGAGTGGGACGAGTGGCTGGGGTGGCACATGCTTTGCAGTGAGGCGGGTGACGCCGAAAAATACTGTGGCGGTGCTGATATCGAGGTGGATTGGAAAGTGCTCGGAAGGGTCATTCGTACAACTTCGCGCGCAGGTATATGTATTCATACCGCTCAAACGCTGTTTGTAATTGGATATGACATGTGTCCGTACTTTAAAAATAGATGCATTTTTGCTCTTATTTACTTTTTATGCGAAGCATATTACGAGGGCTCAACCCAGCTCCTCAGGCGCGGCGGTGACCATGAAATCACGTGACACCGTGACGTCACGACAGAGGAGAACCGGCGCTCCAACTCCCGCCGTCGCTCGCGGCGTCGCGCCCCGCATCGGACGCGGTGCGCGTCGAGCAACGCAGCGTTCGGCGCGACAACGAAATGTGCGCCTGAGCAAGCGCCGCACGCCTGAGCCGACGTTATGCGAAGCATATTACGAGGGCTCAACCCAGCTCCTCAGGCGCGGCGGTGACCATGAAATCACGTGACACCGTGACGTCACGACAGAGGAGAACCGGCGCTCCAACTCCCGCCGTCGCTCGCGGCGTCGCGCCCCGCATCGGACGCGGTGCGCGTCGAGCAACGCAGCGTTCGGCGCGACAACGAAATGTGCGCCTGAGCAAGCGCCGCACGCCTGAGCCGACGCCGACGACACCGGCTTTTCTGCGACACGAGCTCCTTAACGCTGTCGCGTTAAAATAAAGGCTAGTATGCTTCGCATCCTGGGCTTAACCTTAGCTAAGCCACAGCCATTTTTATGCGAAGCATATTACGAGGGCTCAACCCAGCTCCTCAGGCGCGGCGGTGACCATGAAATCACGTGACACCGTGACGTCACGACAGAGGAGAACCGGCGCTCCAACTCCCGCCGTCGCTCGCGGCGTCGCGCCCCGCATCGGACGCGGTGCGCGTCGAGCAACGCAGCGGTCGGCGCGACAACGAAATGTGCGCCTGAGCAAGCGCCGCACGCCTGAGCCGACGTTATGCGAAGCATATTACGAGGGCTCAACCCAGCTCCTCAGGCGCGGCGGTGACCATGAAATCACGTGACACCGTGACGTCACGACAGAGGAGAACCGGCGCTCCAACTCCCGCCGTCGCTCGCGGCGTCGCGCCCCGCATCGGACGCGGTGCGCGTCGAGCAACGCAGCGTTCGGCGCGACAACGAAATGTGCGCCTGAGCAAGCGCCGCACGCCTGAGCCGACGCCGACGACACCGGCTTTTCTGCGACACGAGCTCCTTAACGCTGTCGCGTTAAAATAAAGGCTAGTATGCTTCGCATCCTGGGCTTAACCTTAGCTAAGCCACAGCCATTTTTTTAAATGACACTCGGCGATTGCGAGTGCATTGCGGTCACAGTGTCGGCTTTCATTCTACTAGGTCAGTGTACAGTTCTATTTGGAGAACAAGTATTTTCAAGCGTCATGTATATCTCGTGTGTATTTTGCGCATATAGATTTTATCAGTAGGTCTTTCGAAAGGCAGATGGAAAATTATATGAAACTTCCTGCTTGCTACTTCAAACAAATAAAACATATCTGCCGCATACTCGATGCCCTGTACTCAGGTTTACGCAAATTATTCCTATATGAAAAGAAAGAAAGCTGGTGTGCAACATTGCATTCATGTTTCCGTCTTCCTCGCGTAACATAATGCGGAGTAATTCATACGGGCTATTTTATTGTGGTCGGTCCTCGGGTGCCGAAAACAGTTGTAGGTAGCCATAATATATACGCTAATCTTTCGCCCGTAAGCCGCGTGAAATTTTTGACCAGTCCATGCTTAACAACAACAACGAAAAAAATAATGTTGCGCGGTAGCCTAAATAGAGGCTTCATAGTGGATCTGCCGTTGCGCGGCTAAACTCAAGCTCACGGGTTCAAACGAGGTCGCGGAATTCGATGGGAACGATAGTTATTTATTTATTTACATATACTGCCATCTTGCATAGCAAGATATTGCAGGAGTGAGTTCATACATATGCAAATCAATTGAAGAATACATTGGGGTGGCAAAAAGAAAACAAACAATAGAAAAACCAATATCAGGAATAGCTAGTTGATTAATGAACATGATTAGGTAATAGGTTGGCAAATGCATTACTTGGTAACTCGCGCAAGGACCCCGCAAGGCCATTCGAAATCACAATTGTATGCGGAAAAAAGAAAACCTAAAACAATCAATCGTTGCATTCAAAGGAACGACGTTAAGAAGATGACTTCTCCTGGTAGGCCGAGAAGAAGGGTTGGTGAAAACAATAGGTGCATTGACATTGGTTTTCCCATGAGCAATTTTATGTAGCAGAACAGCACGGTTACAAGTACGCCTATGGGCCAGAGGATTTAGTAGAAGCTTACTCGCATGAAAAAAACACTCGTGTATTTCAATTTAGGTTAGGTTAAAGAACCCCAGGTTATGAGAACTGAACTGTGTGCTTAAGTCTTACCGCCAGACGTAAAACGCAAGAATTTTTTTATATTAAAGACGTAAAAGAGAGAAGGGTCTTCGGCTTTTTTCAGGTGTGTAAACGAAAAAAAAAATTATTCTCGAGTCCAATTTCTGAGAAAAACATGCACTAATATTATATTTCATAAGTAAATTTAATGCCATTCCCAACTGTACATCCGCTCAGCTAAGCATCTTCTTTATTATAAATGACTGCTTTCAGTTACCCGGTGCTCTATCATAAGGATAATAATGAAGCAATTAAAGAAACGGCTCGCCTCACATGCACGCGGAGATATATGTAGATGTCCTCTGTTCGTTTCGGAAGGTTAAGTCTAGCACCAGATCGGGCATTCCGTTTTAATGAGTTGCAGACATGGTGGTACTGTCAGAAAATGTTTTCCTTGCTTTAATGAAGTTAGCAGATTTACAGGCTTCCGCAAAACGGGGCTTTTATAATGATTGACCACTGGGAACTTGTTCGGCAGAACCGATTAGCGCACGTGCGTTTATTCTCTCAGGAACTAGTGCATGTCTGCGCAACAGCCACGACTATCCAGCAGCACCATCATTCCTGCACTTGCATTGGCCCCTCGCCTTCGAGATTTCAAAGGCGCCGTTATGCTTTGCCTTCGAACGTACGGAAATGGCTATTAATCATTTTTATAGTGAATCTTCAAGTCGAATACAATCTGAATAGCAAATATCATTCGATGAAACTGAATATTCCTACTTCAATTCGCCTGCTTGCACGTTCAAGGATATCGCCGCACAAGCCATAACAAGCCATAGCCTTCCCGTCCTTCCGATTCAGACTGAGTGCATCGGCAAAATATTTTCCCTAAGACGGTTGTTCATATTAATGTCTAATAATTGCCTTGATTCCTTTGCATGAAAAGTTGATTGCAGCACCTCATGTTGTATAACCCATGCCTAAAATATGTACACGGAGCAAAAAGATGTCACTAACAATTCGCAGTTGAAATGAAGCGTCTATTTAGGAGTGTACGCATGCAATCGGTCTCAGCGCCTTCAAAGAAATTACGTTGAATATGCCTCGAAGCGCGTCTCCACCCCAAGCCTGTTCACTCGCAGCGCCCTCGCAAAATTTTTCCGCAGGCGGCGCCTCAACGAGACAGGGCCGTTCGTCCCACTAGACAAATTTCTCGCACACTCTAGCCTTCACTTCGAAAGCCCAAACAGTCTATCGGTAGAAGCGTACGCATTTGGGCTGGTTGATGCATGATTTGCAGTGCTGTGGTCTGTGTCCCTCTTTTCGTCGTGTTGTTTAGCGCTGTTTACTACTCGTAGTCTAACGATAATTTATCACATTCGCCTTGTTCCTTGTATCTTTCTAAAATCACTTTGGGATCGACATATAGAGGACAAATTCTGTGCTCACGAATCTCTCGTTCTTCCTGTTCACCTTCAGAGTCATGGCTGAAGTCTGGTGGCGGGAAAGTGAAGGCGCACCTCAAGCGCACCTCAAGCTCATTCGCTATATAAGTATTTCGGCCATCAAATCAGAAGCGTTGCAGGCACATCTTTTGATTTGCTTAAAGCAAGTGTTTTCTTCGCCAAAAAGATATTCATATGGCTAAATGTCGCACATAAATTAGCTGTTCTTGATGATGCATCACGTCATCGTTACCATTCGCTAACTGACATTAGGCCAGAAAACTGTTTACAACACCTCAGCATATTTGACTATAACGTGCGTGAAGTGCATCCCTAAACACTTCAAAAATTATCAGCTGTTAATTCAATCGCATAAATGCGAGTCCTGCATGAACATCCCATATGATATAAACTAGTTCGTGTGTCCGGAAAACTCACACGATAGATTTTCTCGATATATGCGGTCGTCACTGGCCCTCCAGCCGAGTATTCCAGGATTTCAAGACCATTGAGGGTGCCGAATCCGTGCAGCTGGTTTGGTTTTAGCACCGTCGAAATCAATCTCGTACTTCTGAGGAAATCTACAGAGTTGATTAAATTAAGGAAGTCTCCAAAGTTTAGCCACGTGATTTGGATATGAAACAGGAACTTGTGCCCTGGGTGGCCGCCACTTAGAAATGCGTATGACTCTCCTGCAACGCAGAGAAGCAACAAGGACATTCGTGAGCGTGGGCGATATGCATGCTTATGCATTTTGTGTTCAGACAGCAAGGACCATATAGATATGTTACCACAGCAAACACGATATGCGTTGTACGTGCACAGCTGGCATTTAGTTAATGCAGTCTATTGAAGATAACCAAGAGGGACCTTCTAAATGTTCATCGTTCGTCTAACAAAATATGGTATTGTGTATAACACTCAAAAAGATCTTTTTCTTCGTAATACGTTCATAGTACTCTAGACATAGTTAATTTTACGTACATACAACTTTGCATTGGACCTTTGGTTGCAACAGCTGACTATGGCATGACGGTCACGATAACTGCGCGTACTAAAAAGCATGAGAAAGCTATAGCTCGGGTTCTCCTATCTAAATACACGTAAAAGGAGAATTCGCTTTTCTTTGCAACCAATGCACCAAATTTGACGAGGATTGTTGCATTTAAAAGAAAGCTGAAAATCTATTGACTCTTGGTTTTGAATTTTTTAATTAAGTGGTCAATTTGTTATTAAAAATTGGCAAAATTTGCAAATTTTCTGAAAAAGAACTATCAAATTTAGAGCTCCATAACTCGGCAATGAAAACGGATACTACAATTCTGTGAATGACATGCAATAGTAAACTTAAAGCGAACAAAATTTATATGTTGCACATGATTCTCGAAAATTTAGTAATATATAAATACAGATTCTGCCGGACCCCTTGTACACAATTAATTGCATCATGTAAGATATAAATTGACATATCAAATTTTTCGGCTTGGAGAACTCTAACTGCTACCATTTACAGAACCCCAATATCTATGATGATGCAGAGCTACTAATGTGTGAGCTTCATGCTTCTATTCTTTTCGGACTTTGGAAGTTTTGAAAATTGTTTCAACAAAATTCCGGCCCTAAATTGAAATTCCGCTTCCAACAGTCACTAGAATTTAACTTTCTCAAATGCAACAAATCCCATTAAAACCTGTCGAGGGGTTATCTCAGAAAAACTTCTTTGCGTTTTATTTGTATTTGAATGGGCCGCGTCGGAGTTGGGCCTGAGCTAAAGCTTGCTCCTAATTTGAGCTTGACGGTACGGCTTCATAACGAAAAGATTGCGTAGAACTGAACATGACAATGGAAACACACAACGCGTGGCTGAGGGCACGGGACAGCATTCTTGCGTATGCTTCCAAGCGGTTGTATTTAAGCGTTTCGTCGAAGCAATAAGTGTAGCCTAAAATCGTTGTGAACCCATTGTTCAAGTGGCCGCCCAAGGACCCACAGAAAGCAAGGTGAAATTTCTATCTGAAAGAGAAACTTTTGTTAGGAGTTCGTTTTGATTACGCGTATGCAGGTCAATACTGCCACCAAAAAAGTAGGTCATGGCTGCTTAGGCCTTGAGGTGACGGAGCACATTCGAATGTTAGAATTCAGCATTGATCCACATTCTTGCAGATACGAGCTTATTCTGACCAGCACACTTGAAGAATATTAAATATGTGAATTTTGATTAGAAAACTGCGCGCATGACGATCCGAACGGGCCGCGTTTCTTGATTTTCGGGTTTCAGTGAAATTGACCAGCAGGCACCAATTCTTACTGCTGCTCCACGCTGAAGGTGCTGATCAGGCATGCACAGGTACCTTAGGTATTGGCGATGCGTTGTCGGTGCCAGTTATTTGTATGTGCGAAAAAAGGTTGCGATCCACTTATATATACACAAGCACAAAACTATAGGAAAAAAGGAAAGCAAGAGCTGGTATAAGGTTCGCCCCTCATCACTCAAGATCATGTTGAAAAGTACTAGAATTGAGCTGTAGGATGTCTTGAACCTATACAATATTAAAATACATAACCAGCTTTACCAGAAGACTGGGCGATTTCCTGGGCTCATCAGTATTTGAATATTTTGGTCGCTCGGGCAATCGTTGTTGGCCTGAAGAAGAGGAACATTGTTCAACATGCGATTGTTCGAGTTTCCTGTTTTTGTTAGGAGCTCCTTATGAGAATTATTGCATATGTGATAGTTGGAATGTAATCCTCTAGCCACCCAATAATGCTAAGGTATGGCTTGTTGTGTAATTAAAGAAGATGCACCACCGATAATCCAGGCGTAAAGACAGCGTAAGAACATATACAAATCGAGGAATGAAAAAACGTCTTCATATTTGCTATCCTGTTGACGAATGGTGAATTTGGTAGCTATAGACGTTACACAACTTGTAGCTTGTACAATAATCATATTTCATTAGGCTGGAAACTGGTATACTCGCACAGTTTGCTAGGAAACTTACAAAGCTATAAATTCAAAAATTTTGTTTTTCTGTTTCAACACTTGAATGCTTCTATAGTATTGTTCACAACGCCATGCGGTGTTTTAAACAGCATTAGATGCTACACATGGCAGTAGCCCTGAAAACCAGCGCTTTTGCATATTTCATACAAGGCTTAGAGTTTCCAGAATATATAAAGACTCGGATCACTGTTTGTGGAAGTTTTACTTGTCTGACTGTCACGTGCTAAACTAGAAGGACCGATCTGTACAAGGAGGCATCGCAGGTGCTTCTGAATTATCCCGAGCCGTGGAAATCGTATGTACCGACTGGAAATTCACGCCTAATATCAACTGCAGACCTCTTTCGTTGGGCCCTCCATTCTAGAGTCAGTATTCTGAGGCAATCACCTGTGCTGGAGTTCCTTGCGAGCGTAATCGGCAAGCATGTCAAAGACACGCCCAACACAGCATCTCAGACACAATATTAGAAAACAACACCAACGAACAAACGTTTCTGTGTTATGCCGCATTGGGCCACCACAACTACAATGCCGGCTGATAAGAGTTGTGGAGTTGTAAAATATAGCACAAACCTATCTTTTTTTCTATGGCTCACGCTTCTTGAACTCTCATTGCTTCTGTGGTCACTGACACTTTTATCTAGACATCTCGAGCACTGGCCTGTCGAGCAACGATTGATGGCACAGCAGCTCTTGTAAGAACTGTTCTACTGGAATCGTGAATGTTAAATAGTGCCACTGACAGCTCCGCACCATCTCCATCCTCAAGAATGCAGCTTTCAAAGTAGCACAAGCATTGCGACTTTCGATAATGGGGTTTCAGTTTTCGCACTAGCTCTTTCCGGTTTCTTCGATTTCTTGTAAACGAACGCTCCGTCGAAGTTAATACGATCATCGCTTGTGGCGTAAAACATCGGCGATGTTAGAAAAGTTGCGTTGTTATTGAACATCTGGCAGTATTCCTTTCTGTACCAACCACTCAATCCGATGGCGTCAATGTAGCTTGTGTGCACCTTCGGACATCATAGTACTGTCACCTGTCTCCAAATAGAACTGGCGACGTTTAATGAGGGCAGCTAGCTTCTGAAAAACAATGGCGGCGGGACCAGGCTATCAAGCGGATGGGGGTAGCACGCGCACTTCATTTTTGTTCTTCTTCCTCCCTCTTATTTTGCATTGTCCCCAGTATTTCAGGGGGCATTTCCCCCCTCCTCGAGAATAGAATTGGTTCGATCGTGAAGAAGCGGTGTGAGGGAAAAAAAACCGTGATCAAGGCAGATGCTGGCGGAAAGAATACAGTGACAGCCTCAGGAAAGACACAACCGCATTAGATGCACCTATGAGCGCAAATATTAAAAACGAATAAAGAAAGAAAAATAGTCACAAACACGCAACACATGGTTTCATGCTTACGACGTGAATGATGTCAGGGTTAAGTTGTCTGCGCCATGTTTGAGCCGCACCATCCAAAGCGAATTCGTAGTTTACTTCACTAATGCGGCGCAGCACTTTTCATGTGCCAAAATACCGGCTTAGCAACTTTTCACTGAAGCCACGGCGGCGAACAGGAGTCCACGCCCACACTTGGTCGCCGGGATACATGGCTGCGGCGGATGTTATAACACCGTGCACCTGCGTGCTGCTGCTGAGCGATGTGCAGCTGCGCAAGCTGGCGAGCTTCCTCAGCGCGCTGAGCAAATTCTTCAGATACAGTAGTTAGGGGCTCGTCGTCTTGACACGGCAGCATAGCGTGCAGCATCGTCTGAACTTCGCGCCCGCAAATGAGATGAAATGGGGTAGAGCGCGTTGTTTCCTTCAAGGCGGTATTATACGCAAAAGTCACGTAAAGCAAAATGTGATCCCATGTTTTTCGCTGGACACTGATGTACATGGAGGTCATGTCCGTCAAAGCCTTGTTTAGGCACTCTGTAAGTCCGTTGGACTTACGGAGCGGGCATCTTTCGATGCCTAGTGTTGCTTAAATGAAACATTTCGTCCATGAGCTTTGCTCTGTGCGTCATCCCTCAGTCTGTGATTACTGTGGGCGGGGCACCATAATGCAATTCAATGTGGAACATGAAGGACTGCGCAACCTCAGAAGCCTTGGCTCGAGGGAGCGCGCCTGTTTCGGCATAGCGGGTTAGAGTCAGTTGCGACAATCACCCACTAGATGTCGCTGGTTCACAGAGGAAAATACGATACGAAGCAAGGAAAATTGATTGAACAGTCATTACCAGGACTGATGTACGCTGATGATATTGTATTAATGGCTGACAATGCAGAAGATCTGCAGGAATTAATGGACATATGTGGTACAGAAGGAGACAGATTAGGCTTGAAGTTTAGCAACGAAAAGTCAGCAGTCATGATTTTTAATGATTACAGTTGCGGCGAGCATAAGATACAGGAGGCCACGCTGGAGATAGTCGATAAATACAAGTACCTTGGGGTGTGGATAAATAATGGCATTGAGTATCTGACAGAGTACGAAAAATATCTAACGACTAAAGGTAACAGAAGTGCAGCGATTATGAAGAGTAGGGCACTGTGGAACTACAATAGGTACGAGGTAGTACGAGGGATATGGAAGGGGGTAATGGTACCAGGCCTGACTTTTGCCAATGCGGTTCTATGTATTAGAACAGAGACCCGGCAACAGTTGGAAATTAGGCAACGTGGGGTGGGTAGGCTCGCTCTGGGAGCACATGGCAAGACACCAAATCTTGGAGTGCAGGGGGATCTGGGATGGTCTTCTTTCGAGGGCAGAGAGGCTAGTAGCAAGATAGCCTTTGAGGAGCGATTGAGAAAAATGGGGGAAATCCGGTGGGCTAGGAAGGTTTTCAGTTACTTATACACGAGGAATGTTGACACGAGATGGAGGAAGCAAACCAGAAAATTGACAAACAAATACTTGGGCAGTAGCGGGGGAACAAGTAAGGAATCATCTGTCAAGAAAAAGGTTAAGGAGGCAGAGAGGGGTATGTGGAGTACAGAGATGCAAACCAAATCGGCATTGGAGACATACAGGACGTTTAAGCAAGAAATAGCCAAAGAAAATATTTACGATAACTCTAAGGGAAGCTCATTGTTGTTCGAAGCCAGGACAGGTGTACTGAGCACTAAAACGTACCGAGCCAGATACCAGGAGATAGATTTGGTATGCGAGGCGTGTAGAGAGGAGGAGGAAACGGCGGAACACCTGATACTTGCTTGTAAACAACTTCGCCCTGCAGTTGAATCTAACGGGGAACTATTCAAAGCCTTGGGTTTTAAAGACAGTGAAAGTAGAATAGACTTTGAACAGGTAAATCTGATTGGTGGACAATATCAACGCAAAAGTAAAGGAGTAAATACATAGCTTTGCATGCATATAGAACCATTAAAGGCTAGGTGGCGCGCGTCGCCGCCGCCCGATTCAAAAGGTTGAGCCACAATCATCCATCCATCCATCCATCAAAGGCCCAAGAATGACCAAGCCGACTTGGTCGAGTGGCTTATGGGATGCTTCGATGGGTTGCGATAACCCGGCGAACTTCAGGGGCGGTGACTTCCGCCGCTGACATTCGCGGCAGCCTTTAACACAGTTTGAGTCTTGCCGAAAGCCCGGCCAGTAATACATATAGCGTACTCTGGCAAGCATTCGTGAACAGTCGCAGTGGTCAGATGTGGGCTCGTCATGGCAAAGAAAAAGAATGTCGTCCAGCAAGTCTTTTGGGACCACCACGAGGTAAGCTCGGTCATTCTAAAGGGCGTTTTTCTTGTAAAACACGTTCTCTGGTAGACAGATCTACATAAATACATAGATAGCGTGGAATGTTTCTTAGCCGGCTCTCTACGCAGTTGAAAATAGGTCGAATTTCAGCGTCGTCACGCTGCCGTCTTATCAAGTACGATGCGTTAATGGCACCCAGGAAGCAGTCATCGTCCCTCGGCGCTTGAGTGACAGATTCGGCGGGTGCACGTAACAGTGTGTTTGCGTCGTCGTGCTTGCGGCGAGAATTCTAAATTATCGTGACGTGAAATTCTTGTAGCCACAAAGCTCCACCTTGCCAGTCGTCGTGAAGGATCGCGTATGTTTGCGAACCAACATAGGACATGATGGTCTGCAACCAGTTTGAAAGGACGGCAGTAGAGATAAGGGCGAAACTTCCTATCATCCACACAACCGCGAGGCACACTTTTTCTGTGGTAGAGCAGTTCGCCTCGGCAAGGGACAGCGAGCGGCTACATAAACTATTACTCTTTCGTTGCCGTCTTGACGTTGGACGAGTACTGACCCAAGACCGACGTTACTGGCGTCAGAATGTACAGGCGCCGACAAAAGTGGTATACTCCACGAAGCGGGAGCCTGAGCAACGGCAAACTGCATCGCAACGCCATCTACAGGCAGCATCCGGGATAGAGACAGCCAATGGTTGACCTTTATTATCTGAAGGCTTGTCGATCCCAGATGACACCTGTAGATGGCATCATGATGCAGTTTGCGGCTGCTCAGGCTCCCGCTGCGTGGAGTATACCACTTTTGTCGCCGCCTGTACCTCCCTATCAGCATCGTCGTCAAAATGTGCCAGGACATGTGCTGAATACATCCGTTGTCGTTGTTCAGCGATGACCGCCCGTTGCACATTCGTCCAAGCAAATGGCGTGTCATTCCCAGTAAGGTGAGTCAGAGATACCGCTATCTGCGAGAAATTTTCAATGAAACGGCTATAGTATACAAGCTTGGGAAGCGCCACACGGCCTTCTCTTCGGCCAGAGGGGGGAAAGCTGTTACCGCGGTAAGCTTGTCGGGACAGGTTAGGTCTCCACTTGCGCCTACGACGTGTCCGAGAATCTTGAGCTCATCATAGCCAAAGTGGCACTTCTGGTTTAAGCGTGAAATGAGCAAATTGAATCGCTTCTACCACAATCAGCAGGTGATGAAGCTGTTGCTCGAAAGCTCCTGAAAAAACTACTAAACTGCTACGTCATCAACATACAGTAGACAAGTCTACGATATCACTCCAGCAAGGACAGTATCTATCACAGCTGGAATGTTGCTGGAGCTGAACACAAGCCGAAAGGGAGCAATCTAAATTCGTAGAGGGCCGTCGGGATTCGCATAGACAGTTCTCTCGTGATCTCCTTCATCTACCTCGATCTGCCAGTACCCGCTTTTCAAATCGAGTGAGGGGAAATACTGGGTGCGGCACAGTCTATCCTAGGAATCGTCGATACGTGGCAGTAAGTACACGTCCTTTTTAGTTCCGTTGTCGAGCTTCCGATAGTCGACATAAAAGCGTAGCGTTCCGTCTTTCTTTTTGAGAAGAACGACCGGACACGACCATGAGCTCTTGGAATGTTCTATAATGCCGTCTTCAAGCATCACCTTTACTTTCGCACGAATCGCTTCAAGTTCTTTCACCGAAACATGCTAGGGCTGCTGGCGTATCGGGCGTGCGTCGTCGCATGTGATAATCCTGTGCCTTGTGATTAAAGCCTGGCGTACCTTAGACGAATTACCGAAACATGCCCTGAATTCAAGCAAGAGCTCGCGCAGTGCTGTCTGGTTTATCTTGCGATAGGTCTGAATGAATTTCGACGCTACCCTGTGACTTTGGAACCATCCCCACTGTTTCAGAGGCAAAACGTTCTGTCACACTATCTATTTCGTTGGCAAACGCAATCGAAGTACCGCGGAAAAGGTATCGATGCTCGTTACTGAAGTTGGTGACAAACAACTGAGAACGGCCATCATTAAACTCTAGCACACTCCTAGCCGCAGAAGCACCTGGCTTCAGTAGATGCGATAAGTTACTTTCTGCGACCACTTCGCCATCGCGTATTCCATTGCACATAACTTCGACGAAGACACTGGCTCGTTGAGGGAGCGTAACACTTTCGGCGTAAACGCGAAGCGTGTCATTGCATTCGGTTGTCGTCGTAGCCGTCTATTGCTCGGTCGCTTGATTAGGTGGCTACACATCCCCGTCGGTCAATAACACCACCGTATTCTTGCAGAAAGTCAACCCCAAGAATGACGTCACGGGAGCATTCGCGTAGGGAAAGGCTGCTGCCTAGGAATGTCGATTTTCTAATCCCAACTCTAGTCGTGCAGGTTCCCAGCGGAGTACCGACTTTACCACCAGCCGTTCGAATCTGCGAGTCATGCCAAGGAGTAATTATTTCTTCAGAAGCATCGCCATGTTCGCGCTGAATATAGGACAGTTAACACCAGTATTTACTTAATTGCTAACAGCGTAACCGCTGATAACCACCGGCATGTCGAGCAAATGCCGGTAAACCTGTTCAGCTGCAGTTGACGTGGGATCGGTGCCCGTCCTTGTTCGCGTCGATCAGCGGTCTTCAGCGAGTCGACTCCCAGAGTCCTCGGCGCAAAGGTCGCTGTAGTTAGTTTTCCCGGCAGGGACTTGATGCGCGCGAATGTCGTTGGAGTGGCGGTGAAAATTGCCTCGGCGACGGCGAGCGTGACTGTTGTCTGGTAGGCGGTCGCGTGCGTTGTTTAGCCAGATAAAGTTCAAAGTCATGAGGTGTTGGCCAGGTCGGAGTGGCGGCTATTAGGCTGGAAAGCCTCGCAACATAAGTATCGGCACTGCCAATGAGACGTAGGTGTGTGCGCACTGGCGGTACAAATGATCTGCCTCACCGCAGTGGGAGCACAAAGGACGGTGGTCTCATGTGCGCGAAACATTCAGACTGCTGAGGGCCCATGCTTCGATCGTCGGCGTACTGCATTGGCTGCTCCGGCAGAAACACAACAGGAGGAACGGCAGGCGGAAACGCTGCAGGCATTCGTCATTCTGCGATGTATTGTACTGGTTAGACTGGTGAAAGTGCAACCGGATGAGCGGCGTGAACAAAAAGCTGAAGTGATGAAGCAGGGGAGTGGTAGGTCTTCTGCGTAGGTCGCACGCTGGTGCTCAGCCAGTGCAGGTGCATTGTTAGCAAGAGGAAAGCTGGACCGAAGTGCTTGGTGTACTTCATCTGCTATAACAGTTTCAATACAGCTCGCCATAGCTTGTGACGCGCCAAAAATCTTCTGCATTTTTCCCGCACAGTGCACGGATGAGTTCTCGGAGATTGTCATAGTTGCTCCCGGTCGCCTTGAATATATCGGAAGTGGATGTTACGTTCACATGCTACACGTAGAATTTTGATCGCTGCCTGGAGCTACTTCTCCATACTTGCAGCCTGAGACAAAAATTCGGCGATAGTTTTCCGAGCGCTCCACACAAGACTAGCGAAGAGCGGCTCCTTCACTCCTTCCAAGAGGTGAGGCAACTTCTTGTCCAGGTTCATTCCAGGGGCTCCTCGTCTGAAGCGCTGCGCTCTTTTCGACGAACGCGGTGACACTTTTGTTGACGCTTGGTGACACTTTTGGCGCAGGCACACAAGTACGTCTTTCTGAATTGGAGTGCGGCGACCGCGAGAAGGAAAAACGGTGTTCGGTTTGAAATATCAGATCTTTCTGCGGCACGTAGCGATGCAATACTTTTCACAGTACGATTGTTGTCGCGTAATATATGCTCTGTGCTTTCAGCTCAAAATGTTCAGACCTGGTGAGGGGCCTTTAAGGGAATTTCATAGACCGCACCTTCTACGCACACAACGAAAGACCGCCTGTCCCTTGAGCCCCAGTCCCGCTGCTGCCGTGCCGCCTGGTCGGTCAATCTGCTACGCTTTCATAAATTGTGGGGGCCAGAGAGCACGACTTGCACGTCATAGCGCCGGGCCCCCTTTTCAGATTGTGCGATAGCATGTGAATGTAAGCTACCTTCTATCTATGCTGTGCGTGAGTTTCACAAATTTGCTGCTTTGTGCACATCTTTTTGAGAAGGCTAAACGTGAGGGAAATGAGGAGGCACAGAGCATACAGGTTGGTTAGCAGTCTTTAAACGTGATGATTGAACGCATCTGAGAAAAACTGCTGGGCATGATTTTCCAAGAACGGGCCTTAGGCGCCACGTAGAAATAGATCGTTTAACGAGCTTAGTGTGGGCGGATTCAAAAGGCAGAAGTGGTTTGTTATCTCGCGGTTCCTAGCTCCAGCTGCCACCAAGCCATTTAAACCGGAACCGGATATTTAAAACTATGGTCTGGTCATTGACTGGGAGTTCGGAGTCCCCATAAACGGTGCCCCTCACAGAGCTTTGTGCGATAGTGGGGCGCACGTCTCTGTCATGAGTACCAGTTTACGTCGTCGCACGAAGAAGATCCGTCCCACCTTACACATCCCACAACCCAACTCTTACGTGTTGCTGACGGTGCCATAGTTGCTGTTCTTAAGATATGCACAGCTAAGGTTACTGTTTGTGATAATCATGTGGTTCTTATTTTTAAGGTCCTTGCGCAGTACCCTCACATCATTCTTCGGCTTGATTCTCTTTCCGCAAATTTCGGTGTGTCCGATTGCTCCGCTGGTAGACTCCGCCTTGAACTTCATCACACATGTGAACCCAGCGACCAACCTCCTCCGTCTGGCTTAAATTGCAGCGACTTTTTTGGCCTACCATCTAAAACCGGGACGTATGTTGAATACTCATGTTTGGCAGCTGTTGCAGATGGCAATTGCTACGTAATGCCTAATACTGGCCTCCTCTGCAACTTACAAAGTACAGAAAATGGCAGCTAGCAGAACCTGCCTTCCACTTGTGAATTTAGTTCGACCAAGTACCAAGTATTTAATCGACCAAGTACTTTCACAGAGGATTTCTGTTTCCCACTTTTGCCCCGTGCAAGACTTTCATGTAGAAACTTTGGCACTGGATGCTACACGATTTTAGAAAGGCACTCAAACGCCGGCAAGTTGTGGTAGCCGTGAAATTCGCAGCATGATCGCTAATGACTTTCTTCAGAGCACGCTCAAGCCCATAGCCGAATGTTCGAGTCGTATGAAGTTATTGCCGACTTCCGTAATCGGCCTTTGGGCGATAGTCCATTGTCTGACATCGCATACACACACGCCATGCCTGACATGTTCTCTGATGCCCCTCATGAGTGTTATATCAGCGAAGCCCCATCAAGCAGGAAGACAAGATGCTTGCGAAGGACATCACTGAGCCATCCTCCAGTCCCTGAGCGTCCTAGTTTGGGTTAGTTAATTATAAGGAAGGATTGTGGCTGTTTCGTTTGGACTATCAGCACCTCAACATTACGAGGAAAGCGTATACCTACTACCGCGAATAGACGATGCCTTAGATTTTCTGTATTGGGCCGCTTACTTCTGTCCACCTTCAATATGTATATTCGCAAACTGCTGTGAACCCCAAGGACAGAGTGAAAACGGGTTTTGTAATTCCTGATTGACTTTACCATTTCAAGATCATGCCTTTCAGTTTGTTTAATGCCCCAGCCACATTCGAGCGAATGATGGACTGTGTCCTTCGTAGTTTCAAGTGGTATAGATGCTTGTGTTATTTAAACGACGCAGTTGTGTTTTTGCCATGTTTCATAACACCTGGAATACATATCGGCGATTTTTACGAGTTCGACCGCGCCGCACTTGAGGTGAATTCATTGAAGTACCGTCTCAGTAATCGCCAAATTACGATCATTGGCCATGTTGTGGACGCTGCCGTCCTGCAACCTGACCTATAAATATACCTAGCTTTCAAATACTTCTCTGTGCCCAAGATTGCCAAGAATTCTTGTTTCTTTAGAGGGCTCTGCTCCTATTTTCTGCGGCTTGTGAAGAAGTTGCAGTGATTACGAGACCACTCATACTTCGTAAACAAGACACTCTTGTTAACTAGTTTCCTTTATAAGCCGCGGCTTTGTCTGAGTTAACCAGGCTGCTCACAACGCTTGCCATTTTGGCCCACTTCTACTGACCAGCCAAAACCGAAGTCCGCACTGACACAAGCGGTTACAGTAAAGGGATTGTTTTCGCCCAACGTTAACGTGGAGCGTATTGAGTCATTGCGTATGCCTGCAAGCTGCTGCCCGTATCAGAGGGAAATTCCTTATTTACATAACGTGACTGCCTCTCTATTGAATGGGCTTTGCGAAATTTCGCCATTATCTATTCGGCCGACCATCCACAGTAGTTTCTAAGGACCATATAATCTGTTGGCTCGCCTATTTAAAATATGCAACAGGAAGACTCACACGATGGGTGCTGCGCCTGCACGAGCAGACCTACATGGTCGTTTAGAAGACAAGGAGCCTGCACAAAGATCCTGATTACTTGTCCCACTAGCATGTGGCTGATTTACTCTTCACGACGGAATCACTCTGTTGCGTCTTTTCCGTGAGCCAGTTGCTAAACATCCCCGACGAACAGCATCGGAATACCTGCCTAACCAAAAAAAAAACCGAGCACCTGGATTCCTCTTCTAAGGACACCTCTGTGCGCACGTTCACCCTGGAAGACGGTATTTTATGTCGGCGTTACGTGTGTGATCCTGCAATTCTTCTAGGCATACATTCACAACTGAACTCCACAGTTTACGAGCATCACGATGCCACAACCGCTGGCCACATTGATGTTACTCGCTCACATGACCGCGTAGGCCATCGCTTCTATTGGCCTGGCTCAGCCTGCTCAGTGTCGCGTAATGTCAGCCCCTGCAAGCTCTTTCAACGCCAAAAGAAAGCGTCTTTGCTTCGTTGTAGGTGTCTTCAGTTAATCGAAGTACTTCTGCTATGTTGCCTGGGATCATTTTTAACCCTTTCTTACACCTACTTCAGGAAGCAAGTGGAGGACCGCCGCTTGTGAATACGCGATGCGCGAAGCAATGACAGGAGCGCTGGCAAACAGCTGTACAACTGATGTGGCGGCCTTTCTCCTTCAAGATATAATTTTGTGTATACGGTGCCCTTCGTCAGTATCTGACTGACTGAGCTCGTAGCTTCCTGTCTAAAATCAGCGAGAATATCTCGTTCTGCTGCTCCACTCCACGCAAGATCACGTCATCCCAACCTCAGACGCACGAGCCAACCAAGCGCTTCAATCAGATCTTAACAGATGTGCTTTCCAATTACATGTCGAATGACAGCCGTCATTGGGAAGCGCCATTACGACCAGTGACGCCCCTACAAACGTTTTGCTCCAGCTGCACTTGTGCGACTTTAGTCCCCCTCCCGACGCGTGGGGTCTTCTTAAAAGCGCCCCTTCGTCGCTTCACGGGGACGTTTCACGTCGTTCTTCAAGTGGCTTACGTCGCGTACGAGATTGTGCCTGTAAGTGTGACTACACCTTAAGTTTCGTTGTCCAGCGACATCGTCGGTGTTTCGAGACTGAAGCATTGCCTCCCCTTTTCAGTTGTGTGTCCTTAGAGGGGCCGGGCCGGAGCTTCTGAAGCCGGGGGTTATGCTACGTGCTACTCGAATACGATGATGTCGACACTTGAATTTCATGGGGCGCACACATAGGCGGCCACTGCCTGATATGATGTCCACGATGTGCCCTCCTGTATGTTGGCTAACTGTCATGTTGAGCAGTGCTAACCACCCTTGCAATTACACGATATTATTGGCTTCGCTTCCTTGCTGCCGCGTAACATTATATATATATATATATATATATATATATATATATATATATATATATATATATATATATATATATATATATGTAGATAGATAGATAGATAGATAGATAGATAGATAGATAGATAGATAGATAGATAGATAGATAGATAGATAGATAGATAGATAGATAGATAGATATATCTATACACATTTCTGTGTGTGTGTGTGTGTGTGTGTGTGTGTGTGTGTGTGTGTGTGTGTGTGTGTGTGTGAACATGAAGAACGGAAACAGACGAGCCCGATTATTGTTTAGCCATATCATGAAATCTAACAAACAATGACAACTAGGACAGGATGGGAGAAATTAACTGCAGTTCTTAATTCACATACATGACTGATAAGTAAAAGCAAATGAAAATGCATTAAGAAGCAAGTTGTCATGGGTGTGGTAGGAGCCCGCGTATTACTACTACATGTGAAATTGTCGCACCAATTAAACTACCACAGTGCTATTTTGCCATCCACTTTCTAGGATACTTTATCTACTAGAACTAACCCTGGGAATGTTCTTCACGGCGAACGGGGAACATCCTTTCTCCTGCAGGCATCACGTCTACCAAAACCGTTTGGATGAAGGCAACTGCTCAATAAACCCATACAAGCTATACCTGAAGGTATCAAAGGTGCCGAATTCAGACCTTCGCTATATAATGCACGAGTGGAAAGAAGACCAAGCGGCACCTTTTCAATTAGATATATAATAAAAAGCCAACACACAGCTGCACCAAGGAACGCATAAGATAAAGTAACTGCATTTCTTAACTGAAAAAAGAAACGATAAATACTTCTAAATGAAAGTGGATGACAAAACAAATGCTGCATAAACATAAATGCTCCATAAAGTGGATTGCAAAATGCGTCGGGGTAGCTGAATACGTAAGAGCACAGCACGTGTAATGCGAAGACGGGTGTTGGTAAACATTCTTAGGCCTGTTGTGCTTTCATTTTTCATCCACTTTCATCTATTAACGCGATAACGTTAAGGGCCCCTTAAGCAGAATATCGGACGTCGGCGTCCAGCGTCCGCATCGAAGATGGCGTCGGCAAATATTATTTCCCAGCATGTAAACCCAACTACGCATACTGATCCACGTAGACCCTTCATGTAGTGCGAAAAATGCCTTAAATATTTGAATTTCTTAAAATACGTCAGAAAACTGGTAAGTTAAGACTTACACACGACGTAAAGACATAATAGGGTGGCATTGTATTTTGATATACGGGAAAAGATTAATCTATTATGTGAAAACTCAAAGACGGGCTGCTTTTACAGCGTTTCTACGATACAAAAACCGGCCATGGCGTCAAAGATTTGTCAGCGAAAACTTCACAGGGCACAAGCCGGCGTGCCTAGTTTCTACCAAAAAGGTCGCCGTCGTGCATAGCGTTCGCCGCCAGTGTATCACGTTGAACATTACTGTTACATAAGCTGCAGTTACCGGGAAGCGTGAAGCGGTCAGCGACCTTTGATTGCTATTGCGTTTCACTCTTGAACCAGAATCTCAAGCGTCCTGAAATTATTTATGATTTCGTTATGCTAACTAAGAACTGCTGTGATTTTCTTTTATGTTGTCCTTGGTGTAATTACTGGTTCGTTGTGTATTATATATATATATATATATATATATATATATATATATATATATATATATATATATATATATATATATATATATATATATATATATATATATTCAGCCTGGTTACGCCCACTGCAGGGCAAAGACCTCTCCCATGCTTCAACTTCCCCGGTAATGTACTAATTGTGGCCATTTCATCCCTGCAAACTTAATCTCATCCGTCCACCTCACTTCCTGCCGCCCCCTGCTAAACTTCCCTTCCCTTGGAATCCATCGCATAACTCTTAATGACCATCGGTTACCTTCCCTCCTCATTAAATGTCCTGCCCATGCCCATTTCTTTTTCTTGATTTCAACTCAGACGTTAACTCGCGTTTGCTCCCTAACCCAATCTGCTCTTTTCTTATCCCTTAACGCCGCACCCACCATTGTTCTTTCCATAGGTCGTTGCGTCGTCCTCAATTTCAGTAGAACCCTTTTCGTAAGCCTCCAGGTTTCTGCCTATATATATACATATATATATATATATATATATACATATATATATATATATATATATATATATATATATATATATATATATATATATACATACTGGTCGTTCCAGTCAAAGGCAGATTTCTCGTAAAATGCACACTAGAGCACCATCAGCTTGGCATGATTCGCAGTAACCCTTCTCGGCTATCATATTGTGGTGCGCTGATGTCGCTTCGCACTGCAAGTACGACGTCATACAATATGGGGGTGCAGCGCTTGAGTGCAGTTGTAGAGTCATGCATTGTGATAATTACAGAAGACGAAGTTTATCACACTTATTCCTCTCTATACTTGAAGCTAAGCATGGTCAGAAGATTGCAAGCCGCAGCATAATATTTAAGGCATGAAAATAATTTCGAGACAGCCTGACGTCTGTCAGACAAGCTGCCGGAGGATACGGCTCATCGGCAGTTACAACCATGCCAAGAGTTTCTTTTAGGTTGAAAGAAGTATCTTTAATAGTGATATCCTGCCCAGGGCTGTGACCGTCGACAACGAGGAGTACTAGTGTAAGGTTCGCAAATGTGCTCAAAGGGCGCGGAAGGAAAAAACCGAATTTGCGTGACTACCATTGTCAGTTTCTTCATCCAAGCCTGCGACAGCCAAAATTAAGCCCCTCGCTTTAGCGGCATCGCGGTTTGGAGGAGCTGCCGCATCGGCCTTACACTTATGAAATAGTTCCAAGCGACTATAATTTCTTCCGTTGACTAAGGAATTTCCTCGGAGAGTACCACTTCAGTAGTGATTATGGTGTCAAGCAAAGCTGCACGTTCGTGACTCGGAGGCAAATGTAATATTTTTGTGCTAGTAGCATTCGCAGAAATTGTCGCAGATTTTGACAGCAGAGCAGAATACGCACGGTCGAAGGTCCCGTTTGGTAGGAATGGTAAGTCCAGGAGGAAGTAGTCGCACAACGTGGGACTGGGCACCTCTTGATTCATGACAGCAGTGCGATTGGGTCCATAACTGAAGTGACTTGGAGACACCAAGTGGCACACCACGATGGGCTTCTCTAAAGAAGACAAATTTAAAATAGACAAATAAATTGCAGCCTTTGTCTCGATGCCGAAGTCGGCAACCCAAACTGTTTGCCCCCCTCCACCGCTTCTAAAAATACTAGAAACCATTTCATCTTACAGCCAACATCAGCGTAGATGAAGCAGTGGCGACGGGGCAGCTAGCAAAACATTCTCAAAGACACTAGATCAATCCGGTTTCGATAAGAAAAATTGTGGCAGATCCAACGCGCCCTGTAGCAATCTAGATACAGTCAAGCTTCATATAAATGCATAAAGAGAGCTGGAATGTACTAAAGTGCGGGGTTTTACGAGCTAAAAGCACAACGTTATTATGAGGCACGCGGTGGTGTGTGTCTCCGTATATATCTCAACCACCAGGTTAAACGCTAAAGCGCTTAAACGTTACTGTCTGTTCGTCTACGTTCAATGTTCGTCTATATTTCAACAAGTGCCTTGCCCTTTAATCAGCAATAGCCAACTAACTAGTCCACCAGTACTTGCTGATCAAGTTTCAAATGTGTGTGATGAGAATGATGTTAGTGTATGATTAAAATGTTAACACAGTTAAGAGTCATTTCTTAAAATGTTTCTTGCATTGTATATTCAAATGTTGTGTAGGTTCACATTTTCATCCACACTTACCTCTTTCTATTTTTTATGTTCATCTGATTGAATATAGAGCTAGTATGCGGTATACATTGAGGTAATGGGTAATGGCCGTGCAATTTTGCTGCTGTTTACTGCAGTTTGCAATGTCACTAATATTTTTCAAGCTGTTTTCAAACGCAAATATTTGCATCTGGATTTGCGGGCATAGATATATGTGTAGTACATGAAAACTTACATTTTTTCACCTTGTTTTTATTAAATGCCTGTTAAAAGTTTCTATTGTAGCCACACTAGGGAACTGCCGGCTCTGTCAAGCTTCTCAGAGCAGTAGCTTCTATACGGTGGCTCCTCTCTTGTTATCATTTGAGTTATCAGTTTGTTTGTAATGAACTTACAGTGAATTTAACCTTCCTGTTCGCTGCACGCCTGCGCACTGATTATCGCGAAAGTTCCATGTCTACACATATACGCCTCTCTGGGGACGCTGTAGGTCATTGCATTGTTGCAGTGACGTGCCTCAAAATTATGGATATTCGGGTTAGCCTGCATTCTTTACGAGCATGCAGCGTCTCACAACCGTTTCTACTAGTGGTAAGAATACGTAATCATATTGTTGAATGCAAGGAACGGGTAACATAATGGCATGGCGAAAACAAGATGGTGCGCCATAATTTCACTAGTGCAGTTGAATTTTCGATGCCACAAGTTTGCAGCTACATTGCCACGGAAAGTTGTCACCTATGATACAACATTTTGTTACCATGCTATAATTTTTCTTCTTTCCAGTGATTCCGTACGACAAAAAAAAATTGTCTCGCCATCCCGACCCTGCGAAAGTGGATGGACAGCGAAGCTGTCAGAAAAGTACTCTAATGTCGTTGATGGGAATATGAAATGTTTTATTCTTCTGCCTAGTCTTAGCACGACACCGTTGTTGAGCTAAGGGAATTGGAATCAGGAATCACCTATGGATTTTGCACTCTTGGACACTCATCATATTCACGCTGCTCTTCGGGAGTCTTTGGGGGGTGTACCCATAGCGGTCTTGCATGACTTGAACGAGCTCCTAAGAACATCTCCCTTTTATATATGAAGTTTGTGACGACACTCACTGATTCGTATGCGGCTGTTGCCTCTTTCCCTCTGGGGCTACTTATGGAACCGTAATCTCTGCCGTGAAAAATACGCGACGACAAGGAACGTAGCTCGCATTGTTCACAAGCGCCTCATCATTCATCATGTGCTTTGGACGCTCCTTTTGTGCTTTCCTTTATTGAAATAAATACTGAGCTGTGTCTTCTATCACTTATTCCAAAGGAAATATCCAGTTTCCTTCGGTTCACTTTTTTTTTTTTTTTTTGCTGACGGACGCTATGAACGCTACTACCTAGAGGTCAACAGCATCGCAGTAGAAATCAGCGGAGAATGTTAAGGCTGCTTACAAGTGGAAATGCGAAAGCGTAGTAGTAGTTTTGGTAAAATGTTTTCGCTTAAGTACTTATCCACATGTCATCGTGCAGTTTGTAAACTTTCAAGGCTTTCCTTTTCAAAAGAGATAGGAGTGGTATATGTCCTGTTATACTCATGATATGGTGCCGAGAGTGCCACTGCTGCTGGCGTTGTTTCCTGTCACCTATGTGGCTTCTATCTGCTATATGTAATTGGCAAAAAAGATATAGAGGCGGTGCAGAGTGGTGCTATTTCGAATTGAAGAATCGTTCGAGCGTTATAGGAGATGATGACGATGCTGACCCGCACACCATCAAAAGTGCTGCATGAGCTTTTGCTTTTAGGGAAGCGAAGATGACCGGTTATGTAAGACAGTGATAAATCTTACGTCAATAAGAAAATGTTTTCACGTGTTTTTACTTCTATCACTGTTGGACGCTTCTTCTACCACTTTTTGGCCACTCCGCGCCGGATTTTACGAATTAGAGCATATAATCTATTCGCTAGAAATATGATAGGCCATTCTACTCTATGGAGGTGGATGACCAGCATAGCTGTGTAGCACACTACAAAGAGCGGCGACAGAAATTGGAACAAAGGTATGAACGCCTTTATTGTCTTGATTGGGGGACATCGTGTCGAGAGGAACGTACACATATTTATTTTTGCACATCCGCATTGATTAGTGCTAAGCAAGGAGGAAGCGCGCAATTTTCCGTTGCGTGAGAGGCACCGTTGGGAGGGAGGTGGGGGGGGAGAGAATCATTTTACTCCGGCGGCTACTGCGTACGGCGTGGCCATGCGGCCAACCTATTTTGAAAGCGATCTGCGGTGTCGACAAAGTGCGCTGTCGCATGGGCCTCATCTTCAGAGCAATCTGGTAACTGGGCAAACTGCACCGAGTGCCGGTAGTTTCGCATGCGCTGTGTTTTAGATGTTTAGTTCGCGTTCAACTGATGCACAGCACGAAGGTTAATTTTCTTGCTGTTGCTGCTGCGCTTCCTCACTCCTGCGTTCTGACAGCGTGTCTCCGCGGTCGTCTAGTTAAATGTGTTCATGTTTACCTGTATGCGCTTGACACAGTGTTTGTGAACTTAGTGAGCGACTGTTTTACTTGTTTATACTATAAAACTGCTACCCTTACATCGTATAACTGTCTCAATTTGCTATCATCATCAATGCTGCAACTTTCGCGTGAAACTGCATTTTTTGGTATCTAACAAGACACTTTCATGCAGACTTTATTTCCCTGTATTTACAAAAAAAAAATTTCATACTCGTAGATCGCCTTGATTGAATGTTTCTATTCGATTCGCTAATTTCACAGTTCGAACAACCATACCTAAAGATTTGCAGATCGTACGCACTGTGGGAATCGATGTAATCAAAACTTTCTGCACTGGTTGCTTTGATTGGCGATAATTAGCGGTGATGATGACGGCGAAAGTTTAATTTCTTCAACGTTTGGTCTAACTTGAGATTGGTGAGTTTATGTTAAACGTTACCGTGCGTGCACCACTGCTGTTTTTTGCTGGTAAATAGAACAGACAGGGATGAGTTTTCTTGAGGCGTTGTCGCGCGCCATATTTCATAACGTCTGAGCGCGTTGAGCATCGTCATTGCCTCACAAAGCACATCTCTATGCGCCAGCAGTATTAAACTTGAATTGGATTTTGGAGCTGCACATGTCAAAACCACAATAAGATTATCAGCATTCCGTAGTGGCGGACTCCGGATTAATTTTACACCGCGATGTTCCTTCACCTGTCCCAAAATGTAATTGTTCCTGCGCTTTTATTTCGCCCCCTGCGGAATGCAGCTGCCACGGTTGGGATCACATCCGCGATCTCTAGCAATGCCATAGCTGCAAAGCTGTCGCGGCTACAGAAGTGTTGATGTGACGGTCGACCGCTTGTTTGCTGTCACCTGGGCCCTGCTGTGCACTTCATTTAATGCGCCTCTGCTTCTGCACGCCCTGCGTAATTTGTGCGCTTGACGTATTTCATGGTGTCTACTTTCCTGGAATGGCAGAAACGTACTATCATCATCAGCAGCAGCAGCAGCCTATTTTACGTCCACTGCAGGATGAAGGCCTCTTCCTGCAATCTCCAGTTACCCCTGTCCTGCGCCAACCGATTCCAACTAGCACCAGCAAATTTCCTAATTTCGTCGCACCAAGTAGTCTTCTGCCGTCCTCTACTGCGCTTCCCTTCTTTTATTATGCATTCTGTCACCCTAATGGTCCAACAGTTATCTAATCTGCGCATTACATGACCTGCCCAGCGGCATTTGTTTCTTTAATATCTATTAGAATATCATCTATACCCATTTCCACTCTGATCCAAACCGCTCTCTTTCTGTCTTTTAAAGTTATGCCTAGCATTCTACGTTCCATCGCTCTTTGCGCGGTCATTAGCTTGTTGTAATGCTTATTTGTCAGTCTCCAAGTCTCTGCCCCATATGTCACTACCGGTAAAATGTACCGATTGTATACCTTCCTTTTCAATGATAACAGGAAGCTGCCAGTAATGAGCTCATCATGTCTGCCGTAAGTGATCTAACCCATTTTTTATTCTTCTCTGAATCTCCTTCTCATGGTCAGGAATCGCTGTGATTAGTTGACCAAGGTAAACGTACTCCTTCATAAACTCTGGAGGCTGACTTTCTTTACTGGTTACCTTTCTCTTCTGCCATAATAATCTTCAACCCCACTCTTACGCTCTCCCTGTTAGGGTCCTCAGTCATTTGTTGTAACTGGTCCGCAGTGTTGCTGAATAGAACAATGTCTTCGGCAAACCGAAGGTTGCTGAGGTATTCACCATCGATCCTTACTCCCAAACCTTCCCAGTTTAATATCTTGAATATTTCTCCAAAGCACGCAGTGAATAGCATAAGAGAGATTGTGTCTCCTTGTCTGACCCCTTTCTTTATAGGTATCTTCCAACTTTTGTTGTGTAGAACCAAGGTGGCAGTGGAATCTCTGTAGATATTTGCCAGGGTATTTACGTAAATGGTCTGTACTTCTTCATTGCACGATGACTCTGACTGCTGGTATCTCTACTGAATCAGAAGCTTTTTCATAATCTATAAAAGTCATATAGAGAAGCTTAATGTAGTCTGCGGATTTCTCCATAACCTGGATAATGACGTGCATGTGATTCATTCTAGAGTATCCCTTCCTGAAGCCAGCCTGTTTCCTTGGTTGACCAAAGTCCAGTGTTAGCTTTATTCTATCGGAGTATATTTTGGTAAATATTTAGGTAATACTAGGAGTAAGCTAATGGGCCTATAATTTTTCAGTTCTTTAACATCTCTCTTTTTGTGGATTAGTATAATGTTTGCATTCTTCCAGTTTTCTGGGACCCTTGCAGTCGATAGACACTTCGTATAGAGAGCCGTCAGTTTTCCTAGCATAATGTCTCCCCCATCTTTAATTAAATCGACTTATTCCATCCTCTCCTGCCACTTTCCTCTGTTTCATGCCTTGCAACGCCCTTCTGACCTCCTCTCTTGTTATAGGAGTTTCTATATACTGTTCATTATTGTTTCGAATAGAATACTCCCGAGTCATTTGGGTACGATACAGGTCAGTATAGAATTCTTCCGCTGATCTTATATACCTTCGAGATTGTTGATGATATTATCCCGCTTATCTTTCAGTCCATACATCTTGGCTTGTCCTATGCCAAGTTTCCTTCTCGCAGATTTCAGGCTGCGTCCTTATTTTACGGCTCCTTAAGTCTTTCTCACGTTATAATTTCGAATATCACTTATTTTCGCTTTGTTTTGGCAGTTTTGACAGTTCCGCGAATTCTATCTTATCTCTACAGTTGGTCGCTTCCATTCTTTGTCGTTTCTTTATTAGGTCCTTTGTTACATGGGAGAGCTATCCTAAGGGTTGCGTTGGTGCATTGACTCCCACTTCAGTTGCTGCCTCTGAAGCCAACCTCTTTAAGGTTTAATTCATTACTCGATGTCATCATCGTTATCTCGCTGTTCTAAGGCTGAATATTTGCTTGCAAGTACCAGCCTAAACTTGTCTACTTTTACCCTTACTGCCTCTAAGTTGACCTCTTTTTTCTTGGCCAATTTCGCTCTTTCTCTGCTCAAATTGAGATGAATCCTTGCCCTCACTAACCTATGATCACTGCACTTTACCCTACCTATCACTTTTACATCTTGCACTATGCTGGTATCAGCAGAAAGTATGAAATCAGTTTCGTTTCTTGTTTAACCATTAGGCCTTTTCCAGGTCCACTTTCTTTTGCTACGTTTCCTCGAACAGGTGTTCATTATTCTCGACTTATTACTTTCTGCGAATTCTACCAGCATCTCGCCTCTATCGTTTCTAGAATCGACGCCGTTGTTGCCGATTGCCTGTTCACCCGCTTGCTTTTCCCTCACTTTTGCATTGAAGTCACCCATTACTACTGGATAGAAAGTTTGAACTTTTCTCATCGCTGATTCAACATCTAAATAAAACTGATCCACTTCCTCATCGTCGTGACTAGATGTTGGAACGTAGGCTTGTAATACCTTTCATGCATACCTCTTATTAATTTTGATTACGACTACTGCCGCCCTCTTGTTAATACGGTGGAATTCGTCAATGTTGCCCGCTATGTCCTTATGAATTAGGAATCGTAACCCGTATTGCTTCTTATCAGGCAGACCTCCATAGCAAAGGACATGGCCGTTATTAAGCAATGTGTAAGCCTCACCAGTTCTTCTAATCTCGCTAAGGCCGATTATATCCGAAACAACGTCTGATATTTCCTCGAAGAGTCTTTCTAAGCTAGTCTCACTCGAGAGGGTTTGGGCGTTAAACGTTGCAAGGGTTGTTCGGACCCAGAGATTCTTAGCACCCTCTGCTGCGTTACAAGTCTGACCGCCGCCTTGGTCAGGTGCTCCGCAGCCGCTGGGGACTGAGGGCCATTGATTAATTGAAGATATCATGTCAGGGAGGTTGTGGCCGAATACTTCACCAGGGAGGCCAATTGCTGTTCTGGCGAGGGAGCGTCCTTGTTCAGCTTATGGGCCTTCCTAATTTGGTTATACCTGGATTAGTATAGCCCCACTCACTCTCGGCATCTTTCGCCGGTGTCAGGCGTCACTCCAAGCATGCAAATCTAGTACTATACCGTAACTTTAACTTAACCTTGTCCTGGTTCCCTGCAGCCACTGTCGTATAGTGCTAGGGTTTCCTTGCCTTCTCAAATTACCTACCTTCCTCTTGTATAGGAACTGCCTCTTCTCTACAGTTTTACCGATGTCCCCTGTCCCCTGTGTGCTCGCACGTTAGTAGAAAGCCGCGGACTAAAGTTTCTAAAATATTTTTGAAGAAGGTCACGGATACAACCGCCGTGGTTGCTCAGTGGCTATGGTGTTGCGCTGCTGAGCACGAGGTCACGGGATCGAATCCCGGCCATGGCGGCCGCATTTCGGTGGGGGCGAAATGCGAAAACACCCGTGTACTTAGATTTAGGTGCTCGTTAAATAACCCCAGGCAGTCCAAATTTTCGGAGTCCTCCACTACAGCGTGCCTCATAATCAGAAAGTGGTTTTGGCACGTAAAACCCCATAATCTAAGGTCACGGATAATTACAGCTGTCAAGAGGCTAATGTGGCGACGTCCAGAGAGCTTCAGAAGGCATTGTGCACAGTCGACGCGGTGGGGTCCAAACGAGTTGCTTACGTCGCCGTTCCTATCTGACTCGCTCCTTTCATGTATACACACGCTCTGAACCACACCCCGACGCGGTGTTCCAGGCAGCATTAGCCAAACAAGCAGCAGCAGCAGCAGTGGGAAAGCCGAATGAAGTGGCAAACAAAGCTTCGTTTTAATAATCCAACTGCACAAAAATTTACTTTCGTTAAATTGGTAAATGCGAGTAGTATATACTGCTTAAACAATTTTGGCAAAAGCTGTAGCGTTGAAGTTTAAATTTTATGTAATATACTTATTAGCTCCTGAGAAGACAACATGCACAACTTGTTGTTTGTCTATGCACATCTTGCGGTAGTGTTAGTGTTAGTGTATTTCAACGCCCCGCCGGCGCTGCGCCTAATCTCGGTTGGTATGGCGAGCATCCGCACGAGTTTTCATCGTTCTCGCTTCTGCGTCACTTCCGGCGAGCGACCCGCCGCGGTTGCTCAGTGGCTATGGTGTTAGGCTGCTGAGCATGAGGTCGCGGGATCGAATCCCGGCCACGGCGGCCGCATTTCGATGGGGGCGAAATGCGAAAACACCCGTGTACTTAGATTTAGGTGCACGTTAAAGAACCCCAGGTGGTCAAAATTTCCGGAGTCCCCCACTACGGCGTGCCTCATAATCAGAAAGTGGTTTTGGCACGTAAAACCCCATATATTATATTATTATATTACTTCCGGCGAGCGGTGATGGCGGTTTCTTATTTTTGGTTGTGGCATATAAAAAAATGTAATTTGTACAAGACTAAGTTTACTAAGTCATGATCGGTAGGTTCCTGCTATCCTCGAAAAAAAAAATAGGCGTGCAGTCATTTTGGTGTGCGGGTGCTAACACATGCAGAAGCAACTTGTGCGTTAACAAAATGCTTGAAACGTTGAAGACCGGGCAGCAAGCAACAAGCAAGAAGTGCGGGCAGCAAAATATTAGGCGTAGAATTAAAATACGGGGATATGGCGGTGTGGATTAAACAGTAAACGGGCTTAAATAACATTCTATTTTACTTAAAGAGGGAAAAGTTATAGTAGGGCATGTCACGTATGGTGTACGGCAAAGAACTTGTAGTCAGTTACAACTGAAATATGGGTGCTAAGAGAAGGGAAGCACTATCCACAACGGTAGAGAACTAGGTTGCGTCTCAAAATAACAAAATTGGTGGGCATAAGATGAGGTCAACTTTCGAAAGTGCGCTTTAATTGTCGATGGCTGTGCGAGTCTTTCCTATCGCAGGGGACATAAAAAGCAGGTGATATCATTACCGTCACAATGATGACTAGGGCCATGATCCTACCTCAAGCTAAGTTTTTTAATTTTTTTAAGAATGAAATGCTTCCAGTTCCCATTTCCTGCGACCTTCGAAGAAACATTGAGCCGAAAGCCGGAGCAATTATCCGGGCAATCAGACGAGAACATCCGGGCATTTGGAAATCATCTGGGCAACTGCTCTAGACATTAGAAAATGTGATCTACGTCCCCCAACCCTTTGTAAAGAGCCGCATTCTGTACTCTAGTTACTAAAATTACAAAAAATTGCTTCCTAGTTCTTCCTAATGTTTTTTCTCAATATTACTGAAGCTATAACTTTTAGCACCCTGAACTTTTTGTCATTTCCACCCGCCGTGGTTGCTCAGTGGCTATGGTGTTGGGCTGCTGAGCACGAGGTCGCGGGATCGAATCCCGGCTACGGCGGCCGCATTTCGATGGGGGCGAAATGCGAAAACACCCGTGTGCTTAGATTTAGGTGCACGTTAAAGAACCCCAGGTGGTCAAAATTTCCGGAGTCCTCCACTACGGCGTGCCTCATAATCAGAAAGTGGTTTTGGCACGTAAAACCCCAAATATTATTATATTATTATTTTTGTCATTTCCAATAGCGACGTTCAAAAGGCCACTGCCATGCACCATATACTTCATTCTCATATTTTGGCGCTGGGACTTTTCAGCACCTGCGGTCCATGAGTTCCACGCCGCGGGATTTGAGTCGCGTCCTTCGAGAGATGGCGCCACGTTGCGTGACTAGGTTGGCAGTGTCCGGCACGCCGCGGATGGTTGTGAGATGGTTTTGAGTAATCGTCGAAATTAGTTCAACCAATATGCTTGGCCGGTAGACATTTCATGCCTACATCTACTCTCGATTACGAGAGAGCCAGCATTTTTTAATTTATTCTAAGTTCCGAATTTTCATTAAAATTTGCCTTTAGGTACTCCCTAAGGTTTATGCAATGGGCGAAAGCGAAGGCGCATCATCATAGGCATGCAACATATAGAGGCAGAAAAAAAGCTAACGAGTGTTTAATGGAGACCTACTCTTGAACAGCGGAGAAGTGGGTGTTGAGGTCGCCATGGTGGTCGTCGTAATAGGAGCCGTGCTTGTTGTAGCCACATTTGGCGACATCGCTGGCGGGTTCTGGCCTGCGGAAATAAAGTAGTGCACACTTTAAAGAGGACTGTACTCGAGACGAACGGCCCTCGCGACGCCTGGAAATGTTGAAGTGAATTTCGGCAAAGTTGTGGTCGACGTATATCCTAGCATTCAGTGAATTATCGAATTTGTCGTTTACCTGTTTTCCAGACTGTTGTCCATGTAAAAAATTCCGTCAACGGTGCTACAAACTAATACGGACACTGCAATGCATAACAACTTGAAGGTAAATCTATCTATTCAAAGCTAGTGTTCACGATATCGTACAGAGGATCTAAAGGCTATTCTCCTTTGCATATCCTCTGAGTAGTTATTATATAGGAAGTTCTTTTGTGACTGAAGTTATCGCCAGCATCCTAATTTTTAAACGAGACATGGGGCTATAACCTAAAGCTAGTCCAATTTTTTCTGTTCCAATTTTGCAATCAGCCCTCCGCGATTGGTCAAAAACGTTTTTGGGCCACCACTACTTAGCCTGTCTGTCACGCGACATCACGCAAACCGCGATGGCTCCTGATCTGATATGACGTGTACACTGATTATGCATGATTGGACCGAACAAAAGAAAAATAGTTATTTGTAGTTCGACACCTTTTCGCTATTAGCGCTCGGCTATTGGTGAAAACATTTCGGACTGCACCCACTCCACCTGCCTGTCACGCGACGTCACAAAACCGCGAAAACTCGCCGCGTCACAGTGACGTGTAAACGTTAAAAATGCATTACCATGCCGAACAAAAGTGAATCTTTTTTCTGAATAGCCGCAGGCTGCCCCGTTCCGAAAGAAATAAAAGATGGCTGCCGCCGATCACTAACGAACCGGCTACTCGCACCTGCCGGAGAGCATGCGTTTATTTCCGTGCAATAAAACCTTTTGCGTCGCCGTATAACGTTACTGAGCCCTTTCTGCACATATACGACATCGCTCGGCCATCTATTCGTTGCTGAGGGTCCATTTTAGCGGCGTTCTTAACCTTCCGTTGCATGTCGTCATGATTTTCGACCAGCCACCACAAGCTAATTAAGGAAAAGCGGACCAATCCCAGACGCCGGCTCTACTCTCTTCACTCGGTTATCGATTTTAAGTGCACTGGCTCGGCCCCACGGAATTTCTCTCCACTGGAGCGTGCTCCTTGCTTCTTGCCAGCCAATTAGATGTAGGCACTGTTATTCGGCTGAGTGTAGGCAATGTTATTCGTTTTTAAAGCAAACAGAAGTGACTGCCCATAAACGATGAGAGCGTTTGATTGATCTGTCTAGACAACACTTCGGGACACCGCCCTATGCTTGCGTCGATGGTTACGCAACATTGACGTCAGGAAATTGAAATGAGAACATATTGGAATAGTTTTACGTTATAGGGCCCCATATTTTGAACACTTTCAAAAAGAGTGAACTTCCCTGTATCCCAGATTTTGCTGGAACAAACGCACTCACTTTGGTAGGGGCAGTGAAGCTGGATATTAAACTGTCTTCAAAGTAGAAATCCACAATATCCCTTTTTTTGGCGGTGAAATGAACTTTGTGAAAGACGCCTTCAACTAAATAGAGGCAATGATCTAGTAGAAAGCATAAAGCAGCCCTAGAACAAAACAAAAAACAAACAAATGATGCAACCCACATTTTTAAGTATTTAGTATTTATATCCCTAATCCGAATGCTAATTAGGATTCATTATCATTATCATCATCAGGAGCAGCCTATTTTATATCTACTGCAGGAAGAAGCCCGCTCCTTGCGATTGCCGATTACCCTTGCCCTGTGCCAACCGATGCGAACGAGCGCCTGCGCATTTCCTAATTTCGTCGCCCTACCTAGTTTTCTGCCATCCTCGACGGCGCTTCTCTTTTCTTGGCACCCATCTGGTAACCCTAATGGTCCACCGGTTATCTAACCTGCGCACTACATCACCTACCCAGCCCCATTTCTTTCTAATAATGTGAAATGGAATGTCGGCTATCCCTGCTTGCTCTTTGATCCACACCGCTCTCTTCCTGTCTCTTAACGTTATGCCTAACATTCTTCATTTCATCCCTCTTTGCGCGGTGCTTAACTGTGTTTGGAGCGGCTTTGTGAGTCTCCAAATTTCTGCGCCATATGTTAGCACCAGTAGAATGCACTGATTGTGCTCCTTTCTTTTCAATGATGATGGTAAGCTTCCAGTCAGGATCTGACAATGTGTGCCGTATGCGCTCCAACAAATTTTATTGTTCTGCAACTTTCCTTCTCATGATCAGGGTCGCCTCCGAGTAATTGACCTAGGTAAACGTACTCCTTCACCGACTCTAGAGAGTGACTGGTAATCTTGAACTCTTGTTTCCTTGCCAAGCTATTGATCATTATCTTTATATTCTGCATAATGATCTTCAACCCCACTCTTACACTCTCTGTGTTAGGTTCCTCAATCATTTGTTGTAATTCGTCCCCGGTGTTGCTGAAGAGGACAATGTCATCTGCATAGCAAAGGTCGCTGAGATATCCGGCGTTGATCCTTGCTGCTAAGCCTTCCTCGTTTATTAACTTGTACACTTCTGTTCAGTACAAAATAAAAACTTGAAAATAAAATGAAAAATGAAAATATTTCAGTACAATGTTTACGCAGATAGGTATCGGCATTACTCCAAAAAAAAAAACACGTCCCCATTGTGTCCGGTTAATTTTAGAGCATCTGACTAATTCGTTTGCGTTGCTGGTTGCAAGGGTTTATTGCGATAGGAATTATATCGTCAATCAAGGCAATTTTTTGCCGTCGCTGTAATCTTCCGTATCAATCAAAGGGCGATAACAGCGTCGCCGTGTGCCGCAAGCTGTATGTGCGAGTTCAAGTGTGCGAGTGTAGCCAACGATCGAGCTTCAGTCTCACGCGCGCAACGTTGGAAAGCGCGGAGGAAGTGCACCGCCTTCACTTGTGTGCAAGTCGTTCTGCTCCGGCTGTAACTGCGTATTGCGTGGCCGCGCGCGCACTGTCTTGAAAGCGATCATCGTTGGAGGCAGAGACTAGGCGGTCTATACGTGTGCCGATGGCTTGTACATTCTGGGTTCTCACCACCACTTTGTTTGCGTTGACGCGATAGATAATGCCAAGGTCACTTCGCTCGGTGCTTCTTCCACGTTTCCTCTACCCAGCCTTTTGACCGCGAGCGTCTGCGCTCATCGTGTGTGGTGTGTGCATGTTTGCTTGTGTGCGGCCGCACCATGCTTCTTTATTTAGTTAGTAAGCGAATGTTTCCACGTTTAAACGGCCGATAAAGCTACTATCCTTGCTTTCTATGGCTGTCTGGTAATTTGCTGTGCAAACGATGCTTCGCCTTTCAGGTGAGATGGCGATTTTTAGCTGACAGAGCATATCAAATACACTTAGTACCCTCAATACATAAAAGACGTCATGTTGAGTTGCTCGCGAATATATTAACGTTACATTCGTTCTCGCAATTTACTGATCAAATTTACTACTACTGCACAAGACTCAAGAAGTGTTATATAGCTAGTTCTCACTGAAGTACCAAAGTAATGCAGCTTTTGTCTACATTTACCTTGTGATGTGTCATGTTAACTAATCAATTTTTTTATTGGCAATCCATGCTAGCTCTAAGAAGAAGCGAATGCTTTGCAGTTTCACTTCATTAAAGTTTTAGGGTTTTCCGCAATAGAAGTAAAGCGCCATTTGTGACTAATAATATTACGGGACCGCTCACTTACTTTTATGCAGAGTAACTCTTTGCAAACTGGTGATAGGCAATGAGAAGAAACGCAACGATTTGCCATTAAGTTCATTAAAAAAAATTCTTGAATTAAATTGTCTAAGCGAAATTCTGTGCTGATTGCTGACTTGGCCTGTAAATTTTAGGAAAACAACAATTACCACGAAATGAAAGCGCTTATTTACTATATTAATATCCTCCTGCACAAGGTTTCTATGGAACGTCAAAGAACAACTCAACCTTAAGAATTGTCGCCAGCCTGAATAAAAAATGACTGAAGAAACTGGAACAGTTACAATAGTAAAGCACTGTAACGCAGGCCTGGACATCACGTCGAGTATGTTTTAGGCGCGTAAGGGTATGCGCACAGGCCAAGTTTTTAGTGTTCGGCTGACGAACGAAAATTCTGGTCATGAACCGCAATACACAACAGAACCAAAATGTATATTGGTTTTTGAAGATTTTGAGAAGTGTTATTCATGTGGAATAGACGTATATGTTTTGTTCTGCCCTTCGGGCCTAAAGTCATAGGCCTGGCTAGAAGGAGCGGTCCTACCCTGAAACACGCGTGGACTACGCAGATACGGTGCTCCAAAACATCTTGCTGATTCTAGTTTTGTGAACCGCTGCCTATATCAATCTATCTATCATATATATATATATATATATATATATATATATATATACATATATATATATATATATATATATATATATATATATATATATATATACCAGCAAAAAAGCAGTTCTGGGTCCGGGTAAATATTCACAGTGAAGTAGACGCGCGTATGAAGCGGTTTATTGACGTTTCGGCCGGGGTCCGGCCTTCATCAGAATCATATATATATATATATATATATATATATATATATATATATATATATATATATATATATATATATATATATATATATATATATATATATGTATATATATTGGTTGTAAAATTTCCCACTACAATCGAGCAGCAACCAAGCGAATGTGTGGTGTCCGCCGTTTCGCCACGGCGACAACGCGGGAGGTTTCAATTCCAAATTCGTCAGTTATCGTTAGCGACTCCACAGCAGCCATACATATCTTCGGAGCGGGTAGGGTCTCTAAGCCAGCCCTTTCTCTCCTCTTGGCCCATCCTTTCCATCAAACTGTGGCATTAATCTGGACTCCCGCGCATGCGGGCCTTGCCGGAAACGAGGCGGCTCAGGCCAGTGCCCGAGGATTTACTGTCCGGGCTCAGGCATCAGATGTGTCGGACCTCGCCACGGAGGAGGCGCCGTTTACAGCGCGGGATCGACTTATTACTTACCACGACATCTGCGCACACTACCGATTAGACCACTTAACCTTTCCGCCACTCATGGGCAAATCCCCGCGTAGGTGTGAAGTTCTGTGGCGACAGCTGCAGACTCGCACCTTTCCGTCCCCTTACCTCCTCCACCGCACTCATCCCGCCATTTACCTTTCTCCCTCTTGTAAATTCTGTGTCTCTCCCAAAGCAGACTTAAACCACATCATGTGCGGGTGCCCTAAGCACCCCCTTCCCCCTTTCCTCAAGCAATTAATATCTAGTGAGGAGCAGTGGGAGGCTGCCTTGCGCAGCTCCAGGCCCGATCTTCAGGAGGCCATCCTGGAGTGGGCTGAGAGGATAAAGGAGGCCTACTTCAAGTAGTTCCTCCCCCACCCTCTATTCAATTGCCCCTTCCCTTTAAAGAGGGATAAATAAAGTTTTTCATCATCATCATCAGTGCAGTATAGGCCTCAGTATGAACTACTTAGAGACCGGGTGCTCACTCACTGTTCGTCCTTTCGAAAGCACGCGTTTCACGAGATTTGCGGCATGCATTGTAATGTCGGGCCGGTCAGCTTAAAAACGGTAACCGCTATTTCTGGTGCGTTCTTCAGGTTTACTTGTTGCCTCCTCCGAGCGGAGGTATTCTCATTTAGCACTAATAACTTGCGTAGAAACAGAGGCGTAATAGGACAGCGAAGGCAGGAACATATGCGAAGGCGCGAAGAAGAGAGGAGTGCAGCGGACGGAGGCAACACCGCCATCAAACAGATTTGTGTTGAGTTTAGCTACGACGTATTTGCTTCATTCCAACATTTATGCTCTCTATGCGCCTTCGCACATGGTACTCTTTTTGTTAGGACATAAATGATTAAGAATATTGAGTAGCGTGTCGTCATCCGTAATTTCGATGGCAAATGGATTTGCATAGTTACGGGTTGTTTTAGGCCGATCTATAATTTGAAAAAAAGGGTGACATAAACGTTGGCTGAATTTTTTTTTTTTCGTGATTGGCTTGGTTCGCTTTTACGTGTATGAACGTTCGTGCCATGTTAAGGTTGTAGAGGCAGGCTTGACTAAAAATTTTGCGTTCTTTATGTTCATCGAGCATGTGAAACATTCCTTAGGATTAGGACGGAAATTCGAGCATGAGAGTAAATTTCCATGCGTACTTACGCGTGGGTTTACTTGTAGCCTTCATGAAAAAGGGACAAACGCCCAAGAACGTGTTACTTTCCACGACGACAGAAATGAGATTTTCGGTTTAAACACGTTATGAGGCAACATTAGGATCACAACAGCCATGTAACAAATCAACACGCTTCGATTTCGTACAGTGCAAAAACATAAGGTGAATGCCACTACGGAGGACAAAATACGCGTCGGTAGTCACATGTAAAGTTTATTGACATGCTATGGATGCACAGAGCAACCGCAATTTTTGAAAAGAAAAGAAAACAGATGTGTTTTCCCCCCCAAAATAAGCGAACCCGCGGTCAACATTGATGTACTGTAGAAAATATTCTATTGGTATCACCATTGTGTTGAGAAACTCTGCCTGAAACATCCTTACGCCGTTTCGTACCTCCGAATGTAATGCTGCTGGTGAAATCTCTCACTGATATTCACTATCTATGTAACTTGTTAGCCAAGCAATTTGATTGCTCGTTGGTGTTTTCCTGAACGGAATGGGGATTTATATTCTCAGTAATTTTTTTTAGAAACGCTTTGTCTGCCATTTAACATGGGCCTAAATATACCCCATCACCCCCCTCAGATGTCTCTTTGGGGTGCTTTGCTTCGCTTTACGGTTCTAGTTCCCAAAGCACAGCAGAGAACAAAATACAGGATTAGTCATATGTTGCAGAGTGGGTAGCTCTGGCTTTTTCATCGCAGCTGAATTCATTTTAGATTAGAAATTTTTGCTTTTCCCTTCGGTGCAAAAGTAATTGCTTGGAATCAAACTACATCAGAAATAAATCCCTGATTTGAAAGAATTAATAAGCCTCTAAATCCTGCAAAATGACTCGCGTTGAAATACAAAACATTGCACCATTTGAAAAATAAATGATAACAGCGTGACAGGCAGCCCTCTGCGGCCACATAGCTAGGTATTTTTCAGTTATATTTAGAGCTTTGGGTACTAGACAACAAAATATTGCGGATACACTGCACAATACAATCAATCTTTAGAATACCTTCCGAGATGGGAACTTTCTCCTTCCTTAGTTAAATTTGGATGGTGGTAAATCATGTCATACGTTGAATTGTCGGACCTTGCTGTTTATGAAACCTGTATTCTCATCACAAGCATGTTTTTCTCTTCTAGTTCACGAACAGCGCAAACTGCTGAAAATTTCCCCAACGGCAACAAGCACATAAGATCGTGCGTGAGTGACTCGTCATCGTCACTTCATGTAGTGGGAGGCAACGTCTGTCCTGTCCCATGCCTCTTTATACTGTGACCTGCAAGGTAAAGTACACATAATTACTCTCAGGAAGTGTGTATTGCGATTACAGTACACATGCAACATTTGTACAAATTATGGGTTGGATTTACTTGCAAGAAAGTCAATTGCCTATATTGTGCATAGTAACGCGGAAAGTTTGTTTATTGCTATAATTTTGTGGTGTTCACTTTAATGCCACCAAATGGCACACACAATGTGAAATTTCTTCTGGGGCTGTGCCACTTTTGTGGTGTTTCATCAGCCGAAATATTACTGTCTTGTTTTCGCAAATCCTTGTGAACGATTTACCTATGCATTTTATTCCAACTAGTTGAATGCGGCGGAAGCGAAGAGGTTAATATGTTTATATTTTATAGGTAATGTTAGTGTTGGCTGCAGATAAAATCATTCGTTCTTCTTATCGCTGTCCTAAGGCGGCAAGCACTGCTCCATAGCTGACAGCCTCACACGGCTGCAGGCTTGCGTTACATAAAGCGAGCAGTTACACCAACGCCTGGTCAGTTTTACGCGGTCGCCAACTAGGGTACTTAGATATGTAGAACATTGGAAGCGTTCTGTAAGAGCATCGCTCTCGCGTACGCAAAGCGCCTGGCAACCCGCTCACTCAGCGTTTTTGTTTCCTTCCAAATGTGGAGTCACTATGTAGGAAGCTATCAGCAAGGTTCCGAAAAGACAGTGTCAGTTATTGGTACACCTTCAAAAATCATCTTTGCACTTTAACGTCTGACGAAATAATGCAACAGTCTTTAAGTAGGCTTAATGAGGTCTACAATATCCCACAATATATCACGGTATATGCAGTAGTAAATTATTAAAACATAAATTGACGCTCCCTTTCTGAGTTTTGTTAAGAGCGTGACACGATAATCTTACTTTAGGAGTTTGAAAGTAGCCAATCTGTATTATCTATGCAGTAACGGTTCATGTAGGCTGCATAACGTAACCATACGATAATTTGGGGGCCCTATGTCTTTTAGACACGAAGGCAACACCACCTGTAACACAGGCCCAACCTACGCTTCATCCACACATTATAGGCACCGTTACCGTGTAACTGGCCCGCCACAGGTGTGGAAACGCGTGCTTATTGGTGCAACGATGGAACACTGACGCCAGTCGTCACGCTTCGTGGCACCTTCTGCTCTTGCGGGGACTGGGAGCATGCTTCGCCCACAGAAGGCCAGCGTCACTTCTACGTCATGCGCCAGAACACTCAGTAATAGGCAGAGCTACCGCAATATAATGCGTGTCTTGAAATGCATGTTCATGAACATGGACGCCTAGAGCTCTGATATCGGCAGAACCAGTTGTGCCAGTGAATGTAACAATTACAGATTCCGTCGGGTTCTCAATTTTTCCGACACATACGAGAGCCATGTGCCACCGAGACGGCTCCCGAGAACTTTTTTACCATCTTGGAATGATCTTCCCGACTTTCTCGCATCCATGTGTGGCTACCATATTCGATGATCAGCTGCGAAAACATTTTTTCTAAGGAGTGACTTTGGCCTCCTCAGTTGGTTTGCATTTGCATTCTCGTTGCTGTTGCGGGATGCCTTGTTATCTTGTGCGTCTCATATCAACGACACCTCTCGTATGAAACCAGTTTTTTTCTTACGATTTGTATTGGCTAAATATGATGCATTTGTGTTACTCATGCGATAGTACGATGTTCCTTGTGCCTATGTATATTTTGCTTTATGATTTGCTCTGTACAAATTTCCCTTTTACTTCTTGTTTTGAGTCTCGCGTCCTTATTTGGTACTTGGTCCTCTACTACATATGCTGTTTCTTTTGTCCCCCTTACTCAATGCCATTGTGGGCCCTGCAAGGTATCTTAAATACTTAAATCTATTATATGGTAAGGCTCGAGTCAATCCCACGAATCTGTCCTTTAACCCATCCTAAGTGTGAAAAGATAAAGCAGCTTACCAGATGAGAGGCAAACGCTTGTGGGTTTCTCCGAGGCCACATATACAGGCCTGGTTCGACAAACGAAAGATAATCTTTTCTTGCCCGAACTGTGGCACTTCAGCTAGCAATGTCGTTGTGCGCTGTTGCCTTCCATAGTTCTGCCTGGATGACATTAAGGTTTTTCATGAAAGTCGATTCTTCATTGGTAGGTGTAATGTTTTGGCTGCAGGATCACTCCAGAAAGAGACAGAAACAGCACGCAGAATCACAAACACACATCAGACTTGTGCTGAACGTACTTAACACATTCAAGCGGCCCACACACACGACAGCTCCCGCAAATACATTCTCGAATACATGCAACTATATACACGGATTAGTCAAACGTAATCTACCTACAGTTCATGCGGAAGCAGGTGTCGTCGTGTCAGAGACGTCGTGGAACCGGTGTCGGACAGCAATGCAGGACAGCAGCGTCAGACAGCAAGGTCGAAAAGCAGGGTCGAACCGCCTCGTGGAGCTCAGGTGGCCCTGTGCCATAGTCGATCTACCGGAGCCTCCGCGTGCCCGGCTTCACGCCGGCGGCGTTTGCGCTCGGAAGCACACAGCAGCAGCCACCGGTTCACGTCCACTGCTGGTGGGGTAGCCCTGTGGCCGCTCACGCAAACGCTCGTTCAGCCAGGCTCAGGACCGCCAGCCCTCCTGGACCAGTTGCCCAGCGGAAGAACTGAGCGAGGTAGCCTCTCAGCTCGTGAAAGCTTTGATTCGGGTGCAGACGTAGTGACCCGGGCTGCGATAGCTCCTATGGTCCGGACGCACAGCGAGGGAGTTCTTTGCCCTCGAACGCCGAACCTCGCGCAGTCCTCACGCCATGGGCCACACTCTCTCGCTTCACGCTTTTCGAGGTGCCGCTGGCGACGCTCACAAATCGGTGTCGATGATGATGATGAGGGCCCTTTCGCACATGCCCACTCACGGGTATTTGCCAAGAGTCGGTGTCCTCTTCGCCACCACACGGCGCACTGCCTGCATATGTTTGTTTCTCACTTCCGCGTATCATATATTATCACAACAGGAACCAGGGCTACAAGAACGCTGTTCACTCCATGGGGCAAGAAAAGGGCCGTTGGCTAATCATTTGGTGCAAGAGCAGCCGGCGAGGTGGCCGCGAGAAGAAACAGGCATCGGACAGGTGTGCCTAGATTAACTAGTGCCCCATACCTAGCGTTAATTACCCCCGCCGCAAAGTACACCGAGAAACCAGGAAAAGGGCCTCACCGTTCAAGTGGCTCCAGGTGAGGCCGGCGTCCTCACAGTATGGCTGCTGGCTCTGTGAAACCAAGAAACGGCCAGGACAAGACCAGGAGGAGACCGAGAAAGCACCGGTGAAGTCCCAAGGCATGGCACTGTCACGGCCCTCTCGCCAGCACCGCAAGCTACTTCCTCGCGCTCAGGGAGTCTACGTCAGCCTTAGAAATTGGCAGCGGCTCACCGTGTTTCTGCTGCTGCTGACGATGAAGATGATGATAAGGTTTCAGGACATGGCACGTACCCGCCCCACAGCGGAGTATGGGCCTTGAATTTGAACCAAATAAAGAGATAATCAATCAGCCAATAAATAAATAAATAAATGAACCAATTATTCAATTATTCATTTATCTGCCATTTCCAGGAACAAAGCATGAGGCCTGAGATGGATAACAATATTATGAAGAAGATTGTCGCCCTTATCACCCCAAATAGTTCCCCTTCATCAACCAGGCTGCATTTAACACTTAGTTCAATTTATTCTGCAATACATACGTTATGCTGCGGGACAACCCAAGCTAATAAAAACAAATATCGACCTTTAAATTTTCCACGTAATCGTCAGCTCATGTTAAACGCCAACAACTATTTTATTTACTGGCAATTTTTGACGCGAAGCCTTAGGTGGCTCGTTGCAATGGCTCATGCCCGAAAAAAACGGCGTCTAGTCCAGTGATGCAAGAAATCAGTGATTCAAGAAATATAATCATCAGGAATGGCTTATACCCACGTAAGCGAACAAATATGTAGCGTCACTTGGATTCGCGATAAGCCTGGGTGGCCCGTTTTTGTTCTTTTTGGCCTTTTTCTGCGCGGAATCGGTGACGTACCAGGTAGAATTTAGTTAAGTTTGATTCCGGTTTTCATTCCCCCCCCCCCTTTCCAATCTAAGCTTGTGTAAGTTTGATTTGAAGTGATATGTCTGAGGACACAGTGATTTCTAGGAACTCTCCCGGGCAGGGGCGTTCCGCCTGTGCAGCCTCTCTCAAGCCTGATGAGTTCCCATTGGAAACATTTTTCCGCAGGGGCATTAGCAGCGTTCCTGCCGTGCTGGTGTCCTTGGGTAATGGCTCTATCAAATAAACAACCCCGCAGAAATCCAGGAGCTACTTCATGTTGTGATTCCTCGCTACCGGAATCTCACTAATTTCAGGCGGTTCGGTCGCGGTGGCATAGTGTGCAAGTCTCCAGACCAGGCTTGTGTAGCGGATCCACTGAAGTGCTCGTGATTTGATTCTGTCCCAGTGAATTCGTTTACACCGCCATATCTTGCATGCAGAAAGGGCCTCGTGCACGGAGTTGACTCTTAACTAAACCCATCTGAATCCCTGGAGGAGCTAGCCATCACCGGAGTTGTAGCAATTTAGCGCTGTAATCGCATTCTGTATAACATAAGCGTCCCCACCGAATCAGTTACAGCAACATTTGCTGGTACATCGTGCCCATCAGAAATCAAATCGAGGCCCCTTCAGGCTGAATCTCTCCCTTCACGTCCTACACAATACGGAAATTGCTGGAGATTCGGGCATAGTAGAGGTGGATGAAAATCTGGATTGCGCTGTTGCATATGTGGAGAGGGCCGCTATAACACCGACTGCATTGCCCAAAATGAGAAGTGTTACCTCTGCGAAGGTGCACACACATCGGACTATGCAGATTGTCCAATTTGTGTGCAAGAAACACAAGTCATAGAAGTTATTGATAACAGGAGGTGCTCTAAGAGATACGCTATGGTGATTGTCAAGGAGAGGTCAGACGAATAAACCGGAGTTACCGCACGTCGACCTACCTTCGCAGTAGGACCTTTGCGCCGACAGTTGAAGCCACAGTGGAAAGGGCAATGGCAAAAGTCATGGATCGATTAGTCGCCAGCCTCTCATAAGGCTTATGCCAGATAATAAGTACTCAGATGGCTTATCTGGTAAATATTACTCCATGTCATCCTCCTGTAGCTTCGAACCTACTAACTCCAACAGAACTCAACAACACCAACAAAGCGTGCTTGCTTCCTTCAGATGACAGCCGTGAGATATCTAAATCTTCAATAAGTTCTGACCAAACCCACACGTTGGAATTGCACGTCACTAATGACATTGAGCTCGATGCTCGGGCTCAAAAACGTAGCCAGTCACCATCAAACCGTGCTTCTTGCTTGTCACCTCAGAATAAGAACAAAAAAGTCTCCACAATAACAGCGTCCTGAAGGAGGGCATTTTGCACAAGGTTGTCGCTAGTGCAATGCTACCTCCATCATGGATTCCTTATAAGTATTACGGTGGAATTGTCGTTCAATTTTTTGTATCTTCCACACATTTGTCGTATCTCATTGTTCAGTTAGGTCTTATAGTAATCATTTTGCGAGAAACTTGGATAGCTCCAAAGACAAATTTTCACACCAGAAATTATCGCTCTTTTCGTTTCGATTGATCTACACGAGGTGGTCGATTACTTAGATTAGTTTCATCCAGAGTTTGCCACAAAGCAAAAGTAGCACTGAAAATTCTGTGCACAGACTTTTGAATTCTAGCAACAGCCTTAAATCTAACGTTATGTTGTTAATTTTCCATCCCTAATGTAAGCTAGCCTTCAGGGGTTCACGACGCACGGCCCCTGAATATATTGCAATTTCGCTAATGTAATGATTTGATAGTTTAATTGCAAGAGCTTTTGACTTCAAAAACACTTTCCTTTGCATCAAGTTGTTGACGTGCTCGACTTTGCGCTGCCATCTGCTAGCCACCTGATTAGGTCAGATGGTAGAGCGACTGCCCCGGAAAGGCGGTGGTCCCGGGTTCGAGTCCTAGGCGAGGACGTATTTTTATTCAACTGCGAGGCTTTCTTTCGAAGAAGCCATATGGGTCTGCTATGTAGCAATTGCTACCATTGGATGGATGCGTTATTTTTTCCCTATATAATCTGTATCTTTCGATTACACATTACCTAATATAACATTTCACTTATTTTACACTCCTCCATAACATATCCGATTCTTGACCATTCTCTCAGTGTGGGTACGCGCCAGTAGATCACAACGATCTACATTCGCTGAATATGAATATGAATATCACTGACCAAATACTTCGATCGAATAGCCACAGGACATGTGAGAGAGATCCGCATTAATGCTCGGAAGAACATTCTGACGGTGGACGTGAATTCTCAGGCAGTATTGGAGGCTTTGAAAGGCATTCAAGTGGTTGGCAACATCCCAGTTCGCTCATTCCTGGCGTACGGCAAAGATACCTGCACTGGTGTGATATCGGATGTGGACATGGACATAAAGGATGACGACCTGCGATCTCTATTATCGTCGACAGTGCGAATCCTCGACATCCACCGATTCGGCCGCTCCCGGTGCATCAAGTTGGTGTTCGAGTCAGACTCTTTGCCAGCATCGGTCAAAGTAGGTTATGTGAGGCACTCAGTGCGTCCATATGTACCACGACCGTTACAGTGTCACAAGTGTTTCAAACTGGGCCACGTGAGTGCTGTGTGTAAGAATCCTACGTCGTGCCGAAGATGTGGTGGTGCTCATCAGGTAGACTCCTGTGAGACTGACGCCATGAAATGTGCAAATTGCTCCGGAGCCCATGAAGCGACATCAAAGGACTGCCCCAAAATGGTAGAGGAGAGGCAAATTCTGAGAAAAATGGTGAGAGAGAACTCCACGCACAAGGAGGCTGCCGATTCCGTCCGCAAGAAAAGGCGCCGGTTGCGGCAAAGGCGTCGCCGCTCCCAGAGCAAGCCTCGGGGTAAAGAGGCACTTCCTTTGAGTACTTGGATGCAAACCGTGCCACAGAGAGAGCAAAGCCGGCACACACAAGATGCGCCTCCCCCAGTATCTCCGCGCCCGTCAAGGAATGAGGCGTCATCCAACGTGCGTCCAACCTCTTCGGCTATTGAGTGGCCTTCGCTACCACTGAGGGCTTCCGGAGGAGATACTCCTTCGGCGCTCCCCAAGTGCCGGGAGAGTACTGAAAGGCTTGGAAATGAAAAGGTGATAGACATGCTTAAACAGCTAGTAAACACTATGCGTATATTACTCTCCGGATTGGCAACGCCAACTGCACTGTCGGTCGTGAAGGCGTTAGATGCTATGGAGCCGCTATTAGCGGCTCTAAAATAAGGGTATTAATCATGGCTCTCACGATAAAACACTGGACATTGGAACAGAAGATGCATCATTCTGTTATAATGCAATGGAATGCTCGAGGTCTATGCGGCCGCATGTCTGACTTTAGGCAACGAGTATTCAAATACCGCTTCCCAGTGATCGTGATATGCGAGCCAAATCTCACGTCGGAATTTCGCCTTTCCGGATACGTTAAGCTCTGGTCACGTGAAGATGGACCCAAGAGCAAAGTGTTAATGTGTATACGCAGTGACATGACGTTTGTGCGGAACGCGATCACTCCACATGACAGCAATCAATATGTGTGTGTGACACTAAAACATAAACTACATGTGTTTTCGATCATCGGCGCCTACATACCTCCTAGACAAGGACTTGAACTATCTTATCTATCCACTGTATTACAAAGCTCCCCAGGCCCTCATGTTGTTATTGGAGACTTCAATGCTCATCATCCTTACTGGGGAAGTGCCGCAATGAACTGCCGGGGTAGGAACTTGATGGACTTCATAGACAGTGAAGGTCTGGCTGTCATCAACGATCGATCTCCAACTTACATCCGCGGCACTACCTACGGAAGTTGCTTAGACCTCACTATTGTATCTCGGAGCCTCCTGCCCTTAGTCAACTGTTGCTTGGACATAGAAACGCATGGGAGCGATCATGTACCAACATATGTACAGATGAAGTGGTTTGTGCAATCAACTCCACCTGCTGTACGCTGCACTGATTGGTCCACATTCTCTACATCTGTCGAAGAGTACTGCGGAGACATCACTTCACCATCTGATATAGAAGACATTATTGTATCATCAATGCAGAAGACAACTAAGCTCATCTGTGCACCTACATCCAGAACGGCGATTGATATTGAATATGAACGACTCCGAGCGATCCGTCGTAGAGCGGAAAGGAAGGTTAGGCGAACTCAATCGTCATTAGACCTTGTCTTATGTCGACGAGCTCAACGAAAAATACGGCGTCACCTTCAAAAAATGGGAAAACAACGGTGGAGGACCTTCTGTTCGTCTCTGGATCCTCGAAAGCCACTTTCTAGGATCTGGCAGGGAGTACGAAGCCTTCGTGCCCCTCCTCAGCAAAAACATCCTTTCCGTGCTCTAGCACTTCACCAATGTCTGACGGAAGTGCAGGTTGCCGAAGACTTCTGTAAGAGAGTCACCCGTACTGATGTTACAGCATGTCCAACATTGGATCGACCCGTGCTACCTCCTAAAGATGACCGTCTTGACCTTCCTTTCACGATGCCGGAATTGGAAGCTGCACTAGCTGCGTCTAGACGATCTTCTGCCCCTGGACCTGACGGTATTTCGTATACTGCTCTGTGCCACCTTGGGATGGAAGGTCGGAAAGTCCTGCTGTCATACTATAACGCCACGTGGTCAACCAGTACAGTCCCGAAGCAGTGGAAAACCAGCCGTTTGGTGGCCCTCCTAAAGCCAGGAAAATCGCCTTACGAAATGTCATCTTACCGGCCAGTAGCTTTAGCTAGCTGTGTCGGTAAGGTGATGGAACGGATGGTACTCACTAGACTAAAATGGTTCATGGAAAAGAATGAGCTTTATCCTGAAATGATGACCGGATTTAGACGTGGCCGGTCTGCAATAGATGGGGTCATTGATCTCGTGTCCACGATCGAACAGGAAAAAAAGTGCCACCGACTTGTAGGAGCAGTTTTCTTAGACATAAAAGGAGCTTATGACAATGTACTGCACGAAGCCATTCTTGATGCCCTCAGTAATCTAGGCATCGGCGGCCGTCTCTACATGTGGATTGCAAATTACCTAGATGGTCGTACAGTCTTCATGTCCACGAATGCTGGCGAAACGACAAGACACGCTGTGGTCTGTAGAGTGCCTCAAGGAGGAGTTCTCAGCCCGACCCTTTTCAATGTTGCCCTTATTGGCCTTGCGGAAATAATTCCTGATACAGTACGCATCAGTACCTACGCAGACGACATATGCATATGGGCATCCGCAGTCACGCGACCAGAAATTCGTGCCAGATTGCAGCGAGCTGTTTCTTTAACGTCTCAGTACCTGCAGTGCCAAGGACTGCAACTGGCCCCAGACAAGTGCGCTGCGATAGCGTTCACACGGAAGCTTATGTGTTGGTATCCAATTATGATCAGTGGAAATGCCATCCCATATGTCACCCACCACAAATACCTCGGCGTTGTCATTGACCGCGGTGTTTCATGGTCGAAACATGTGGCAATGTTGAAGAAAAAATTAACTGGCCTTGCTCAAGTTTTTCGCTTTCTGGCCGGTGTGAAATGGGGTCCATCTGAGCATTCGCTACTCCGGCTGTACCAGGCTCACTACGTCGGATACATTCGGTATAGCCTGCCAGTTTTATCAAGTATGAGCCCGTCATGTTTGCGTACGCTGGAAAGTGCCCAGGCGCAGATGCTGAAAACATGTCTCGGTGTTCCACGTTGCACCTCAACCTACGGAACAATTGAGGAGGCTCGCGTCACCCCTTTACCTGTCTATCTACGATGCGAACCTCTTCGTGTATTCCTGCGACTGCTTTGCCGTCACGGACGTCATCCCTTATCGAAACTACCCGATATACGGCCGGACTCCACTTTTTCAAGAGCCGTTAAATGCCAAGCATCTGCCATACCAGCATACTTTGCCCCGGCTGACCTTCCACATATGCCCCCATGGGTAATGTCCAAAATACCGGTACGTCTATCTATTCCCGGAATCTCTAAAAAATCGCGAATACCTACCGTCGGCCTCAGACATTTCTCACTTGAATATATGTCGAAAGAATATGACTCCGCGGTGAGCGTGTATACAGACGGCTCGGTCTCGTCGTATGCGTCTGGTGCGGCTTTCGTCGTGCCTGCGCATCAAGTCATTCGACGGTTTCGTCTGCATAACAAGACGACTACAACATCTACGGAATTAGTGGCAATAAGAGAGGCCGTTAAATATATTGTGCGACAGCCTCCTCAAATATGGACAGTTTTCAGTGACGCAAAATCGGCTCTTCAACTACTTAGAGTGGTGTTGAAAGAAAGCGCTTATAGAGTGTTGGCTCTTCAAACTGCCGAGCTCTACACTTTAGCGCAAGAAAACGGCCACCACATCACATTTCAGTGGATCCCTAGTCACTGTGGTATACAGGGCAACGAACTGGCCGACGCCGAAGCGAAGAAAGCACTCGAAGTACGAGAGTCCCTGCTTTCAATTCCCTTTTCAAAAGCGGACGCCAACTGTCTCCTCTCCAGTGTCATCCGCAAATTGACAGCAAAGCACTGGGACAATCCAGATAATCGTCACAGACGACTCCAGAGATTGGACCCCACCATGAATTTTAGGCTACCACCGAAAATTCAACGAAGCGATGCCAGTCTTCTGCACAGACTAAGGCTGGGGGTAGCGTTTACGCGCGGATACGTGCACCTCATGCGACGCACCGAGTCTCCACACTGTGAGGTGTGCAATGTGACTGAGACTATAGGTCATGTGCTTTGTGACTGCCCTAAGTTTGTGGAAGAGCGTGATAGGTTGGTCAAGGACCTTACGCGTCTCGACAGCGCACCGTTGTCGGAGGATATTATTTTAGGCTCTTGGCCAGACGCTCAGTCGAGTTTTAAGGCCATCAAGGCATTACTGAACTTTTTAAAAATTACGGGCCTGGACTGCAGACTTTGAGCATGCCCAATTGCTTGCCATATTTTCTACATCTTCCTTCTATCGTTATCGTCACCCATCATGCACCTCTTTCTTCCCTCTTTCTTTCCCACTTCCCCTTCCCCCAATGCCGAGTAGCTGGCTAGAGGAATATACCTCAGGCCGACCTCTCGGCATTTCGTGTCATTACACCTCTTTCTCTCTCTCTCGAGACACGAACGAAAGAAAGAAAGGAAACGAAATAACGAAAGAAACAATGAAAGAACGAACTAATAAAAGAAAATAGGTCCCCGAGGATTAAAATAATCTCTAGTGGCGAATTTGAGCCTAGCTCTATAGATGTTTTTATTTCGCGATGTATTGGTTGGCGCCGACAATCTGTCTCGCGCGGCACGTTCCAAAGGAAGCGAAGTGTGGTGCGTATGCCTCGCTAATCGGAAGATCGTGAGAGCCACTGCGTGGCCGACACGTGTGGCAAATTCACAGCAGCCGCCGCAGCTCAAGCATCGTTTTGTTTCCATACAGATGACGCGAGCTACTCTGGCGACATATCGTAGCCATCGTCGCCGCACAGCCAGTCTTGCGTGGCACTACGCTTTCCTTTTGCCGCACTCGTTCCACCAACGACGAGAGCGGCGCTTCCTCGCGGAGAAGTCGTGCCACCAGTGTCAGCGGCGACAACGCCCAAGAGACTGTCACTTTGAGCCTTACTCCTAGTGGTTCGCCATCGCCCTTGAAGGAGCAGTGATATCCGTCATACACGCTGGTACCGCGCGCTTACCTCAGCAGCACACGCCGCGGATGAGCGTAGCCCTCCCCGCATCTCATGGCACCCTTGACCCCCTCCCCCCCTTCCCCTGGAAGCGCAGATGAGATCGCCCTCGCGGCTGCGAATGCCGTGGCCGTCGGCAACTCGTCACATGCGCAGGCCGTGTCTCCACGTGTCTCCTATCTGCTCATTATCCGCTTTCCGCCTCATAGTTCCGCTGCACACTCCTCCTGCACCTTCTTCCTCTTCTCTTGAATTTGGTCTTTCATCTACAGTGGCACTCGGCGTTCATTTTCATTCTTCGCGATGCTCGTTCACTCGGTTGCGCTGAAGCCGCCGATGGTCGCCGCAGGAACAGGCAATTAAGAGCTGCGCTGTAAGAAAACAACGAAAGAAATACAAAAGAAAGAGAGAGCGAAAGGAAGAACGAAATTACCTTTAGGTACTCGCATGTGTTGTTAAGGAGGTCGACCTACAGCGCGATACGTTTATTTCACACTACAAGAAGTCTGACCCCTCCGATACTGTAACTAAATGCATTACCACGTGTGCAGCAAGCTTTCGCCTTCACATGATACAGGAGTGTAACATGAGCCCGAACTTTCTTTTCTATAGGTGCGCGGACTTGCATTCGATGGCCCATCTTACAGCGTATATTATGGATTTCGGTAATTGCTATATTTCGCAAGGATATTAGCAGCAGAACATAAGAAACGCGCTCATAGAAAGGACGAATAGACGTAAACGCAACTGGGCTGTCAACTGATTTATTTATTGTAATTCTCGCGCTTTTTATTTCATCTCCACATCTCGTCTCTTTTATCTACCTGAGGCTTCTCTCAAAAAGGTGACTACTTTTCTTGTCAAGGCCCCAGACGGTGTGTTTAGACATTGTGTTCCTGTCTGACTTTTCTCAAATGCCTCAAGAATCTCCCGAGTTGGCCTATCGCCGTTCCTTTTCAGGACTTGCACATATTCAAATTTGGGGTTGCACGTGCGTCTATCTTTATCCTTTTTTTGCAATGTTTTGCAGTGCAAAGTTAGATTTCTGCGGGGGGGGCGGAGGGGGGGGGGCTGTCCAAAAGCCATAATGCGTGCTCTCTCGTTCGATCATTAAGGTGCCTTCCTGTTTGCCCTGTGTACTGTTTCTACAGAAGAGGGGAATGGTATACGCAAGTCCTTTGACGCAATAGCAGTGTCTGCTCTGGTGTGCAATCTTGCATTTCGGTATCTTCTTTTCCTGTTTCACTCGTGCGCACATAAATTTTTTTTCTACTTCAAGTAGTTCCTCCCCCCACCCTCTATTCCATTGCCCCCTTCCCTTTAAAGAGAGATAAAGTTTTTCATCATCATCATCCCTTGTTTGGTGCTGAGCAGACTACTCAGACCCTGTGTCTTTTATCAATCTTGATGAGATCGCGGGTCAGTCCATGCACATACGGAATTTTTGTACAATAATTTTAATTTTTTTGCATCCGCAACTTCAGCTCCGCTTTTGATTGTGTTTTCTTTTAATCTTCTCTACCAGGCCCTGAAACTATGCTGCATAGCATCGACACTAGATACCCTGCATTCCTCAGCCTAGTTGACTGCCACTGAAAACTTTGTTCAGTTTGATGCTGGCACGATTTCTTCACTGCTGAAGTAAACGCTGCGCTCGCTGTTGCCCGTTTTAGTGTTGGAATGGCTTGACGTGAAGGAAATAAATTGTTTCTTTGCTATGAACTCGTACCTTCAGCTAGATGTCCCAGTTTGAATTCTAAGAAAATGTCGAGGAACTGCAGAAAACTATGATTCGGAAGCTCATAAGTGAAGTTCAGCTCTGGGCACGTTGATCGAAAACACTCCAGTATAATGTCCTTAAGTTGTTTAAGTCATTTTTTCTGTGTCCGTGTTCCTTAATTTCTGCTGCAACACTCCTCGAAGGATGAATCAACTAGCTCAGTTAAACACCCTTTTAACGCGAGAGCGTTAACGAGCCCGTTTCCCACAAAATCTGGCGTTCGCGTCCGGCATCAGAGGTCGCATAGGCAAAAAGACTTCGATCCACACTTACCCAGGCCGTTCATGTGGCGCAAGGAATCCACTGGAATAATTGGATTCCTTAAGCTAAAATACTTCGAAAAATCGTAAACTACGACTGAAGGCACGTTTAGAATACGTACGTAATGTGCAGACATGTTGCAAGAAACGAAAGCGCAAACGTTAAAAGCGCAACTAAATTGTTCAGACTACAATCGCATGAAGCGTAAGAGCGCAACAGTCATCAGACACGCAAGCGTATTTGTTCGAAAGCCCGCTACATTTTAAGTTTCATACACATAGGACAGTTGCGACATGGGCAAGAAGCACCGCATTTTCGGTTTTGAATTTCCCGTGACGCGTCTTCCGACATCCTCAGTTAGTGGAACAGCCATGACTGCGTATTCTTATTTGCGTTGTTCGAGCTGAAATGGGGCCCGTATTTCTTTGCTGCTTTCGCTTAGAGTTTTTCGGTGCTTTCGCCATGTTGAAATCACCTGAGACGCAACTGCCCGGCTCACGTTTTCACTGGCCGGTCTTAAGAAGCGTGAGGTATGCAACTTACATTGCGCACGACCAGCATTGTCAGCAACTTTAACGCTAATAACGCGAGATACGGGCTTTATGACCGAAGCGCGTTTTGCTAACGTTACGACCGCAGTCTGAACATACCTTTACACACAACCTACGCACATAACTCCCGGATTGTAATTTGAATATACGACAAAGCAAAATTCTCTTATGCGGAAACTCAAACAAACCCCTTTTCCAGCGTTTCTACAAAGCACAGATCAGAGACGGCGTCCACCATTTGCGCACGCCGGCGCGTAAATATGCGAGTCCACGGAGCAGCTCGCCCGCTTCCTTGAAAGACTGCCAGATGGCGCTCGCCTCCGCCGGAGGGGCCTCGTTTCGACCAGAAAGACCGTCTTCGTGCATAGCGTTCGCTGCGAGCGTTTTCCTGTAAACATTAGGGTTACATACGCTGCAGTAGCCGGGAAGCGTGAGAAACAGTCAGGGATCTTTGAATGCTATCGCATTCCACTCTTAAAAGCGAAGCTTAAGCGTTATCGAAATTTTTGACATGTATTACGGTATTTTATTATCGTGTAAGCTATTTTTGACCGTTCCTCCATCGTGGGCATGAACAGTTGCCGTGGTCCATAATTTTCAAGGTGAGCCCAAGTCCTGCAAGGAACCGTGGGCGAGAGTCTTCAAGGAAGATTTGCGGCAGAGATTACAAACGTTTGTGGAGCGTATTCATTTTATCGTAAGTTCTGTGATACCAGGTAATGAAATAGGCTCACATTGCTTACTAAATGTCTTCTTCCCTCGATAGTTATTTGAGTCATGGCACGCGCATCTCATTGCACTACGCTTGTTCGCTGCACAAGCACATCCACTGGCCCAGACATATACGGGTACATTTAGACGGCGTGCTTTCCTCACAACAGTGTACGTTGCTGATCTTCACTACTAGGTTTTGATGTTTACTGAAATATGACCACCCACAAGCAAGCGCACATTTTAGTCAGCATGCTCCCATAAAAGGCAACCTTTGCTGACGTTTTTACTAACCTTGTGAATAATTGTCACAGGCACCCTCATGAACCAACATCGCTTCAAGTGTCTTCAGCAGACGAATACTACGAACTAGCGCTTTCTCATCATTTCAGGTCGTTATGTGCAGGTTGTCCTTCTGACTGCCAGCAAACCTGGCTCGACATCTCCACTCGCCAAACCTTGAAATGCGCATCACATAAAAGTGGCAATTACTTTTATGCACCAACAACACCCGCCCAACAAGGACCACCAACAACACCCGTCCGACTGATTCTCTGATTAGATGAAATTGCCTTCCATATAGCACAAAATTTAGAGGTCATTCTAGTACTCTCACCTAGTGTCAAGGAGGACAGAAATAATAGTAAATATCCTATTTTCAGAACAGATAATTATAAAAGGACGAGAACTACCGGCTGAAATGCACGGCTCATTCCACACTGAAGCTGGCATCACCCTTTCTGTAGCGAACGCTGAAATTGAGCTTTTGGAGCTCGAGGCTCTATTTTTCATGCAGATACTCTTCTCCGAGGGACCGCTTCCATGCAAAGTACAGTCCTTGCGACAAAACACGACCTCAGTCCTTATCCCTTGCCCAAAAGATCCGTATCGGCGCCACCCGCTCACTAAAAGTACCCGAATGGTCATCCATATTAATAGTACTCCCACCTTACGCAAAGTTAAGCGTCAGACTTTTTCACGCATCATCAAAAAGCGAAACCATGACACGTGATACAGCATTATTCAAGATGATTTGTTTTGTCGTAGGTCTGTTTTATTGATACTTCATTTCATGTAGGCAATGCTCCACCATACCGCAGTTAGAGATTTGCAGCCTTGAAGGCTGGCGCACAGTGTCCACGGCTGCCTGTATGTTCGCTTTTAGTTTGAGGGTTTTACGCGCTGTGTGCGGAGAACGTGCTCCATCTATCGGATCACTCCTATGCAGGCACGTACCCAGGATTTTTTTTCGGGGGGGGCCCACCACCTCCATCATCATCATCATCATAATAATCATCATCATTTTTTATGACCATTGCAGGACGAAAGCCTCTCCCTGCGATCTCCATTTACCCCTGTCCTGCGCCAACCGATTCCAACTAGCGCCCGTGAATTTCCTGATTTCATTGCTCCACTTAGTGTTTTGTCGTCCTCGATTGCGCTTTCCTTCTCCGGCGCATTACATGACCTGCCCCGCTACATTTTTTCCTTTTGATGTCAATTAGAATATCGTCTATACCCGTTCGCTCTCTGATCCAAACCGCTCTCTTTCTCTCTCTTAACGTTATGTCTAGCAATCTTCGTTCGATCGCTCTTTGCGCGGTCCTTAACTTGTTCTCAAGTCTCTGCCCCATACGTCAGCACTGGCAAAATGCACTGATTGCACACCTTACTTTTCAATAATAATGGTAAGCTTCCAGTCAGGAGCTGGCAATGTCTGCCGTATGCGATCCAAACTATTTTTATTCTTCTGTGAATTTCCTTCTCATGATCAGGGTTCCCTGTGATTAATTGACCTAGGTAAACGTACTCCTTCACAGTCTCTAGTGGCCGACCGGCGATCCTGATCTCTTGTTCCTTTGCCCGGCTATTTATCATTATCTTCATCTTCTGCATATTAATATTCAACCCCACTCTTACACTCTCTCTGTTAAGGTCTCCAATCATATGTTGTAACTCGTCTGCATTGTTGTTGAATGGAACAACGTCATCGGCAAACCGAAGGTTGCTGAGATATTTGCCGTCGATCTTTACTCCTAAGCCTTCCCAGTTTAATAGCTTGAATTCTTCTAAGCACGCAGTGAATAGCTTTGGAGAAATTGTGTCTTTCTATGTGACCCCTTTCTCTATAGGTATGTCCCTGCTTTTCTTAGGTAGAATTAAGGTAGCTGTAGAACCTCTGTAGATATTCTTATGCGAAGGACGAGTCAGTAAGACGAGAAACTATATACAGATTATATATACAATAACGGTTGCAGCGCTGACCGGTTAGATTCACAGCGCGAGCCCAGTTCGTTCTTCCTCCTCTTTTCTGGAGTGATGGCGCCCACGTACTTCATTCAAACAAACAAATACCACACGCATGTAGCAATATTTTTCACGCTTTTTACGTAAGCGTTTTGTAGTCCTTGATTACGTAGTGCTTCTATGACTACTGGTATCTCTACTGAATCAAATGCATTTTCGTAATCTATGTAAGCCACATACAGAGGCTTATTGTACTCTGCAGATTTCGCAATAACCTGATTGATGACATGGATGTGATCCATTGTGAGGTATCTCTTCCTGAAGCCAGCCTGTTCCCTTGGTTGACAAAATCCAGTGTTGCCCTTATTCTATTGGAGATTACTTCGGTAAATATTTTATGTAATACTGGGAGCAAGCTAATGGTCCTATAATTTTTCAATTCTTTGACGTCTCCTTTTTTGTGAATTAGTATAATGTCTGCATTCTTCCAGTTTTCTGGGACCCGCTCTCTCTCTCTCTCTTAACGTTATGTCTAGCAATGTTCGTTCGTATAAAGAGCCGCCAGTTTTCCAAGCATTATGTCTCCTCCATGGATCTTTGATTAAATCGACTGTTATCAGTGGCGTAGCAACAGGGGGGGGGGGGGGGGGGCAGGGGGGCCGTGGGCCCCGGGTGCAAGGGGCCAATGGGGGGGAGGGGGGGTGTCATATACGTCTGAAGACACCCCTCTTACTGCCGGCTACACCCCGGGAAAGGGGGGGGGGTGCCAGAAGACTTACGGGCCCCGGGTGCCAGACGACCTAGCTACGCCACTGACTGTTATTCCACCTTCTCCTCCCGCTCTTCATCGTTTCATGTCTTGCAGGGCCCTTCTGACCTCATCGCTAGTTATAGGAGAGTTTCTGTATCCTGTTCATTACTGTTTCTAAGTAAGGTATCGTGACTCCTCCGGGTACTGTATACAGGTCAGCTTAGAATTTTTCCGCTCCTTTTACTATATCTTCGAGATTGCTTATGATATTATCCTTCTTATATTTAGTGAATACATCATGGTTTGTCCTATGCCAGGCTTCTTATTTACTGATTTCAGGCTGCGTTCATTTTTTTACGGCTTCTTCAGTCTTTCTCATGTTATAGTTTCGAATATCAGTTATTTTCGCCTTGTGGATCAGTTTTGACAGTTCCGCGAATTGCGTAACGCTGTGCGGCCGCCAGTCCCATACAACTGCGTAGAGCGCAGGACTCTGCAATTCTGGACGTACTGCGCTCACCGCGAAAGGTTAGAAAAACAGCCACATAAGCACAGCAGAGAAGTGGCTACGTGAGGCGGTTCGACCGATAACTGTAGAAGCGTCATTCAAAACAAGTAATTGCTCTCCACTTCGGGCGGCGTTTTCTCTACTTACTTTTTAAATAAAAAGATGTTGATCCATAAATATTCTCGTAAACAACGGTTAACTTTTTTATTATTCGCTTTTGCTTGCAGTTTGGTTGTTGATTTGGCTCTCTCCCTTAGTAGATCGCTTAATTTCTCAACTCCTTGCGATTTTTATTTCCAATTGCCAATTTTGCACGAAAAGTGCTATACAATTAGGGAAAAACAGACAAGGTAACGGGCGACAGTCATCTTGCTTATGGGTTTAAGGGTTATTGCAGGGTTTCATGATGGACGCTCTTTCACATTATTTTATTTCCCACCTTATCTAACCCATATCACGTGTATATGGTTCCGGGCATCTGCCAGCGTCGCGGCGAGCCGTAATTCAAGGAAATAATGAAGCAAAGGCAAAAGTTAAACGCAATTGGCGTTTTCTCCAGCCGCAACTCATTCCATGAGAGTACAGGCCAGCTGAGTAACAGTCGCATCCCTCTCCTGGTCCCAGGATCAGCCTAAACAAAGAAGGTTGAACTAACAAAAGCAACAGCTATGCGCGTGATGGTCGAATAGATGGTGGCAACTGAACGCATGTCGAGTTAATCGCGTGGGTGCGGAATCTATGAGAAAACTTTCCTTCACATTACAAGAGATGCCGATAACTACCGCCACCTAAAAGGAGTGAAAAAGGCAGCAAAATGCTGACCGATGAACAGCTGCCAAGTCTCAACATTGATCTGGCGGCGCTTCAGGAATGTGTGAAGAGTGGTGGCGTGGGTGGGGAGGGGGGGGGGGGGTATGCCACATGATTTCGGGGGGGGCCCGGGCCCCCCCGGGCCCCCCCCTGGGTACGTGCCTGCTCCTATGATTGGCCTAATGAATGCCCCTTTACTTTGCCGGTAGGAAAATTGGCCGCATCTCTGCTAAACGTCAGAGTCCACATTGCTAAAAGGTGTGTGGTTCAGTTCTCCCCATCGTGCTTTTTCCAGGTGGGGCAAATCAGTTCTGCGGGATTCCGCAAGGTAGATGAAGCTTCATGAAAGACAAAATTAACGTCCACCCGTATTACCATGAAACTACAAGAAAAACCCTCAAGTTCTCAAAAAGAAGTTTCGAAGTTGGAGAAACAGGAGGAAGTTTTCTTCAACTACGAAGCTTTGTTTCTGAGCAATCCGTCTGGTTCTTTCTTAATTTTTTGTAGGTTCGAGCTACCTACGAGTGGATGTGAATTTTTCCTTTTTTTTCTTTCATTTACAGTTGTAATGTTCAATTGTGAAAGCCTAGCTGAAGAATAACGAAGCAAGACATTGAGAGGTGAAGAGGAAAGGGGGGCGGGGAGATAATGTTGTGGTTGTTCAAGGCACGTTTCTGTATACACTGAGGTAGGATATAAACATGGTTTGTTTTAGAATTAAATGCTGTTCCTAATTACTGATATCCTAGAAGCTGCAAAGCGCACTGCACCGGTAACACAGAATGGCGTTCGAAAGTTGTTGCATACTTTTACGAAGGAACGAGAAGAGAGACAGAGAGAAAATATTATCTTTAGCTACAACTGTAAGAGCTTGGATTGGCTATTCTTACTTTATTTTATTTTTGCACTTTACCTCCCTAAATGAGCGGCAGCTGTTGGATATTACTTTCTCGTGGGCCGCAGAAGAACGAAATACAGACATGTAACAGCGAACAATTATGCGTAATGCTTTTTTTTCTATGCCACTTCTTTATTTGTTCGAAACTAATTACGAGGCAGTACGTGTGGCTACAGTCACTGGAATGAAAATGAACGTTTATGACGTCTTTCAGGCCTAAAGCAAGTTCACTGTCAATTTAATGTTTCTTGACATATTATGTTTCCATACAAGCTGTCGGCGTATTCACTTGATATTTTCAACAAAGTAAAACAATAAAGGCACGAACGAACGCATGCAAGCGGTAAAAATTCCTAGAATGCAACTAGCTCTGTTTATGTTTTACTCGGCTAGCATGCAAAAATCTAAGGCTGCAGCCACACATTGTCATGGAGCTAACAAGAGAAAACTTAGTCTCTAAACGTTGAAGGATATAAGGCAGAGAAGTGAGAAAACAAGAAAAAGAACTTCTCATTTCTTAATTAACAAGAGCCCCCGCAAACTACCTTTCCTTGATACACGAGTGGAAAAATTCTTAACTTTACAAGCGATTGACGTCCCTTTACCGAAACATCAAAGGACGCCTAATTAACTTTATCTAAAGAAGTGTGCGAGTGGTCCTTTAGAGAAAAAAAAATATGTGGGTGCTGATTTCCATATTGGACGGATAATGAGCTTTTAAAAGTAGATGTACACAGCGGTGTGAAATACCCTAGAACAATCTTAAGGCAGGGAACCACGCAAATTGCAGAATACTGCCGAACTAGCCGCTTTCTTTGAATAATTGGGCTTTCATGTTCGAAGAGACAATTCTGCAAACGTTGGTAGTATGAAAAAGAGTGTGTGGATTCTACTGAATCTACGGTCTGTCAGAGATAACATTGCCACGTGTCTGAATTTAATTTTATCGGCCAAGCGTAGTGTTTGAGCAATATGTAATTGTAGTTTCCGAATCTATGAACATCAAGTAATGCTCAGCTTAAGTATAATCTTGACCCAGCCAGAAAGTAAGGATTATTTTAGGCTCAGACCGATGGCCCTTCTTGTTTTAAATAAATGAGGTTGACTCATTCAGAAATATATCGCACTCTTACTTTTCTGTACAAGCTACCTTGGTCTTAGAAGTGTCGAAGACTGCCCGAAAACATTGAGTTCTCTACATACCACAGCACATTTGTACGTTCTAGCTAGGCGGAGCAATCGCAGAGAATGAGCGTTCCCAGGATTGCTCGTACTAGTAAGGAGACATAGAAAAACGAGAAAAAGGCAGAAGTGTAAGCTAAAAGAGTGTCTTGCAATCACGGGAATAGAAAAAAGACTGAGCAAGAGGAACGAATGACATGGTAAATATTATTCTCGTCCTTATATGCATCGCTCTCCCTAGTAATCATGACGTACTAACTGGTGCAATCTACTACCATTATTATTATTATTATTATTATTATTATTATTATTATTATTAACGTGCAAATCTTTCTGTATGTGCAGCGGTGACTGAAACGAGGGTAAGAGACGAAATGCACTGGTCGTGCCTTTTTTCTCTTAAAGGGAAGCTGAAACACTTTTCGAAAAAAATGAGTTCTCTGCGGCATTCTACAGTTTTGAGTCCCCTGAACACGAATATGTCGTTCAAAAAGGGCGGAAACAAGCGCAAGCGGCTGTTTTTTCATGAAAACGCGCACCAGCGCCTCAGGGTATCGCGCGAACGCCGCTGTTGCCCGTGATTGGTCGGAGCCGCTGTGACGTCAGTGGCGGCAGTCGCCGGTCGGCGCCGCCGCATGCCGCCGTTTCAGAGCGTAGCACGCTGTTCTGTTCTGGCTGCATAGCTGAGTTGTAAGCATTATGGAACGTTCTCGCTGTCACGGACAGCTTGTATTTTCGTCGTACATGTTCGAACCGACAGCCGATACGGAAAACGATGGCGGCAACGGCGGCAACGACGATGTTGAGTGTGCCAAAAGCGAGAGCGATGTGTATACACCTTCTCGCGCGCTGGAAATCTTAGCTGTTACGTATGCTTTTTTTTTCATGTAGCTGCACGTTCCAATGGCGGGAGAAAAAATGCGCTAAAGTGTCACTGGGAACTTGCTGCTGGAAGAATGCCGAAGCACTAACTTCTCATTAGATTGTAAACACGGGTACAATTCCGCGATGTCAAGCACCTTGCCGCTGCTTGTCTGAAGTCCCGTGGTTTTCTGAGCGTTGATACACGATCGCTAACATAAGTGCCGCGTTTCAAAGCGCGCACATGCAGTGCTGCGAGGTACAGTCATGGAAGTTTCTTATCATACACATCCAGATCGAGATGGTCAGGGGGATTATATGTGCAATATTCAGAATATGGTTCGACGACTTTGCGATTGTGGCTCGATCAAGAATCGGTATGCTAGTGTTGGTATGCATAATCGGTATGCTCCATGCTAGTGTTGACATAAAGATATTAGGCAGTTTTAGCACCGCCGTGTGGTAAACATGATAACTGCAACCGTACGTCGAATGTCACTATAGGCAAGCCTATACTCCAATTTATACCTCAGGTGCAACGCTGTGGAAGCTACGCACGAAGTCCGGTTACCAAAATTTATTACTGCGCGCGTTTCCGTCTATGGTTCGCAGCGTGCCAGCGGCATTTGCTCGCACGAGCATGCACGTGAAGCTGCCGCGACGGGCTGCAATTAAAGAATGCCGAAAAGAAAATTGATTTAAAAGAACGTGTTAGCAGCCGTATAAGTACACGGATTGTTTCTATGGGTAAATTCTTTTTTTTTTTCATTCAGAACTGAGCTTATATATGAAAAGTTTTCTGAAAAATCGGGTCAAGAAACACCGAACTTTTTCTAAGTGCGAACGCAGCCACTGCAAGAAGTATCTCAAGCCTCCACAGCGTTGCACCTGATGTATGAAACGGAGTATAGCAACGCTAGCAACAACGCGTTTCCGCATTTGTCGTAAGGCTATCCGGCTATCGCGGAAATGGTCCGAGCACAGCACAGTTGATTTCGTCGGCACGAACTTATCTCTCCTCACCGCACTGCACTGCAAGCTTCTTGTCGTTCGGGAACCTGTGAAACACCACATCGTCTCGCCCGCGTGTGTTCGCGCAGCCGAATGCTGCACAGAACGAGGGCATGTTGGGTGCCCTTGGCTGTAGGCACTCACGCAGCACAGAAGGAAAGAACAGTTTACGAAAATCGCAAAACAAACGTGAGCGGCGGCGGCGGCAAATCTCTCGTAGCGTCGTTCAGTAAAGCGCAGGACGGAAAGAGGCATGCCAGCGCATGCCAGCACGCCGGTCCGGCAGCTCGGTCCCCGCCAGTGACGTCACTCTCACCGGTTCTCTCCTCTGGTAACCTCCTCACCCGGCGCTCCGGGAAGCGATGGGGGCGTGTCCGCGGGGGTGATTTAGAAAGCGATTTCCGCCCCTTATATTAACAAAACGAAGAAAAAAATTTCGGAACCGTGAATTATTAGGTCTGTTCTTCCCAATCCCAGCAATTCATGGAAATTGAAAACCGCTTCAGCTTCCCTTTAATGCTCGTTTTTTATGAGTGCGGTAGGAACAGAAAGACGAATGCTCACCAGCTAGTCAATTTTACATTTCGAAAGGTCAAACATTGTTTTAGCAGTGGCAAATATCGCATCCAGCAATATCAGCATTGCATGCCACACACCGGCCTTGCGAACGAGCAATATTACCGTGCTTCCCGGTCGGCGTTCATTCTCTTTCTTTTTAGGCTTTGGAGATAATGCCGCAGCTTTAAGCATGCGCAGCAAGCATTTCAGTACTGTAATGATGCCGTTACCATGCGTGTGTGAATTTATCAATAACAAAAATAAGCGTGTCATGGAATGTTCGGTTAAATTTGGAGGCGCATTCAGCTTTACGGAGCAAAAAACTTGATATCGTGTCGCGATAAAACAAAAGAAGTAGATATCCACCTTGTTAGAAGTCATGACTTTTGCAAAGTTCATCCGTGCAGGGCTGAGGAAGGCGAATGGTGTGAGGTTCAGTCGTCTGCGTAGAGCTTTACTGACATTGTCTAAGCTATTTAGAATATGCTGGGACCTGATTATTCGAAGAACAAAAGTAGCCCGTTTAACTCAAAGGGCAACGCGTTGGCAGCCATTGTAAGGATGAGCGCTGCGCTATAGACAGCCTCGAACGGTGTTCTTATTATACGCGGGCGCAAGGTGTTGCCATAGCGCATCACGCAAAACAACTCCTGCTTATAGGTAGAGTAGTAGTACTGTTGGCAGCTACTAGGCGTCTCGAAAGTCTCGCGTGGAGATCCCACATGCAAGTCTTGTTTTCATGCATGGGCTCCCTACTCTCGCAGGTTGAGGAGTTCCACCAGTGGTGGCGCTTGCATCGCATACTTCGTTGGTGCACGCGATGAGATCGACGGGAGACCATTGGCAATTTGCGTTAGTCCGGGACAAGTGAAATAATTAGATAACTTTAGATTTACTGCAAAGACAAGGCGCATATACGCACAGCACAGCGCGAGGAGAAACGCCGATGTGCTTACTGTGGGCGTACGTACAACGCTCATGCCAGTAGCGGAAGGCAGAACGCTGCGCAGGTTAAAGCGCCGACTACTTGACTGAGCCGGAGCTTTGATTGTGCGTCTCCTAAGCTTCGTCGTTTTGGCGGCCAAACAGGAACTCGGGGTCTTTGGAGAATTTCTTACTGCGCGTGCGCTGCCGATAGAAGCACTGCACGACGATGGTGCGGTCGGCAGGGATAAGCATCGAGCGTCCGCAAAATTGCTCTTGTAAATAGAAATAAAACTGATATTGGGGAAGTTTTACGTGACAAAACTGTGATTTTATTATGAGTCACGCCGTAGCGGGGGACTCCGGAATAATTTGGACGACGGGGACTTATGTGATGCGCGCCTAAATATGAGTTTGCGGGTGTATGCGCATTTCGCCCCCATCTAAATGTGGGCACCGTGGCCGGGATTCGATCCCACGATCTCGTGCTTAGCAGCCCCCCCCCCACCCCCAAATGAAAGCTGTTTCGAGGTGTGAAGGAAGACGCGTCATATTATTCCTACAACTCGAGGTCTTCCGGCTTTTTGAGGTAATTGGAACGGTTATATCGCCATATCTCTTGTTTGTTTGTTATTGTTCTTGTTTTCCATGGACGTCATCAGCCACTTCTTTTAGAAAATTATCATGTCTCCCAGAACTAGCCATTTGTTCAAGTCTTTCTTCCACAGAAAATAGTTGTTGCTATGCCCAACGCACCCACATCTATGTATACTACATATAAAATCTTGTTCTGTGGAAAAACTTGTGAAAAACACCACCAACTCCTTTGATCGTACACACATATAAACTATAAGTAATATTAATTCACGGACGCAACAAATGCTCCGAATTTTTTTCTGTGCGTTAAATGCTGTATTTCTATGTCAATGATGTCACATACTAATGCTACCCATAATTTCATCCACAGGGTGCCTGTATATTTAGTAAAATTACAGCATATTGTTGTGGTATTTCACCCAGCCTATAAGTTTTCGTGCTTTTATTACAATGTAATACACATGTTGCAATCACCCATTTGTATCTGCAGGGGAGCTTGTGTGCATAACAGAGCCACCTCCTTTATTTTTTATGGCAACGTTATGGTACAGTTCCGCAAGAGAATTACTGGAGCAACTAGTTTTCCCGCTATAAAACAGTTGCGCGCGTTTTTATGCCGTCCATGCCATCGCAGACTATAATTACTGAAAAACAGTATAACAAATATTGTGCTTTGTCACAGAATGTCCGCGCTGTAAACATGGTCCGCGCAATTTCATATACGAACAGTGGTGGGCATGGCAACACGCGGACGTTTATTATCGTGACATTGAAAAAACATTTAATATGGAGAACTACCAAGCATATTGACCTTGTCATTTCTTTGTCGGTCTTGTCACTTAACAAAAGAACATTTCAAGCAAAGCATATTGCAAAGCAATCTCGAGCATATGAAATATATATAAGCGCAGGAGACCGGAATAGAACACGCGCCCACGGAATTTGTCATAGCGAGTCATCTTAGATGCTGCTTATCAAAACGCGCTTTAGTTTTTCTACATTAGCCTTGTTGGCTTTATACAGTTGACACATCTCCACCTAATAATATGCACGCCTGCGAAGACTGCTGCACGCGCGGAAACGCGTCGTGAAATATTCAGCAGACAGCGATATTGAATTCACCTCTCCTAGGAAGTTGCCCGGATGACTGCCCGCGCAGCCTTAGTCCGCCGGTGATATTGAAGGCTGCCACTGGTATTGCAGTCTCGGTTTGCTTTTCTTCACTGCTTTGTGCTACACCATGCATGCATGCCAAATTCTCTGAAAGCTCTTTCTGTTTCACGGATGCAAAGTCTCGACTTATGACTTCACAGCTGTAAAAGTTCTCCGAGATAAGATATTATCAAATGTAAAGCAAACGTAAAAGTTGGTTTCGTGTTCCGAAGAAACCATTAAAAAATCTTATATATGATGCCGTCACTACCTTTTTTTTTACTATTCAGGAGGTTTTTTTTTTTTTATAGCGCAGCAAGTTTCCTAACAAGTGCGTACAGTGGAATATAGTAAAGATCTAGTGTAAAGCTAGGCCCGCAAGGTGTCGCGAGGACATCGATCGCATGCCAATTAACACTCTGTACCTAATGCGATAATCAAATTCACTGCCTTTCATTTTGCAGATAGGTGACCACCGACTCTGCCAAAACCACAAAAGATACACACGTGGCAGTCTTCTCTAGTTGAGGATGCATGGGAAAGAGAAAGACGGTTCAGTGAAGAAGGTGAAATGGTTAATGCGTCATTCTCATCAGAACATGAAGGAGCGAGTTTCGGTATTAAGTACGATAACAGCAATGGCATATATAGATCCTCCTCGCGTCCTAAGATGTACTGAGCGACTAACGAAATGTAAAACACGAAGGGAAACTTGTATTTTTTTTATCGTAACCTTTATCTCAGACAAAAATGCGCACCCAACCATCACCTGCAGATTAGAACGAACAGCACGGGACATGCGGAGGCAGCACGTTATGTATGGAGTGCGTGTAAGGATGAATATGAAAACAATGGCTCATTAAGGCGTCACGCAAGTGTTTACGCAAGTGTAACGCACCTCAATGCTTTAACACAACTACCCCTCCTCACCTCACCTCCCTCCAAAGTAAGAAAGAGAGAAAGAAAGTCAATTGCTGGAGACTGGGCTGTCATTCTGCAAGGGAGTACAGCAGGGAGACAAATAGAACGTTTATTAGATGGTAGCGAAACTGGTAATATTGCGCTTGCGGTATTTGTCGCTACCATCGTATATAGGTCTAAATTTATCAGGACACGCCCGGGTGGCTTAGCGGCTATGGTGTTGCGCTGATAAGCAGGAGATTGCGATAACAAATCACGACTGCGCCGACCACATTTCCATGGGAGGAAATACAAAATCACCTGTTCCCCGTGCATTGTGCGTACGTTAAAGATCGCGTGGTGAATAGAATTAATCCGAAGTCCCTCACTCCGACGTGCCTCCTAATCAAATCATGGTTCTGTCTCGTAAAACCCCAGAACACAAAATAAATTTGTTAACAAAATAAGTTGCTTTGACCAAACATTCGACAAAGGACGCCGCATGGAATTTAATCCCTATATTGACCATGCTTGTCTGCCTACAGATTCGAAGCTAAGTGCTAAAGTGAAGTTGGAATAAAGATAATTTAGAGCAAAATGACTTCACCATCAGCCGGAGCAAACCTGACTACTGTGTCTTCAACCGAGAAAATTCCTTAGACCGAGACACAGCAATCAAGAAATGAGAGGAATCTTGTGTTGAATTGTGGATAAGAAACTGCACGACGAGAGAAGTGACCATGAGATACAGCCTGAATGAATCAAATTGAAATCATTTTTCAGCAAGGGGAGAGACTCCTTGAAGGGAAAGCTTTTGACAGACTACTATGAGACGAACAGGGTCATTGAACCGTATTTGAAACAAAATGTCTACTATATAGCGACAAAGTTAACCACGGTGACAAAAGGGCTAAACGTTCACCGCAACATTTCGGACCACCTGCTCTCTGTTCGAGCAATGTTTAGCCTCACATACATTACAATATAGGGGATATAGCGTTTGAAGGTATTAAAATATTTACTCGCTTAATACGTAGGATACGAACGACGACAGTTGGATTTGGTGACAACAGGAAAAAAATGATGTGGGCCTTCAAGAAACTGGCCAGACAAAATAAACACAAACACGCCGTGAGTATTAAAATATAACGTAAAAGATGGAGGGAAAGTGTAGATGTCTGTTGCAGACCAGTGGTGCAGCGAAAAAATTCAACCTTGCTAACTGACGTACATATTCAGGGGTGCGCGAACAGCAGTTCTTGAGACTGAATCATATTCTAGTTAAGTGCCAGAACAGAATCGAATCACATCGAATATCGAATCCTATTCGGTTAGTTTTCTATTACCGAACGGCGTTCTCTCAATTAAAATAAAACGATGTTCCCACCACCGTATTATTAATGTTACCAAATGCCTGCCATCGCATTGCACGCTATGAAGCGCTGTTTGTAAAAAGCAAGGATGGGGCATTAGGAATCAATTAGCGTATTGTTCGCTTGTGCAGTTTTATTCTTCAGAGATTACAAATGATCGCTGTTCCTATAACATAGCCACTTCGACTACAACAGGGCTCAAGGTTGATACCTTTGCTGTGCCGCCGGAAATGGAATGTATATTGCTCGCGTTCCAATTTTAGGCTCGACTGAGGAGACGTTTTCAAATATTCGAAAAGGATCCGAAAAATATTTATATTTACGGATGGTGAATAATAATTTCGAAGACTAAATTAAATAACAGACTATTCTATTCGTTATTCGATAATTTCGAATATTTCGACACCCCAATACATTTTCTTTGTTTCCATTGACAGCGGAATTAGAATTCCCAGCAGTAGTCATCGTAGTAATGGTATAGTAGTCATCGTTATTACGGGTAGTATACTACATGAGTGAACCTGCGCTAAGCGATCTTATTTATTTATTTATTTATTTATTTATTTATTTATTTATTTATTTATTTATTTTGCAATACTGCCGCTCTCAGCCGAGAGCCTAGCAGACGGGCATGGACACTTTCTTTTCTGTACGTAAATACACGTGCGAGTTACACAAAGAATGAAAAGGCAATGATATTCAACGAAATACCAAAAATAAGGTAGATAAGGTATACAATAGAGCACCAAACAACACAGAATAAAAGGAACAACAGCCGGGGCACATCATAGACAAAGCAAAAACGTCAAATATTTGGGAACAAACAAGTGCATACAATTTTTTTTCCAGGTACTGTCAGTTTAACATAAATAAAATACGGAACAAACATTAGACGTCGTTAATAATACATTGTGATGAGCTCCAGCTGTGAAACGAACAGGGATAAACTTTTTGTCGCTGTTAATAACGAGTTCAGTTCATTCCATTTTCTGATTAGCCGAGGAAAGAATGAGTACCTGAATGCGTCATTAGAAAACGAATGCTCGGTTAGCGTATGCTCTTGTTGATGCCGTGTTATTCTAGATTGCGAATATGAAATGTACTGGGTGATACCAATTTTATACTGACGGTGCAGAATTTGGGACAGGAATTTTAGACAACCTTGTTTTGCTCTCGTCGATAATATGTTGAGGCCTGAGGAAGCTAAGAGACGTGAAGGTGAGTCAGTAGACCGATATTTGCTATGAATGAACCTTGCGGCTTTTCTTTGTACGGCTTCAAGTTTAGTTATGTTAGTCGCTGTGTAAGGAAACGAAATTCTGTTAGCGTATTCTAAAATAGGTCTCACAAATGTTTTGTAGGCCAGAAGCTTAATGTTCGTCGGAGCGATCTTTAGGCATCTTTTTAGATAAGATAGTTTTCGCACTGCAGCAGTTGTAGCAGTAGTTGTCTGGCTGCGAAAGTATGCTGGCTCATTTGTCACTGCCTTAATGGGCGTAATAGATTTCTGGATCCCTGCATTTCTTTTTCACAGTCTGCCTGACCGTGTATTCATGCAATAACTCGCTAGACCTTCGGAGCAACGCCTAGACGCAAAAATAAAAAAAAGATCCGGAAGCATAGCTGGTTGCGCCAAGGCTATACCCGTCAAAAGCAGCGGCTGCACGTTGTTTACGAAGGTGCGTACAAAGCGCTTGGCGTGGCACCAATTCAGTGCCGGTAGGCGGCGACGCAGACGAGAGGACCGTGCCGCGCTGTTTGTTTTCCGTGTCAACAACCTTCGAGCATTTTCTCTCAAGAGAAGAAACTGCTGGCAGATGCGAGCAAAATAAAAGAGTTAAAGGACACGTTTTGTCCCAACAATCGCGTGCGAGCGCAAGCGCTGTAACTCAGCGCGCTGTCACAGCCACGTGACCCCGAAGATTCTGGATTGTTGTAAGCTGTAGGCCCCGTAATGGCGTTCCGTGTTTAGCGAGTGTATACGCGGCTTCCTATATTCCAAATTCACAGCGTAAAAGTGTTGTAGTTGAGGGAAGCGGGTAGCTTATTTAGGTTTTTTTTTTCTTTTGCTAGAGAAGCAGGGTGCGTGTTATTCTTAACATTTTGCTTGTGTAACGTTTAATGTACCGTGGTAGCTCATTATCTATATATCACCTTGTGCTAGGGAGCACAAGGTCGCGGGCTTGAGTGCCATCCGTGTAGACAGCATTCTGATGAGTGCGAAATTCAAAGAGATTCGTGCACGGTGCTTTGCTGGCACACGTGGTCGAAAATATTCAGGTGTGTTCTGCTGATGAGTCCTTCACAAGCGACAGCCCATTTCCGGGACGTTAAGTCGCATACAGTGCGTTTACCTGTATCCCAGAAAAAAAAAAACGGCTCGAGTCCGCTTGTCGGGCCGAGATTCGTTTGTCGCGTTCATGCAAACACTGGGTTGTCGGGCTGAGGGAATACGGAGTCGAGCTGACCCAGGCTGACCCTATGAGCTTGCATGCGTACGCGGACACCTCTGCCTGGCGATTCGCTGGTAGGAACAATCAACTCGATGCGTTGTCTAACCACTGGCTTCGACGCAGGTTGTAACAGGGATGTTGAACCACCAGCTGCATATTTCCCGTAAGCCCTCTAAAGTAAAGCTCTCTCAGCCTGACATCTTGCTCAATCCTCTCTTGTCCGATTCAAATTAACATAGTCATAGTTCGATAATAAGCGCTAAGTAACGCAACATTAGCACTGTATGAAAGTCACGTGCAATAATACGTATTTCGCTGTGACAGTGAAATAACCGCGTCTAGACAATCTGAGTTTACGACTGGGTCGTGTGAGAAGCCGAGCAAATTAATTTTCATATTATGCCTTTTAACAGCGTTGTCATATATACAATTATCTATTCGATAACATTTTTTTCAAGTTAAACGCAACTTCATCTTTCATGTGTGGATTTATTCCTACATTGCTTTTTGCATATTGAATTCATGGTGACATGCTTTCGTAACTTTAATATGTATTTTGCAGTTCTTGAGCTCCCTTACCGTTGGGCTAGCCCTCCCTACCCAATTCCTCAAAAGTAGGCTTTGGATTTAAAGTATAGGTCACCGTTCAGAGGAAGCCCACTATTAGTTTATGCTTTGAAAATCGGGCTTAGTCAAAAGATTATTAAACCTTTAACCGAGAAATAGTTTGCAGCATTCGCATTTGCCATAATACTATAAGAAAGCTTTGCTTTACTCTAAGACAACGCCGGCCTTGCGCGGGACGCGCTCTGGAAACTGTAGAAAAAGCAGTAAAAAATAAATAGCACAGCATCACTGCCGCATAGGAAATGTGCGCAGATGCGCGTATCTCACTCAGAGTGTGCAAAAAAATGTTGATTACTGAGTTTCTATATAACGGATGCTTATGTTACCACGGTGCGCAAACGAGCTGAATATTTAATTTTGTATCAAAGTGAATTTGACCACTTGTTCCATTTTTGTGTATGCTCAAGTTATACAAAATCTGATAGTGCAACTATTTGCAGTAAGGTTTAGTCGTAATAGGTGGGGCACATACGGGGCTGTCAGCCATTTGTGAGAACTGCTGAATTTGAATTGCAGAGAAACCTCCTTTTGACAGAAATTGGTGACAGTCTTAATGAAGCCGTGTGGACAAACATTAGCTCAACTCTATTTTTGTCAACTTCGCGCTAATATGTTGATTATAGCCCAAAAGACGGATCAAATATTTTTTTTTTCGCGACAGAAACCCCGTGCTAGTCCCAGTGTGGCACGATGGATTTCAAGACACTTTCTCCTATTTGGGCGGTTTGGTTTTAATGAAGCTTCTAGAAATATTCGAAATTACTTCTAGGGCTCATTCAGAAAAAAAGTTAATTTGTCTTTCACGAGAAAATAGTTAACTACTCTCGCGCAGACACCGTCAAAACTTATTACGTCATGGTGAGCTGGTCAGGGAACTTCAAAACGACGTCGCCATCTCACTTGCGTTGTTGCTTATTTTGGGTCTTATTAAGCTTCATCTGGTAGCATGACAGGCTTTCCTTTTTTTTTTCTTTTTTCTAATATATGAGGCGGATTCTGCTGAACGGATTTTTCCCTCTTCACTATTGCGTTGACCTACCTATATTTTCTTCAATCCAGCACAAACGCATTCAACACCCAGTCGACGTGCCTGAGTGCTTCGCCTGTGGCCCATTCCCGTCATCCTATTTGTCGCCCACCTCTAAACAGGCACTCTCGCCCAAAGTTACCGCCCTCCCAGGATGGGCCGCTGCGCGCGTTCACACTTATTCTTTCGTGGGGTGGACTAATGCTCGTATTCTACAAAAACCCAGTGCGTTTTTTCGTGAAGTGAAGCTGTTTCGTATAAAGCCGCCAGCTGAAAGACGCCGCCGTCACGCGTCACGCAAAACACCTTTACTTTTGCTGCTACCAACCGAGACGTCCTGCCCGGAGGAGTTCTTTACTTTCTGCCCTGGGCCAGTGCGTTTATTGACATGGTGTTGAAATACTTCTGTATGCCAGAAAGATTTGGAGGATACGCTTAAGCTTCGACTTTAAAAGTGGGACGCAATAACATTCAAAGATCCCTGATGCGGTTGGTAATACCGATGAATGAATAATCGATTAAATGTATCCCGCAACACGTTTAATGGTCGCCGACGTCCGCCTTTTGTGCAATGGACTTAATCGATTAGACCTATTCGATTACTCGCTTTCGAGGGTAATCGGTGCGAAAATTTTGCAGTCGCACTATATTGGCGGCGAACGAGCCGTGACTGTGCGCTGTGGTAGAGCAACTGTCAGCTGGTCTTTCCCGAGCCCCGCGTGCTGCCGAGCTGACCAGTTCCGCTCTGATGCTGAGCTGAGAACTTCCTCCCCCATGTATGCTCACAGCAAAAAAATTGTCGTAGCAAGCGGCTACATAATAATTCAGAGCAAATAGCCAGAGGTTAAATCGAAGCACACGGCGTGTTGAAATTTCGACCACATGTAGGAATAAATGATAAAATGATCGTGAAATGAGATCGAATCATAGCAAGTCGCCCGAAATCCAACCTTGCTGATGTCGGAGCACACATATTTTGTATGCACAGAAGTACACACAAGATCTGCATTTAAGTATCATCCAGCTTCCCCAGGTCCATACACCACAGAGAAAGATAAAAATAAAGAAGGAAAGGCAAGAAGGCTAACCAAAGTTTCGCCGATTGACTACCATATAAGAGAGAAAGAAAAGGGGGTAAAGAATAATAAAAAAATTACCGACGATTACGTTACTTCCTAATGCGAAATTTGAGCGCAGCAAATAAGCTATTTCACCTTTTCGATAGATTGAGGCAAAGAAATCGAGCAACACATGTATGCGCTATCACAGAATTTTTTTATTTTTCACACGTATTCCTTTAACAAAGACTCCACTAACAGTTCTTGACAGTCATGAAGGAAGCTTTGTGGTCGGAGAAATAGACTGATATATGTTCGACTTGGTACACCAATGCTTGATTCTCAAAGACGAGATCTATACAAGTGCCTCGCGAGGTTGTCACAGCCGTGGGACGCGTTACGAGCGAGAGGAACGGGATGTTCTCCCGCATAAGTGTTAGGAAATCGCTGTTTGTCTTTATGTCAACATTAAAGTCCCCCACTACTAACATCGGTGTGGATCGATGGACGGTTAATGCGAGTTGCAGGAAGTGCACGACGTCTTTCGTGAGTGCGGTAGCGGACTCACGAAAGCGGTATCAGTCGGTCGCTGCTAGCGCTGGGGGGATGAAAGGGGGGCGGAGCTGGTTACGAGGCCGACGACAACGCCGACGCGAAACCCAGGAACGGACGCCAAAGAGCCATTTGTGTAGCCAGCCCTCCTCCACAGTCTCTCCTCCTCCCTTCCATCATCCTCCCTCGCCCGGAGAGCCGACAGCGCGCATGCGCGGCGGCGGAGCAGATTCGTCGGCGAGCTGGTTACGAGGCCGACGACAACGCCGACGCGAAACCCAGGAACGGACGCCAAAGAGCTGCGCTCTAAAAGGCTGGAAGGATAAACCAAGGATGGCATGACCCTAAAATCAGGTTTTCTAAAAACGCCGTTGACTCCACCTGCGTGGTGGACGAGCGCGAGAAACATATGCGCCTTTGTTTACTGAGAACCAAAGCGCTAAGCGACACAGCAAGAACGCAATACTCATTTTCCACGTGATACTAAGTTATACGAGGGAAAGGTCGGCTGCACAGCCGCTTCGCTAGAAGGCGCGGCACTTCTCTCAGTCGATTCACTTCGGCTTCCTGAATGAGTCGGCATGAAACACCAATCTTTGCGGCTCTCCGTGGCGGCTGGCTTGCTTCACTTGTAGTGGTCGTACGGCCTCTTTTAACATGCCTTCTTTAGGAATTTCTCGTAAGAGTCCTGGAAGCCCTTCTTTTCGTTACGGTCTTAAGGTAACTAAACCTCGCTTGATGAACGCGCAGGTATCAGAAGGTTATTTACACAATGACGAAGCCTGCGAGTCACTTGTCTAGAATGGGTCGTCCCCGCCCTGTAACAAAGACCAGCCCTGCTGATGGAATGGCACTTGTTCATTTTTCAATACGCACGCTGGCTAGGATCTTCAGTTTAATGCCGCATGTACTTGCGAATATGAAAACGACGCCAGCATCATGCCTTAACAGAACACAGAGCACGGATATACAAAACACGGAGAGGTAGGTAAATTTGATTCGAGTGCGGGCACTCCTAATTTTACCCGCCGTGGTTGCTCAGTGGCTATGGTGTTGGGCTGCTGAGCACGAGGTCGCGGGATCGAATCCCGGCCGCGGCGGCTGCATTCCGATGGGGGCGAAATGCGGAAACACCCGTGTACTTATATTTAGGTGCTCGCTAAAGACACCCAGGTGGTCGAAATTTCCGGGGTCCTTCACTACGGCGTGTCTCATTATCAGAAGGTGATTTGGCATGTAAAACCCCATAATTTGAATAAATATTCACGCCTAATTTGGTTGCCCGTAGGCTGGTATAGCCCTAATGGTACTCGGCACTTTTGTTCCTTTATTGATGCTGGTATCTTCTTTATTGATTGATTCATTGATTCAATAATTGACTGATTAAGTCATCAATGCATTCATTCATTGAGTGGCGAATGCCGGCCCCACGTGAACCCTCAAGATATACGTTAGTCTCGACGATGATTCAAGGGAGCGATAATTAGAAATCAGTGGGACATGCCTTCGTCCTTCAATGTACGTAAGTTAGGGTTATGCTGATGAACAGACTGAGAAAACGCGACGAGGTCATGCTTGTTGAAGCTGCAGGCTTACGTCTGGCATGGCTTGCAAAAGAGTCCATAAGAACTGGAAGAAAAATTCGGCAGAGACACTTAAGACTGCTTATGTGTGGGAATGCCAAAGCATTATACCCTTTGTACACATCGGATCGTCATCAGCGCATTCATTGCACGCATGAACACGCTCATATACTCAGGCACTATACCTGCGGACAACTTTCTGTGGCAATGAAGGGAAAGCTACGGAGGCAAAGCGCGCACAAGTGAGAGCGCTTCTGAAAAGAGTACCGTGTTTTCATCCACGTTAGTTTAAGCTAGGGAAGAGAAAACAAAAACACCTTATTAGCAACAGTTAATAAGATTAAAGACACCACTGAATGCAAAAGTTTGCTTATTTTGTGGCTTTTCCCTTCCGCGTCCGATCAAACACGAAACCGTAGCACGTGAAGCTGCGTCGATTCGGCGTCTGTTCCAAGCAACCAAAAGCACTGTCGAACGCTGGCAGACTACTTGGCGCCGTAACATATGTGCAGAAGCTCCGCCCCCGTAGGTCTCCCTTCATAGCGACAGAAAGTTGTCCCCGAGTATAGGCCCACCTTTACTCAGCTGGAGCCGTGGACCGTGGTGTCGGGGAAGCGTGCTGGCCACCTACCACGGAGGCCCGGATTAGATTGCCAACCATGCCGAAATGTACCAAAATTTCTTTTCAAGGGCATTAATTTACATGAACATGAACCTCCCTGAGAAATTCGACGTCCATGCGAGCATTTATTGACCTGCTTTTCTCTTTGCGCCGTCAGCCAATTTTAGTGCCATCTTTCGGTCAGGCCGACGGCGACGGGTTTTCGCGTAAGCGGGCATATAATGCTTTCGCATTAAAATACTCCAGGTCAGAATCCCATAATGTACTGCGCTAAATATACACCGCAAGGTGCGGCGAAAATGGAGAGACAAGAGTGGAAAGAGCGCAGTCGTTGCATCTCGGACATTACCTTTGTTACTAAAGCACTCTGTAAACACCGCGCGATCGGCTGTGCTGCACGCGGGCGGATTGCGTGTCGACACCCGCGCGGAGAGGAGAGTGGGCTCTTCAGTTGTGGCTCTCCGAGACGAATCCCTCCGCGGCGTGGCTTCGGTTTCGTGAATTTCGCCTTGTCCACCACGGGCGGCTGAGCGTGACGTGTGCACATAGCGGATGCGGTGCCGTCACGGGGCCGCAGTGATGGCGTGGCGGCCGCTGCTGCTGCTGCTGCTGCTGCTGCCTCTCTGCCCGGTGCAAGGACGGCTCGTGCTCTCGGACTTTGTGTCCAGCGTCACGCTGAGCCCCACGTTCAAGGCCAAGATCGCGACCGCGGGGCCCGTGACGGCCACGTACGGCGTGTCCTTCCCGCTCGAGCTCGAGATCGCCGGAGAAGGAGGCGAGGACGGCCGCGAGGCGCTGCTGCGAGCCGCGCAAATGGCGCTGGAGCACACGGGCGTGGACGGTGCCGCGTGCGTCCGCCGTGCCCAGTGCGAGGCAGCCGGGGGGCGGCTGGCGCGGCACGGGCTCGTCGGCGAGATGCTCGACCTGTTCCTCAGGTGAGTGCGAGAGCCCATAAGAGTGAGAGCTTGGGGCTAGTCGGTTTCTCGTTCAGCCTGAGCGTTGTTCTAAAAGCTAGAAAACGTTAGGCACGGTCGTGCGGGCACCCAGGGGCCTACGTGGCCCGAACACCTCTGTTTAAATAAAGGTTTTAACAACAACATTAGGCACCGGTTGATATGTTAGCTCGTGTTTGGCCGCCCTCTATTAATTCGCATGTGTATTTTTACTCAATCGAATGATGTTTAGCGCCAGCAAGGTGCACAGCTACTAGTTTGAATGTCATCTGTAACGCAAAGAAATGTGACCGATGAATTTCAAAATTTATAAAAGATATCTAAGATACTGTTTACACTTTTGTTCAGTTAGTTTTACTTGCTGAAGGGTTGGTAAGGTCTACGCCTTCTATCACAGGTAATGAGCTTGTTGCACATATCATCGTTTTCTTTTTTTTAACGTTGCCTCGAATGCTCACTCCACACGGTATTTTAAATTCACAGTTGACAGACAGATACGAGATGCTACCGAGAATCGGATTCGCTGGATCTGTTCTAGCATCAGCTTGTATGTGAAATAAATCTAACTGCTAGCTTTAAAATTGAAGGTAAAAGTACACATTGGTCGTCCTAAATTAAAGGGTTTTACGTATAAAACCACGATCTGATTATGAAGCACTCTGGAAATGTTGACCACTTTCACACATTATTTAGCGTAACCATTACGGTCCCTTGGGTCTTCCTAATGTCAGGCTTGCGAACTGCATATCCCCTGTTTTCTACAGTGTTTCTTGACTCCTATTAATGTGTGATAAACCTGCCTACTGATTTCGCTGATATCGTTTTCTCGCGCACAACTGCTTAAATCGTTCGAGTTAAATAATACTCCCTATACACTGACTGAGTCTCATTTCACTAGGACTTAGCAATCCCTATAATGCTGCAACAAAGTGTTGATAATTTTGTCTTGTCTGTTGCAGAGGGCCCCGGTGCGGCCGACAGGAGCGAAGTGGCCTCAACTGCTCGCAAGAGTTCCGATCTTGCCCGTACAGCCTCTTCACAGCACCTGGCACCGAATAGAAGACTACAGCCACGAACTACTAGAATTAGAATTACACAACGCATGCATGCAGAAGTCAACTGTTCATCGAAATTCAGCAATTTTTCGTTTTTCCAAACAAATCCTAAGATGTTTTTCTGCATCCAAATATTGTAGCTATTTTAGTTATAACACAGAGTGCCTCTCTAAGTTTCTCCACGCGTTTTTTACTAAAACGCAACCAAAAATAGCAGCGTTTGTAAATCACGCAGAAAAAAGCAAAGCTACATTATAAACCTCATGCAAGCGATATTGCGCGCGACAGCGACGAACGATGGGATGGAAATAGCTGTCACATTCGCTCATCGCTTACAAGTCGCACCACATGCGAGCGACTATTTCGAGTGACGTCTCCCCGCATTTGCCGATTTTTGAGGGCAGCGAATACGCGTTGAAACTTGCGTGACGCGTGCTTTATTAATGTATCTTGATGTATTTTACTGTAAAAAGCGTCATAAAATATTTCTGGTGGTCTTGCAGTAGGTTCTTATCCTTGCAAATGTAAATATCCAATCGTCTGCTCGCTCCGTGCGACAATCGGTAGCACTTGAGTGACGTACATCCAGTTCCGGCTTCGCGCTACTGCCTAGTCCCTCATAGCACTTTCGGGCGATGAGCGAAGAATTCTATATTTCCAGAACCAAGTGATCTGTTCAAGCGATGGCCCGTTTCGTCGTTTCAAGCCGTCACTCGTCGATGTCGCGCGCAAAATCGCTCTCATGGGGTTTAGCCATGAACGTAACCTTGTTGTCCCGGACGAATTGTTTGCTTTTCAATGCTGTCGCTCCGTGCCTAGAGGCCAGGCCAGGAGGAACGTGTGGCAATGCCGCTGGCAAGTCTGGTGCAGTTGAAGACTAAATGAGACCTCTCTTTATGCACAAGCCGCGCGATGTGATGAAACGAGAGGGTTAAGAGTTGCTTGGGACCTAGTTAAAGCAATAGATGTGTAATCGCTGCAAAACAATGGTTGGCTCTTCCTCCCAATGTACGTGAATCGTTTCTTGCCGTTTAGCTTCGTTTCGGGTTGTGGAAAATGTGTTTTTGAGACGGTATTGCGTGTGAAGACAACTAAGGGATTGCGCCACTAAGACGGCAAGACAGCAATTATCACGGTGGTGGTTAAGCATTACAACGGTGAAATAACTACGGCAGTATGACGTCGACAGAACGACATTGACGGCATCGACGGCGGAAGAATGGTTACTGAGATAATGTGACGAATACAACGGAATACCGATGATCAGTGCATGATGACAGTAGCATGACGGCAGTGTGACGTAGAAGACGACAACAACGGTGATGACGCCTGTACGGTGATGAAGGCGCCATGCTGATGACGACAGCGGAATGGCGAAGACGAGAAGACTACTGTGATGATGTCACCAGGACGATTGACGTGTTGTTGCAGTAAACTGTTCTATTTATACTATGTATAGGTTGCGCGTAGTCAATAAAAATGCTTCGTACAACAATAATTCCCGAAGTGCGTGGCATCTGCATAACTTTTGCTTTGTGACATTTGATGCAAATAGCTGAAATGAACAAAATAATAAAATACAAATAATGCAAGAAAACACAAAAAACAACCAGTACTGCAACTAAAAGAAAGATAAAACAAAAACACTGTACATTGCAGCATGACAAAGAACTAAGGTGGTACAGCTGTCACAAATAAAGGAGCATATATGTGAAATAGCACGGTCTTTTTTTCTGCGTTAAAACAATATTTAGATATTGCTTGTGGCGTATAGTAAAAATTTACGAATTGAGATAAATTTATGTAAGCGATGCAGTGAATAATTGGACGAAAAGGCAGAATGCATATACGTTTGACTTATTATCAAATCAAAATTTCATTCATCAACATTCATTCTAATTTTGGGCTCATAGTGCAATTACGAATTGAAATTTGTCAGTCTCAAAGTAAGAATTCTGGAAGAAATTTTACATCAGCACCTGTTTTTATAAAAGCGCCGTAATACTTGCGGTAAAGATACTCTGTTGTTCAGCTTACTTACCTTAAATACACCTTTTTTTATGAATTCAAGCGAAAAACTAATTGGAACATCATTTTTTTTATGTTCCCCACTGGCTACAATCTGTACATTGCAATTTGCGCAATAAAAGAATTGTTGAATAGTAAATTATCCAAACACTTATGATATGCCAACTATTTGTTTTGATTTGTTGTGCTTATAACATTTCTTTTGTAGAGAAGTCCAGCTCGGGCAGCAGAATTCTGCTACATGCTAGAGGCAATTAAAAAATTATCTTTACTTAAGCGCCCTATAGTTGTTTTTCGTGGAATACTTAAGCCTCCGCGTCAGACTGTATCATCGGGTAACTTGTTCGAGGTTACCACTTTCATTGCACAAAATGACACGTTCAATAGCAATGGAAGACCATTTCTGCGCATTATTTAGTACCCATTGATCAGTCGAGAAGATGTCCTAATTAGTGTTGTTGTGAAGCATCAGGTAATAGTGGGAGGGCAGAAGGCAGGGTATGTGTCATCGTGCGAAGCAATGTATAAGAACGTAGAACTTTCATTTTTTTTATCTACGCGACGCAAATGTAGCTTTAAATTGTCATCACGTAATGAACGCATGCCTGCGTCACTTCGAAATCAGTGATTAGGTTCTCTTGGTAGGAAATGCAAATAAACATGTCAAGCTGATTTTAACTGAAAGAGTAACGTTGCTGAGGAAAGGTATAATTTTTTTTTGAAGGATTGAAACACAAAAGATGACCCATACATGGAGATGATAGATTTACCTCTCCATTTGCGGGAACAATTCGCGAAAAGAATCATATTCGGCAATGTTATTTTATCCTAAATAATTGTGGTATATTAGAGTGGCTGCCGCACCTTCATAGTCGCAATCGTGCAGCAGATACACGACCTTGCTGAAGTTTTGTTTTACATTGACATAACGAGGCAAGGCCAGTGACATCATCACAGGCATTCCAAATGATGGCGCTGGTTTGCGTGAGAAACTAAACCGAAAGCACCGATGAAACGCAAGGCTGTGAGGAAGAGAACCGATTCATGCACCACGACTTACTTTCAACGAGTAGTCGCTTCTGATTTCCCTCCACGCGCATAGGATACTGCGTCATGCCCTACGGAATCAAAGGGAATTTATCATCGCCCTAGAGCTGTGGCAAAAACAATTGCGCTGGGCCACATGATGCATTCTAGGCTATTCGGAATGCTGTACACGTTGCGATGACAGTATATCTTTCCGAGACGCGATAGGCGAAAGATTAGAGGAAAGCGAGCTTGCTTTCTTGAGCAAGCGCGTACGTGTGAGCAATGGTATATCCTATTCTGAGCAGCTTGTATATTCTCCCGCGTGAATGGATTGCAAGGCGCCTTAACAAAAGAAATATTTCCAAATCTTGGTGGCCAGCTTTTTTCTTCTTCTTTTCTCAGAAAACCTGCCATAAGGAGGCAGGGTTCTTACCGTCGCAGAAGAATAGACTACTTTTTGTCATTTCTGCTTTTATTCCCACCTCGCTTCTAAAGAGAGTCACCATATTATTAAAAGCTATACCATCTGTCAGAATCTTGATACGAATTATCACGAAAAACAAAAGCGTTTTTTTAACGCTGCTGTTTTCATAATGACCGCTCGGCAACTAAATCATATTAGTACTCTTTAAAAGCGAAAGAAGATATTTGCAAACGAGCGTATCCAATGGCGGTTTTTGGTACATCGTGTCGCAATGCTAGATCCGCTCGTCATCAACTTTGCAAAACATTGTTGATGGACTGCAAAATAACGCTTTGCTTCTCCTTGTGTTCGCTTCTGTTCGGGCAGGCTGTTAACCAAAGAGAAGGCAATACTTAAAGGAATGGTTGTGCTGAAGCGTTATAGACGTACTGCGGTAGTAATAATGAGAGAGCCAGGAAAATGACAGGTACTTTATCTCGCATTCAATCTCAGAAAAAAAAATTTGTTGAAGTGCACATTTAACAGTACCTCGGATTGCATAGTATTAACTTCGACGACATAAAGTTCGGAAGTCTTTTGGTATGTTATGCCCTTTACGTTCGTGCTGCTGCTTTCAGAACTTTTGTTTAATGTATTTGCGTTATTTTCAGAGAAATGTCATAATGCCGTTATGTGTGCATTAACCATTATTTTACTTGTTCTTCTCCACAAAATGTGTGCACAGAAGGAAAACATAGTATGTGTAACTGTACATTTTTAGAAAGAAAAAATCTAGCAAAATGTTATTAACCGATGCTTGTACTAAATTGACTACGCCATAATATATCTTTACTATTTCTTTATTACCTTCCAGAATTCCGACCTACTGTAAATGCTGCCTTTACTAAGCAGTTTGTAGGTTTCACATAGCAGTTAGTGAAAGTAATTGCCATTGTCACCCGTCGTTGATTATGCTCTGTAATGGCAGTCTCAACGCGATATTTGGATAAACTATAGTTTCTATCAATTTCTCAGATAAATAGTTATGGGGCGTGAGGTGGCGCACTTGAGGGCATACTGTACGTTACGGACATATAGGTTCGTAACATTGTTGGTTTATCCAGATACATAGATGCACAGAGGCACAACTAGCGCTCCTAAAAGCTATGGGTATACGTAATCACAAGGTAGTTCTTAGAAACCTGTCGAGTATAGTATGCCGATCATTGGATTGTGAGATGCGTCGTTCCCCGTTGTCGTGTTGGCATTTGTGCAGAGTGCAATTTATTACAGGAAACCTAATGACCCTGTCATGAATATTACGTGCAATTATGTGATGGTATTATACCTGCCACAAGACTGCGTGGCAGTGTGGTGCTCATTTAAATTCTTTTTCCTCATACGTAATTATAATACACTTTTATAACAGAAACAAATTCATTGTTGCTGGGCAATGGAAGCTCCTCTTTCAAACAAAAAGCGCGCTTCACTATAAAGTGAGTAGCAAATGCAACCGTATCGATGCGATTGCTATCTACGCTTTGTAAACTGACTAGCCTCTAGCCGTTGCACCACCAGCTTCTCTGCGTAGTAAATGCAAGTACCAGCGCTGTTAAAAACTACCCTTACTAGAATGCTAGGTATATGTATTACAAGCAGTTACTAGCTTTTGGTTAGAAACTGAAGGAGTCTTTTTTATAATAGTGTAGTGCATATTTATAGCACGAGGTGCTCAGTGGCGCATTAGTCCGCGAGATTTTTTTCTCTTTCAACCACGTCAAAAAATTGTTTAAAAAAAGGTTAGTGCTTCATAAGATTTGCGTAAACGGATAAGTTATGAATGTAGCGAAACACTTGTATTGGTTTCATGCTGGTAAACGGCATTCTATTTCTTATAGGGCTTACCCCATTCGAGATTCCTTTTGGTAGATTCGTTGTTATTGCATACTTTGCATTGGAAAGTGCTCTGCCTGTATGAAGAATTATCTCGAATAATTCAACTACATAATCTGTCGCTTCGCCACTGCACTGAGACTACGGCGCCTTAGAAGCAAATAATTGTTCTAAAGCAGCACAAAAACCCAGTAGACTTCTGGTGTCTAGACACGATATTGATCGAAAATGCGCGGCAAGTCGTTTCAACGTGTTGTACAGGGTCGGTATTGATTAGCTGTCTACAAGATTGATCGAAGAATTAACCCATGGGCGGGACTCAAGCGTGTAGACACTGTCATGGAAATGTAAGATATTGCTCCTCGCATACGGCGCTGTGTTTTGGAGATTCTACGCGTGTTTTCCGCAGAAATGAAAACAAGAAAAGAGAAAGAGAGGGACATAAATGATTCCAAGTAGTCATACAAGTAGAAGTGTTTATTTATGTAATTAAAAAGACATTTCTATAGTTAAAAAATACGAACAAACGTACATTCAGTCCCGCCTACGTTCACATTCAACGTGAACTTACCCAATTGCCAAAATATGAAGCGTGCCTGAAACCATGTGTATATGTCATGCCACGCAAGTCAGCCCATGGGGTCGCCGACTGCTTGCAGCGAGCGAGGGATCAACGCCACTTGCAAAATAAAAATCTGTGTTTGCTTAATGTTTTAGTTGCTGAGGCATCACTTAGGGGGCTTTTGGTTGCACGGGGGGGGGGGGGGGGGTGTTGGAGAATAAACCCTCATGCATAATAAGGCCTCAGCTGTAACTTTTTTCCGAGCCCCAACGAGATTTTCGATGTTTGCTAATATGCTTAAGAACCGATGTTACGATTATCTATGCTACATCATTTGGATAAGCTTAAGCGTGCAAACGTGGTATAGTACTTCGCAGCTTACGAGAAGCCAATCCTCATTTGTACAAGCCATGCAAAGCTGCCACTCACAAATTAGTCGCATTTACTAATCCAAATAAGTCGCATGTTTTATAGGTACCTATAATATATCAATATATATTATGACTTTTCAACCTTACAGGGTGAAATCAATAATAACTTGTGCAAGCTTTGTAAGATTTCTACTTAGAAGTTAGCTTAATCTTTTACTCGCAGTTAGTCGCATATTTCAAAGCGACGTATAATGTATTGGTTACTGCACGCTTTTACTGGGCCAACACAAAGAGAGAGAGAGAGAGAAGACACGAAAGGCAGGGACTTTAACCAGACGCACGTCCTCTTTGCTATCATGCACTGGGGAAATATGGTATGGGGATGAAGAGAGAGAGCACAGTTTTGCGCACAGTGGGAGGTGTGAAGTGATTTTAGAGAGAATGGAAGAGATAAGTGCAGTGCCGTAACTGTCTCTCACAGGAGGACACCTCACCAGCACTGCACAGGGAAAGGGGTGTGGGGAGAAAAAGATGATAGAGGAAAGGAGGATGCGGCAGAAAAAAAAAACATAAGCGAATGCGGGGCTAAGAGCCGCGCTCTTAGTTGTGGCGCACTGCAAAAGTAAAGTAGTGCCGCAAGCGCACTCTTCACGATAGACGAGTAGGAAACAGGAAAAAGCAGCGCGTTGGTCATGTCGCAAGGCAGTCCCAAACGCCGATACGAAGAACACAAGTCCGTGCGCTCCGCACTGAAAGCGGGACAGTGAAGTAGGAGATGCCCGAGCGTCTCGACATCGGCACAGTTGCTGCACATGGGGCTGCCCTTTCCCTGCAGGCTATGTAGTCTGGCGGCCGTCATGTAGCAGCCGATGCGCAGGCGAAGGAGGAACGAACGGTCCTCACGGGAGAGTCCGGCACAGGGGTTGAGTTGAGGGGGCGTGCCTGCCGCACCGAGTCTACACACGGTTCCCAACACCTGTCGACTGGAGGTATTCCAAGAGCGCTTTCGTGGCCTACTGTGCCATCGACGCGAACGGCCTGGGTGCAAGGATCATTATGAAGAATGGTCTAGAGTCCAGCTGGTTCAGTGCTGGCCGGAGAACTTCGCACTAGACGTCTTATTGGGGACAGATACATAGGATGTGGTCCATCGTTTCTGTTGTTCCGCAAGAGCCGCACAACACACAAATATTACAGAATTTGGATATAGGTAATGCATTGCTTCGTAAGAGTCATAAACTTCATTTTTTGTATTTTGCATTTAAAATAAATTTCACTCTAAGATACTTGTACACTCGTCACTCAAGAGCTTGCATTGTTTCCGTGTGCTTTGCTTACGGCTAAAATTTAAGAAATCCGACAGGAGATGCTGGCATAACGTGATTTCTGAATTTGAAGTTGCCACTGGGCCTATACAAGGCACTGCTTCGTCAAAAGCGCTCCCAATGCATGTGATGTAGCGACCCAAATCATATACTACCCACGCCTGATGCTAGATGACAATTAAATGAGAGCAATACCTTATTCTATTGCTCCGCTAGGTGCGGCTGTGCTAAAACATATTAGGAACAAGACTCTCAGCTAGGACAAACACGCTAACTCATTGCTGCTCTACCGGCATCTCAGAGGGCCCCCTGCGTTTATTTGATGACACTTTTTTTTTCAGCACCTGTGCCTTGAGGCTAATTCCATGAATAAGAAATGAGATGGTGGTACAGGTGATGATGTGGCTACAGGCGGGGTGTTAGCCTTGAAGACCTGGCCGGCAAGTGTGCCGCCTCAGCGCCTTTTTCCACGTCAGATATGAGTCAATCAGTCCAGTCTTCTGTAGAAAAGGGCGAATACATCGAGAAAAACGTGCAAATCGTGTTGCGTTTTTTGTTACCTTTCAAAGCAAAGTCAAAGCCGCGAGATGCCGCCGCGGCTATGCCGCCCCGCTGGAGAGTACCAGGTTGCGGGTTTGGCTCCCGACCATGGCGGCCGGATTTTTGACGAAGGCATAATGCCAAATATGCTCGTGAACTTAGATTTAAAGAACTCCGGATGAGTACGAAACTAATTCGAAGTTAACCGCTGCGACGCCCCAGTGTTGATACGGGATATTAAAACCCCATGAATCAATCGATCGGAGAAACGAAACCCCGCCGGAAAACAAATATTATTTTTCCCCACTCGTACTGGATTCTCGCGTTCTATAGAAGACCAGATGCCGCACGGTGCCGTAATTAATGCTGGCGTCGAGTTCGAACCGCGCCGTCCTCTCAGAACCCGGGTTTTTCGCAATAATTGCCGTCCGAGCGGCACCGTCGTTAATTAAGCGCTGACCTTGAAAGGAAGGAACCGAGCCTCGGGACTTCGCCACGTCGAATAATTACCATCGCTGCGCACAATAGCCCTCGGAGGATTAAATTTTGATCGGTGGTAGCAGGCGAACGTGTCTTTGCGGGCGGCTTCCGACAGCTGTCACCCCGCCCTTATACCTCTGAACTTTCCAACGGGCTGCGCCGAGTACTAAATTACACGGCGGTAATTGCTCGGATGAAGCCCTGCGCGGCTTTTTTTCTTATCGATTAACGGGGGATCGTAGTGACGCGCCCGTTCCCCGACCACAGATCAACGGTTCAAAAAAAAAAGAAAAAAAAAGGCTGCTCTAGCAGTGGTTGAAGGGGCACTGCAGTGATCCGTATCAAATGTTGAAGTTAAAAGTTTGGATATTCGTTTTGCTCTATATCCCATCGGCTACGGTGCCGCGCAAATCAAGCTAAATTAGTGGTGTATAAAACACCACTCGCGTAATGGGAACAAGTGAAGCTCGATATGCTAAGTTGCCAGCTGGCCTAATTCACAATGAAATGGTTTTTTAAAGCATAAGATGAACCGTGTAAAAAATTAGAAATTTTTTTTGTAATTAAGGTTGTATTCTCCTCTCGAAATTGCAGCGTGTGCATGAAGCCGCGCACTGCAGAATTTGCCAAGAAGAACCTCTTCCGGAACTCTGTTTGGTGCTCAAACTAAAGCTACGTTTACTGCTAATATATTTATTCACTACTTGGCAAAAACACCACCAATGAAATGCACCAGTGCATTATTTGATATTTGCGGTATACTTTTTAGTGCAGCTGCAATAAATTAGGAACGCAAGCTAGTTTTCCAGCGAAGCTATTGCTGACCTCCTCTTTATGCTTCCTCAATGCAACCCCAAATAATACCTGTCTACCGAAGTCTCCATGTGGGGGCGCATTTCACATTTATGCGAGAACATTCTAACGCAATGGCGTTAAGAGGAAGCGTTAGCTCGGGTGCTCCTAGCTAAATACATGCAAAAGGAGAATTCGTTTTTCTCGGCAACCACTGCACAACATTTTGGGAGGTTCGTGGCATTTAAACGAAAAACTTGAAATATAGTGACGGTTCGTTTCGAATTTTCGATTTAGGACGTCAATTCTTCATTAGAATATGACAGAAATTGAAAATATTTAGAATACGAAACTATGAAGTTTACAACTCTAAATCAGCAATAATAATTGGTATCACAATTCTCTGAATTGCATATAATAGTACATCTAAAGCGGACAAAAATGAAATGTTGCATAAGAATCTCAAAAAACATTATTAATGTGAAAATAGAGCTATTGCAGTACCCTCGTAGAAAACGCAACAATTCCCGTATAAAATTCCATATTGAATTTCTCCGCTTTCACGGATCTAATGGGTGCCGTTTACAGAACCGCGATACCTGTTTTTGATGCAGAGCTATATTAAACTGCGTACTTCTATTTTTTACAAACTTGCTAATTTTTCAAAACCTATTTAACAAATTTTGAGCCCTAAATCGAAATACTGCTTCCAACAGTCGGTAGAATTTAACTTTCTCTCTCAGGTGTAACAAATTTTATTAAAATAGGCCAAGGGGATATCTCCGGAAGGCGTTCCTGCGTTTCACATGTATTTGAATAGGTCGCATCGCTGTTGGTCCCGAGCTAAATCTTTCTCTTAAGGGCCCTGTGTCGCAGAAAATCTGGTGTCGGCGTTGGCAGAGTTGTCCGTCGGCGAAAATTTATGTTTAAGTAAATGTATAGTGTCATGCCTTGCTGTACGACACGCGGCATATGTGTCTTACATTGTCATACCACTCTATAACTAAAGTTGCTCACACCAAGTCTTACATTCACGACAAAGTTGTTCCTCGGAACTTTGAGAATGAAAGCCCACAAACTAATGTCATGAAACAAACCACCAACAGCGCATGCGATTTATTGTCATACCACTCTATAACTAAAGTTGCTCACACCGAGTCTTACATTCACGACAAAGTTATTCCTCAGAATTTTCAGAATGAAGGCCCACAAACAAATGTCATGAAACAAACCACCAACAGCGCATGCGATTTATGTGAAATCTTCTCGGACAGGAATATTAAAAGTGGGAAACAATAACGGACACCTCAAAATCACGTAATTTTTGGGGCTCGACTGTGAAGCCCTGTACTGGCCCACGCAAGAGGCCGAGTTTGTATCAGAAAGCTCGCCTTCGGGCACAGCGTGCGCCACCAGCATTTTCTCGTAAACATTTAGCTTACATATGCTCCAGTTGCCGGGAAGCGTGAGAAGCAGTCAGCGATGTTTGAATGCTGTCGGGCGCTTCACTCTTAAAGACAAAACTCAAGCATCCTCCAAGTGGGTCTTTTTTTTTTCGTTCTCTTCTTTTTTTCACGAAAGCTGTTATGCGAAGTCCGCAACTGCTTTCGCACGGCGGTTAAGGTAGGCGTGCGACGGCAGGAATGATATGGAATCCAAATGCAGCGCAAAGTGTATGCGCAAAGCGTATGCGCAAAGTGGCCCGAACTTGCTTTCTAGCTTAATGATCACTTGTTATAGGATAAAAGTTAGCCTGCGTATGTCTCATTCAAATAAGCAGCCTAAATGCGCAGATATTTTAAAGGAATAACTCGGAATTTCTTGTTTAATCTCGACGTGTTTAACCGGCTGCCCGATGGAGGTCAGCTTTGTACGCCTGCAGGCACGCAAACGAAGATGGCCCGTCAGCTCAGAAGTAATAACTGTGTGATATTGTGTATAAGTGTGCGTGAATTTGAGATATATCAGCCCGTATGTGATGTAACTGGGAAATAAGTTATATAAATATGCATGTACAGCAGAGGTGCACGTCAGATTGACTAATCAAGATAGCGAAAAGGGACCATTTCTACAGATGTTTAATTGAGGTTATCATGATAATCAGTCAAGGGCAAAGAAAACTGAGCTCTGATGAGTGCGTCGTTTACACTTAAATGAATAATTCAGTAAGTGGAGAGATAGCAAAATGTGATGGGAGTGGACTGGAAGTGAAGCTTCAGGTTTGCTAGTTTGAACTGGAGGTATGATAAGGGAGGAAAGAATAACGGATGAAAAAAACAAATGCATGAATATATATAGGGAACTTTATGGTGGAGATTTTAGCAAGAAAATCACTGATCCATCACACTCGTACACGTTGGTTGAGCCATCAGTGTAAAGATTAGTGTAGCCGTTGTATGCCTCGTAGAGAGGAACTTAGCTGGCGGTGAACCTTGCGCCTTCGTCCAAATTCCTGGTACCGGCAGTCGAACTTGTGGCTGAGCCAAGCACCTAGGGGAAACGACACTAAACGGGAACCAAACTAACCGCCCTGGGCTTGTTGCTACTACATAAAAAAGGTATTTGGTGCAGTGCAGTCGACACAGTACACAAAGCGCGGCAACAAACTCACATAGTGGCACGTGTGCATCTTCAATGTCGCTGTATTGTCCTATTTTGGGTTCTCTAGATCTAAGATGTTTAATTCATAGGGCAGGTACTCTCGCTGCAGCTGTATAATCTGACGGAAGGCACACACAATAAGGTGGTACCGTTTGGCAAAAATAGGCACGTGGCAGGTCCTGCTGCAGATAGGTGAGACGGTAAGAAGGAGCACAAACACAAGGTGTCTGACGTGTGACCTCAGCCATTTCCTACTCTAAATGTAATTTAATGTAAAAATTTATTTCACAATTTCTAGTTGGATTTTCATTTGTGCTCGGCCGAAATCATAGTGTCTGTGAGAGTTATAAAATTGCAAATTTTGGCTAGCTTCATGGAGGTGTTTCAGAAGTGTGTCGATTGAAAAAGAACAAAAGTAGTTTGGGTTACGTCGTTAATCTAAAAATTACTCAAAACACGTATCTTTCAAAAATACCTGGTTTTAAAACAGGGTCACCACAACTGTGGACTGAGAGAGAGAAAACATTTATATAGCGCGGTAATGATCAATCTCCTGGATACAGAGCCAACCTCGCCATTGGCATCATTGCCGGTTGTATGCAAGCGGCTTGGTACCGTTAATTTGCAGCAGATGTTGGGTGAGTAGCCCACCCACTAGAATTGAATAGATTAAGCTTGGTTTCGTTAGATAGTGATGCCGACTTTTATTCGCATTCTTTCCTAGAGCAAATACTTTTGTGGCGAAACGTATGATACGCTATTTGGTTGTTGCTGTTAGTGATGCTCTTACTTGTCACTGTCATGTCTGGCAAACTGCCGACTGTCTGTATAAATAAATAAATAAATAAATAAATAAATAAAAGTGAGAAACAGCCAGCCGTGGTGGCTCAGCGGCTATGGCGTCGCACTGATAAGCACGAGGTCATAGAATCAAGCTCGGACCCTAAATCCCGGCTACGGCAGCCACATTTCTGTAGGGGCGCCGTGCACGGTACACGAGTGATTTAGCCCTCATGCACCGTACATTGGGTGCACGTGGAAGAACCGCAGGGGTTCGAAATCATACCGGAACCCCCGCACCCCCCCCAACCCTCTATAAGGTGCGCCTCATAAGAAAGTCATGGTTTTGGTACTTAGAACCAGGTAACATAATCCTTGAAGCGAAAAAAAAATATGAAAACAAGATGCAAGGCGACTCGATGGTCTTACCGTGCATCAAATTGATGTGCCTAATGTTATGTTATCACCGAATCATAAGGATACCAATGGAAATATTTTAACTCGCAGGAAAAAGGACAGAACTGGGAACGCATTTTTCGTAGCGCTGTGACGCAAAACTTTCTCGCAGGAAATAAGGCACGTGAACAAAGGGCAAGCAAGGGAGAGTGCAGCTCTGATCAATATTAATCGAAGTGCGACGGCACCCGAAAGGCGTGACATATAGGGCAGCCTCCCTGAGTTAGCTTCGCTCGCTGACCGTCGCCAGGGTCCCAGCCCGAGTGCTCTTCACTGAGCCCCCACTTTTCCGTGGCGCGTGCTTACCGGCACGCCCAACGGTGTGATGTGTGCGCACCTCGTGACCTCGTGTATTTGCCCCGACCCCAGTATTTACGTCCCGCCATTCACTGGTCGTTTTCTTTCATGACCTCCCGTATCGTGCCTTTGTTTGTACCTTTTAGCTTTTTTTTGCGCTTTCGTTGTGCTGTTCACACTAGTGCAGTGCGGCGAACTGCCGTGGGCCTTATAGGGACTTGCCGCTGGGTCGCAGAGCTGCGAGCAGATAAGTTATGGAGTCCCCGGTTGTCCTGGCTCTTTGCAGACTAAGGTGCTTCCTTTACCAAGGGAAGCACTTGTACAAAACAGTGGGCAAAGTGCAGCTTCGTTTCTGGTGTGCGCTATCAAAATACCATGCGCTGAAAACTGAAAACAGCGTTAACTTCACTGCCTTATTTTTAATGTGATATCAGTCTTAGGGCACCTCACGCACGTTCTAATGCCTGCTGAACTATCTATCTATCTATCTATCTATCTATCTATCTATCTATCTATCTATCTATCTATCTATCTATCTATCTATCTATCTATCTATCTATCTATCTATCTATCTATCTATCTATCTATCTATCTATCTATCTATCTATCTATCTATCTATCTATCTATCTATCTATCTATCTATCTATCTATCTATCTATCTATCTATCTATCTATCTATCTATCTATCTATCTATCTATCTATCTATCTATCTATCTATCTATCTATCTATCTATCTATCTATCTATCTATCTATCTATCTATCTATCTATCTATCTATCTATCTATCTATCTATCTATCTATCTATCTATCTATCTATCTATCTATCTATCTATATAATCTATCTATCTGCGTTTGTACATGGGAGGGCGAATCAGACAGCTTTTGCCCCTATTTTGTTAGCCAAACTACATCTGTAAGTGCGAAGTCGACATGTCTATTCGCAGCGATGGACCTCTCGTGGACCGGCCCAGCCTTACTTGCCGCTAGCTCCGCGGCACGGCGCTGTTGTCAGTTGTTGAAAATAACAGTTGTGCTCCGCATGTCCACGGCGTACGAGAAACGAAGTGTGATTCGTTTTCGATGGAGCAAGGGAAAGACGCCACTCGAAATTCACAGTGAAGTGCAGCCCACATATGTTGAAATGTGTCTCGCTTTGAAAAGTTTAAGGTGGTGGTGTTGCGTGTCCGCAAAAGGCCCTAAAGACCTGCATGACAACGAGCGTTTGCAGAGGCCGCTCCAGGAGGGACACTGACAAGCTTTGATCAATTCAATGGGAAAGCCTGCACTACCCACCATATAGCTCGGAGGTCGGCCCTAGAGATTTTCACGTTTTCAGTCCGCTGAATAAGTTCCTGGCAGGACAGCGATTCACGTGCAACGATGAAGCCAAGACAGCAGCCCGGCAGTGGCTCCAGAATTAGCGAGACGAATTCTAGCTCAGGGGTATCTCATATTTGGTGCTGCGATTGGATAACTGTCTGAGCCCGTGTCGGGACTAGGTAGAAAAATAGTGTAACGTACGTAGAACATCACTATATTTGTAATTACCTGTGTCTGCCCTAGTTTGGCGAATAAAAAAGAGGGTAAGGACTTTCTAACTCGTTTTTGTATATGCGCAAAGTCCACGAAAAGAAGCAAAGTGCTTCGAGCGGCTAGTCGCAGGGCAATTTTTCATGCATTTGCGGGCTTCTTTTACGCTCGGGCAGTCACTTCTATGAAGCATATATGGAGCAACAGAAAGCTGTATCAGGAGTTTTTCATGTCGCTCTACAATTTTTTTACTGAAACCTTTCATCTAAATATAACATTTGACAAGTTGGTTAATATAATTATTACTCATTATCTAATTAGGCCGAATATAAAAATTAATCTGCAAGCCGCGGCAAACAACATTACCTGCAGAGCTACGTGGCATTCGCGTATTTTCATGCTTTCGCATTAGTTCGGACACGCTTTATATGTTTCTATCTTATTGTTTTTCCGTCTCCTAACTAGGTAGCTCGTAGCCTCTTGGCTAGCGCATCGGGCTTCTAAGCTGAAGTAAGAGGGTGGGAAACAAACCATGGGACCAACTTTGGTCACTGAGTACATACTAAGGCAATGTGTACATACGCGCCACTCTTCAACCAACCTCATTCACACCGACTTGGTTCACTATATAGATGCGAAAATGGGTACGCACCAATGTACGAAGAAACTCTTTGATGCCGACATGGAGTAGTGGGTATATGCCACTCCGTCTGTGTTGGTAGTCAACGAACCTCTGCAAGCTTGGGTCACTGGTCGCGTACCGGTAGGTGTGTTCTGCTCTTCAATGGAGCTATTGGACGCTAATTTTGGTAACTTGGTATGTACCACTCTAGAATGACGAAAAAGTATCCCCTAAATTTTTCCGATGGTGATCCAAGTCAAATGCACGTCACAAAGATTTCTCAAGTTCTGAAAGCCTACGCCTTTGCATAGTGCGCACAAATGCGCTTGGTATTTGCTACTTTCAATGAACGCCTTTCACGCCAACCTTCTAGTATGTACCGCTCTTCCATCAATATCTCACTGATTTGGGCAACTAAATCTGTCACTGACTGTGTGGCAAGCGAGGGAACCATTTATCAGCGTTAGCAGGCATCGACGTGTCGTGCTTCTCGTCTCGGACACGAGTAGATAGCGCAGCGTGCCCAGAATGAAGCACGAAATAGAAGCCCTGTGGCCCCATGACGCATTTCTCCGTGGTCGCACGCACCGGTGCGCCATGAATTACGGAGGTCACGCACAAGCTTCGCGATGGCGGCGCTAGATGGCGCCGAGTGTGCACAGAGAAGCGCGAAAGAAGAATCGACACTGCAGTACGTACTTCGTTTCGATGGTGGCAATACCTTGTGTCGCTATGTTGATTCACGGCTAAGCGCCTTACCGTCGACATTCACCATGCGTTGAGTGGCGTAGCATTTTTTTTATATGGTTTTTCATTAAGTCGTTCCCGCGCATCCCATCAATTGCCCACACCCATGGTTTCTCAGTCCTCACCGCTGTTATGTTGCGCGACTCAATGACTCAGTACCCGCCGTGGTTGCTCAGTGGCTATGGTGTTCGGCTGCTGAGCACGAGCTCGCGGGATCGAATCCCGGCCACGGCGGCCGCATTTCGATGGGGGCGAAATGCCTAAAACACCCGTGTACTGAGATTTAGGTGCACGTTAAAGAACCCCAGGTGGTCGAAATTTTCGGAGTCCTGCGCTACGGCGTGCCTCATAATCAGAAAGTGGTTTTGGCACGTAAAACCCCATAATTTAATTTTTTTAAATCAATGACTCAGTGTGCAAGTGCCGAGTAATGCGGAAGGCCCTGGCAAGGCTTAGCCGTTTGCTCAAAACTTAAACAGTAAGCTTTTCTGAAAACAAACGCCGGCTATTGCGATATATCAAAACCAATATAACCTCCCCCCCTCCTCCCCCCCCCCCCCCTCTGAGCGTTGCGAGGACGAAATGTGAGCTGAGATGGCAAATTAGGCGCGAGGGCACGTAAAGCTTCTACCACTGCTTTTGTTTGACACAGCGTCAAATACTTTGAAAGCGCTTGGTAAAAGACGAGCATCCGTGCGTCAGCTTCTCGCACGTTGTACAGCCATGAGCACGCCATGCTGAATCTGAAAGGTTCTCGTTCGTTCGGTCTACATTGTCCTTGTTCGGTGGACCTTGGGTCGCTTTCGAGTTTTGGGGCACGCAGCGACTAGGTGGGATGTGGGAGACCATCTAAGTGCTTTATTACCTTTTGTTTTATTCCGTGTCTCTCTTATTTGTTTATATTTCCCATTTCTTTCTGATTTCTTTGTTTCCTATCTTTTCCTCTTCTTTTCATTCCCTCCTCCCGAAAGAGTAGGCAGACGTTGTTCTCCTCTCGGTGGCAGTTGTCAGCTTGTTCCCTACGTTTCCTTTGTGTGCTTGTATGTTTTCATATGTAATAATAATAATAATAATAATAATAATAATAATAATAATAATAATAATAATAATAATAATAATAATAATAATAATAATATAATAATAATTCCTAATTCATATTATATACGTTCCGATGAACCGAACGGGCCGCGGAAGTTTGTAGATGACGGGTAATACACGTCGCTGGGGAAAAGAGGTACTAGAAGTTCAGGTTGTCTCCTATCAAATACCTCTCCTTTGGCGAAGAGCTCTGTGATTTTTTTTTTGAACAATTTTCTAGCTAATAGACTTCTCTGCTTTATGTTATAGAGGCGTTTTTTGGTAATGGGTTCAGTAACATGTGTTCTTACAACTGGAATTCACAGTTGCTCACAGGCCACTTCTAGCGTTTTCCATAAACAGACAATTGAGACCGTATGAAGCCAAATGCACTGCTTTTTATTGAAATATATGTTACATGAATATAATGGTTATTTACTGATGAACTTTATGTTCTTGAGAATGGGAAATTCAATTAGGAGTGAAGCACGAAAAAACTTTCTCAACTAAATGGGACCGTTCCCACAACTACTGCATTATCATAGCGAGCATCTCGACTGTGGCAGCCTAGGTGGCCTTAAATACCACACGAAGATCTGCCCGCTTGTAAGACAGCACAGAGGCGAGTGCATTAGCGAGTCTTCCATATACTTTGTCGAGCATGTGAATGGCACTGGGCAACATTCTCTAGGCTAAGAGCAGCCTTCATCATACCTCAATTAGTACCCTATCGCGCGCTTTATGCCAACGTTGTGTTCTCCTGCCTGGGTACTTAAGGTAGTGTGTCCATCTATAATTTCATTGTACTTCTACACTAGCTAAAACGAAGCTCTGCGTTGGAGGCCACTGCGGTTTCCTTAATCAAATACACGTGTAAAGCAAAATGCTATCAGACAACATGTAAACAAATTAGAATAAAATTTGCTGCATTTAAGATATAAAACTGAAGTTTACCTGCCAATAGAAAGTAGAATTTTTATCTAGGGCATCGAAAGTTTTGCTAAAGTTTACAAGAATTTGCAAGTTAACAAAAGATGAAGCGCAAGATTTATAAATTGGTGATTCTTTACCAAATACAGATATTGTCGTTCAGTGAAGAGCATCTCTGAGATCATCTAAAAATAATAAACTTGACATGTCAGTTTAAACTTTACGTGAAATCTTTATAATATTTACGACGGTTTTGCGCAAATTAACGATATATGTTTCAGAGCTGCGCATCATTCTCTGATTTTGTCTGCTTTAGATGTCTCAATAGGTGGAATAAACAGAATTGTTATAGCGTTTCTTCATTCCTTAGTTATGGAGTTGGAAGCTTGCGTATTCAGATTTCCTCATTTCTGCAGTATTGAACAGATATTGCGAAAATATTGATGGCCTAAATAAAAAATCTGCTTCCTCCAGTCGACAGACCATCAAGTTTTACGTTTGCGAGAAAATCTGTTTCTTCGCTACTGTGTGCTAAGATCGAAAGTTGACAGGCAAATCTTCCTCTTAGGAGCTCTGAACTTCCTTTGCTGTCAATCCGTCTGTCCACTCTTCCTTTCTATTACGCTGACAGACCAATAAAGCAGTCGATCGTAGTCGTCATTAAGTTATCGTCGTTGCATCATGTTGTGGTCAACGCGCTTACCCTTCCCCAGCTTCGAAAATGCAACTTGCAACAAAGCCAAGAAAACAAACGAAAAAAGTTTGGAGTCAGTTCAGCTTCCAGTTGTAGTCGACGAAAGATTGAGTCTTTCTGGGCGAGTGGGGGGTGTTAACGGGGTGCGTGAACCATATATTTATTCTGGGATGCTCACAGCGTCTCCAACGACAACGTTTCAAAAAGACTAGCCGTCCCGAGGGAAGAGAGCGAAGGAAGGAAGGAAGGAAAAAGTGGAGAAGGAATGGTAGGGAGGTTAACCAGTATGGCTTAACCGGTTTGCTACCCTACACATGGGAGAGGGATGGGGGAGATTAAAGATGGGGAAGGGGGAGAGGGAGAGAGAGCACATATCACAGCACACACACATCGTCCGTTGGAGTCCATCATTCTGGCATGGTACGCGACGTTTCTCTCACAGCCGCTTGTCCAATCCCGTCTCTTTCAAAAACCGAAGTAGTCCATTTGTCGCCTTCACCTGCGATATCTTCTGTCTGCGGCATGTGAAAATCGTGTCGAGCGACAATGGTCTACTGTCAAGGCGCGCTAGAGCAGATGCCAGGGACTGTCACTGAACGTTATAGTCAGGACAGTCGCACAGAACATGTTCCAGCGTCTCCTCGCAAAGACAGGCATTACAGAGATCGTTGTCGGCCATTCAAATGCGGAAGGAGTAAGATTTGGTGAAAGCCACCCCCAGCCATAAGCGATAAAGCAGGGTCGCCTCTCTTCGACGCAGTCCAGATGGCATATAGAGATGCATCAAAGAGGGCAGGTGGTATTGACGGTTGCTCTGGGTGGTCTGGCTGTTTGGTGTGCACCATAGAGATAGCGTGATCTCATGTGCAAGCACTCGAAGTCTGCTAGCTGCGTCGGATCGTGAAAGCGGTATGGCCTCTTCTTGTGCGTCTTCAAGAGCTGCCCGAGCGGCATTATCGGCGTCTTCATTTCCAGTGACGCCGCAGTGACTTGGCAGCCACTGAAACGTCACATGGTGTCCTTTCTCCTGTGATGTATGGAGTAGGCATCTAATATCGAATACGAGCTGCTCGAATGGCCCGCGATGCAGAGCTGATAGTACAGATTGTAGGGCTGCCTTTGAATCGCTGAAGATTGACCATTGCCGAGGTGGCTCCCGATTGACGACACGAAGTGCAGCGCGAAGAGCAGCTAGTTCAGCAGATGTCGATGTTGTTGGGTGGTCAGTCCTAAAGCTGATGGTAATAGCTTTTGCTGGGACAACCACAGCACCGGACGAACACTGGATGTTTGTGGAACCATCGGTATAAATGTGTTCCCTGTCCGCGTACCTCTCGTGCAGAAGAAGCAGAGACAGTTGTTTGAGCACAGGCGACGACAGTTCAGACTTTTTTCCGATTCCTGGTACACTGAGATGGACTGTAGGGCTGATAAGACACCAAGGGGGTATCGATGGTTTCGATGCAGCGGTGAAGCCCGATGGCAGTTTGTCGTTGTATTTGATGATAGTTTTAGCGAATGATGATTGGTGCCTGTCCCAAGGTAGTGCTGCAAGGTGGTGATAGGTGGCACGTGCAAAATGTCTGATGTGCGTTTTCAGGGCTTCCACCGTAATGTGAGTTCCCATTGGATGGTCCCGAGCAATCGCAATAGTTGCCTCTGTTGAGGTGCATCTGGGCAAACCAAGGCAGACTCTGAGTGCTTGAGCTTGTGCTGCCTGCAGAACACGAATATTTGTCTTGCAGGTGTTGGTCAGCACAGGTAGACTATATCTTAGAAAACCGAGAAAGAGAGCTCTGTAGAGTTTAAGCATTGCGTCTACTGGCATCCCCCACGTCTTTCCGGCCAAGTATTGAAACAACTGGGAAGTCGCTGTCAGGCGCCGTTTCATGTAGGCCACGTGCGGGCTCCAACAGAGGTCTCGGTCAATTATTACGCCAAGGAATCTGTGGGTTCGGACATAGGAAATAGTCCGCCCATTGATTGAGATGATATAAGGCGTCATCGGTTTGCGAGTAAATGCTAGTAGTGCGCATTTTTCTGGTGATATGCTGAGACCCTGTTTACACAAGTAGTTCGCTGTCAAAGTGGCCGCTCTTTGAAGTCGCGCACGTATCTGAGGACGTGTGACTGCCGAAGTCCAGACACAGATGTCGTCAGCGTATATTGAAATTTTGATGGTAGTTGGCAAGTACTCAGCAAGTCCAACAAGAGCGAGGTTGAATAGCGTCGGGCTGAGAGCACCGCCTTGAGGAACGCCCCTGCTGGTATAGCGTCGCGTAGTTGGGCCATCGTCAGTTAACACAAAGAATGATCTTGCAGATAGGTAGCTTGCAATCCACAAAAAAACTCGACCACCTAGGCCAACCGTCGCAAGGGCGTCGAGAATGGCCTCATGTAATACGTTATCGTATGCCCCTTTCACATCTAGGAATAAAGCTGCAGATAAACGCTTACGGGACTTTTCGTGCTGGACATAGGAAACGAGATTCACTACATTGTCGATAGAAGAGCGGTCACGTCGGAAACCAGCCATGGAAATTGGATAAATCTTGTAGTATTCAAGGTACCATTCCAGGCGGTCAAGGATCATCCGTTCCATTATCTTTCCTACACAGCTGGCCAGCGCTATTGGGTGGTAAGAGGTGAGTTCTAATGGGGATTTGCCCTGCTTTAAAAGTGGCACCAGGCGGCTTACTTTCCATTCGTCAGGAACATTTCCCTCCTGCTATGAGGAGTTGTAAAGGCTCAACAACTCTATCCGTGCGGACTCTCCGAGATAGCACAAGGCCCGGTATGATATACCATCCGGACCCGGAGATGATGAGCGCCTGCAGAGAGCTAGAGCCGCTTCGAGCTCCTCCATTGTAAAAGGAAGGTCCATGCGGCCATCACGTGAATTGGGGACGTCAGCTCGGGCTGGAGGATCTGGACGAGTAGTTTGGTCTGCGATCCGCGCACAAAAGTCTTCTGCGACATCGATGTCTTGCCGCCCTTGGAAAAGCGCTAGCGCCTTGAATGGGAAACGCCGTTCCGGAAGGCAACGCAGACCTTGCACCGTTTTCCATATGTGAGACAGTGGCTTGCGGGGGTCGAGTTTCTGGCAAAACGTTGCCCAACGTTCCGACGCTAATCTATCCATACGACGCTGAATCTTCTTTTGCATCCTCCTGGCTGCCCTAAGGTCATGAATTGATTTTGTACGCCGATATCGACGTTCCGCCCGGCGACGAAGCGCTCGAAGGCGCTCTAATTCTATGTCGAAGTCATTCCGCGTGGAAGAGGTCGTCATCATGCGAGTGGCGTTTTGCATCGTCATTTTAATCGTTTGCTCTAACCCTGTTGGTAGGCCCTCGCGGCAGGCATCTTCCATCTCAGATTTGAAGTTGGCCCATTGAATCGTCCGAATGGTATTCCGTAAGCCTGATCTAGACGACAAGCCTTTGATGTTCAGATAGGTGGGAATGTGGTCACTCCCATGTGTCTCAATGTCTGGAAACCACTTCACACATCTGGCGAGAGAGTCGGAGACGAAAGCAAGGTCGAGGCAGCTGCCGTATGTCACGCCGCGAAGAAAGGTGGGGCTACCATCGTTCAGGAGAGTAAGGCCATAGTTGTGGGCGATGCTTGCTAATCTTCGTCCTCTTCCATTTGTCCGTGTACTTCCCCATGCTGGATGGTGTGCATTGAAATCTCCTATGATGACCCATGGGGCGGGACAAACACTCAAGATATCCGCAAATCTTTTGGTATCGAAATTGCAGGAAGGCGATATATACACGCCTATGAGAGTAAACAAGAGTTTGTTTCTTTTAACTGTGATGCATATATATTGATTGTCGTCGTGGGGAGCAATTGGTTGCAAAACATAGGTGAGTTCACGACGAACAAAAATGACGATTTTGCTGCATGCACCGTTTGTTGATGACATGATAAATTCGTATCCTGACAGTCTTATTGATTTCGACAAGTTGGGCTCACAAATGACGATGAGGGGAAACAGATTGGTGTACACAAACTGCCGAAAATCTGAAATTCGTGATTTTAGCCCTCTGGCGTTCCATTGGATGATGGACGCAGCCTTGACTTCTTTCCGGAAGGATGGGGTATGGGTAGCCATCTTTCTAGTTGAGGGATGCAAGCACTGGGCCTAAGGCGCCCAGCACTTTAAGTGCGTTTTGAGCACAGGGTGTCCCGATGTCCACTAAAATTGCTCGAATGGCCTCCATGAGAGAACGTAGCACCGAGATGACTTGGCGGTCTGTTTTAGGTGAATCGTCCATGGCCGGAGAAGGATCAGGTGGGACCCCGACCTTCTGAGGTTCCTTCGCAAGGGAGCGGCTTGGTAGCGTAGGCCATTCCTCTAAAGATAGAGTCTTTTCTGCTTCCTTCGTGGAAGTGGTGGGCCTTGTCGCGGAGTGACTAACTGGCACCGCAGTGGAGTGGGTACTGTCACTTCGCGCATGCGCCTTCGTCGAAGACGTACGATGGCGCCTACGTCGTCGCCGACGCCGGACTACTTCGGCTGCCTCCCTGTGGGCAGAATTGTCTCTGGCCATTTGCTTAAGAACCGCGCGCTCCCTCTTGATGCGGGGACAGTCCTTCGAGGAGGCCTCGTGAGGGCCGCTACAGTTGACGCACTTTAGGACCGTGGCACCGCAGGTCTGTTCTGCATGAGGTTCAGCGCAACGGGGACACAGTAGCGAGTTGGGACACACGCCTTTGACGTGGCCTAGCCTGAAACACTGATGGCATTGAAGCGGCTTCTGGATGAATGGTCGAACCGGATGACGGAAATGTCCGACTTTAACGTGGGATGGGATACAATCCCCCTTGAATATTACTTTTACGCAGCGCGTATTCCCAAGACGGCGCACTTGCGTAATGATCGTGCCTTCGTATGCCGGCTTGATGAGGCTAGGTAAGTCATCATTGGGAATGGCAATGTCAATGTCGTAAATCACACCGGCTATGGATGTGTCGTCGATCGGGATAAAGGGGCGCATTTTGATTCCGTCTAGCTCTGTGATTTCTTTGAGTTTTCCAAGCGCACTCGCGTTGTACACGTCTATGGCGAGTATATTCTTGCGTGGATTTATTCTTATGTCTTTAATTTGATCCGGCACCGCACACTCCAGAAAAATGGATAGGGCTTGCCTGTTCAGCAATCGTAGGTTGCTTGACGGTTCTGTCGGCATAAAGATGATGACGTGTGGCCAGCGCGCAGGCCTTGTCTTCACAGTCGTTGTGCTCGCAGGAGTTGACGGCGCTGTGTTGGCGATTTTTCTCCTCGCCCTCTTACTCCGGACGGGTATGAAGCCGTCGTCGGATGAGTCGTCTTCCGACATAGAGTACAGCTCGGTGTCTTCGGTGTCACTGGGGGAGCTAACTCGCTTCCTTGCGGTTGACGGCCGTGATGACTTCTGGCCAGGCATGCTCCGCGTCCATGGCAGCAAGACGGGGAGGCGAGCCACCTCGAATAGCGAAGATTTCACCCAAAAATTCACAGAGCACAGAAACAAGCGTTCTGCCAAGAAGACACTTCGTCGAGCGAAAATTCTCTTCTTACTATAGGTACTACCACATGGTGCTACTGCATGGTTGTACCAATGTCACTAATACCACTGGTGCCGCATGATGGTACCACAGATATCAATACCACAGGTACCTGTATCATCGAGAGGACGATTACTACTGGTACCAGCTCTATCCGCAGGATTGGCACGCATTTTCAGACTGTACATTCTCCGCGATTGGCCCACGGAAGAGGCTAGAAATGTACCAGACGCAAAAACGTGGGGGTAACTCGTGAAGCAAGATTTTTTGTTTAATATTACCCACCAGAGCCAGTGCACCGTTCACACAGCAGACAATTGGTGCTTCAGCAAACTGACTTAAATAGCTAGACATTTGGAGCAACAAAGCATTGCCAGTGAGTACATCTCTGTTCCGCGTTAGGAAACACTAACTCATCGTATGGGGGAGGGGGGGGGGGTCTTTTATATTTCTCTTTATTGTTACCATTACTTTTGAATGTTACCTGTGGCATGCAGCGCAGTTCTACTAGTTGAGCTAGATTGTACTCTGAGACTGGCATCGTTTGCACAAGAAATAAAAATGAATATTTGAATACTGAAGACATTTTGGCTAATTAGGTCATGAGCGAATTACTTCGCTGAACAATGCAATATATAACTTGTAGCCGGCGACTTTGAATGTCATATCCGGTCGGAATGAAATTAAAGGATAATACCAGTTTCTAGACAAGCATTCCCATATTTGCGACAAAATGCATTGGTGTTGCAGTAATTTTTGTAGCTCAATGCTTAAAAAGGCATTTTGTTTAAAAAGTAAGCGAAACTACAATGAATTTTTGCCCGATGTTTTACTGCCCTTGTCCCTATGGTGTTTCTAGCTTTAAATATCGTTTCAAGTTGATGAGCCTTGTGAAATCCCTTGCTTCGGTTCATGTGTTTCACATACGCGAAAGAGTTTAGTTAAAAGTCGAATAGTAAAATTTCGTTAAATAATAAGCTATGCAGTTTGATTTCTAGTATAAGTAGTGTCTTTTTCTTCGAGTAATTGAGCTTACTAAATAGAATTGTGCTATTTCGATAGCATATGTTTAAGAAGTTAAAATAAAGCACTCGCGTTATAAAGGCATAGACGCAGACGTTTCGTTTCGGCAAATGCGTTCGAAGCTCGTGAAGCAAAAACGCCTGTTTCCCGTGCATTGGGGCTACGCTACAGATCCCCTGGTGGTCAAAATTAATCCGGAGTCGTCCGCTACGGCATGCCTGATAATAAAGTTTTGGTTTTGGTATGTAATACCCCCAAATTCAATTCAGTGGTCCGGACAATTTCAGCAAGAAACATTTAGAGTGCGAAAGTGTCACGCTTTTAGTGGACGCCCGTGAGCACTGTTTACACCTCACCGCCTGTGAGCATCAAGCGAGCGTTCTGGTCAAGGCGTGACCAAGTTCACTTACACATTTACATACCGTGCTTCGATGGGCCCCATTTTTGTTTGGCCATTGATTAAAGCAGTTTTGTTGCGAGCGACGAAAAGTGGCGGTAGAGTTGGCGACGCTATACGCGACAAAATCATAAGCAATTCATAACGAGTGTCTGCGAACGGCCATAAATAAACTGTCCGGTTGTGCGCCCAGAGCACCTATTTTGGCGGGAGACCATAAACCCTTCTTCATGTCTGTTGGACTGGTTCTCTTAACTAGAAAAGTCGCGTCATCGCTAGAGTTTCGTCGCCAATACACCGCACTTCACACAGGCAACAGAAAATATGGTGTGTTCGTTCGCTCAGATTTTGTTTGCCTGCATGTGTGGACCCTTCCGAGTAGGGTGAGCTTACCCTGAACAGTCTCAGCCTAACTTTGGTACGTATTGAAGGCTTTCGTTAGTGCTATTCTTGCTTGTCAGGGAGGTGACTTTTATTTGAAATACAAGGAAGAAGTATTGCAATAAAGGTGTACTTCTCTTCGGTTACCTGCATTGCAACGCAAGTGGCATGCCTATGTCTGGGGACTGATGTCGGGCCAACCAGCCCAACAGTTTGTCCTTCCGAAGTATATTACCAGTATTGATGCCTAAAAATACAGAAATATACTTCATTCGTTTTGTAAAAGTTGGAAATACAGTTATTTTTGTTAAACAAACGAGGCCGTAGGGTGGGTGGAAAATAACGCGGCAATATCTGACTACATATCGTGCATTATAGCATTGTAGCTACTGTTGTGTCAACCAGCGTGTGATCGCTGGCTGGGTGGTCGAACAGAGTGCTATTTCTGTCACCAGCATAGCGCGAACAAGAATAAGCTGATATGCTTGTCGAGGTAAAGAAAGCCAAAGTACACACATGGTGGCTAGTAAACGTCAAACGTCGTTTCACTTAAAACAGTTTGCATAACATCAGTTTGCGTTATTCTTCTGTAGATGTATGTCGCTTGAAATGTAATATGTCTACAGGTGCCTGGAATCTCCACTTCGACATTTAAAGTCCAGCCAGATTTGCGCATCAGCTGAGTCAACAACGTAAAGCTGTTCACATGAAGGCATGTGCCGGTATCCCTAAATCTTACTCTTAACCGCAGCATAACCATTCCCGGGGCAAGAAACCTTGAAAGGGGTTTTCCTTGTCAATGTGTCTATTTATCCTGCTTTCTATGGGTAACTACTGCATAAGAATGTGAGAGATTTCGGCATCGATGATTATCGTTTGGTTGTGTTGCCGATATAGCTTTTTCCTGTCTATTGTTCTGCCATGAACATCAGATTACTCTCTGGTACAATGTCGACTTTCACAGTCCTGTGTACAAGGGTGGATTTTGCTCCATTGAAGCGCTGCTTATAGTTTGCATATCAGCCCTTTCTTTGCAATAAGCATATTCAGCTGTTGACTCTTGTTCAACTACTATACTTTCTTGCATTGTTTCTATACCTCCCGAAAATTCTCCATAAACCTTGTAATCCCTGCCATTCCCTAAGGCATGACCATGAGGTTGGCTATATTAAATGCTATCAGGAAAAAGAAAGCCAATAGATTGGAAGCAGTCAGTGGACTGATGAATGCGATTGCAAAAGCGTTTCAATGACGGGACGCTTGAATGCTGTTATGGAGTTATAAAGTATTTACGTTTGCGTCGTATTAGATGTGTTCAACGAGTTTCTCAATTCAGTACTTGCGATAGATAACTGAGTGTTCAAGAAAAGCGTCTGCAACCAAACGTAACGCGCACTACGTACGCAAAAATATAGCGTTGTCCTCAGTGCGTATGCTTCGTAGATTAGTTGATTCAACGGCTTGAGTACTTTATGATATCTTATATCCTATGTTGTTTGGCTATTTTTTCGTACGTCACGCATACTTAGTCGAGAAAGTAGGGTTGTCGAACATGGCGCCATCCATTGTTCCCACTTAAGCGTGAATTCTCGTGATCGCTACGCTCTCGCAGTCGTTGACCGCGAGTAACTACAAAAATGGGCTTTTGTTTCCTCTAAATTCGCTTGAAACGTTTGTTATGCGCACTTAGCACGTCCAATTTCTGGGATTGTATGGAGATTAAGGAGCCCATAAAATGGAGCCCGGCATGGAAACGGTAGGGTAGTTTCCTAATGCATTGTGTTGGCTTGTATATGTTTGGCACGAGGGACCAGACTGCGCCCGGTTTTCTATTTCCTGATGCAAAGAAAGGGTGAGGCGTGCAGACACGGTCGCAAGAGAAGTGGACAACACGAACGCCCAATAGCTTTTCTTTTTGCGTCAGTGCTTCTTTCAGTTGATAGTAATCGGCGTTCGTGTTGTCCCCTTCTCTTGAGTGCATGTCTGGACGCCTTGCCCCTTCTTTCCATTATGAATCCTTACCAACTAGCTCAGCTTTCTGTCGTTATAAATTTCTACTTCCTTCCTTGCGCTTGTGTTCCCAAACGGTTAAACTAAATGTATCGAAGTTATGCGCACCGCAACCTCCCGGGAAAGTGCTTGCTTTTCACGTACGTAAGGCTACAAACGCTATGTTAAAGCTTTTTCATGGCAAGAGGCAGTGTATGCCAAGATAACAAACGTAGCTACAATTTCATATTTTGGGTACGAATCTCGAGAAGGGCTGAATGTGTTCTCCTTTAGTTGCGGTGGGTACTAAGTCGGTGCTGAGCTGATACAATCCGAGATCCTCTTTCATGAATTCCTGAAATCAATTGTTGGTGAGCTTAACTTTGCCAGTAGTAAAGCCCCCTTGACACTGTCTATATGATAACGCCTTATAGCGGGTTGATGATCTCACAATCATCATCATAATTAAATCCACCGCGATATTATAGTGTTAGTGAGGTAGTGCTACTAAGCTCCAGGTCGCTGGTAAAATCTTGGAAACGGCGCCCACAATTTTATGGAGTGGAATGCAAAAGACAGTTGCGTAATTGCATTGAGTGATAACTGCTCCAAATCCGGTCACAGCTGTTCAAAATTATTCGGAGTCTCCCACTTCGTGGCCGGCCCACGAAAGAAGCTAGAAACATATCCGATACGGAAAAAGTTGCCAAGAAAGACATTGTCTTTCTGAATAGTATGCAACCAATAACGTTAACGATCCGCCAGTATTCTGGCTGTTAATGTTAATTCGCCAATAGAAGCGTCTTCCGATGCAGTTGAATAAATTCTCGCACACTATATGATTCAGTATTAGATACGCTTGGACGTTGATGTTTTAAATCACATGTTCATTGTAGTGTCTGCAACTTGGAACGTTGAAGGTTAAAAAAACAAGTCGGCATGCCAAGATGAAAGGGGTTTAGAAAAGAGCGTCTATGGAATATAATGCTGTTCCGTACGAATATAACCGTGATATCAGCTTACTCATTATCTTGTGGGCTGACGTCTGATAAACTTTCTTAGAATATAGCGCAAGAAGGATTTATGTGTTATTTGCTGCGGAATTCGTTCTTCAAATCATGCATCCTTCACAATGCGCGAAATGCAATTTATTTCTGACTTTGTAGCAGGAGAGAGTCTGGTGCTGCATTATGGAAGCACCTTATGTCGTACGTGATTTTATTTAGCTCCTGTATACGGCATGATTTGAGACGGCAAATTAAATCTGACGTTCCATCTTCCTGGCGTTCTTTCGGCGCCGCCCTCAGCAAGAGCATTCCCGTAATGAAATTTTTCAGGCACTCTGCCGGAAAAAAAGTCTTCCTTGTTCGCCCTCTCGCTAGGACAATGTTTCTAAAGTTAGGTGCACTCGACGAAACGCAATTATGGAGGCGAAATGAGATTTGCTCTAGAGCACAGTGTTGACACTTTGAAGGCATAGAAATGTATTGCCATTCCAGCAGTGCGGCACACGTATCAGGCCAAATGCAGGTTCATTTCGGCTCCACAATAAAGCGAATTTTCGTTAACTACATTTCGGTCGAGAAGCCAAAGGCTTCACATTTAGAGTGCAGCTTTAGAAGGTATAATGCACACATCCATGTGTACATAGGTTCTCTTCTTGCGGCAAGAATGTTGCTGGGAGTACCACGGGTGACTGCAATACTCATCTTTGAAAGACAAGGAAAACTTTCCGTGCGTCTACCTTAGAGGACACAGCAGATATTCTTCCCTTTGTTGTAGCTGATATTCCCGGTACCACAGTTTTTGTTGGTAATTCATGTGCCCCCCAAACGTGGCCTACTTTTCCACGGTAGCTTTGGTTCAAGCATGAAACATGAATAAGTGCATCTCCAGAAACTTTGCATTATTTTACGTTTTCTCTAAGAAGGAACTTGATAGAAATGTAATATTTCGAAGTGTAGACTGGCCTTACTAGATTTTGAGTCATTATTGCTGCTGTCTTATTGGGTCACGTGAATATATATCCAAATAATCGTACGAAGCCAGGAATATAATACAGGAAATGTAGGTGGTGCCTCACGTGTTGCTTCATATGTGGACAAATATAAAATAAACAAATTCTGGTACACGATGCGCCAACGTGAATTTAAACTTCAACGCCCACAATTGTTAAATCTCCGGTACTCGGCGCCGCACAAAAACACGAGAAATTTCGTGGCACGTCTATATCCAGTTCGCTCTCACGCACGCACGAACACAAACACACGCACACACCTACAAACACGCACAAATAATGTAAACAACATTACCCACACATATTTAGCCGAGAAAACCCGCTCGCACACGCACATAGGCGGCATCGATTCAGTCATTTGACAGTGCTTAAGTATTTTCATAAGTCTTAGTGCTTGTCAAAGGTATTGCTTCTGCTTTTCCTTTTTATTTTCAACGTACTAAGCTTTAAATAATACTAGGGGTGTTCAAATAGTAGTTTAAGAAACGGTTAGAATATGAATTGACCGCTGTCGAAAGCGAATGGAATCGAATCCGGATCCAGTAGTGCGAGAAGCATATGTAATAGAATATTGAATACTTTTCAAATACTGTCTGTATAATGTACAGCTTTTTCACCCTTAATGCCAAACAATTTTCTCATCTGGGCAATCACAAGATTAGACAGTTTCAATTGCTACACTGCACACCAAAAAGTCAGCTTTATTAAAAACACAAAGGGAGCATTAGAAACACCAAACAAGTTGGTTCGAACGCCTGAGGCTTTTTAGAGCATCTGGGGTTATCGAGTTTCATGTACAACTTGGAAAGACAGCTTTCTTGGCGTAGGTATCCCTGTGTCTACCATTGTGACCATATCAAGAATGCGTGCCGTGTGCTGCACATATGAATAGTGTCATACTACCCACTGCCGAATACCGCGTTTAAACTACATTTTAATTCGCGTGATCATGTTTATCGGGGAAAGAGTGGCTGTCCGGGCAATGCAGCGTGCTCTAGTACGTTATGTTGGCTATAGATTGGATGGAAGTTATCGAATTTTTTGCTTAAATTTCATGTTCGGTCCTGTGCTGATGACGACGTACATGACGCATTGGAAAACTATTAAAAATATTCGGATTTTCTATTAGCTGCCCTTCTATTCCGGGACCAAAAGCAAGTATTACGTATTTGATTGGAGGATAAAATAGGACCACATTGTACTCGTTATCCGAAATGTTTGAATATTCGCACACCCTTAAAGATTGCTAATTACTTTGAGCTTTACAGGAATGTGCAGAAGCCCTCTAATGAGGCAATCTTCACTTCCGTCTCCTTGAAGGCAGAAGGCAAACATCCTCCATGCTTGTTCTGTCCAGGTCATATTCCCTAGTAAATTAGTGCGCTTCCATGCTTAGCGACCAGGTCTTGTGGCACGCAGACTCGCTTGTATACGCGCAAACGAAAAAAAAACGGAAACGCAGTTCGTGGTCTTTAAACAGTTATTTCGTCCGTCACCCGATGACAAAGCTTCTATTTTTTTACTCTTCTCGAGATGTCATCAAATGCCAAAATAACATTATCTAGTAAAAAGATTCTTCTGCTTTTAGCAAGTTCAATGATACATTTCTTTGAGCTTCCTTCACATTCTTTCAGCTGACATTTACTAAGGCCATCTAAAATATATTTAAAAACTGTGTTGTTCAAATTTTTTCTATTTATGGATTCCAAATGAAAGTGGTGTCTCATCGAGGTAGAGTCCTTTCAGCGTACAATGGTGCGTGATGCGTTGTGCAAATCTACATATTCATTTTGAAAACAAGCCTTGCAATGCGAGTTACCACCACATTTCCGCATGAGGTATGTCTGTTTCTAGCCTCTTTTATGTGCCGATCCTGACTGTAGTGCAGTCTAACTAGAATTGGCACTTTGGGGCAGTGGCTATGTTCCACTGTGTATTTGTAACTGGGCTCACTGGGTATGTGCAACTGGGGCCATTGGTTAAGGATGATGACGACGATGCTGATGGCCGTAGTAATAGTTTTATTATTATTATTATTATTATTATTATTATTATTATTATTATTATTATTATTATTATTATTATCATTATTATTATTGATCACAATATTTTGACGGTGATTCAACCTCTATTTAACATTGAGCAAATGCCGCTCCAATGTGGCTCTAAAGACATGCCAATATGCATGAGTGGCTGAACGGGCATGTTGTAACGTTGTTTCTTTGGTTAGCAGCGTGACGACCTACATGGAAAGTAAAAGAAGTGACATGGAATGTGCGCACTCTCTGGCTGAATATTCCTTGTGTATCCCCGTTAGCGCAGCATTACTCAGGCTAAGTGGTCCGTCTGTAGAGAGGCACATAACACGCGTCGAGCGATACAGTTACAAGCCAAAATTCACCGTGATTCACAAAATTCCCTTACACTAGAAGTGCCCTGATAAACAAATAACTGTCCAGCATTACATTTGACATAATATTAGTAGAGGCAACCGACCAGCGGGAAAGCGCACTTACCAATGAAGAACTTTGTGAATTCTTCTCCTGGCTTTGTGTATGCCACATTTATTAGTCAGTCTTACTGAATAGCTATATCGAAAACGTACTCTTGTGCAGGAGAAGAATTATCTAATTTAATTATTCACATGAGGCCCTGATCATGAGAAGGAAATTTGCAGAAGAACAAACATGTAATGGAGCGCATACGAGAGGCGTTACCAAATTCTGAATGCAGCTTACCACTGTCTTTGAAAAGAAAACTACAATCATTGCACCCTAACCATGGCTATCCTGTAGGGCCGAAACGAGTAGGCTAACAAAGAAGCTCGATAACAAGTAACGGACCGCGCAAGGAGCAATGGGACAGAAATTTTCAGACGTAACCTTACGGAACAGGAATAGAGCGGTGTGGATCAGAGAGCAAATGCAAATAGCCGATATTCTGCTAACACGGGCAGGCCCTGTAATATCTAGGGTCATTCCGGTAGGCTATTAGGGTTACAGAATGGATGCCAAGGTGCGGGAAGTGTGGTCAAAGAACCCACCGTGGTTGCTCAGTGACTGTGGTGTTGGGCTGCTGAGCACGAGGTCGCGGGATCGAATCCCAGCCACGGCGGCCGCATTTTGATAGGAGTGAAATGCGAAAACACCCCTTTACTTAGATTCAGGTGCTCGTTAAAGAACCCCAGGTGGTCGAAGTTGCCGGAGTCCTCCGCTACGGCGTGCCTCATAATTAGAAAGCGGTTTTGGCACGTAAAACCACACAATTTATATTCTTTAAGTGCAGTCGAGGATGGCAGAAAGTTACGTGGGTTAATGAAGTAGCAAATTTGCAGGCGGAATTTGGAATGAGATAGCGCAAGACAGGGACATTTAGAGGCCATGGGAGAGGCCTTCGTGATGCAGTGGGCACAAAAATAGGCGGATGGCGATATGAAGTTCCTCATCCCCCGTGCCCTATAGCAAACCGGACGCCCGTGTCGTTAACCTTCCCGTCTTTCCTTGTCTTTTGTTTTTTTTTTACTCTAGTGAATAGCTTTTGTAATAATCATATGTGTGTTCATCCACGTGCCGCTTGTGTGTTCGTGTAACTGGCAAGAGCACTGCACGCCTAATTCGAAGACGTGGGTTCGGATCTCACCTGCGGCAAAATTTTTTCTTCCATCTCCTTTTATATTATCTTTGCTTTGTCATTTCAATGATTAAAATAAAACAGGTTACCACATGATCTTATTGGTTTCATTGTCTGTTCGCCTCATGTTTTACGTGTGGAGAGATGCACACAAAGGAACTAACTACGATCTATTTACAAAAGAAGTGCAGCAAGAGACGAAGATGGTCTTGTCTTGTCTTGTATTGCCTTGTATCCCTGACAGGGGCGCATAACCACTATGGGGGATTGGCCAAGAAGCAGGCCGTTTTGGTAACCAGCTCTTGCCAAGCCCATATGCCCGTCTCCGTCTTCCTTTGCGTCATGTTTCCTAAGCGCCTGTTGTATCGCAACACAACCCCCGTCGGTAGAAGTGCCCTTGCGGTGCCGTTAGATATATGTGGCAAGCAGTGAGTTGTAGCGCTTGAGCTTGGTGACGTGGACAATATCACTGGTAGTCGGAGTGGGGGACGTTGCGACGCTGGCTGGAACGATTTCGTAACTGGCATGAGTGACTTGGCGAACCACGCGATATGGGTTTTTGTAACAAGAGTTTCGTGCAAAGGCCTCCTCGACGGGAAGGCGTCCAAAGGAGAACTACGCCGCGCGGCAAAGTCCACTTCATGCTGACAGAGGTGGTAGCGACGCTTCTTCTTGCGACACTGATAGGCGAACGCGTGTAAGTGGTCGAGAGGGTGGTTAGCGTGAGCGATGGTATCACACGAATATTCACTTGTCGAGGTCGTCAACTGGAAGCGTTGGCTCGTGGCAAAACAAGAGGTAGAACGGGGATTAGCCGACAGTGTCAAAACGATAGGAATTATAGGCGAACGTAATGTGCGGTAGAGGGAGGTCCCAATTGTGGTGGTCGGCTGAAACGTACTTCGCCAGCATATCTGTAAAGTGCTAAATATAGTCCGACGTAGCCTGATTGCGCGCACCGATGGTTCGACGCACAGGCGCAATCAACGTGACCGGAAGCTGCGAATGCACTCCACCGCGCCCGGCGTCGAGTGGCGCTCGCCGGCGCGCAGATGACACCGGACTTTAAACGCGCCCTAAGGGCCCTACTGAATCGCTCGGTCAGGCCGTTCGTTTGTGGATGATAGGAGGCGGTAAGCTGACGCTGGATAGAGCAGACGCGCATGATGCCATCATTGACCTTGGACAAGAAGGTTCGGCTCCGGTCTGTGAGCATTTGACGTGGAGCTCCATGCATCAAAATGACGTCATGTCGCAGGAAATCTACCAAATCCGTAGCACACTAGGTTGGGAAAACGCGCGTAATGGCGTGTGGCTCCTTCCCCTAATTCATTGCCGATGAGCACTGGTGTGCCGTCAAGTTGCTTGGGCTGTTTACTTGGCAAGTGAAACAATCGACTAAGTGAAAGCCGAAAGACGGTGGCGTAACACGCATAGCACCATGTGCTTCGTTTTTTTTTTTTTTTGGCCCGTCAGTGACAAATTTCCGCATTGTACTTCAGGCTGGTTACCATGGAATAAGTATCCCTTCATGGTAGACGTTTTTACTTTGTGGGAGCGCTAACCAAGCTTCGCAGCGTCTTCGCATAATAAGCACAGAATCACGTACTGTATGAGCCCCTCGAGCGAGCTCTTTCCCGAGTTTCCTAGGTGGTTACGGACGGAGGAAGCTCGAAAAGCGAGTAATTTTAGAAGCAAGCACGTTATCCCGGCTGCCTATTGGGAATCCGATGCTAATGTACGAGAAAGAGCTGGAAGAAGCGGGTGGAAGAAACGGTGGGAGTGACACCGGGATATGCAAGGCAAGAAACTGCCCTGTTGCGAAACGCGCTTCACACACAGAGCGAGCTTGCTCGTTAGTTCTCATCCAGCCCAGTTTCACCACTGCGGGTTGCGATCCACTGGTGCGCTCTAATTTTCCTACTTCACAGCATGACAAGCATGGTAATGGAAGAACATCTTTTGGAGCAGCAGTGAACTTCATGGTTATGCAAGTGCTCTTCTTTGTGTTCTCATAGAACAAAACGAAGTGCCACGGAAATGTCAGCATGGAAGTCGGCAAGGAGAAGCGATCTGTAAAAAAACTTCCCAAGAACACAAATATTTAGGAATTTTCCAGGGCATTTGCATTTTGTGCTGTTGTAATTTGTTCAGCCATTCCCTCAACAGCGTTTCAGTTGTGACTTCCTGCTATATATACCTATATATATATATATATATATATATATATATATATATATATATATATATATATATATATATATATATATATATATATATATATATATATATATATATTGTGTGTGCGTGTGTGCGTGTGTGTGTGTGTGTGTGTGTGTGTGTGTGTGTGTGTGTGTGTGTGTGTGTGTGTGTGTGTGTGTGTGTGTGTGTGTGTGTGTGTGTGTGTGTGTGTGTGTGTGTGTTTCTGTCGTTAAGCTCGGCTGATAGAAGCGAGAAGAGACATTTTCTTTTCAATTAGAGATCGGCAGAATGGAACACCTGAGCGAAGGAAGGGCGAGAAAGTAAAAGTCTTTTTGCATAGATAACGTGTAAACGATACTAATGTGCTTTTAAAGAGCGGCCAGGGAAGAGTTCGTTGTAATGTCCCCTGCGACCAAGTTACGGCAGCTTTTAAACGTGCATTATCGGCTCGGCTTTGTTCAAGCGATAAGCCCACCTATTCCAACTTGTTTGGAGAACAGGCTACGCCTAGAGCGTGCGCAAAGTTTTCACGCTGCTTTCACGTTGCTCTTGCTACTCACATACGGCGTCCCCCTGCCGAACAGCAAAGTATAAATGCGGCGCACAACGCAGTGTGAAAATGAAATACCGAGGGAGCATGGATGAATATGTCGGCAGCAGGGTGCATCCAATATCTCAGTCGCGCGCTTTAAACGGCGCGAGTGAATGTCGCATTGCGAAATAATAACATTTAAAGAAATTGCTGGCGTCGTGGTTTTCCTTCCCAAATATGTGAGCGTGCGCGTCCGTTATAAACAAACAACTGGTAGCTTTCTCTTCGTTTTACCCGTTTCTTTACCTTATCGTTTATGAAACCCCGCCGCCAAGCTACTAGCTTGGCCTCCTGAGCCCAAACTAGCAGGGTATATTTCCGCCTATGGTGGCCGCATTCCGGCGAAATGCAAAACCGCTGTTCATTTGTACATTAGATACTTGCTTCTTCACGGCCTACGTATTATACAAGCGCTTTCAGAATTACTAAAAACGAAAAGGGAGGGGGGGGATGCTTCTTACTTACACAAAGGAACAGCACTAAAAGCTGCATTCATTTCAAGGCCCTACAACAATATAGAAAACATAAGTGATTAAGCGTCCCGGAGGATTGCAAATCATAGTACAGCTAGGCTGAAGGCCCGACAAATAACCTCAATTTGTTTCTGACGCTCCTGAAGCCGAGGGCCTCCCTTCGCCTCGCGCAGGGAAGACAAATGTTTGGTCAGCCACGCGGTACGGCCGATAAATCAAGCTCAATGGGCTCGACCCATCCCTTTCTGCAGGACCTTTTGTATTCGGCATTCCTGGTCGCCCGCGCGACGGCGAAGCACAAGAAGCAACCCGGCATCAATCATGACGCGGACAAAAGGGTTCCAGTGAATAGGTTCAGCGGCCAGCGCGGAGATGCGTACTCCCTCACGGAAAGTTTCCGCTACAGAACAAGAAGCGAGAGAACACGTTTTCTTTTCTGTGTCCTGAAGGGCTACTAGAAGGAAATCTTATTTCAGCTGTGATGGTAAACTACCCTCCTACAACACCAACAAAGCAACTAGCAAAGTTACGAGGAGTTTGGTAAGCGAGAAAAGGTGCAAGAACGAAGGATATGTGGTGACACAGCTTTGAAGTTCGTGTAGCAACTCGCCATGACGTCGGGCATTTTGACAGCGTCTGTTCAGACGTCGTTCATTTTTGATACTGAGATCAACGATATTATGTTCTGAGGGAGTTAAGGGCATGTCTCCACTAGTTCTGAGAACCTTTACCGAGCCAAAATGCTCCATATACGGAAAAAACACCTTGTAATCTCTGACATAATGCACAGATGCGCATTCACAAGCCTCAAGAACCTTAGCGCGCGAGCTCTAGCCTCTTCGTATTCACAAAACACTGTGTTGAGTTACTAGGACAATAATATTGCAGTTTGCAGGTTTAGCGGATGCACTCCCTGATCACGATCGTGTGTCGTCCTCTACGGTCCACAGGCACACAATAAGTCAATGCATACGAGCTTGATACTTCATGTTCCATCCATTCCAGGTGTTGCACGGCAGTGATAGCAGCAGACAATACGCGAGCGCTTAAAGTGCATCCACAGTCCCCCAAACTACGAAAGCTACCAGCTGCTCGACAGCGTGCTCTGCTTGCATCCAGTACGAAATGAGATGGAGTTGCATAGAGTTCGCAAATGCAATTCTGTGCCTAATATCAGACATCTTGTCGGCGTTGCAAGTTACCCAAAGGTCCGTAGGCCAGTTGGTACGAATGGGTAAATGAGGCAGCACAGGGCGACATGGGTTTGGCCTATTTTCAATACAGGGAAGCGCAGAGCAAAGTTATTTTTGCAAAAAGATTCACTACCATGAATGTAAATAAAGGGGGAGGGAGAGAGGCTAAAGTGCACAAATATCTGGTCCTCAAAAGCGTGCAAACAGACTGGATGAAGAGGCGAGAAAAGTCAACCATGAGTTAAAGGATAATTTAAAGTGTAAGTAGACAACGAGGAATTATCAAAAGGACAGTGAGAGAAACAGAAACAGTAAATTGAATGCAAACGATGCAAATAAAAAATGCGATGGGGATTTCTCAATCAAGGTAAGAAAAGTGAGGAAGGAAAACCTGTAAGATAACACAAAGGGCAGTGTCCTACCATTTGGGGCCCGAACTGATTTTTCTAAGCACCAAAATACTCCGGAGAAACAATCCGCAACAGGATGATGCATGTGTGTGCTGCAGAAAAACACTGCAGAGAACTCAGCACCCCCTAATTCAACCAGCTAGACCTACGGGTAATGTCTACCTTCCGCAAGTGCAAGGATTTAAAGCATATGGTGGCATTAAACGGTCAGCAGTCGAGATAAGCAAGATATCTTAGAGTAATTAATTAAATTTTAATTACGGGGTTTTACGTGCCAAAACCAGTTTCTGATTATGAGGCACGCCGTAGTACAGGACTCCGGAAATTTCGACCACCTGGGGTTCTTTAACGTGCACCTAAATCTAAATACACGGGTGTTTTCGCATTTCGCCCCCATCGAAATGCGGCCGCCGTGACCGGGATTCGATCCCGCGACCTCGTGCTTAGCAGCCTAACACCATAGCCACTGAGCAACCACGGCGGGTGATATCTTAGAGTATTCGCAGAAAAAGAAAGCACGGAATACATTAATTAGAGCCGATCCGTAACAGATAATAGGTAACTGTAGAAGGTAGATATGGAGATGTTTTGGAATAGGGAAAAGATTAAGGCAAAATAGGCAAAATGTTATACTCATAAGCATGGATAAATTACCTGGATAGCTCCGATGAGCAGACGACTATATTTCACCACCCCTTTTGAAATGAATGTCAAGAAATAATCATGAGACTGGTCACAGGCTCCATCGTTTATTGTCATAAGGCTTGGGACTGTACCCGCGTTCGGTTCTCCGGGAGCAGGAGGGGCCTTCGTCTAATATAACTTCTACCTTCATTTTCTCTCCTAGTGATTAATCTATTACCGCAAGAATACACGAACACAGAATTTCGAAAGAATATTGCGTCACTCTAAACTGAGATGTATCTTTTTAGTGTCCCTAATACACAGTTTCATGTTTCCTTGGTCTCCGCTATAAGAAGCTGATCGTCACAACAAACTGGGGACCACAACCCCAAATGATCGAATACACTTGCTGTTCTCTGAAGCACAAATCAATTGCTGTCTCAGAGACTCAATTTGAAGGTGAAGACTGTCAGTGCGAGTGTCCCACAACAGACTAATGACCTTCATTGGAGCTTCTCCCGAAGTTGCCTCCAAACGTCGTAGACTTTGTCGCTGAAGTTCATTCTCATTTGTTGTCCATTTCTGAAACCTCATTCCCGCTGTGCTAAAGATAGCATTTCGTTCTTCGGATAAGCGAAAATGTTCTTGTGAAGAGAAAACATCAATGAGAAGTAAATGCTATCTGATAGCTGTTTCACAACAGATTTCAGAGCAGGGTCTACATGCATGAAGTGATGCTTTAATGTCGCAGTCAAAGTAGATGTGCTTGCCGTCACCTCAAGAGGACAGTGGGCCATTCTTATACCTTTCTATTTTAGGCAGAGCTTCAACTTATGCGGCTTTGCGTTGAAACGAAAACAAAAAGTAGAAAGAAAAAGCGTAAGGAGTGTCTGTACACTTCGTTTATGCCTTTCTGTAGGAATGCCTTCGGAACATCGGCAATAAGTGTAACATTCTGTAGCCTTAAGTTCACTAGCATCTTTAACATGTCGGTGTTTATCTTCTGGCCTTTCTTTGGGTGGTCATTTAGCGATGCTACCCTCTACGCGAGTGGTGAGTCTTCGAACACTACTATGTCATGTTGTCATTGAAGAGTCGTGAATGAGGACACGATGTGGTATGCACTAGCAGTTGTCTGGAACTCAGCTTTAAACACGATTTTTTTCTGCATATCCATCAGCTGTTTACTGCCTGACAACTTTCTGGAATTCTTGCATCAGCTTGGCATCTACGCAAAGGCGTCTTACTAAGCTTTGCAGTCGTCGCATAGTAATCGCTCGGTTCCCTGCCAGATTCTAGCCGAGGCGCTTCTAAAGAAGTGGCTCCTGATACCATCTGTTCTCGTACTTGATTCCTGCGGTGAATTGCTGAATCACGTCGTTCTCGTAGTCATCGTTTGTAAGTTGATGACAGATGCAATTGCTATCTAGGTCCCAGAATTGTTGCGACGTACGAGACACGTCTATGTCAACGCAATCGGTACGAAACGCAAAGAAATGAGTAGCAGCATTGGTAAGCATTCGTCTGGTCACATTGTGTTGGTCCTTGAAACGTCTGTCCAAGTTGCGCGTTGATGGCAATCACGCCTAGCATTTCCTCCTCCGAACAAACTTCCTTCAGGCAAAAATATCAGTGGGGTGTCATGACTCACTTTTTAGAACTAAAATCGCAGCAGGGTCAAGTGTGCCAGCGCTTTGCTAAGGAGAGCAAATGTTTGGAGAGGTGCTGCCATCTCGGACCATTACGCTCAGTAGAACGTTCGTCCAGTACAGACGACTTGACAGGCAGCGCCCTGTGCAGGAAACGTTCGGTACAGTAGGACACGTCTGCTGAAGAAGTAGGCACAGCTTCCGAAATCGGAAAGCAGCGGCGGGAATCTTCTGTTAGGAATCTTTGAGGCTTGAAATCGATCCGGTCCTTCTAAAGAGGTTCTCGCGAGATGGCAGAGTATGTCAGCTGCAGCGAGGCTGGAATCGCTCAGTTTTCAATGTTTTCAAGAAGATTGCTAGGTTCGCTTTTTGCAACCGATATTGGACCGTGACAATAGCTTTGAATTGGTGCTTTGAAACCACGGGCAATAAATGATACTCTTGCACTTGTTGTGAGGCGCGTCCATTAGATTATAGATAAAGACAAATTTTACCTGCGTCTTAGATATCTTCTTTCACAGGGGGTGCGGTGCGGAAGGGCAAAAACGTAGGGTGGACAGTTGCATATCACAAGAATTCTACTATTCATGGATGCTGAAAACTGCGATCATTGTGTTCATAATTACAGCCGCAGAAAAAAGTAACAGTCAGGGGCTGCAGAGGATTAGGTAGTGGAGTGATAAGGTTTTGAACTTTCCGGGCGTAAGATCCGTCCGGCTGAAAAATCACACAAGGTCACAGGGAAGGGCTTTCGTAATGTTGTATATCTGAATATGCTGCTGGTAATGTTGATAAAAGCGTAAGTGAACTATAAAATATCGTCACTATATATGAAGTGAGTATAACTTTTGTAGACTTGACGGAACAAACATAATCAAAACATCTAACATAACCTTGCCGCCGATACGTTGCATACGTCTAACCTTGCAACCTGGCCGTTTCCTATCTTTTAATCTACACCACTTACAGGTTTTATTTTATGAAATTCTGCCCCATATTTATAAAGTCTCTCAACTTATTGCTTAGCTGGCTACTCTAGCTTTCATCTATTCGAGAAAATCGCATGTGAGCCCACACCTGAACCGCCTTCTTTGAATAGTATGTTTTCATTTGCGTGATATCATGCATGATACAGTAGCTTTTTTCGAAGTCGTATTTACACTAACACAGTGTATGGCATTAAGTTGGCGATGAGCGAACAACAGCACTTTATTATTATTTTTTTTACATGAAACAACTTTACAAATGAGAACAGGGTGTCGCCCGCTAAAGCCAATTTAACGAAAACACAGCTAGGACCCGCCGCGGTTGCTTAGCGGCTGTGGTGTTGGGCTGGTGAGCAAGAGCTCGCGGGGTCGAATGCCGGCCACGGCGACCGCATTTCGATGGGGGCGAAATGTCAAAACACTCGTATACATAGATTTAGGTGCTCGTCAAAAAACCAAGTTTGAAAACCCAGGCCGTCCAGATTTTCAGATTCCTCCACAATGGCGTACCTCATAATCAAATCCTGTTTTTCCACCTAAAACCTCATACCTTAATTTTAATTTTTAATGCTATAGATATTACCGCTTATATGCTTGCATATATACTGCCCATTCACCTGACTTTTGTATTGTTGTGAAGGCGAAAAAAGCCATTGCTCAGTCATGCTTGTCTTGCATGCAGAGAGAGAGAATCAGGTTTTATTGAGCACTTAGTAAATGTTGGTGCGTGCTGGCACCAAACGGGGTGGATCCTTATTCTCAGGTTCCATATGCGTCCAGCAGTTCCTGGCCCCTAGCTGCCAGCATGAGCTGGGTCGGTCGGTCGGGGCTGGACAACAACGTCTCCCATCGCTCGGAGGGGTTGGGGCTGGGGAGTGTGGGGGGTAGAGATGTTGGGGGGGTTCTTGAGCTTAGTGCACTCTGCAAGGATGTGTGCTAGAGTGCCTTCTGATGGTCTGCAAAACGGGCATGGAGTGTCATGCTCTGTTGGGAACATCTCGTGCAAGAGCACGGGGTGCGCTAGCGACCCCGCTTGCGTGCGTCACACGATCGTTTGCTGCCTTCGGCTGACTTGTGGTTGCGGACGGAAATGCCTGCATCTGCCGCTTCTGTACATTTGGGCCATGTCTTTGTAATTTGTCACGAGGTGTGGTAGCTCTGGCTCATCCTCGGCCCGGATTGACAGTTCTCGGGCATAGTGGTCGGCGAGTGCGTTGCCTACCACTTGCGAGTGAGCCGGGACACACACGAGCTCAACAGCCCACCCTGATTATTTGCGTTTGGTGAGGATCGCTAGTGCCGCGGGACAGATGTTCCCCTGGCGGTAGCTTGCGTAGGTGGTCTTACAGTCTGTGACCACAGTCCTCGCTCCCGGTTTTGCGAGTGCGGGGGCCACGGCCACTTCTTCTGCTTCGACGCGCCTGTGGCCAGTTTATCGATGGTAGTGACGACCGCCGTTGCTCTGGTGCCGTGCTTGGGAAGCGAGGCGTCCGCGTAGAGAACCTTGGGGTTCTCTTCCAGCTGTCGATCCAGTGTCTTGGCCCGCGCAGTGCGTCTCTCATCGTTCCTCCCCGGCTGCATGTTCCGGGGGAGGGGCTTGGTCTTAATAATGTATCTCCACATTGTGGGGAGCGGCTACTTTGTTGGTTGCTGTTCACTTTGCCACCCTATCTTGCGCAGGACGGCCCAGCCGTGCTCTGTCCGGTTCAGCCTTACTCTCTGGTGGGATAGGTGTGCTTCCACGAGCTGTTCCACGGTGTTGTGGGCATCCATGTCCAGCAGCTTCTGCGTTGACGAATAGACTGGGATGCCCATGGCGAGTTTGACTGCTTTTCATATCGTCGTGTTCAGCGCCTCGCGGTTCACCTCCGTAAGCTGGAGGTACGGGGCGGAGTAAGTTACTCGTGACACGACGAATGCCTGCACCAGGCGCAGTGCGTCTTCTTCTTTAAAACCTCTGTTCCGGTTGGTGACTCTCCGAATCATGCTCAGGACCTGCTATGATGTAGTCTTCATTTTGTTGACGGCTGCGTGCGCCTTGCCGTCGCTGCGCAACAGCAGGCCCAGTATCCGGATCTGCTGCGTTGGTTTAACCTCCGTGCCGTCGATGGTGATAATTATGTTCGGCGGTGGCTCTTTCTTTGGTCTTCCTGTCTGTACCATGCAGAGGTGGCACCATTGTTGCACCATGCATGGCGCGCCGGAGCGAAATTTAGTCTCGCACGTGGCGTTGAAAAAGGCCTGGCTCGGCAGCGTACGTATTGTCATCCGAGCAGTAACAGTCACAGTTAGGAGAGCTCACTATGCCATAGTAAGAATATTTGTCGAACTTAAGCTAGTGTTCAGCAGGAGTTACAAACCTGCAAATATGCCACATGTTGCAAAACTATCAAGTTTGCTCAACTGTCCTGCAACGTAGTTAGCCATGTGGCCTTTTTATTGCAGGAACAAATGTGACTTGTATATTACGTAACGCAGTTTTGTTCATCTAGTGTCCATATACCGTCTGCAGCAGGCGCCCGAAGCTTTAAGCTCCACACTTTGGTAGGGTCCTTAATACAGCTTACCCAATTACTATTTTACAGCGACCTGTATATGGCTAGGGCTTTGCCGTCGTTCGCGAACAAACCACGAACTAGCCCGTTGACCGCACCTCGACGCTACCACGCGAACGCGCTCGGGCCACTGCTCCGGCTTTCGTCCTCGTCATTAATTAAAAAATAGGAAACACAAAGACGCAACCAGTTTTACATCGTATTACAGCGAGGCTGTTAAAGGCTAGTACCCCCAAAATAATGTCCGTGTGCACACACAAAACTTCCTATACGTGCGCCGATCCCAATATAGTGCAATGCCGCGCCGGCCCGTGGCGGAGGTGAAGCATGCGTTAGGCGCTCCCCATACATGGGCTGATCCCGAAGATAGTGCAGTACCGGGTGAACCGGTGGTGGAGGGGAAGCAGGCGTTAAGCACTTCCTATAAATGGGCCGATCCCGAAGATAGTACCATACCGGGCCGACCCGTGGCGGAGATGCAGTTCGCCATTAAGGGGTCCACATACACAGCTTCGCTTGTCATCCGTCCTCCCAGAGTGGAAGGGCAGAGTGACTGAGTGAGTAAAGACTTTATTTGAAAACAAGGTATTGACGGATGACTTTGTTGTCAGGCAGCCACGAGCCCCTGGGCCCGGGCGGCTTCTTCAGCTCTCTCGATGACCTTGGCCTGCAGGTCAGGGTCGGAGCTGAGCAACATGGTCTCCTACTGCTCAGTACTACTTATTTCGTGATTTGTGCGATTTTCGGCTGGGCACGACCACATAATATGGAATAGATCCGCTTTTTACTTACAATGCTTACATGTATTAGGGTATTGGTCCAGGTGGTAGTAGTGATAGGCTACGGGGATGGGGTAGGTGTTCGTCTAAAGTCGTCTCCAAGCTACTTCTTGTCGCTTCTTAAGCGATTTGTGTGCTGGCGGGTACACTGCCCTGGCTAACCTGTAGTGCTGAGTTATTTCCTGGTAAATGACCATGCGATCCCTCCCTGACCCTAGCGTGAGCCGTCCGGGTGCTCGGTTGGCGAGTCCTCGAGCGGCGGTGTGGGCGGCATCGTTGCCGGGTAGGGAGGAGTGTGCTGGTGCCTAAATGATCTGGATTGATCGTGGGTGTTGGTTTGTGTCTATTATGTGTTTTACGGGAGCCGAGACCCGACCTTTCACAAAATTGCGTACTGCTGCTCTGGAATCGCTAATAATGTAATGACAATGTGTGGAGGCTATTGCCAGAGCGATAGCCGCCTCTTCCGCTGTTTCGGAGCTTCTGGTTCGAATTGAACCACCAGCGCGTATTTGACCTGAGGAGTCCACCACTGCAAGGGACATACACTTGCGTTCTATGTATTCTGCTGCGTCGACATAGACTGCGTATTTGAAGGCGTGGAATTTCTTATGTAGGGCTTTGGACCGCTCGGCCCTCGTTTCCTTGCGGAATTCAGGGTGCATGTTTTTAGGGAGTAGATTAATCTTGAGATGGCGCCTCTGATCGTGAGAAATGTCTTCTTTAATGCTTTGCATCGACTCGTAGTTGATGCCGAGATTCTGGAGGATGTTTCGCCCGGCGGCACTCTGAGCTAGCCTTTCGTATTGAGATATAAGGTGCGCTTCTACTAGTTCATCGAGAGTGTTGTGCACACCTAGGGCTAGCAATTTAGCGTTGGCCGTTCTTATAGGTAGCCCAAGAGCCTGTTTATAGCCCCTCCGGATAATCCCCTCTATTTTCTCTCTCTCAGCCGCTTTGAGGCAGAGGTACGGGGTGATGTAGGTGATGCGGCTGAGAACGAAGGCTTGTACCAACCTTATGAGGTTGGCTTCTTTCATGCCAGAGTGTCGGTTGGCAATTCTTTAAATGAGTCGCATCGTCTGCTGAACGCATGCTTCCAGTTTATGAATTGTGTTGCCGTTGCGCCCGTGAGCTTGCATGAAGAGGCCTAGCACACGGATGGTGGTCACCACCGGGATCGCGCCTCCTTCGGCTCGCACAGTGATTTCTGGGGATGGCGCAGTGTCGGATTTGCGGTTTGTAGGGGCTCTGAGTAGGAAGAGTTCTGATTTTTGCGGGGAGCAGGCGAGGCCTTTGTCGGTAACGTACTTTTCAACCGCGTCTACAGCTTGTTGCAGCGTGGTTTCTATATCTCCATCGCTACCTTTAGCCGCCCACAGGGTAATATCGTCGGCATACAGACTGTGGTGTAGACCTGGAATCTGATTAAGTTGTTCCGGTAATCTGATCATCGCTAAATTAAAGAGGAACGGGGATAAGACTGATCCCTGCGGTGTGCCACGACTTCCAAGAGGGATCTTGTCCGATTGTAGTTCTCCTATTCTTAGTTCCGCTGTGCGGTGGTTGAGGAAATCTTTGATGTAGTTGTAGGTCCTCTGGCCCACACCTAGGTACTGCAGATTCTCTAGTATGGCCTGATGCGCTACGTTGTCAAAGGCCTTTATAAGATCAAGGCCCAAGACAGCCCGGGTACCATTCTTGGCTATGTGGTCTAGAACTTGATGTTTAGGCTGAAGCATGATGTCTTGCGTGAAAAGTTTTGGACGAAAGCCAACTATGGAGTTCGGGAATAAGTTGTTGTCCTCCGCAAAATTGTGGAGGCGGACAAGTATAACGTGCTCCATGAGTTTTCCTACGCATGAGGTCAGAGATCGGGCGTAATTTCTCGAGCTGTAGTCGCTTACCATGTTTAGGTATGAATATTATTTGTGCATGCTTCCACTGCGAGGGGATAGAACCTGTTTCCCAACAGCGGTTGAAGTACTCTGTTAGGGCAGTGATAGATACGTCGTCTAGATTTCGGAGGATCTTATTTGTTATTCCATCGGGGCCTGGTGCAGATTTAGTTCGGAGTTTCAGCGAGACGGCTCGTACTTCAGCCTCTAGGATGGGTGCGTCCAGGTTAAGATTCTCCGGACCAGTGTATGGCTTCTGGGGGATTTGTGCATTTGTGCCTATGTACCGGGTTTTGAGCTCTGTTAGGAGCTCGTCGTTCGTGCCCTGGTATTGGTGAGTGATCTTATTGAGGCATTTTCTCTGCTAGGATTTACTCTTATCCGGGTCCATACGCATTTTTGCAGATACAAGGCATTACACCTTTAACACGACTTCTCGTGTGATGGAGCTCGGGCACTCGCCAAAGAATGCCTACGCATTAAAGAGAAACGCGTACCGTACAGGCGCCGCAGTCAAGAACCGTTTCACCCACATGATTGCAATATCGTTCGAACAGTAGCCATGACGGAAGCACCGGCGGCTCCTAGGCGGCTCTACACGCACATGAACACACACGTTTTCATTACAAAGAGCGTGTGGCAGCCGTATTATTCGCAGTGCTAGTGCCACCCCCTATTCTACCACCACACGCGTTTTACGCCCGACGTTTGCTATGCTGAGTGAAGAACATGGATAGCAACATCGCCACTCTGAATGGGATGGAGCCAAATCAACGCTTGCGCTACTAACGTACGCTACCGTAGAAAGCTTCCATTCTTGTTGTGGTTAATTTTAACTTTTATAAATTTATTGATATAGTTTTAAGGGCAAGGTAAATATGTACATTCAGCTGTGAAGTCACTCAAAATTACTTCACATCTTTTAATCTAACGTCTTAATACAGACCAAATGTACGCCTCAAGCGGTGTTGTTCAAGTGTTTGCTACGAATGGATCCGGAAAGAGGCTTTTCTAATTTCACGTGGCATCCGTATTAATCACAGTGCCAGTGCCACCACCTACCCCAAGCGATTTACGCCCAACGCTTGTTCTGCTGCGTAGCGAACGTGTATGGTTGCATTTGTGCATTGAGGTGTGAGCCGTGTCGGTTTCCACCGGCGGCGGCGTTGTGGTCGTTTCTAGTCGGCGACGTCGGCGTCGGCGTCGGGTGTTCATCGGTGGCGGTGCACGACCAATTTTTCGTTGGCGGCTACAACGGCGTTTTCAACCACAAGTTGAAAAGGGCGTTTCGCTACATCCTTCTTTGCTAAGCTGGTTGCAATTCCCGCCTTTTGCTACTAACGGCTGAGAGGACCGAATGCAGAGTTGTGGAAAGTGAGAGAAAGAAAATGCGTTTTATAAATATTTTGTTTCTCAGCCGACATATAAAAAAAAATAGGGCACATATTTAAAGGTGTCCATGTAGACTGCGTTTGTATATTTCTTTCACCACGAATAAGCAGAGCATTACTGTGGCGTCGTAGTCACAATTCTTTTCTTTTTTGCTGTGCCTCGGTTTATATGAGATATTTTTGAATTTCCAGTGAATTCGTCCAGAACTACGAAGCCAGCACCGACGCACGCGACACTCTCTAGATAGGTTAACCTTGATTCCATTTGTTCTGAATGACCTTGTGTTTATACAATATGTTTTACGTAAAAAAACACACACCTTTTCTATGAGAAACTTTTGCTGTCAACGAATCATGGGATGTTATAACGTGCATTCCCCACTCGGCAATAAGTGAGATCACTTGTTCTTCATATTAACCACCCTTTGTTTATGGAACTTGTCTTATAAGGGTCCTTTATCTGTGAAGAAAAAAGAAGCAAAAAGCTTTTTTTTCGCAAAAGGTGAAGATTTTTTTTCTGATGAAGTATGTTATGTCGCAGTAGAAAAGAAACTTGCTCAATTTGTGTTCTTGTAGTATGCTAAGTGAATGAACAAAGTCATGATTAGTAAATTCATGCAGGCATTGCTCGGATGCACAAATATTTGCGAACGAAAAAAATCCCGCCCATGCGCCCCGTATAGACAGACGGTAACGCAGCGACGCTGAAATGTGTGGCCCCGGTGTTTATCGCTAGGTTAATTCCGACGGTGCATTAAACTCTATCACAAATATTGGTTACGTCTTAACTGGGTTTCTTAATGAGGTAACCTAACATTTATAAACAACAATTTCTCAAATTACTCCTAGGGCGGCGGCTCTAGCTTTCACCTATTGAGCGAGAAAATCAAATGTGAGCCCTCACCTCAACCAACCCGCTTGAATAATATATATTCCATTTAGTGATTTCATGCGCCACACAAGAGTTTCTCAAAATTTATGCTTAGCATAGGCTAGATCGAGCATGAGATTAAGCAGTCGATACGCGAACAATAGCACTTTGTTTTATTTTTTTTTACATAAAACGTCTTTAAAAATGGCCACAAGAGGTCACTCGCTAAAACAAATAAAGGAAAACATGTTATAGCTATTACCGCTTATATCTTTCCATATGCGAGGTGTCCCATGTAACTTGAGCCACACATTAAAGATATGATGCAATTCCCACGAAGCCCGACAGAACCAAGGTAATGCCGTTTGCCGTCGCTAGAAGTTACTTAGATTATTTTTTCCTTTCACTTAGTTTGATAATTAGCCTTATTTATTTAATCAAGTTCTCAAATACAGTGAACACTCGTCAAGACGAACTCGCTTAAGCGGAATTCTCGCATTCGAACAACAAGGGAACGTTTCTTAAGTTTTCCGTCGACTTAATAATAATAATAATAATAATAATAATAATAATCCTCTTATGACGAACCGCTGCAGACGTACTTCGGTTAAAACGAACATTCGGAGTGACCCGCACCGCTACCGATCCTGCAGGCTAGGATGCCTCGATGCGCCACGCCCGGGGGCGCGCGCATCAAGGCATCCTGCTGGAGGCCAGCGGCGCAAACCGGCCGTGGGCACAGGCGAAAACGAGAAGGGAAAACAAAAGCGACAGTGACGTGCCACTTCGCGGACGCTGGTGACGGACGCTGGCGCATGCGTATGGGTTCTATAGCGCGTACGGTGCTATTGGCCCTCGGTGCGCCCAGACTGTTCGCATCGCAGGTCGTATTCAAGACAGGGCTTGCCCTATCGCGCCATACGCCACAGCCGCCGGAGTAGAACACCCACTTGTAAACACCCGCTTGCTATGGTACGAAACTTGGAAAGCATATTTAGCGCCAGACAACCAGGACCGAATGGGAGACGACAGCATAATGCGCTAACGGAAGTTAGCGCATTGTGAGTTAGTTTACCAACAGCCCCAGTAACTGGCAATGCTATGTTAACAAGCATGGTATTAGCGCGCACAGGCAAGCATGAACACATCACACCCGATGACCGCCGATGCTCGCTTTGAAAAATTCGGAGAACGCTTAAGCTTCGTGTTTAGGAGCGGAACGCGAGAGTTTTCAAAGATCCCTGACTGCTTCTCACGCTTCCCGATAACTGGGGCGTATGTAACCGTAATGTTGACCGGGAAACGCTGGCCGATGCCAAAGCTCGTGCAATACAGGTGCGAGCCGCGGTGGAGGTACAGTTCGCGAATAAGGGACCCAAATACACACCACTGATCATCCATCATGGCAGAGTAGAAAGGAACTGAGTTTTTTCTTTCTGTTCAAGTAGTTCTTCATCGCTTATAAAGATACGAATCATCTACTTGTACACTACTATAAGAAATAAATGTATTCACAAGTTATAAATTTTTTCAGATGCAAGGTAATTACTGGGTAAAGCTGGGGTACTCACCAAGGAATGCTTAGGCACTAAAAAGCAACGCGTAGTGTACACGTTCTCCCCTGAAGAACAGCTTCACACGCAAGATTGCAGTATCGTTCGAACAGTAGCTCTGATTGGTGCTCCTGGCGGCTCCTACGCGCGTCTATACGTAAATGAACACGCACGTTCTGCTTGCAGAGAGCCTGTGGCAGCTGTAATAATCACACTGCCAGTGCCACCATCTTTCTATTTATCCACCGCAGGCGCTCTACGTCCGACGTTCGTTGGACGTGCTGCGTGATGTACACGTACAGTCGCTCGTGTGAATGTATCATTCGCCCGTTCACGGAGCTATGGAGAAGGCACATGCCTTCAATGTCTCAAAATTCATTTTCATGTCTGGTTGAGTCACTTCGTCGCGCACAACAGTTTTAGCATAAGTAATGGAACACACCGGGGACCGTCAATGGAGCTGAATATCATTCGTGATGCTAACGTACGCTACCTTGCAAGGCTTCCATGCTTGTTCTGGTTCAATTGCAAGTTTTCGAACTGTATCGAAACAGTGTTGCGGGCAAGCTCAATATGCTGACTGAGTTCTTAAGATCCTTAAACTTGCTTCATATCTTTTAGTCTAACATCTTATGCAGTATAAATGCACGCCTAAAACTGCGCTGTTCAAGTGTTTGAATGGGATCCGGAAAGAAGCGGTTGTGATATCGAGTGGCAGCTGTATTAATGTGAAGTGATTTTAAAGAGAATGGAAGAGAGAAGTGCGGTGCCGTAACTGTCTCTCACAGGAGGACACCTCAACAGCACTGCACGGGGAAAGGGGTGTGGGGAAGAAAAGTTGAACAGAGAGGAAAGGAGCAGGCGGGAGGGGCCAACCCTCGTGTGCTCGGGTACGTGGTGTACTAATCACAGTGCCAGTGCCACCACCTACCGAGAGCGTTTTACACGCAACGCGTGTTCGTCTGCATCGCGAACATGCATAGTTAGTTGCCTTTGTGCATATAGTTGTGCGCCGTGGTGGTTTAGACCTGCAGCGGTGGCTAGTGGCGCCAATTTTCGTTGTCGGCGCCGACGGTGGCGTGGAAACGGAAACCACAAATTTAAAAAGCCGTTTCACTACATCCTTCTTTGCTAAACTGGTTGAAATTCTGCCCTTTTCATACGAAGGGCTGGAAGGACCGAATATAAATGCGTTGAAAGTGAGAGGAATGCAAAATATTTTGTAATTGTATTCCTCTTCAGCCGATATATCTAAAAAAACAAAAAGAACATAGGGCACATATCTAAAAGTGTCTATGTTGACTGTGTTTGTATATTTCTTTCATCACGAATATTAAATTAAATTATGGGGTTTTACATGCCAAAATTACTTTCTGATTATGAGGCGCGCCGTAGGGGGGTACTCCGGAAATTTCGACCACCTGGGGTTCTTTAACGTGCAACTAAATATAAGTACACGGGTGTTTTCACCCCCATCGAAATGCGGCCGCCGTGGCCGGGATTCGATCTTGCGACCTCGTGCTCAGCAGCCGAACGCCATAGCCACTGAGCAACCATGGCGGGTCATCACGAACATGCAGAGCACTTTGCTTTTGGACGGCAGTCGCAATTGTTTTCTTTTTTGCTTTACCTATGTTTTTATGAGATTTTTTTTTCCATGTCGAGAGAAATTATCTAGAACTGCCTAAGCGAGCACTCTCTAGGTGTGACACTCTCTAGATATGATAGCCTTGTTTTCGTTTGCGCAGAAATTGATTCTGTTTATACATTATGTTTGACGTAATAAAAGAACACCCCTTTTGTATGACCAACTTTCGATGTCAACGAATCAGTTGATGTTAAACGCACATTCCCGAGTGGACAATAAGTAAAATCACTTGTTCTGAATATTAATGACCCTTTTTGTAATTTGTTTTATAACGTTCTTTATCCCTGAAAAAAATTAGGCAAAATAATTTTTTTAAACCAGGTGAACATTTTTTTAGCTGGGGTATGTTATGACGCACCAAAACACTAACTTGCTTTATTTGTTTATTCGTCATCAGCTGATTGAATGAACAAAGTGTGGATTAGTAGTTAATGCAGGCCCGTTGCTCGAATGCACAATAATTTCCTAAAAATATACTGCGCTGAAATGTGCGACCCCTGTGTTTATCGCTGGGTTAATTCCGATGGTTCACTAAATTCGTTCTCGAATATTCGTTACAACTTAATTCTGTTTCTTAAAAAGGTTACATTCGGATTGGGTTTATCAGATTGTTAACTTGAAATGTCACGCAACGGGCTTCCCATAACCACGAGCATGGAGTGGCACTATAAGCGGTTTGTTTTGTGTTAATCCAGCGGGCTCGTCAAAATATTCCTGAAATATATTACGCATTTGTGTTTCGTACTGCGTTAATCATAGTGTTTACGACTAGGTTTTGCACTGTATTTACCAAGTGACACACTGGGGGAGCACATTTCATTTAATTGAAGGCATAAAGACACGGACAGGTTTTTTTGAACCAATTGAGAAGCCGGATAGAGACTGCTGCGCGCGCGTTTTACTGCTAGAGTGGGCTGACGTCGCTATCAGTGTAGCCAATGGCGCGCCGCACCTTCCGTCGGAGGGTTTCTGTGGTCGGACCGCGAAAGTTTCGCCTTGGTATATACAGCTACGCTGTAATACGTAGATAAAAATATGTTTAAATGTGTAAGCATTTCTATATCTAACCAACGAGATAATTGTCCGTCCGTCACTTAAGACAAGTGGAATGGCTCATATCCCCGCACTAGGGCATCTGTGGTGGAATCACTCGCGTTTTGTCTAGGCATATATAGTTTCGCTGTAAAAAAAAAAGAAATTTGTCTGCCCATCGGAAATTGTTTACGGCTTAGCGCAGCTATCGGTGTCAGTTGCACGGAATTTTTCACATGGATGCTACAAAGAAACAGCAACGCGCAGTATGCACCTACAACCATTAAAACATGTTGAAAGTAACAAAACTTCTTCGAATGGAACGGCCGGAATAATCGGAAAGCTTCAAACCGGCATCACAAACACATCGGGACCAGAAATTTCTATCTTGCTGCAAGCTTCAACTCTCGCGTTGATGCCGCTGTCAGACATATCGCGGAGTCTACCCGCAATTACAGTGCCCCGCGACCCTCAAGCTGCGATTCCGGCTTTCCGAGGCTGCTGTTCCTTTTCCTTGCGCCGTATTGCGCGTTTGAAGTAGAAGTTTCGGAATCCCACGAGGCGCTGACTTGCAACGACACGAATGCGCAGACGCGTGGATGGCAGGGTTACTTTTTGTTTGTATTGTATTCCTCGTGGTGACCCTGCTTGACATGATAATCTGCTTGAGAAAGGTAAAACAAATAAGCAAGACAACACAATATCTCCGACGAAGCTGAATGAGTTGAAAAAGAAGCCATTATCCCTATTTAAATGGCGCGCCGATCTCGCCGATTAGAAACATCTGCGGCGGGGGTGGCGGTGGCATCTCGGCTCACACCTCTACGTGTGCATGCATCATTCTCTTGTACAGAGCTAGGAAGAAGGCATGCAGGTGCCTTGAATGCCTCAAAATCCCCTCTGATGTCTCAGCTTTTCACGTCATCGCACCATCGCATTCATTACTACTTCGGGCATAACGGTGCCCTTGTCTCTGCCGCATTCCGGCACAGACAACGGCACCGGAACCTCAGATCCTCTATATATATATATAGTTCCCGGCACGCCCACTAGACGCGGTGTTTTGCGAAAAATTGATGAAATTCATTATTTTCCGCTGGTTTGTGTCTGAAAATAACATTGCATGTACCAATTTCTGCGATCAAGCTTTCTTTAGGGCTAAAAATCTCAGTGGCAAAAGTTTTGAACAGTATCTCTAGAATGAGTAGCTTTCTGCCGCCTATTCTCATTGTCAGCGTCTGAGCGATATAGTTATGAGTTCTCGCTGTTCTATAAAAACCCACCCTTTATGTATTGCCCCTACGGGGGACCTTATAGCTAATAAACTAATCTGAACTGAGCTGAGTTAACTATAAGGTTCATTTAGGAGCCCAGCGTTGGCGGCAAACTCATGCTATGTGCGATAAACGGTATGTGGGTAACTTATAAGGGGCTGACTTATTGCTCTTGCAGTCAATATTCAGTGGACATCCGTCGACCTTGTGCGTTTTGAGTTTGTGTCTGTTGCGACGTTCTAGTGCGCAACTGGTAAGGCCGCCCCGTATTCAGCGCTTTCCCGGCGTTTCGTCACCCGACGTCGCTCGGCGTCGATGCTGAGGGCGGCGCGCTCAAGAAATACCAGATCTCGCCGCCGCCACCGCCAGACGCGGCTAGATGAGCGCAGACCAATCAGCGCCGGTGCTCGTGCCGCTCGATTGGCTGGACGCTCCCTCTAACGAACGGCAGCGTTGTCGACGACGTTGAGAACGCTGCCATCGGTGTACTTAGATTTGGGTGCACGTTAAAGAACCCTGGGGTGGTCCAAATTTTCGGAGTCTCCCATTACGGCGTGCCTCTTAACCTGATCGGGGTTTTGCCACGTACAACTTCAAAATTTATTTAGTAGAAGGGTGAAAGAGCGAACGTGGAGAGCAGCGGAAAATGAGACACCGCATAGTGTGCTTTCTTTTCGACAACACGATTATCGTTGACTTAAGTGAACTGGCTTTTGTTTTCGGTTTTGTCGATGCGAATAGTGAACGAAACGTAGAACTTGCAAGTTACCGCGCCACCTCCCTAATGGGTGTTTACCTTCCGTCCGCAACACGAAATGCCGCCGGATCGTTGCTGGCAATCACGCCAGTGCGTTGCTTTAGGCGCTGCTTTAGTCGTACATTTTATCTGATAAAGTTCTTTTAAGTACTACTTCATATATATAAAAGCACATATTTCTGCTCTCAACTCCGGGTTTTCCTGATCCAAAAATTGCTCCAAAGGACCAAGTGCTGCTTCCGTCACTGCAAATATGGTGTGAACATATTTCTGTAGAATTGATGGTACAGACATAACAAACACATGCTGCATCAGCTTGCCGCTGCTGCATTACAAACGTGCAAGCTTGCAATCTTGCCGTTTCCTCTCTTTGCATCTATAGCACGTACAGATTTTTGTTATGAAAAAATACCTAACATTTCTAAACCACAATCTCTCAAATTACTCCGGGGGTGGCGACTCTAGCCTTCACCTATTGAGTGAGAAAATCGAATCTGAGGCCACACCTGAAGCAACATCCTTCAATAATATATTTTCCTTTTCGTGATAAAATGCTTGACTTAGGAGGCTATCAAAAGTCATGTTTAGCATATTATAAAGGAGGGTATTATGCAGTCGATACGCGAACACTAGCACTCTGTTCTTTTATCTTTCTTTAAATGAAACGTCTTTAGAAATGGTCACGTAAAAGTCACTCGCTAAAACGAATGAAGGAAAATATGTAAGAGCTATTACCGCTTATATCTTTGCATATGCGGGGTGTCCCACGTAACTTCAGCTAAACATTAAACATATGCGAATCCCACGAAGATGGACAGAACCAAGGTAATATTGATTTCCGTCGCTTAAGGATACTTTGATTATTTTTGTTCATTCTACTTAATTAAATAATTAACAATAATTATTTAATCAAGTTCTCAAATACAGTGAACTCTCGATTAGCCGAAGTCAGTTAAGCCGAATTCTGGGTTCAATGCAAAATGGAAAAAAAATTATGCAAAAATGCAAAGACTCAATGCAAAAAATATTATTATTAGTATTATTAGTATTATTATTATTATTATTATTATTATTATTATTATTATTATTATTATTATTATTATTATTATTATTATTATTATTATTATTATTATTATTATTATTATTATTATTATTATTATTATTATTATTATTACTAACATAAATAATAATCCGTTTAAGACGAACCGCCTCAGACATGCTCTTCGGTTAAAGCGAAAATTCGGAGTGACCGCCACCGCTACCGATCCTGCAGGCTAGGTTGCCTCCATGCGCCACGTCCGGGGACGCGCGCATCCAGGCACCCTGCTCAAGGCCTGCGGCGCAAACCGCCCGTGGACACAGGCGAAAAGAAGAAGGGAAAACTAAAGCGACAGTCACGTTGCACTTCGCGGACGCGGGTGACGCGCAAGCGCATGAATTCTATAGCGCATACCAGGCTATTGGCCCTCGGTGCGCCCAGACTGTCAGAATCGCAGATCGTATTAAAGACAGGTCTTGCGCTATCGCGCCATACGCAACTGCCACCAGAGTAGAACACCCCCTTGTAAACATTCGCTTGTTATTTTAACTTGGACAGGATATTTAGCGCCAGCGAACCAGGACAGGAGGGAAACGTTGGCGCATTGTGGTGTTGTCTCCCGTCTGTCATTCGCTAGCGCTAAATATGGTTTTCAAGTCAGTTTAGCAACAGGCCTAACAAATCGCAATGCTGTGTTAACAAGCATGGTTTCAGCGCACACAGGCAAGCTTCAACACTTCAAACCCGATGACCGCGGACGCTCCCTGTGAAAAATTTTGAGGAAGCTTAAGCTTCGCGTTTAAGAGTGGAACGCGATAGCATTCAAAGATCCCTGACTGCTTCTCACGCTTCCCGATAACTGGGGCGTATGCAACCGTAATATTTACCGGGAAACGCTGGCCGATCCCAAAGGTAGTGCAATACCAGGGTGACCCGCGGCGGAAGTACAGTTCGGGAATAAGGGGACCATATACACAGCTTCGCTGATCGTCGATCTTGGCAGAGTGGAAGGGCACTGAGATTTTTTTTTCGGTTCAAGTAGTTCTTCATCGCTTTTAAAGATACCAATCATCTACATTTACTCTAATATAAGGATCAAATATATTCGTAAATTTCGCATTTTTGTGCAGATGCAAGGTAATTACTTTTCACGTTACTTCTCGCGTGATGGAGCTGGAGTTCGAACAGTACCCTTATCGTTCGAACAGTTGCCTTATGGGAGCTCCGGGTGGCTCCTACGCATCTCTACACGTAAATGAACACATAAGTTCTGCTTGCAAACAGCGTGTCGCAGCCGTAATAATCACAGTGCCACTGCCACCACTTATTCTTCCGCCGCAGGCGCTCCACGTCCAACGTACATTCTGGGCGTGGCGAAAACGTATAGTCGCATGTGTGCATGTACATTTGCCTGTTCACGGAGCTCGGGAGAAGGCACGTGCCTTCAGTGCCTCAAAATCCCTTCTGATGACTGGGCAGTCAGTTTGAGATTATGGAGTTGACCTTGCTGTTGTTTTGTGGCGCAGTTTAGGCGACTCACACCAGGGCGAGCTCACACCTGCTGTAACGGCCAATAACCGGAAATGAGGCACGCATGTGGGTTCCGCGAAGAGGCGACGCGGGCAACACTCAAGCGTGAAGGTGAAAGTTGGGGTGTGCTTGAGGTCACCGCCACCGCTAATGCCCACGCACTTCTCCAATGTCCCGTCGACGGTCTCGGTCACGGAAATTGGGCGACGCCACGCTGCCCAGCTGGTTTGATGTTTGGCTTCCGCGTGCGCCTGCTAAGAATGCCCGAGAAGATGGCGGTAGCTTTAAGCCACTTAGCCGGCTATGGCCGAGGAATACTTTTGTGTGCGATTGCCATAGGGTCCCAATTATGGTGTTTGTATTTCAAGCAAACCGGCACACAGCTGCACGGGAGACAGATTTCTCAGTACTGGCAGAGTAGCCTGCTGTCCGGCGAATATGCAGTCAATAATCCGTGACATCACGGAACATTCTCGGCAGCATGCATGGCGGCCGTTTGCAGGAGAAAAGAAGGAAGACATCAGGGGCCGATACTCGCAGCCCAACGTAGGGGAGAAGGAGGTGGCACATGTCTTTGAGAAATCCTATCCCCTTGCGTGTTCTAAAGAGTGCCACTGTTTCCATCAATGCCGTGTGCGGCACGAAGGTGGTTGTGCTTTTGGTTACAATGATGTGAACTCGCATGTGTGATTGGCTGGTTTGCGAATCCTTTGTACAGCTGAGGGCTTAAAAAGTCATGTTTGGTTGTGTGAAGGGAGAGCGGAGCTTCGGGCTTGGACTCGGACAGACGCTTCGGCGTATGAATAAAACGTCACTTCGTCGGACAACGGCTCTTCCTTCGCGCTGCCACCATGCAATCGAATCATAGAGGGGCGCCGACTTCGGACCTTCAAGAACTTCCCTCCTTGACTAGCGTTGAAGTTACAAGACGACAAAGGGAGAGGAAATTAACTTCGGCGTTTCACTTCGTCGCGCACAACGGTTTTAGTATAAGGAACAGCACGTGCTGCGGCGTACGGTCAATGGAGCCGAATTTTAGTTCTACTGCTAACGTACGCTACTTTTCAAGGCCTCCACGCTTGTTCTGGCAAAATTGCAAGTTTTTTTTAACTATATTAAAACAGTTTTGTGGGAAAGTTGAATTTGCAGATTCTGTTGTCAAGTTCTTTATCCTTGCTTTATATCTTTTAGTCTAACGTCTTAGTGCAGCGTAAGTGTACGCCTAAAACTGTGCTGTTCAAGTGTTTGCTACTAATTGGATCCGGAAAGAAGCGGTTGTGATTTCGAGTGGCTGCTTTTCGTCGATCATGCTGTCCAGTCCCGCTAAGCAAGACCAACTCCAACTGATCCACAGGGGCGTGTCGGTCCTGGAAGCATATGGAGCCCGCGAAGAGGCAGCCACGCCAACAGACGCTTAACGCATTCCATTTCATAATGGGCCAGTAAAGCTGTTTCTCTTCCTAGGTATTAATCGCAGTGCCACCACCTATCTGGAGCGTTTTACGCCCAAGGTTCGTTCTGCTGCGTGGCGAACATGTATAGTTGCCTCTGTGCATAGAGGTGTGCGCCGTGGCGGTGTCCACCGGCGGCGGTGGCGCACGGCCAATTTTTCTTTGGCGGTGGCGGCACCGGCGGCGTGGAAATCGAAACCACAAATTTAAAAAGCCGTTTCACTGCACTACTTCTTTTCTAAACTGGTTGAAATTCAGGCCTTTTCATACTAAGGGCTGAAAGGAGCGAATAGAGAGGTGTTGAAAGAGAGAGAAACACAAAACATTTTGCAAAAATTTTACTCTTCACTCGAGATATCTAGAAAAAGAACGTTGGGCACATATGTAACAGTGTCTATGTTGACTGTCTCTGTATATTCCTTTCACCACGTATATACAGAGCACCTTGGTTTTGGGTGGCAGTCGAAATTGTGTTTTTATTGCTTTCCCTCTGTTTATATGAGGTATTTTTTTGCAGTTCGAATGAATTCGTCAAAAATTGCTTAGCCAGCACCGACGCATGTGACACTCCCTAGAAATGTTAACACTGCTTCCGCTTGCTCTGAATGAGATTCTGTTTATACAATCTGTTTTACGTGAAAAAAGAACAGACCTTTTCTATGACCAGCTTTTGCTGTCAACCAATCACCGGATGTTATAACGCACATTCCCAATTGGACAAAAAGCAAAATCACCGGTTCTGAATATAAATCACCCTTTGCTTGTGTGTGTGACTTGTATTATAACGTCCTTTATCCGTGAAGAAAGAAGAAGCAAAATACTTTTTTTTCTGCACCAGGTGAGCATTTCTTTAGGTGAAGTATGTTATGATGCACCAGAAAACAAACTTGCTTCATTTGGTTACTCTTCATGAGCTGATTTAATGAACAAAGTGTGGATTAGTAGTTAATCTATGCACTACCGCCCATACATGTATGGGCGGCAAATACCGCCCATACATCCCGTATATATGGTAAAGCAACGACGCTGAAATGTGCGGCTCCGGTGTTTGTCGCTGGGTAAATTGCGACGGTTCATTAAACTTTTTTTTCAAATATTGGTTACGCCTTAATTATGTTTCTTAATGAGGTTACATTCGGCTTGGGTTTATCAGCTTGTTTATTTCAAATGCCGTACATTGGGCTTCGCATAATCACCATTATGGAGGGCCGAAATGTGCGGCTCATTTTGTTAATCCAGCGGCTTTATCAAAGCATTCCTGAATTATGTTACGAATTTGTGCTGAAAGAGGCTTAATTCCGTGATGTAAAAAAAAAGTTTAGTAAATTTTGTATTGAAATGCATAATTCACTGTGCATTACGATTTACTTCGCACATTTCATGAACTTCCTAAATAGCAACAATAAAATGGAACAGCAAGTTGAAGAGAATGTATTTGCATCTAAGTATAATACATATTCAATGCAATGTTTCAGAGAGTACTTACGTATGTAGATTTTCCTCCTTGCGCTAGAACCGTAAGTTAGCGCTCTACAGCATTCCTGTCTTGCTCCAAACAGCTAATTTTTCTCCTCCGAAAGCATATATTTCTGCTCTTAATTCCGAGTATTCCTGTTCCTAAAGGGGCTTCAAAAGACCCAGTGCCGCTTCCATCACTTCAAATATGGGGTGAAACTAACTATTGTAGAATTGGTGCTACAGATTTAACAAACACATGCAACATCAGCTTGCCGCCGGTGCATTACGAACCTCTAAGGATGCAACCTTGCCGTTTCCTCTCTTTTAATCTAATTTTTTTTTAATATTTGGGGTTTTACGTGCCAAAACCACTTTCTGATTATGAGGCACGCCGTAGTGGAGGACTCCGGAAATTTTGACCACCTGGGGTTCTTTAACGTGCACCTAAATCTAAGCACACGGGTGTTTTCGCTTTTCGCCCCCATCGAAATGCGGCCGCCGTGGCCGGGATTCGATCCCGCGACCTGGTGCTCAGCAGCCCAACACCATAGCCACTGAGCAACCACGGCGGGTTCTTTTAATCTATAGCACGTACAGATTTTTTGTTATGAAATTCTACCTAACATTTCTAAGCCACAATCTCTCAAATTACTCCGAGAAAGGCGACTTTAGCTTTCCCCTGTGGAGCAAAAAAATCGAATGTGAGGGTGCACCTTACTCAACATCCTTGAATAATATCTGTTCCTTTTCGTGATTTCATGCACGACATAGGAGTTTCTCAAAAGTCATGTTTTGCATAACATCGAGGAGGGGATTAAGCATTCGACACGCGAACAATAACACTCTGTTCTTTTGTTTTTCCTTCTTTACATGAAACTTCTTTAAATATTGTCACATGAGGTCACTCCCTAAAAATAATCAAGGAAAACACTTCATAGCTATTACCGCTCATATCTTTGCATATGCGGGTGTCTGACGTAACTTCAGCCAAACATTAAATATATGCAAATCCCACGAAGCTGAACGTAACCAAGTAATGTCGTTTTTCGTCGCATAAAGATGCTTAGATTATTTTTTTTCATTCCACATAATTAGATAATTAGCCTTCATAATTTAATCAAATTCTCAAATACTGTGAACGCTCATTAAGACGAAATCAGTTAAGCCGAATTCTCGCATACGGACAACAATGTAACCTTTGTTTGGTTTTCCAAAGACTCAATGGCAAAATGTACGTGTCAAGCCGGGGTAGGTGCCGCCTCTACACGCACATAAACACACATGCTCTGTTTTGCAAAGAGCTCGTGGCAGACGCCATAATCGCAGTGTCAGTGCCACCCCTCTTTTATCCACCGCACGTGTTTTACGCCCAACGTTCGTTCTTCTGCGTGGGGAACATGTATAGTCGCATGAGTGCATGTATCTTTCGCTGGTTGACAGAGCTAGGGAGAAGGCACGTGCCTTCAAAGCCTCAAAATTCCATCTGATGTCTGACCGCTGCAGGTCATCGTCAGCAGCACATTCATGACTTCGTCGCGCATAACGGTTTCGGCATGGTGAATCCAAGGTTTATGTTGAATACAATATTTGCCTGCTCTCAATGAAGCCGAATGTTTGCTCGTGCTGCTGACGTACGCTACCTCAAAAGGCCTCCATGCTTGTTCTGGTTAGATATCGAATTTTGGCAATTGTATCAAATTAGTGTTGCGGGCAAGATCAATATGCAGATTGAGTTGTGAAGTTTCTTAACCTGGCTTCATAAATTTTAGTGCGACGTCTTAATAGAGAGTGAATACATGCCTACAACTGGTGCTGTTTAAGTGTTTGCTACTAATCGATTCAGAAGGAAGCGGTTGGTATATCAAGGTTGTGACTTGTCTTTGAAGGGATACTAAAAAGAAATATGAAAAAAAAACTATATAACTTTTGAAATTCGACGCAGAAGACGTTACTATTCCGATACGGAGTGTTTCTAAACTAGAAGCGTTTCTTGGCGAATATTTTCCACTTTGACAGTATCTATCTAGCCGCCTACGTCTTGGTGCTGTCATGGTTATTTCGTTAATATGGTATGTACTGAAACTGCATGTATGACAAGGGTGAACGACGAACATAGATTATCTGTCAGTACATGAATATTATGACATGTGTGTCATGTAGATCATAAAACAAACGCCTACGTCTTGGTGCTGTCATGGTCGTTTCGTCAACTTCGAGGTACCAAGATTGGAATTGTATGAAAAGAATTAATAAATTTATTTATTTATTTATTTATTTATTTATTTATTTATTTATTTATTTATTTATTTATTTATTTACTTTACAATACTGCATACCCTCGTCGGGCCCATGCAGGTGTGGTTACAACATGGAATACAGCACGGAAAAAAAAGAACGTGAAACTAGAGTATCCAAAACAAAGAGCATTAGCACACACAAAAATGAACATACTCAATAAAAATATACACTCTGTTTAAATGAGCGGTCCGGGAAGCAGCAGAAACAGTGTTTACCATAAGAATGCCTCTACAGAGGCTGCATATGAAATACAGGTAATATCACCATTCAAATTCCAGATTCTCAATACTGTCAATAAAGTCAATAAATGCGTTGGCAGATGGGCAATTTACGGCTGTAGAGGGTAGTATGTTACAATGGGAAATGGCGTGTGAGAATAAAGAGTACTTGTGAGGGTTATTATGGCTGGGATGGTGTATTGATTTATTGTGGTTGGTTTGGGCAGAAAGTCTGAATGGCGCTTGGATGTATGTTGCTTGTGGTATTCGATAGGAGCCGTGATAAAACGAGTATAGAAATTTGTAATGAATTTATATGATAGATCCTGACAATATATCCTTACGTGTGTGTCATGTAGGTCGTGAAATAACGGCCTACGTCTGAATGCTCTCGTGGTAGTTTTGTTAACTTGACATGTACGACAATTGGCCCTTACCCTGGCAACCGTTACCAGCCGAACTTTGTCGAGCGAATCAATCTTAGCAGGACTCTTTCAGGAACTATCATTGATTGTTTGGGATGGCATTAACCTTAGTGAGATTAGAAGATGTGGTGAAGCTTATATTGTGCTGACTGACGGCCATGTTCTCTGCTGTAGAGGTCTTCCAGATGAGAAGCAATATGGAGTAGGATTGCTAATACATAGGGGCATAGCGGGCAACTTTGACGAATTCTACAGCTCTAATGGGAGGGCAGCAGTAGTAGTAATCAAACCTAATAAGAGGTAGAAATTAAATATAGTACAAGCCCACGCTCGAACATGCAATCATGATGATGATGAACTAGACAAGTTTTTGAAGAGGTTGAATTAGCCATGAGGAAAGTGCAAACTCAGTATCCTCAAGTGATGGGCAACTTCATTGCAAAAGTGGCGAATAAGTAGACTAGTGAACTTAGTAGTTGGTAACTATAGCGTCGATCCTAGAAATCTTAGAGGAGAGATGCTGATAGAATTCGCGGAAATCAATAAGCGGCGATTAATGACCACCTTCTTCAGGAAGCGTAGCAACAAAAAGTGGATTGGAAAAGCCCTAATGGTTAAACAAGAAATGAAATCGGTTTCGTACTCTCTGCCGATCCCGGCGTAGTGAAGGATGTTGAAGTGATAGGTAAAGTTCACGATAATCGGTTAGTGAAGTCTAGGATTCACCTCATTTTGAAGAAACAAAGAGTGAAGCTGGTCTGGAAGAAACAGGCTGACCTAGACGCAGTAAGCATAGAAGCAGAGGAATTCAGGCTGCTACTTGCAAATATGCAGCCTTAGAACAGAGAGTTGAAGATGACATAGATGTAATAAACGAAACCCTAACTAGGATGGCTTCATAGGCAGCATCTGAAGTGAAAGGTAAGGCACTAAGGCATGCTTAGAAGGCAAGCTCTCCCATGTAAGAAAGACCCTAATAAAGAAACGACAAGGAATGAAAGTGTGCAACAAATAGAAAAAATTGAATTCTCCGAACCATGAAAACTGATTAACAAGGATAAAATAAGAGATATTCGAAATTATAACATTACAAAGAATGAGCAAGCACTAAGAAATGGACGCAGCATGAAATGAATTTAGAGAAAACTTGGCATAGGACGCACCAATTTGTATGCACAAAAAGATGAACAGGGTAATGTCATCAGCAGCCTCGAAGGCATAGCAAACGCTGCAGAAGAATTCGTAGCGACCATCTTTTACTCTGATTTCTCCCGTGCTTCTGGTAAATTCACTTACCTCGCCTGGCCTCCTTGTTGGCGTCATTGCCCCCTACTATTTCGTGAGATGTGAGGTGGCTGTCCGACAGGAGCGCCAAAACTACCACTTGGCAAACCCGTTTTAGTATATAATAAAGCCAGTCTTCTGTTCCTTCTCAAGGTGTCATAACCTGTAATACTTGCCCGCGCTAAACCGAGCCCCTAACAAGTGGTAACAAATGACATTTACGTTTATTTTATCGCACAATGGCATGGACAACGTTGCTCCTACTTCTGTTGACAGAGAAGACGCCACGATTACGTCTCCTGTCATAGCCGCAGAGCATCAGATTCCCAGTTTTTGGGACAAGAACTATCGAGTTTGGTTTATACAAGCAGAGGCCCGTTTTCAACTCCGGTGCTTCGCCTCACAGACATCAGGTACCTGCACGTCGCCGCCGCGCTATCGTCCGGAATCGCCGACGCCATAGACGACTTGCTAGCGGGTACGCCTTCTGCCATAGCATACGACGACGTAAAACACACGGTCCTGCATCGCCTTGAGCCATTGCAACAGCGTAGGCGTCAACAGCTCTCCGAGGAACTCGGTGACCAACGACCATCGCAGCTCCTGCACCAGTTACATCAGCTTCTGGGTGACCACCACTCCGGCAACTAGAGCCAGCTCCCAATATTGCGCGAGCTGTTCTTTCTTTCTTTCTTTTTATTGCGATAAAGACTTGCCCTTAAGGCACAATTCTTGGTGCGTATATGTGTATTATATGTGTGCTGTGAGGCCTGTGTTGCGTATGAATTGAAGCAGTGTTTTGTGGAATCTGTTGCCATGTATCCAGCGGTAATAGCTGGTTGTCACACTGTAGTGGAGGCCAGCTTGCAGTAGGAGACGCGAGCGTTCCAATTTTAAACAAGTACATGTCCATATTAGGTGGTATGCATCTGCTTCCATCACAGGAACGGAGCAGTATGGACACGTAGCACCCAGTGGTGAATGCAACCAGTTCCACCTTCAGATAACAGCCGGTGTACGGGCCACCCCGTCCCGAAGCCTCCTAAGCACAACTTCCTCCGCCCTAGTTAGGTGAAGGGGGAGGGAGCAGACAAATGGTGGGATAAGAGCACGTGTATCCTGCCGGAGAAAACTTTTACGGGCTCGAAGCGAGTTAAGGTATTGAGGTGGGAGGGGAATAGGCGGAAGATCAGGATTAGGAGGGCAGTGTGCCTGCTGGTCAGCAGCAATACTGTGAGGGTTCGCTGAATGGCGTATGCAGACCTTTCCCCACGAGCCAGAGCCGCAAGTGGGTGCTCTAAAGCATTCTTTTCTAGCTCCAAACAGCGAATTTTTCTGCCCCGAAAGCGTATATTGCTGCTCCAAATTCCTAGTTTTCCTGCTCCTAAAGGCGCTCCAAAACACAAAGTGCCGCTCCCATCATTGTAAATGTGGTGTGAACATAAATTTTGTAGAACTGATGGTACTCACTTAACAAACACATGCAACATCAGCTTGCCGCCGGTGCATTACTAACCTCTAAGCTTGAAACCTTCTCGTTTCCAGTCTTTCAATCTATAGCACTTACAGATTTTTTTTAATGACATTCTACCTAAGATATCTAAACCAGAATCTCTCAAATTACTCCGAGGGTGGCGACTCTCCCTTTCACCTATTGAGGGAGAAAATCGAATATGAGGCCGAACCTTAACCACTCTCCTTGAATAATATCTTTTCCTTTTCGTGATTTCATGCGTGCCATAGGAGTTTCTCAAAAGTCATGTTTAGCATGAGGTAGAGGACGGGATTACGCAGTCGACACGCGAACAATAGCACCCTGTTCTTTTGTTTATCTTTCTTTACATGGAACGTCCTTAAAGATGGTCACACGAGGTCTTTCGCTAAAACTAGTGAAGGAAAACATTACCGCTTATTTCTTTGCATATGGAGGGCGTCGCACGTATCTTCAACCAAACATCAAAAATATGCATATCCGACGAAGCTGGACAGAACCAAGATAATGTCGTTTTCCGTCGCCCAAAGATACTTAGATTATTTTTTTTCATCAAGCTAATTAGGTACCTAGCCCTAATTACGTAATCAAATTCTCAAATAGAGTGAACTCTCGTTAAGGCGAACTCGGTAAGGCCGAATTCTCGCATACGAACAAGGGAACGTTTGTTTGGTTTTTCATATACTCAATATACTACTACTACTACTACTACTAATATAATAATAATAATAATAATAATAATAATAATAATAATAATAATAATAATAATAATAATAATAATAATCCGCTTAGGACGAACCGCTACCGATCCTGTAGGCTAGGTTGCCTCGATGCGCCACGCACGGGAGCGCGCGCATCAAGGCACCCTGCTCGAGGCCCGCGGCGCACACCGCCCGTGGACACAGGCGAAAACAAGAGGGGAAAACAAAAGCGATGGTGAAGTTCCACTTCGCGGACGCGGGAGACGCGCAAGCATGTGGGTTCTATAATACAGCGCATTCCAGGCTTTAGGCCCTCGGTGCGCCCAGACTGTCCGCATCACAGATCGTATTCAAGACAGTGCTCGCGCGGTCGCGCCATGCGCAACAGCCGCCGGAGTACAACACCCCCGTTGTAAACATTCGCTTGCTATGTTAAGAACTCGGAAAGCACATTTAGCGCCAGCAAACCAGGACAGAAGGGAAACAAAACCACAATGCGCTAACTATTCAGTTAGCGCATTGTGGCGTCGTCTCCCGTATGTCCATGTTCGCTGGCGCTAAACATAATTTTCAAGCCAATTTAGCATCAGGCCCAACAAATGGCCATGCTATCTTAACGCACAGGCAGCGCGCACAGGCGCGCACAGGCAAGCATGAACACATCACACCCGATGACCGCGGACGCTCGCTGTGAAAAATTCGGAAGACGCTTAAGCTTCGTGTTTAAGAGTGGAACGCGACAACACTCAAAGATCCCTGACTGCTTCTCGCGCTTCCAGATAACTGGAGCGTATGTAGCCGTAATGTTTACAGGGAAACGCTGGCCGATCCCAAAGGTAGTGCAATACAGGTGCGACCCGCGGCGGAGGTACAGTTCGCGAATAAGGAGCCCAAATAGACAGCTTCGCTGATCATCCACCATCGCAGACTTAAAGGGCACCGAGCTTTTTTTTTTTTTCTGTTCAAGTAGTTCTTGATCGCTTATAGAGACACCAATCATCTACATTTACGCTACTGTAAGAAAGAAATGTGTTCACAAATTACGCATTTTTGTTTAAACGCAAGGTAATTACTTTTCACACGACGTCTCGCGTGATGGAGCTAGGGTACTCGCAAAAGAACGCTTAGGCATTGAATAGCAACGGGTAGCGTACACGTTCTCCCCTCAAGAATCACTTCACACGCAGGATTGCATTATCGTTCTAACAGTAACTCTGATGGGAGCTCCTGGCGGCTCCTACGCACGCGTAAATGAACACACACGTGCTGCTTGCAGAGAGCCTGTGGCAGCTGTAATAATCACACTGCCAGTGCCACGATCTATCTGTTCATCCACCGCAGGCGCTCCACGTCCAAAGTTTGTTGGACGTGCCCGTGCTGCGTGACCTACACGTACTGTAGCACTGTGTGCATGTATCATTCGCCTGTTCACGGGGCTAGAGAGAAGGCACATGCCTTCAATGTGTCAAAATCACCTTTCAGGTCTGGGCGATTCACTTCGTCGCGCACATCGGTTTTAGCATGAGAGATCACACTCCGCGGGGACCGCAAATGGAGCCAATCATATTCGTGCTGCTAACGCACGCTACCTTGTAAGGCCTCACCACATGTTCTGGTTCAATTGCAAGTTTGGCAACTATATCAAAGCAGCGTTGCGGGCAAGTTCAATATGCTGATTGATTTCTCAAGTTCTTTAAACTTGCTTCATATCTTTTGGTCTAATGCCTTCACGCAGATTAAATGTACGCCTAAAACTGCGCTGTTCAAGTGTTTGCTACTAATGGGATCCGGCAAGAATCTGTTGTATTATCGAGTGGCAGCTGTATTAATCACGCTGCCAGTGCCACCACCACCTACCGAGAGCGTTTTACACGCAACGTTTGTTCGCCTGCGTCGCGAACATGACATGTATTGTCAGTTGCCTCTGTGCATATAAGTGTGCACATGACAGTTTCAACCTGGAGCGGCGGCTAGTGGCGCCAATTTTACGTAGGCGGCGGCGGTGGCGTGAAAACCGAAACCACAAATTTAGAAAGCCGTTTCGCTACATCCTTCTTTGCTAAACTGGTTGAAATTCTGGCCTTTTCTTAGTAAAGGCTGAAAAGACCGAATACAGAGGTGTTGAAAGTGAGAGAAATGCAAAACATTTTGTAATTGTATTGCTCTTCAGCCGACATATCTAAAAAAAATTGGGCACATATTTAAAAGTGTCTGTTTGTATATTCCTTTCATCACGAATATTAAATTAAATTATGGGGTTTTACTTGCCAAAATTACTTTCTCATTATGAGGCACGCCGTAGTGGGGGACTGCGGAAATTTCGACCACCTGGGGTTCCTTAACGTGCAACTAAATCTAAGTACACGGGTGTTTTCGCATTTCGCCCCCATCGGAATGCGGCCGCCGTGGCTGGGTTTCGATCCCGCGATGTCGTGCTCAGCAGCCGAACACCTTAGCCACTGAGCAACCACGGCGGATCATCACGAATATGCAGAGCACTTTGCGTTTGGACGGCAGTCGCAATTGTTCTCTTTTTTGCTTTACCTATGTTTATATCAGATATTTTTCTTCCATATCGAGTGAATTTGTCTAGAACTGCTTAGCCAGGACTCTCTAGGTATGACACTCTCTACATATGTTAGCCTTGTTTCCGCTTGCGCTGAAGTAGATTCTGTTTATACAATATGTTTGACGTAATAAAAGAACAGACCTCTTCTATGACCAACTTTCGATGTCAACGAATCAGCTGATGTCAGTCAGTCAGTCAAGAACTTTATTGAAGTCCTGAGGAGTTTCAATTCGTTGGAGATCCCACGCGGGGAACTCCTCCGGCAGAAACCGTAGGCGACACCCAAGTCGGGACGGGAACGTGGTGACGCTCCGCCAGTTCTTGGGCCCTCTGGACGGCCTTGAGTTGGAGTTTGAGGTCCGTGCTTTTGAGGGCTTCTTCCCATTCGGGCTCACTGGAGAGAGGGCCCTTTGGTAACGCGGTACATTGCCATAGCATGTGCGAGAGTGAGCAATAAAGTTCTGGGCAGTCTGGGCAATTTGCCGGGATTTCTGTGCTATAGTGACTTAGTAGGCCTCGTGACGGATACGAGTCCGTTTGTAGCATTCGAAATGCGGCCGCCTGCGCGCGTTCGAGTTTGGCGTGTGGGAGCGGGAATTTGGTTCTGCCTTTCCGATAGTGGGAGGTGATCTCTTGGTAAGTGAGCAGCGGGTCATTAAACTGAATGTCCAGCTCCTCGTAGGCCGTGGGACCGTCGCGGCGGGCAAGTTCTCGCGCACGGTCGTGGGCCGTTTCATTGAGGTTAGCTTTTCCCGGGTGAATGTCTTTCCCCATGTGAGCGGGGAACCAGGAAAGGCACCGTTTGCTCTCTTTTGAGCTCGCTACTAGTATACGCGCTGCTTCTTTAGATACGTTGCCGCATTCGTAGGCCCGAATTGCGGCACGCGAGTCCGTGAAGACATTAGTAAATGTGGGGTCTGCCATGGCGATGGCTACGGCTATTTGTTCCGCTTTAGCGCTGGTGCTCGTTTTAACCGATGCGGATGATCGTAGCGTTCCGTTGCCGTCCACGACCGCTATTGCGAAAGTGGATGTGCTGCCGTACTGGGCCGCGTCCACAAATGCGGTGGCTTCACGATACTCGTCGATGCGGTCGAGAATCGCGCGGGCGCGGGCCCGGCGCCTACCCACGTTGTGTTGTGGGTGGACGTTTCTGGGAAACGGTGAGACTTTCTATTTGCCTCTAATTTCGCTCGGTAGGGTAACCGCGTGCTCGAGATAGGGAGACGGGGAGACATTGGCGTCATTTAAGATTAGCCTACCGGCTTTGGACGAGAATAGGCGGAGTATTTGCGCCATAGTCTGGGCCTCGATCACTTCGTCGATGTTGTTGTGCATACCTAGCTGGTCAACCTTTGCTGTACTTGCTCTTTGTGGAATTCCCAAGACCTGTTTGATGCTCTTGCGCATGAGTGTGTTTAGCTTCGTCCTTTCTAGTTTCGTCCAGTTGTGGGCAGAGGCGACGTAATTAATGTGACTCATAAGGAACGCGTGGTATACGCGCAGAAGGTTGTCTTCGCGGAGACCCTTCCTGCGCCCCGAGACTCTGTGGATGAGTCTGATCATGTTTTCGGTTTTTGCGGTTAAGTGCTTGATCGTGTGTCCGTGGCATCCGGTGGATTCGATTAGGAGCCCAAGAATGCGTATATGGTTGACTCGCGGAATCTGTTGTCTGTCTCTTGTGTCTAGTGCGAGCGGAAGTTCATCTAGAGGTGTTAGGTGGCGGACTCCTTGGCAAGACTTGCGATATAGTAATAGTTCCGATTTCTTTGAGGATAGTTTCATGCCTGTGTTTAGAAGGTACTCTTCCGTGGCATCAAGGGCAGACTGTAATGCCTGCTCCATGTCTCCCAGGGAGCCTCCCGGGCTCCAGATGGTAATGTCATCTGCGTATAGTGCGCAGTTTACGTTTGGGATGTGTCGTAGTTTGTCTGCAAGTCCCTTCATCACTATATTAAATAGTAATGGAGAGATGACTGAGCCTTGTGGTGTTCCGACGGAGCCCAGCGTGTAGGGGTCCGACTTAAGGTGCGAGACTCGCAGTCGGGCTTCTCTGTCTTTTAGGAAGGAGCGTACGTACTCCTGAAATCTCTGGCCGAGGCCGAGGCCTGCCACAGACTCCAGTACGAAACGGTGCGAGACGGTATCGAATGCTTTCGTGAGATCGAGGGCGAGGATGCCTCGAACGTCTCTTGTTTTAACGTCGAAGATTTGTCTCTTTAGGAGTAACATCACGTCTTGGGTGGATAGGTGGGGTCGAAACCCTACCATGTTGTGTGGGAGGAGTTCGTGTTCCTCAATGTAGCGTGACACTCGGTTTTGAATTACGTGCTCGGCTACTTTACCCACGCATGACGTAAGAGAGATGGGTCGTAAGTTGTCAAGGTTGAGTGGTTTGCCGGGTTTTGGTATGAGGACCACCGTGGCAGTGCGCCACGTTATAACGTACATTTCCGACTGGCCAATAAGTGAAATCACTTGTTCTGAATATTAGTGAATCTTTGCTTATATATTCTGTTTTATAACGTCCTTTATCCCTGAAGAAAACTTAAGCAAAATGTTTTTTTTTTACACCAGGTGAACATTCTTTTAGCTGGAGTATACGGTATGACGCACCAGAAAACGAACTTACCTTATTTGTTTATTCGTCATCAGTTGACTGAATGAACAAAGTGTGGAGTAGTAGTTAATGCAGGCATTGCTCGGATGCACAATTATTTCCTAAAAAAATACTGCCCATGCACCCCGTATAGATGGTTTAGCCGCGATGCTGAGATGTGCGGCCCCTCTGTTTATCAACTGCGTTAATTCTGACGGTTCATTAAACTCTTTCTCGAATATTCGTTACGACTTAATTCTGTTTCTTAAAGAGGTTACATTCGGCTTGGGTTTACCAGATTTTTAACTTGAAATGTCACGCAACGGGCTTGCCATAACCACCAGCATGGAGGGGCGCAATAAGCGGTTTGTTTGTGTTAATCCATCGGGTTCATCAAAATATTCATGAATCATGTTAAGCATTTGTGTTTCGTGATGTGTTAATCATAGTGTTTTCGACTAGGTTTTGCACTGTATTTACCAAGTGACACACTGGGGGCGCACATTTCTTTTAATTCAAGATATAAAGACAGGGAAAGGTATTTTTAACCAATTGAGAAGCCGGATAGAGACTGCTTCGCGTGCGTTTTACTGCTAGAATGAGCTGACGTCACTATCAGCGTAGCCAATGGCGCGCCGCACCTTTCGCCGGAGGGTTTCTGTGGTCGGACCACGAAAGTTTCGCCTTGGTATATACAGCTACGCTGTAATACGTAGATAAAAATATATGTTTAAATGTGTAAGCATTTCTATATCTAACCAACGAGAGAATTGTCCGTCCTTCACTTTAGACAAATGCAATGGCTCATATCCCCGCACTAGGGTATCTGTGGTGGGATCACGAGCGTTTCGCCTAGGCATATATAGTTTCGCTGTAAAGCAAAACGAAAAAGAAAACGAAACGTTTTTTTGAGCCTGCACATCGAAAATTCTTTGCGGTTTAGCGCAGCTATCGGTGTCAGTTGCACGGAATTTTTTACACGGATGCTACAAAGAAGCAGCAACGCGCAGTATGCACCTAAAACAATTTTAACTTGTTGAAAGTAAAAAAAAAAAAACTTCTTCGAATGCAACGGCAGGGATAATCTGAAAGCTTCAAACCGGCATCACAAACACATCGGAACCAGAAATTTCTATCTTGCTGCAAGCTTCATCTCTGTTGATGCTGCTGTGGACATATCGCGGAGTCTACCCGCAATTACAGTGGCCCGCGACCCTCAAGCTGCGATTACGGCTTTCCAAGGCTGCGGCTTCTTCTGTTTGCGCCGTATTGCGCTTTTGAAGTAGAAGTTTCGGAATCTCATGGGGCGCTGACTTGTAACGACACGCATGCGCAAACGCGTGGACAGCAGTGTTACTTTTGTTTGTATTGTATTGCTCGTTGCGGACTTGCTTGGCATAATTATCTGCTTGAGAAAGGCAAAACAAGTAAGCAAGAGAATACACTATCTCCAACCAAGCTGAATGAGTTTAAAAAGAAACCATTATCCCTATTTAAATGGCGCTCCGATCTCGCCCATTAGAAACATCTGCGGCGGTGGTGGCGGCGCCATCAAAGCGGACACCTCTACGTGTGCAGGCATCATTCTCTTCTTGACAGAGCTAGGAAGGAGGCAGGTACGTTCAATGCCTCCAGATATCCTCTGGTGTCTGAGCGTTTCACGCCATCGCCACCATCGCATTCATTACTTCGTCGCGCATCACGGTGCCCTTGTCTCTGCCGGATGCCGACAGAGGCAACGGCACGGAAACCTCAGATCCTCTAGTTCCCGGCACGCCCCCTAGAAGCGGTATATTGCGAAAAATCGATCAATTTCATTATTTTTCGCTAGTTTAAAATTCTGCCTGAAAACAAGTTTGAATGTACCAATTCCTGCAACCAAGCTTTTTTTAGGCCTAAAAATCTCAGTGGCAAAAGTTTCTGTTAGTACCTCTAAAATGAGTAGCTTTCTGCCGCCTATTCTCATTGTCAGTGTCTAAGCGATATCGTTAGGAGTTTTCACTGTTCTATAAAAAACTCACTCTTTATGCAATACCCTTACGGGGGACTTTAAAGCTCATAAACTAATTAGAACTGCACTAACTAAGACGTTTATTTAGAACCCTGCCATTGGCGGCAAACTCTGGCTACGCGCGATGAACGGCATGTGGGTAACTTATAAGGGCTAACTTATTGCTCTTGTATTCAAAATTCGGTAGACAGCCGTCGACCTTGTGCGTTTTAAGTTTGTGTCTGTTTTGTTGTTCTTGTGCGCAACTGTTAAGGCCACCCCATATTCAGCGTTTTCCGGCGTTACGTCACCCGACGTCGCTCGGCGTCGACACTGAGGGTGGCGCGCTCAACAGATACCAGATCTCGCCACCCCCACCACCAGACGGGGCTCGATGAGCGCCGACCAATCAGCGCCGGTGCTCGTGCCGCTCGATTGGCTGGACGCTCTCTCTAAGTAAACGGATGGCGGCGTTGTCGACGGCGTCGAGATCGCCGCCATCCTTGTACTTAGAATTGGGGAGACACGTGTACCCATGTTTGTGTGCACGTTAAGGAGCCTCGGGTGGTCCACATTTTCGGAGTCCCCCACTACGACGTGCCTCATACCCAGATCGCGGTTTGGCCACGTAAAACCGTATAATTTATATAGTTGAAGGATGAAAGAGCGAACGTGGTGGGCAGGCGAACATGACAGACCGCATAGTGTGCTTTTTATGCGAAGCATATTACGAGAGCTCAAGCCAGCTCCTCAGGCGCGGCGGTGTCGCCTTCAATACCACGTGACACCGTGACGTCACGACAGAGGAGAAACGGGGCTCCAACTCGCGCCGTCGCTCGCGGCGTCGCGGCGGTATATAAGCAGCTGCGCTTACCTCTGATAGACACTCACGAGGTGAGATGCCTCCTGGAGATAGAGCTGCTCGTTGGAATGAGAAGCGAAGGTTGCGGCGTGCTACAGAGACTGTTTCTAGGTGGCTTTGCTACGGCGCATCGACTACGCGCCCCGCATCGGACGCGGTGAGCGTCGAGCAACGCAGCGTTCGGCGCGACAACGAAATGCGCGCCTGACCAAGCTTCGCACGCCTGAGCCGACGCCGACGACACCGGCTTTTCGGCGACACGAGCTCCTTCACGCTGTCGCGTTAAAATAAAGACTAGTATGCTTCGCATCCTGGGCTTAACCTTAGCTAAGCCAAAGCCATTTTTTTTTCGACAACACAATTAACGTGGACTTAAGCGAACTGGCTTTTGTTTTCGTTTTTGTCGGTGCGAATAGCAAACGAAACGTAGTACTGGCAAGCCACCCGAGCAACCTCGCTGATGCGTGTTTACCTTCCGTCTGCGAGACAAAATGCCGCCAGATCGCTGCCGGCGATCACGCCAAGGATTTTAGTACTAGCTGCTGCTTTACAAAACGCTCGTACATTTGATCTGATAGTGTTCTTTTAAATATTACTTCATGTGAAAAACAAACTATAGCGGATTTCTATGTCGATGTCAGCGGCGAGAGAAGCGATCACTTGGGCTGGGTGATATGGTACCGGTGTGGTACTGGCCCTAATGTGATTCCGATTGTGTATAGACCCGCGCAATCTTAGCTGTTGACCGGGGCCGTCCGATCACTCCAACTTCGTACTGACTGTACATTTTATTTCGCGCGCAGAAATTCATTACCACGTATAGGAGCGTTGATGACTTACACACTGCAATTTACGTAGCCACACTGCCTGCGTCCGGGAACGTGTGATGGCCTGTCTACACTGAAGGTGGCTGAATTCCGTGATGTGAAAAAGAATGTTTATCAAATTCTGTATTCAAATGCAGAATTAACTGTGGATTATGATTAAGTTTGCGCATATCACCGAATTCTTATTTAGGAACAGTTATACGCAACAGCAAGTTGATGAAAAATACTGGCATCTTAGTAGATAGAGTTTCTCCCTATATTACGTAGAGGAAAATTTGGCACTGCGGCGCTGTGTACGCATGGGAATGCCGGTATATTGTGACTTCGGATTGGCATCGATCTCGAAGAGCCTGGCAAGCACCGGTCCGTCAGCCCCAATGACTCATTTTCTACTAAAACTGCGTGTAAAAAGCTGTTTCAGTTTAATTATTACAAAAAGTATTTTTTGTTTAACTATGATAACTTATTGCATGTACAATTATATGATACGTGAAAAAAAGTATCAGCGGATAGCTGAAGTTGGAGGACAGACGACAAAATTCGCGCTCCTTTTGAAACAGTTTGTCTTTTCTTGCTTTCCTTCCTTACCTCATCCATGGTGTGTGAGCAACTATGCAATTTGAGTCAATGAAAACATTTTATGAATATTCTTTTAAAGACCGCGTTATTTGGTAGCCATTTCCCCCTTTTCAACGAAGCCTTATACAACACTAGCCAACAGAAGCCTCGAGGACATATATACCGTCTTTCCCATGACGGCACCGCGGTGCCCCTTAAGAAATTCCCTTAGGCGTAGGCGCCACATTTCCCTCTATATGTTACAGTGAGGAATTCTATGTCTTCGTGTAATACATATTTAATGCAATGTTTCAGGAAGTGCTTACGTATACAGACTATTCTCTGTGTGCCAGAACCGCAAGTGGGTGCTCTAAAGCATTCTTCTCTTGCTCCAAACCGCTAATTATTCTCCCCGAAAGCGTATATTGCTGCTCCAAATTCCTAGTTTTGCTGCTATTTAAGGTGCTCCAAAATACCAAGTGCCGCTTACATCACTCTAAATGTGGTGTGAACTTAAATTTTGAGGAATTGATGGTACACACATAACAAACACATGCAACATCAGCTTGCCGCCGGTGCATTACGAACCTCTAAGCTTGAAACCTTGCCGTTTCCAGTCTTTCAATCTATAGCACTGACAGATTTTTTTTAATGACATTCTACCTAACATTTCTAAACCAGAATCTCAAATTGCTCCGAGGGTGGCAACTCTACCTTTCACCTATTGAGGGAGAAAATCGAATATGAGGCCGAACCCTAACCAACCTCCTTGAATACTATCTTTTCCTCTTCGTGATTTCATGCGTGCCATAGGTGTTTCTCGAAAGTCATGTTTAGCATAAGGTAGAGGACGACATTAAGCAGTCGACACGCGAACAATAGCACTCTGTTCTTTTGTTTATCTTTCTTTACATGAAACGTCTGAAACATGAGGTCTTTCGCTAAAACTAATGAAGGAAAACATTAGCGCTTATTTCTTTGCATATGCAGGGTGTCCCACGTAACTTCAGCCAAACACCAAATATATGCATATCCGACAAAGCTGGACAGAACCAAGATAATGTCGTTTTCTGTCGCCTAAAGATGCTTAGATTATTTTATTTCATTCAACCTAATTGGGTAGTTAGGCCTACTTACGTAATCAAATTCTCAAATAGAGTGAACTCTCGATAAAGCGAACTCGGTAAGGCCGAATTCTTGCATACGATTAAGGGAACGTTTGTTTGGTTTTTCATAAACGCAATATAATAATAATAATAATAATAATAATAATAATAATAATAATAATAATAATAATAATAATAATAATAATAATAATAATAATAATAATAATCCGCTTAAGACGAACCGCTACCGATCCTGTAGGCTAGGTTGCCTCGATGGGCCACGCACGGGAGCGCACGCATCAAGGCACCCTGGTCGAGGCCCGTGGCGCACACCGCCCGTGGACACAGGTGAAAATAAGAGGGGAAAACAAAAGCGATAGTGACGTTCCACTTCGCGGACGCGAGGTACGCGCCAGCGTATGGGTTCTATAGCGCATACCAGGCTATTGGCCCTCGGTGCGCCCAGACTGTCGGCATCGCAGATCGTATTCAAGACAGGGCTCGCACGGTCGCGCCATACGCAACAGCCGCCGGACTAGAACACCCCGTTGTAAACATTCGCTTGCTATGTTAAGAACTCGGAAAGCATATTTAGCGCCAACGAACTAGTACAGAAGGGAGAAGACACCACAATGCACTAAGTGAAGTTAGCGCACTGTACTGTCGTCTCCCTTCCTTCTTTGTTCGCTGGCGCTAAAAATGGTTTTCAAGTCAGTTTAGCAACAGGCCCAACAAATGGCAATGCTATGTTAACAAGCATGATGTCAGCGCGCACAGGCAAGCATGAACACATCACACCCGTTGACCGCGGACGCTCGCTGTAAAAAATTGGGAGGAAGCTTAAGCTTCGCGTTTAGATGTGGAACGCTATAGCGTTCAAAGATCCCTGACTGATTCTCATGCTTCCCGATAACTGGAGCTTTTCTAACCGTAATGTTTACCGGGAAACCCTGGCCGATCCCAAAGGTAGTGCAATACCGGTGTGACCCGCGGCGGAGGTGCAGTTCGGGAATAAGGGGCCCACCTACACAGCTTCGTTGATCGTCCATCTTTGCAAAGTGGAAGGGCACTGGGAATTTTTTTTTTCGGTTCAAATAGTTCTTCATCGCTTATAACGCTGCCAATCATCTACATTTACTGTATTATAAGGATGAAATGTATTCGCAAATTTCGGATCTTTGTGCAGATGCAAGCTAATTACTTTTAACGCGACTTCTCGCGTGATAGAGCTGGTGTACTCACAAAAGAATGCTCAGGCATTAAAAAGCAGCGGGTTGCTACACGTCCTCCACTCAAGAACAGTTAACCACGCAGGAGTGCCTTATCGTTCGAGCAGTAGGCTATGGGAGCTCCAGGCGGCTCCTATGCACTTCTACACGTAAACGAACACATACGTTCTGTTTGCAAACAGCGTGTTGCAGCCGTAATAATCACAGTGCAGTGCCACCACCTATTCATCCGCCGCAGGCGCTCCACGTCCAACGTTCATTCTGTTGCGAGGCGAACACGTATAGTCACATGTGTGCATGTACCATTCGCCTGTTCACGGAGCTAGGGAGAAGGCACGTGGCTACAATGCCTGAAAATCCCTTCTGATGTCTGGGAGTTTCACTTCGTCGCGCACAAACGCTTTAGTATAGGAAAGGAGGGATGACCGATCGGTACCGTCAATGGAGCCAGGGATTAGTTGTGCTGCTAACGTACGCTACTTTAGAAGGCCTCCACGATTGTTCTGGCTAAATTGCAAGTTTTTTAACCAAATCGAAACAGTGTGGCGGGCGAGCTCAATATGCAGATTCAGTACTCGAGTTCTTTATCTTTGCTTTATATCTTTTAGTCGAACGTTTTAATGCAGAGTAAATTTACGCCTAAAACGCTGTTGTTCTAGTGTTTGCTACTAATTGGATCCGGAAAGAAACTGTTGCGATATCGAGTGGCTGCTGTACGTAGCAACGTCAGTAGACCAGCTTCAGTTGTAAAAGTCCCCGCCCGCGCGCTTACAGCCACTGTCGCCACTTCTGTGACAGCCGCCAGATGGCAGCGCTGTTGCATCGAGCTCTACTGCAGACGCCTCGTCACAGCCTTGAACTTGTGCGGATGGGCAGTTTGCGCGTGTTTCACGCTGGCTGGCGTTCTCCCTTGTCCGAATTATTGATACCACGAGAAAGCGGTATCCACCTAAAGCAATAATATTTATGGCACCAGTTCGTTAATACTGAAAGAAGGGTAAACTGCACGAAAGGAAGAAACGCCTACAGCGAAGCGAAGGAGCTGCGTTTCTAAATGTCCTGTGTTTCTTCCTGTCGTCTTGACGTTTCGCGCAGTTTAGGCTCACTAGCCTGAATATCTCGCCAAAGTGCGCGATTGTGGGATGATCATCCCCACCGAAGCTTCTCACCACGCAAAAGAAAAGCTACAAAAAGAAAGATGAGGTCGGTCTTTGTACACACAAGCCACAAAAAAAAGTCGGATTTTTCATTTCGTGAAGATGCTTAATCAGCGAAGCTGAAACGTGCGGCCCCTGTGTTTATCACTGGGTTAATCCCGAGGGTTCATTAAAGCATTTCTCAGTTATGAGGTTAAACACACAATCGGCTGCGGTGAAGAGAACCACGTCACTGAGGGTATGCCCACAGTACGCAGTTGTCGCTTGCGTTCGATGTCTCGAGTTTGCTAGGCGGCGTGGTTAGCAGCCTTCGCCTGCGATTTCGCGCTTGTGATTCTTCGTAATTAAATTTCTTCAAACTTAAATCTTTCCGTTACGTAACACCATGAGTGGCTCATACTCCTTTAAGCAATGAAATTCTACGCTGGAAGGATGAACGGCCACGCAGCCCGCTGGGGAAGACGACGACGAACGCGGCAGCAGTGGCACGAGCGCGTGCCGTTGATTTCGCAGAGACTTTCCGGTCGGCACGAGGAATCGCTCTGGTTTCACGCCGAGCGAAGCGTCACATTGCTGGGAGCACAGAAAAAGTGGTGCGCCGAACTGTCGACATCGTTCCGATAGCGGCCTATGCAGCCAGGTACGCAGCACGTCGGCATCGTCTGCTGATATTCTTAAGAAACTCGGCGAAGACTACAGTTTCACGGATGACATGCTTGCTGATATTCGCCGTCCACAACGAACCACAGAATACACCAACGCTGCACTACATGCTTAGTCTGGCCCGCACGCGCAGCCGGCTAGTGAAGAAGTGAAGCCGGGCGCGACTGCAGCGCCACGAAGGCGCGGGCGGGTGGCGGTTCCGCGCAACGGCGCCGAGTTTTAAAACTAAAGCTAGTCTAGTAACGTTGGTACGGAGATCAAGCTGCACAGTCCCGCCCAGTAAGACCAACTCCAACTGATCCACAGGGCCCGGCGGCCCCGGGAAGCATATGGAGCCCGTGAAGAGGCAGCCACCCCATCAGACGCTTAACGCGCTTCATTTCATTATGGGCCAGTAAAGTTGCTTCTCTCCCTGGGTATCAATCACAGTGCCACCACCTATATGGAGCGTTTTACGCCCAATGTTCGTTCTGCTGCGTGGCGAACATGTATAGTTGCCTCTGTGCATAGAGGTGTGCGCCGTGGCGGTGTCCACCGGCGGCGGCGGCGCACAGCAAATTTTGCGTTGGCGGAGGCGGCACCGGCGGCGTGGAAACCGAAACCACAAATTTAAAGTGTGCAAGTACCATTCGCGTGTTCACAGAGCTCGGGAGAAGGCACGTGCCTTCAATGCCTCAAAATCCCTTCTGATGTCTGGCGTTTCACTTCGTCGCGCACAAAGGTTTTAGTATAGGGAAAGCGCTAGGATAGGGAATACCGTCAATGGAGCCAAGGACTGGTCGTGCTGCTAACGTACGCTACTCTACAAGGCCTCCACCATTGTTCTGGTTAAATTGCAAGCTCTTTAGCTATATCGAAACAATGTTCAGGGCAAGCTCATTATGCAGATTCAGTTCCCAAATTCTTTATCCTCGCTTTTTATCTTTAAGTCTAACGTTTTAATGCAGAGTAAATGTACGCCTAAACCTCTGCTGTTTGCAAGAAATTGGATCCGGAAAGAAGCGGTTGTGATATCCAGTGGCTGCTGTACGGCGATCATGCTGTCCATTCCCGCCAAGCAAGACCAACTCCAACTGATCCACAGGGGCATGGCAGTCCTGGAAGCATATGGAGCCCGTCAAGAGGCAGCCATCCCATGAGCCGCTTAACGCTCTCCATTTCATTATGGGCGTGTAAAGTTGTTTCTCTCCCTAGATATTAATCACAGTGCCAGTGCCACCACCTATTTGGAGCGTTTTACTCCCAACGTTCGTTCTGCTGCGTGGCGAACATGTATAGTTGCCTCTGTGCATAGAGGTGTGCGCCGTGGCGGTGTCGACCGGCGGCGGCGGCGCATGGCCAATTTTTCTTTGGCGGTGGCTGCACCGGCGGCGTGGAAACCAAAACCACAAATTTAAAAAGCCGTTTGACTGCACTCCTTCTGTTCTAAACTGGTTGAAATTCAGGCCTTTTCATACTAAGGGCTGAAAGGAGCGAATAAAGAGGTGTTGAAACAGAGAGAAATACAAAACATTTTGCAAATATTTTACTCTTCACTTGAGATATTTAGAAAAAGAACGTTGGGCACATATGTAACAGTGTCTATGTTGACTGTCTCTGTATATTCCTTTCACCACGTATATATAGAGCACCTTGGTTTTGGGTGGCAGTCGAAATTGATTTTTTTTATTGCTTTCCCTCTGTTTATATAAGGTATTTTTTTCAGTTCGAGTGAATTCGTCAGTAATTGCTTAGCCAGCACCGACGCACGTGACGCTCTCTAAAAATGTTAACATTGCTGCCGCTTGCGCTGAATGAGATTCTGTTTATAGAACATGTTTTACATAATAAAAGAACAAGCCTTTTCTATGACCAACTTTTGCTGTCAACCAAACAGCGGATGTTATAACGCACATTCCCGATTGCACAAAAAGAAAGATAACTGGTTCTGAATATAAATCAACCTTTGCTTGTGTGACTTGTTTTATAACGTCCTTTACACGCGAGGAAAGAAGAAGCAAAATACTTTCGTTTTCTGCACCAGGTGAGCATTTTTTTAGCAGAAATATGTTATGATGCACGAGAAAACAAACTTGCTTCATTTGTTTACTCGCCATTAGCTGATTTATTGAACAAAGTGTGGATTAGTAGTTAATGCAGGCATTGCTCCGATACACAATAATTTCGGAAAAGGAAATACCGCCCATGCACCCTGTATATATGCTAAGGCAGCGACGCTGAAATGTGCGGCTCTGGTGTTTATCGCTGGGTTAATTCCGATGGTTCATTAAACTCTTTCTCAAATATTGGTTACGCCTTAATTTTGTTTCTTACTGTGGTTACATTCTGCTTGGGTTTATCAGATAGTTTATTTGAAATGCCGTACATTGGGCTTCCCGTAATCACCATTATGGAGAGGCGAAATGTGCGGCTCATTTTGTTGATCCAGCGACTTTAGCAAAGCATTCCTGAATTATGTTACGAATTTGTGCTTCGTATTGCGTTAATCGTAGTTTTTATGACTTGGTTTTGCACTGTATTTGCCAAGTGACACACCGGGGACGCACATGAAATTTATTTAAAGACATAAAGAAAGGGATGCATTTTTTCTTGAACCTATTGCGAAGCTGGAGAGAGACTTCTGAGCGCGCTCTGCTGCAAGAGTTGAATCACGTCACTATCGGCTCAGACAATGGCGCGCCGCACCTTCCACCGGAGAGCTTCTGTGGCGGAACGCGATTGTTTCGCCTAGGCTTATACACCTTCGCTGTAATGCATAGCTAAAGGTACATGTTTTTTTGTGTAAGCATTTCTACATTTAACCTACGAGAAAATTGTCCGTTCGTAGCGTAAGACGAATGCAATGGCTCATACCCCCGCAGTAGGGCATCTCTGGTAGGAACACGAGCGTTTCGCCTAGGCATATAGAGTGTCAATGTAAAAAAAAAAAAAAGTTTTCCGTCTGGGCATGGCAGGATCGTACGACCAGTTTTCACGACATCACGCCACACTACCAATTACAAAGACGCATATACCCATTCCCTCACGCTAGGTTAGACAGGACGCAAGCAGTACACTTCAGACAGTTACAAACAGACTCTTACAGAAACCCCAGACTCATGCACGCCATGTATCCAGACATGTACACTACAAACAGATGCACATCGTGTGGCGAGGTTGCCACACTAAATCACATGTTATGGGAGTGTCGGGGCCTAACAAACAAGTCGGGCAGTGCCGACCTCTCTGTCTCTTCCACCGCCAGCCTCCGCTTGCGCTGGAAGACCGCACTGCTCAGCTCTGACCTGACAGCACGACTCTGGGCCGTCCAGCGAGCCGAGGAAGCCGCTTCGAGACAAGGTCCCGGAACCGCGTCCGCGGCGGGTGCCCAGACCCACTAAAAAGACGCCGGACTCAAATCTTGTTGATTGGAAATAAAAGTTTACGCTCTCTCTTTTTTTCAACTTGTACGTCGAAACTGTTTTACGATTCAGTGCAGCTATCGGCGTCACTTTCGCTGTATTATTTATATGAATGTGACAAAGAAACACCACAGCGCAGTAGGCATCTAAAAATAATTTTCACATGTAGCCATGTAGAACAACTCCTTCAAAAGCAACGGCCGGAATAATGCCGAATCTTCCTACCGGCATCTTAAAAATATCGGGGCCAGAAATTATGGATTTCGAAGACGTAGCCTTAACCCAGCAAATTAACCAAGAGCTGCGCTAATTACGGGAAAAAGGCTCGTCACTCCATATTGCTGAGGCACCGCTTCCCTAGACAACATTGGTCACGTGCTACACATCTCAGGCAGCTCCTCGCCCGTTCGTGTCCCATCTGTCTCGGCGGCCAATATTTGATTCACTGCACGGGCTAAGCCATTCCGGCATCAGAGCGACACAGAGGCTTATCACGGGCCGCTTCGTCTGGCCAGGGATCACAAAGATGTTCGAAGCTGGGCAAGAAGTTACCCAACATTTCAAGCCATAAAGTGACCCGGTAAACGCGTGCAGTGGTGCAGCTGTTTCGGCCGTGAGAGAGTCGTTTAGGTCACGTGCATTTAGACTGGGTGGGGCCTTTACCGCCTTGGCATGGTTTCAGGTACCTTGTGGTCTCCGCCTATATAGCGGTGCTCCGCCGGGAGTCACGTAGACCACCGCGCGGGTCCGAGGATCCGAGCCCCTCAGGGGGACGATCAGCTCAGCCGCGTGTGTAGCGTGTGCCCGAAGCGGACGCTCGTTCGGTCTCCTATGGGAGCGAAACAGAGCGCCGCAAGGAGAAGGCCCAGAGTACAAGGAAGGCGTTTATTGTACGACCACCTTGGCGTTCAAGATATCTGCATACACCCGTTCCGGCGCGGGGCTCATGAGCCGAAGCTCCCGCAAGTCAAGGGGTGACACTCAGCTATCTCAAAACGCGGTAGCACGCCGCTATACGGGAGGATGGCTCCCAACGACCGTGCTACCAGGGCAACGTTCTTTCAGCTCGGGGTAGCCTCCGAGGGCGACTCGGCGCAGTACGACCGCGCACGTTAAGTGAGCCGCGTCTCTTTGGCGTAGCCTTCAGAACAGGAGCAGCGAATAGGTACGCAACCGCCTCGGGTCGAAGACCTTCGGCGAGACCGGCCAACCAAAGGGATGACCGGGAGAATGGGAAGTGAGTACGCACCGTTTCGCTGTCCGAGAGCTTCTCCCCGCGTTGCCGCTCCTCGGTCGACTTGAGTCGCCAGGAGAGAGGGAACGCGGGTTCCTGCCCAAACAGACCAATCGGGTGAGCCCCTGGACCGTTCGGGGGCGGACGGCAACAAGTGCCGTTCGGCGCCCTCGGAGGAATGAGAGAGGGGGAAAGCGGTGGACCGCGCGCGCGAAGTTCAAAAGCGAGCTCGCCGCGCTCGGTTCCTATGCCCAAAACGTGCTGTGCTATGGCGCTGCAACGAAATGGGCTACGCAGTCCCCACACTCTCCCCTCCTAAATCGCCCTCCCACCGGTCTGACGTGGTCAGACTAGCGGGGCGCGCGCAAACCTCAGCTCAGCCCAAACAAATTTCTATAATTGCTCTTAACTAGTGCCATGCATGTCTACACTAAAATAACCATAAAATAAAAAATAATTACTGATAACTACAATGAAAACACGAACCGAAACCATCTTATAAACTTACAATAGTATAATATCATTATAAGTCACGGCATATACAAAAGGCAACACACACACACGCAAATAACAAACAAAAACAAAACAAGAACAGCAATACAGGAGAGGGGGAAACGATAATAAGGTTCCAGCCCAACGAAGATTATTTACAGTTACACAAAGAAACGCGTATATTATAGTAAATGTATATTAAGTAAAAAAAAGTATTAAGCAAAAAAGTATTAAAAGTATATTAAAAGTAAAAGTAGTATATTGTACAAAAGACAAGATGATAACATAACAAAACAAAATGATAATAATATTGGCGGCCCGGACAAGGAAACTGGCACTCACGCGGAGTCCCATGGCGCTATGTTCGTGCCCACGCTCCCATGCGCAACGCCCGGTCACGGCCACGAAAGCCCCCCCAGTTCGTGGATCAGTTCGTCAGTATGACGCGGGGGTGTGGGGGAAGCTCCGCCGCCGGTCACCCTGGTCTCGACGCCCGGTGCCGTATTCGCCCCGATAGCCGCCGTCGGGGTCAACGCACCGACCATTGCCGCGAAGCCGGGGTTGTCTCGCAGGCGTTGCCGGCACAGGGCCGCCAAATCCGAGTCCGCAATCTTCGGGCCGCTTGGTGCCGGATTGCGGTCGCCAGCACCAGCCTCGAAAAGGGCCCGTTCTCGAGCCCGGTGCAGAGACCCTCGGAAATGGGTCTGCGAGTAGACCGGCGCGGCACATAGCCGGCAACAGCGGACGCCGTCCGGAAGAGGGAACTGCGCTGCGGCCGAGCCGCTCGTTTCGGCCACCGTGTGCCCGCGGAATGGATGGGGCGCCAGGCTCACCTGCCTATCTCGGCGAACCCGCCTCTGCGTTTTCCATGGGGCGCTGCTGCAGAAGGTCAGGGGCGGCGCCCCATCCTGCTGGCACGTCCAGGTGGCCACACTCCTCGCAGCCCGGTCCTGCCGCCGAGCACTCGTCTGACCCGGCCGGCGGTTCCTCTTGGATGTCCGGCCCGCCGAGGGGCCGGGCCAGCCTCCACCAGGTCCCGTTGGGAGCCAAGCCTTTCTTTTGCGAATGGCCCCGGATGCTGCAGATCGGAGTCATCGCGACGGTCGCCGTTTGTGCAGGAGTGCGCAGCCATCGATGTTGCACCTTGCGCCTTGAGGTCAGGGAGACAAGTGCCCGCGCACAACGCGCAAGAGTTCCGGTGGCACCCGGAAAAACGCGGGAAGCCTCCCCATTCGCCCGTCCGTCTCGACCCCCACCGAGGCGGCCACCAATGCACATACACACACACAAACGGCGGTTCAAAGTTGCGCTCAAGGAAGTGGGCCAGGACCGCCGGCGCAACCCTATCCCGTTACTCTATGCCATAAAACATCCCCTCCGTCAGCCGGGGGAAGCGAGGTGGGTCTCGCGTCGCGGGCCGCAGTGGTTTTCGCCCGCCCTCCCCCGGGGAGGTGCGAGTAGGGGCACAAGGTCGGGGATGCCACTGGCGATCTAGGGCGTCCAAAGAAGCGCGCACGCACACTCGCCCCGGGCACAGGCGCACTCACACACGCACACACCACCCCCACGCAACATGTTCACAGGAATGCCGCCAGACGCGCGTACACAAAGCGGCTGCGGCCAAGTCACAGAGCCCGACAAAAGAACAACAAGCGTCTTGCGCGCCCCTTCGGCAGTCGTCCCCACAACCCCGCAACACCGTTACGACTGTCCTCCCGCATGCGCACATCCGGAAGCAACAGCCAGGCGACCGCAGCTTCCCTCTCGAGGGGAAGCTGTAGCCGACGTGCAAACTGGCCTCCCAAAAAAAACATACAAAACAAAAACCGCGACTCCCCGCCGCGTTCCCGCGACGGCTACCGCCCCGAATGGGCCAGCGAAGAAAACCCGCGACACAGCACTGGCGGCCAGTTAACTACGCGGAAAACTGCGGTTCGCCGCTATTTACAACAAAGCAAAACAAGGACGCACACATGCTTTTGAAATTAAGAGCACTCACATGCAACAAAAATAAGTATTTACGTAGGGGCAACACGCAATAGCATATACACACTGAAATGAGCATGCACTTAGAGCAAAATTACTTAGCATGGGCTGCGGCAAGACCTCTTTTCGGGGAACGCCCGTCGAGAAAGAAGTTTGCTTACTGAGGCTGCGCGTTGCCTGAGGGCCTTCGGTGGCGGAGAGGGTCCGCCGTCCGGCGCGATATCACACAGGTGATCGCTTCCTCAGACTGTACCGTTTGTGGTTGGCCACTACGGGTGTGCCCTGTCGCTGGCGCCTTGTGCGAACGGGCTCGGGCGTGACATCGCCAGCCCGAGCGACATAGGCTTTCAGGTCTGCGACATGGGCACGACTTAGTTTCCCCGAAGGGGGACCCTTCAACAAGTACACGAGCGGAGAGCAAACTCTCTGCACTCGGTACGGACCAAGCCACTTAGGTGCCAGCGAGGCTGAGAACCCCTTACTAGCATCGCTAAGCGCGTGGTTCCGCTTCAGGACCAGATCACCCACCTTAAATGAAAGGTGGCGGTGCTTGCGATCGTACTGAGCCTTTTGCTGGGCTCTGGCCTTCGTCAAGCTCTGCCTTGCTCTGCTGAGAGCCTGACAAAGACGGTCCCGTAGCTTCGATGCGTAAGCAGAGCGGTCTGCCTGCGCCTTCTCATCCTCGTGCTGGCGGCGAATTATCCTGGTCATAGGATTCGCCAGCTCCCTTCCAAAATTGAGGAAGGCAGGAGAGAAACCAGTTGAACGATTTTCAGAGGTTCGGATGGCGAACGCGAGCTCGTTCAAGTGGTCAGCCCAATCCTTCTGGCGCTCGGCAAAGGCACAGAGCATGGGTTTGAGCGTTCTGTTCATTCGCTCTGTCAGGTTGGACTGGGGATGGTAGGGCGAAGTAGTGCGGTGATCAATTCCAAAGGAACGGCACGTCGCACCAAACACCCGAGCGGTGAAATAGGACGCATTGTCCGTGATCAGCCTTTCCGGGTAGCCGAACCGATTGAACACTTCTAGGATCTTTCCTAGCACCGCCCGTGCTGTCACCTTCCGAAGAGGAAACAGTTCAACCCATTTCGAAAAATGATCAGCAACTACCAACAAGTAGCTATACCCCTGCTTACTCCTGGGGAAAGGCCCCATTAGATCGCAGGTTGCTATCTGCCACGGACGCACACTGTCAATTGGTTTCATCAATCCAGGTGGCTTGCCTCCTCGTGATTTCACCATTTGACAGACATGGCAGGAGCGGCAATAGCGGAGTATATCCCGCCTCATGCCCGGCCAGGTCACAGTTTGGCTCAGTTTTGCAAAAACTTTGGAGCCACCCATATGACCGGCCAAGGGTTCGTCGTGAGAGAATCGCAACAGTGCGCCTCTCAGACTCTTGGGGATAACCACCTTAAAGGCGTCTACGGACTCATCATCGGTGGCTATGTACTTCAGCACGAGCCCATCATTATCCAGCAAATATGAATCCCCAGAGGCCACAGCGACACACGCTGGCTTCGCCTCCACCGCGCCCGCTGCAGTACAAGCAGCGTCTCGGCGCTCTGTCTCCCGGAGACCGTCGCTCAAAGCGCGACAAAACGGGTCATTTTGCTGGGCCGTCAGTAGCTCTTTCCGGCTGAATGCGATTCCAGTACCCACGCAGGCGGGCCTAGTCTCGTCCCCACTCAGGACTGCAGCCATCCCTACCGCCCGCGTCGGCGTCGTGGGTTCGCTTTCAAGAAGCTCCCCCTCTCGCCTGCTTTGCGGAACGCTGCTTGCCTGGATAGCGGCACGGGTTTGCCCGTTTGCGGGCTCTCCCTTCTCACCGCTCGGCGGCTCGGCCACCGTTTCGCCCCCGATACTTGCTGGCGCAAAGGCGCCGCCATCGACTGTCGCACCTAGAGGAAGGCTCCCGGTGGACAATGGAGCACGAGATAGCGCGTCAGCTACCACGTTGGTGCTCCCCTTTCGATATTGCACTGACAAGTCATAATGCTGTATCAGGAGGGCCCAGCGCGCGAGCCGGCCCGCAGGCTCGCGGAGCCGCATCAGCCAGCTTAGCGCACTGTGGTCTGTTTGCACGACAAATTTCGTCCCGTCAAGGTAGACATCGAACTTACGTAGTGCAAACACGATGGCGAGGCATTCCTTCTCGGTCACGGAATAATTCCTCTCCGAGGGTGTTAAGGAGCGGCTGGCAAAGGCCAGCGGTTGCAACACGCCATCAAATACCTGTAGGAGGACGGCTCCTAATCCCAAATCGCTCGCGTCAGTCTGGACAACGAACTCTCTGGTCAGGTCGGGGAGCCGGAGCTGCGCTGTCTCCGCAATGGCGCTAGACAGACGGCGAAACGCCTCTTGCTGCTCAGGTCCCCAATGCCACTCGGCAGACTTTCCCAATAGCTTGGTCAAGGGTGCCTGCACTCGCGCACAGGACGGAATGAACGACCTGTAGTAGTTGGCCATTCCCAGAAAGCGGCGCAGGCCGCGTACGTCCTTTGGCACGGGGAAATCGAGTATGGCTCGAAGTTTCTCCCCGTCCGGCTCAATGGAGCCGCTGCCCAGCCTAAACCCGAGTAATTGAACTCGAGTTTGCGCGATTTGGGCTTTCGCCGGATTCAAAGTCATCCCGGCAGCCCACACCCTCTCGAGCACATCGGCAACATGGGTCAAGTGCTCTTCGAAGGTTCGTGAATAGATCACGATGTCGTCGAGGTAGCATAAGCAGTGTGACCACTTGGCTTCCCCGAGAACGCGGTCCATCAGCCTTTGAAAGGTCGCCGGACCATTACAGAGGCCAAAGGGCATACGAGTAAACTCGAACAACCCTCTGTGGCACGTGAACGCGGTCTTGCACCGGTCACGATCGTCCATCCGGACCTGTAGGTAACCTTTGGAGGCATCTAGCGTAGTAAAGTACCTCGCACTGCCCAGGTTTCCTACAATGGAGCTAATCGTCGGGAGCGGGTAGGCATCCTTTCGAGTCACTCCGTTCAGACGGCGGTAGTCTACGCAAAGGCGCTGACTGCCATCTTTCTTAGGCACCAACACAATTGGAGACGCCCAGGCACTGGAAGAGCGTCGGATAATGTCCGTCGCTAGCATCTCATCCAGCAAACCGTCAATCACCTGCCTCTTGGCCAGACTGACAGGCCTAGGGTTGCACTTCAGTGGAAGCGCATCACCGGTTTCGATCTTGTGGCTCACTAGATCGGTACAGCCAGGTAGATCGGTGAATAGCTCACCGTATTGGCGTAATAGTGACGACAACCGAGCCTTCTGTCCACCACCCAAGTGAACCGCACTGGCGGCCAACGGGTGTAGTGCCTTAACGTGCCATGCCGCTTTATGCCAATGGGGGCTAGGAGCAGGCGAGCGCACAGCGCAGGGGCTTGCCCCCGAACTTTGCGCGCGGCACGGTCCGAACGCCTCTTCTGCACGGGCAAGAGTCGGCGCCGGCGGGCTGATGAACGGCTTAAGCGAGGAAAAAGGTCCGTCGCGATAGCCACCATTAGCAATGTCCACTACGATCCCGGTTTTCAGGAGAAAGTCCCGTCCGAGAATCACAGGAACACTGAGCCCTGGGAGGTGAATGAAACGCGTGCGTCTCAGTCGTTCCCCCCATCTGACGGTCAGCCTTGCGGCGCCTGCCGAATGGGCCACGCCTTTCGCAAGGCTGAAAGTCGTTCGGCTCTCTCTCAAGCGCACTGCGTGCTTGCTCAAATGGGAGAAAGCCTCATCGCCGAACAACGAGGCGCTAGCGCCCGTGTCCAGTAGCGCCGCAAATTCACGACCAGCAAGGGTGATCGGAATAAACGGCGCGTGCGCACCAGCATCACAGCTTGCCCGGTACGCACAGGGAGCTGACAAGGGTTCTGCCGATCGTGCGCTCACGAGCGACCGCGGTTTCCGTTTCCCTGCCTCGCCGGAGGCCTGTCAACGGTGCACTCCCTTACCATGTGACCCCGCTGCGAACAGCGGAAACAGCGCATTCCAGCCCGATCTCGATCACGGGCTGGATCAGCTGCTCTCCTCCCGGGTTGGTTCGACGGAGTGCCGCGGGGCTCTCTGTTTTGAGGCTCCCCAGCGGGATAAGACGGATGACGTCCCTTTACGCGCGTTTCGAGCGACGGCGTAGTCAAAGCCACGCGCCTCTCATAGGAGAACGGGTCCAGAGCTCGTTCGCTCAGCTCCCAGTTGTTCGTCCCGCTTGTTGCTGCACAGGCAGCCTCAGCGGGGCGCCGGGGGGAAAAGAGCATGGCTCCTCCCCACGCACAGCGCGGCTCAAGGGCCTCGCTGACCGGCGGTGGCGGGCGGTACGCACGAGTGGAGAGAATGTCCCCCTGTATGCGCTTCGCCTCGGCGGCCAGTTCCTCTAAATCACGGAACCGACTGCCTCGCAGGTAGGCCGAAAAAGTCGGATGTGCCTGCCGTATCACCCGGTCGACGCGTTCCTCGTTTGAGGCTTGGGGCTCAGCGATAGAGAACAACTCTTCCATCGCTCGCACATATTCCTGCAATGACTCATCCGGAGCCTGCGTGCGTCGCTCCAGCTCTCGCCGCATCCTACCATGGTAGTCTGCGGGTAGGAATTCGCGTAGGAAGGCCACGCGAAACTCCCCGAGGTTTGCTGCTCGGTGGCCGACAAGTCGATACCACCTGGCAGCCGCATCAGTCAGTGCTGCGGGAACGATGCGTCCCAGCACCTCGTGTTCATCCAATCCCATGGCTCTTTGATAATGCGCCAGGTTTTCTATGAATTCCCGGGCACTCATCAGGTCGCCGTATCCACGGTATATCGGAATGGCCAACTTTACCGCTGGGCGAGTGAGCCTCGGCGTAGCGACAAGGGCTTTCACCGCCTCAGAGAGGGTTTGGATCATGCCTGCAGCGTTGCGCAGCAACGTGTCTGCTCCAGCTTCGCAGGAAACTGTTGGAGCGTTGCAGGTGCTCTCGAGCGAAGGAGCTATGGCTCCCAACTCGATAAGCGGCGCGGAATCCAAGGTGGTTCCGTTCGCGCCGGCCCCGGAACAAATGTGGTTCCTAGGGGGACCGTCCCGTTGTCTTCCGTCGCTACCGAAAGCGGCGGAGTCGCTTAAGCCACGTTCGGCCAGCGTTGACAAAATGGGTCGTTGCTCCGATGCTGCGCCACTGGGCGCTGCACCATGCACTCCAAAGGGAGCCTGAGAAGCAGAATTGTTTGTGGAACGGCTGGGTGCCCCACAGGGGGTCGCAGCTGACCACGGTGCCTTCTCACTGCTCAACGTGTTCGCAGCCAACGGGCAGAACTCGGAAATGGCTGAGGCCACTGTACCGATCTGCCCACCGTAAGCTCCGCAGGGAGCCGATGAAGGGCGAAGTGGCAACATACTGCCGCTAGCTCCACTGGGAACAGCTGTAGGCAGCGGTGCCGACACACTCGGTTCGGGGAGCGCCAGGGCTCCGTTCCCGTACTGAGCTACGTCCACTCCAGTGGGAGCGGTATCATAGCGCCTCGCTGTCGTGCTCACCCCACTGGGGGCGGCAGTACGCGAGCGTGAGTTTATGCTCGGCTCGAGGGGGGACAAGGCCCCGGTCTCGCGCAAAGCAACGTCTGCTAACGTAATGAGGGGACAACGGCCGCTCTGGTTAGCAGACATGGTGCGGTCAGCCAGATCGCTCAGGCGTTAAGGCTTTCCGAATGAGTTGCCAGAAATGTGCAGGTACGCAAAATTCGTGAAGAGCAAGGCTCCGTTCACAAACGTGCTACGTCCGCTCCAGTGGGAGCGATAGCGTAGCACTACGCTGACTTTTCCACCCCAGTGGGGGCTGCAGCGAGCGTGCGCGAGGATTCTGCCAGCAAACGAACTTATGCGCCACTTTGTGATCTCTCTCACGTGGTGTTCCTATGGGAACAACCTAGACCACCACGCCTGCCGAGGATCCGAGCCCAAAGGGACCGATACGCTCAGCCGCGTGTGTTGCAGGCGACACTTCGTGGTCTCTCTCACGTGGTGTTCCTTAAGGGTCCACCTATAGACCACCACGCGCGCCGAGGATCCGATCCCGCAGGAACGATACGCTCAGCTGCGTGTTTTTCGTGTGCCCGAAGTGGACGCTCGTTCAGTACTTTGCAGAGAATCGTCCGATAGCGGAATGCAGCAAAGGGGGCCGCAGTGGCTAGCGGAAGTGACACGACAAGTCAAATCGCAAAGGCGACTAACTCAGCGATGTGCTGTAGCCAACGCTACAAGGTGGCGACGAACTGCTGTTAGCTCCGCAGGGAGCCGTTAGGGCAGTTGTGCCAACATGCACAATTTGGGGGAAGCAAGGCTCCGTTCCCAAACGTGCTACGTCCGCTCCAGTGGGAGCGATAGCGTAGCAGCACGCTGTCTTTTCAACCCCAATGTGGGCTGCAGTGAGCGTGCGCGAGAAGGATTCTGCCAGCAAACGAACTTATGCGCCACTTTGTGATCTCTCTCACGTGGTGTTCCTGTGGGAACAACCTAGACCACCACGCCTGCCGAGGATCCGAGCCCAAAGGGACCGATACGCTCAGCCGCGTGTGTTGCAGGCGACACTTCGTGGTCTCTCTCACGTGGTGTTCCTTAAGGGTCCACCTATAGACCACCACGCGCGCCGAGGATCCGATCCCGCAGGAACGATACGCTCAGCTGCGTGTTTTTCGTGTGCCCGAAGTGGACGCTCGTTCGGTACTTTGCAGAGAGTCGTCCGATAGCGAAAGGCGGCAAGGGGCCGCAATGGCTAGCGGAACTGACACTACGAGTTAAATCGCAAAGGCGACTAACTCAACAATGTGCTGTAGCCAACGCTACAAGGTGGGGACGAACTGCTGTTAGCTCCGCAGGGAGCCGTTACAGGCAGTTTTACCAACACGCACAATTTGGGGGAAGCAAGGCTCCGTTCCCAAACGTGCTACGTCCGCTCCAGTGGGAGCGATAGCGTAGCACCACGCTGTCTTTTCAACCCCAATGTGGGCTATAATGAGCGTGCGCGAGAAGGATTCTGCCAGCAAACGAACTTATGCGCCACTTTGTGATCTCTCTCACGTGGTGTTCCTGTGGGAACAACCTAGACCACCACGCCTGCCGAGGATCCGAGCCCAAAGGGACCGATACGCTCAGCCGCGTGTGTTGCAGGCGACACTTCGTGGTCTCTCTCACGTGGTGTTCCTTAAGGGTCCACCTATAGACCACCACGCGCGCCGAGGATCCGATCCCGCAGGAACGATACGCTCAGCTGCGTGTTTTTCGTGTGCCCGAAGTGGACGCTCGTTCGGTACTTTGCAGAGAGTCGTCCGATAGCGAAAGGCGGCAAGGGGCCGCAATGGCTAGCGGAACTGACACTACGAGTTAAATCGCAAAGGCGACTAACTCAACAATGTGCTGTAGCCAACGCTACAAGGTGGGGACGAACTGCTGTTAGCTCCGCAGGGAGCCGTTACAGGCAGTTTTACCAACACGCACAATTTGGGGGAAGCAAGGCTCCGTTCCCAAACGTGCTACGTCCGCTCCAGTGGGAGCGATAGCGTAGCACCACGCTGTCTTTTCAACCCCAATGTGGGCTGCAGCGAGCGTGCGCGAGAAGGATTCTGCCAGCAAACGAACTTATGCGCCACTTTGTGATCTCTCTCACGTGGTGTTCCTATGGGAACCACCTAGACCACCACGCCTGCCGAGGATCCGAGCCCAAAGGGACCGATACGCTCAGCCGCGTGTGTTACAGGCGACACTTCGTGGTCTCTCTCACGTGGTGTTCCTTAAGGGTCCACCTATAGACCACCACGCGCGCAGAGGATCCGATCCCGCAGGAACGATACGCTCAGCTGCGTGTGTTTCGTGTGCCCGAAGTGGACGCTCGTTCGGTACTTGGCAAAGGGTCGTCCGAAAGCGGAAAGCAGCAAAGGGCCACTCTTGCTACCAGACCTGACGCGGCGAGCCTGATCGTTAAAGCGTTCTGGCTCGGCTATCAAGCGGCCAAAGGCTTAATGAGCCCTTGGCCCCACGTTGGGCGCCACTTTGTGGTCTCCGCCTATATAGCGGTGCTCCGCCGGGAGTCACGTAGACCACCGCGCGGGTCCGAGGATCCGAGCCCCTCAGGGGGACGATCAGCTCAGCCGCGTGTGTAGCGTGTGCCCGAAGCGGACGCTCGTTCGGTCTCCTATGGGAGCGAAACAGAGCGCCGCAAGGAGAAGGCCCAGAGTACAAGGAAGGCGTTTATTGTACGACCACCTTGGCGTTCAAGATATCTGCATACACCCGTTCCGGCGCGGGGCTCATGAGCCGAAGCTCCCGCAAGTCAAGGGGTGACACTCAGCTATCTCAAAACGCGGTAGCACGCCGCTATACGGGAGGATGGCTCCCAACGACCGTGCTACCAGGGCAACGTTCTTTCAGCTCGGGGTAGCCTCCGAGGGCGACTCGGCGCAGTACGACCGCGCACGTTAAGTGAGCCGCGTCTCTTTGGCGTAGCCTTCAGAACAGGAGCAGCGAATAGGTACGCAACCGCCTCGGGTCGAAGACCTTCGGCGAGACCGGCCAACCAAAGGGATGACCGGGAGAATGGGAAGTGAGTACGCACCGTTTCGCTGTCCGAGAGCTTCTCCCCGCGTTGCCGCTCCTCGGTCGACTTGAGTCGCCAGGAGAGAGGGAACGCGGGTTCCCGCCCAAACAGACCAATCGGGTGAGCCCCTGGACCGTTCGGGGGCGGACGGCAACAAGTGCCGTTCGGCGCCCTCGGAGGAATGAGAGAGGGGGAAAGCGGTGGACCGCGCGCGCGAAGTTCAAAAGCGAGCTCGCCGCGCTCGGTTCCTATGCCCAAAACGTGCTGTGCTATGGCGCTGCAACGAAATGGGCTACGCAGTCCCCACAACCTTCTCATGTGTGTTAACCGGTACTCAAGGTTGCTGGGGGTGACGCTTCTGCAATCATCACGGCCCAAATGGTGGGGGAAGCATTTTTTGTTTCTACTCGGGTATCGCGGTACGGTTGCGCTTTGCGAATAACTACTCACCAAGGCCGTCAATTCCAAAGCTCGCTTTTTCTACCCTGCATAATGCGCCTGCAGAACGGCATGGCTTACCAACCACAGAGCAACGGCATGGTCGAGCATCTCCACCGACAACTGACGACGTCATTGAACGCTATCGAGCGCCTCGACAGACAGCACTGGGTGAAAAGGCTACCTCTGTAACTACTGAGGCTGCGAACAGCAGCCAAGGATGCCCTCCGATTCAGCGCTGCCATATGCTCTATAGATACGTATTCCGCGTTCCAGGGCCGTTTTTCGGTACACAACAAGGCACTCCAGCTTTTCCGGCTGTTCCAGCTACTCCAGCAATCCGCCAGCTTTGGCGCAGCATTGATGCGGCATTCCTGTGTCGACCAGCCTCGACCTACAGCCCCACGTATCGCCCGCAAGCAGGCCGTGTTTAGTTTTCCGACAATGGAAACAGCCATGAATGTCTGTCTGTCGCCGACGCAACTCTTTCAAGCCACCGTTGACGCCTTTCTATGAGGACCCTTTCGTGTGGTTTAGCTTTCAGGGAAGACCTTAAAGGGTGACGTACGCGGCCAAAAAGAGACTGTGTCGTGCGACCAAGTGAAACTCGCCATTCGCTTACTCCCAGTATGACAGAAAATATTCACATCGATAATTTCCAATGGAATAAGGGAAACTCTAAACTTTAGTCAACCAAGAGAACTGGCTGGCTTGAGGAGGGGAAACTCTACAATGGATCACATCCATGTCATTATTAAGTATTCACGAAATTCGCAGATTACAATGAGCCTCTTTATATGGCTTTCATAAATTACGAAAATTCATTCGATTCGATAGAGATACCACCAGTCATGGACGCATTACGTAATCAAGCAGTACAGGCCGTTTACGTAAATATTTTGGAAAACCTCTACAGAGATTCCACAGCTACCCTAATTATCCATAAGAAACGTTGGGAGATGCCTATAAAGAAAGGGTATCACGGCGTGCTTGGAAGAATATTCAAGTTATTAAATTGGGAAGGTTGGAGAAAGTATCAACGCCAAATATGCCTATGCTTTGCAGATGACATTGTCCTATTAATCAACACTGGATACGAGTTAGAACAAACGATTGAAGACCTTGCCGGAGAAAGTGTACGAGTGGGATTGACGAATAATATGCCGAAGACAAAGATAATGATGAATAGCCGCGCAAGGGAACTAGAATTCAGCATCGCAAGTCAGCCTCTACACTCTCTGAAGGTGTACATTTACCTTGATCAATTGCTCACAGGGAACCTGATCATAAGAACGAAACTTACAGCAGAATAAAAATACGTTGGAGCACATACGGCAGACATTGTCAGCTCCTGACTTGAAGCTTGCCATTATCATTGAAGGGAAAGATGTGCAATGAATGCATTCTACCGGTGCTGACATATGGGGCCAAAACTTTCCTACGCGCCCCTACACGTACATGAACACACACGTTTTCATTGCAGAGCGTGTGGAAGTCGTATTAATGACAGTGCCAGTGCCACCCACTACTCATCCACCGCACGCGTTTTACGCCCAACGTTTGTTCTGCTGCGTGAAGAACATGTATAGTTGCATGTATCATTGCTTGGTAACTGATCGTGGAAGTAGGCGCGTGCCTTCAATGCCCAGTAATCTCATCTGATGTAATCACCACCATCGCATTCATGACATGGCCGCACATAGCAGCTACAGTATTGCGAACTCCTCCAGAGTGCCCTAACCTGTGAATGGAGCCAAACATTAGCTCGCGCTACTAACCTACGCTATGGTAGAAAGCCTCCATTTTGGTTGTGGTTAATTTGTAACATTTATAAATGTATTGATATAGCTTTAAGGGCAAGTAAAGTATGCACATTGGGCTGTGAAGTCACTCAGCGTTCCTTCATATCCTTTAATCTAACGTGTTAACTCAGAGCAAATGTGCGCCTAAAGCGGTGCTGTTGAAGTGTTAGCTACGAATAGATCCGGAAAGAGGCTGTTGTGACATCCCATGGCAGCCGTATTAATCGCAGTACCGTTGTGCATATAGGTGTGCGTCGAGGCGGTTTCGACCGGCGGCGGCGTGGTGGTCGTGTCGTGTCGGTGGCATCGACACTGCGCCGAATATTCATCGGCGGCGGCACACGGCCAATTTTTCGTTGGCGGCGGCTGCACAGGCGGCGTGGGAAACGAAACCACACATTTAAAAAGCAGTTTCGCTACATCCTTCTTTGCTAAATTCGTCGGAATTCCCGCCTTTTCTTACTAAGGGCTGAGAGGACTGGATGCAGAGTTGTGGAAAGTGAAAGACAATGCGCTTTGTAAGTATTTTGCTCCTCAGCCGAAATATTAAAAAAAAAATTGGGCACCTATCTAGGCGTGTCTATGTTGGCTGTGTTGTATATTCCTCTCACTACGAATATGCAAAGCCTTTCTGTGGCGTTGTAGTCGCAATTGTTTTCTCTTTTGCTGTGTCTCGGTTTATAAGAGATATTTTTCCATTTCCAGTGAATTCATCTAGAACTACGAAGCCAGCAGCGACGCACGTGACACTTTCTAGATAGGATAACCTTACTTGCACTTGTTCCTAATGGAATTTGGTTTTGTAGAAGATGTTTTACGTAAAAAATACTAACTGTAAATGACCAACTTTTGAAGTCAGCCAATCAGCGGATGTTGTAACTCGCATTCCCAATTCGACAATAAGGGAAATCATTCGTTATGAATACTAACCTCCCTTTGCATATGCAACTTCTCTTATAACGTCCTTTATCTGTGAAGAAAAAACAAGCAAAATTCTTTTTTTTCTTAACCAGGTGAATATTTCTGTCAGCTGAAATAGGTTATGATGCAGTAGAAAATAAACTTTCTCAATTTGTTTTCTGGTGATCTGCTGATCGATTGAACAAAGTGTGGATTAGTAGATTCATGCAGGCTTTGCTCGAACGCGCAATTATTTGGGGGAAAATAATACCATCCATGCACCCCGTATTGATGGTAAACCGGCGACGCTAAAATGTGTGGCCCCGGTGTTTATCGCTAGGTTAATTTCAACGGTGCAGTAAACTCTTTTACAAATATTGGTTACGTCTGAACTGTGCTTCTTAATGAGGTTACGTACCATTCGGCTTGGGTCTTTCATATTGTTTATTTAAAATGCCGCACACTGTGGTCGCGTAGTCATCAGCATTGAGGGGTGCAATGAGCGGTTCATTGTGTTAATACAGCGGATGTATGAATGTCTTCCTGAATAATGTTACACATTTATGCTTCCTAATGCGTAATCATAGAGTTTGGGACGCGGTTATGCACTGTAGTTACCAAGGGACACACCGGGGCCACATTTTTCATTGAATTCAAGACATAAAGACAGGTACACATAATTTTAACCTATTGCGAAGTCGAACAGAGGCTGCTGCGCACGCACTCTGCTGGGAGAGACAGGAATGACGTCATTATCAGCGTAGCCAATGGCGCACCGCACATTCCACCGAAGGGTTCCTGTGGTCAGACCGCGAGCGTTTTGCCTTGGCATATACAGCTTCGTTGTAATACGTATATGAAAGTATGTTTTAATGCATAACCATTTATATATCTAACGAACGAGAAAATTCTCCGTCCGTCACGTAAGACGAATGCAATGGCTCGTACCCCCACATTAGGGTTTCTGTGGTCGGACCACGAGCGTGTCGCCTAAGCATAAAGAGCTTCGCTGTAAACAAAAAAATGGCTGTGGCTTAGGTAAGGTTAAGCCCAGGATGCGAAGCATACTAGCCTTTATTTTAGTTGTTGAACCACTGTTTAGCCTGGTGAACTGCTCTTGCTTGGCTATATTTGGTTCGGCTAGACGAAGAAACAACTCATGCATTACTTCTTCGCCTTCAAGAGTGGAACGCGACAGCGTTCCCGTCGACCCGCCAAGGGGTGTAAGACAATGGGCTACAGGGCAGCGACTACGCGTCCCGCATTGGACGCGGTGAGCGTCGAGCAAAGCAGCGTTCGGCGCGGCAACGAAATGTGCGCCTGAGCAAGAGACGCACGCCTTAGAAACAGCGCGTTTCTAAGGCAACACCGCATTCACTAGAGGCGCTTTTGTACCGCTTTGAAGCGTTGTACTCGTGGCTCAGTGGTAGCGTCTCCGTCCCACACTCCGGAGACCCTGGTTCGATTCCCACCCAGCCCGTCTTGCAAGAGTTGAGCCAAAGCCACTTTTCCTCTGTCGTGACGTCACGGTGTCACGTGATTTCATGGTCACCGCCGCGCCTGAGGAGCTGGGTTGAGCCCTCGTAATATGCTTCGCATAAAAAAGAGGGATTTTTTTTTTCGTTTGCACATCGAAACTGCTTTACAGTTCAGTGAAACTATCGGTGTGGCTTGATTGCAATTTTTTACATGTATGCTAAAAAAATGGCTGTGGCTTAGCTAAGGTTAAGCCCAGGATGCGAAGCATACTAGCCTTTATTTTAGTTGTTGAACCACTGTTTAGCCTGGTGAGCTGCTGTTGCTTGGCTATATTTGGTTCGGCTAGACGAAGAAACAACTCATGCGTTACTCTGCTTCGCCTTCAAGAGTGGAACGCGACAGCGTTCCCGTCGACCCGCCAAGGGGTGTAAGACAATGGGCTACGGCGCAGCGACTACGTGCCCCGTATTGGACGCGGTGAGCGTCCAGCAACGCAGCGTTCGGCGCGGCCACGAAATGTGCGCCTGAGCAAGCGACGCACGCCTGAGCCTTAGAACCAGCTCGTTTCTAAGGCAACACCGCATTCACTAGAGGCGCTTTTGTACCGCTTTGAAGCATCGTACTCGTGGCTCAGTGGTAGCGTCTCCGTCTCACACTCCGGAGACCCTGGTTCGATTCCCACCCAGCCCATCTTGCAAGAGTTGAGCCAAAGCAACCTAGAAACAAGCGCAGCTGCTTATACACCGCCGCGACGCCGCGAGCGACGGCGCGAGTTGGAGCCCCGTTTCTCCTCTGTCGTGACGTCACGGTGTCACGCGGTATGGCATGGGGTCAAAGGTCATTGAAGGCGACACCACCGCGCCTGAGGAGCTGGGTTGAGCTCTCGTAATATGCTTCGCATAAAAGAAAGAGCCCCGTGCAGTAGACGTCTAAAAATACTTTCTAAGCATGTTGACATGTAGAAAAACTCCTTCAACAGACACTGCCGGAATAATACGAAGACATCCAACCGGTACCTTAAACACATCGGGGCCAGAAATTTCTATTTTGCTGTAAGTTGTATCTCTAGCGTTGATGACGCTGTCAGACACATCACGGAGTCTTCCCGCAATCGCATGCTGCCCACGACCCTCAAGCTGCGATTCCGACTCTCCGATCCTGCTGTTTCTTCTCGTGGCGCCATATTGCGCTTTTGAAGGAAAAGTTTCGGATCCCACGGTCCCACGGTGCGCTGACTTGTGACGACACGCATGCGCCGACGCGTGGAGAGCGGGGCATATATTTTTGTTTGTATTTGCATTTCTCGTTGCGCCCCTCCTTGATATGTTTCTGTGAAATGTAAATGAGAAATGTAAAAGAAATAAAAATACAACACAAATCTCAAATGAAGCTGAATCAGTTAAAGAAAGAAAGCTTTTTTTGCAATTTAAATGGCGTGCCGATCTCCCCGACAAGAAACATTGGCGGCGGCGGTGGCGGCGCACCACCTTCTCAGCTTACACTTGCAGGACCTGCAGGAAGAATGCAGGTGCCTTCAGTGCCTCAAAATCCCTTCTGATGTCTGAGCGTTTCACGTCATCGCCAACATCGCAATCATTACTTCGTCGCGCGTAACGATGTCATTGTCTGTGCCGGTATCCGGCATAGATAACTGCACAGAAACTTCAGATACATTAGTTCCCGGCACTGCCACTACACGCGTTATTTAGCGGAAAATCAATGAACTTCATTATTTTCCGCTAGTTTCTGTCTGAAAACAAGGTTGAATGACCAATTTCTGCAACCAAGCTTTCTTAAGGGTAAACATTTCTGCAGCAAATGTTTTGATTAGTATCTATAGGTTGAGTAGCTGCCTGCCGCCTGTTCTCATTGTCAGTGCCTAAACGCTATAGTTTGAAGTTTTCGCTGTGCTTTCAAAAACCCACCCCTTCTGTAAAGCCCCTACGGGGAACTTTCAAGGTAATAAACTGACCTGAACTGAGCTAAGTATGAGGTTTATTTAAAAGCCCAGCATTGGCGGCAAACTCATGCTACGCGCGATGAAGGGCATCTGGGTTACTTATTAAGAGCTGACTAATTGCTCTTGCATTCAAAATTCGGTAGACAGCCGTGCACCTTGGGCGCTTTGCGTTTGTGTCTGTTGCGGTGTTCTCGAGCGCAGCTCTTAGGGCAGCCGCATATTCAGCGCTTTCCCGCGTTTCGTCACCCGGCGTCGCTCGGCGTCCACGCTGAGGGTGTCGCGCTCAAGAGACACGAGATCTCGCCGCTGCCGCCGGACGCGGCTCGATGACCGCAGACCAATCAGCGCTGCGCTACGTGCCGCTCGTGTGGCAGGACGCTCTCTCTAGCCGCGTTCATGCCAGAAAACGTCGGTAAAAGCGGTAAATGTGGAGCGGCCTGTAGGCGCACGTTCCTGCGTTGCGGCATCGGCGTCCCTCGCTTCCACCGTAACCGCGTGATAGAGCACAACGAAGCATGAAAGTGCGAACGCAGTGAGAAGAGAGAGAGAAGGAGATTCTTGAAGAAGGGAAGGAAAGGTTGGGGTAAAGTGCAGCGCAGTAACTGTCTCTCAGCAGAGGACACCTCAACCGCGCTGCACAGGGGGTAGGGAATGAAAGTAGGGGGAGAGAAAGAGCACCGGAAACAGCAGCACGCCGCGGAAATGTGTTGGAGCTAAAGGCGGTCGGCGAGGCCGACAGCCTCGGCGAAGGACAGGAACGCACGTAGAAGTGTCCTGTGTCGTGAAGGGCAGCCCGAGGGGTGCAGGAGTTCAGTCACGGTGTCGCACGGCAGGCCGTGCCCACGGTAAACACGGGCAAGGGACGCGCGCGCGAGCGAAAAGTTGGGGCACTCACATAGCAGGTGCTGGAGTGTCTCGATCGCGCCACAGTCGCCGCAAAGGGGAGAGGGGGCTCCACGCAGTCGATGCCGCCGCTCGGCGGGCCACACAGAACCGGTCCGAAGGGCGAGGAGGAAGGCGCGCTCGCGCCTAGTGAATCCGGTCTGCGGGAGATGGTGCGGTGGGCGCCCCCGCGCAACTCGGTCGTCGGGATGGCGGAGCGCGAGCTCCCGTCTGAAGTGAAGTCGCGCTGTGTCCAGCGAGCTCACCCTGTCTGTCAGCGCGGTCGACGAGTCGTGTGCACGCTTGGCCAGCTGGTCCGCCGTATCGTTGCCCGCGACTCCGACGTGCGAGGGGATCCACTGCAGGCGTAGGTTGCATCGCCCCTGCAGTGCGTGCAGACGGACGGCAAGGCGCTGTGCAAGGGGCGGCGCGCGCTCGTCGAGTAGCAGCTGCTGCAGCGCGGACCTCGAGTCACAGAGAATCGCCGCGCTGGTGATGTGCGGCGACTCCTCGAGGATGTCCGCAGCGAGGTGAAGTCCCGCTAGCTCCGCCGTGGTAGCGAACGCAGTGAAGGGAGCACGAGGAGGATAAGCGCGGGAGGAGGAGGCTACAGTGAAAGCATGAGCCGAAAAGCGGAGGAGGAGGGTATGGCGAAAACGAAAAGCGCAGTGCCGAACAAAATGGGCCCTGCGGCGACGACCGCTCCGAGATGGGCCCAGAGTAGCCCGCCGTCTTCTGCTCAGCGATGGCATGCGGCCAGTTCGTCCACAGATACCATATATGGAAACAAAAGCTATCTGAGTAGAGGTCTGTATGCTGCGGCTGCTCTGAATCGCGCCTACGCTTCCCCCACGCGCTGCCTCTCGCGACCTGCCGATTTGCGAGGCCGTCACGCCACACTTCGCTCCGTTTTTCAATGTACCGGACGAGACAGATCGGCAACGCCAGCCAGTATATCGCGAAATGAAAACAGCGATAGAGCTACGCTCAAATTTCGCATTAGGCAATATCGTAATCATGTTTTTTTTGTGTGGTTGTTGTTGAAATAGTTCCTCATACATTATAAAACTACCAATCATCTACATTTGCACTATTTTAAGGAAGAAATCTATTCGCAAATAAGCAATTTTGCGCAGGTACAAGGCATTACAATTTTCGCACGACTTCACGCGTGACGGAGCTGGGGTACTCGCAAAAGAACGTTTAGGCATTAACAAGTAACGCGTACCATGCAAGCGCTGCAATCAAAGAACCGTTTCACCCGCATGATTGCAAACTGTGGACATGATGGGAGCTCCGGGTGGCTCATACGCACCTCTAGGCACACGTTTTGATTGCATTGAGTGTGTGGACGCCATATTATTCACAGAGCCCCCCAGTACCACCCCTGTTCATCCACCAAACGCGTTTTACGCCCAGCGCTTGATCTCCCGCGTGACCAACTTGTATAGTAGGCGCGTGCCTACGATGCGTCAATATCTCTCCCAGTATCTGGGCGTTTCACGTCATCGCCACTATTACATTCATCACTTCGTCGTGAAGAGCGGATTTAGTATGTCCAATTACTGGACAACATGTAGCACTGGGAATGAAACCACATAAATTCTCGCGCTATTAATGTACGCGACCGTAAAAAGCCTCCGCTCATGTTCTGGCTAATTTGCAACTTTTATAACTGTAATAAAATGGTCTTGAGGGCTAGTTAAATATGTACATTGAGCTGTGAAGTCCCTTAGCATTGCTTCATGTCTTTTATTCTAACGTCGCAACGCAAAGTAAATGTACGCCTAAAGCTTATCACAGTGCCAGTGCCACCTCCTATCTATCGACCACAAGTGTTTTACGCACAACGTTTTTCCGCTGCGTGGTGAGCATGTATAGTTGTATTCGTGCATGTGTCATTCGCTTGTTGACAAAGTTATGGAGAAGGCACGTGCCTTCAATGCCTCCAACCTCTTCTGATTTCTGGGCGTTTCACATCATCGCCAGAAGCGCATTTATGAGTTCGCGCGCCTAACGGTTTTAGTGCACTCTTAGCACGGTCACGTTTAGGTTTACCTTTAGTTACAAATAACCTATATGGCAAATGTTACTAGGGGCCCTATAACGTAAAACTATTCCAATATGTTTCTATTCCAATCTGCTGACGTCAAATTTGCGTAACCACGGACGCAAGCACTGGGCGGTCACCCACTGGGTTGTCTGTACAGACCAATCAAACACTCTCCTCGTTCATAGGAGGTCACTTTTGTTTGCTATAAAAACGAATAACATTGCCCACACTGAGCGGCTTGTCGTATCTAATTGGCTGACAAGAGGCGAGGAGAACGCTCAAGTGGAGAGGGATCCGCTAGGGCAGGGCCAGTGCACTGAACATCGATGACCGGATGAAGAGGGTGGTGCCAGCGCCATTGGTCGGCTTTCCCTTATTTAGCTTGTGGTGGCTAGTCTTAGCAACCCTTAGTCTTAGCTGACCCTTAGCAAAGAAGAGTTGGCAGGTTGAGGTGGTAAACGTGCTGAAAGTGCTCGAAAACGTTACACGGCCACGCAAGAAGCTTTATTATACGCAAATACACCCAGGCTCTCCGGCACGTGCGAGTAGCCAGCGCCTCAGCGATCGGAGGCAGCCATCTTTTATTCCTTTCGGAACGGGGCAGCCTGCGGCTATTCCGAAGGAAATTCAGTTTTGTTCGGCATATTAATGCATCTTTATTGTGTACGCGTCACTTTGACGCGGTGAGCTTATGCGGTTTTGTGACGTCGCGTGAGAGGCAGGTGAAGTGGGTGCAGCCCGAAAACTTTTTACCAATAGCCGAAGGCTAATGGCGAAAAGGGTTCGAATCAGAAATAACTGTTTTTCTTTTTTCTTTCAAATCACGCATAATCAGTGTGTACACATCATATCAGACGGGGAGCTATCGCGGTTTTCGTAACGTCGCGTGACAGACAGGTTAAGTGGGGGTGGTCGAAAAAAGTTTTTAACCAATCATGGAAGGCTGATAGCAGAATTGGAATAGAAAAGTTTGGAATAGTTTTACGTTATAGTGCCATAGGTCACTAAAACAACATGGTCTTTATGTTTTTGTTAATTTACGTCTTGGCTAGGGGTTACAAATGTCGAAACAGCTCTTCCAAACATTACTGCAAGGCCAAATGTCTTGTAACCTTCAGATTATAAATTATAATATAATGTAATTATTGGCTCCACGGGACCCATAGTATTAATTTGAAGTTTGCTGATTATTGCGCCGCACTGCGATCCTGATATGGTGTTTTTAGTAGGGACTAACCTGGAAAGTATGGTGTGCGGCCGCGGGACGCCGGCTGGTTGACTAAACTAAGATTTTGTTGCTACCAGTCGCGATGTTGGTTTCGCTGTGTGAAAAAAAAGTATAAATCTTGCACAAGCGCATGCTCAAGTCAACCATCAGCAATTCATTGGTCAATGATCCATAATACATGCGTGCCGTTATATTTCAAAAGCTAGCTACAGGAACAATACATCGGAGATCGTGGCGAACGATGTTGTGGTATAAATTATATCTACGCTTCAATATGGTGCAATGCCCCCCCCCCCCCCCCCCCGTTACCACTGCACTATACCACTATATTACACAGAGGAAAATCTGGCACTGCGGCGCTGTGGTACGCATGGGAATGCCGGTATATTGTGACTTCGCATTGGCATCGATCTCGAAGAGCCTGGCAAGCACCGTTCCGTCAGCCCCAATGACTCATTTTCTACTTAAACTGCGTGTAAAAAGCTGTTTCAGCGTAATTATTACAAAAAACAGTTTTTGTTTAACTATGATAACTTATTGCATGTACAATTATATGATACGTGAAAAAAAGTATCAGCGGATAGCTGAAGTTGGAGGACAGACGACAAAATTCGCGCTCGTTTTGAAACAGTTTGTCTTTTCTTGCTTTCCTTCCCTACCTCATCCACTGTGTGTGAGCAAATATGCAATATGAGTCAATGAAAACATTTTATGAATATTTTTTTAAAGACCGCGTTATTTGGTAGCCATATCCCCGTTTTAAACGAAGCCATTTACAAGACTAGCCAACACAAGCTTCGAGGACACATATACCGTCTTTCCCATGACGGCACGGCGCCCCTTAAGAAATTCCCATAGGCGGTGGCGCCAGATTTCCCTCTATGTGTTATAGTGAGAAACTCTATGTCTTCGTGTATTACATATTTTATGCAATGTTTGAGGAAGTGCTTACGTATACAGACCATTCTCTTTGTGCCAGAACCGAAAGTGGGTGCTCTAAAGCATTCTTCTCTTGCTCCAAACCGCTAATTTTTCCCCCCGAAAGCGCAGATTGTTGCTCCAAATTCCTAGTTTTCCTGCTCCTAAGGGTGCTCCAAAATACCAAGTGCAGCTTCCATCACTGTAAATGTGGTGCGAACATAAATTTTGTGGAATCGATGGTACACACTTAACAAACACATGCAACATCAGCTTGTCGCCGAAGCATTACGAACCTCTAAGCTTGAAACCTTGCCGTTTCCAGTCTTTCAATCTATAGCACTTACAGATTATTATTAATGACATTCTACCTAACATTTCTAAACCAGAATCTCAAATTACTCCGAGGGTGGCAACTCTACCTTTCACCTATTGAGGGAGAAAATCGAATATGAGGCCGAACCTTAACCAACCTCCTTGAATAAAATCTTTTCCTTTTCGTGATTTGATGCGTGCCATAGGAGTTTCTCAAAAGTCATGTTTAGCATAACATAGACGACGGGATTAAGCAGTCGTCCCGCGAACAATAGCACTCTGTTCTTTTGTTTATCTTTCTTTACATGAAACGTCTTTAAAAATGGTCACATGAGGTCTTTCGCTAAAACGAATGAACGAAAACATTACCCCTTATTTCTTTGCATACGGAGGGTGTCCCACGTAACTTCAGACAAACATCAAAAATATGCATATCCGACGAAGCTGGACAGAACCAAGATACTGTCGTTTTCTGTCGCCTAAAGATACTTAGATTACTTTATTTCATTCAACCTAATTAGGTAGCTAGCCCTAATTACGTAATCAAATTCTCAAACAGAGTGAACTCTCGTTAAGACGAACTTGGTAAGGCCGAATTCTCGCATACGAACAAAGGGACGTTTGTTTGGTTATTCATAAACTCAATATAATAATAATAATAATAATAATAATAATAATAATAATAATAATAATAATAATAATAATAATAATAATAATAATAATAATAATAATAATAATAATAATAATAATAATAATAATAATAATCCGCTTAAGACGAACCGCTACCGATCCTGTAGGCTAGGTTGCCTCGATGGGCCATGCACAGGAGCGCGCGCATCAAGGCACGCTGCTCGAGGCCCTCGGTGTGCCCAGACTGTCCGCATCGCAGATCGTATTCAAGACAGTGCTCGCACGGTCGCGCTATACGCAACAGCTGCCGGACTTCAACACCCCGTTGTAAACATTCACTTGCTATGTTAAGAACTCGGAAAGCATATTTAGCGCCAGCGAATCAGGACAGAAGGGAAACGACACCAGAATACGCTAACTGAAATGTTAGCGCATTAAAAGTTTGCGCATTGTGGCCTCGTCTCTCGTATGTCCTTGTTCGCTGGCGCTAAACATGGTTTTCAAGTCAGTTTAGCAACAGGCCCAACAAATGGCGATGCTATGATAACAAGCATGATGTCAGCGCGCACACGCAAGCATGAACACATCACACCCGATGACCGCGGACACTCGCTGTGAAAAATTGGGAGGACGCTTAAGCATTGCGTTTAAGAGTGGAACGCGATAGCATTCAAAGATCCCTGACTGCTTCTCATGCTTCCCGATAACTGGAGCTTATGTAACCGTAATGTTTACCGGGAAACGCTGGCCGATCCCAAAGGTAGTGCAATACCGGTGTGACCCGCGGCGGAGGTGCAGTTCGGGAATAAGGGGCCCACCTACACAGCTTGGTTGATCGTCCATCTTTGCAAAGTGGAAGGGCACTGGGAATTTTTTTTTTCGGTTCAAATAGTTCTTCATCGCTTATAACGATGCCAATCATCTACATTTACTCTATTATAAGGATGCAATGTATTCGCAAATTTCGGATCTTTGTGCCGATGCAAGCTAATTACTTTTAACGCGACTTCTCGCGTGATAGAGCTGATGTACTCACAAAAGAATGCTCAGGCATTAAAAAGCAACGGGTTGCTACACGTCCTCCACTCAAGAACAGTTAACCACGCAGGAGTGCATTATCGTTCGAGCAATAGGCTATGGGAGCTCCAGGCGGCTCCTATGCACCTCTACACGTAAATGAACACATACGTTCTGCTTGCAAACAGCGTGTTGCAGCCGTAATAATCACAGTGCAGTGCCACCACCTATTCATCCGCCGCAGGCGCTCCACGTCCAACGTTCATTCTGTTGCGAGGCGAACACGTATAGTCACATGTGTACATGTACCATTCGCCTGTTCACGGAGCTAGGAAGAAGGCACGTGGCTACAATGCCTGAAAATCCCTTCTGATGTCTGGACGTTTCACTTCGTCGCGCACAAACGCTTTAGTATAGGATAGGAGGGATGACGGTGAAGTACTGTCAATGGAGCCAGGGATTAGTTGTGCTGCTAACGTACGCTACTTTAGAATGCCTCCACGATTGTTCTGGCTAAATTGCAAGTTTTTTAACCAAATCGAAACAGTGTGGCGGGCGAGCTCAATATTCAGATTCAGTACTCGAGTTCTTTATCTTTGCTTTATATCTTTTAGTCTAACGTTTTAATGCAGAGTAAATTTACGCCTAAAGCGCTGTTGTTCTAGTGTTTGCTACTAATTGGATCCGGAAAGAAACTGTTGCGTTATCGAGTGGCTGCTGTACGTAGCAACGTCAGTAGACCAGCTTCAGTTGTAAAACTCCCCGCCCGCACGCTTACAGCCACTGTCGCCACTTCTGTGACAGCCGCCAGATGGCAGCGCTGTTCCATCGAGCTCTACTGCAGACGCCTCGTCACAGCCTTGAACTTGTGCGGATGGGCATTTCGCGTGTGTTTCACGCTGGCTGGCGTTCTCCCTTGTCCGAATTATTGATACCACGAGAAAACGGTATCCACCTAAAGCAATAAGATTTATGGCACCAGTTCGTTAATACTGAAAGAAGGGTAAACTTCACGAAAGGAAGAAACGCCTACAGCGAAGCGAAGGAGCTGCGTTTCTAACTATCCTGTGTTTCTTTCTCTCGTCTTGACGTTTCGCGCAGTTTAGGCTCACGAGCCTGAATATCTCGCCAAAGTGCGCGATTGTAGGATGATCATCCCCACCGAAGCTTCTCACTACGCAAAAGAAAAGCTACAAAAAGAAAGATGAGGTCGGTCTTTGTACACACAAACCACCAAAAAAAAACGGCTGATTTTTCATTCCGTGAAGATGCTTAATCACCGAAGCTGAAACGCGCGGCCGCTGTGTTTATCACTGGGTTAATCCCGAGGGTTCATTAAAGCATTTCTGAGTTATGAGGTTACACACGCAATCGGCTGCGGTGGAGAGAACCACGTCACTGACGGTATGCCCACAGTACGCAGTTGTCGCTTGCGTTCGATGTCTCGAGTTTGCTAGGCGGCGTGGTTAGCAGCCTTCGCCTGCGATTTGGCGCTAGTGATTCTTCGTAATTAAATTTCTTCAAAAGAGAGAGAAAAGAGAGAAAAAACGTTTATTTGGACCACCGAGGTGGTTGCTCTTGAGGTCGAGTTGGTGGGGTCCTCATTCCAGGACTCCACTGGCCGTGGCTGCTCGACGTACTTGCTGGACGAGAGCTTCTTGTCCCGCCAGGGTATCGCCGGTCAGCTGTACCTCCCACCGCTCAAATGACGTGCTAGGCGTCTTTAAGTGTTCAGGTTTGCCCTCGCACCCCCAAAAGATGTGAAAAAGTGTAGGGCGTGTGTCGCCGCACCAGGGGCAGATGTCGCGATATGTATGTGGGAACATTTTACTGTATCTGTGTAGGTTTGGAAATGTGTTGGTCTGTATAAGTCGGAGAGCTACGGCATCTTCAGTGCTGAGATTTTTGTGAGGCGGGGGATAAATCCTGCGGTTGAGTCGCTGGATCTCCAGTCGGTTGCAATAATTGGATGACAGGGGCATGAAGGTAAAGGGTGGGGATTGATGAGACGATTGGTCTTGCCCCGCTCGGTTGATTAACGCTCGAGCTAGGGCGTTCGCCCTTTCGTTCCCCTCCAGACCCGCGTGACCCGGCGTCCACGTGATTTGATGGTATTCTTGCAGCCTCGGGCCTAGAATCTGAGCTGCCAGCAGCGGTGTTCGTCCGTTCGTAAAGTTACGGCAGGCCTGTTGCGAGTCGGTAACGACATGGACTTCCCTGCCTACCCTGTCTTCTTGCTTTATTACCAGCGCCGCGGCTATGGTCTCAGCCGCAGCTGGGGTCTCTGCCCTCACGGAGGCCGCGAGAGTCAAGGAGTTGTCTCTCCCGTTCACGGCGGCTACCGCGAAGAGGCCCCCCACAGGGTACGCCGCCACGTCCACGTACGTCACGTACGGGTCACCCTTTAATTGTCGGTGCTGTCTGTCGACGCGAGCCTTGCGTCGTCCTTTATGGAGTTCATGACTCATGTGCTTCGGTACCGGATTCGCCTTGATCTTGCCTCTGACCTCAGGCGGGAGTGATCGTTGCCCATCGAGGGCACGGAGCTCCGTTGCCGTTCCGGTCCGGTGGAGGATGGCTCTGCCCGCCGCCGTGTTCTGCAGTCTGGCCTTTTGCGAAGCCATAACGGCGTCCGACAGCTCAGCGAAGGTGTTGTGGATCCCGAGGGCCGCTAACGTCTCGTTTGAGGTGGTGACATGGAGACCCAGGGCCGTTTTGTACGCGCCTCTGATGATGGCATCGACTTGTTCTTGGTCGCGTTTGTTTAGCGAGTGATAGTGATACGGCATGCTATACGTTATTCTGCTGATCACCAGAGCCTGGACGAGGCGAATCGTGTCCTCTTCTCGCATGCCCTTGCGGCTTCTTGTAATTCGTTTTATGATCCGCGAGATCTGGTTGGTGGCCGACCTTAGGGTTTGGATGGTGTGGGAGGCTTCCAGGTTCCTCTGGATCCAAAAACCCAGAATCCTAGTCTTACTGCCTTCCGTTATCTTCTGGCCCTCAAGATAGAGGTCGATAGGGCCGGGGGACTTGTAGATTCCTCCTCCGTGCACCCGGATCACCTCGGACTTTTCGGGCGCACAACGCATCCCGCTCGCTGCCGCAAATCTCTCCACGGCCGTCGCGGCCTCTTGAAGGGTCGCCTCTTCTTGCGCTAGAGAGCCCTTGGTGGCCCAGAGCGTGATGTCGTCTGCGTACAAGGCGTAACCTAGGTCGGGGATCTTCCGCAGCTCTTTGGTCAGCGCTAGCATCGCGACATTGAAGAGAATCGGGGAGATTATCGCCCCCTGCGGTGTTCCTTTGTTCGGCACGTCGAACGTATCCGATCGAGTCGTGCCTATTCCGATGGTTGCTGTCCGGCCCGTCAGGAACGATTTAACGTAATTAAAGATGCGCTCCCCGCAGCTGATGTCGTTCAGTCCCTTGAGAATGGCCTCGTGGGAGATGTTATCGAAGGCCCCTTTTAGGTCGAGTGCGAGCAGGAGGTGTTCTCCTCCCTTCGGGATGCCCTTGAGAACTTCTTCCCTTAGGATTAAGAACGCATCTTGAGCCGAAAGTCCCGGCCTGAAGCCAAGCATGGTGTGCGGGAAGAGGTCACCGTCCTCTATGTAATGTTGGAGGCGGGTTTCGATGACCCTCTCGTACAGCTTGCCGAGGCACGAAGTCAGCGAGATGGGACGCAGTGCGTCGATCGCGGGCTTCTTGCCGGGTTTGGGAATGGTCACGATTTCCGCGTGTTTTCACTCGTTTGGTACGTGGCCCTTGCTCCAGAGTTCCTCGTTTAGGTATTCGGTCAAGTCCTGGATGTTCATCGGGCTCAGGTTTCTAATCATGGCATTGGTGATTTTGTCAACTCCGGGAGCTGTGTTGCGCTGTGAGGCTCGTGCCGCGGCACACACCTCTTCCTCCGTGATGGGAGCGTCCAGCGCTGGTCTTGGTTCTCCTTCATATTTTAGGAGGCAGGGTTGTATGGGGTCGCTACCCAGGTATCGGGTTTTTAGGGTGTCGATCAAATCCTGGTCGTTTCCGGGGAACTTGTGAGCGATTTCTAGAAGCGTCCGACTAGTTGTCGATTTCGCCTTGTCGGGCTCGATCAGGCAGCGTAGGATGGCCCACGTCTGTGCCGTACTCAGGGTACCCTTGAGCGAGGTGCAAAACTGTACCCAATTTTGCTGCGTCAGCTCGTCTGCGTAATTTCTAGCTTCGTCTGTTATTTTCTCGATTCGAAGACGTAGCTTCCGGTTTAACGGCTGTCGCTTCCATCGTTTGAGGAGGCCCTCACGGGCTTCCCACAGGTGTGAGAGCCGGCGGTCGACTTCGGGCGTCTCGACCGCGCGCTGGATGGTTTTAGTGGTTTGGATGTGGGCTTCCCGGAGGTGCTGCATCCAGTCCGCTATGTCTGTTATACCGTTTTCGGGCGGGGGGTACTGCCTGAATGCCTCCCAGTCCGTAAGCCTAATTTCGCCAATTGTTCTCTTGAGTTTCGGCGTGGATACCGAGATGCTGAGGATATAGTGATCGCTGCCCAATGTTTCGCCCAGGTGCGCCCATGAGTATTCCCTTACGTTTTTGACAAATGACAGGTCCGGAAACGTGTCTTCTTCAAAATTTCTTCAAAATTAAATCTTTTCGTTACATAACACCATGAGTGGCTCATACTCCTTTAAGCAATGGCCCATACCCCCGTAAACGCGGCCTCCCCATTGCGATGATAGAAGTGAAATTCTACGCTGGAAAGATGAACGGCCACGCAGCCAGCTGGGGAAGACGACGACGAACGCGGCAGCAGTGGCACGAGCGCGTGCCGTTGATTTCGCAGAGACTTCCCGGTCGGCACGAGGAATCGCTCTGTTTCACGCCGAGCGAAGCGTCGCATTGCTGGGAGCACAGAAGAAGTGGTGCGCCGAACTGTCGACATCGTTCCGATAGCGCCCTATGCAGCCAGGTACGCAGCACGTCGGCATCGTCTGCTGATATTCTTAAGAAACTCGGCGAAGGCTACAGTCACACGGATGACATGGTTGCTGAAATTCGCTGTCAACAACGAACCACAGAATACACCAACGCTGCACTGCGTGCTTAGTCCGGCCCGTCCGCGTAGCCGGCTAGTGAAGAAGTGAAGCCGGGCGCGACTGCAGCGCCACGAAGGCGCGGGCGGGTGGCGGTTCCGCGCAACGGCGCCGAGTTTTAAAGCTGAAGCTAGTCTAGTAACGTTGGTACGGAGATCATGCTGCACAGTCCCGCCCAGTAAGACCAACTCCAACTGATCCACAGGGCCAGGCGGCCCCGGGAAGCATATGGAGCGCGTGAAGAGGCAGCCATCCCATCAGACGCTTAACGCACTCCATTTAATTATGGGCCACTAAAGTTGTTTCTCTCCCTAGGTATTAATCACAGTGCCACCACCTACCTGGAGCGTTTTACGCCCAACGTTCGTTCAGCTGCGTGGCGAACATGTATAGTTGCCTCTGTGCATAGAGGTGTGCGCCGTGGCGCTGTCGATTGGTGGCGGCATCGCACGGCAAATTTTGCGTTGGCGGCGGCGACACCGGCGGCGTGGAAACCGAAACCACAAATTTAAAAAGCCGTTTCACTGCAACCCTTCTTGCTAAACTGTTTAAAATTCAGGCCGTTTCATACTAAGGGCTGAAAGACGTGCATACAGAGGTGTTGAACGTGAGAGAAATACAAAACGTTCTGCAATTATTTTACTCGTCAGTCGAGATATTTAAAAAAGAACGTTGGGCACATATCTAAAAGTGTCTATGTTCACTGTGCCTTTATATTCCTTTCACCACGTATTTACAGAGCACCTTTGTTTTGGGTGGCAGTCGAAATTGTTTTCTTTTTGTGCTTTCTCTCTGTTTATATGAGATATTTTTTTTTCCAATTCGAGTGAATTCGTCAAAAATTGCTTAGCCAGCACCGACGCAAGTGACACTCTCTAAAAATGTTAACCTTGCTGCCGCTTGCTCTGAATGAGATTATGTTTATAGAATATGTTTTACATAATAAAAGAACAAACCTTTTCTATGACCAACTTTTGCTGTCAACCAAACAGCGGAGGTTATAACACACATTCCCGATTGGACAAAAAGAAAGATCACTGGTTCTGAATATAAATCAACCTTTGCTTGTGTGACTTGTTTTATAACGTCCTTTATCCGTGAAGAAAGAAGAAGCAAAATACTTTCTTTTTCTGCTTCAGGTGAGCATTTTTTAGCTGAAATATGTTATGATGCACCAGAAAACAAACTTGCTTCATTTGTTTACTCGTCATCAGCTGATTGAATGAACAAAGTGTGGATTAGTAGTTAATGCAGGCATTGCTCGGATACACAATTATTTCGGAAAAGGAAATACCACCCATGCACCCTGTATATATGCTTAAGCAGAGACGCTGAAATGTGCGGCTCCGGTGTTTATCGCTGGGTTAATGCCGACGGTTCATTAAACTCTTTCTCAAATATTGGTCATGCTTTAACTGCGTTTCTTACTGAGGTTACATTCTGCTTGGGTTTATCAGATAGTTTATTTGAAATGCCGTGCATTGGGCTTCGCGTAATCACCATTATGGAGGGGCGAAATATGCGGCTCATTTTGTTAATCCAGCGACTTTAGCAAAGCATTCCTGAATTATGTTGCGAATTTGTGCTTCGTATTACGTTAATCGTAGTTTTTATGACTTGGTTTTGCACTGTATTTGCCAAGTGACACACTGGGGACGCACACGAAATTTATTTAAAGACATAAAGACAGGGATGCATTTTTTCTTGAACCTACTGCGAAGCTGGAGAGAGACTTCTGCGCGCGCGCTCTGCTGCAAGAGTTGAATCACGTCACTATCAGTCTAGCCAATGGCGCGCCGCACCTTCCACCGGAGTGCTTCTGTGGCGGATCGCGAGCGTTTCGCCTAGGCTTATACACCTTCGCTGTATTGCATAGCTAAAGGTACACGTTTCATAGTGTAAGCATTTCTACATTTAACCTACGAGAAAATTGTCCGTCCGTCACGTAAGACGAATGCAATGGCTCATATCCCCGCAGTAGGGCATCTCTGGTAGGATCACGAGCGTTTCGCCTAGGCATATAGAGTGTCAATGTAAAAGAAAAAAGTTTTCTTTTTCAACTTGCACGTCGAAACTGTTTTACGATTCAGTGCAGCTATCGGCGTCACTTTCGCTGAAATATTTATATGAATGCGACAAAGAAAGACCACCGCGCAGTAGGCATCTAAAAATAATTTTCACATGTAGCCATGCAGAACAACTCCTTCAAATGCAACGGCTGGAATAATGCCGAATCTTCCTACTGCCATCCTAAAAACATCGGGGCCAGAAATTATGGATTTCGAAGACGTAGCCTTAACCCAGCAAATTAACCAAGAGCTGCGCCAATTACGGGAAAAAGGCTCGTCACTCCATATTGCTGAGGCACCGCTTCCCTAGACAACATTGGTCACGGGCTACACATCTCAACCAGCACCTCGCCCGTTCGTGCCCCATCAGTCTCGGCGGCCAATATTTGATTCACTCCACGGGCTAAGCCATTCCGGCATCAGAGCGACACAGAGGCTTATCACGGGCCGCTTCGTCTGGCCAGGGATCACAAAGATGTTCGAAGCTGGGCAAGAAGCTACCCAACATTTCAAGCCATAAAGTGACCCGGTAAACGCTTGCAGCGGTGCAGCTGTTTCGGCCGCGAGAGAGTCGTTTAGATCACGTGTATATAGACAGGATGGGGCCTTTACCGCCTTGGCATGGTTTCAGGTACCTTCTCACGTGTGTTAATCGGTACTCAAGGTTGCTGGGGGCGACGTTTCTGCAATCATCATGGCACAAATGGTGGTGGAAGCATTTTTTGTTTATACTCGGGTATCGCGGTACGGTTGCGCTTTGCGAATAACTACTGCCTCAGGCCGTCAATTCCAAAGTTTGCTTTTTCTGCCCTGTATAACGCGCCTGCAGAACGACACGGCTTACCACCCACAGAGCAACGGCATGGTCGAGCATCCCCACCGACAACTGAAGACGTTATTGAACGCCATCTAGCTCTAGAGCTACCTCTTGAACTACTGAGGCTGCGAACAACAGCCAAGGATGACCTCCGATTCAGCGCTGCCATATGCTCCATAGATAAGTAATCCGCGTTCCAGGGCCGTTTTTTGGCACACAACAAGGCACTTGAGCTTTTCCGGCTATTCCAGCTACTCCAGCAATCCGCCAGCTGCGGCGCAGCATCGATGCGGCATTCCCGTGTCGACCAGCCTCGACTTACAGCCCCACGTATCGCCCGCAGGCAGCCCGTGTTTAGTTTTCCGACAATGGAAACAGCCATGAATGTCTGTCTGTCGCCGACGCGACTCTTTCAAGCCACCGTTGACGCCTTTCTATGAGGACCCTTTCGTGTGGTTTAGCGTTCAGGGAAGACATTAAAGAGTGACGTACGCGGCCAAAAAGAGACTGTGTCGTGCGACCAAGTGAAACTCGCTATTCGCTTCTCCCAGTATGACAGAAAATATTCACATCGATAATTCCCAATGGAATAAGGGCAACTCTAAACTTTAGTCAACCAAGAGAACTGGCTGGCTTGAGGAGGGGAAACTCTACAATGGATCACATCGATGTCATTACTAAGTATTCACGAAATTCGCAGATTGCAATGAGCCTCTTTATATGACTTTCATAAATTACGAAAATTCATTCTATTCGATAGAGATACCACCAGTCATGGACGCATTACGTAATCAAGCAGTACAGGCCGTTTAAGTAAATATCTTGGAAAACAGAGATTCCACAGCTACCCTAATTATCCACAAGAAACGTTGGGAGATGCCTATAGAGAAAGGGTATCACGGCGTGCTTGGAAGAATATTCAAGTTATTAAATTGGGAAGGTTAGGAGAAAATATCAACGCCAAATATGCCTATGGTTTGCAGATGACATTGTCCTATTAATCAACACTGGATACGAGTTAGAACAAACGATTGAAGACCTTGCCGGAGAAAGTGTACGAGTAGGATTGACGAATAATATGCCGAAGACAAAGATAATGATGAATAGCCGCGCAAGGGAACTAGAATTCAGCATCGAAAGTCAGCCTCTACACTCTCTGAAGGTGTACATTTACCTTGATCAATTGCTCACAGGGAACCTGATCATAAGAACGAAACTTACAGCAGAATAAAAATACGTTGGAGCACATACTGCAGACATTGTCAGCTCCTGACTTGAAGCTTGCCATTATCATTGAAGGGAAAGATGTGCAATGAATGCATTCTACCGGTGCTCACATATGGGGCCGAAACTTTCCTACGCGCCTCTACACGTACATGAACACACACGTTTCCATTGCAGAGCGTGTGGAAGTCGTATTAATGACAGTGCCAGTGCCACCCCTACTCATCCACCGCACGCGTTTTACGCCCAACGTTTGTTCTGCTGCGTGAAGAACATGTATAGTTGCATGTATCATTGCTTGGTAACGGAGCGTGGGAGTAGGCGCGTGCCTTCAATGCCCAGGAATCTCTCCTGATGTCATCACCACCATCGCATTCATGACATGGCCGCACATAGCAGCTACAGTATTTCGAATTCCTCCATAGTGTCTTGAACTGTGATGGAGCCAAACATTAGCTCGCGCTACTAACCTACGCTATGGTAGAAAGCCTCCATTTTGGTTGTGGTTAATTTGTAACATTTATTAATGTATTGATATAGCTTTAAGTGCAAGTATAGTATGCACATTGGGCTGTGAAGTCACTCAGCGTTCCTTCATATCTTTTAATCTAACGTGTTAACTCAGTGCAAATGTGCGCCTATAGCGGTGCTGTTGAAGTGTTAGCTACGAATAGATCCGGAAAGAGGCTGTTGTGACATCCCATGGCAGCCGTATTAATCACAGTACCGTTGTGCATATAGGTGTGCGTCGAGGCGGTTTCGACCGGCGGCGGCGTGGTGGTCGTGTCTTGTCGGTGGCATCGACACTGCGCCGAATATTCATCTGCGGCGGCGCACGGCCAATTTTTCGTTGGCGGCGGCTGTATAGGCGGTGTGAAAAACGAAACCACAAATTCAAAAAGCAGTTTCGCTACATCCTTCTTTGCGAAATTCGTCGGAATTCCCGCCTTTTCTTACTAAGGGCTGAGAGGACCGAATGAAGAGTTGTGGAAAGTGAAAGACAATGGGTTTTGTAAGTATTTTGCTCCTCAGCCGGCATACTTAAAAAAAAAAAAATTGGGCACCTATGTAGGAGTGTCTATGTTGACTGTGTTTGTATATTCCTCTCACTACGAATATGCAGAGCCTTTCTGTGGCGTTGTAGTCGCAATTGTTTACTCTTTTGCTGTGTCTCGGTTTATAAGAGATATTCTTCCATTTCCAGTGAATTCATCTAGAACTACGAAGCCAGCTCCGACGCTCGGGACACTTTCTAGATAGGATATCCTTACTTGCACTTGTTCTTAATGGAATTGGGTTTTGTAGAATATGTTTTACGTAAAAATGCTAACCGTAAATGACCAACTTATGATGTCAGCCAATCAGCGGATGTTATAACGCGTATTCCCAATTCGACAATAAGGGAAATCATCCGTTCTGAGTCTTAACCTCCCTTTGGATATGCAACTTGTCTTATAACGTCCTTTATCTGTGAAGAAAAAAGAAGCAAAATACTTCTTTTTCTTCACCAGGTGAACATTTCTTTCTGCTGAAATATGTTATGATGCAGTAGAAAAAAAACTAGCACAATTTGTTTTCTGGTGATCTGCTGATTGATTGAACAAAGTGTGGATTAGGAGATTCATGCAGGCATTGCTCGAATGCGCAATTATTTGCGAAAAAAAAAATACCATCCATGCACCCACTATTGATGGTAAACCGGCGACGCTGAAATTTGCGGCCCCGGTGTTTATCGCTAGGTTAATTTCAATGGTGCAGTAAACTCTTTTACAAATATTGGTTACTTCTGAACTGTGCTTCTTAATGAGGTTACGTACCCATTCAGCTTGGGTCTTTCACATTGTTTATTTGAAATGCCTCGCACTGTGGTCGCGTAATCATAAGCATCGAGGGGTGCAATGAGCGGTTCATTGTGGTAATACAACAGATTTATGAATGTCTTTCTGAATAATGTTACACATTTATGTTTCCTAATGCGTAATCATAGTGTTTATGACGAGGTTATGAACTGTAGTTACCAGGTGACACACCGTGGCCACATTATTCATTGAATTAAAGACATAAAGACAGGTACACTTTTTTTTTAACCCGCTGCGAAGCCCCACTGAGGCTGCTGCGCACACACTCCGCTGGGAGAGAGAGGAATGCCGTCATTATCGGCGTAGCCAATGGCGCGCCGCACTTCCAACCAGACGGTTTCTGTGGTCAGACCGCGAGCGTTTTGCCTTGGCATATACAGCTTCGCTGTAATACCTAAATGAAAGTATGTTTTATTGTATAAGCATTTATTTATCTAACCAACGAGAAAATTGTCCGTCCGTCACGTAAGACGAATGCAATTGCTCTTACCCCCGCATTAGGGTTTCTCTGGTCGGACCACGAGAGTTTCGCCTAAGCATATATAAAGAGCTTCGGTGTGAACAAAAGACAGAAAAAAGATTTTTTGTTATTTTGGACATCGAAATTGTTTTATAGTTCAGTGAAGCTATCGGGTGTGACTTGATTGCAATTTTTTATGTGTATGTTACAAAGAAAGAGCACCGTGCAGTAGACGCCTAAGGATACTTTTTAAACATGTAGACATGTAGAAAAACTCCTTCAAATGACGAGGCCGGAGCAATACGAAGACATCCAACCTGCATTTTAAACACATCGGGGCCAGAAATATTGATCTTGCTGTAAGTTTTATCTCTCGTGTTGATGACACTGTCAGACATATCGCAGAGTCTACCCGCAGTTGCAGTGCGCACGACCCTCAAGCTGTGATTCCGGCTTTACGAGGCTGCTGCTTCTTCTCCTTGCGCCATATTGCGCTTTTGAAGTAGAAGTTTCGGAATGCGACGGTGCGCTGACTTGTGACGACACGCATGCGCCGGCACTTGGAGAGCAGAGCATATAATTTTGTTTGTATTTCTCGTTGCGCCCCTCCTTGATATGATTCTATGCTTGAGAAATGTAAAAGAATTAAAAAAGACCACACAACATCTCAAACGAAGCTGAGTGAGTTAATGAAGGGAACTTTTTTTGCTATTTAAATGGCGCGCCATCTCCCGGACAAGAAACATCGGCGGCGGCGGTGGCGGTGCACCGCCGTCTGAGCTTACACTTCTATCATTCGCTTGTTGACGGAGCTAGGAAGAAGGCAGGTGCCTTCAGTGCCTCAATATCCCTTCTGATGTGTGAGCGTTTAACGTCATCGCCACCATTGCATGCATTACTTCGTCGCGCATAACGGTGCCGTTATCTGTGCCGGATACCGGCACAGATAACTGCACAGAAACTTCAGATACCTTAGTTCCCGGCACTGCCGCTATACGCGTTATCTTGCGAAACATCGATGAAATTCATTCTCCGCTAGTTTCTGTCTGAAAACAAGGTTTAATGACCAATTTCTGCAACCAAGCTTTCCTTAGGGCTAAAAATTTCTGCGGCAAATGTTTTGATTAGTATCTACAGGGTGATTAGCTTTCTGCCGCCTGTTCTCATTCTCAGTGCCTAAACGCTATAGTTTGAAGTTTTCGCTGTTCTTTCAAAAACCCACCCCTTCTGTAATGCCCCTACGGGGAACTTTCAAGCTAATTAACTGATCCGAACTGAGCTAACTATGACGTTTATTTAGAAGCCCAGCATTGGCGGCAAACTCATGCTACGCGCGATAAAGGACATCTGGGTTAGTTATTAAGAGCTGACTTATTACTCTTGCATTCAAAATTCGGCAGACAGCCGTGGACCTTGTGCGCTTTGCGTTAGTGTCTGATGCGGTGTTCTAGAGCGCAGCTCTTAAAGGGCCCCTGAAGCGGTTCGGACAAATTTTGTAGACGCGTAGGGTACAGTTTAAGTAGACCATTCGCACCACAGTTTAAGTGAAGTGTTACGTATTTATGGAGCTACAAGCGATTACAAGTTACCCTCCTCCCTAGCCATGCTTTTCCTCCTCAACTCGTTCGCCGAGCGATCGGGGCTAAGCTCCGCCTTCACTGATTCTGCGTCACGATGCGACGTCACATCGTCCACTTCCGGCTGTTTTGTTTTGTAATACCAGTATTACCGGTATTGCCGGAATATTACCGGTATTCCGGTAAACGGTAGAGGCGTAAACTCAAGCTGATGAAGGAACTGTAGCGTAGACTTGCGTGAGCTGCCTGATCGTTCTCCACGGTCCAGCCACCCGTTGGCGCAGAGCTTAACCAGCCAAAGAAAGAGCTAGTATTGCTCTAAACGAGTGTAAAATATTTTGAACATTTACAAAAACAACGTGTTAACGATTACACTCCTGCGAAAAATTTACACCAGGAGCAAAGAAGAATACATTTTGTTACTGCTACTGTTTGTGGTTGAGCTCTATGCCACCAGGTGGCTGCACCGTGCAGAACATTCACGTTTGCGCTTCTGTTCATGCCCCTGAAACGAAACGCAAGGGGACACGGCTATAACATGGCCAGGCCCTGTCTCCTTGCGCTTGCGTTTACCCTAATACCGGACTCGCGAAACGCCTTAGTAATCTTCCGTTGTACAGTGATGGCCGCAATCGCGCAAATCCTGGCGCCGATCAGATAGCTGCAACCCTATGCGCTGCAGCCAGTCCGCTCGTCTGCTGCCTTGCAGAGGGACATGATGTCGCAGCTTGACATATTGCCAGTTGCTAAGTTTGCAGTCCACAACGCAACAAAGTCGAATCATAGCGCTCGCGGAAAGACAGGCCGACACTGACGGCGGAGCTCTCGTCAAAGACGGAGCACGTTGTAACACAAGCAGACGACACATGCTGTGTGCCGGAAGTGCTTAAGTGTACTGAAAAATTGTTCTTGTGCATTCTCTTTGTGTTACTTTCTCTTTTTAAAAACAAATTAACCAACATTCCAACAATTACGAGCATCATTTGTTTACCATAAAGTTGGAAAAATTATCTGTCACGCGCCCTAGCCAGCCAATCGGACAGCTCGCCCCACTGACCTCATATGGGCGATTTCCATCATATGGTTAGGGGCGGCTTAAAATTCCGCCGAGCAGTGTGCTGCGATCGGCAGCGATGAGCATTTTTAAAGCCTTATAATAAATTACACGCTTTACGCGGATCACTTAGATGTATCAGGTAATGATCAGAAGGACCTACTCTAACGACTCAGTACGTTTGTAGAAAATCGTCAAAACCGTTTCAGGGTCCCTTTAAGGCAGCCGCATATTCAGCGCTTTCCCGCGTTTCGTCACGCGGCGTCACTCGGCGTCCACGCTGAGGGTGTCGCGCTCAAGAGATACGAGATCTCGCCGCTGCCGCCGCCGCCGGACGTGGCTCGAAGAGTGCAGATCACTGAGCGCTGGTCCGCGTGCCGCTCCTGTGGCTGGATGCTCTCTCTGGCGGCGTTCATGCGAGAAAATGCCGGTAAGAGCGCTACATTTGGAGCGGCCTGTAGGCGCATGTTCTTGCGTTGTGGCATTGGCGTCCCCCGCTTCCCCCGTAACCGCGTGATCGAGCACAACGAAGCATGAAAGTGCGCAGCGGAAATGAAAGACGCGATAGTGAACGGGGCGCGAGGAGGATAAACGCAGGAGGAGGCTATATACAGTGAAAGCATGGGCTGGAAAGCGGAGGAGGAGGGTATGGCGAAAACGAAAAGCGCAGTGCCGGACAAAATGGGCCCTGCGGCGACGACCGCTCCGAGATGGGCCCAGAGTAGCCCGCCGTCTTCTGTTCAGCGATGGCATGCGGCCAGTTCGTCCACCGATACCATATATGGAAACAAAGCATATGAAAATACGCCTGGCCTTCCTCTGCTTATTTCCTTTGCGGCCATAAAGCAAGAATGAAAATACCTTCGAGCACAGCGCAGCGTCACAGCACAGATTTCTACAGATAAAGATTACTAGGTTACTAAATTGCACGATCTTTGATTTTTCGTTAATTTACGTCGCGGCTAGAAGTTACATGTCTGGAAACAAATAGTTTAAAGCTTACTGCAATGCCAGATGTCCGTTAACCTTTAGATATTAGGTGATAAAATAATTTAATTGTTGGGTCACGGAAGTCATTCTAGGGATTAGAAGTTTGCCTAATATTGTGTCCTACTGCGATCCTGATGCGGTGTTTTTAGCAGGTACTAACCTGTAAAGCATGGTGTGCGGCCGGGGTACGGAGGTAGGTTGCACTAAGTTAAGATTTTATTGGTACCAGTCGGGAGGTTGGCTTTCGCTAGTTCAAAAATTTTAAATCTTGCCAGAGCGCATTCAAGCCCTCCGCTACCATTGTAGGAATTTCAGACTGCGGTGTAAAATCTACCTTTGCATTAAGTAGTTGTATGGTGATGGTGATGCATTATGGGGATGCATGAAGGGTGTTGCAATATGGTGAAAGAATGTTCATTTGTACCCAATATTTTTTTTTTTTGTATTTCGTGGTGCATCAGGCATTCCTTTTGTCGTGTTGGTTTCATCTACTGAGACAGCGGGCGCACGCTGTCGTACTGTAAAAGCTCTACGAACTACAGAATAGAAGTGTCAAGATGGCCGAATAACTATGTTCTGGGGCGAGAAATATTCTTAGTAATAAGACTTACTGTACACTGGAACGGAATGTAATATGCCACTGTGCATTTTCCTTTTCTGCATTTTTACCGTATAGAAAGAAGAAGCAAACGTTAGGTTCCTTTGAGAACGCCAGACAAGCATCAGTTTTGCGCGTTCACTAACACGCGAGAAAGACGCAGCTGCAGTCACATGACAACAGTTGACAGCCGCGCTAGTAAGGTCTCGTAGGGAGATGAACATGCGCTCGCTGTATCAGGTCACAATAGCGACCGCCCAAAGGAGTAGAGAGAAAGTATACAAATGGAAACAGCAACAGCTTTAAACTATATAATATTACAATCTTGATATATGGTTATATGAAAGTTCGGGGGAACTGTAGCTTGATTATTAAGTTTAGATTTCCTAGGTATACCTTGTGCCGCAAAATATATTTCTTGAAAAAGGACAGACGAAAGGAAGACAGTGAAGCACCAAACTACCAAATGTTTAATGACAGCCTGAACAAATGTATAGAAGAAAAGACAACTTCCGCTTATGCGCAGGGAGTCAAGGTATGACAGAACAACATGGTCATGATAACATACTTTGGATAAAGCACATATCTGCAGAATATATTACGATCGATGTATCGCTGACACAACCAGACCCTTTCTTGTTAATATAAAACGCTTCCAACAGCTCCCTTGCAGTTTGGTCCCTACTTTTGCCATAAATCAATACTTGTCCAAAGCATGGCGTACAACGACAGGCTTTACAGTGCGCAGGAAGATGCGCCTTGTCACACTAACCGATACTATTTGCGTGCTCCCTCAGTCTGTCATTAATACAACGTCCCGTTTGTCCGACGTATGACTTGCCGAAATCTAGGGATATACACATAATTTGCAGTATGTGGGTATTGCCCCCTTATACCTCCACAAATTTCTGCTTGATACAAGCGATGTTGCATGAAGAAATGCGTAGTGTTTCTGAAACGCCCGACTTTTTCAGATCTGCATTGCACTTGTGCTAAATATGATTATTAGAAATCTTCTCTTAATGTGACGACGGCATTATACTGCTTGCAGAAAACTTTCAGCCTGGTCCATGGCAAATAAATATGTTGCAGGTCCAAACTCTATAAAATGCATTTATTTCTAGAAAAGCAGGGCACTGTGTATTTTAGTAAATATACTGTTTTGCGCATTTAATCCTAAATTTACAAACTATGTGCTAGCTTTATTCCAAATCTGCAACTTTATTGATGTATCGTACCTACTATACTAATTGCTGCAAGCTGCCTGATGTAAATGACCTGCGCTGAGGAAAAACAAGGTGGCAAAAGTGATTTGTACGCTGTGATCAGGACTCTTTGAATATTAAAACTAGTGAAATGAAGTAGAAATGTTGATTGCTGCTGAACAAGTTTTGTAGCTATTGCAACATAATTTCCACAACAAATGTTGTAGAACATTACCAATATTTGTTCTATTATCATGTAAATAACCAATTGCAGTTAACGGCAGATCTGTTCAATCAGTAGTCCATATCCGGTTGCTGGAAGTATTGTGCCGCAGTATAGTCTCAAAATTTCATACTACAAATATGCCACAATATGTGTTGCTGTTACAGTTGACATGTGCATGTGCCAGTAGACATGTGCATGTGCATAATGCTGCTGCTTAGTGTAGAGAAACAATAACTGGATCAGAAACGTCCTTTATTGCAGATTATGACTTTACATCTCTGGAAAATTGTACCAGGCACTATTTATGGCAAATTGGCATGCTTTCAGTACTGGCTGTCATGAATATGCTGTGAGATGTACCCCAAGAAAATGAAGAAGGCTAATTGCTCTATCGCAGAAATTGTGGAGAGCACGTTGTTGGGCGAGTTGGTCGTACATACTTAAAGAAGGGAATTGCGCTAAAAAAGACACGGACGAGTAAGGACATGGACGGGCGCAAACTCGCGACTGATTTTATTCAGAAAAAACACAAATATATATACCTAGATTCTTATTGCCTAATCATTGCCTAATCATTGCCTAAGCGCACATGCCAAGAACGTTTTCTCTTTCTTATACAAATTGATGCTAGCATCGCTTACGCAATCATCACCTGACTTATAGCGGCAACAGAAATTGTGATTTCTGTTGCCACTATGGTGCTTTTGCAACAATAACGTGCCATTTTTTTTCTTAAGAGCTGCACATTTAATCATTTCAGACAGTCATGTCTAAGAATCTTGGGCATTGGCCCTCCAGCCATTTTAATGAACTTTGTTTTTGTATACTTTCGTATGTATTCGAATTCATCAACACTGGCTTGGCGCTCTTTGGCCATACCTGGCCCTTGCGCTAATAAAAACCAAACATTCATTCATTCAACCCACGAATTCAATTTATTTCTTGATTACTATAAGTGGAGAATACATTTTTCAGATATCTGCCACCCCTATCCCCTTTTTTTACGAACCGTTGGCCGCCATGGTGGGCACAGAGGCTAGTGCTTCCCGCTGTCAATCATGACGTTACAGGTTCGATTCACAACCGCGGCGTCTGTATTCCTACGGCGGCGGAATGCGAAGGCGCTCGCAATGTGTGCTTTGAGAGCACAGTATAGAACCGTTGTGGTTGGCGTCTGTACTTCTTTCTGTTTCGCAAATTCTAAGCTCTAAATAGTTTTTGTGGTTGCTAAGACAACTCTTGCTCGGCAGCCTTAACGTCTCCTTAAGTGGGTGAATCACGGGTCCACTTTGCACCTTAAGCCAAACCAGTAAACGTTGCTCATCGCATTGCGCGACATGGATGTGCTGTATAATCTGCGTCAATGCATCCCTCATTCACGTACGCTTTGCGTGAACACCAGTTGTTCGGAGACTACGACGCCGGTTTTCATCGAAACGTTAAACGGGGAAATTGATCATGGGGAAGCTGTACAAGGCTTGTGTTTTCTGTATGAAGATTTCTGCATGCATATAGGTGCCCGCGGCGTACACAGCCTTGTTCGGGTGTAGCTGTGTTACCTTACACCATCGCTTTAGAACACAGCTTTTGAAAGATTATATATACGTATAACCATTCAACCATTCACGATTGTGGCGAAACAGGTGTAATAGGGAGTTTTAGAAACAGCGTACCGAGTTATAATTTTTTAATAAAGCCCCAAGCATGCTTGCGTTATATTGCACGCCTTTTCCGCTATGTTGTTAAGGTTCTTGCGTTGCTTTGTACGGCCGGTGGTTTGTGTCACTTAAATACCTAATATTGAATGCCCAAGACCTGAATCTCCGGGATAATTGCACCGTCTCCATTAACTTCATTGCATCCACTTGACGCGTATCAGCCTACACTCTAACGGCGTTCTACATGCGCTAAAACCACAACAGTTGAAATTAGGGTACTTAACGGAAACTGCAACGGCTGCTGCGTCTTACGCTCTGCCAGTTGAGTATGCCACTCTGCGGGCTCTGCTTTAGCGTAACCGCTAGGTCTAAACATTTACTGCTTGCGTTGTCTCGGGGCTTCCAGCTACATACTCAAGAGGGAAGGAAGGAAGTAAAGTCAGGGAGGTGCGCTTCGTTGAGTAAACGGGAGAGGTACAGAAAGCAAATGTTTGGCGCAAAACGCTTGCAGTGGATAGGCAGGTGGTGGCTCTGGTATTGCAGTTAATACGGCTGCCACACGATATCAGAATTGCCTCTTTCTGAATGCATTATTAGCAAACAATCAAACAGTACAGTTTTAGGCGTACGTTTGCTCTGCATTAGGATATTTGATTAAAAAATATTCAGCAACGTTAAGGGACTTCTCAGCTCAGTGACCATATTGAACTTGCCCCTAAAGTATTTTGATGCAGTTTTAATTGCAAAATTTGCAAATTAAGTAGAACAATAGTGGAGGATCTTTAAGGTAGCGTACGTTAGTAACGGAAGCATTTATTTGGTTCCATTGACAGTGGTCAGCATTATCCGTTAATTGGCCATACTAAAGCCGCTATGCGCTACAAAGCCATAAATATGGTGGTGGCGATGACGTGAAACGCCCGTGCATCAGAAACGATACTGAGGCATGAAACTTTTGGCTGCCTTCTCCCTCGTTCCACCAACAAGCAATGAGATATGCACACATGTAACCATGCATGTTCGTCACGCAGCAAAGCAAATGTTGGGCGTAATGCGCGTGCAGTGGATGAATATGGGGTGGAACTGGCATTTCAATTAACACGGCTGGCACGCGCAATTTGGAAATCAAACGTTTGTGTTGATGTACGTTGATGCACAGTTGCAGAGTGATGTACAGTGATGTACGCAACTGTTGATGAACAGTTGCGTAAGAGCTGCCCGGAGCACCCATAAGGGCTACTGCTTGCATAAGGGATAATGCAATAATGCGGGTGAAATGGTTCTTGAGTGGAGGGCGTGTAAGGTACACGCTGCTTTATTTATGCGCACGCATTCTTCGGTGAGTAACCCAACTCCATCACACTAGATGTCGTATGAAAAGCGCCTTGTAACTCCCCAAAAGTGCGCGATTTCCGAATACATTTCTTCGTTAGAATAGTGCAAATGTAGATGATGCATAGCTTTACATCGATGAGAACCTATATTCAGCAACAACAACAAAGATATCACCGAAGATTACGAAACTCCTTAACGCGAAATTTGAGCTTATCTCTATACCTGTTTTCATATTGCGATATATTGGCTGCGCGGACAATCCGTCTCGTGTGGCGCATTACAAACGGAGTGAAGTGTGGAGCGACTGCCTCGCGAATCAGGAGATCGCGAGAGGCAGCGCGTGGGTTTGGCGTGGGCATGATTCACAGCCGAAGCCGAATACAGATCTCTGCTCAAAGGCGCTTTGTTTCCACATATGGTATCGGTGGACGCGCTCGACGCATGCCATCACTGAACAGACGAAGGAGGGCTACTATGGCGCCATATCGTAGCAGTCGTCCCCGCAGAGTCCGTCTTCGCGGCACTAAGCTTTCCTTCTCACGTTATCGTCATACCCTCCTCCTCCACTTTCCTCCTCATGCTTTTACTGTAGCCTCCTCGTTCACTTTCCTTCGCGCGCTCCCATCGGTAATGGCGTCTTTCATCTCCCACTGTGCTCCACGTTCGCTCTTTCATCCTTCGCTCTGCTCGTTCACTCGGTTACGAGCGACGCCGAAGAACGCCGACGCTCAACGCGAGAACGGGCGCCTAAGAGCTGCGCTCTTAAAACACCGCAACACGCACAAACACAGAACACACAATATCGACAGCATTCTACCATATTTTGAATAAAAAAGCAATTAGTCAACCCCTAATAACTTATCTGTATGCCCTTAACCACGGGTAGCATTAATACGTCAATACTGGGCTTCTAAATAAATATTATCGTTAACTCAGTTCAGTTGAATATATTAGCATAAGACACCCGCCGTGGTTGCTCAGTGGCTATGGTGTTGGGCTGCTGAGCACGAGGTCGCGGGATCGAATCCCGGCCACGGCGGCCGCATTTCGATGGAGGCGAAATGCGAAAACACCCGTGTGCTTATATTTAGGTGCACGTTAAAGAACCCCAGGTGGTCAAAATTTCCGGAGTCCTCCACTACGGCGTGCCTCATAATCAGAAAGTGGTTTTGGCATGTAAAACCCCAAATATTATTATTATCTCAGCATAAGAGTCCCCCGTACAGGCATTACATATGGGGTGAGTTTTTATAAATAGTGAAACCCTCCTTTTAGCTTTAGCGCTTAGACATTGACAATGAGAAGAGGAGGCAGAAATCTACTTACTTAAAAGGGATACCGAACTAAATTGTGGCCGCCTAGGTTATTAGACCAAATGAAAGCTTGGATGCTGAAATTGGTTGACAGAACCTTGTTCTCACGCAGAAAATAGCGCAATGTAGTGAATTTCATGCATTTCTAGCAAGATACCATGTCTAGCGGCTGCGCAGTAGATTAGTGCAAGTGACGTTTCGGTGACGTTGTCTATGCTGGTGCAACGGTCATTGCCCGCCTTTTTCCACCTGCATTCCCCGCATTCGAGCTGCGCCCTCATTGCAGCCGTCATGGGTAGCGTAAAAGAATGACTTTGTGTGCTCCGAACACTTCGGGGACAGTGACTATCAGACAAGCCCAGCTTTGCTGCAGAGCTGCGGCATGTCAGCGAAAGGCCAGCGCCGAATGCCTGGTGCTGTCCACTCCATTTTCTCCAGAAAGGGGAATGAAGGGCACGGAGCCAGTGGAGGCGCATACGCAACGTGATTACGAAAAGAATTATGCCTTTAATTCTTTATTGCACAGAGGAAATGCGAAGACGAGATTGGCGGCTGGTGAGCAAAGGCACCGCGCCATCTTCATACTGCTGGGGGGAGGGGGGGGGAGGAGGGGGTTATTTTGTAGGAGTCTACTTAGTTTACTGTCCATTTCGGCCATGGCTTATTGGCTAGGGCCGCTCGTATCCTCCTCGCTCGTACAGCTGCATCCAATCAGCAGTGGCCGAAATGCTTGGTGGACTCTTGCAGAATACCGCCCCCCTCCTCCCTGTTCTCTCGAGCCGCGTTGCCTGTGGCATAGTAGTAGCAGGGTCCTTCAATACTATTCTTCTGATCATGAAACTTACCTAACGGGAGAGCTTCATATAGCATCCGCAGTGGACGCACGCCAGCGCTGACACAAGTAGAAACTGGACCAGGCGTCGAACGTACGCCACAGGCGTTCTGCGCGTACTCTCGCCTTTAACAGTGGTCGACTGCCTGTATTGGCGTGTGAATATTGTCGACGCAGCGTGCAACTACCAGGCCTGTTTCTGTCCAATGTTCAAAAATTTCAGCGTGAGCACTGTCGAAACAACTACAATGCTTTATTTCAATTCCAGCTATAACTGCGTTCGAGACAGCAGCCTAATTCGTTCACTAAATTGTACACTTGGAGTACTCCATCATTAGAAACCGACTGCAGAAGTTCACGTCGCCTTTTCGTGTTTGTTTTGTTGTATTGACTTCTTTCTTTCGGTACATCAACAGAAATCGAAGCAAAAGCAAGAAGGCTATACAGCCTGACAGAGGCTTTTGCTCCTAGAATAAATTCAACACGCAGTCATAATAAATGCAGGGAAACAGCAACAATATACAATAATTAACATAATATAATTATTAACAATCTAAATTGTCTCTATAGATATATAAAAAACAAAACAAAAACCCAGAAATACCACAGATAAAAACAAAACAAGCAAATCGACATAGATATATTGTGACAAGCAGCAACAAAAAAAAACAATGTGCGCTCAGAAATACAAATACTGTGAACATTGAGCAAGATAAACAGACAATACATATGGAAGTTGTAATCAACAGTTTAACAGTACTTAAACATATTGAATGCAGTTTTCTAGAAGAATTTGTTTAAACCTATTTTAATGTAATGGCGGCACTAGTGGAGTCGCTTTCACTCGCACATTGCATGGCTGCGCGCTCACGAAACACCTCTGTTGCTTACGCAGCAGAGGTGGGCCGCAGCAGCAGCAGCAGCAGCTGCTGCGGCTGCTGCTGCTGCTGCTGCTGCTGCTAAAAACTATGTGCAAAACAAAGCCGGCATACCCCACGCCCTCTTGAAATTGATGCTATGCGAAGCAGTGTGCGGGGAGACTACCAAGTTAGCGAAGTGACCATGAGAGCACAAAGACGCAGGCGCCGGCTTCATGACCTACATGACCCGCATGTCGTGACAGGCCATTTATATTCGTCATACACTGTTGTCAGACTATGCAAATTATGCTACCTACCAAGTTACAAAAACCACCATGCGAGCACGAAAATGCAGGTGGCTATTTCATGACCTTTACAACAAACCAGTCATTATATTATTATCAAGCCCTCTCATTTACATTCGAAATGCATTCTTGTCATACTCTGCCAATCTTGCTACCTACCAAGGTAACGAAAGTAGTATGAGAGCAACAGCACGTAGGCGGTTGTTTCATGACCTATATGACACACGTGTCTTGATATCCATGTTATGACAGATCATTTATGTTCGTCATACACTGTTATGATACATGCCAATTTTGGTACATGCCAAATTAAGGAAATGACCATGACAGCACCAAGACGTAGGCGGCTGGACAGAATGATACTGTCAAAGGGGAAAATGTTCGCCAAGAAATGTTTCTCATTTAGAAACACAGCGTACCAGAATAGTATCGTCTTCAGCATCGAATTTCAATGCTTTTCAAATTTTTTTCTCATTTCTTGCTTACTATCCCTCTAAAAAAAGTCCCAACCTCGATAATACAACAGCTTCTTTCTGAATGGATCAGTATCAAACACTTGAAAAGCATAGTTGTACGTGTAAATTTACTCCTGAATAAGGCGTTAGACTAAAAGATATGAAGCAAGGTTAAGGAACTTTCATACTGATTCCTTATATTGAAGTTACCCGCAACAGTATTTTGTTACAGTTGCAAAACGAGCAATTTAACCAGAACAAGCCTGGAGGCCTTTTAAGGTAGCGTACATTAGCAGCACCAGGAACCACTGGCTCCAATATCCGCTGAATGAAATTGCCCAATGTTTAACGCCCAGACGACAGGAGGGGTTGTGAGGCTTTGAAAGCACGTGCCTTCTGCTTAGTTCTGTCAACAAGCAACTACACATGTTCGCCACGCAGCAGAGCAAGTGTTCGGCGTGAAACGCGTGCGGTGGATGAATATGTGGTGCCACTCGCACAATGTGTAATGCGGCTGCCACACGCTCTTTGCAAACAAAACGTGTTTGTTGATGTACGTGCAGGGCACGTACGCCCGGAGCTTCCATCATGACTACTTTTTGGACGATAACGCAAGCATTGGGGTGAAACGGTTCCTGAATGCTGCGCGTGTACGGTACCCGTTGCTTTTTAATCCGTCAACATTCTTTGGCGAGTACACCAGCTCCATCACGTGAGATTTCGTGTGAAAGTGTAATCCCTTGTATCTGCACAAAAATGCGTAATTTGTTATATATTTCTTCGTTATAGTAGCGTAAATACATATGATTATTGGCTTTATAAGCGGTGAGGAACTAGAAACCTCCTCTGGAAATTACGTGTTGGTTTAAAAAAAACTACGCGTACAATTGTTGTCCACAGACTAAACATAACTTTTCTGCTTTATAATCATTGATAAACACGTTGAAAAGCAAATTGAAGGCTTAGACACACATCGCGTCGGTGAGGCCATCCAAGGTTGAAGAGTTTGTCGCCGATGCGCGCGCATCCCCGTGTATCGGCTGGCTCGGTCACCGCTACTGGCTTGGCACTTCCTTGCGCACCACAAATACTCATGTCTCTGTTGTGCTAGTTGCGCTGTAATGTGCGTAGGCCAATTTTCGCGGGCACAGCGATGCGCCCTCGAAAGTTCCAAGTGCAAGAGGAGTGTAAAAGTTGAAAGGCTCCTGCGTGGACGACAAAGGTATGCGTTGAGTAACGAAGCGGCGAGAGCCGGCGGGGCTGCTTGTTGCCTCTGGTAAGGGAATGTGGCGGTGGCCAAAAATGTGTTTCCCGGAAGTAGGTGAGTTATTTCGGACAGTGCGCCATGTCTGAGGGAAAAATGCTGCGAATTGACTTAGACAAACCTAGAGGCTGGTCTCCACCAGAATTTTTTTTTGTGTGTTTGTAATCAATGTGTTTGCATACGCAATGGTTACCTTTGCGCAAGTCGGCTTCTCTGCAGAGCGTTTCACTTCATACCACCGACATTCCAATCCAGAATTGGGAGACTAGCATGTATAGAAGGGCACCATTTGCCTAGGGGACATGATTGTATACGAGCCTAAGTGTAGCGTGTTTGGATGGTGAAAGGTAGGATCAGTTTGGAAAAGGGGAAGAAAGATGAGAAAATGAGGCAGGAGATGAGAATGGGATGGTAACGCCTGTATTTCAAGAAACATGACCTCCCCATTAGAAAAGGTCTGTGCAGTCTTTTAAGGTCATTTAAAGGCCGGGTTTTTTGAGCCCTCTACAAGATTTACAGAGCTGCTTAGTATACAGCCTCCTTAATTGTCCTTAGCAGAGAAGAGATGCAGAATCGATATGTTTTGCCTGACGAAGGCGGAACTTTCACGCATTCAAAATTTGTTGTCGGTGTACGTCAAGGTTACTTTGGGTTCCTTATGCTACTTGGGTTACTTAGTTTTACTGCCTGTGCTCAATTCCCATGTTAGAACTCCTAGTATGCACCGCTGAAGAAAAAGAATAAAGGATGGCGGGCGTGCCTATAGAAAAAATATGGAGTTTCTCCGGGTGGGCGGACTAATGAAAGAAATAGAAGCGTACAGCGCTGAGCGGAAATTCTTTAAAATACGCGGAGGCGACGCACAACGCGAGGATACTTCTAGTGCACAGCCTAAATAGAGCCCTTGCAGCTATTAGGCGTCTCGCCACGCCGGCGCGATCAGGAGTGCTGCCACTGGAAATGTAGGCATTACCCTTCTATTGTGCGCGAGGGAAGGAGAACCGTCGGTGTTTGTAGCCTTAAGCGTCCATTCCTCCCACAGCACTCTATGCACCACGGTGTATGCACAGAGCTGCACTACTGGAATACTAGTTCATCTTTAGCAAAGGCGCTTAAAACGAGGAACAAGGCAAATAAAAGAAACAGGACCTATGCTGAAGAAGGGCTTTAGCTTGGCTTGTTGGTGCATATTAACAGTTGGGTGAACTGCGCGAGGACGGGACAAGAAAAAAAAAAGCAAGCCCGAGCGCTCGCGTTTGTTTCCTCGCTCGTCCCGTCCTTGCGCAGTTCACCCATAAGGACCTATGCGCCGACTACACGTGAGCATTTAGTGGAAAATAATGGAGGCATGTAAGCCGCATGCAAAGACACTGACTTAGGGGTCTTTCATTTTCGTTTTTCGCTTAACGCTCAGTCGTAGTCGGCGCATGTCACCTGTGTCGGCGCATGTCACCCGTCCCTCTTCTTCGTGAGTAAGCATAACCGGTACCAACTCGACCAGTTTCTGACTACTAGACTAGCAACGTTCGCGCTTCTGCGCAGAATTTTCACGTAAGCCGCTCAAAGCAGAACGCTACTCCGGAGTCGGCGTACCCTCACGATGGCCCATGTAGGCCATCGTGAGCCCGCTTGGCGTCATGGTCTTTGCAGTCAAACGCGTATAAAACTATAGGCGCTGAGCCGTACACACTGGAGGGTTTGGCAAACGACCGGTTTTCATTTTCGCAATCTCTCTCTCTCTCTCTAAAGCGTACTGCACGCCTCTCGCGTTTCTGGAGATCTCTTTACTAACGCCTCCAATGTCTATATCACTGATTTCACAATAATGGACAGTTTTAGTAATGCGTACGCTGCTTACGCAAGGGCGTTGCGTACGTAAGATCGCTACGTTCGGCAAAGTACGCGGCCGCTGCGTACACACGCATTCGATTCTTGCGTGCGTGCGTAGGTAGCCTTGCGTGCTGCCCTCGTGGTTCTCGTTTGTTCGGGAGAGCGCGAGACAAAAGCGTTTCGCAAAATGGCAGCGTCAAAGGCGACCAGCGGAAGGCTGTACTTTTTAACCACCCACGATGTGGCTTTGCTGCGTGAAGTGAACGCGCAGAAACCATTCCCGGATTCTGCACGGTGGGAATGCATAGCAAAAATAGGAGCTTTGTTTTTAGGGCGAGAGCCTTTCTAGGCTCATGGTGATGTTTGTGTCAGCAGACCTGACCGCCGGAGTGTCCGCCGAAGCGTCATCACGCCGTATGCATACAGATTAAAGACGGATTAAAGAATGAAAAATGTTTGATAGTGACAGTTAGGGAATGATAACGTTATAATGAGATTGGTAGAGGACAATAATTACTAATAATGACTACTAATGACTCCGAAATGACCAATATGTCTAACAACAGCTTCTAATTTCCAAAATTGATTAGAAATGGCTAGAAATGTCAAGTAATGAGCAGTAGCTACTGAAATGACTACTAATGATTTGTAATGACTACGAAGTGACCAATATGTCTAACGACAGCTTGCAATCACCAAAATTGATTATAAATGACTATAAATGTCAAGTAATGAGTAGTAATAACTGAAATGAGTACAAATGACTTGTAATGACTGCTAACGACTACCAAATGACCGATATGTTTAACAACCACAATTGATTACAAATGACTAAGCATGGTTACTATAGTGAGCCGTAATGACTAATAATGACTGAAATGGCTTGTAATGACTATGAAATGACCAGTATGTCTAACGACAACTTGTAACGACTAAAATTGATTAATAATGACTGAAATTCTTAGTAATGACCAGTAATGATTAATAATAACTACTAATGACTACGAAGTGACCAATATGTCTAACGACGAATTGCAATCACTATAATTGATTATAAAGGACTAAAAATGATTAGTAATGACCAGTAGTGACTAAAAATGACTGACATGACTCGTAATGACTACTAATGACTACGAAATGACCAGCATGTCTAACGACGTCTTGTAATGACCACAATTGATTACAAATTACTAACACTGCTTATTAGTGAGCAGTAATGACTAAAAGAAAGAAGAAAAAGAGAAGAGGCAAAGAGAAAGAGGCGAACGATAAGAGGAGGAAGAGTAGGCTTTCACCGTTCACCCTATAAAAGAGGTCTTTAGAGAACCTGTAATTTTTGATAAAGTGTTCAGTGTGCGCTGTTTGCACGAAAGGCTTTACCTCCTGTTGGCGCAGTTCATCGTAAATGACCGTGCGAGCCTCAGAAAGCGAGTACTCGGTCTTTATTTTTCTTGATATGATTCGTGTTGGGGATGCGTATTAAAACAAGAGTCTCTTCGAGGCCTATATATAGTTCGACGTATCGTGAACGCGCCCACACGTTACATCACGTTGGCGAGATCAACAGCGCCCATAGTTCGACCTATGGCCAACGCGCTCTGATGCGCCCGTCGCCTAATGCCCGCCCGCTTACGTACGTAGGCATTTCGCAGTACTAAAAGCCCGGACGTGAGACGCGCTCCTACGTTCCAAAAAGCGCTTGCGTGCTGCGTACTTACTAAAGCTCTCTAATATGCGGAACCCTGACTGCGAACGTGCATTTGAAACAAACCGACGTAAGGAACCATAAATCTTTTTAGCATATGTTTTCCTCTTTTGGCGCAACGCTGCTGATTTTATGCACCTCTCATTGCTCTAAGCTACTTTCCCCGCTCAGGACCCTTATTCTGGTTACGATGGTTCTGGTTGTTCTGGTTATTTTGGTTAAGCGACTGGTTACATACTCGCCGCCGTAGTTCAGTGGCTATATCATTGTGTTGCGTTACTGAGTCGAGGCCGTGGGTTCCATGCTGGCCGCGAGCACCGCATTCTTATGGGGGCGAAATGAGGAACCACTTTGCTGACGTACGTGTTAAAAAGTCAAGGTGATCAAAATTATTGCGCAGTCCTCCAGTACGGTGACCCTTATAATCAGATCGTGGTTGTGGCACCTAAAATCCCACAGGTTAATTATTCATTAATAGATCTCAGAGATTGCGTCTCAATAAGGTTCTCCCCAAATCGCTGCAAGTGACGCACTACAAGCTATCGTCACCTAAATGTCCGCAAAATGAAGAGCAGGCGTACTGAGCTTTTCATGCTGATATCATCGCCTCATGGGCCTCCGAATGTCTGAATATATTGCATTTACATGCGCTATATAGTCGTCGGCAGCGGATGTTTTGCAGCCCGTTCTGCTGTACCGAGGCTTGACCGAGGCTCGCATTATCCGGAACGACCACGGCTGCTTTCTTCGGATTATCTGGCGCCACAGTGGTGATGCCGCATTCAGGTGGCTCTGACCACATTCGGTTTAAAGACAACAGCTTCTCCGTCGCCTCGAGCTCCACGCTCAGCACCTTTTCTACGGACTGGTCGGCCACGCTGTTCCCTTTCTGTGAACCTTCATTCGACAATGTAGAGGTTGCGACATCACTGCCGTCATCCCATCGTTGTTGATCCGCTGCTGCGGTCTGAAGCCATGTTGGTCGTCGTTGACCGGAAGAGCCAAGTTGTTGGTTAGTTGGTTTACCTTTAGGAACAGCTCATACCCAAAATCTGGGATGGGCCAAGTACCGAGTGAGCAAGCAAGATAATTAGATAAATCGAAAAAAAAACAATAATGTGAAGTTTAGATAAGATAAACGATAAGTAAAATAACACCAAGTTCGAAAAATTTTGCAAGAAACTTGTCCTGATTTTCTTAAAAAGTTCTCAAGAGCTGCACGGGCATCCGTTTGACAACGAGAGGAGGAGGCTGACAAGTGCAGAGTATCAGGAATCTAAACTTCCTTCAATAATGAGAAACAGCGCTACATTTTTTTTCTCTCATCGCATCATCACCAGGAGGGCCACAATGAGAACGAGGGAGAGGGCACCAAGACCAACTCTACGCAGATAATAGTTTAAGACATGAACGCGACAGTGAAGTTTACTTAACGTGGCTTCAATTCTTCAAGTACAGCAAAACATATCACTTAAAAAAACACAGATGTTAATTATAAGTTAAGTTTGTTAAGGATGTCTTCCAAGAACTGGACGCATAACTGCACGCCTCCTGAACCTAGCAGCAGTTAAGAAAGCGGGCCGAGGAATTATTGAGATTACAGCACCACTAAAGGAAGTTTTTGGCAAGCTATCTGTTATTCCACTTATACCTATTCATTTGCGGCCAAGTATCCACACAATTTTAATTATTGTTAATTAAGGGGGTGCCAGAATATGGATATACATGAAATCTGTGAACTGCTACTGGCAGAAGAGCTGAACGTTAAAAATTCGTTATTATAACATCACTCGAAATTGATGAATTTACTTTTCGTATGTCCACAATACCGGCAGGAAAGTCGGACAACAAAAATAGATATCAAAGAGAAAACGAAAGGGAAAATCAGATGAACATACCCGGAAAAGGAATGATGTTGTGGCCTTCAAACGTGGCTCATACTCACAAGTAGGACTGGCCAGACTGAAAGCCATGAAAAGAAGAGATAAGGAGGTAATGCAGAGATTCAAATAGACCTGTGGTTAGTACGCACCTAACAAGATCCAAATGTATACGTCTTATACTGGTGAAGTTTAAGCTCGATTACGGAACTGCGAGGAACATTCCCAGTTCTTCATCCAGTTGTCATACCGTCGTTGTGACGCCATTGTCGTCATACAGTCGTTGTCATCTCGTCCTCACGTTGTCGTTGGCACGTTCCCTTCGGTACGCCACCATGATAATTTATTAATTGACACCTCACTGTCGTCATCCCGTCCTTGTTATATGCATTTATCGTTCGATCGATATCATTGCTTCTTCATCGTTCCATCCTAACTATATGTTAGGATGGAATGATGTTTAGCAACTCTTTCATTCTTTTCCTCGGGTCGAGAAGCGATGCGCACCGAATTTTAAAACTTCGCACGAATTGTGTGGTCTTATATGAAAAATTTTTTTTCTGTTTAGGATATTTTAGTCTTTCTGATTAGTTTTTCTTCCGTAGCCGAGCACGGTATCCTCCTACACAAAGATCCCCGCAGAGGCGCTGCTACGGGTACTAGCCTAGAAGTTTGCGTTCAAGAGGACGCGCATAATGAATAGCCGAGCGTAGAAGAGGTGTCACCTTGTTGGGAGAAGAGATTTAATTTGGGCTGACTCCCGCAGAAGCGGGCTTTCTTCAGAAGAGGCAGCTGCTTCACAGAGTCCTGCATGTCACCCACGGCGTCAACATTAATTACTAACTTACTGTTATTAGCACTGACGCGCACGCTATCGCTAGCGTGTGTGTTTTGTACAAGTGGGAAGGAGGGTAGGTGATGCTCGAAGTGATTTAAGCGGGCATATGACGGCATTCCTCGTGTCATAAATGGTGTCATAAGTGTGGCTAAGACACTTATATACGCTATTCAGAAGTGACCCAGTCTCTTGGGGAGCAAATCTTTGCGGTAGAAGAAACTACGAACCCATGTAGGCGATCATAAGTAAAGTATCTGTTTCGCCAGTACTCGTGATAAAAACGGAGAATTTTAGTCGTAAGTGTACAGGAACGGCACGACATCAAGTTAAACGATGCCGAACTCTGTTTTTGCTTTTGGTATAGTGTCATATTGTGTTTGTGCTGTATAGACCTGCCCTTCGCGCTGTCTACCCCCTTGTGGCACCTGATGCAGCATGCGTCTTGCATTCATTTGTCTACTGCTGCAAGTTGTCTCTCTGCCAATACCGTACTTGCCAGCAGGTGTGTCGAATTGACATTTCAAGGCAGCCCTCTCTACTAGGTCTTCCGTCGTGTAGACGTTGTGCCCCTTAATTCTGGCGGCAGCTGCCCGTGTGCTCTTCACTTTCCCTTTCTTCCTCAAACGTAATTATGTTTTGAAACGAAATAATAATTATTATTATGAATATTCTGGAGAAATAATGTGTGAGCAGAAAATTATTGCGTATGCTGTGTCCTCTACGCATGCTAAACGAACTCATGGTTTTGTGCCCCTACTATCTGGTCGCCACAGATGGGCCAGTGCTCAAAGTACGCGTACAAGCCGAAATAGCCTAGAAAGCGAAAACGAAAGATTGCGCTGTAGTTGGGCATGACATGTTAGTGCTGCACTTCTCTTCGATGACATACTCACATTTGATGCAAATAAATTCCACATTTGAAAGCTCTAAAATGAGATCGCCTCTTGCTAACGAAAATACGCTTACAGAGTGAAAATGCCTGTGACAAAGACGGCATACAAGCTGCATATTCGTATATGCAAATCAAGGTTTAGATTTCATTTAGTCGTATAGTGAACACAATTCATTATAATATGATCACTGCAAATTAACGGACGTATACCTAAGTTATGAAATTTTAGTAATTATTTATTTTAGGTAACTGAAAGAAAGGTATATCTCAGTCCTGTGAGTAAAAATAGCGATAGCATCCAAGCACAAGCATATAGTGAGCTGCTATAAATGTGATAACGGCGCCTGCATGAGCTGTCATGACCTCGAAAGTGGGGATGCTTAGAACATAAAGTTCCATTAAAGGACCATCATATGCTATGAAATATTAAGGCATCAAAACGGGCTAGATGCCAATCCATAATGGCTAGAGTGCTGAAACTTTCAAAGCAGGAATAACGTGCACTGACCCCAGTGCTTGTATCTATCCATGTTGTTTACTATGAATTAGCATGTTCGCTTCACAAAATACTTCTAGCAAATCTATTAGGTATGAAAATGTGTGGCTACAACCTACCACATATAATATATAATTTCTGAACATCTTACTGAAACTACATTTGGTTTGGTCACCTTCATGACAGAGTATCACTAAAGAAAAGTTGCGTGCCAGCTTGCAGTCGGACAGGGCACACTCCGGAGACCCATCAGAGGCAAAAATACGGAAATCTTCATTCCTGCCACTCTGGGTGTCTGCATTGTGTGTGCCTTGACAAGCGCTTTTGATTTCATCATAAGCACCACTAAAGAAAGGTGTGAACATGACGTAGCTTCTTGTTGAACCGAAACTTAAGTCACTGCTGGTGCTCGAACAGGAGCATACGGCTGACAGGCATGATCCACATGTGACGGAGGGCCATAGCTCACCAATTTTATTTCAAGAATTGTTGGTAGATTGCCTCCGCTGGTCCTTTAAAAATATAATTTATGGAACCGAGAGTAATCTCATCCTGGCTCAAGGATGTTTTTGAGCTTTTGTGTTGCAGAACAGGTTGTTGTACAATTTAGGACAAAAAGGAAAATTTGGTTTTAATCAGACATCGGATGAGGCAACTTGTACGGTTTAGTGAGAATGTGACTCATACATCTATTGCCGAAGTCATTATTAATGCCTCCATGAACAACCTAATTACTACTTTATGCATCTTTCACGCACTAGGCCGAATTATAAGTACAAATAATATCAGCCGTGTTGTGGCATACCATTCATTCCATGCACGATGCCTCACAAGAGCTGGAAAGTAGGACCTGAAGCTTGACATATGGTAGGTGCTGGCCTAACTTTAAGCAGCAGTTTTATTTCGTACCAAATAAATAACTCGAGCAGAAAATTGAAGATTAAGGGGATAATTGAAGATGATACAGGCGATAACATAAAAAACGTTCTCTCACGAGTCTATTCCTCGGCTGATGTTTACGTGCAAAGTACACAGCCTGACTGATCAAACAGAGATCTATTAACAGCCCCCGACTACGCGCGAGTGCAACGTAAGGCGCCTGATTGGCCTAGCATAACATAATGTAACATAGCATAACGTTATATAACATAAAATAAAGACCGTTTATAGTGCACACAACAAGAGAGAGCCTAGTCTCAAGTATGAATTGCAAAAATGCATAAAGAAGATAGGCCTGTATGGACTGAATGACCACCTGTACAAGGAGGGACCTACAAATTACTCGCTACTGCAAATATTGCCTCCCCCCCATTTAGCAGTCTCTTTCTTCGCAATTTCAACTAGTCAATTATAACACTTGCTTTATTAAAACATAAAAACAAAAACATGTCCACACTTCAAGCTTTACTTACGGCAGGTGGATTCCACCATTTTTTGTGTCGTTTGCTGTCGTAATTCCTCAGACAACAACAATGAACGGAGCTGTCTATTGTATTACTAATAGTGAACAGCAGATAACAAATAGTGTCCAAAGCAACTATACTCGTGTGAGGCAGTCGCGCTTGTTTCCCGGGCCAGTCCTAGAGTTGAGAATTCACGTTTATGAATAACGTGCTGCATAAGTTCATTAGTTAATATAGTCACAATCTCGTATGAGTGCACTCCCTTGAAAATATTTCCGAGGATACCGTCAACGTTGAACGAAGGCGCGCGAGGGCATTTCTCAAGATAATAGGATTTCTTCCTGCCTCGTATCGTCAATCTCGTGTTTCGCGCACTCACAAAGGCTTTCAACTCAACGCTCGTAAACATATTACTTTTCGGAGGCATGAAGACGTGGAGGTATGTAAACTTGAAAGGGCAATCTATATTAAGCTCGCAATAATGAACCGCGCAGCGCATGGAAGGAGCATTCTTTCTTGTTAGAACAAGAGATTTAATATAAGGCGCCTGCCAAAGGCATTTAAGAAGGGGCGCGCCTGGGCTTTTAGAACCAACGCTATATTGACGGGCTCACTCACCAGATCCCCGCAACAGAACAGGTTATTAAGAACTCGAAGTTGATCCCAAGGCGCTTGCGTATACCTGTTTCGGAATACTAGTGCCTTGAGATGCTCTACAGGAGGCTTACACGATCGGTGTGGGTGTTGCGGGAAGAAAATATTCATCTGAAACTCTTGTTAGGCCTCAGTTTCTTTCCGAGTGTAGACTAAAATTGAAACGATCCATCTACGTAGCTGCGTTGTTATGATGCAAATATTATGACTGAAGTAGTATCAGCAATCGCGCTATTTAATGACATGTTTTCTACATGTTACAATGCTTCTACATGTTCTACAGTGACATGTTGTTCTCTACGAACTAGTGACACCAATTTCTGGCAGGATGTGATTAACAGCTGTCTGTGCTATGTTTGACATTATTAAGTGCCGTGCGCTTGATACGGGGTTTCTAACGTAACCTTTGTAAATTACGGTACTATCAGCAATATTAAAGTCAACGGTAACATTCGTTTGGTTTAAATTTCAGCTCCTTTTTGCAGTCACATTAAGTAGTTTATGGAGGCAAATATATCTTCGGTGGCACAGACAAGCCTTTTCGCATGAAATTTGATGCGATTCGAGTGTATAAGTCATTATGCTGGGGTTCTTTCACTTTTGCTAATGCGCCTTGTAGGTGAAAGAATGTGGACCATAGGTTGCATTATAATATATCGGTATTTCTACGAGGCTGTTTCTATGGCCTTGGGATTTAGTTTCTTATTTTTTACGTAAACGTAGTGCTTCCAAGATTTCAACAAGAAATATGTTTTTCTACCGATATTTATTTTATTGAAGTTCACATTTTGACAATTTCCACTACTTCTTAAGCTATGCTGCAATGTTAGCAAAAGTAAGCCGAGATGGGGTTTTCGCCGCACATGCGCTTTGAAAGTTCTTTTGTACTACAAATTACTCTGGCACGCCAGATTACATTGTTTTACTACCATCTCTAAGAAATGTAGGAAAAGGTTCTCATTAAACGACTTCAACATGTATGGAGTTTTAGATCATGGAAATAGGAACCATCCATAGGGAGTTTAAAGCCACGGGATCTAAACCCTTGCCCAAAATCACGTGGTTATTCACTGCCATTATACTCCCCAAGCCCTCACAAGCTCTGTCCCTTTCAAATAAGCCTATCCTCGTGGCAGGCACGGACACGGTATCGGAAAACATGATGTGGTGGCGCATCGGCCAAAATATTGCTGTGTTGACTTTATCAGGGATTGGAGGGCTTGCTTGCTTGCTTGCTTGCTTGCTTGCTTGAACTGCATGAAGTGCTTGTTTGGGTGCTCAACAGAACACTTTATAATTATCAGTTGGCTGAATAGTGTAAACTGTGTACGGAGCATGGCCGTATTTGTTTCTTTAAGCGTGCATGCAAGGAGTAGGTCTGTTTAACTACCGCCGAAGCAGCTGCCATAGCAAGCCAGCCATGGCGATGTCGGGAGGAAATATAGTACCCCCGATTCAAAATGAGGCGACATATTCTGCAAAACACGACACTTCAGGCCATAGCCGGTGATCTCTCCGGAATAACTATCAAGAATACCCGCAAATGCTTCGTGAAGGGAGTAAAAAGATGGTCCGCATATCTTGCCCAACAACCTTCACAAGAATGACAAAAAATAGTCCCGTTTTTTACTCGCGGTGACACGGTCAGCAGGGGAATGAATATTTAACCCGACAGGTACGTAGTATATATAAACAAATACAGAAACGGGAATGCGATACGGGACGAGCTGTTTTCTTCCATTTCGTGTTATTTTGTTTACATCGTGTGTGACGCAGGTGTATATGCCTTACACCAGCATTGTGTCCCGACTTTCTACGTTAATCAAACATGCACTTGAAGAAGTGGTTTGATTATTGTAGTGCAGCACCAACATGACACACGCTAGTACGACGGCAGGCTAAATACGTTTATTTTAGATAAGATGCGTGCTTTTATTCTCTGGCAGGTCTGTTGGGCGCACGTGCAGGGCTTATCGTGAAGCGTGCTGTACTGGGCGCGATACGGCAATTATCTGATTGATTTGCAGGGTATGACGTGTAATTTACGAGAGGCGCTGTATTGGAGGAGTCATGATTACATTTGACCTCCTGAGATTTTTTACCGTGCACTTAACCATAAATGCATGAGCGGCTTTGCATTTTTTCCTGATAGAAGCGCGGTGGTCGCGACCGGAAATTATCGCGCCCAGCAGCAAAACGCCATAGCATCTGAGCGACCATGATGGGTTATGTGTGTTGTAACCATGTACAAGTACTCATGTACTCTTTTTTAAATGCATAAGTATTTTTGTGCCTATTCAACGAGAAATTTGTCCGCCACTTAATACAATGAATGGCAGAATTATTTCCCAAGACAACACATTTTTCACATAGGCAGCACCGACTATTGACTGCTTAGCCGAACATCACCAAGTGCACCTGCCTTGAGTATCCCTACAAATTGCACTCGACCAAAGCTGCATTTCAAGATCAAGCTGAAGTTCGGGAATGAATTTTTCGTCATCCAACGCGACTGTGAAAATTCGAAGCGGTGGAAGCCCCGATAGGCCTCGATAGGCTTAACGCGTGAAGGACCGCCTCGCCACTTGTTAATACCCGGATCGCCTCTACCAAGCGTAGGAGATGGCTGCGTTAGAAGATATGGCTCTCCAAATAATCCCCCCGCATACGAATTACAACACGGACGAAAACGAACGAACGACGCAAGACGAATGTATTAAGCGGGGACCAGCGAAAGCCAGTGGCTCGTCGCCCATCACCAGGCGACGAACGGCTGGCAGCAAGTTGTATCGCGGCGACAGGGAGAGGCTGCGAAGCAGAACGACATGCAAAAGGCTTCCACCAACAAGAATAACATTAACGGGCAGCCCTCAGCTCACGGCGAGAAAGGAAAGGGGCAGAATGGCGTTACGGGCACCGGTCGTCGCAGCATGCGCCCGAAGAAGGGGAAGCCTGTACCACGATTGCCGAAGAATGACATTGAGAGAATACTGAAGCCCCACAATGGATTCATGTTCAAGGAATACCTCAGAACAGAAATACCACAAGCGATTATCCGGGAAACCTGGACGATACTCTAAGGAAACGGACTGAGCCAGGGAAAAATCACCGGAGATGATATCATACTGCGAATTCGAGAAGAAACCAATATCATAATCATCTCCACACCTTCACCGGAGGCGGCGGACGTCATTTGTCGAATCGCATATGGAGCTGCGAGGAAAACAACACCTTTTCAACGCATACGTAGCGGATCCAGAAGATAGTTACAGAGGGGTGGTGTACGGGTTCCCAGCCCATACCGAATCAGCAGATCTTCAACACCTGGGAGTCAGGACCCAAGGAGTGACCATTGAAAGGGCCCGAATGCTAGGGCGCTCAAACATCGTTCTCCTCACCTTCTCGGGAGGCACGCACCCAAAATGCGTGTACTACATGGGAGTAGAGATGCGGTGCACGGGGTACAGACCGACAATCCAAATGTGCCTGGAGTGCATGCAAGAAGGACACCGCTCAGACGTGTGTCCAAATCCGAAGAACATATGCCGGGGCTGCGGACTCGAAAATCCGCCCACACAAGGACACGAATGTGAAGTGCTCCGTGTATGGGGCGGTGGGGCAAGAGACTCGTAGGTGCCCGAACAAACTGATTGCCGCCAAGCGCGGGAAGGTGACTCGCAAGTCTAAATCGTGGGAGCGGTCGGGAAAGAGCACCAAAAAGACACCGGGGTGCTGTTTTGAGTCGATGGAGAAGGAAGAGGACCTCTACCGATGCCGATCGAGATCCAGATCGCCACATGGAAGCAGAGCGAAGAGCAACACCCCATCGAGGGACCCTTCCAGCTCCAGGGCTTCGCAGCGGTAGAAGTCGCCACTGCCTCAAAAACAGCAGGTGAGCTGGCCGAGGCTTGCTTCTTCCACTGCTCTAAAACAGAATACCGGCGAAAATGACTAACGCATCAAGGAAATGGAAAAGGAAAATTCGCGCCTAAGAAAACAGATCTGAGAAGAACAACACAAATGAAAATCACTGGAGAAACAAATGTCACAGTTAGAGGCGCAACTAAATAACGAGATACGAGAGATGCAAATGTCGCGTGTATCAAAAGAAACAGCCAAAATTAAGGCCGCGGCAGAGAAAAGCTCGGACGCTGCGCCATCTGCGACAGCGTCCATCTCTATTAACAAGCAAACAACGGTGGCGCAAATCCAAACAATGATGATGGAAAACATGAAAATATTCATGCATCAAATGATGGCGTTACATAATCAAGAGCTAATAGAATTTCAGCAACTATGCGCGAATGACATGGAAAACTGAAGGCATTGGTGGCGAAACAGCTTAAAACAGTCACGAAGCCTGTTCCGACCAAACAATATGCAATCTAAAAATCTAAATTAAGCCACTGCGTGACAGAATTCGACAGCTCAGACATGGAAGCGCCGCGGACATAAAATAAGAGTGCACAGCATGGCTAATCATTCTAAGAAGCAACAAGGAATACGAAGTTCCGACCAATTGGAGGTCGGGCAATGAAACTGCCGCTTTTTCTCTAAGAAAGCGGCAGCTCGCTTGACCGTTTATCAAAAACTCTGAAATCGCTCCGGGCGTGATAGGTCTGCAGGAGGTCGGAGCGAAGCCTGCCAAAATGCAGGGATCGCCCAAGTTCGAAGGTCGCCATGCTGGTGAGCAAGTCGATTAGCGCTCAATTATTAACACTTCCAGAGCAAAAGCAAAGGGGTTGACCTACCCCAAATACTTTCGGCAACAAAATACTTACCGGGTACCGGACATAAGGCACTGATAGCGGGTGATCTGAACGCACTCCACATAGTATGGGGATACGCGAAAACGTCGCCCAAAGGGTTCCTACTCGGATTCCGGGCAATCAATCAAATCGGAAAAGGGACGCGCACGGGTAACACTGTCAGCGGAGACACGGTGCCCGACCGCGCATTTACAATCAGTCAGGCACGTACGGTGGGTTTCCCTCGACGAAAACCTGGGAAGCGACCACTACTATCATCAGAATCGCGCTCTCCCAGCCCAACATCAGGCGAACAATAAGGTCCACTAAGTTAACTGACTGGCCTCGTTATAAAGAACTCCAAAGGGCGCTGGAAGAGTCAGATACCACCCCGACCAACATGCGGGAATGGACTCAATTTCTTCAACAAGTGCACGCGGACACCACCAAAATCATTGAGCGCACAGCGCAGGCAGCAGTAAAAGGCTCTCACCTGGTCAGCTTATGGGAAGAGCGGCGGAAACTGGCCAAGATGTGGAAAAGACAACGTCTAAACAAACACATGAAACAACGCATCCCTCTCTTGGCAGGGCAAGCCTAAGGCCACGCCAACGAATCTAGCTAAAAACCAGTTGTCGACGCTGTGCTGAACCCTATCAGGGACTCTGGGAACGACCAGTACGTGGGGCCAGTACGTGGGGAATACTACAGAGCATGCTAGAACCGATGAAAACACGTACTGAGACTAACAAAAAACTTCAAATTATAGCAGACAAGTTCTAGGGTACAGACCACGATCTACTCGACGCCTTTCAGAACAAATACATAGGACCCGCACCCGCAACGGTATCGCCCTACACGACGACACCATACGTGGAAGAAGCCATCCCTAATTTGACGAGGAAATTAAGCACGCAGAATTGCACGAGGCGTCACAAGCCGCAGTCAAAAACTCGGCACCGGGCCTAGACTCTATTACAAATTCAATGATTCGAAACATGGATTCTGCGGCCCTAGCGAAAGTAACGAAGATCTTCTGCAGCGAGTACTGGATCAGTGATGACATGCGCCAGGAATGGAAATTGGTCAAAGTAGTCATGATCCACAAACCAAAAAAAGCATCCCTCGATCGATACAGTCCGGCCGGTATCGCGCACGTCCAGCCTGGGAAAGCTCCATGAGAGGGTGATCCATAGCAGACTGCAGCGATACCTGGAAAAGCGTAACTAGTTCTTCGACTCCATGATAGGATTTCGCACAGGTTTATCGTGTCGAGACGCCTTTCTCCTACTTAGATACGAAATTCTAACTATTATACCGTACTGCAACGAGAGACTAGTCCTAGCACAAGACCTCAAATAAGCCTTTGACAATTTCTCTCACGCTGCAATACCCCAGGAACTCGAACTCGCGAGTTGCGGCGAGCGTATCTACAATTACATAAAGGCGTTTCTTTCCAGCCGCAAGGCACGCATCAGTATTGGTCAAATCACATCTGAGATGTTTAAAATGCCTAGCAAAGAAACACCTCAAGGAGCGATAATATCGCTTCTGCTCTTCAACATGGCGGTGTGCCGCCTCGCATGGGATCTGGATCGGATAACCGAACTAGGTTACACGCTCTACGCGGACATCACGCTGTGGGCGAGCAGAGATTCCTTAGGAGACAAAGAATGTACTTTTCGAAGTGCAGTATTGGCGGTGGAGAAATTTTTCCGAGGAAGCGGACTGAAGTGCGCGCCCTAAAAATCTGAGGTCATCCAGATACACGCGAAAGGCTACAAATCCAGAGGGTCAATTACCACTATGGTAGACGGCCACACAGTTCCAGAGGTACCCGCGATGCGAATCCTGGGTTTGTGGCTTCATAGCGACGGGAGAGCAGCACAGACATTCAAAACCCTCAAATGTCTAACCCACCACATAGCCGAAATGATACGTCGAGTGACTTATCGAAAGGTTGGCATGTGAGAAGACAATACTTGAGGCTCGTGCAGGCCTTAGTAATTAGTAGAATCACGTATGGCTTAATTTATCAAATCCTGAACAGGGAAGAGGAAAGGCCGTCAACACGATAATTCGAACCGCTTTCAAGACTGTTCTGGGCCGGCCTAAACATACCTCCACGGAGTGTATGCTAGCTTTGGGAGTACATAATACTTTCGTTGAACTCTGGCAGGACACTCTGATGCGACAGAGGGAACACCTCAGCTTCGCAAAAACTGGTAGGGCAATATGGCTCGACTGAATATTCCAACATAACCCGTATATCTCGTAGAACAGGACATACCTCTCCCTCCTTGGGTGAGACCCAGAAATACGGTGGCGCCAATTCCCAAGAACATGCATCCCGAGTACAACAAGCAAAGGAACCAAACACGCGCACAACATATTCAATCGATGTACTCCATTAACCCTAGGTACTATACGTACTAGACGAAGGCAACTGCTTATCCAGAGGCGACCGGGCAAGCGCTACCAAGAGAGGTACTCCCTGGCAGTCGCGAAAACGACGTGGCAGCCGCAAATAACCGCGTCGGCTATGGCAGGATCCCGCACCTCGGCCTAAATGTTAGTAGTGGCCATCGCCCTCGCTCACACAGACCATTCGTAAAGGGACTCGGTTGTGGTTACGGACTCCCAAGACACATGCTGCATGTTTCTCAAAGGGCACGTGACTGTGGCAAGCTTCGCAATAATTCCCAAATCTTTCAACCACCGTCATCGCCTACTCTTGTGCCCGCCCCCGCAGGGGCGTCTGCGTAAGCAGGCGTTTGGTGCGTTGCGACACCACGGACCCGAGCACATGAGGGCTGGACCCTCCTGCGTGTAGCCGTGCGCGGCTTAGCCGTGCCCGGGGAAAAGGGGATCCTGGGGGTTGAGCCGATGCCGGGTGTTTGGACCGTTAAGGCCCCCCGGCGGAGGCAACACACCTCTTTGGCCTCTGCTTCACGTAGACGGCACCCCCGGACTGACCCAACCGGGGGAAATCGGCAGTCGCCTTTTCCTGTCTTCTTCCTCCACACGCTTTTTCTTTACCCTCTTCTTTCATACCTGTCCTGTCTCCTTATATCTTCTATTCACTTCAATTTTTCGTAGTGGCAAGGGTTAACCTTGTGGGGCTAACCTACCTTGGTTATGTCGTATTAGGTTATAGTCTCGATGTACAGCTGGCGTGTGCTGGACTTGTTCGCATGTTCCTGTCGCGTCCCCTCGTTGGGCTCCATGGTGGGCGGCTGGCACCGTGGCTGAACAATACATGTTTTTCCTATGGCTCCTCCTTTCCCCCAAAATGATCGCCCCTCTTGTAAAAGAGGGCGGACCGAAGCAAGTGAATTTTTCCAGAAAAGGAAAGTTACCTTCCCAAAGTATCATGTAATACACAGCGAAGTACAAGAAAAGCCAGCAAGAATCTTGTCCCCATTCATAGTATCGAAGTCCTTGACAGAAGCCCTCGGCCCTGGCTACAAGCTTTCAAAAATGTCGAGCGGCGATTTTCTGCTTGAACTTCGTGACACTGCGCAACACACAAAACTGTCAAACCTCACGTCCATTGGGGACACCCCTGTCTCCATTACATCCCACAGATCCCTCAACACTGTCCGCGGTGTAATATCAGAAATCGACTTCGTTCACTTAACAGAACAAGAAATGCTTGAAGGGCTCACCGACCAAGATGTCATAGACGTTCACCGAATCAAAATCCGGAAGGACAACAAAGAAATCAACACAAAACACCTGATCCTCACGTTCAACAGCAACACACTTCCTGAACAAATAGAAGTCGGCTACTTAAAAATACCTGTAAGGCACTACATTCCCAACCCCCGCAGATGCTTCAATTGTCAGAGGTTCGGCCATGGCTCACAGAGTTGCCGGGGCCGCAGAACTTGTGCAAAATGTGCTTCTAAAGAACACACTTCTGAAAACTGTGACGGTGCAGCGCATTGCGTAAACTGTGAAGGAGAACATGCCGCGTACTCCAGGGCGTGCCCGTCCTGGAAAAAAGAAAAAGAAATCATCACGTTGAAAACCAAAGAAAACATTTCATTCAAAGAAGGAAGAAAGCGCATCACACTAACAAACACATTCTCTTTCAATGGAAGAAGCAACTTCGCTGATGTGGTGCGACGGGGCGTAGCACCACACCAACCTTCGGCACCTGCTGAGGCCACGGTTACCGAGCCTCTGGCAGAGCCACCCACGCCCCAGGCAGAGACAGCACAAGCTGTCCTGCCACCTACAAAACAGAGCCCGCCGGCCCTCAAGTCGGCGGCCCGCAAGGTTTCTCCCCAACGGGAGAGGCCTGATACACGCACACCCGCGGTGTCGCGGAGCTCCAGTGCCTCAGGAGAGGCCATGGAGACAACTTCCGATCCGCCCCCGCAACTGCGGAGGCACAACTCCCTTGAAAAAAAGAAAAAAGAAAGAACTCCAATAACGGGTCCTCAAAGACGAGGAACCTAATTCTTTATACACACACCCCTAAAAAATAATTAAACATGGCGTTCCTAGTACATTGGAATTGTCGTGGACTCATTAAAAACTACAGCGACATAAAAGATATCCTAAACTCATTTTCTCCTGTGGCTTTATGTTTACAAGAGACTAACTTAGGACCACAACATAAGAACATTTTAAAGAACTACAAAGTATTTCGTTGTGATAGAGAGCAAGCGAATAGGCTCTCAGGAGGTGTCGCGATAGTAGTAAAAAATCGTGCTGCTACGCATGAAATCAGGCTTCAAACAAAATATGAAGCTGCAGCAGTCACCGTGCTTGATTTTAAAACAATTACAATATGTACTGTGTATCTGGAACCACATCTAAATGTTACACTTCATGATTTAGAAGCACTTTTTAAACAACTACCAGAGCCATATTTAGTAGTAGGGGATTTTAATGCTCACTCATCTTTTTGGGGGAGTGACCAAACAGACACTAGAGGCCGTATCTTAGAAGATTTTATTCTATCAAATAATGTCTGCCTGCTCAATACAGGAAAGCACACATATTGCTCTCCGAGCTCAGGCAACATGAGCTGCTTAGATTTATCTTTTAGTTCCCCATCACTTTTTACAGATTTTAAATGGGATGTTGTTGACAACCCTTACGGAAGTGATCACCTTCCTGTAAAAATTAACCTATCATCCCCACCACAAATCATCCCAAGCAAACCACGTCGTTGGAAGCTACACTTGGCAAACTGGGCACTATTTCAAGAGCAGGCCAGCCTGGAAAAAGTTTTCTCAAGTAATCTAAATGTCGATGATCAAAAGAAACTGTTAACAACCTGTATTATTAATGCCGCGCGGCTAGCTATCCCTCAGTCCTCGGGAGTGGTTCGACATAATCAAAAAACCTGGTACACACAAGAATGTAAGGAAGTAAAAAAGAAACAAAACAAAGCCTGGGGCATCTTCCGTAGATACCCAACCCATGAAAATCTTGTAAATTTTAAAAAGGTGAAAGCCAACGCACGCCGCATCCGTCGAGATGCTGAGAAAACTTCCTGGAAGAATAACATATCTTCTATTAACAGCTCAACCACATCCAAACAAATGTGGGAACAAGTTCATAAATTAAATGGCAGCTTCTCCCCTTTCACGATCCCGTTTTTAACAGCTCCTGGCACACAAACAAGTATAGAGGAACAAGCAGACGTACTAGGGGAACATTTTTCTAATGTTTCAAGTTCCTCACACTACACTCAATCGTTCCTGAAGCACAAACATACAACCGAAAAACAAAAACTTCCTACAAGTGGCTGTACAAATGAGCCCTATAATACATTAATCACACTTCACGAAATCCAAAAAGTACTGTCCGCAGGTAAACAGACGGCACCCGGCCCTGATGAAATACATTATGAAATGCTGGCTCACCTCTCAGACGCTGCTGTGAACGCACTTTTACAATTCTTCAACAAAATATGGGTATCGGGAAAAATACCGGAGGCTTGGAAAAAATCCGTGATTGTACCGTTTCTGAAGCCTGCCAAGCCACCAACCAGCCCTGGCAGTTACAGGCCTATAGCTCTCACAAGTTGTCTCGCAAAATCTTTTGAAAGTATCCTGAACATGAGGCTGATGTTCACTCTTGAATCACGTGAACGCCTTGACATCCACCAGTGCGGATTTAAAAAAGCGTGTTCAACAACTGATCATCTCGTCCGCCTAGAAAATACAATCCGAGAAGCATTCGTACACAAGCAACACTGCTTAGCAGTCTTTTTCGATATCGATAAGGCTTACGATACCACCTGGAGGTTTGGTATTCTCCGCGACCTAGCAGAACTTGGTATTCGTGGTAGGATGCTGAACTGCCTGAAAGATTTCATGTCCGACCGTTCATTTCGTGTGCGCCTGGGTGCAACCCTTTCGAAGAAATTCGTCCAGGAGAATGGAGTGCCGCAGGGTTGTATTTTAAGTACGACACTTTTCATAGTAAAAATGAACTCCATAGCAAAAATCATTCCTAAATCCATTATGTATTCTGTATACGTCGATGACCTTCAAATAGCATACACATCCTCCAGCTTACCAACATGCGAGAGACAGATACAACTTACATTGAATAAACTCGAGATCTGGGCAGACAAAAATGGGTTTAAATTTTCACCCCAAAAAACAGTTGCTGTCCTCTTCTCACTCAAAAGAGGCCTACAGGTTGACCCCACCCTACACCTAAATGAAACCGTACTTCCAGTAAAGAATGAACACAAATTTCTAGGTCTAACTTTCGATAAAAAGCTCACGTTCCTACCACACATAACCACTCTCAAAAAGAAAGCTTCCCAGTCACTAAATATACTCAAAGTACTGTCACATAAACATTGGGGGTCTGATAGAACATGCCTACTACACATTTACCGTTGCTTAGTACTTTCCTCTTTAGATTATGGCTGCATAGTGTATGGTTCAGCAAGGCCGACATACCTAAAAAAACTTGACCCAGTACATAACTCAGGCTTGCGTATTTCATGCGGTGCATACCGAACGTCCCCTATAACTAGCCTTTACGTAGAAACAAACGAACCCCCACTAGAAACTAGAAGAGCCGCTCTAACCTGTGCATATATCCTTAAGGTACAATCTCTACCAAAACATATTTGCTATCCCCTTGTAACGAAATGCCCTTCAAGGGTAATTTTCAACAACAAACCACAAACTACAAGACCACTGCTCCTGCGATTTGAAGAGATGTGTCGGAATCTTGGCATAGTGGACACATTACCTGGCATTACCCACAGACAAAATCCACTACCCCCATGGTTCATTTTTCCCACAGCTTGCGATCTCACTTTAACACAGTTCCGTAAAACACAAACTCCGCCACAACACCTAATTCAGGAATTCCATGCACTAGAAGAAAAATACAGCAGCTTCACAAACTTTTATACTGATGGTTCGAAAACGAATGAACATGTTGGAAGCGCAGTTGTACAGGGAAACTGGGAAGAAACAGTAAGACTTCCGCAGTGCACATCCATTTTCACTGCTGAATGTTACGCCATTTGTATAGCCATAGACAAAATAATAAAGGAGAACCTCGCAAATAGTATCATATACACAGACTCCCTAAGTGCACTCAAAGCTCTTCATGCCAGAAATGCAGTTACAACATTAGTAGGAGACATTATACACAATTTAATAAAAGCCACCACACAAGGACTGAACATTAAATTATGCTGGGTTCCGAGCCACGTCGGAATTAGTGGCAATGAGAGAGCAGATGCATGCGCGGCACAGGCCCGGCACAAAGAAATCACTAAAGTAAAGATACCTCCTAACGACTGCATGAAGTTAATACAATATAAACTAAGGAAAAAATGGCAGTCCGCTTGGAACAAAGAAGTGAACAACAAATTACACCTGCTAAAACCCGTGTTAGGTGAATGGAAATCTTGCACACACCAGGATCGTTTCAAAGAAGTGATCCTGTGCCGTCTTCGCATAGGACACACACACCTAACACACAACTTCATTCTAACAAAGCAAGACAAACCCCAATGTGAACTATGTGGAAATGAACTAACAGTAAACCACATCCTATTATCATGCAGAAAGCTTGAACCATTGAGAAAGACGTTTTTTACCATATTTTACAAAGAACACATCCCTTTTCACCCAGCTTTGATTTTAGGAGAAGATGCGCTTGTTGATGTATCATGTGTTTTTAGCTATTTAAAAGAAGCAGGAGTTCTCATAAAACTTTAAAACTTCGCAGAATGCTTAACTACATATTATAGAACACCTCATCCACCTTCTCATCCCTGAGAAGAAGGCCGAGGTCTTTAGTTAATATGTTGGGACTCTCCGGGCTCTTGCCCAGACGAGGACTCACTGAGGTGTCCCAATTTTTTTAAAAAGAATTTATGCCTAGTGTTTGGCGCATGATAGCCTCAGCTGCTTATGTGCCACTAAACTCAACTCAACTCAACTCAACTCTTGTGCCCGCGGAAATCGGGGGTACATGGGAACGAACAGGCTAACGCGGTAGCTCGAGGGTGTACCAACCAAGCGATGGCAGCCACTTCTAACCCCAAACAATGGAACTATCCTCTCAGAATTCCACCAATCTAAATACCAAAGACTTCCTTATCATCAGCGCGCAGTCCCCAGAAAATACCCGCCGCCTCACCCGCCATCGGGCCGCCGATTGGCGCAAAATGCAGACTGAGGTATCCCCATCTGAAATTGCTAAACTCCATGTATTCCACGCAGTATAGGGCCAACTGCCCTTGGTGCGGTGGCACACCCACGCTAATGCATGTCACCTGGGAGTACACTAAGCACCCTCATAGGCCAAGTAGCAATGACACAATGGAGCAGTGGGAGGCACAACTCGCAGGTTCCGACTTGGAAGGACAAAGGTCTCTAATTAGCCAAGTTATGAAGGCGGCAGAGGCCAGTGGGGCCCTGGACTGGGGAGCCCCCACCACCCCTCCTTAATATCTCTTATTCACAAATAATGTCTCTCTCTCTCTCTTTCTCTCTCTCTCTATATGTATATATATATATATATATATATATATATATATATATATATATATATATATATATATATATATATATATATATATGGGGGTACGCAATGCTACATTGATGGGTCGGATGCTTCGTTTGAGATTGTTCTTTATTGAAACGTATGCTGGTCTGTGTGCTATCTGGAGGATTTCAACGAATGTATGTACTGTTGGCGTCATTTTTCTGAGCGCTTGTAGCCTCTGTCTTACATGTGTATGAGCCATTGCATTTCAAGCAAGCAAGAAATGCACTGGCTCGTACACATGTAAGACAGAGGCTACAAGCGCTCAGCAAAGTGACGCGAACAGTACGTACATTCATTGAAATCATCCATACAGCACACAGACCAGCATACGTTTCAATAAAGAACAAGCTCAAAAGAAGTATCCGACCCATCAATGAAGCATGGCATACCCCCCTACGCAAATGTAGTGGTGGTTTTTCAACAGCTTCACTTAATTCCCATTAAATAAAACCAGAGGTTGTGGGCTCGATCCCCACCAAAGGTCGTGGATTCAAGTGCCTTAAATAACGCGATCCTAATCACCTGTGGGAAATTAAGTCCACCCTAATCCACCAATCGTCGTGGGTTCAGGTGCCGAAATTAACCCTATCTCAATTAAACATGCCTTATGGTCGCTATCGAGCCTAATAAACGAATGCTCGTTAAGGTTGATAACGACTGATGGGCTTTGATAAGGGTTTATAATATTCGGATCAATTTCATAAAACTGATAATGACACCGGGCTGCGTGGAGATGAGCAAGTAGCACAATGCTTACCCATGCTTACACTACAACCAGAGGAGTTACTGCGTGAATTTTTTTGAGATATCACTGTAGACAAATTCACTTCGGAAATAATTACTTAATTAAAGAACTTAACTACAAATTTGTCAATAAGAAAAAAGAAGAAAGTATGGCCGTTGCAACAAATATTTTGGACTTCCTTCTGTGCCTTTGGATTTTTTCTGCACTGTGTGCTTTCTGCGAACATTTATCTTGGCGCCATCCAGCACCAACTCACCTATGTAAACCGGCTGTTGCCTCTAAAATATCAATTTAAGCTTTGCGTCTTCTCCCGCTTTATTTTCGTTTATGACTGGCCTTATGACTCACCAGGGGCTTCAGACAAAATAAGATGAACCAGACCAAACACTACGTTTAACTGGTTGTCTCAAGTAAACACACACACACACACACACGCACCAGTCGCGCCTTGCGACTGGGAGACGCCCGTTCCGTCCTGTCCAGAGAATAGTGGGTTTCCTTCTTGTATTTATTGCCTTGTAATAGCGTCAAATAAAATAAAGACTACGCGTCACACTTAATGCCGTGCATCAATCTCAGAATCAGCTCCACAGTGTGACTAGCTCTCACAAATATTTTTTCGCCATCTATACAAAGTATTAGATATATTACGCTACGATTGCAATGAGCTCAGCCTGTGTATCTAAGGCTTGAACTATTTGCCAACTATTCTTACGCTTTCCGCGAACAGTCAGTTCGGAAATCTACAGAGTCACACGCGACTGCATAAATAGGCTTGTCGGCAACTTTTCTATAGACGAAGTGAAGAAAGAGCAAAAAACCCTGTACGCCGTTTCATCAGTTTGGTTAAGTATATATTCCATATTTTAAGGCAGCGCGTCACCTGCAGCTTAAATCTCCGAAAGATTGAGGAAGTTCAATCTTTTTCTTTTAATCTTTTGCGGGAGCAAGTCTGCAGCTTAAAACGGCAACACAAAGATCAGTGAAAGAAGTAAAGACGCCTAAAGGGACGTCTGGCTGCTGGTGATGGCTCGATGACTTGGCATAACATCCCAGAAGACAGTCCTATGCTAGAACTATAACGACGATAAGCAATTCGAAGTGATGCTGGCGAGCGCAGAAACGTGAGTATTTTTGTCTTATACATTGAGCGCCTTGGATTCTTCCACTCAAGCACTAGAGCTGTTGGGTTACAAGCAGCAGCTGTCCCTCTATTCCTTCCATCTATAGACGCGACGATAAAGTTTCAGGCGAAAGCTCTTTAGTGAAATTTCGCACCTCCTCCGATACATCAGCGAAATAACGCAAGGGTTCCTCCGCATCATCGCCCTACTGTATAGTGCACATAGCTTACTCAGATCGCGTTACAGCCAAGCAAAATTGTTTGTATAGCTAAATAAAAATTGGATAACACTCCCTTAATTTCTGAGATATATAGTATAGTGTTATCCTACAAGAAATCGTACCAGAAAGCAAAAGGAAAAGCCAAATTCAAGGTTTTGCTGCAGCGAGGCTGCAGACAATATTGCAATAAAAATGTGCCGCAGTTATGATCTCCTGCAAATCTTGTTGCCACAACGCTTACTTTTGTTGCAATGTAAAGAAGTTAGTTGTGAAGTTATAGTCACGTTAAACAGGAAACACTATCATAAGTGCGATCTAAGAGTCGAAGCTTTTATTGTGCAACTCTTGCACGAAAAGGGAAACAACACATGAATTACAACGATAGCTGCAGGCACGGCTGTCGGTCGCCGTATACATAATCGCATGGGTCAGGTCTGCCCGCTTTTATTTTTGTGCTATTGAGATATACACCGCATCATACGTTCCACTGGTGCTCATGTACATTCGAGATTAAAGTGCGGCAGTTTTCGTAACACACACTCATGGTCATTACAATACGCTTCCACGCAGGGCAGGAAACGCTAGACGAAAGCTAGACATACTGTTATAAGTGCTCATATTCCCGGCCGTGAAATGGCGGGTACCTGATTAAAGAAATATATAATTACGTGTCCTGATATTTCACGTCACGTTAGGTGTCATGTGCTCATGTCGCAAATTATGACGTAATTATTTCGTGTAACGTATAGCAGTTCTGAAGCGACACCCAACAAGAACACTCGGACGTTTCCGCGACCAGTGGTAATAGCCCACCGCTCGCTACCAAAGCGTACCACGTCAGATATCGGGTGCCATAAAAGTGCAATAAAATGCAACTTGGCATATTATTACGTGCGCAAGTTGTTGCTCTAATACATGAAGTAAATCCGTGGAAAGTGTCGCGCATGATAAGCACTGGAACCGCGAAATGAGCCCAGTCTATGACGGGCAAGAGTTCGGTAACGCCTGCAATATCGCTTGATAAGCATGAACTAAGGCATAGACATGTCTCTCTTGCTATAGCAGGTGCGACGACGTTCGTGAATTACCGGATGCAGGTGGCGCATCTGAAGCAAAACAATGACGCGTGGCAATATTATAGAAGGGAAGGAGGTGAGCGAAACAAATAGGTATTGGATGGCTTACAAGTTGCAAATGCTTTTTTTTTGTTTATTACGCGTTCTCCCACAAGCATAGGAAAATTCCTCATTTTTTATGCCCACCTTGATAGTCTTCGTTACAGTGGCATTATACTTAGCTTGTGCAGCACATTGGTAAAGCCCCCCATTTGGTATGCTCGACATCACGGTGGAATAAACTTATTTTTAAACATATTTCTGTCACTCCGCCAGTGACGATTTAGTTTCAGTTTAGATGAGTTTCACCACGTGAGACGCATATTACCTGTACTGGTTCATAACACTTCAGCGCTGTCCCCGTTGAACTTGTGGGATTGTTGGAGATCATGGGAGAACGTAAGGTGGAACGAACATTGCGACCCACAAACGTAACTTAGGTGTCGACGGCAGTTGGTTCGCATGTAAAAGTGGCTGCTGAATATTAACCGCAAAATACAGCCTACTATTAGAAAGACAAAGCTTTCTTTGACTATTGAGACTGCTTGCCTGGCCAGAGCAATATTTCCTACAAGAAACGTAGAGTGCTTGTTAAGCGCGTCTACAAGATCTTCTGAAAAATTCTCTCGCTCGAATGCTTTTTCGAGAAGAGTCCAGAAATGTCGCGCGCACGCATGGACTTTCTTATTCGCCAGAGATTCTGGAGGAGAATGTTCCAAGTATGTGAGAGATGAAAAAAACTAGGTATAAATACACATTCATTAAGATACGGGACTGTTGTTTCATTGTATATGGTGACGGAAGGATAGGCGCTACACATATATTTTACAGTTAGTCAAAATGTGTATCATACAGTTCACGGCGAACAAGCTTATTTGTCGTGTGCGGTAAAGAAGCCGCAACGTAAACAGCGTACGTCAAGCCGTGTATCAAACCTACCTTAGGTTGCTGGACAAGCGAAATGACGAAGGCTTGGTCATTTTTGGCGCCCACCACCTTAGGATCGAAAGAAAACTGCAAATGTCAATGCGATATTCGATTTAAATTCTTAATTTTTATTCATATTAAGATCGCAGCTCTTAGGTGCCCATTCCTGCGGAAAGATTCGGCGTCGGTGTCGGTGTAACTGAGTGAACGAGCACACCGAAAGATGAAAGAGCGATTCACGCATAAAAGCCAACGGGCTTGACCTGCAGGTCAGGTTTTCGACGATTCGAAATCTGCTACATGTCTCATCTCAAATTGTTGCTTATAACACCTTTATCTCCCCGTTCCCCCTCCCACGGTGCCGCGTAGAAGGATAGAGCGTGTTAGGTCAGACCGACCTCTCTGCCTTCTTTCAAATAACTTATCTCTGTCTCTCTTTGCCTTAATACATCGCGAGATGAAAACACGCTTAGAGCTTCGCTCAAAAGTATTGTAATCGAAGGTGATGCTCCTTATTTTTTGCATTTGCATCAGGCCTAGTGAGCTTTATTGAGTGATACGCAAAAAAAGCTACTTGCTTCGTTTGTGTTACAGCAGCTGCACTTGCTTAGTAAATTTACAGCAAGTTAAATGTAATGGAGAAATACTTGTTTTTTTTTTGTCAATTTGGAGAGACTACTGTAAGAATAGCTGGCAATGCATAATTGGGACATTTATGGTTACTACAAATTGCGCGGCGCGAGGTTATTTTTCACTCTCCACGAGGTTTATTGCGCTACTTCAAGTAGTTTATTTTGGGTTATCTATTTCTGCCTTTTACCAGCATAATTTCAATGAAGAGAGTGAATTTAGTGGTAGTGCTTGCATAAATCCCGCAAGCTATCTGTGTTACCGCAATTCCGCATTCATGCTATCTTACTTTCGTTATTTGAACGTCTACTCTGCGGCCTGGAACGTTTCGCACGTCCAAGTTATGTATAATTGTTTAGTTGATTGCTTCCCATGAGGTCAAGTTACTGATAGCGAAACTCATTAAAAGCAGCGCTGCAATTTTCAGCCTTATTTGTGAAATAGCATTACACGTGCGCTAACACATCTTGTAGGTTCTGAAGAAAAATGCTAGTGCACTGTCTTTTTTTTTTCGCTTACTAGACTTTTAGACAAACACTCTCAATATGTTCTCAGCAGCTTTTTATCTTACACAAATCATGTATGCTGACATAAAAAAAAAGGTCTATAATACCTTCATTTTACAAAGTCCAGCGCTCTTCAGGATCAAGGTAGGTTTCGTGTCGATATAAAAAAATAACTGGCTGAAGTTACCTGTTCTTTTATCCAGTTTTAATGCAAATTGAGTGAGCCATGCAGCCCGGGACACACTGACCATAACTATCGTAAAGATGTCGCGACACGAGCTGCAAGACTTTTCCTGATCATATGACTCCATATATGGCGTATTTCATGGTGCTGAACTGCGTACATAAATGCTTAGTGAGTGAAATTATTTGGAGTGGGGGGGTATGCATCGTTGGAATTTTTTTTTTCATATCCTGTCATGGAGTATTTACGACATGCCTATAGCGTAACTCAATTTCTTCATCTCTGCGCGGGAGCACGACGGAGTCCCCACTATATTGTACTGCATTATGAAGTAACTCATTGGTGTCATAGTATTCTGTACGTTTTTCTAAAAAAAAAGCAAAACTTCCCTGAATAACGCGCACTTCGGGAAGCCTTTCTACCTTTGGAAGCCTATCTTGTTTCTCAGCAGTAATTTCTATCTCGGCTACACTTCGTTTCTTTAAGGCTGCGCTCACAGCCTTGTGGCCACTGCATATATTCCCCACAACATGAAACAAAAGTTCCAACATTAGGATAATTGCATGCCAGGTTAAAAGCGAAGATGATTTATTAAGTTACTGACAGCGAAACTGATTAAAATCAGCGCTGCAATTTTCAGCCTTATTAGCGAAATAGCGTTACACGCGGGCTAACACGTTCTGTAGGTTCTGAAGAAAAATGTGGGCCGATCCCGAAGGCAGTGTAGTTTAGCACAGCGTCAGACTCAAAATGTTAGCTGCCACGAGGGAAGCATGTGAGAAACGGGCACGTGAAACACGCGTCATACTTTCCGAAGACCGACTTTTAAATTATGGGGTTTCGCGTGCCAAAACCACTTTCTGATTATGAGGCACGCCGTGGTGGGGGACTATGGAAATTTGTACCCCCTGGGTTTCTTTAACGTGCACCTAAATCTAAGTACACGGGTGTTCTCGCATTTCGCCCCCATCGAAATGCTGCCACCGTGGCCGGGATTCAATCCCTCGACTTCGTGCTTAGCAGCCTAACACCATAGCCACCCGAAGAGTGATTTTGGCAATTCAGATGCATGCGTAAGATCGGGGCCTAAGGGGTAGAGCATTGGGCTACTCTGAAGGAAGACAGGACTTCGATCCCACCTTCGGGCTCCATTTCTATACGGCATTATCAGCGGACTTCACCTACTTTGCATGTGCCTAACAGAAAATATCGATGTGTTTTGAACGTAAGCAAACTTGTTCACATTGCGCATGAAATTGCAATTTTGTTAGAGACAATAGGTACACAAACGTCCCTTTTATGAAAGAGAGCGTGCAAGGTCATCCGCAATGCACGCACGTGCAGATGATGAGAGGCCAGAGTCACCACATTCTGAGTATGCTATCGCATGCGTGAAGAATTAGCAGTATTAGGCTGTGCGCCTAGTTTCTTCCCTACCATGTCGTTAAGGGTATGCAGACAAATGTGTCACTTTTACGTGCATAATCTTCTAACTTCTTATCTGCGGTGTGAATTCTAGTTGTTACGACTATTTTGGTAGCATCAACTCCTAAAAAAATTGGTTGAGAACAAAGAACTATAGGGAAGGCAGATTTAGAACGCATAAAACGGCATTAACTTTCAAATTTTGGTACTTGTCATGAACGGACAGAAACGGATAATATTCTTATTTATAGGTTACATATTTCCCATGTTCTCGCTCTCCTCGTATGCCTCTTGCGAATGAACTGCAGCCATAAACTTAAGAGAAATAACGAAAAATAGAAACCTGTCATATTAGTCCACTAATATTTCTGAAATCTTTGGTCCAAGTACGGGAGATCTGAAGGGGATTAGGGGTCTTTCCCTAAGTCCCGTTGGTAAGTCATGTTGATAAGGTCTCTGCGAATATACTAAATCGGCAAGTGAAAAAAGCTAAAGAAGTGTCTGAATATAGGAAAATACACCAAAGGTAACGTCGGCAAGCTCTTGATCTCATTCCTGCGTAATTTGACGTGCACCGCCTAGGAGTGCTTCGGACGGCGTTCCATCCAGTTTTAGGAAGGTGGGATGGAGATGTGATGCCTCGTTAAATCCGAGGGCTCAGAAGATACGTATGTCCCACGCTGACATGCTTCGTTGCACCAGTCAACGCTGCAGGCGAACTATATTATTTCCAGAGGTATCCTGTGTTCTGCTATATTGATGCAGACGTTCTGATAACTAAATCTGCGCAAGTAGTTTTTTTATAAGCTTTCTTGCAGACGAGCGAAGCAGTGCGTTGTTATAGACGGCCTTTTCTTTCTGCTTTCTGACGCCGCATTCGCGGTTTGGTGGTGGCGAGTCATGTGTGATTTTCGAAATTGGAGGAACCTGAGGAAATACTGCTCAATAATAATAATAATAATAATAATAATAATAATAATAATAATAATAATAATAATAATAATAATAATAATAATAATAATAATAATAATAATAATAATACATTTATCAGTAATTTATTTACCTTGCCCAGGAACAACATTGAAATATTGGTGATGGCGCACAAGAAGTCAAAAACAAGAAAGTAAGCAAAATGGTAAATCAGTCACGGCCAAAATTATGGGGGACAATATATGGAATAAAAAGAAAGACGCTTGATTGATTTTGCTTGTTACGCAAATATTGAGGTGTGGTTAGTTTGCCATCGTGCATCTTACCAAAACAATATAGAGAGAGGTGATAAAAATGGCGAGGATAGAGGGATGGAGCTACACGGCATGGAACATGCCAGACTGCCACAGTCACAACACAGTCACCGAAGATTACAGCATGCCGATGAGCCCCACGGATTCAGAAAATCCGGAGGGATGCAGTGTTGCCTCCCAGATAGAGAATCTCATGTGCATCCAGAAGAGGCAAGTGTAAGTGATGAAAGCGTTTGTTCATGCTTTTTTTTCCTTTCTTGTCGGCGTACTTGGAACACACCCACAACACGCGTGACTGGTCCGGTTTACCGTGGTGCTGAGCATGGCCTGAGGACCGAAGGTTTCCTACTTTGTGGAGCGAGGCGGACGTGGGAGCACGGTTGGTGCACAACCGAAACCGCTGAGCTGAACCCGCTGCAGCTGCGTGCACGCACTATTCCCTCCCTCTCTTTTTTTTATTCCGTCATTTCTTTTACCGCCGATACGCCGACGAGCATAGAGTTTCATACAATAATTACTAGTGGCAACTCTGGCGCTAGTGTCTACCGGAGCTGCAGTGGGAGTGGTTATACCAGCACGGGAATTATGGGAAGTACATGGATTCGCCTAAACTTCGTCTTTCTGGCTTCGAACGGCCTTCTGACTTTGTAAACTCGTCATTTTTAACAATGTACTCTGTAATAAGCAATAAAATAAGCATTAATAAGTTTGTCCGATAGCAGGATTCGAGCACAGGACCTCTTGCGCAGAAATCCTGTTATTGAAACCATTAGGCCAGGGACGCTTGTTTTCTTCATTGCCGAATTTGACATTATGCACAAACAATGCACAAAAGATAAAACATGCCAACAGGGGTTTAGCTGGAACGACATATTTAATGTTTTTTTCAATGCTGACAACTCATCTAGCATGTCGATCCATGTTGCCTATTCAGGGAGCGCCCGATGGACATCCCTGAACCGTACTACACCTTCAATGAAGTGATCGCGTGTAGGTCGCAAATTGACATCAGCATTGTTGAACTGCATTCTACCTTTCCAAAAACAGTGGAGGTCCAGGAGCAATCGAGCGTCATACGGAAAACTCTCTTTTCTACCTGTAAGACTGTTATTCCTTGCGGATCTAAAGGTAACTCTATCTTCAACGTCCTTTGTATAGCACATCCCAAAAGAAGATGGGATCCCAGCAGTCTAGAAATGCATGCTCTATGGTTTCAAGTCTCTTGCATAAGAAGCAGTTAATGGACCACGGAACAAAAATACCTGTTGTTATGCATCCATGTTTTAACTGGTAATATATTAGCGTGTAGATTAAAGCAAAAGGTTTTTACTGAAGGGTGTACTGGCATTCTAATAACTCAGTTTGAGGACATCTCCTGCGCCTCCATGGATTGACATACGGTAAATGGGCACAGGGAGCATAGTGTCAGTTAGCTCCTTATGCAAATTTTTCCTAGTAATATTGGCGAGATACTGCATGGAACTATCAGTACGCAAGCACGACGTCTCGCAGGTAACCTTTAGCGTCACCATGCATCGTGCGAAGCAAAGCTTGGTGCTGTTAAAGGTTGCGCCATGGACGCATGCATCGACGAGCCATGTGAATCGCCCTTATGAATTTATCGCGGACATGCCAGTGCCTTGAGACGCTTGGCGCGTTCCGATTTGGCCGCCTTGACAAGCCCAATCGTTGCAGTTAACAGCGACTGTGCGTGTTCGCAGCATCTTCTGCACTTCGAAGGGTATGGATTGCTCTGAAATTTAGGACAATGAAGTCATAAAAAGCGTAATAAACGAAGCCACAAGAACATCTGAATCCACAAGCACGAAGATGAGACAAATCCATGTACTTCCCGTTATTCCCACGGTGGCTCAGCGATTGTAGCGCCAGCGTTCCCTCTAGTAATTATTTTAGGAAGCTCTATGCCGACGAGGACTCAGCGCGAAACTTTCGCAACGCTATCTCACACCCTACAAAAATCATCGAACATATTGGCCCACTTGACTATGACGTCGTGCCAGACGGTATTTTCCAGTCACAGAGGCGCCACTCACGAGCTGAAGTCGTCCACGTGGTGCGTCTTAAGCCTTTCTACGCCCGCTGACGAACTTGGGAAGTTTTTTTTTTCTTCCTGGTGGCTTTGTTGTTGTTGTTTCTTTATGATGCAGAGTTTTCGTTGCACTTTCGTATCGATTTGTATAACCACTACGATGCTTTTTAAGAGGCTGCCATTGACACGTGTGCTTACTTATCCATTTCTTTGGCATTGCATTCCACCCACCAACAACTTAAAGTTATGGCTTAGCGCAAGACGCGCCCGCATAATTGGAACTTAATAAATTATTATCGATGGTTCTATCCGTTTTCTCTTGTCACCGAAGCTTGTGTAATCTGGCTGCAAATGCGACGCGAATGTTGTGGTATCTTCTGGAAAACACGTGGGCACCAGCGATTACTCTGCAACCATCGAAGACTTATGTATAAACGCCGACGCACTTGACCAGCGGATCAGATCCGCTACGACCACCGGCTGTGTTTGCCGCTATCATGGTGCTTTAGGTCTAATTTGCTTTTGGGGGCACAGGTTCACGCAGTAAAAAGTAATGTTATTCACAGTTTTGCTACTGTGTTTTTCACCGTTACTACTACGTGAAAATAAATATGTATGTAATGTTTTCTTTAATTTTTCACACACAACTTCGTAAATTTTGTATGCACGTTTTTTTTCCTCTCGCTCGCTTCTTTCTCTTCTTACTGAGAAAGTGTATAAATTTCGCTCTCTGAGCTTGCCGTCGCACTCTTGATGACGGCCGGACCCCAGCCGAACGTCAGCAAGTAATGTTATTTTTCCTACGTGCTTCGATTCCTTATACTAATATATATATATATATATATATATATATATATATATATATATATATATATATATATATATTATAAGAAGCCAGCAAGGACATCAAGGGCAGCACAAGGGAAATTACTTTTACTTACACTTATTATTTGAAATGAAGCAATGATAAATTTATGGTATTGAGTGTGGATGAAAACACAACTTGCCGCAGATGCGGAATGATCCCAGGTCTTCGCATTACGCGTGCGATGCTCTACCAATTGAGCTACCGCGGCGCCATCTGCCCTTTCACTTACTGGTGTATTTGTGTATCCTTTCTGCCGCAGGCGCCGCGAGCATGTGGTCCTTTTCGCGTGAAGGCAATTGGTCAATAAACCCACACGTGCTACCTTAAAGCATTAATGTTGTCGGATTCGAGACCTTTACATACATATTGTGTTACTCATGGCAATCTCTTCACGGCCATTTCTTGTGCCACATTGCATTTTTCATGCATTGTATAGCCACTCCTGCATGGGCCGAAATTGTTGGCCTGCAGTATTTCGAAATAAATAAATAAGCAAATAAATAAATAAATAAATAAATAAATAAATAAATACACGTGTTAAAATACTTGACCTCCGTGGAATAAGGAACGGGTCCTAATTGGCTGGCGCATCTATGCAAATAGTCTTCGGTTAGACAGCGGACATATAACCCTGTAACCTAGTAATTCTTAGGTTATCACCAGCTATACTAAGTATGACCTGTTAACAGCAACAATTCGATAAAAAGCGGTAGCCGGCAAAAAGGAAAAAAAAAACTGGGTATGCGTGTGAATATGTTATGGTGTATATGGCCTACTCTTGCAAAATACTGGCGTGTATACTAGAATATAGCCTGAATAAATAGAAGTACTTAAGCATTAAAAAGAGCCAACCCCGATTGGACCATGAAATCATACGTTAATAAGATATGCATTTATCTTTTTTTTGCCGAATAGACTAACCATTAACCAGCAACTAATAAAAGCGAGAATTTTCGTCCACTCGAATGTAGCACGAAGCTGCAAAGGAAATATACACGGATTTCTCAGAATGAAAGCTTCACAGTTTAGAAAAATCCGTCTCGGGTCTGTAATCCCAACCAGGGACAAGCGCCTTTTCTGGGTAGTCGCTTTATCCCCTGAGCTAACCAGGAGGCTAGCAAATGGCAGCGTGAGAGTGAATTAATCGACAACTGGAAACACATGAACGCTGAAAATGGCAAATCATTTTTGAGGAATCGTGCAAAGTGGGTTTCCTTTGGAGAGTCATACTACATTCAGGTGAATGCAATCTTCTCTTTCATGAAACTTCCTCCACCTTGCGTTTATTCGCAGAACCGATTTGCCATAACCAACACTAAATCAAATTTTACGCTTTAACGTTTCACTTTCAGACATACACATCCCCTTTATTGGGCCACGAGCATGAGTTGTCCGCGCACATCTTGAAGCCAAAAGCAGGATTTAAAAAGAAAGATTCGTAAGAATAAAAAAAAAAGGAAGCAAGTGCTTTTAGAGCGATCCACTAAATCAGATGGGAAACGCGGCGAGCATGTGTCTGCTTGCTTGCTGAGCCGTGGTCCGACATTATGTATATCGACTGCTCTGGTAGCGTCGCATCCAGCCAACCGTGGTGAGCCGCGGTGCCAAAATTGATTTCAGACGGACTTGCTTGAGCCAGTGAATACGAGCTGCAAGTGCTCTCTGTGCTCCCCGAATCCCGGCTGATCGTTCGAGCGTGGCCAATTCGCTTCGATTAGTACTGCCGGCCTGAACGACAAACTCCGGCTCTGTGGAATGAAATGGTGACTGCGCGTGCGCACCAACCTTACTTACGAGCATTCGAGGCATTCGAAAATACTGCCACCCTGCAGAATTGTCAACTCTGCACTGACCTTTTTTTTTGTCATGTAATGCCAGCGTTCCTCTTCTTCTCTCTGTACTTTTGCGAGTGCTGTTTTCCATGCGGCTTATAACAAAACTATACAGTATGCTTGACGTACTGCTCTTGGTGGACGTACATATGAAAACATATTGCAAACTATTACAAAGTATAGCCCAATAGTCAGCTCGATGAATGTTCTATACTAAAATATTGCATCGTTACTTTCGCCACAAAGACTAACATCGCATTTATCGTTGCGCTCAAATTACAGTGATGACAAAAATAAGCCACGTGTCCAGATTTCTCTGGGCGCTCATGCTGATGGCTATGGTTACTGCCTGAAATAACCGAACTAGCCGAGCGGCTACCTGGTGCGGATACTATGGTGTTTCACTGCTCATCGCGAGATCACGGGCTCAACCCCAGCCGTGGTGGCCGCATTCTGATGGTGGTGGCATGCAAAAACCCTAGTCTATCGCGAATTAGGGGGCACCAATCCCAGGTGGCCAAATTAATTCGGAGCCTTTCTCTATGGGGTGCCTCATATTCATACCGTGGTTATAACAGGTGAAAACATGACATTTGTTTTTTAGGCAAGGAGTTGGAACTTTTGTTAAGACCATGCATCTTGATCTCCGAACGCAGCATTGTATTTTCGTGTTTTCTAGCTCGCGTAAAAGGGATGTAGTTCGATTCAATGAAACAAGAGAATTTTAAATGCAAGGGATTATTTAGGATTGCTCGTGCTTAGCACGAAGAAATGCTGCAAATCTATTGCATTTTGTTTTACGTGGTGCGTTATTCTGAACACACTTGAAAGGGAGGCATGCTCGCTCATGTTGGTACCGCATCAACTGTTGACTCGACTGCTATACCCGCGTTCATTTGTATTCTTATCCACTTTCATATTCATTTTCTTTGATTACAAAGATGAACCATACGGCAAACTTTAACCCTCAATCTGAATAAGTGCAATTCAGGAAAATAGTAAAAAAATTTCTATCTTACTATCCTTGGCCTCACTACGCGCTTTCTCTGTATGGTTGCTACTAAAAATCGAGCCCCCAATTGTCAAGATCTAATTAAACTCCTTGTGCTTGCTTCATTTCCTCCTTCCCCTCTTTCTCTCTTTTCCTCTCTTTCACTATTTGGATAGCGAGTGTCTCGAGTAAGGGAGTCTTGAGCAAGCGTACTAATTGCTTTTTTTTTACTAGTTGCTTACTCGCGATATAATGACTGCTGCAGTTAAGAGCGTGTTCTCCGTCTGCCACTCTTGTGAGTAGCACTGCGTGCACTGAATGCTAGAAGCACCATACAAATGCCAAGTTATCACGTATCAAATTTCAACAGCCGAGCTGTTCTAACTCGAGACTTCAACGTCCGGCGTCCAGTTTCACGCAGGGGTGTAGCTTCAGGAGCTCACCGCCAGAGGGCGCGCCGAGGGTAGGAGTGGTAAAGCCCCTCAATCTCCCAAAGTAGCGCCATTCACTTCCCTCCTCCTCCGCTCGGCGCGGCCTCGACGGTGGCGCCGCCGGTGGTGGGCCTGCCGTAGCAGACGACGGCTAACACGCTACGGGAGGAAATCCGCGGAAAAGTTGGTTCGAGTCCTGCGGAGCAGTTTTTTCAATCTAGATCTTGCTTTGTCAGTCGGTAACTGGCCTTAAGAATGTCGTGTCGGATTTGCGGAAGAAATACAGAAAAGCACCATTACTCAAGGCGTATTTAAGGCGTAAAGCGCGCGCACGTTGAAAGTTCGTGTTGCCGAAACACGACACAAGCACGCGGTGTGCTCAGACACGCGAGTAATTACCGGAGTTTCAGGTTTTGACAGCGTGAAAGTATGTGCACGTGGTTTCGTAGGATAATTTACGCACCTGCAGGATGCTTGTGTTCGGCCGGCGCGTGAGAGATTCCGACTGTCTGCGGTCAGCAATGCCTGGCAGCAGGGCCGTTTGTGTTCCGCGCCTTTTACAGATGTACGTAGCTCATGCACAGGTTGTGGTGGCCATGAGCAACGTTTCCACACATAGGAGGTATAGATAATTTGAACAACGTACCAGCATATGAAATCGTTATTTATTTATTACAGTGCAAATGGTTAGAATTTGATAGAAAAAAAAAGAAGGAACTTGATGGGACAACTGGAAAGAGGTTCAGAAAATAATTATCCCCCTCCCCTCATTGGCACCAGCAACACTTTTGTTGAAGTGCTAATTTTATCCCTGTATACTACGTGCGTCTGTATTCTTTTGCGTTGTAAGTTTTCACAAGGAAGCAGTGTTGCGTTAACTGGAACAGTCAAGGCACACACGACAGAAAAAAAGTTGATTCTTGGGTTTCACATCCCAACACCACGATCTCATAAGGCACGCCATAATGGGGGCTCCGGATTAATTTTTTTCCAGCTGGGGTTCTTTAACGCGCCCCCAATGCACTGGACACGGGCTCGTTTTGACACGGGCGTCAAAAGAAGAGGTTGGACGAGCCGTGGCACTTCACAAAGCCGCGCGTTCTTTGCCACTTGCTCGAAGTCAGCCCGCCCGATCTTGTGAATCCACACTTTTCTTCGTTTTGCGTTGCGCCCGGCGGATGGTAAAGCAAAAAGCTTTTTGCCGTCACTGGGTCTGTTGTGGCAACCGTAGGCGCAGGAGCACGGCATCGCAATTAAGCACTCGGCCCTAACACACTGTATAAAACTACCGCGCTCCTTCAAACCGCCTGCCGTAGTTTCGTCCCGCAGGCCCAAGAATGGGGGTCGCAGCGCGCTGGAAAGAAAACATATACAAAAGCGCGGCGCCTGCTCTGCGCCGGAAAGAAAAAAATATACAAAAGCGCGGGGCCTGCTTTCACGTGACACAGATTGGCCAATGGGGGAGCGGAGGAGGCTGGGGCGACAGGAGGAGTGGAGGAGGAAGCGCCTGGGTGAGCGGGGTGGCGGAAAGATCTAAGAATGGCGCTACTTTTGGAAAATTGAGGGGCTTTAAGGAGTGGAGCACCGCCGGAATTAGAGCCGACCAATCAGATTGCGCGCTCAGGAAGGGAGGAGGAGATGGTTACAGGAGCAGGTGTTTCGCCGGCGCGCGCCCTTTCTCCCCGTGGATTCCGCCCGGCGCGAGCGGCAGCGGGAGCCCGCACGAGAGCGGCAGGGCCGACGTCGCGCAAATCCCGAGCTTCGAGAGCAAGACGCGCAAGCAAAGTTCCAGCGCAGGTAAGCCGCTACCGCCGAGGATCAAGAATGGGAAGCGCAAGCCAAGATCGGGTGGAGGCATGCCAATCCCCACTTTGAAGAGAAGGCAACCCGAGCCAAACGCGAGCAGATTCAAGCTAACCCCCAACTTGGAGAGTAGGAGGCCAAGCAGGGAAGTTGACGCAGAGAGATTCCTCCCACGGAGGAATCACTCCATCCATCGTCTATCAATGGACGGGGAGAGAACTTGAACCTTCCATCAGCTCGATGGACAGCTCAAGATAGAGTTCCTCGACCGTGAGAGCAATAGACTGTGGTTTGATCACAACCTCACGAAACTGAAGAGTGTGCGCAATCCGGAACGGAAGCTTGAATCTAGCAAAACGATGACAATGAGGCAAAAGACAAATGACCCCCAGCTTCGCCGTTTTACAGCTTTCACTGAGTGGAAATGGATTTACCTTTTGATGCTTCACTGACTTGTCTGAAGTATCTCAACACTATAGGGCCGACTGATGCACATAGGCAATGCGATCTCAACGACGAACGCACGGCAGAAGCTTCTGATTAACCTTACTAAACGGCCTACTGTCATTGATGCCACCGGTTAAAGTATGAGCCAGGAGATGTGCATGCACGCTCAGCCTCCACCGCGTAATCTTTCAAGGTGGTCGACGTCTTAGAGGGGCACGGTAGCTCACTCTCTAAATAACCCGCTGTTTGTTTGCGCGACGATTCACGGAGAACCACACGCACTGTGGAACTTGTGCGTATTGCCGCAGCAATGCATGTCGCTCGGCATGTATCCTTCACAAAGGCATGATTGTTGACGTTAGGTAATGTACTAAATTTCGTAAGCAGGCTTGCCCGCACAGCTAATTTGCACCAACCAGAATGGCTGCTTTGCAGCTCGTAGCACTCTTAAGCCTACTAAGACCAGTGTTTTCTAAGCTTGGATGGTAAGGGAGAAAGGCAGCAGGAATGCTTCTAGTACCCACATTTTGGCACCCTAATTTCGATTCCAACCCAAGGTTCGCCATCGTGATTAGGTGTAAATTAGGTACATGGAAAGGCCTGCTTATGGAATTCTGCGTATCCCCTCACTTTATTACCAAGCTACTCGACTTAGGAACCCATGTTTGAGCAAATGGTTGGTCATCTGTTCCCTAAATATATCATCACGCCCCTTGTATTCGGGACTTGCTTACCAACACGAAAGGAGCCCATTCGATATGAAAAAAATTGTGTGCACTGTACTGAAGGCACTGGGCAGTGGGCATGGTGCTGGTGTGCAGGTGCAAAAGAAGAAGACGACGAGAAGTGCTTGTTTCCGTGTTACGATACAGCGCCGACCTGTTTTAAGCCTAGCGCTACAATCTATAACTAGTGACCCTTCTGCTCGGTGAACACCCCCGTTGCATTTGGTGGAGGTGCTGGGTTTCTCTTCTACATCCTGGAACTCCGCAGCCGAACGCTACTACCAGCTGTTGCAATGGATGAACCAGGACCGTCCCAGGCTGCTGCTCCCGTGCCCCCCACCATCGTCTGTTCTGGCGTGATCCGGCAGCGCGATCCGGCTATATTTAGCGGCACAGACGACCACGACGTGGAAGACTGGCTCGCCGAATATGACCGTGTAAGCGCGTATAATAAGTGGGACGACCGCGCCAAGCTCACGAATGTAATCTTTTACTTGACTGACGTGGCCAACCTATGGTTCCGCAACCATGAAGCCGATTTTACCACCTGGTCGGCTTTCACGGCGACTTTGGCAGAGGTCTTCGGCCGTCCCGCCGTTCGCCGGCTTCGCGCTGAGCAGCGCTTGCGTGGTCGAGCTCAACGCCAGGACGAGACCTTCACCAGTTACATTGAAGACGTCCTCTCGCTAAGCGCGTGAACTCATCTATGGACGAAGCTGACAAGATTAAGCACGTCATGAAAGGTATCGACGACCATGCCTTCCAGATGCTCGTCGCGAAGAGTCCGCGAACGATTGCCGAAGTCATACAGCTATGTCAGCAGTACGATGAGCTGCGCAAGCAGCGTGCATCAACACGCACTGCTCAGCAGGACACCACGGATCTATCTCCGTTGGATTTCGGCCGCGACGCTGCCGACATCTCTGCTTTATTGCCGGAGATAAAGCAGTTTATCCGTCAGGAAGTTGCCCGCCAACTCTCTCTGGCGAACAGCACACCCGAGCCGTCGACAACCTTGGCTCCTTCACTTCGCCACGTCATCCAGACCCAAGTTGCCGCGGCGCTGCCATCTGCCCCTCCTCCGCAGCCTGCAGCTGGACCCCTAACTTACGCTGACGTTGTCGCCCGGCCTTACGCTCCTCCGGCTCCTGATGCCTACCGGGCCACTGGCACCCTCCATGTGCCGCCGCCGCCACCTTCACGCCCGATGGTCGTCCCTTACTCGGCCGCTGGAGCCCCTGTCGTCAACCCGTGGCGTACATCCGACAACCGGCCAATATGCTATTTCTGCCATTTTCCGGGCCACGTAGCCCGATTTTGCCGCCGTCGCAGCCCCCGTTTACCTGACAGTGGCGGCGCCTCAAGCTACAGGCCTGCTCGACTTCCGCGTCAGGACCCATCTAGCCTTCCTCCGGACTCATCTTACAGTCGCCTCCCTTTCGATGCCCGTCGGTCACCTTCCCCACGTCGCCGATCCATTTCCCCGATGGTTCGCCGACCCAGCCCAGCCCGAGAGGAAAACTAACAGTCGCAGTTCCAGAGGCAAGAACTGCGTTTACGTCGAACATTTCAAGGCCTCATTCTAACCCGGCGAACGAAATTGAACTGTCCGTAGACGGCGTCACCGTACACGCGCTTATCGACACCGGAGCCGCCGTTTCTATTATTAGTGAGAAGCTTTGCCGCAATTTGAACAAAGTGACCATTCCCCTTACCTCTCTTTCTCTGCGTACGGCAACCTCGCATCGCATTCAGCCTTCAGCGTCGTGCACAGCACGGGTTGTCATTCGAAACGTTATGTATGTTATAGAATTTGTCATCCTATCTCGTTCGTCACACGACGTTATTCTTGGATGGAACTTCCTATCTGTCAATCAAGCACTTATCGACTGCGCTCGTGCCGAACTTACATTATCAGTGCCGTGCTTCGACCCTGACGACCATTCTTCTCCTAAAGTTGTTGCCGCCTCCGACATCGATATCGCACCTTTCTCCGCCGCTCTGGTTCCTGTGTCATGTAACTCTGCTGCAAACTCATCTGTTCTGTTTACACCGTCGGCCACTTGTGCGCGCCGCCGGAACTTTCTGCTTCCGTTTGCTGTCGTCACTTTTTGCGACGGTTCAGCTGCCCTTTACGTGTGCAATCCGTCCGCCTGCCCATCATCCCTACTCCGCGGCGAGTGCCTGGGTACCGCTGAAGCTTTCGACAGCGTTCTCCCGGCCACCACGTTTGGTGATTCGGCATCACTTCCGATTTGTTCCGTCACTCCTCCGGCCGCGACTGATGCCCCTGTAGACGTCTTCGCTCGTGCCGTCGACGCGGACCTCACACCTGCACACGCCAGGAAATTGTGCAGGGCCAGGAAATTGTCCACGTCTCCCGGCTCAAGCAGTGCCATGACCCCCCTGTGTTACCCTGTCCTTAGGTCGCCAGGATGGCTACTCTTTCGGTGGGGAGTGATTGTACTGAAGGCACTGGGCAGTGGGCATGGTGCTGGTGTGCAGGTGCAAAAGAAGAAGACGACGAGAAGTGCTTGTTTCCGTGTTACGATACAGCGCCGACCTGTTTTAAGCCTAGCGCTACAATCTATAACTAGTGACCCTTCTGCTCGGTGAACACCCCCGTTGCAGCACCATAAAATTTCTGCAAGCGTACTGTTGTTTTAAAAGCTCCTGTTCATTAACTCGCTTTTATGTACGCTGGAAGCAGCTTTCGTATGCAATAGGGTCGGATTTCTTTCCCAAATATCACCACACTACACTTACATTCTAGAAGAAAAAGAACACTGGGAGAATAACAGAGTAAATCCAAGGAAGGCTTCAAGTGCCACACAATATAGCCGTTTGATTTCAGGCGTATCATTTCAGAGTAGCATCCATTACAACTAACGAAAGAAGTGGGTGTTCTCAGGCTTATAATACCTTCCACTACACCAAATGTCCTACATGTTTTTGTGGATGAGGGGCTGACCACCAGAACAGTCAACTGTTACTTCTAATTAGGTTTCAGTTTAGATTTAGTTCTGAAAGTTTTTAACATGCACAATAAATACGTTGCAAGTGCGTTTTTGCAGTTCTTCCATCGAAATGTGGTTATCGCTTCGTGCAGTTGACGACACCACCTCATACATAATAGTAAAATGCTGTAGTCTCTAAGCCAACGTGGTGGTTAAAACATGCGATTACTTCTTATCAACTTAGAAACCTAGAAATAACAAAAAAGAAGATGCGATGAAAAGAGTGTAGGAATCAAAAATACGAAATTCTTGAGGTCGTGTGCCGTGAAAGGACGACAATCTTGAAAGTGTAGTACAGCATGCAAAAGCTCTGCACTAGCTTTCAAGAGAAGTTAAGCACTCACCACTTCTCTTATCATCATCATCCATCCCAATACTTTCACTCCGCTTCCCTCTTCCCCAGTGCAGAGTAGCAGACTAGAGCGCACTAGCTCAGGTCGACCTCTCTGTCTTTCCTATCAATAAATTCAATTCATTCATTCAAGTGGTTAAGTAGTAATGATAAGTTCAATATTCTCGTTTTTTTTTTATTGAAAAAAATTTGGTGCATGGTACTACAGCAGTAGAAATATATGATTATCCATCACGAAATCAGCTTTCACTCCGTCATAATTTGGGAGAATTGTGAAAGGCAACCGCAAATGATAAAAGAAGACACAGGCTTGCTCTACATTGTCGAATATCGATACGAATACCTGCGAAGCAAAATTTGAGAAAACATGCGGCAACCAGCGCGTTTCTTGCTCCCAGCTTGCGAAATCTCAACAGTGTGTCTTCGAAAGCCCCGCTTTGTTATATCTTTGCGTACAAGAACTACTGGTGGGAACTATGACACTAGAGTCGGAGAGCGCGCTGAAAGTAAATATCGTATGAGTACTTTTCACGGTGATACCGGCGGCGCCACCGTGTTTGACCCGACGCGTTCATCGATTGCCTCAGCTGCCTCCGCGTCTTCAACGGATGTGCGTTGACGCTCCGGTGGGGCTCAGCAAACCTGTTTCATCTTATACCGTATACACGAAGCTTTCGCGACCACTTCAGGCGACATGTAAGTGCTTGCGGAGCTCATTACAACTCGTCCAAACAGCGAAAGCAGTGTATATGATGCTCCTGCTACAGAAATGGGGCTGGAAATGTTTTCCGAGCTTTCCAAGCTTTCCGCTGTTGATTTAAATCAGGACCAGTGTGCTTTGCTCTTTGTTCCTTTTTTGGCTAGCACTTTGAAGCAGTAGCCTTTCATCTTTCTGACTCAGTAAAACTCGTCATCGAGGTCACCAGGCGCTTCCGGGTATGCTATGTTGCGATATACTTGTTCTTGATGCGCACAAGCCGTGCAAAGTAGGTGTTCTCTACTTTGTAATAGTTTGTATCAAATACGTGTTGTCATTAGTCTGCGATACGTATTATCGCTGCATATACGTATTATAATTATACGGATTATCGCTGAAAATATGTATTAGCACTGCAAACCGTGAAATTCAGCTACGAATAATCATGTTCGTAGCTGAATGCATGTGTTGAATTCATGTGTAGTCGGTGTATACTCGCCGTCATTCATGCTTCGGCGCATTGATCGTAGTATGCGCCCATTCACTTACCCTTGATAAGTTGACGATAGAATGGGCGTAGGTCTGCGTCGGAGTATAGGTGCATGTGTGTTGATAGCGTGCAAGAAACTTGCCATGCCAAGCAGTAGCACTACTCTCTTTGTCACAGCGTACCCGACGGGTGCATTTCGATGGGGCTAAATGCAAAAACACCCCTGTACTTAGATTTAGGGGCACGTTAATGAATCCCAGCCGGTCAAAATTGATGCGGAGTCACCTGCGACCGTATGCCTCATAATCAGATCGCAGTTTTGGCAAGTAAAATACCGCCATACATATATATATATATATATATATATATATATATATATATATATATATAGTCATATAATGAGATGCCAACAAACACTGACACCAAGTACAACATAGGGGAAATTGCATGTGCTTAATAAATGAAATAAAGTAATGATAAATTAATGGAAATTAAAGTGGATGAAAAAACAACGTGCCGCAGGTGGGAACCGAACCCACAACCTTCGCATGTCGCGTGCGATGCTCCACCTATTGAGCTACCGCGGCGGCGTTTCCCCATCCACTTTCTTGGGTATTTATGTGTACTAGTAGAACCCTGGGAGTGTTAGCCAGCGCCCCCACTCACAGACCTTGGCGGCGGACGTGGAACGTCTTTTTTGCCGCAGGCGTCACGAGAACGTGATCTTTTCGGGTGAAGGCAACTGGTCAATAAACCCACATATGCTACCTGAAGGCATCAATGTTGCCGGATTCGAGACCCTCGTTATGTAATAAACGAGAAGAAAGGGGGTTAACCGAGGGACCCGATAATTATTAGTCATATAATGAGATGCCAACAAACACTGACACCAAGTACAACATAGGGGAAATTGCATGTGCTTAATAAATGAAATAAAGTAATGATAAATTAATGGAAATTAAAGTGGATGAAAAAACAACGTGCCGCAGGTGGGAACCGAACCCACAACCTTCGCATGTCGCGTGCGATGCTCTACCTATTGAGCTACCGCGGCGGCGTTTCCCCATCCACTTTCTTGGGTATTTATGTGTAATAGTAGAACCCTGGGAGTGTTAGCCAGCGCCCCCACTCACAGACCTTGGCGGCGGACGTGGAACGTCTTTTTTGCCGCAGGCGTCACGAGAACGTGATCTTTTCGGGTGAAGGCAACTGGTCAATAAACCCACATATGCTACCTGAAGGCATCAATGTTGCCGGATTCGAGACCCTCGTTATGTAATAAACGAGAAGAAAGGGGGTTAACCGAGGGACCCGATAATTATTAGTCATATAATGAGATGCCAACAAACACTGACACCAAGTACAATATAGGGGAAATTGCATGTGCTTAATAAATGAAATAAAGTAATGATAAATTAATGGAAATTAAAGTGGATGAAAAAACAACGTGCCGCAGGTGGGAACCGAACCCACAACCTTCGCATGTCGCGTGCGATGCTCTACCTATTGAGTTACCGCGGCGGCGTTTCCCCATCCACTTTCTTGGGTATTTATGTGTACTAGTAGAACCCTGGGAGTGTTAGCCAGCGCCCCCACTCACAGACCTTGGCGGCGGACGTGGAACGTCTTTTTTGCCGCAGGCGTCACGAGAACGTGATCTTTTCGGGTGAAGGCAACTGGTCAATAAACCCACATATGCTACCTGAAGGCATCAATGTTGCCGGATTCGAGACCCTCGTTATGTAATAAACGAGAAGAAAGGGGGTTAACCGAGGGACCCGATAATTATTAGTCATATAATGAGATGCCAACAAACACTGACACCAAGTACAACATAGGGGAAATTGCATGTGCTTAATAAATGAAATAAAGTAATGATAAATTAATGGAAATTAAAGTGGATGAAAAAACAACTTTCTTCTTCTTTCTTCCCCTTTCTTCTCGTTTATTACATAACGAGGGTCTTGAATCCGGCAACATTGATGCCTTCAGGTAGCATATGTGGGTTTATTGACCAGTTGCCTTCACCCGAAAAGATCACGTTCTCGTGACGCCTGCGGCAAAAAAGACGTTCCACGTCCGCCGCCAAGGTCTGTGAGTGGGGGCGCTGGCTAACACTCCCAGGGTTCTACTAGTACACATAAATACCCAAGAAAGTGGATGGGGAAACGCCACCGCGGTAGCTCAATAGGTAGAGCATCGCACGCGACATGCGAAGGTTGTGGGTTCGGTTCCCACCTGCGGCACGTTGTTTCTTCATCCACTTTAATTTCCATTAATTTATCATTACTTTATTTCATTTATTAAGCACATGCAATTTCCCCTATGTTGTACTTGGTGTCAGTGTTTGTTGGCATCTCATTATATGACTAATAATTATCGGGTCCCTCGGTTAACCCCCTTTCTTCTCGTTTATATATATATATATATATATATATATATATATATATATATATATATATAAATTTCGTCGCACTGTAACGAACGGTATGCTCACTCTTGCCGACGTTTGTGGGTTGAGGTTATGTCTTTGGAGGTTAGCCATATGATGCTGGTGAGTGAGTGAAATTTTATTTATCCTTGATAAAAGCCGTGCATCGCAAACAGCCCAGTGGCATTTCCAACCGGTGATCACTTATTAACAGGGCATACGCGGTAATGGGTTTGTATTCGTGTGCTTCCGCTGAGGCAGCGCGTGGCGTGCCATCTGCAGCCAGTGCTGGGAAGCATCCAAAGTGCATGTATCCTAGATAATATCTCAGACACTCTTGAGCAGTTTGTATCTATATCAGGATACTTCTGGCGAGACGTGTACCAGTATCTGTATTTCTGATGCATGAAAGAATGTATCGTGTATCTTAATATACAAGGTACCGGGGGCTATCGCAACATCACCATGCGATACTATAAACGTTAGCTGAATTTCGCTTCTCGAGATGATACGTGCTGCTACTAATCCACCAGAATTAAACTAAAGGAAGCAACATTCTTTCATCTTTCCGCCAGAGCCTTCCGGCGAGGGCAGGCGACGAAGTGTGTGCGTAAACGCGATTGCATAAGCGCTAAAACGTTTACAGACAGGCTAAACTCCACAGTGATATTCGCGTTATCCTGCAGATGCTTCTTATTGACGTTCTTGTAATTAGATGGCGACCCGACAGCTAGACGGCAAGCAGAACAGTTACTAAAATCAGTTACAAAAACCACAATCAAAATCCGGTGACAGCAGCACAGCGTTTAAAGAGCTTTCATGTTAAGCAGCTAAAGCAAACCTAATAAACTATTTCAGAAGGAAAATATTACACTTTAAGCAAGAAAAACGGTAGTTTTGAGATACTCACAGATCTTTCGTCGCAGTTAAGAAATTTCCATGGAAACATTTTTATGCTTACGCCTTTGCTGCTACATCATATACGTATATATATATAACAAGAAATTTGCGAATTTATCGAAGTACGGTAAGATACAAATGGAAAGTGTCATATCGGATAGAATAATTCCAGCAGTATCTTGTATCCGTATCTCAACTTCATTTTGTTCGAGTATCTTGTATCGTATCATGATAAAATTGGAAAGCATCTTTGCCCAGCCCTTCCTACAGCGCAGTCTCGTTCAAATAGAGCAAATTACTCCGCGAAGAGCATCTACAAGGTGCATGCGTGCAGGAACGCGTGCCTGTATATGCATGACATGCATTTGTTTAGATGTATTTGCATGGTATGCGTGCATGAATATGGGTTCACTTCATCCATACAGCTTCCAATAGCTTGGAGACTTTGCGAACTGATCCTTCTATGACAAATATTGCTTTATAAATGCAACAATTTAATATGACTACACTTGTGCGTAGTAACTACCAGCTCTGAACTGTTTAGATTTCTATAACTGCTCTTAAATAAAAAAAACGAAGTTTAATAAGTAACATTACACTGCTGTTTGAAGTCATAAGCGCAAAGAATTGGCAATTGCGTGCACTTGTCTGCCATTTCTAATATTGTAGAACGATCGAGCTGACAGAGTTTCCTCTGGTTATTTCCGTAGGAACATTCAGCTTGTGATTACCTCTGTGCGTTTTTTTTAAACAAGGAAGTGTTTCAAATACCTATGGACTATTTCTCAGCTCTCGCACGCCTTCCTCCCTTCATCTATGCACCGAGCTTTTCCAGTTGTGCTGAGGCCAGCGGTCTTGCCTGCATAAATTTTTGTGAACGTTTTGACAAAATGGTCACAAAAATCATTTTGTACGTGCATGCACATTTTTATCTCGGAATGATGGGGAGTTTTCTTGAATTCTAAATGGCAATTGACTGCTTGAATGGGTGTCTCAAACGTTCCAGCAGTCTTGAGTATATTGTACGGCGCTGCAATCATACGTAAAACGTCAAAATTTATAGAATCTGTTGTTGGTAACGCGCGTTCTACTTCGGCGACATTTCGTTCATATCTCGACAAGTTCACACACTGCAAACTGCAAACGTTTTATCCGCTGCGAACCGTCGAGAACTGCAAATAATATAAATTTGATAATTCAGTAGGGCACTTATAACCAAAAAAGTGCATGATTTTACTAAGAAGTTTCTTTTAAAACACAACCGGCAAGTTTTCGCTCGATGCGCGCGATATTTCTCAGATGACTCATATTTTAAAAAGCTATTAAACTCTATACAGCGCACGAAATAGAAATGTTTTGTTCTTTCGCCAGAATCGTACACATGTCTAATTTGGCGGAAATGTATTGTCGCAAACGTAGAACATGATGAAAAGTAAAGAAACATTAATTACAAACTCAACTGGCAACAACACTTAATTTTTAAAAGGCGCCCACGTTTGCTAAAGTAGTAGCACGCAATATGCGAAGGACCTTCCGAAAGTGACTATTATCATTTAAGTGCTCGCGGAAACTGCACTGCCTAAAAAGTACACCATGAATTTTACTCCTTGCGCTAGTTTTCCACATAGTCGCCACCAACATTGCGACATTTGTCGTATCGCGCAATCACTTTGAAGAAGCCCCTGTGATAAAATTCGATGCCGTGTGATGCAAGGAATTGTCGCACAGCCTTCACCACCTCAGCATTGTTTTGAAGTGATGCCTCAAGAGCGCGCCTTTAAAAGCAGGGAACAGGGGAAAGTCCGATGGGGCAAGATCGGGGCTGTAGGCCGGCTGATTCAATCTCTCGCATCCGAAGCGAAACATCTGATCTTGTGTGGGTCTTGTCGTGTGTGGTTTAGCGTTGTCATCCAAGAGCACAACGCACTGACTCAAGAGACCTGGTCTCTTTCCTCGAATGGCGGAACTCAATTTGGTGAGGGCGTCGTAGTAGGGTGCCACATTTGTAGTCCCTTCGTGCAGGAAATCAAGGAGACACACACCTTTCGCGTCCCAGGATATTGTGGCCATAACCTGGGGCACACCCATCTGATGCTACTCTGTCTTCTGCCGCTCTCTGCGCGTGCGGCATTCCTCTTCCTCTGACGCTCCTTCTGTCGTTGAACCATCAACGGGAGTGGATTCTTATGGCGATTGTTTGTTTCACCTGGAGTACCATCTTCTCTTTAAAAAAAATGACGAAACTTACTTACGGAACGTCCCTTGTAATACAAGAAACGTATAGCTCAGTAGAGCAGTGTTGGCGTCGGCCAGCTGCACAGTTCATGTTCTTATTTCACTACTTTGTTGGTTTTTTTGCTAAGAGTTTACAATAGCCATCTTTCTCAGTGGCCACATTTTTCACGTTTCACTGGTAATAAAGTATAAAAATTTGGTTGATATTTTCAAACAAGTAAATCTCAATCAAAAATAGGAAGACGCCTACGCAAGAGCAACACGCTAAAACTGTTTTACAAGGCAAGCTGCTTTGCATGCGCGCTCTAACTAAAAGTTATGGGCATAGCTTTTTAAGCTATCCCTGCAATACTATCTACGCGGTAACCTTCACATGCGCCATGCTCCTTTGAAATTATATTGCTGTAGCTTCTAATGGTTGCCTCTATGCCTTTACCTCGACGGTTTGAAAAGAACTCTTGGAGCCGACATCCTCTGCCGCATCTAGATGCAGAGACAGCTTCGGTGTATTAAAGAAAAGAAAAACACTCCACAAATCGTAAAAGTGATTGCTCCTAGCGTTATCGGTCATACCGCACAAACTGAAAGGATATGGCAGGGGAGCTCAGGTACACATTCCTGCAGGAAAAAGTGGTGCTTCAGGATAACCAGGAGCGGCAGTAGCGTCCGTCAAGTTATCTCAAGCTTGTAACATTTGGGGCTGTATTCCATTGCATGGTTAACGGCTAATGGTGTTCTTTGTTGAACTGCTACTTTTTACCTGGTGATTTCAAGAAACATGAGAAATAGGTGGTTAAAAAAATTAAATTTGGCGGTTTAAGTGCCAAAACCACTCTGTGATTATCAGGCAGCGCACCGTATACATATATAGTGGGGGACTCCGTAATAATTTTGGCTTCCAGTGGTTCTTTAATGGGCTCCCATTGCGCGGTATGCGGATGTTTTGCGTTTCGCCACATAAAAAAGCGGCCTCCGCAGCCGGGATTTCTTTTCGCGGCCGTGCGCTTAGCAGCGCAGCGCTCAAGCCATCTGTGGTTGCATTTCTTCTTCGAGAGCAAGTTCCCCTTCAGCTTTCATACGCTTCAGGCTGTAAGTGTAAATCACATTTTCTTATACCTGTAAGGTGCCTTGAATTCTGACTAAAGTTTTTGTGGAGAAGGTAGCTGACTGTATGACTTCGTAAACATGCATTTTTCAAGTAATTTGCAGAACGAAAAGAAAGAAAGAAAGAAAGAAAGAAAGAAAGAAAGAAAGAAAGAAAGAAAGAAAGAAAGAAAGAAAGAAAGAAAGAAAGAAAGAACAGGATAGCATTAGGAAGAAAGAAAGTAAAAGGCACGTCGGTTAATCAGACACATCTCCGGTTTGCTATCGTGCAGTGGAACAAGGGGACGTGGGGAAGATAAGAGAGAAAGAAGGTAAGTGAGAGAGTGCGCTATAGGTAGCGTGCTCATGTCAGTGTGTACACCAAGTCTGCAGATGGTCGCCGAGATCATTAAGATATTGCAGCAGTGCTCCTGTTGCTTTTTGCTGAAGCACCGCGCGTGACCTGGGTACAAGACAATTTAGTTATGACAACGGTCATGAGTGGAGCTTGTTTTATGCTGGCTGGAAAGATCCGCGCTGGACGTCGTATCATGGCAAATACACAAAAGAATTTCAGTGGAAGCTATGCTTCCACAAGAGTCTCAAATGGGGGTGTCATACTTTCTGAGGAGGAACGAGTAAATGTTGATAAATGCTGCCCCATTATGGAGGCGGCGCTACGTTGTCACATTAGAGCTCAGAGCCAGAGCCAGGGTACCGAACTGGAGGTGAACCGAAAACTGAAAAGAAAAACGTTATTTTGTCTCTAAGCAGAATTGAACCGGAGCGTTAAAATTCTTTTCTGTCCGGAGTTAGAAACGAAAAAATAAAGGTTTCGGTTCAGGCTCGTCACCTTTACTGCATATTTTTCATGCATGCATTGCCTGCCGTTGGGGCTCAATTTTAGTACCTCGGTTGTAAATACACACCAAACGTCTATGCTTTTAAAAGCATCAGCATCATTAGTGTGGTTTTAAACTGATCGTGTCGGCGGCCGGACATGTTAGTAATGCACGCGTAAGCGTTTGAAATTGGTCACCGTCAAACATATTCTATAGTAAGAGGCTTCTATATGGCCGTTGAAATAATGAAGTACTTCCTAACCTGACGGTGGCTTTCAATCGCACAAGTTGAAGTATTCGCAGTACTAATGACATATTGCTGCTGACATATGCCTCCGCTACGTGACTTTTAAGGTGAAATTTTCTCTGCCTATCATCCTGGTTGTTGAGGAGGAAGGACTGAGGCGACGTGGTAGTATCGCGTCGTTTTCTAGGTGGTGCGGTAGAGGCAGAATTGCGCCTCGATCTGGCGAAACCGAACGGGCGGGTTCTGGGGCCAGCAGGACGGGAGGCGAAGCTGCAGAGACGTGACGTAATGCGGACGTGATTCCTGATCGGTGGACGGTTTGGGCGGACCGGTCGTTATCTTCGTCCTAAGTCGCCACTTGAAGCCGAACGACGCCGGAATGTTGTTATTGCTGTTGCTCTCCTGGGTGGCTGTGGCGTAGAACTGCGAGCCGTGGCTTCACGCGCCACGGTCAGGCGCCTTCTTTATTTTCTTCTCATGCGGCCGCGCGCTGTCCGGCTTCTAGGTGCCCACGCCCAAGGGAGGGCGCTACACTAGCATTCCTGTGGGATATGCTAAATTCTTTTTTTTTCAACTGTGCCAACTACGTGAGGCGTGAAGAACACGCGTACTCTTTCTTGTGCAGCTTAGCAGCAGCATCGAGCTTTTCACGAAATAAGTTTGCGCCGTCTTCTTCTAATTATTCTTCGGTTATTCAAATGAACCTAAACCGGTTATCATCGCTTCAGACCGTGTTTTTTTTTTTTTGCTGCAGAGTTAAATGAAAACCTAACCGTTTCCGCTGAACGCGAACGAAAACCAAAACGAAAAATGTTTCGGTTCTACACTCTGCTTATGGCAGATATGAATGTTTAAAGGTGTAAATAAATTATTAAGGAAAGATAGCCAAAGTGCTAGGGCCGGTAACTATGTACCTATTACGTGATAAGCTCCAGCAGACTAGTTGGCTATTAGGCGCCGCCTCCCTTCGGAGGGGATGCAAATAACTTACCATCATCATTAAGAAAGTTGAATTATTTATGGCGATTTACGGCTTCATAGAAATATCTAGTGTTTGCGAACGCCGGTTCTAGACGTTAGAAGAAGACCAGTAAGAATTTTTAATGGATTTAGTCATGGAATAAACCTTCGTTTGCAGCGTCGTTTTATTGGGAGGAGGATCGGAATCGTTCGGCCTCCTTCATGGGCGGATGACGCGATCCATAGTTAGCGAGTTCATCACTAGCAGTGAGAGTCTGACCCGGCCGTTACTTAAATGTGATTACATGCATTTTACATAGAGCTTGATTGTGTTCGTTTGCTATTTCACGTGCCAGCTGCCCATCAGTCCTGTGATGTAGAGAAAATAGCAAATTGCAAACGCAGAAGCGCTTCCTTGTATCACAAAATGTGACCCGGTTAGCAAGTAGCTCTTGCAGGACGTATTCTACTGGAATTAAACATTTTTTAGTAATAGAGAAATTTGTACTTTAGGTAGTCCAAAGAAAGAGCACATGTATCCTCGAAGGAATTTCTTTTTTTTACGTGGAGCGCAAGTGTTCATTTCTTGCTCCACATGCGAATCGCACTTATACGGTTATATATAATGTCATGTGTAGACAAAAACAACTCCGATGCGGCATTAAAATAATAAATTATTAAAGCACAAAAAATAATGAACAACACAGCATTCGCACCGAAGCACCGAAAACGGGGACAGTCTGTTAGGGAATGATACAGGTGCTGGTATTTTAATGCGAACTGTACTGACTGGGGCAGCCCTAATAAACGCAAAGCTACAAAGACTCATGAGCTTCGAAGAGTAGACCGCGGCAGTGTATGTCTTTATTTCTTTCGAGTAACACACACGTGAAACGACGTATAACGCCTTTGTTAGCTATGGCACACGATGTCTTCAAGGCCGGTGGTCTCCGCCTGTTTTCTTCTTGGCTATTCGAGTCGATTTGTTTGTCATCATAAACAACCACCAAACGAATCAAGACCTGAGATATCAAAAGAAAATAAAATTATGGAGCTGTGGTTAGAACTTCTCAAAGTGCCAAAAACACGCCCCCTCCTCTGTTGCCACCCCGGGTGCCGCAAAGTTTTGCGCCTCCTTAGACACAACGTTTTCTTCTTTCTTCTTATGCTGTGAATCAAGGTTAAAGTGGTTTAGAAGCACAAGTACAAATTTTCCTTCGTGCTTTCTTCTCCCTTTTCTCTTTATATGTTTTATTTCTATAGGACAGCATTATTATTGTTATTTTTGTTGTATTCTTCCCCGTCGTACGTGCCCTAAGTACGCGGACGCTTGCTAACTCGGTTTTCTCGAGATACCCGTGAAATGGCCGTCCGCGTCGTCTCCCCTATTAGCCTCGTTGTACGCGACTTTTGTGTCCGATGGACGTGACTTAGGCTTGCGAGTGGCCAGCCAAATGTTACGACGGCGGCGGCCGTGGCGCCCGCAGCGATTACGCCCACTGCAGGGGCTTTATGGCTTGCTAGATTTCTTTTTCTGTCTTCTTTTTCTTCTAGGCGCTTCTCAATTTCTTTTTTTTGTTTCTAGGACGTTTTTTTCTCGACAAGCTCGCAACCCAGCCGTCCGCAAGCAGCTTCCCATGGCGAGCTGTTTGCGTTGACAACAATCCCCCGGCGCTCAAAAAAAAAAAAAAAATGTTCCGGAGAAGCGCCTAAAGAAGAATGATGGCTTGTGCAGTTCGAATCATTTGAGTCTACATGGCAATATGTTGTGAGAGGTTAATTGTGTTTCTGGGGTGATCCTGACGTATTGATCTGTACTATATCCTTACACTCAACGTCTACCATATGCAATGTTGCAAAAATAAAAAGAATTTAACTGTGTATTAAAATATTTCTAACATAAAAGATTCCATTGAGCTCGCCTAATTCCTTTTACTGCAAGTTGGGAGCAATATTTGAGCCTAAACGTGAGTGAGTGCTCCTCAAAATTCAAGTGCCAAAACTACGATTTGATTATGAGGCACGCCGTAGTAGAGGACTCCAGACTAACTACAGCCGTCTTAGGTTCTTTAACGTGCTTTCACTGTATCGCAGGAGCGCATTTTTGCATTTCGCCTCCGTTGAAATGCGGCCGCCGCGGCCAGGATTACTTCGCATCAACTCGTGCTTCACAGTGCAATGCCAAACCACCAAGCAACCACGGCGAGGTTTGAAAATTGCTTTAGTTAGTATTCAGAGCGGCATCCTTCTCGAACACCAGGCTTTACCCTGACCTGTTGCCTTGAAATCCACACAAACTTCATAGCATTTGCCACGACAGGTTATAAAAAATGCCGTGTACGTTCCTGTTGAGCATTCAGAGGCTTGCTTGAGCTTTCCTTAGTCACGTGAAAGATGGGCATTCTGCCGGCGTTCAATCAACAGCGCCAGAGTTGTCGTGCTTGCTGAGTGACAAGACTTCACCTTGGAAATCCTCTATTCGGCACTCTTTATTAGAGAAGTGACGAAGCTGTCGTGTGAGGAGTCATCGAGCGTTCGAGTATATTTTTATTGCATTTGTTAGCGTTAGGCGCAAAGGCTACAGTGGCCATATAATGCCAAGACTGTCGAAGAGAGTTTAGCATAGTATAACCTTTTTCTCTGTTTATACTCTGACATGTTCCGTATATTCTACACCAAGTAAATCTAGTAAACTGATGATACGAAATAATTGTTCTCAATGTATGTCGAAAATTTGCAATTGCAAAAAAAAAAGAAGAAAACACGGTAGCTTTTCCTCTTTCTAACGGAGGTAGCACGCAGTGACGTTTGGCCGTCTGACTTCTGAAAGCAACGCGTCCGTGGCCACAATAGGGAGAGCAGTCTCCAGGAATTATCAAAGTTTAAGCCAAGAAACAGAGCATACAGAGATCAGTAGGCTGCTAGGCTGGGCGCCGCGACAATGATCGATTGTTCTAACTGGCCATTCTTCGTCGTCGTGGAGGTAACTGCCGGCCACTTTTTGCTAAACGAATCAGTTCCCGAGGCCTTGTCGCGCTTTCGAGCCCAGATTATTTGAGCAACATAGCGTATGATCGTACACGCATGTTAAAAAAAACAAAAATCTCAAGTTTCTATTGCCAAAACCACGATCTGATTATGAGGCACGCATTAATGAGGGAATGCGGGAATTATTTTGATCACCAGGTGTCCTTTAACGTGCACCGAATGCAAGGTACATGGGCTTTTTTGCTTTTCATCCTCATCGAAATGTGACCACTGTGACTGGGATTCAATCCCGCGACCTTGTGCTAATCAGAGGAACGCCATAGCCACTAAGCCTCCAGGGCGAGCCCGCGTGTTGGTGAATCTGCTCTTTTTTGCCACGGACTTCAAAACTAACCCAGGAACCCCGAATCCCGGTGATAGCCATACTGCTCCCACTCTAGTCGGTGCTTTAAAAGAACTACAATCCGGGCACTCGATGATAGTCGGCGAGCAGCAGTCAATTTGAGTTGTGGTTTTAGATAATGAAAAAAAAAACATTTTCTGACTTTTCAGTTAGATTAGAAAAACATATTATCGCAATGTACTTCGCTCGGTGGAATTAAATAATAAATAGTCCTTTCTTCTTGAGAATGCCTCACGAGAATCCTACCTCTCGAGAATGCATGGGCCACGTGTTAACGTTGGCTAGCCGGATTGAATATTCAGAAAATAGATATCGCCGTACTAACGTAGTTTTTTCTCTTTATGGCATGAAATCTGACCAGTGTGATTCATAGGTCGAGAGCGAGAAGCTTGACTTTGACCATTGTCTACATTTTCTTTAAATCGACATCTAACAGCGCCATATTCAGCACGCTCAAAGACTGGGTGTGTTCAAGAGGAACAAGAACAGGCAAATAATCGTGGACATTCTGCACCTCAAGGACAAAGAGTGCATTACCTCACTTGGTAAAAAAAATTACTCCATTCTCCTGGCGTCAAATTTATGTAAACGCTGACGCAAGCATCGGGCGGTGACTTACAGCCTTGTTTGAACCGGTCAATGAAACGCTCTTCTCGTTTATAAAAGGTCAATTGTGTTTGCGTTTAATTGAATAGCTTTACCTTGCTTGACAGGTTTTCTTATCTAATTAGCTTACCAGGGACGAGGACCATACAGAATTGGCGAGGCATTTTGTGGGTACAGCAATAGGGCAGTTAAAGCAGATAATCCAATCAGGATGGTAGTGTCGACGTCGGCGATTGTTGCTTAGCTTTCACTGGTTGCTCGAAAATTGCGGCGGCATGCAACGGAAGCAAGGGCAAAAATGCAAATAAAATGGATCCTCAGCGATGAAAACTTGGCAGAGCGAGGTCGTGTACGTGCGGAAAGGGCTCGACGACTTAAAATTGCCGCGAAAACCTTCCTATGCGAATAAATTCATTCTCCCCGGCATTTCCGAGTAGCCAGCGTTTAAATGACCAGTGGGCGGCCATCGTCTGTTCATTTTGGACCGTGTTAGCTTGTGGCTGTTCCGAAAATTGTTCAGTTTTGCTTGGCATATTAATGCGTCCTAATTCGTACACGTCGCTTTGACGCGGTGAGCTTTCGTGGTTTTGTGGCATCGCAGGACAGACAGGCGAAATGGACGCAGCCCAAAAAACGTTTGAACGATCGGGGAGGGCTGGTGATGAATAAGGCGCAGAATAGAAAGTAATGATTTTTATTTCGTTCAGTCTAATCACGCCATATTGTCAGTTAACCATGCCGTTCAAATCATATTAGATGAAGAGCTTTCGCGGTTTTCCTAACGTCGCATGACAGGCAAGCGAAGTGGTAACAGCACGAAAACCATTTCACCGATGGCGTAGGCCTGATTGCAGAAATGCAATAGAAAAGTTTGGAATGCCTTTACGGTGTAGCGGCCATGGTAGCAATCATGACTTTTCGCCAAGCACCCGACCTGCATGCACACAACTAGTTATGTTCGGTAAGGCACACAACATGCAATTCAAACTGACATTTGGCAATTGTTTGTAATACCAAAACATACACCATAATCGACAAATGTTTTGTCTAAAGCAGATTGTAGAGCTATGTACAGGCCAAATGCAAAAGAACTAGGCCCGGTTACCCGGCCTTGTGATTCTTATTCACAAAGATTCGTAACGGTATACCGAAGCGTGATAACATATATATAGGGTGATTTTGTCTTCTTAAGGCGACCTTGTCCTTCTAACAGAAACTTAGGTTTATGCATCTGGTACTGATTCCGACACCTTCCCTTGTATCCCTTCTACTACTGGGATGGTGTACCAGGGAAAAAGTAATGATACGCACAGCACGCTTTTGTAATCGGAGTAACGGTGCCAGGTAAGTAGCGTATGTTCGGCCCCATGATTCGCAGCACCACGATCGAGACTGCACAAAGTTCGAGATATTAATTTTGAAAGCGTCCCACGAAAGGCATTGGCGCTCCGCTTGCCTTTTCTTTTTTTTTTTTAGACAAACGTTCTTCTACGCATTGACGCACAAAAATAACTGGAACGCCGCTGCATTTCGTCGGAAATTTTGAAATTTATTATCTCGAAGTTGGTACACTCCCGAAAATTTGGTCCAAGTGGACAAGCCTTGCGAACTCACCCGCTATAATTCGTAGATTCAGATATGTACCTGAAATAATTATTTAGAAAATTAATTAGCGTAACTACTATAATTATTCAAGAAAACATCTTGATTTCTCGTAGAAGTAACGGCCACCTGAACGAGTAACTTCGATCAAGAGTTAGAGTTGTGTTATAAACCAAAGTAAATAAAAAAAGACGTAGCTAAAATGCACCCTGTATAGCAATGTCCCTTTTAAATACCAAATATATGAGCAGCTTCGACTGTCAACTTTTAAGTCTTTCGATAGAGGTTCTGTCCTGATTGACTGGAGAACCGAATAAGTCATTCCAACTTAAAAAAAAGTAACACGTTTCCTCTAGGCAACCACTGCACCATTGCCATCACCAGTGTCTGCCGCAAAATTATCGAGCATATAATCTATTCAGAGACAGGTCTTTTCGTGTCATCGCTGAACATTTTTAATCCTCAACGTGGTTTCCATTACGGCCACTTCCTGCGGAATGAAGCTTGATCTCCATTTGCAAGGCATTCATTCGCACCCTGACCTAAACGTACCCATTGACGTTTTACTTCGGACCTTGCGAAGGCTTCTAATAAAGTCACTCACCCTCGTATATAGCTCAAGTTATGGTATCTTAACTTAGATGACCACGTTTTTCAATGGATTCACAATTCTTTTACTAAACGCCAGCAGTTCATGTTCTCTAAATCCCACTCCTCACCCTATATCCCAAGTGCTCTCAGATGCTAGTCAGGGCCCACATCTTTTTTTTAACCATCTTAATGACATGACTTACCGGTGTGTTCAATCAAACATATTGCTCTTTGTTAATGATTTCATTGTATATACTATAAAAAAGTCTACACCCTAAATTAACTTTTCAGCTTGTAAATCATTTTACTGTTTACTGCACCATATTTAATGCTGCCCCTGTCTTTACCCTACAGAATTCTTTCTTCCTGAAGCAGGAATGGTGTTATAATTGCTTCATGTATTTATGTACTAACGAACTTCTTTAATTTCCTTAGCCGCTGAAACTATGCCTCTTCCAATTGGTAAAATTCCCGGTTACCCTTTGTAACTTTCAGTGACTCGGTTAAATACCTTAGCATACAGCTTTCTTGCGATCGTATTTCTTCACCACAGTTTAATTAATCACTAATTCTGCACACTGCATACGAGGTTACTTGAATGGAAGAATAAATTGTTGTGGTTCTTGCTGTTTTTATGCCGAAATCAGTGATTTGTAAAAAAAAAAGGAACAGACGAACATTCAGGAGTATCGCGTGCAAAACCGTGATATATGAATATGAGTCACGCCATAGTGGAGGACTTCGGTTTAGTTTTGACCAGCTTGTGTTTTTTTAAAATGCACCCAATTAACAGTATAAAGGCATTCTTGCATTTACTGCCACTCGCAGTGCGGCTGTCGTGACCGGGATTAAATCGCCCGCCCTCGGGCTTAGCATCGCGACGCCAATGTCATTACACTGCCGCAGCCGGTACCTCTGCACCACCTTCTGTCAAATTACTCAGCTATCTAACACTGGTCGGACATACACTTGAGCATGCTAGTTGGGTTAACATGTTAGAGTTGTTCCCGAACCGTTCCTAAATATTCATTCTCTCTAATTACTACGGCTGTACGCCCTTCAATCACGAATTACGATTGACTCTCGGTAAACGTGTGGAATTTACATAATTTAATGCCAAGGTGCTGGAGACACCATAGAAAGCAAGTCTAGACAGGAGAATGATAATGTCCATTTTATATAGTGACCTATCATAATTACACAGTAGTTACGTATTCATTTATTGTACAGTCAATCCTGCAATGTCATAAAAGATATTGAATCACCGCTTGAAATACGTACATTCTCAGGTTATTATCCCGTGCAAGCATCACAACAAAGGAAAAAACAAAGATCTATCGCAAATACTACCGAAACGCCCCACTTCATACGTGACGTCAAACACGGCGTGCCTTCACCAAAGCGGTTGTCTGAAGTTATACATTTTACTCAGAAATGAAAGTTTTGTATTGTATGAAAGCAGAATGGTGAATTTACGCAAAGATTAATGTTCCTTGCCTATTCCTTCCAGCCACTGCACAGAAATGGCACACATAAGTCGCCTCCACAAACGTGTAGGCCGTGATTGAAGGGGATACCGGTGTCACCGCATTAATATCACAACTTCATGTTCCCACACACACGCGTTTCGTCGTATGAAAGCAACCCTCTGCTGTTTTCAAAATTATTTCATTTCTTAGCAGCAAACAACACCCGCCATGGTGGCATAGTGGCTACGTCGTTTCACTACTAAGCCCAACGGCACGAAATGAAATTTCCGCCGTGGCGGCCACATTTCGATTGGAGTGAAATGCAAAAACGCCTGGGTATCACGCACATGAGCTCGCGTGAAAGAACCTTAGGTGGCCAAACATTTTCCGAAGTCCCTCACTACGCCATGCCTCATAGTCATGTGGTGGCTGTAGGACGTAAAACTTCGAAATGTAATTATGTACCATCAAGCAACGATTTCATTCGACTTGGGCATCGCATACCACGCAGCATCCACAAAAGAGACGTAGACGGCACTTGTGTTCGTCGTTCTTTCAGTCCCTTTGTATATGTAAGCGCTGTAAGTGAAGCTAGCAGTAAAACGCCGTTTATCCTCGACGCACTCAACACGATGACATATCAAAAATGTTGTTCCCACATGCTGCCCAAGGATGGGACGTTCGTGCCCACATCACTTTGATAACGAAGAACCTATGATTGAAGTCCGCCATAGAATAACATTTCAGCATGCTGTTCAACAATTTCAACATAGTTTGATCAGCCAAAAACTGTAGGTTAGCCTAGCAATAGCGTGTCCCTTCTCTCGTGTCGCGCGTTTCGTTGCCCTAAAAATATTAACATGCAATACCAACTACCCCACCAGTCTGTTTTGTTGAAATAGGGTGCCGTTCTCGCACAATTCTTTTTTTCGCGCAGGCTTCTTTTTTCTAGCGTCTCCGCTGGCTCTCCGCTTAGCAAAGTACTATAGCTTGAAAAACAGAACAACGGGACACCACAACGTTTCCCTAACTCAATAGAGGCCTAGTTGTATACCATGAGCGGCTGCTCTCTTTAGGTTTGCTCAAACCGCGGAGGAACAACCATTGAAAAGAGATAAGAAAAAAAAAATGAAACGGACATTGCTACGGGAAACAGTGTAGCTGCATGCCGCTCCAGTGCACTTTGTTTTCTCTGCTTGCTGAAATGTGGGCGGAAGTCCATTCGGTCTGTTTCCGCGAACTAGCACTGCGCTCAGGGAAAGAGCACGCAAAATAATTTAGCAGGCGAAACTTTCCTTTTTGGCTCACATAGAAGAATGTAGTAGAACTTCTGAGGTGTACGTTGGTTCGTTTTTATTCTTAACTGCATCATCCTATTTCCCGTTTTTCGTGGAGGACGGTTTTTTTTTATGCCATGTGAAACTACGCGGCTCCGCAGAAAGCTTGGGAAACCTGTTATTTCGGCTGGTGGAACGGCAGATCCTTCCGACTGTAAATGTGGGCGGAGAGAAGTTATTGGGATTGAAAAGAACAACAAAGCAATCTCCCAAGCTCTGTAGTTAATATTTTGAACAGGAAGTGTTTCTCTAGCGCTGCCATTAGTTACGTTTAACAGAATCACATAGATGAAAACAGGGCTCTGGAAGGTACACGCATGCTTCCATAATGAAATACTACAGCTTTTGATGGCAATTGTGGTGCTCAATCTTTCCCGTACTGCGCAGCCTTTACCTGCTTGAAGCCTCTATGGTAATGGAAGGAATCACGTAGAGGAATCGCTTAGTTGGAGTAAATTGCAAGACTAATCGATGCTTCCCTTCTTGCCGAAGTAAGTACTTTTTTTTAAACTGTGCGCTTCAAGGCCTCGAAACTGCGCAGTCGGTTACAAGGAACGGGGCAAATGCAGGGCGGTAAATTAAATTACACCACGTGGTGTTTTTATACCTGTACCTTAATTGAAGTGCACGGACGTTTTCACATTCAGCCTCCATTGACGTACGGCTGCCACCATCTAGAGCTGAACCCGCCACCTCACACTCGCAGAAGAAAACATTCAGTCACTGAGCTCCGTCTGTGGGTGTAGTATGCGAATATGCTCTTGGCGCTCAGGTATAATCCAAATACTCGCGGTTAAGAAAGAGCGAAAAGTCATAAAAGAATGAGGAACAAAACAACAAGCACATCCTTTGTCTCTCAGCAGTTTGCTTCTTATGATTGTTTATAATGTTTTTGATGAGGTTATACATGTTTGCGAAATTGGTTTACTTACTATATGATACCTACGAAGAATTAACGTGTATCAAGCTCCAATTTCAAGACCGCGGCAGCACCGTCCGTATCAAGTGGTTCCCGGCGCACGCCGGCGAGTGTGCATCCTCACCGAACCACAGCGAGACGGCCCGTTCGGCGGCGCCAGCGCTTACCTTCCGCGCCCCCGAGAGTGACCGTTCCGTGTGGTGGTTCGAAACCAAGGACAGATTGACTAGTTATGCCGAAGTAACCAAGTGTTACCGCTTAGCTGGACGGACAATGCCGCCTCCCCACCCGGCACTCAGTCGGGAGGAGGCCGTAATCCTAAGACAAATACAGACCGCGTCATTCCTCGCCCCCGCAATGCTGCACGTGCTTCACCCAGAGCTCTATCCGAGTGGGCTGTGCGGTGTTTGTGCAGCGGGTGCAGCGGACCAATAGCACATCATGTGGGACTGTGCCAGGTTCCCGATGGCAGCTACCTCCAGGACTTACCCGCCAGAACTTCAAAGTGCACTGCATTCTGCAGACAAGGACTCACAACTATGGGCCGTCCAGCAGGCCCGGGGTGCGCTCGAAAAGCACAAGCCTCATGACCCACTACAAACGGGCCCAACTGGGCCAGTGCAGAGTAAAGTATAACCCCGGGCCGACGCTTGGCCAGCGTCACGACTTGTTAAATCGTCGTTTGCCGGCACTTGATTAAAGTTATCCCTATCCTATGCTATCCTATCCTTTACGTGTTTGAGCGCTGGCTCTTACTTAGGCCAGCGTCCTGCCACTAGCTGTTGAAGGAAGTCTAAATATGGTTGTGCAAAAGTTTCCCAGGGTGAACGGTCTTTATCTCGTTCCACATAAGTTCCACCAACACACCAATAAACGCACCATGTGGAAGTGCCCTGCCAACTCCATCTTCAGAAAGACAGTACTTTATAAATTACCACACAACCAGCGTACCGGCAGTTGGTAGGAATGTACCACTCTCCCGCGAAAGTTTGAAAAAGCGCGGTGGCAGCTTCCGGTGCAGCACGTCAGGTACGTTCTAGTCCAGGAGGCATGAGCGTACCTGGAGGCCTGGGCCGGGGCCTTAGTTCCTCTGCGACTAATAAATGGTCTTTCTCTCTCTCACTCACTGTCTACGCCAACTGTATTGAGCATTTATGCGAACATATTTCTTTTACTAGTATAAACTTGCGCTGAACGAGATGAAGAGCGTAACCATGACTCCATACCATCTCGCCAAGTTCCCCGTAACGCTGACGCTTTTTCAATATTTGCTTTTTTCAGGCTGCTATGATGAAAAAAAAAATGTTACTTAACTTTAATGGGATCATCGCGACCCCAGACTTTATAGTTTCGTACCCACAAAGCCTAACCAGCAGAACAATGCCGAGGTTCTTCCAATGGACAGCCTAACAATGTAGATGACAAGTAACATACGATGGCATGGCGGTTTACGCACTAACAATAAAAAAAATCAACTTACGGAGGATTTTCTCAATTACGAACCAAGTAATCGTTTCCTTACGCGAGACAAGCTGCAAATGCACGAAACAGGAGAATTCACTCTAGTACCTAATTTGTCTCACTTACGGGCAAACCATGACTGATTGTCGATTAATCGAATCGACGACACCACGAGACCTCGCACGTCGCCTCCGAGCGGGGGCACGCGTGCCTTGTACGTTCATTTGAGTGCAAATTCCTAGCCGCTAAAAATGAAAGAAAAAACAAAGGTCACATTGATTTCCCCTTACAAGAATGGGCGTTGAATTTCCGCTGTCGATCTATTGTACTACTAATGATTCATGTCAAAAACATTGAATTTCAACACTCACTGAGCCAGCACAAAGAGAGAGAGAGAGAGAAGGGAAGACGGAAAGGCAGGGAGGTTAACTAGACTGAGTCCAGTTTGCTACCCTACGCGTGGGGAGGGGAATGGGGAGTGAAAGAGAAAGAGAGAGAACTTAAGTGTAGGTTGTCTATAGTCGGGCACTCAAGTCCGTTGCCTTCAGGTAGCGAAAAAGCGCTCTAACTGCTTTTTGGGCCAATGAGCTGTGAGGCCAGGCTCCCAAGATCTTCGCTTCCGTGAATGGCCTGTCATCCAGTCTATTTAATGCGCACTGGAGAGTCTCACGTTGATTATCGAAGCGAGAACAGTGGCACAGAAGGTGACTGATGGTCTCTTCACACTTGCACTTAGCGCACATTGGTGAATCCGCCATTCCAATGCGGTAGCTGTAGGAGTTGGTGAATGCTACTCCTACCCACAGCCGACACAGCAGTGTTGCGTCACGTCGTGGAAGGTTCGCTGGTAATGTAAGTTTTAGTGATGGGTCGAGACTGTGTAAACGACACTTAGAGTTCTGTGGTGTATGCCAGCAACCTAACGTGATTGCACGAGCAAGACTGCGAAGCTCTCTTGCAGCGTCGACTCTGGATAAAGGTATAAGGACTGTCGGTGAGCCAGCCTGGGCACGTCGGGCAGCGTCATCGGCGAGGTGATTACCAACGATGCCACAGTGTCCCGGCAGCCACTGAAATATGATGTCATGTCCTCGTTCAGATGCGCAATGGCAGGTTTCGTTGATTTGTGACACCAGCTGTTCATAATTGCCACGTCGTAAGCTTCGCAAGCTCTGGAGGGCTGCTTTCGAGTCACAAAATATTGCCCATTTGTTGGGCGGTTCTTTTTCAATGTATTCGACAGCAGCGCGAAGAGCGGCCAGTTCAGAACCTGTAGATGTCGTTACGTGAGAAGTTTTGAACTTGATGATGACCGATTGAGATGGTAGAACAACGGCGCCCGTAGAATTTTCGGACACGGAACCATCCGTGTAAACATGAATTCGGTTAGCATATGAAAAATGTAGAAGTTCCAATGTGGTCTGCTTGAGAGCCGCGGTGGGCAGGCTAGCTTTCTTCACTATTCCTGGAACAGCAAGGTACACAGGAGGCTTCTTCAAGCACCACATAGGGGATGGCGTTCTTGTTGCGGGTGAGTGCCTCAAAGACAAAGAGTGCCGGTTAGCCGCAATCGATCTGGAGAACGCTGCCTTGGGTCTTTTCTCAGGCAAGTGAGCGAGATGGTGGTCAGGGACTCTGGATATATGGCGAACATGCGCCCGGAGTGTGTCGATATCTATGTAGGTCCTTATTAGGTTGTCTCTCGCGAGGGCAATTGTTGCCACGGTTGAAGCATTTCGAGGTAGCCCCAGACATGTTCGAAGGGCTTGGCCTTGAATGCTCTGTAGGACATGGATGCTAGTTTTGTTAGCATTGGACAGCACTGGTGTGCTGTATCGCAAGTATCCTAGGAAGAGCGTCCTGTATAGTTGAAGCATAGATGCCACGGATGTGCCCCACGTTTTACCGGCAAGAAACCTTAGTATATGGGAGATAGAAGTAAGCCTCTTCTTCAAGTATGAGATGTGGGGGCTCCATGAAAGGTCTCTGTCTATAATAACGCCTAGGAATCGGTGAGTTTTTGCGTACGAAATGAGCCAGCACAAAGAGACTTGAATGAAACTTCCGTTCTGCATTGCTCCGTAGCTTTTCCGATGACGACGTTATATTGAGTTATCGTTTGATTTTTTTTCTTTTTTGCATAAGGTGTGACATGGAATGAACTTAACTTTACTTGTATGACGTTAACTCCCCCTCCCTCGCTCCTCCTCTGCTCCAGCTCAGTAGGCTGTTCAGTGGAAATACACTGAGTTGATGTACGGTTCAATTTATGTGAGTGCTCCAAAGTGCCGTAAGTTACCGTAAGCTTGCTCCCGTCGTATGTGCCTTTTCTAAACATGGGAAGTGGCAGGCGGCGAGGAGAGGGAATGCGGATGGCATATCGACGTGCCATTGTCAGGTGGAAAGGTTACTTGGCGCCCGTAGGTACCGCGTGCCAGAGCTTGCATGTACACATCAACACAGGAACATTCGCTCCATCGACCCCGGCGCCCGTCCTAACTGGCTTGACGTGGGAAGAAAGGAGCCTTGGTTAGTGCAAGGGGCGCCGAAAATCCAGCATCGCTCGGAACAATAAGGAGGACGTTCTTTTCAAAATGATAAGCATGTGAGGACAACGCGTCGCCAGGAGAAGGGTGCAAAGGTTGTGGTCGGCCCAGGTGCCTGCACACTCTCTTCTCTGCCGCTTCGGAGAAGTAGGAATGGAGAGGAACATTCAGGCACCCTACCGGTTGCAGCTTCTTTCAGTTGCGCTCTGTCGCTGGCAATAAAAAAAAAATGAGGGGGAAGGAAAAAAAACAAGAAAAAGCGACAGTGACTTGTTTCGGTGTTTTCTTTATGCTATTTTTACATAGTAATATGCGATATAACCGATGTGAGCGCCGGTATGCTCGTCATTGACCATGCTTTAGTTGTGGCCTCTAAGATTAAAATGGCGCGCCTACAACCTGTAGCAATCTACGAGACCAAGCCTCAACATTCCCCTCGATAACAAACCATTTTGTCATCGCCGCCAACAGTAATTCAAGCAACAACTTATTTTATCGTATCAGCCTTGGTGCAAAGCTTACAGCTTTGAAAAAGGTTAGTGGATTTCAGTCGAAATTTTTTTTTAAACGTGTTACACCGTACATTTCTAAAAAGGAAACAGGCAACATTGGTAACTTTTCTTTTTCGGACGTTTGCTTGGTCGCCATTTTGTATATTTTGTGGTCTCGGTAGGCGCGTTGTTCGTGTGGTCTACTCATAGCACGTGTGTGTTTGCCGTAACGCAGTAACGAGACGCATTATTGTCAACAGGCTAGAAGATGAAAAGTGCAATGTACTCATATCCCGTCCGTGTCACAAGCATTCCGGATGACAAAGCATCGGCTGACGCCGATGTTTGCAATCTACTGCTGTGTGGGAGCGTGCACGAAGGAAGGAGCGCCAAACCAGCGGCCCCGACGATGATTCTTGCCTTCGGTGAGCACTTTTCTCGTGTTGCGTTTTCGTACGGCTCTCCCAGCGTTAGACTGTGCCTTCAAAACAGTTCGCTTTCAAGGTAAAGCGCGTTCGACCGTTTATGGCCGTTGGCCTACTTAGACCAAGGTAAATATACCTGGTAGCGTAGCTTCCATAGGAGCCCATACGTTCAAAACATGGAGGTTCATCGGCGGTTAATGGGGCTTAGCGCCCTCTTTATGTGTTGGGAACACTTCCGGCGGAGGAAAAAATAATGTGACGCCGTATCCGTTAAAAGCGAAACTGACGTAAATTTGTTTTGGAAGGCGTGAAATTTGTGTTGTTGGTCTGCCTTTGGAGCTATATATTCAAATGTCCCGCCATTCGACTTGATGGGCGTTCCGAGCTTTCATCACGGAAAGCGATGCAGGAAAAGGCCAGCCGTACGGTTGTCGAAATCGCACCACTGCAGAGAACATACTTTCTTTGGAGACCGACGAAAGCTTTAGGTGTTGAGCGCTGATACTAACGTCGGATGCCAAGCCCGTCGGCCAGGGCAGTCGCATGAAAACAACCACACAATGATCTGGCGGTCGTAACTCATTACTTTTGACTGAACAGGTTAAGAAGCGATGAAGCTACCCGCGTCACCAAATTCAGACAAACTTCGACCAGTAAAATAGGACAATGTGGGAGGGGGCTGTATTTGAACAGGTGAACTTTACGAGCGTGCCTTTCTACACATTTCAAGACGTGCATTGCATTGCGAGTGATAGCGGCGTCAACGCCTCCTGTAAAGATGGGCGCTCAAAAGAAGTGTATTGTTTAATAATAATAAATGAAATATACTTGTGTTTTCATAACTCGTCACGAATATATAAAATTGATCAGGAATTTTATTTTCGTTGAATGAATCTGACTTCGTCTCACTTGGATTAAAAAACGCTTTTTTCTTTCCCAATGCTTTTTCCCTCCAAACAAAGTCGCACTTCAATTGCTGCTCCCTAGCCCCCTTTGCTGATGTAGGTAACCAGTTTGTACAGAACCGCTTTTCGCCCGAAGCTTCGCGACCTATTCGGATCGACCTTGCTTAGATTGTGCCCCCAAAGCAGATTGCTTTGAACGTAAAGTACGCGCAACCACGCGCGGTCAAAGTACAAGGCCCCCCCCCCCCCCCCCCACCTCCCTCCCTTCCCCTCGTCTCTCCTTTCCCCAACTGTCATGATAAGCTGCGTGCGACGGAAGACGTCGCGCTTCCTCCCCTTGCGCGCGCGTCATTGAGCCGTTATAGTCTGCTCGCCGTCCCACGCTTTCACTGTCGTACATAGCGTACGGCGCGTGAGGACGATGTTACGACGAGTAGAAGCCACTGCTTATGCATCGCAAATAAATCTTGCAGAAACTGCCAGAGAAGGTTAACCTTGCGCGCATCCGCCTACCTTTCTCCTGCGCGACGCTTCGCCTCGTTTCTCCATACCCACTTCGCTCAACGTTACCTACACATTCCTCTAGGCGGGGTTACTTTGCCGCGTGCTAGGCGCGCTCCTCCGTACTTCTCCGGTGCGCGAGTCTCTTCACTTCCAGGCGCCTTCCTCGTTAGCTTGCTTCGCAGCCTGAGGCTGACACCGCCGATATGAAGAGCTGGCCAGTTGCGCTTGCGCGTAAAAACAATTCCGAGTAAAAGTAACGAAACCGAGAATGGGAAATAAGAATGAAGTGACTGCGCGCTAGGTTACCGGAAGAACTTTAGACCTGTCACTAGATCCGATAAGGTGCACGTCACCTATTTTGCTGTATACACAAATGTATACGTTTTCCTAGGGCGTCATTTCCTTCGTGAACTGTTCAGTGGCGGGTCTCGAGAAAGATGGAATGCCAACCTCTTGAATTCAAATGTGATCGTATCGAAAAGCGGCGCACGATTTACATGTGCGTTCTGTTGGCCTTCATAAAAGTACGGGCATGGCACGAAACGAGCTCTGTAGTATAACTGCCCTATAAGCTGCCGCTATTGCAGTTCGATGTTTTCTGTATGCAAAACTGCATATTAATTCCCCCCTCCAACACGCAATAGAAGAAAGCAGGGTGAGATGGGATGAAGGAAATACAGACGCCATCTTTCACGAGAGAGCAACTGATAACGTTGAAAGTCGCATACGTATGCTAAATGTGTGCACAGGGGTGAAGTTGGACAGAAACGCTTTGCTCTGCATGCTGCGCTTGCACTTCTATCCGTGGACAAGCAAGAGTTCTGGGAAGGCATTTCTTTTACAAAAATTGCCATTGCACGAAAAAAATGAAAGAGGCGAAAGCCGCGTTATTTGAAGGCTTTCAGAAGTGTCATGTTGGATTCATATTTCAGGGCACGGCTCGATGTAAGGATAACTTCAAAGAAATTAGAATAAAGCAACAGAGAATTCGTGCAGACCAAAGACTGCATACGGAGAGCTGTACTACAGGGAAGTAAAAGGAAAATAGGGAGCAAAAAACGTTCATGAATATTTCAATACTCTTCTAATGGATGGAATGAGAAATGCTGTGGCGGAATCCCCAAACGACCACCACCACTGACGTTCTTTAGGACCCCATAACTCACGCCCCACGTGGTGGGCTCCTGTGCCGAACTTTGTCACCTGTGCCAGCGCAAGCCGCAATGCGTGCTTTCCTTGCCACGTCATTTTGTTGCGTTTGGGAGGCCCTAGTGGTTGGATGTAAGTTACGCCGTGCTTCCAACTTTGTGTTTCTCTTCCGTTAGATGCATTTGAATGCATTGCTCCTTCCCGCCCTCTGATCAGGACCCCCTGTGGTATTCCGTGCCATCAGCGGACGCATGAACTTTAGTCCCTTCCAGCTCTCGCCCATCATCAGAACACCTCGACGTTGGTACGGCGTAAGGGAACGGCGGTCTCAAATCTCGCGTTTCCTTTTTGGCTTTGGCGTACGTTCAAACGACTTTTCGCCGGCCTCATAATAAATTACCTTTAATACGGACACATTGAAATCGGGAATGCGAGTGCGAATTAAAAAAAAAAAAATGCCAGCGAAGCTTGAAGCGATGGGCAAGTTGATAACGGTGCACACGTACTAACGAAAAAGAACAGACACAAGTAAAAATGCTGTTTTATTATTATTACTTTTTTATTAAATGCAGTATTTCAAGAGCGCTCCCAACGTTATGCTACCACAGTGCTCTTTGACACACTGTCGGTTCTTTTCAGCTCCGACTACGCGAAAAAATAAGTTATTGCATTTCACAGGACATGCTGGCGAGATTTACCGTAAAGTCGCGTGAACATATTACCTACGCAAATAATTTGCACAATTTCTTTTCCTTTAGACTGCCAGGAAAGTCAGAGCCAAGGCAGATATTACCTTAGCTGCTGTTTGCCCCGTATGCAAAAAAAAAAACAAACGCGAAGAAGAGTGCTCTCTTGCTGTGAACACCTTAAGATTTCAGGTGTACATATTCGACATGTCTTTCGCGTTGTCTCCGATGCACGAAAGGTTTGGCTTTCTTAGATATCTTGCCATGTTTAACCGGAGAATTGGCCCAGCTTTGAGGGAAAGAAAAAAATAAAAAGCAATACTTAAGAAAAGGCAATACTTCCAATATGGCAGGAATTTGAGAAAGAGCCAGAAAGTATTTGATTTTCATATGCAATTTCGTCAGCATTGATGCATCCATGCTGCCGTGAAGCTATTGGGAATGTACCGTTCTAAAGAAATGCTTGGCGTGGAAATCAATCCAAAGGTGTACACATGGCTATGCTTCCGGGGTTTTAGAAAGCATCTTAACAAAAATATTGCGGCCAGTTTTCCCTTCGGGCATGGACATCGTTGGATTCCCCGCTGCTGTTCGCCCTTCATGCATATACCTTTGTGTTTAAGTTGTCAGGTATCGCTGCACAACGAGCACCGATATTGTGGATCTCAACGGAATTGTATCGCAAACTTCGCCGTAGCTCGTATGCTTCATGCTAGCTTCGATGCAGCCAAGAAGATGCCGACGAACAAGCTTTTATTTTTCTTGGAGGCAATGTGCAGTGCTGTTGATTTCCATACGAGATGATGGTTTCATGTGCATCCATATCCTTCGTTTGGGTTTTTTTTTTCGGAATGACCTGAGAGGGAACGGAAGCCATCAAAACATGGTCACAGTTTCATGCCAAGTACATGGAGCGGTATTGTTTCATCCATGATGTATTCATGGGTCCGCATTGACGTAATGCATCATAGGGCATATAGAACCATATTTGACGTTATTGCCACAACCCCCTTCACACGATTAAGACCATGAAATGTGCACACATGTTGATATGCGGGAAGAAATAACCTGCCCAATGCAACTTGCTTGAAGATTAATGCGCGAGCATTTAAGCCTTGGAAATTCACGACGCGGTAATGAAACAATGTATAAACAGCGAGACCTTGCGGCGAAAGAGCAAGACCAAGCGTTTAAGAAGATGCGTCCCTGAAAACACTGGCGTATCGACGCTTTTGTGAGGAAATGTAAATCAAGTCACGGCTTGCAGAAGTGAGAAATGTTCCAGGCGTCGGCCGTCTGCTGCGACGGCAGTCTTTATCATCCGAGCTTATTGCGTGCCCACTTTCTTTTCACTGTACTTGTGATGATGCTTCGAAAGACAAGTAATAAGGAGAATGAGTTCTTGCTGGCTGGTTAGAGCAGCCGGTTCCTGTAGCTCAAGAGAAAGAGAGAGAGAGAGGGTTCGTAAGGGAAAGCCGGGGAGCTTAGCCAGGCCGAGCACAGCACAGTACAATTTCAGATGCTGATGTTGCCTAGTATCTAAAATACTCCCAAGATGATCACCTATTACACTGTATTTTCATTTGCTTAGCGTTTCAAATGTCACTAGCGATGTAAATCTTTTTGGATAGGCAATTCAGGGAGTGAAAAACACCATCAGTAGTTTTATGCAGCTCACGCTTATAAATTCTGACATGTCAAAATGGTAGTCACTTCCTGTAAAAAAACTTTTTTAAATTCGTCTAGTCCACAACCAAGATAGAGTGCAATAGATAACCAAGAAATGTGTCTATCTCGCTTCATAACATCTGGGTGTAAAGTAAGCCACATAAAAAAACTGAAAGTTAGGCATTTATGCTTCCACGTATCTGCTGTCGCCCTTTTTTTGCCTAATTAGCAAGACGGGCGAATAAAGGAGACACAAAAAGGTTATCTAGATCTGGCTCATTTGGCTAGCTCATAAACTTGCATATTTTTGTTGCAAGGTGGAGGACAATCAAAGATAGAGAGAGAGAGAGAACGAGTGAAACAGGAGTTCAGCTTGATCAATAAGTCTGTACACAAAGAATGGGGCTTTCCTCGGGCACTGAAGTGACTCTCCTTGAGGAAGTCACGTTCAGGTGTAATGAGGTGTGACCCCAGGTTCCTCCGACTGCAACTGCGTGAGGACGGCCGATCGCAAAGTGTGCTCAAGGTACACCAGAGAGTGTGTCATGGTTCGTCGAAACGGGAACAGTGCTAGACGAAGTGAGTTCACGTAGGGGGATGGTCAGCCATTCCGAAGTGATAGCAGTGCTAAATATTCAAAGCTACTTGATACGCAGCTGACATAGCTTTTTTGCATCGCAGGATAATTTGTCTAATTAGAAAAGCGAACATCCTAAAGTAGCGAAAGAGTTACAGCATTTCTACGTGACATGGTTATCTGCCTAATTGGAAAACCGAACTATCTTAGGACGGAAATAGTTACTTACCATAATTTTATTCTATATGAGGAGCCAAGCCTTTCGCGTAGTGTGAATTGTACATGTCAACGACTTTGCGATATGAAATCATGCAACACTGTGGTTTGTAAAGTAATATATACAAGTTATGTTATATCGGATACCCTTAGTGCACGAGCGATTGCGCGTACTCCATATTATTGAAAGCAAGCTCTAATGCATATCTGGAAATACCTTATCGAATAAATAAATACTATAAAGGAATAAAAAGAAATGTGTCCCTTCGCCACTAGATAGCATACTGCTCTGGTTTTCTGTCTTCTTTTCCCAGACGCCTGGCTAATAGATATATATGAACAAATTTAGTCCTTGCGGCCGCCTTTGCGGTCGCTTCGTTACAGGTACCTAATAGGTGACAGGTAGGTCTCATTAAGGCCTCCAATAGAGGCGAATGGAAAAGTTTTTCAAAGTCTCGAGATTTCTTTGTTCTTTGGTTACAGTGGAACTTTTCACTCGCTTGCTTCTTTTATTCAGACTCATGCATTATCCTTAAGGGGCCTGTATCATTAATCAGAGAGCTTCACGACGTGAATACTAAATTGACCGCATTCCGCCAAGCGGAAAAGTGACAAGTCCCTGCGAATGGCGGAATAAATTTTCGGGACTCGCAAAATGCTAAAGTGAACATTTACATATATACTGGCTGTCGTAAAAGAATACGCATTAGCTGCACCACGAAGTTAATTGTGCGAAAGTATTTCGCTGTGTATTCGGTAATGCTAGTAAGGACTTCATTTCGCAGATGTAGGCCGTGTTATTTGCATTTTGCCGTTAACGAGTCCATTGCAGACAATACACTGTACTTTTGGCCTATTTTCTAACTGCACATAAAGAATTAAGACACCGCATAACACACGTAGCGTTTTGCACAACACTTACGGAATCACGGCTTCTATTTTCATTTATGTATGCAGTCCCTTACAGGCAGTAAACACAGTATAGAACGGATAAAAATCACCTGTGCTGATTGTCAGAATGCATCAAACTCAAGGAAAGTATTGTTACTTTCCACGGCACTTTAAATCTGGAGCTAAAATACGAACGATAACTACAATGGCGTCATGCGAGCCATTTGTTAACGAGCGCGGAGACCCTTTATCGACAGAACATTTCAAAAATAATAAAATGTAGAACTGACTTCGGTACCAGCGCGCACTCGATAGTTTCGCAAGAAATGTATGCCTATCTTCCTCACCCGAAGTTGGACAGGTCTCAGACAGTTTTACTTAGAACGCTCCAGACGGGCTCATTCCCTTCGCTGGGCTTTCTCAGCCGTATCTACAGAGACGTCGATTCAAGCTGTCCGGACTGCAATGAGATCTATTGTTCCTTAGCGCACATGCTCTGGCAATGCCCCGCGTTACCTAACGGCCCTCTCTCCAGCGAAGCCGACTGGGAAGAAGCACTCCGGAGCCCATCGCTCCAGACACAACTAGAGGCAATCCAGAGGGCCCGAGAAAGGGCGGAACATCACGGCGTTCCTGCCCCGACTTGGACGCGGCCAGCGGCTTCCGCGGGTCCCCGATAGGGGCCTCCGCTGAAGCTCCTCAGGATCAAATAAAGTTCGTTGTCTGTCTGTCTGTCTGTCTATCCAAGCTCTCTTGAAACAAGAAAACTTTGCTTGACTCTTTGCTTCGCTGATACCGTAATTTGATGGCACTGCTGATTCCTTACTCTCCGGCTATAATGAATTTACGCGTAAAAGTCCATGTATCGTGTGCTGTTGAACTCCACGCCCGCATTGTTGGGCTGGCTGCTGTAGGTATTCGTGTCCGCTTACGCCCACATCTGCCGGTGTTGCTTTGTTAATGTTCCAGAACACGTTCCCTTTACGGCTTACAGATGAGCATTTTATTCGAAGCGCACAGATGGTGACAACATAGCTAGATTACGGGGAGAGAGAGGAGCGATGAATTGCAGGGAGGTTAAGCAGATATTAGTCTCCGGTTTGCTACCCTTCACTGGGGTTGAGAGGGGTTAGAAAGAGGACCGAGGAAAAGGTTTAAAAAATTCACACGCACACACGCCCGTGCACGCACGCACACGCACGCACACGGACACGCACGCACACGCACACCACGTGCACACTGGTTGGCCAGCGAAGCTGTGGTATCACCTGATCCGACAGACCAACGTGACGTAGCCTTGAACGATTGAGCAACGCACTACATGAGAAGCCGCAGCCTTGAGTAGCTTTGCTTTGATTTGTGTGAGACGACCGGCTATAGGCACATCAAACTTAAACGGAAATTGGGCTCCAACCCACTGGGTCCTGCCAAGCGTGCGCACGACGCCCTTATGCATTTCACGTTGCCGTTCCATTCGCCGCTCATCTTCTTCACGCTACTGTTAGGGAGTGCTATGCGTGGCCTTCCAATATTGCTGCCACAAAACAAATGAAATCAATTGCTAGCTGGGTTCCTCTTTTACATACGAAAGTGTAGTTACGCCACTCCCTGGTTGGTATGCTACAGTTTCCGCTTCCCGGCAACTACAGCTTATGAAACCGCAATCTTTACCGGGAAGCGCTTGTGGCGAACACTATGCGCAAATGCGAGCTTCCTGTATCTTTTTTTTTTTCGCAGGGCCGGCACCGCCACTGCCGCGGATGCGCGGAGGCAAGCGCCATCTGGTGGCGCTATAAGGAAATCAGTGGCGCACGCGGTGCACCCCTCCCGCTGTGTTCTCTTGAGGTTTTGCCCTTGGACACAAAAAAAAAATGCATTGGCAGGTACAGGTACACAGATGCGTGGTAAAAAGTGGATGTACAGCGAAGCTGTTGTCGACGTTAGGCAAGCACAACCGACGTTAGACGCCATTACACAAGCACTACCACCACAGACGAGGTGCGTCGGGCGCACATGGGCATGTGAGGAAATGCATCATGCCCCCTTATTCTTCTAGGCCCTCCGCCAAGCGCAAGTGTGTTATTGAACTAAATGAATGTTTAAATCTCAATTGCGTCAGAAAAATGAACGACGAAGCCCTCTTGCAGCTGCCGTTTCAGCGGCCGTATGAGGTCTGTTTGAGTGGCCGCGGCCGCTAGGTGACGGTAATATTAGTACAGCATTAGGGACATTACACAGCATGCATTCTCATTCTTGTAGGCCCTTCGCCTAGCGCAAGTGCGTTTTAAACCAATTTAATTAAAGAAATTGCCTCATGTACAACTTAGACACATCATGCATACACGACAGCATCGAATTGTAATTCGAATATAGGAGAAAACATAATACTGTTACGTGGAAACTGAAGCACATACCTCAGAGCTACCGTTTTTAATCTGATTTTCCTTTCATTTCTTTCTTTCTTCTTTTCTTTTTTTTTTTGGTGTGTGAGCACCACGTACACGACCATGGAAAATGTCGACTAAGAAGAGGCTAGCAGCTTTGCTGTGAAACCTCAAGTTCCAACCCTTTTACATGGACAGCGCAGCCCTAGCTGCGCTAACCCGTAACCTTATCGAGTCACAATATCAGCCCCACAATATTCTCTCCGTAACGCCCTCACTGTGGAGAGGTAGATAACTTCTACCACATGGTGTGGGCATGCCAATTTAATCCCATAGTTGACCCCATTACAAATCCCTGAGAAGAGCAGTGGGAGGCTATTCTCCTCAGCGATGATCCTGACCGTCAGCCCTGGCTGGTGAGAGCCAGCGCAGCAGTGATAACCAGTGGACTACCAGACTAGGCGGCCCACCCACGAGTTCTACGAATATTCAGCAAACAAAGATGTTTTCACTCAATCAATCAATCAGCTAGGAGTTGCGCCATCTGGTTTTCCTGCACACTCCATAGCTTCAACTGTTTGCATGCGGCTGTTGTGCTTATGTCGTAGCTTAGGTCGTTCCTATTTGGCTAAGGCTATCACAATTCATGTGATAACAGCTGAGCACGCGCGGATGCTATAAAGATACGGTAGAACGCGAGATCCATTCGCATGCGGCAATGTGGAATATCAGCAATCGCAGAACCCCTGTATCTATGCAGCACATTTCCTGAAGTATAGACGCAATACCTGCCTCGGGGACAGGTCGAGTTGGAACGCAAGGAGTGCCAACGGCAACGCACTTGTTCTTGAGAGAAAGGTGCCGCTTAAATTATGCAGAGCATGTTCAAGCGCGCACAGGACGCCACAGAGCCACGCGCTGTCCCGAAATGGTTGCACGCGAAAGCAATAGCACCAGGTGCGCGCGCACAGGAAACGGAATTTACGTGTGAACAGTAAGTAAGACGACTGTGCGAGATCAACCAGAAAAAGAAAGCACGGAGAATACTCAATTTAAACTCCTGGGATGCAACTTTATGCATCGACCATTCACAGGAATGGTTCCGAAGAAAGAGCGGACAAAAGCGGCGAAGGGCGGCCTCTTCAAAGTATATGAAGGGCTAAGCCCGCGGGCCTTCTCATGCATAATTCGTTTTGGACGCTTCCGAAATGATTCGAAATGCTCGGCGTACGTCTCTCTGAGGAACAGCCGACGCAATGTGCGACCTCGATGAAGGAAGCAGCAGGATATTTCTGTGGTCTCAGCGGCTTCCGGCGGTACCATGTGTGTCAGCGGCGAATGTAATATGAGCTCGCGGTCCTTCTAGTTTTTGCGTTGCTTTGCATTGCATGCTAAGAGGCGTCGCACAGGCAGTTATTGCTTTACCTTCTTTGGTATTTTCTTGCGTGTGATTTGCCTTTGCGCTTGTTCTTGCCCATATTTGATGTGCGCCAAAAGAAGGACGGTTCATAGGGCTTTACGAATCGCGCATGTCATCACACTAGCGCGAACGCTGCGGAGCATAAAGGAATTGAAGTTTTGAAAGCTGAAACTTGTGGTGCGGCGTCCAAGCTTTATCATATTACTATGCCGTTTCATCGCAAAAATACGTGCTAGCTTGGGGTCTCAGCTGCGCCGGAAAAGAGTCAGAGAAACGCCAGTTAGTTCCTGTAGCATACAAGCCAGAGATGAATGTACAACAGATAAGAAGTATGCAAGTGGGAAACTGGCCATTACGTTTAATCACGAACCTTGATACAGTATTAGAATAAATCTTTATGAGTACAATCATTAATGGTATGCCGGTTTGTGCTGTGTTTGATGTTACACAAGTCAGCTCACGCGGCTGACCTAATTTCACCGTGCTATCTGTGTAATTTGACTGTAGATATAGAAATTTTATTCCACGCTATAAAGGCAGACAGGTTGAACCATAATGAAACCACGTGCAACTTCGTAAAGAGAATGATTTTAAAAATATATTGACCGAGTTGAGCCTCACAAGAGGTGTGATCTTAAATTACAACTTTTCTAGCGCTTGCTTTAGATGCCACGTGAAAAGAACGGCTTGTCTCGAAGAACCTCCTCATGCCGCTTTACTGTAGGATGATTATAGGAAAATGTTAAGCATATTTTATTATTCAGTTAACGAGTACAGTTTGCTGATGCGCAGACCAGCCTTTTCTATTAAAGAAGCAGAGCCTCAAATGTGACAATCGTAAAGCAGTTGTCAAGGGCTAATCAATGAGAGTAATTAGGTCTAAAATTTATTGCAACGGTTAGGCACAGCGCGTACCCGGTGGGAATTTTAGTTATGAGCTTACGTTTAAGCTCACTAAAGCACGAACACATTTGAAGTTGTAGGTTCCCAAGTACACCAGTGCTTCGTGCAAGAAACTTGCCTTAAACTCCTCATAGTCAACAGAATCTTTGTGACATATTCAGAAACAGTGTACGAAAGGGGCTTAGAGTAAGAAAAAACCCAAGCCTCACTGCAGGTAGCACGAATTTTTTGTGCCCCAATTGCATTCTTTCAGGTACGCCCAGCGCATTGCGTCCCCAATCTCTGGTCCCCCATTTATTAATATCCATAACACATACTGTAGTATTAAATTCAGTTTGGAATTGTGTTCTAGTCATGGATGTGGACAGAGAGATCATATTTTCATTTTTGTTCAAATAGATAAAGGCCCATAGATACAGGTGTTAGACCGCGTTCTGGTTCACTTTGTGGAAGCGTCGCCTATTGGCATTTCAAGTGCACTACGTTCACTCTTCGTCATCGGTGACGATACAGCGTACGTCTGACACAAAGCACCGATTCCACAGAAATCGGTAGCAATAGAGAGACTAAATGAGTGCTGTATAGAGCCACTTCAACCTAGCTAAATTATAAACCAAAATCGGCCAGCTTACAAGCGTTGTTTTATATTTGATATGAACTAAAGTCGATGTTTACGATGATGAACACGTAGCGCATACTCTAGTATTATAGCGGTAGCGAAAGTGTCTTACTTGCGCGTAACACCAGAGGGCACGGCGAGACCACAGCAGATGCAGCCATCAACCGCCTTATGTTCCTTGTACAGGTCACGCTGTCCACTTCAATCCTGTGCGCACCATCCGGCAATTCATCTTGCTGTCCTGATGACGGAATTCTTCTCGTCGACCTCGTGGCTGCCGATATCAACTGAGGCTTGGTGACGCAATCTACTCAGCAGCCCCGACCTTCAGCGCCACCGCTCACATTACAAATTCCCGGACAACTCAAGCTCATCTTCAGAGGGTACGGCAAGTCCACCACCGATGCAGCCATGAACAGCCTTATGTTCTCTGTACAGGTTCGTCCTTGTTATTCGTGTCGCTGCTTTCGTAGTGATGATAGGTGTCTTGTCATCCTTCCGTGCCCTGAACAGTGCCTTTATTTACTTGATGACTCATGGGGTGTGCTTTTTCTGTTGCTTGTTGGTGGTATTGAACGAAATTGCGGACGTTCAGGGATGAGATTAAACTTCTTCTTTCTGATATGACCTTATTCTTCCCAGCATCTATTGATAACCTAACTACGTCGCATTCCGATGTCGAAAAATTGATGATTGCCCGTTTCACTGAATTAAGCGATACGCTAAAAGTGCTCACGCAGCATACTGAAGCAATCAGCCAATTAAAAACTGAAGTTACCTCTCTAAAGAAAGTGATCACTGCGCAAAAAAATAAATAAATTATATTATTTCGAAGACGGAAGTCGGCCCCACAATCTAGTTGTTCTTGGCCTTCCTGAATGTGATCGCGAGACTCCGAGGGGTTTAAAGCACGCAATTACTCAAGGCCTAATCTGCGTAAAGCTGGGATTATCAGTCAGTATCATAGAAAGGATGCATAGAATAGGAAAAAAAATGGCCTGATAAACCTAGACCAGCCATAATGAACTTCCTTGATTACAATAAGAAATTGCGTGTCCTACATAATTCATTCAAACTGAAATGATCAGCTATTTCTGTTGGCCACGACTTTTGTGTGGCTACTTTAATGCAACGTTCTAAACTATGGCAACATGGCAAATAGTTTAAAGCTAAAGCCCATAAAGTTCCTCTTGAATATGAGCGGCTTCGGGTATACGATACCGCTTACGTTTGGGATGGGACCACCTCACAGCCTCTTATGACTTCAGACTAATTTGCCTATAGAGCTGGTCCTTGATGGCAAACAGAGTAGCCCCGTTTTATCTTGCTTAATGCAAGAAGTCTTGCCAACAAGTCATACCAATTAGAAGATATCCTCATTCCCTATCACCAACACATTTTGGCAGTCCCAGAAACTTGGCTGACACCAGAGATAAATGACTCCGAAATAAATCCCCCATCCTACAAAATAATTAGACGCGGCCACGCAGGGCGAAGAGGGGGCGTTGTCTTGATCGCAAAAAGGAAAATAAATTATGTCCAGATTCCAAACGTACCACAGCACGAAAGCATTTGGTGCGAAGTTAAATATCGCGATTTTTCTTTTTTAGTCGGTGTCGTGTACAGGCCTCCCAAAAGCCCAGTGTCATTCGTGGAATCTCTTGCCGTCTACCTAGAGCGCATGCTTCTAATAAAATTTTGATGGCCGGTGACTTCAATCTACATAGCATTGATTGGGAACAGCTATCAATCTCTGGCTCTCATGATGCTGACAGTGCACATGTCCTTCTTGATTCTATTTCTTTCATGATCTTAAACACGTTGTTATACATCCCGCACGTGTCACAGACCTCACTCAATTGATTCTTGATCTTGTTTTTATCAAAGGCTTGTCGAAAAATCCTACTGTTATCTGTTATACTAATGTTATACTCAAGGTATGGCTGACCACAAGCTTGTACATGTGGACTTACAGATACAAAATGCGCTCAAGTTACACCAATCGCGCAGTCATTCCTATATTTTTCATCGGCTGATGACGAATCCGTCTTGGATTGCTTACACTTTTTTCTTGATAAATTTAAACGTGATGACGACGTCACGCTTCTCTGGGATAAGTATAACTCTGTTGTTAAGTATTGTATTGATAAACTCGTACCGACGTGTAGAAAGAAAACTAAACGTCATAATCCATCAGTCATTCGTGAAATCATTCATCTCAAACGTAGAATAAAGCGCAAACGCAAGTATAACCTACCTCAGAATAACGAATTCCACTCCATAAGGGATGCTTTACTCATCAAACTACGTAACGCCCTTGAAAAACTTCATAATCAGACTATGATTACATTCTTAAAAAAACTCCCCAGACAAGATTTGGCGTTTCCTGTCCGACTCTAATTGAAGTGTTCAGCAGCTAAGAACAAACAACAGCGTAAATTATAATCCTAATGATATCGTCAATGAATTAAATGACACATTATATAAAGCATTCACACGACCTTCAGTTCTCAGCGCCCATGAGAAATCTTATACACCATCTGCATCTCAAACAATTCCTGACGCTTCAATTAGCCGCGAAGGAATTCTTTTTATGCGGCTTGATATTGACGTAAAGAAATCACCTGGCGCCGACGGTTTGCCTAATAACTTTCTTCGACGCTACTCCGAACTAACTTCTTAATTGCTATACATTAGTTTTATTGAATCCCTTAAGTAGAGCTCGCTACCAAAATACTGGCTTGCGGCCAAGGTAAAAGCGGTGTTTAAATCAGGGGATAAACTTATTCCTAACATTTACAGACCTATTTCCCTAATAAGCACATGTTGGAAGGTATTGGAGCATATTATCGCTAATGACATACCTAGCCACTTCTAAGTGAATAATTTTTGTTGGTTTTCAGCATGGCTTTCGTAGGAATTTTTCATCCTCAACTCGATTGTTGTCTACTGTTAAGGACTTTGCCAGTGCCATAGATTATCTCCTGCAGATTGACGCAATATTTCTAGACTTGTCAAAGGCATTTGCCCGTGTGCCACATGCAAACTTATTTGAAATTCTTAAGGCATTCGACTACCAGAAAATATTGTGCATTGGATTTAAGCTTATAGAGAATCGTGTTCAGTTTATGGAAATCAATGGTTTGAAATCTAATAGCCAGCCTGTCTTGTCTTATCCGGTGTACCACAAGGGTCATTGTTGGAACTGCTGCTGTTTCTTATCTATGTGAATGATATGGCAGCAAATTTGGATCCTAATTGTCTAGGTGAAATTGTTTATTGATGATTGTGTCATTTATGTTGCTGTCAGGAGTTCCTCACGCCAGGATACAGTTAACAGTAGACTTTGTAAATTCGCGTATTAGTGCGACGACAGAGGAATGCAAATAATTTTTTCCAAAACATGCATTGTCAATGACAATAACATTGAAACGAGAAGCACTACTTTATATCTACTATATTGGCATTCGGAACCTTGAATATATTGCGTCTGTGAAATACTTAAGCATAACAATTAACAAATGGGACATCCATATTAACAACATATCGAACAAAGCCTTCAAAAAAGTTTGCTTTCTACGTAGAAAGCTAACGAAGTCACCTTCATCTGTCTAGCTGCAAGCTTATCGTTCCCTCGTACGCCCAGTCCTAGAGTATGCTTCCATAGTGTGGGATCCGTTCATTAATAAGGAAATTGATAAACTTGAACGAATTCAGAACCTGGCTGCATGGTTTATTTGCTGCGATTACAAATCACCATCATCAGTTTCTGGCATGTTAGGCCTACTTGGACTGGATCCGCTCCACGTGCGTCGTAAAATCGCCCGGCTAAAATTTTTTTACTTGTTGTTTCATAAACAAACAGGTTTATCAAATGCCACATATATTACCCATGCTGCACACAGGTCGTCTCGTATTTTTCATTCCAAAGTAGTCCAGTCTCACTTTGCCCGCACTAAAATCTTTCAGAAATCATTTTTTTCCACTTACGAGCGAAGAATGCAATCCTTTACCAGAATGTGTTGTTGAACTCGCATCTTATGCTTCATCTGTAAAACTGTTGAAAAAGCATCTTTTGTAAACCCTCTCCTGCTTGGGCAGCATTCCTGCCAGCAGTACTGTGCAAATAAAATAAACAACTATAGTTACATTGCCTTTTCTAGGGGAAAATCAGCTACCACGTGATACTGGTTTTGGCTTGATCAATGCGTTACAAGGCATGTTCAAATGTATCTTTAGAAGTGTCTCAAGTACAAGGCAACGTAAGGCCTCCAGCACACTTCCCTACCCGTGGATGTGGTGGGCGTGTGTCAGCTTCTGTACCACATGCCGCTCGTTATGCACAGTCTTTACATTGTGCCTGCCCTGCAAAATGAGCCAGCCTGTTAAAACCATGGTTGTTGCGCTGAATGTTCTAGCGTGCACTACGATAAGGCAGCACATTACGCGCATGTTGCGTAGCGTGGGCAACTGTTTGAAGCTTGGTGCGTGAACAAATGAAATTTTGGCGGGTCAGTATACGGGGGCTTGCCCGCTCGTTAGCGCGTGACAAGATGGAAGGGAAGCAACGTGTCTGAAAAATAGCAGGCTATTCGGCTTAACGCGCTTACAGGTTTTGGACAGCATCGTTCCCGTAGTCAAGTCAAGTGCGCTATAGGGAACATTGTATTCTCCTGGTGTAGCACACTAGGCGTGCCACCAGGCTAACATGTACGACCTCGCCAGGTCAAGAGATAGATAGAAGTTTATTTACTGAAAGGCAGAGAGGTCGGCCTGAGCTATAGCTTGCTCTGGCCTGCTACTCTACACTGGGGAAAAGGCACGGGGAGTGAAAGAGCTGAAGAATGATGATGATGGTATAAGGAAGGGATGCGTATATACAAATTCAGAGTTGTAGCAGCTCTAAAGCTTTGCGTCGAGCCCATTGGTTTGGAGAAAAGCTATAGTGGTGAACTTCTCTACATATACACTTGGTGTACAATTGCTGTAAATGCCAATTTGTTTCTTGTTCATCCTGCACGGAGAAAATGCACCGAGCGCATGAAGGGATGACTGAATTCTTACAGCGTGATCGTTTATGAGCTCATGCCAATAGCCGTTTAGGTTGGCGATGTTGCCCACCACCACCACCAGTGTCCGTCACAGATATATCGCCAGGCTGTTACCCACTGGGGGTGATTGGTCATTAAACGGTTGGATTGTGTTGAGGAAGAAAAAGAATATTGAGGAGAGATATATAAAATGCTGGAAATGAAACAATCTATGGCATACTTGAATAAGTCAAGCAGGCTAGATGACTATTTGTTACCGCCGCGGTTCACAGGGGGTGCCAGTAAATCATCGTAGTTATTATCATCATCATAGCATCGTATCGCGACACCTTTAACACGATGTGAGAGGCGCGCAGCGCAGCGTCGATACGTGCACACTTTTCTTTGCAGTTGCATATTATTGCACCAGGTGGCACGCCGTGTAGCAGTTACATAGTGTCCCTGTATATTCTCCCGCAGGGGGCAGAGTTGCGCATAGGCCTGCCGTTATGTTCCGGCTCTGCAGTGAAGCCACTCCTCGCGCGCGCAGCAGGCAAATGCCGCGCGATGTTCCTTTTCCTTTTCTGTCTCCTTGTCGCGAGCTACATGCGGCAGTTTTTCGCAAGCGCTCAGCAAGATGGCATTTTTGAATTTATGCCACGCTCGAATGATTGGCGTAGCCGGAGGGGGTACCAACCACCCGACATTTTTACTTTGTGTGCATATATATACACGCAGATATACAAGCACACGCACGAACGTACATATAAGGAGTAGCACCCCCTTCGATCCCTCGAAATGAACTCCTGACTACGCCTGGGGCTCGAAAAGCACAAAAGTTTGCGTTCGAACGCGCATTATCTTGTAACAAAAAGCGGTGTAATGTTTTTCAGCATGCATATGAATTTTTCACGTGGAGGCCGTAAGGCAAGAAATGTTTTAAAGGGTGTTCAAAGGAACCTTCACACACGTGTGGTAGATAATTATATGAGCACATTTTGGCTGCCGAAACCAGACGAATAATGATCGTCTCCAAGAGAACTATCGTGCCGGCAGTTCTGTAAGTGACCGTTAACCGTGACCATCATTCATTACTCAACGTCGTTCACAGCGGCTGCACATTTTCGACATATGTGGTATAGACAAGTAAATTTAAACGCATTTTAAATGTTCACATGCTCACATTTTATGCAGAGCTTATTTTTACGATTTTATACCGCAAACTTAACAGCTGCTTCGTAGCAGCGAATCTGCAAATGGAAAAAGGTTCAAGATGCACGAGCTTCTAGATCTAATTTATTTCGTACAAGGGGATGAATAAGCAATGGCTAGTGGCAGCAGGGGATGAGTGCTGGTTCTTGGAGCTTTTGGGGGCAGAATCCAAAGCCACTGGAAAGGCAAGAAGTTATTAAGCGTAACAACAGGTTATTTTCATTGCACTAATCACATAATATGGCAAACTTCCAAGGTATTTATTCACACATTGCACACTGTAATATGAGAACGCATTTTTCTTTATCTCTTCATTCCACTTAGGCTCAATTACTATAACACAGCGCTTGTTAAACGTACAAAAAGAAGTTTACATTCCTCACATTGCCCAAGGCTGATCGAACAAGCAACATATTGCGGGCGGTAAATGCTGAAGCTATGATAGCTGTTTCATGAGTGGGAGCGCACGATGTTTTCGCTTACCACAAAACAATCAACACCAGTACATCATTGGACCTTACATGAAAAATCAGAATGCCGACAAAAATAAAAAAAAAAACAGGGTAGAGAGAAACCAGGGTGCAGCGGCCAAATTGTACCTGCTAGAATTTACTCTCTTTCGAACACACTGTTCTGGAGCCGCATAGTCAGAATAATCGTACAAGCAGCACAGCGAATCGGGCAAGCTGGTAAGTTAACATTCTTGGCGTGTATGGGTAGAGCGACACAGACGTGTCGTCCATTCTTTGTCCGGCATCTGTGTCGCACTGCACATATAGACCAAAAATTGCACAAGTGAACAACCTACCACGCCAGGCGTATACGCATTTTAGCGGGCGCAGGAGTGTTACTCGATATAAATGCTGCTTTAGTGTAAACAAGCCGAACTCACTTCTGTAAACAAGGCGAACGCACCTGGCTTATCCTGGTCCCTTTCGGGGCCGGCCGGTCTCGTCCGTCGACACGGCTCCGCATAAAAAGCTTTGCCGCCCTTCCGAGTGGCTTGTGCAGTTTGTTGTGACGCACTCCTTCGTACTGGCCTACAAGTGTCAAAGTGATGTGCTTCGTAGCAGTTCACCAAAGTCATTAACTTAATATCGTCGACTACTTTACCTGCAACCCAGGGCGGAGCGGCGCAACGTACGCTCGGCGGTTCGCTGATTGCAATTTCGATGGCACTGATAGAAACGAGTCGGCGCGCGCCCGTAAAGTTCTCTTCGCAGCGACGCAGTTGAACATTTGACGTCATTTTGCACCACTAGTTAGCGCTCGGCGAATAGCGGTGCGAGCGGCACCGGATAAAGCTGTGCTCAACTCTGCTCTCTGCGGGAGCATATACACGAACATTACAGTTACATAGGTAGCGTTGCAAGGTAGTTTGTGTTTGCTCTCAAGTATGTGGCTCCTACCCACTTTGCGGGATTAACCAAGAAATAGATAGATTGCCTTGCGGAAGAAATAGAAGATTAAAGATAAGTATGCAAAATGCTAGAATGAAAAAAATACGTGCTTAGCACATCTGATTACATTGAGCAGGCTAGGTGGCTATTTTTCACCCCCTCCACCACCGTTTCAAAGGATAGCCAGGAGATGCCAATAAACAATGACCAGCAGCAGCAACAGCAGCATCATCAGCATCGAATTGTGCACTAGTCACACGATGTTACATTCGCACCGAGTAGCGTTGATACGCGGAAACCTTGTTTTGGAGTTGTGTTGTATTCCAATTTCTATATTACAATTTACGTATTTCTTGCTTCGCAGACATTTTCCTTCAAGCAAAGCTTCCCCATCTCCATGAACATAAATTTTGAGGGTTTATAGCTCAGACACTATTCTCGTAATAGTATGGATAGAGGTCGTTCCCTCTGATTTTCCTATATATTTTTTAATGGCAGGTTGCTAGGCCCTACAACTGCAGCGTTGTCTGTGAGCCTCAGTACCTTCTCCACTGTTGATAACTTTTTGTTAAATTTGTTTCTTTAGTTGTTTCTCTAACCAAATACCAGTACACAAAATAAGAACTAAAGAGCAATTTGTACATGCATAATATCATCGAGTTGAGGATAAGGTCACGAATTCCACTTAACATTCCAGTTATCCGGCTTAATCTCTTTATTTTAGTATTATTCATGCGTTCATCCTATTGCAAAAAAAAAGCTGGAGAAATGTACCCCGAGCGCTTTATCTGACTTCACTATTTCTATATTTAAGCCTCTTAATCATATGTAATTCTGGAAAGAGACATGTTTAACCTTGGAATGTAAAACTACGGCTTTACTTTTAGTTAAATTCTTAGATTTTACGTGCCAAAAGCACAATTTGATTATGAGTCATGCCGTAGTGGCGGACGGCGGATTAATTCTGAACATCAGGGATCTTTAAAGTGCCCCCAATGCATGGGGCACGGGAGATTTCTGCATCTCGCCCCATCAAAACGCGGAAGAGCGCTGCTGGCATTTAATCCCGGGACCCCCTGCTTAGTAGCGCAACACCACAGCCGCTAAGCGACGGCGGTGGGCTTTCGCTTTAGTTCGCACTTATTTTTAGCTTATCGTTACTTGTCCAGTTGTATACCTTCCGTAAGACGTCAATAGGTTTACTAGAAAGAATAACATTTGATGCTGAGGTGACAAATATGCTCCCGTCTTCTACATAGAACATAAACTTTTCTTTTGGGGAGATATAGACTGTGCAAATAATATATAGCCTGAACAATAAAGGGTGAAGTATGGTCCCTTGTAGTACACCTCGAGTTATCTTCTTTTTATCTGATACTAAATCATTTATAGGAACAAACTGAAATGTATGCGCCAGATAGCTTTTAGGTAACTTGACCAGAAGTCTGCGAATGCCTTACTGTTTAAATTTTTGAATAACATGACGTGGTGAATGTAGTCAACTGCTGGAGTGAAACCCAGGATAATTGCGACTTTATTTTTTTTTATTCACACTGTTGCAGTATATTTTATTTTTGATGCAGTAGATCTACTTATGTAAAAATAAGAAGCCATATTGAAATTTTATTATGACATATTTGTTGCAAGCAATGAATAGGCGACTAAACAATACATTTTTCGATACATTAGGAAAATACAGGAAAAAATTACCGGTCGATAATTTGCAACGTTATGATTGTTTCCCGTTTTTCGTTTATAGATATTACGCGTGACGTTTGCATATTCGAAGGAAAAACTACTGTAAAAATATAGGGATGGAAATGTATACTAGTGCCTGACTTGTCTGTTAAATAACATATTTAACTGCCTTTACTTCTACGCCATGGGCTTTGCGGCTGTGACTGTTTTTTGAAACAAAGGATACTGTGCGAACTTCTGGTTGAATAGTACCTGCTAAGAAAAGAAAAACGTGTTTGTAGATTTTGGGCACAGAGTTCGCCAATAGGCGGGTCATGTGCCAATATTGCTACTATGAACAAGTAAACATTAAAAAAACATTGCCCATAGCCTCTTCATTGACAATTTGACAATGTTTCCATCAAAGAGTACCTCTTCAATTTGTTCTGTTCTTGGATTGCGGCTGGATTGCGATGGTTTATTTTTATTCAATAAAACACCCCTCGTTTCGAGCACAAAATAAGAGTTTGTATGCGATACAGATTTTTTATTTCTTCATTCCTTTATTCAAAGCATTATGGAACTGCTTACAAGCAATGGGGTACAATTCGTCGTGCGTTCGCGTAAATTTACAAAATATTCTCTTTTCTTTCAATTTCAAGTTGGAGTTCGCGCATTATCCTACGTTTGCGACAATATTTTTATTTATTCTGTTCTTTTTATTGCGAGTGTTTTACGTGTACAGAAAGAAAGGAGACCAAAAAAGAGAAGAATTTGCACTTGGTATATTTGGTACAATATTTCTAACAATAGATTTAGCGCGAACCTACTCAAGACCAGACGGAGTGAACGCTATTTTGTGTGTGTTTGTATGGGTAGGTGTTTGCTTCGTACTAAACCTATTGTGAGCAATGATTGAGAAACACATGCGGAATTCTAACTTTCGTAGCTTCCGACTTGATCACGGCCATAAGCACCACCTAGGGGTCATGATACGAGAACTTCGCCATTCGCACGTCTAAACCTAATTGGGAACCACGGGTAGCATTCTGTAGGTTATACAAATGACAATATCACCGTCACTGCTACGCTGTCTTCGCCAACAATCACGCTAACATGTCGGAAGCTCTTGGTCTTGCAGAACGACAGGACTGCGTTTTCTATTAAGATTAAACTGCATTTTCATCTTCGTAACTTCGTACAGCTCTTAGCTCGTCTAGCTCTTACTTGGAACATCTAAAGTTCTCGTAGTTCATCTTAGAACTCGCCGGCATGCTATTCCTAGTAACGGAGGCGGTAAGCGAATAGGATGTTGTGTAGCATGGCAGCTGGTGGTTACGCAGTAAACATGCCTTTTGCGCTTCGGCTGGCTATGTTTATCTGTCAATCACCGCAAGAAAAAAAAATGTGCGTATCCCAAGTCCAAGTGGGACGCCTTGCTGAAGAGCTCGGATTTCACGAACCAATTACAGGCCGTTCAAAAAGCCCGTGACGCAGCGGAGAGTCACCACCTCCCTGTCCCGTCGTGGGCGGAGCCACCAACTTGATTGGGTAGCCTTCGGTCCCGTCAACCAAGTTCCTCAGGACACTCTCATAAAGTTCTTGTCACTATCACTGCGTATCCCACGCACTATAGGTACCGAGGTTAGCGACGCTTTCTGCGCTGTTTGCTTTGATTGACGATAATTAGCGATGATGTTGACGATAAATGCTACATTTCTTCGGTGTTTAGTGCAATACGAGAGTGGTTACTTGATGATAAATGCTACCTGCATGCATCACTGTAGTTTGTCTGCATAGTACACAAAACAAACAGCGAGACAGGTTTGCTTGAGGCATGGTTTGGCGTGATTGTTCGTAACCTCCGAGAAGGTTAGGATTGCCTTTACTTGAATTTTTTTCATTTTATTTGTTTCTTTGTGTATTGGAACAGAAATAGGAGCAAAAGCAAAAGGCTTAATAGCCTGACAAAGACCTTTGCTTCAGATGCGGTGCGGCACGCAGGCCAGTATGCACGCTATGAAAAAAAAAAAAAACACACATACGCGAACATACTCGAACGCAGGAGAAAAGAACTGTTTAAAACAAAGCAAATATGTTTGGGAGTTTGTACTTGTTTCGTAAACATGAAAAATTATTACATGTACAGAATATAGGGACCCTAATTACAGATACACATACTTTTACAACGCGTCACTTGTGCTCTCAAACCCTTCATGTCAAGTTATAGTTGCTCAGCACATGTAATTTGAATAAAACAACAATATACATGAATCACGCAAGATAATAAAGAAGATATATGTAAGTATGGTGTCACGTTATGCTTTCGTGTTACACATTTCGAAGAAGAACATAAGCGCGTTGAAAAAATATTAAACTAAATTCAATGTTATTTCCTATCAAAGCCATTGTAAACCTAAGGTTAGTAATGTCTTTACTTGAATTATGGCACTATACGTGCCAAAATCACAACCAGATTATAAGGCATGCTGCAGTGGCAGACTACAAATTTATTGTGACCCCCTGGGGTTCCTTAACGAGCACGCAAGCCGAAGCACACGAGCGTTTTCTTGTATTTCGCCCACGTCGAAATGTGCACTCGTCCGTGTCTCTTCTTGTGTCGTCTTTTTGGCGCTTTAGTACTCCAGTGAAATGTGGCTGCTGCGGTCGGGATCGAATCCCCGTCCTCAATCAATGCCATAGCCGCAAACGTACCTCAGCGGGCACCGAAGCACTGAATAATAGGGCGATGCCGTGACTCTACGGTGCTGCGTTTTCACATAGAGGCTAGGCTGCTTTAATGTCGCCTTTCAGTCTGCACGTCGTGCTTCAATTGCCCACTTGGCAAATTTACCGTAACTTGCCGTACACTTACTGTACCGTGCATTGAACTTAAATTCATCCAGTTTGTCCGCAACTGCTGTCGTGTCTAGTAGTAGTTAGGGTGCCCCGGGAGCGCGCGCATGGAGGCAGCCAAGTAGTGGCGTTTTCTCGCCTTCTCAAATAGCCTTTTCCCTTTCCCGCCCTCTTCCCATGTAGGCGAGTTGCGAGCAAAATCTGTCAAGGGTATTTTTCTCTCGTTTCGTAGGCGCGCCGATTCCACCCATTCTGTCTTCTCCCCCACTTCCTCTCTACCATTCTATATACTTCCACTCTAGATGGTTGCACGCTAGCAAAAAAGCTAAGCACTGCAGAGTCTGCAATGCTTTTGCTGGGGTTCACGGATAATTACAGCCCTCAAGAGGGTATTGTGGTGAGGCCCTAGGAGCTCCAGAAGACATTATGCATATTCCACGCTGTGCTATGGTCCAAACCAGTTCCTTGCGTCGCTTTACTCTCTGCCACGCTCTTGCCCTGTATAAGCGCACTCTGAACCACTTCCCGACGTGTCGTGCAAGGCAGCAGCAGCAGAGTAAAAGGCGAAGGAAGAGGCGAAAAAGGTTCGCTTTATTATATGGTGCTCGCATATTAGCATATTAGCAGGATGAGTACCACAAGGCAACATCAAGAGAAATTGGGCGTGGGACTGTTCAATTTCAGCAGGATTGCCATCACTACCGAGTGTCACCCTTCGCGCAGTGTACCCCTTTCTCCTTTCCGTAGCTGTGTAGGGTTCTCATCTCTCTCTCTCTCTCTCTCTCTCTCTCAAATTTCGGATCATTTGATAGGTTATTGCATTCTACCCAGGGGTCCATTGTTGCTGCATGCGCGAAGAGCGATATAGACACGGTGTAAGAAATTGTCTTGTTCTACACGTCATGCTCTGTGTTCATATTCGCTTGCAGGCGGTTCACCTTATTTCTGAAGCGCCACCACAGAGTTCTCACTGAGTGCCTTGAAGCTCAAAGTGATACAGGGTGCTCTCCACAAGAATGAATAATTTGAAGACACCTCACGAGAGCCAGTCTGAACGGCTAGACCCATGTAGAGTGTTGGACACTTACTTCTTGCTTTTAAGAAAAACAGGGAACCCAGCACCGTCTGTGCACTGTCTTCGGTTGCTAACGTGATCCAGGATCGAACCAGTGGTAGTTGTTGCATTTTTAGCAGTTACTTGTGTGAAAATTTGCGATGCTTTGCTCGTTACCAGGGCCCCTCTAAATCTAGGAGCTTGAAATTGGCTATAACGCTCTGCCACTCGCATTTCGCGGTGTAGCGTGGTTATATTTCTGGAGTCCTCATGGGAACTTTGTACGTCCTTGCCTTCATCGGCTGCTTCTGGTAGGATCTGATGGCAGTCCCGTTCTCTTTCGTCTTCTGAGTGAGTCCTGGTGTGGCAATCTTAATGACTAAGAGTGCTGATGTATGCGAATAAGTGGTCAGACCCGGGTACGTAAAGAGTAATAAACAATACTAGCAGTGTTGTTCGCCTAATAAATTGTTCCTACTCTCTCATCCAGTCCGGTAATTTCTGTTAGTTATATTTTAGTGTGTCCACGAAAAGATTGTGCCAGGAATTAGGCAATACGTTTTGTGTGGGATTCGATGGCAGCAAACTTTCGCGCTGCCACTATCGAGACGACGCTGCATTACGTAAGATTATTTGTGAAGTCTGCAAGGAAGATAAGAAAGAGAGTAAAGTGTGCTGCATCATATGATTATCTGCGCTGTAAGATGAGAGGAAAAATGTGACATTGGTGGCGTGCTACATTGTTTTGAATTTTATTTGGTACATTAAGTCCGCAGCTCCCCTCTGTTCTCTGGCGGCACTTGTTATTTACGGAAAACTCAATTTCATCTCGCCTATAGGGTCATTTCTCTATCAGACGCATTCTTACGCTGCAAACCCCATGTTACTACTAAATACATTTCTTTTACACAGCACAAACCTTCGGATAGGTTACCTTATTCGTTAGCATAACGCTCGCTCCAACCCATTGTTCACCGAAAATAGGGTTTCTTTAGAGTAGTCATTTCTTTGTTCCTGGCCGGTGATGATGACAGCGCATGGTAGCCAACCAGCCGCGTGTAAACCCCATGCACACTATCGGAGAGCGCAACCACAATCTCATCCAAAACACAAGAAGTCAGCTTTCCACAATTTTGTGAACTTCGTGAGCCGTTCGTGACTAGGTAATATCGACCTTATTTTTCTTCGTGACATTACGCCATGGTGTTATATCGAAGCCCCGTTGTTGGCTTCAAGTTGACGACGATCAGGGCTATACAGAGAATGGTGACGTGGATAGCAACGAAGCAGCGATTATCTACACTTGTGATGACAGCGACACTTATTTAGTTGAACCATAGTCGCATTGTTCATTCAGGGACCTTAGGTTCAGCTAGTGTCTGCAAATAAAAGGCCTTTCAAGTTCATCCTTATGTATAAGAGTACGGAAATCTGGGCGAGTGTATTTTGATTCATGCCACGCACGCAATAATGCAAACAAAACGAAGACGAAAGAAGTCGCCATACACTAGCATATTTCATGTGTGTGTTAACTTGCCCATTCTATAAGTTTTCCAGTTGCGAGTCTGCGCTTGTGTTGTGTCGACGTCTTTCTTCGTTTTCATTTTCAGTGGGCTGTTGCTTGTTTGTGTGGAACATGTGTTTTTTAGAAAGGTTAGCGATGTTCTATAGTAATATCTTATTTGAGCTTACAGTGGCTGGGCTTAGGAGCTCATTTTACAGCCCGCTCGTTTTTGTTTGTCTATTTATCACCTAGAACGTACTGTTAGAATATTTCCCCTCGTAATTATTACACCTTCTCACGCCCATATCCAACTTCGCATCCTTATTCCGCAAAAGTGTAGTACTAGCATTATGGGACCAATTAACGTGACAACAATCACTAACTTTCCCTTCTAGTCAGATCTGGACCGCATTTTTTCAGCTGCAATACAGAGATTCATTCCGCACGACTCCCCTCCTTCTCACACAAGGGCTAAAAATTGAGCTTGTTGGTTCATTTAGCGCTACGCCATGGTAACTACGACACCACAATGGGTGACCCATTCAAAATTATCTGAGTGAATGATTTGTACTATACAGAAAAGAAGCTAACTGGTTGTTCAATTATTTAGCGTCTCTTTTTCTAATGTTTGTCGCTTTGGCGTTTTCTAAGTTTCGTGATCTCTTGAAGTTATGAGATCACGAAGCGTGCCAGCACAAGACCTCTATCATCCTTTATTATATAGATTGCAATTTCACTGAGTCATGCCGTATTTTTCCAGAACATACGTAAGAAATTCATTTTCTTTCTGTTCAATCCTTCTTACGCAAAGAGCATGCATTTATTTTCTGCAGATGAATCTGATCACAATTTTGTGCGCATTCTGGACACGTCACACACCGTTAGATAATTCTTTCGTTGCCTTCGTGTAACCGTTGCTGATACCATACTTATTTCGACTGGGTGCATCTCATTGTGTTGTTAATGTGAAATTTTATTCAACATTGAAGCGGGTGTTGTCTTACATGGCGTCGAAGGACGTGAGGTCTCGCTGTATACCTCGCGTGTCTAATTGTAGTGCCAACTTGGGTTAGCTGGCTACACGTGAAGCCGTATATTCCACCGAGCTGCGCGATGATCTTAGGGAACCGGGAACTTCTTTGGCAGCCGAAGGCTCGCCGCTTTTGCCCAGCGATGCTTCCTCAGAGCCAACCACCACAGCGTCTGGACTTTGTGGCGTTGCCTCGCCCGTTCTGTTGTGGTCGGGAGCTCGGGAGCGGGCCCTGCGTCAAGAATTCGGCGCAACCCTGCCGGTGAGTCAAGTACAAATATTTTTTTTCAACGCATTTATGTCGAATCACTGAAGCAGGCATACTGAACGTACACCTGCTTGCTTGCAGATTGGTCAAACTATATTGAATACCATGTATATGACAAAGTCGTTGTAGCCTTGGAATCGGGGCCATCGCGTGCCCAACGCAGACTATAGTAACCCTGCGTTGTGCCTACCTGACACTACCACTACTGTGATTTAGGAATGACGGGATTCAACTGCTCAAACTTGTGCTGGTATCCTGACCGCACATATTTTCTCTATCAGTGCTAATTTACGGGCTTACTCTACGCAAGGTTTACATATAGCACCAGCTGTGAACTAGTGCCGAAATGCAGCGCGAGACCATTGCTGCTACAAGTGCTTTGGGCAATGATATTAAAAAGTGGGTATTGTTTCCTAAATATTCGGACGGCAACCTACGCGTGTACTCAAAAGATATGCGATCAGTGAAATTTTCAATTAGAAGAACTAGCTTTTTTCCTAGACTGCAGGTGCGTCGAAGGACGCTGGCAAACATACTGTTTTCGTGGTATTCATATCTCGACCTGAGAATTATGTTCCGCGCGTGGATTGTAAATGCAATTCACGTGTTTTGTGCCGTCACCAAATACAGTCTCTGTTGAAACATTTGGCCGTGCCGATGTGTGAGGGGGCACTGTTAGAGCCGCGTTCGTGTAAACCAAAATCAATTTGCTCTCATAGAAATCACTAGTGAACTCGTCCACTAATTTTCGAGACATTATATATAACAGAAACAAGTGCTGCTACATGGTGCTCTACCAAGCAAATAACAATAAAAAAACTGAGCACTTAGGGACAACTGAACTAACCATCGCTATAAGAATGTCCTTCGGACAAAAGATCCCGCCTCAGATACAGATCGTACTTACACAACAGATTCTACTTTACAGCACATTTAATCTGACTCGGTGGCTATCGGCACAGTTCGATAATATGCTTTGAGCATAGCCCTAAGTGGCGAGCATAATTATAGCGGCAACAGTATCCTGCGCTCGGGAATCGCTACATCGCTCAGCCGATTCACTAACATCGATTAGATACAAGCGTTCTTGATTTGCAAGGAGCTCCGAGTGCCTATTAATTGGTGGTAAAAAGAGCACCACTCTTCTGATGGTTTCAGGACGCATATATTGACACATCAATTACAATAATTAGTTGTTTTGAGATATTGCAGTCAATAAACAGCAACAGAAAGAAGCTTCAGGGAACTCACTTGCGACAGAACCTAAGGACGAGGCAGAAGAGAGCAGTGAAGAGCATCAGCGACACGACGACGCTCACAATGGTTGTGAGCTCGGTGCTCTCCAAGATGGCCACACCACGGGCTGCGGTGCAGAATAGAATGCAACAACGCTTTAGCCTAAGCATTTCTTGATCACGTAGATATATCGTCATGCACAAACGTCTGATATGATAATTAGTAAATCCTTTCAACCAACACAATTCACCAATATCTTGTAGTTCACACTCACAATTTCAATCTCTGAGGCTACCAATTAAAATACAGGTGACCTCACATGGCTTCCTTAAAACAAATTTAGGTGCACTCGCACATTAATTCGGAATGGTGCTGAATGGTACCACAAAATATTGATACTTACTTTCTTGCCTGTTAGAAATCTTGCGCTGTCTTGGGAAGTCTTTCTTTACTGTTTCTACATTTGGGGACACTAATGATTTCTCATTCATTCAGAACAGCCTTGCGTTGCTTACCTTGCCCTGCCTATGATTTTCTTGGGTCCCTACCGGAGTTCCAGTAACGGAGATAGAAAGTGGATTTCTCATCACACATACATTTCTCTTAAAACTATTTGCTCTAAATCCGCACTGTGCGTAAAAGTGAGTGGTACAGTTCTTTATCACGTTGCAATACAGATGGCAGTGCTAACACACCGTCAAAGGAAAAGAAACGCAAAGCGCGAACGCTGAGTAGCACCAAAAAAAACATCAAGAAAACAAATAAACATATGCATGATCGCAACGACGCAATAGGCAAAATCAGGTCACAAGGACAACCATTCTGCCTGGTAATTTTATTGGCAATATTCATCAGTAGCGAGGCATTTTCAGCTGATGTTACCGTGTCGTATCACTTGAAGAAAAAAAATGTTCTACAGCTGCAATTCCTCTGTTGACAAACTGTCGGCTGACGCCTATCGATATCCCGTTTATTAGCTGGTCGGGAACGAATATTACAGTGCCACTTCTTTATTCCATGAGTATTTATATTTGCTAGCGAGGTTCAGCCGACACTTTTCTTGCACTGCAGGCTCTTATAATGTACCGTGAAGTTACTATTTTTTTCAATGAGGGATTTTTGACTCATAAGCACTGCTCTTATGCACAGAGAAATGTTTCTGTATAACAGTTAGTTTACCTCGCGACCGCCCTCGACATTTTGTTCCTGGAAACTATATATATATATATATATATATATATATATATATATATATATATATATATATATATATATATAATATGATATTTCATTGTGTCGCTGCGCATGACGTAATCAATGATTGTTTTCATTGCTGAACCCATCATTTGCAACGTCTGGCTGTAGAGGACCCTTGTATCGACGTCTAGGGAGCGTTGAGCTCTGCGTACACGGCTGCAGAAAACACGATGTGGTCTCTATACCGCTACTGTCCACCGCCAGGGCTGCTTTGTGTGAACAAAAAAAAATGCTTTCCCGTGAGAATACACTCGGCGCTTTTCCCCGTCTTTCTGGCGTCAGTCTTTGTCCGATAATACACCTTAAATTCGAATAAGTCCATTTCGCAATGCCACGTCACAATTTTACCCGGTCCGCCGTACCAGCCAGCCTACAATACCCCCTGCGCAACAGCAATAAATAGTGATGCAGCTGTCAACTCGTTTGTCGCAGCCCATCTTAGGTATATAGTTTCGCATTTAGTAAGGCAGGTCACTTAATCTTATTCCGGTCAAAGTACGTTGATGTCGATTAGACGTGCGCCACTTACACGGTGTACACTTTGTGGACTGGGAATCCGCCGCGTGTCCATCGATGCAGCGGCATTCGTTCTCCTGGCATGACGAGTGCGCCACCGAGTAGGCGCAGGCCTCGTCGTGGTCACAGTGGCCGCCCAGCGAGGAGGCTGCGTGGAGAAGGCAGCATGTAGCCTGTTTAACAATGTTTGCCTGAAAAAAATTATTCCACCCACACCGGTAACCCTGTGGCTACGGGTTTGCGCTGCTGAACGCAATTTCGTGGGTTCGATCCAGACCACGGCGACTGAATTTAAATGAGAGTCGAATGCAAAAATGCCCTTGAACTTATATTTACGTGCGCGTTAAAGAAAATCCCCGTTTTTAAAATTAAACCGGGGTGTCCCACTCTGGCGTGTCGCAATCATATTGTGCTTTTTGCTCGCTAGATTGAATCCCGGCCACGGCGGCCGCATGTATTATTGGTATTATTATACCTGCGCGTAGTACGCCCACTTCCTATGTTCTGCGAAAGAAACTGGCAATATTGAAAATTAAAAAAAATATATAATAAAATGTTGACGGGGGCGAAATGCGAAATCACCCGTGTACTTTTATTTAGGTGCCCGTTAAAGAACCGCTAAAGTATGAGCAACTTTAGTGATAGAGTGATATGTATAGCACGCATATGCGACATGCCTTATAGCAAACATACAGATACCTCAGTATGTACGGAAATGTGCGCTCATGTATAACAACGACGCCGACAACGGATTTCCCGCGACAATGAATCCTTAGCGCTATTATCGCGTTAAAATCGGTCCCTGCTTCACAAGAGCGCGGTTCTATAGCATAAAATCCTGGTAACAGAGGCGCATGACCTTGTTAGTGAAAGTAACTTTCGGGGAAATTAGAAATAGTAAAGAAGGGCCAAAGACGTGGATGAAAGAAAACACGAAAAAAACACGTTGTACAAGCTGACATCCTAGTTAGTTTTATTTGGTGAACGCCAAAAGGAACGCCAAAAGTAAGCAACAAGAAGAAATCCGGGAGAGCTCACGTTGCTTAACGTAATTTTTCGCGATAAAATGCGGAGTGGCGTGGTGATGATACACTCGCAGAGCACAAATTCCTATTGAAGGGCCACTGAACTGCTTTAAGTATTGGTGGAACATTACAAGCTCCCTGGCACTTTCATTATGGCCTAACGTCTAAGAATCATGTGTTGGTCGCAATGCTTCCGCATTAATCTACATAGGTATAACTAAGTGCCCCTTGAAATTGTTCTGCATCTTTAATTTCAACCACAGCTAGTTACCCTTTGGTTTCCTTGGCTTCATTGGCTGTTGGTATTATAGGGACATGATTAACAAAACATCAGCTCCCCTTGGCTTCGTTTATCTTTCCTTCCTGCGGCGAATCGACACAGAAACAACAAAGGTCAGAGCAACCCTGGAGTCGTGATCCGTAGTTTGGAATGTCTGTGTGAACCCATGCAATTTTATACCCGTAACATGTTTCAGAAACTCGGCGCGCACAAAGCCTGCCTAGGACGGTTACTTAGATTGGCCAACTGCCTGGCGCTTGAATTCACGAACCGCGCCCTAGCTAGCGGTCTGGCTCTCCCGCAGAATTGCCCCTTCAAAGATAAACTTACGACATTTCACGAAATTACGTCACTACACAGACACAGCAGGAGAAAATTCCCTCCCCCCAGCCCGAAACTTAACAGGGCTGAGGCAGTTACTTTCAGGGTTTTACAGACGAGATCCTACCTCACCCCGAGAGCACTTACTTGGATAGACCCGAACTTCCCGCAATCGGGCTCCAAACGCAGTCACGCGTGCTGCTCCTTCGACCATATGCTCTGGCTGTGCCCGTACAACGCGGGCTCCCACTTTCATAACAAGTCCAAGTGGGACGCCTTGCTGAAGAGCTCGGATTTCCCAAGCCAACTACAGGCCATCCAGAGGGCCCGCGACGTCGCGGAGAATCACCATCTCTCTGTCCCGTCGTGGGCGGAGCCACAAACTTGATCGGGAAGCCTTCAGTTCCCCCCAATCAAGTTCCTCAGGACTATTCAGTGTCCACCTCGGGACAGGTAAAACCGCAACTGTAACAGCGCGAAAGAATGAAGCAAAGCAAAAAGAAAATTCGGCAGATGCACTTAAGTCTGCTTAGGTCTGGGAATTCGAAAGCTTTAGATTCCCTTTGGGGAACTGTTTCTTGCAGTGCGTTTCTTGTCCGCGTAAGCTCTTGCCTGCGTTCTAAATGCACCTCGGTAAGGCCAAATCACAACGCACCAAGCTTCTCAACGCGCTCTCTTGTCCGTGAGGTGTTCATAACTCGCAGGACCGCTCAGCAGCGTTCAATTTGACAGTAATGCTTCTTTTAATTCTATGCAATCATTTTATGGGCTCTTAGCGTGACGCCACCTCCTCCCCATTAGCTGGACCTCACGTGTCCAGTGATCCACGCATTAGGCACACCTTTAGTCAACGACAATCGTGGAGTCGCCATAGCGTTGGGGAAGCGTGGTCATCTCGTACCCGCGAGGCCCGGTTTGGATTCGCACCCAGACTGAAATTTACCAAATTTTTGTTACATATCCAATTATTTATTTTGTTTACAGGAACCTCCCTGAGACATTTGACATCCAACCGGGCATTTTTCTTACGTGTTTTTCCTCGTTGCGCCGTCGGTCAACTTTACTACCATTTTTCGGTCACGCCGGCTACGTCGTCGAATGTTCGTGCAATGGGGCATTATTGCTTCCACATTGAAACTCAAACGACGCAGCGCTTGGGCCTTTGTAGTCTTGCTCTGGCCACTTCTGTCGTGCTGTTTTAGCACCGATGTGCACCATCTAGCACTCGTCGGTGCTAGATGGTGCACATATTGATTGCTGTGCCAGCTCACCTAAACATCATTCTTCTGTACACGATTCTGCCATGCGGTAACAACTGAATATTCTAGTGACGCAACCCCGTCACGTGTTCCACCGCTCATTTGCCGCAAAAACGTAGGCAGCACACCTAGCTAATAAAGGCGAAATAGAAAATGTCGATGGCGTGACCTTGTGAGCTGGTAAGGGGCACTTTAGCTGGAATGCAGCAACTACTGAAAGAGCGTACCGACGTGCCTCTCATAAAAACGGCCTATGTTGTTCTCTTTGTCACTCCTTGCGCAAACAGATCTGTTTCTATTAATGCCTTGAGTGGTTCGATGCAGCGTACTGTGAATCTTGTTGTTGTGTATTCCGGGTCGCACGATACTCCCACTAAGTTCACAGCGTCCACTGGGTCTCCCAACTCTTTCCTCAGCTCTATCCATCTTTCCTCGTCTCTACGATTGGCGCATCCCAAGCGACTCCAACCACACAACGTGACCAGCGACTCTGAGCCCCCTGCTTAACGTAAAGAAAAATAAAGCAATCTTGGCATCCGTATTGGACATTTCTTTGCTCATCCACTCAGTATTGAGGACTTCCCGCACAAATTCGGTTATATTGTGCTTTCTCGGTTGGCTTTGTTCTTTCCGCTTTCCTCATGAATAAACGCCAAACTCGTCGTCACATGCACAAAGTACCTTCGATTGCTCGGAAAGGTAAACGATTCTTCATCCTCTTTTTCAAAGTTGCCGCGAACTACAGGGAACGTGTGGTCGCTTTGTCATGGCAAAAAAGCGCTTTATCTGGCCGTTTGAGGGTGCGCTTTCCTTTGTAAATATCTGGATATTTCGTGGACCACCAACAAACATTTGGCAGATACGTGCTAGCAGGTACGTATCAGAAGATAGTCAAATATTCACGCAAGGTATACTATAATAGAGCGCAAGCTGTGCAGCCATTTCGGTGCAGCAGTCTCTTACGAACAATATGCCTTCGCACGATCAGCGAATCTGCACATTGACGAAACTGGCTCCAAGTCTCGCATGGCAGAGGATGTCGAACAATCCTCACCACATTTTTTTCTTGTTTAAAGCCACACCTATAGTGACAGCTGTCATGTGCGATCATTTCCTCAATTATCCAGTGCTCTTTAATAATGCTGCTAGATGTGGCATCGGCATTACCGTCGTTGTACGTGAGAGAAAAATATTCCCGAACCACGCATCCCTAGCAACGCAGGCTCTCCGCGTGGCGCAGAGGTTCTACTGAACGAATTGAATTTCTCAAAGTAAAATGCGTCAAAAAATTTGTAAAGAACGACTTACACGCAGCCTACAGATGTGACAGCGTCGGATTGTAATTTGAATATAGGAGAAAACATAATTCTGTTGAGCGCAAACTCAAACACGAACCGCTTTTCCAGCTGCCAGTTGAGGTTTGGCGCGTCTGTTTACTACCTCCGGGAAGAAGACTACCCTGAAGAATCCCCCCTCCCCAGCCGCAGAAGAACAATTACTAGAGCTGAATAAAGTTTTCACTCACTCACTCACTCACTCACTCACTCACTCACTCACTCACTCACTCACTCACTCACTCACTCACTCACTCACTCACTCACTCACTCACTCACTCACTCACTCACTCACTCACTCACTCACTCACTCACTCACTCACTCACTCACTCACTCACTCACTCACTCACTCACTCACTCACTCACTCACTCACTCACTCACTCACTCACTCACTCACTCACTCACTCACTCACTCACTCACTCACTCACTCACTCACTCACTCACTCACTCACTCACTCACTCACTCACTCACTCACTCACTCACTCACTCACTCACTCACTCACTCACTCACTCACTCACTCACTCACTCACTCACTCACTCACTCACTCACTCACTCACTCACTCACTCACTCCGGGATGGGCCCACGCAGTTACTTCTGTTCCCAGTTAATTCTGTTCACTCATCACCTGCTTACTACACTTGACATACACTCCAACATAGACTGCATTTGTTTGAACTTTGCGAAGGCCTTTGAAAAAGTTAATCACGCCTTACTAATGTCTAAACTCTCCTCACTCAATCTGGACTGTCGCATACCGACTTGGCTCGAATGCTTTCTAACAAACTGCCTACAGTACGTCACAATTAATGGTCATAACTCACCTTAAATAGAAGTAACATCGGGAGTGCCACAAGGTTCAGTTTTAGGCCCACTTTTGTTTTTAATATATGTTAACGATTTGTCTAACTGCGTTTCTTCTTCTGCGTATTTGTATGCCGACGACTGTCTACTTTACAGGGAAATGCGAAAAGATGACGATAAAAATATCTTGCAGACCGATTTAAATAACATTGCAAGTTGGTGCAATACCTTGCTCATGAATTTAAATCCTAACCAATGCAAACTAATGAGTGTTTATCGGTAGTACGATAGCTCCTCACCGTACAAACTAGGTGACATCGAACTCGACCATGTATCATCATACCGGACCTTGAAGTTACTATTCCTTAAAATATAACATGGAATACTCATATTATACATGATCAGTAACAGTACTAACCACACATTAGTATACTTACGACATAACGTCAATAAAGACCCCGCTCCCCTCAAAACGATTCTATTGGCCTCGAGTTCCACCACTGGAAAAGCTGGCGCCACAGTCGGCGTGACGTGCTATTAGGGATCACGTGGACATAGCGGTCGCGTCGGCTGCTTCGGGAGCGCCTAAGCGAGCTGAAAACGAGAGTTTAAATTCCCTCGTACGCTGCGGTCCTCATTTAGTGGCATGATTTTCCCGCTTCGAGTGTCTCCTTTACAACGCTTGAAAGCACTGCCATAAGTAGAGGCTGCCTTTGAAGGCGCGCGACATGGTAGGCTACTGCTCGTTGCCACAGTGCCGGACGTACGCAACGGAGCCCGGTGTAGCACGTAGCCGCAACGTAGCCAACGCAACGCAACGTAGCCGCAGGACAAGCTGCGTGAAGCTTGGCTCGCGTAACATAAAAAAATGGCTGTGGCTTAGGTAAGGTTAAGCCCAGGATGCGAAGCATACTAGCCTTTATTTTAGTTGTTGAACCACTGTTTAGCCTGGTGAACTGCTGTTGCTTGGCTATATTTGGTTCGGCTAGACGAAGAAACAACTCATGCATTACTTCTTCGCCTTCAAGAGTGGAACGCGACAGCGTTCCCGTCGACCCGCCAAGGGGTGTAAGACAATGGGCTACAGGGCAGCGACTACGCGCCCCGCATTGGACGCGGTGAGCGTCGAGCAAAGCAGCGTTCGGCGCGGCAACGAAATGTGCGCCTGAGCAAGAGACGCACGCCTTAGAAACAGCGCGTTTCTAAGGCAACACCGCATTCACTAGAGGCGCTTTTGTACCGCTTTGAAGCGTTGTACTCGTGGCTCAGTGGTAGCGTCTCCGTCCCACACTCCGGAGACCCTGGTTCGATTCCCACTCAGCCCGTCTTGCAAGAGTTGAGCCAAAGCCACTTCTCCTCTGTCGTGACGTCACGGTGTCACGTGATTTCATGGTCACCGCCGCGCCTGAGGAGCTGGGTTGAGCCCTCGTTCTCCTCTGTCGTGACGTCACGGTGTCACGTGATTTCATGGTCACCGCCGCGCCTGAGGAGCTGGGTTGAGCCCTCGTAATATGCTTCGCATAAAAGCGGCAAACAGTCATCGGCTACAACTCGGGTACGCAGCAAGCACAGATGCGAGAAAGATTTCTTCTACGGCGCCGGGTCTGCGATGTTCGGAAAACGCGCACTCAGACGCTCGCCCGAGTCCGCTGCCCAACTAATGTCACGACGTTTTGGTCTATGAATTTGTCGATGCTATAGATACTGGCAAGTTCACTGGAGTGGAAAGGGAGCGGTAAGAAGCACATAAAAAAAAACATGGCATATATATCGTCATGTGTGTGTTATGAAATAATGCACTGGATTACAAAAAAGAAGCAGCGGGAAATCGTACGCTGAGAACCTTGATAAACATACAGTTCGACCAAGCTCCAGAAATAATATTGAAACGTCCAAGAATTTTGAAAAAAAATAAAAGATTCAATCGTCGTGACGGCACATCACATTCCCCGTAGGCGTCGAAGTCTCTACAAAGAAATTATTTTTTGAACAGCTCTGATAGTGCTCACGCAACAATGGTTGCTTGTATACTGTCAAATGCTCATATTCTGCGGCCTAAAGCTCAGGGAACGGCGCGAAAACGCGCACGCGGCGAAAACGAAACAGTCTGTGGACAAGCATGCAGACGCGCAGGCAGTCGCTGCGAATCTATGGGATCGATCCATTGAGGTTTCATTCTATTACGTTCCATTTAGTTATACAAACACTATAAGAACATATCTCACATAGTTTGCTCTCAGCGTTTACCTACCCTTCACGCAAGAAGCCGGTTCGGGAGACGCATCTGTCCATCACGGCAACCGCGCGCAATGGCGTTCACTGTGCGTATTCGGTAAAGAGATAGTGTCTGTAAACGATTCTGTGCTTTCAGTTTGCCCAAGATTATTATTTAGACAGTAAAAAACTTCTCTCGCTTCGAAAGTACTTACAGAAATCTCCGGGAGAGCTCGCGCGTGGTGTTTTAAGTGAGCGCTGACAGCAAAACTAATGAGGAGCCACGTGATCACTCATGCTACGCCAGCGAGGCGCTTCCGATAGATGGCGACTCCGTAACTCCTCGCCGCCAATACAAAATTCTTGTGCGCTCGAAGTTAGAATACGCCGCTGCAATCTCAAGCCGTCATCACGCAAACTTAATTAGGTCTCTAGAAATTATTCAGAATAACGCCGAACGTTTCATTCTTTTTAATTGCCATCGTACAAGTATAACAGCAATGAAACGAGCTCTATCACTGCCACTTTTGTCACTGCGTCCTAAGTATTTCCGTCTTTGCCTTTTTTATAAAGCCTTCCATCATTCATCACTACGTACCGAGCTTATCACGCCACCCACTTATCGCTCATCACGGATTGACCATAACCACAAAGTTAAACGCATTTTTCACAACACCAACACATTTTATTTTGAATTTACACCGCACACATCTGACGATTGGAACCACCTACCCGACGACATTGTTTCTATTTCTGATCATTCTCTTTTTTTCCCATTCTTTATCTGCACACCTGCATTGTGATAGCACTGCTTAATCATCTCGTGTGTCTCTCCTCCACACTACTTTCTTTTTCGTTTTACATGTGTCCCGATGCCGGCAATTTTTTTCACTTTCTCGCGGTTTGTTTTCTTTCTCCTGTTCTTTTTCTGCCTTTACCAAATTTATCTTAAGCTCATATTTGGCTACTAGTATCGTATAACATGCTGTGTTTACTTCTGTTCAGTACAGTTAAATTTGTTTTAGTACCAATCGGTTACATTTCCTTTCACTTTTGCCGTTTGTCGTTAATACTGCATAACGCTGCACGTTTCATTCTGTTATTTTCTGCGTTTATTTATTGTCACCCACTCCCCTATGCAGTGCCTCGGTGATTGAGGGTATCAAAAATAAATAAAGAGGCCGCGTTTCAACCACACAGCTCGCCTTCGTTCACCGCCAGCGTTTCCTGGTAAACATCATGGTTACATAAGCTGCAGTCGCCGGGAAGCGGGAGAAGCAGTCAGGGGTCTTTGAATGCTATCGTGTTCCACTCTTAAAGGGGAGCTTAAGCTTCCCGTAGTTTTCTGGAACAGCGTTTATTCAGCAAACAAATCCTAACAGAAGTCACCTTAGTAAAAGTGCCTAACTTGCCTGAGTAAGGTGTGCAGATAACAGGAAGAATGTGCCCAAGTTCGCCGGTATCCTACCTTTTTATATATTTTTCATGGAGTAAGGACAATGCGAAGACTTGCGCAGAATATGAAGTAGCTGAAGTCTGGGTTTTCTAAAATAGTTGAAATGGTAAATTTTTCTGGCATCATATCTTTAAAACATCTCTACGGCATATATCATGTGAGCCAAATATCATCATCATAAGGTAACTGCATCTATGTCTCTTGGTGTTATCACCATGAGTATCGGGTAAATGGTGCACTTTCTGTTGAGGAGGTTCCACTAACCATTGAAGTTTTTCTGCTTAGGCAGGCCAGAGAGCCGGCCATGCGAGTTTGCAGTTCAGTACGGATCTCGGAGCAACACTGGCCACTCGCACAGAAGTAATATACATCAGTGTGCGAGTATGCACATCAATGTGAGAAGATATAGCAGACATTCTTAATATAAGCTTGCTTCTGACATTGAAAAAGCTAGCTACCTTCTTATGTCTTTCCTTTCTGTCGCAGACTGGAAAATTCAGGCGATGTGAACGACGTGATTGAATAATTGAAAAAAAAAATACGATCTTCCTTATAATTTACTGTTCTATCTGGCTGATTTGTTTGCACATTTTACCCATCACTAACGCATCTGTTCAATAATTCGTTCAGTCGGTAATTATATTTAGCGACAAAACCAGAAAGCTAAAAAAGAAACGTGAAAGGAAAGGACTACCACGCAGGGCCACATATAAAGCACCTTTTTCGATGAAGCCAGTGCGTGATGGTAGCAGGGGAAGCTATCAAAATAAGTTGTAAATGGTTGCATTGTTTCTCCTGCGTTCCAGCTATTATGAAATATGTAGGAAACTGCATGAAGAGACCAGAGATGGTGACTGCACCTTTGACGCACTGTCGGTTGTTAACATTGACTGGATACTCCAGCCTGCACTCGCAGCGTCGGGAGGTGAGGTTGCAGAACACGTGGTACAGGACGCTGCTGCATGTCTGGTTGCACGGGTCACCGATGTAGAAGCCTACACCTGGGCGATAAAGCAAAAGTATGCAGTTAAGACAATGTCATCGACGCGATTCTATGGCAAGTTTCAGACACACCGTTGCATAACCTTGGCATTCTAGTGTAGCCTAACTGTGGTTATGTGTAGCACATTTTCTTCTAAACGCTCTTCCTATACTCCACCTCAGATAGGTATATAAAACGTATGCATTGCAGGAATATTAACCTTCCAATGTCAATGGCTCTTTAGATAGGATGGAATAGTTGCGGCAGACACAGTCAGCAATTGCGCACGTTTACTTTGGTCTCTCTCCCACTTTGTAGTTTTTGTTCTTCACCTGTATATTTATGGTCACCTCTGTGGCTTTGTTTGACACGCCATAGCTTAACCAAGTTTCCCATCTTCAATTTGTGAGCTTAGGTCAGTTGCTGGCGCCCGCCTTTTTTCCACAGCCACGTACACATCTTCACAATAATAAATTGAAGGCCTTCTCAACCATTTTATGCTTGATTAAGCATCTGCTCAGAAGGTGAATAATCGGTATTGATCCCGATATGTTCAAGGTATTCTACTGTTGAATTGTCTATCCTTGTATTTACGTTTTAAGCTATCCCATACTCTTACCTGAAGGCAATCCCCAACGGTGCTGGAATATTGACATCAAAAGGCCCATGTTGCGATTGTGTGCGAGAGTTATACTTACGTTCTTGCTTTTCGTGAAGCCGATTGGCACAAGTGGCGCAATCGTGCTTTTGCTAACATGAAATACAATATACGCCAGCTCTTCGTTCTCGGCATGTGGTTGTCTATTCGTGCTTTTCTTGCCATACCTTTATTTGAATGCCGTCTTAAGTCTGTTTACGTGCTTTAAGAGTTCTGCACTCTTATGTGACATTTCATGCACATGGTGTCCCACTTAACCTGAGCCAAACATTAGAAATAAACAAATGCCACGTAGCTAGGCAAAACACAAGTAATGTTGTTGGCCATCGCTTGGAGATGCTAAGGTTATTTCTTGCATTCCGCCTAGATGCATAATTAGTTTTAATTGATTATTCCACTTCTCAAATATTATAACTAGATGAAAAGTATCGATGAGAACATTGTGTCGCAACATTAAAAACTGCCAATACGGTTTTATGTTTCGCGATACGTGCTACATTAAACTGTTTTTCCGAGCGTGAAAGAAGCCTGCAAATACACGCAAAATTGCCGCGCGACTGGCCGCTAGTGGCGCTTGTCTCGCACAGCGTCTGTATCCTTCTATACGATTTGTAATTCAAATAATGTAAAACAAATAATTTGATAATTTATCTGGAAAGAGATTTAAATTTTTTTAAATAGATTTATGTAGGGCTGCCTGGTACAACTATATTAAAAATTGTTGTGCTGGTAGGACCTTTGTTCTGCGAACAACTTCAAATGGCCGACGCAGGATTGTACGGTGACACTGCATAACACTAGGAACGCCTTTGCGCGCTGCGTGACAGTGCCCACAGGAACTGTTTGTGTGTACGTGCGTGCATGTGTAGTTCTTTTTTTCTCTTTTCTTTTTTTAATCCTTCTCTCTCTCACCTATCGCATCCCCTTGGCCCTCCCCCAGTACAGGGTAGCCAACCGGAGATAATCTCTGGTTGACCTCCCTGTCTTTCCTTTGCCTTTCTCTCTCTCACTCTTCAAATGGCAGTCCGCGCTTGTTTGCGAAGGAGGTATTACAGTACATTTCCAGATTTCCACGTTGTTATGTAACTGTATGCAGTGCAAGAATTTGTAATTATGTTTATCTGTTTGTCAGACAGAGTTTAGGAAGTGAACCCTGAAGATAATTCAGTACTTTCATGTGATGATTCCTACATGAAACCTAGCTAAGTTTTTTTAAAGCTCCGCTCATGTAAATGTTCATTTTCATGAGACTTTTCAACCTTATATTGTGATAGCAATTATGTAGACACTCCCAGGGGACTTCTCCCACCACCGCCGTTGTTGTTGCCATCGCCGTGATGTTCAGTCTAAGCACGGTAACATCAACGCTGTGCGCCATACGCGTTATGTGTGACTGAATGCTTGCGAACGTCGGCTGACAATCAGAGCTCAATCTCTCGTGCTCAGGGAGGAAGGCGGAGCTCAAGCGCGCCGTTTTCAGTCGCGCGCGAGGCACAAGGAGGAGGCGAGGAGGCGAGGGGGAGGGACGCGTTCTACTCCGGCGGCTGCTGCTTATGGCCCGTCCGTGCGACCGGCGTATCTCGAAAGCGAGCTCCGCTGTGGACAAAGTGCGCGCTCACGCGGGCCTCATCTTCAAGACGATCCGCGATGTGCACAATGCGCGCGCACCAAGCGCCGGTAACTTCGTCTGCGTTGTGCTTTCGGCATTTAGTTCGCGCTGAAGCAAGAGACAACGCGATAGTTGTCTCTTGTCTCTTGTGAAGGTTGCCTCTTAAACGGCGATTCGTTCGCTGATGCTGCCTCGTTTCCTCACTCAAGCGTTTTGACAGGGAGTTTCCGCTTTCATCGAGCACGATGTGTTCATGTTTACCTGTGTGTGCTTGACGCCGTAATGGTTAATTCATTGAGTAAACAAATGTTTACAACTTCATACTACCATAAAACTACTATGCTTACTTCGCATACCTGGCTACTAATTTGCCGTCGAAATGGATGCTTCGCTTTTCAGGTTAAACTGCGTGTGTTTCTTTTTTACATCTTTTGTTCAACTTTAAGTTCCGTATTCTCACAATTAACAAAAATTGCTGCTTCTAGGTCACACTTCAACTTGTGAAAAAGAATCCAAGCCAGAGTTCTCTTCCTCAGGCTCTCGGACCTCGCGTGTGATTAACTTTTGTTGTTTGTTGTTGTTTTGTGTGTGAACTTTTAGAAACCATGCCGCGGAAGAGGCGAGGAAATGCAAATACTGCAGAAAACGCCGCGTACCTTTCACTGACAAATAACGGTTTAAAGAAGAATACATATAATTGGCGCCAATTTCGTCCAGCGAGGGCCATTTTATTTCCATTTTTGTTGTAGTGACAGTTGCAAATGGAATAGAACTGATATTATATATAATAAATGTTTGCGCCTCTGTTGCGTTATTATCAGTAGCAGCAACTATATAAACACAATACGACTTCAATCCAGAAATAAAGGGGAACCGGGACAGCTGTTTTCTCCTGAAAGGCTAACCACGTCTAACTGCTTGAAAAGGAGAGAAAGAAACGTAGACTATACGAAGCAGACTAACAAAAGGAAAATGAAGAGAAAGGCACTCCACAACACACTGAATCCCACAAAGAGCCTACGCCGTCAGTAATTAACTCAGAAAGTAACATGTATGCTATTTTTGAACATTATAAATGCATGTTTCTTCACGTGATGTTTGGAAATCGTTATATTGCACGCTCTGGAGATTTCCTACAACAAGACATTGTTTCTGCAACCGCATTCACAGGGATGAACATAACCTTGTATTTCGACCGTCCGTGCCGCAGTAGGCGCCCACTTTTACTGATTTTATTTACTGTTGCGAGGATAACACTAAAAGGCAAATTTTCTTAGTGATTTAGCTATCACGCTTTCCTTAAGTTTAGAATGAGTACATACGTAAGAAAGAGTTGTACATCCTTTTTTTTTTCTAGAGGTTGACAAACCATTCAACGCCAGTGAGCGCACCCGTGCATTCTTTAAGCGCGGATTAACATGATACTCACTTGCGGTGCGATGTCTGTTCTCGATTCCTTCGCTCTCTGGAAGCAGATAACGGAACAAAAGAGTATTGTTAGTGCATTCCTCTGCATAATGTTGTGAAGGAGAAGTCAAGCGTTCATAGCAGAAGGTTTAATTGTTGCCTTCGCATGCGCATCAGTAGAAAAAAAAAACACTGCAACATCAACTATTACAGAGAATTTAGTTAGCACACACTGCAGACGTCCACAGGCTACAGTGAAGAGCTGATTAACTTCAAGACGCCGGTTCGTAGTAGGTAGCGGTGGCAGCATTTCGATGGGGGCCAGAATATTCGTGTATGTAGTCGTTCGCGGAACCCCAGATGGTAAAAATTACTCCTTAAGCCCTCACTACGGCACGCCTCATAATTATATTGTGGTGTGGGCGCGTAAAATCAGAAAATATTACTTAATTTATTTTTTGCTTTTACTAATAAAAGCAAGAAATTTCAATAGGCGAGCTGACAGTGCTGATACGTGGAATAGCTCAGGTTGTGCTATGGTTAGCGTATTCTATGTACATTTTGCATAGCTTTTAAGGTCTTTATTGCTTCCCAGTGTATAATATGAATTCGGCGCATGTTGTAAGAGCTAGTGTCGTACGCAATGGTCGCATATTGTTTTTAGTGGAATGCACGAACGTGTGTACTGAATGTCCGCACATCAAATGCACAGCACATTGTGTTTTCTTCTTATGAGTAAAATGAACGAAACTATTACAAAGCGCACCTGTTTTCTCCTTGAAATGTCAAGTTTCAAGCTTATTTCTTTGCTTATACATTAGGTCGTGCAAAATCTGCGCGAAGTGTTTTGACCCATAGCCAAAGGCCAGTAAAGTGTCCAATGAGAGAAAAATATATCACCAATATTGCGCAGGAACACTTATCAGATATCACGCAATTTTTCACTAAGCACATGATTTATGTGTAACCAAAAAGTGTACATAACAATAGAAGAACACGCAGACACACTAAATTTGAGGTGTCTTTTACGTAAGTTCCTTTTTCTAGACAAATATACGTACGACAATAGAGATAAACTATGGTATCCTAGAAACATCCAGTCTTTTCTTGTTTACGAAAGAGAATAGGTGGGTAATAAACAGGCGATCACACGATCCATGTATGGGGCACATTATGTAAATTCATGACAACATAACAGCTTGAATATCTAGGCGATGCAAATTTGGCTGCAATGCAAGGAATCATAGCATCGAAAGACAAAAAACTGCTGAATGTTGCTGTCGCTGATCGTTTCAATTCTAATGGTGAACTATACCATGTTTTTGCTCTTGTTAAATTGTGCTTGTCGCTTTGCCATAAATAATATTTACAGAAGGTAGGTTGAAGTTAGCTTGCATAAGGCTTGGCATCTGGCGTTTTTGAAAGAGAAATTGACCATTTTTTTAGGCAAATATCAAGCTTATTTCAACTATCACAATTAAATGAAAATGAACTGACATGGTGTATCCTGTTAAGTCCTAATATTTGTTGAGCGCGTTATGTTGATTATGGGCGCTTTTGGAGCTGACTGACGTTACTACTGGTTCCAGCTCAATATAGTCTGTTAATCTAGAAAAAAAATGTTAATTGTATTTAATATATATAACACCACCTATGTTGTTGTAATAATAAAACACATGCATTTCTCGCAGCATCTATGTGCACTTAGGGCTGACAGCACTTACGAGCTAACTGTGCTGCGATTTTTCTATCTGCCTTTCATTTCAATGCAGCATGAGGGAGGTAGCACTTACGTAGTGCCCATGAATGCGTTTAGTGCTCGTAAGAAATCCATACTTTGGTTTACTCTAAAGTGCATTTGTGGTAGACATCATGAAAAAATTTGCAATTTCAGTACTGACACTCGATTGCCGGCGCGTGTACTTTGTTCACAAGAATTGTTTCGTGGGACAAGAGCCCACTCCAGGCTCTGTGCTTATAGCTTTTCCTGAAGTCATTTTTTGTAGGAAATAAAAACAATAAGCTTCTTCAATCTTTCAATGAATGACTGAGTAAAGTTGGCTCTAGACGTCCGGTTTCCAGAGCTTGTATGAGAGAGTATGTATCGTTGATATTATGTCAAGTACAGTAAGTGGTTGTCACTGGTTCTTCCTCACGGTTACATTGCAAGAACGACTTTCGGTCCCGAAGCTATCGGGAAAGTATATATTTGGACATTTTGCTATAGCGCTTCTTGTCAATACTTACTATTGTTTTGTGTGGTGCAACGTTAAATCAGTGCGCTTGAAAAATACGTCGGAGCCTTCGCAGCAAAAACATTCGTCACAAAGTACAAGGAACAAAGATATCTTCAAATGAAAATTGTCAGTTCGGGCAACACTTCTGAAGTTCAGTCATAATCAGTTTTCTAAACACTAGAAACTCCGGAAGTGTACAGGATGCGCGGCTTTCTTATAGCGTCATACTTGAAACAACGCATAAATCGATGCTCCAAGTTGAGAGTGTGGACTTGGGAAGGGCGGCATTTGAGAACGCATTCCTAAAGCAGCCTGCCGGAACTTGCCCCAAGGTCCGCCAAGCACTCGGTACTTGTCCAGGAGGGCGATCACATTATACAGAGCTCAAAGGGAGTTACTAGCCAGGAGAGAGCGTACTTGAAGCGGAATAATTACATGACCGGAATTCCCGGAGACATCTGACCTTTTCGAGTGCGCTGGGTGCAGGAGTTAACTTCAGGTCCTTTCAAGGAAGCCAGAAGGATTGGTTGACTGCGACACTAAACAAGGCGCGGCTTTCTGATGCAGGTCAAAGGTTGACATAACTTTCATAATCGACCTGGTCCTTGCCATTGGCACAGTCACAGTTATTATAGTTTTGCAAATGTTTAAGTTGTACTTTTTGAAGCTATAAGGCATTCACCTTGACACCAGCGGCCTGGTTTGACGAGGAATTAATTTTTTTTATATCATGCATTCTCTCTTGTTAGGACTCGTGCATGCTTTCTATATATCGGAAGAGTTTTGGTGCGAGTCTCATGGTTCTGCGCATAATATAGTTTGAGTGTAGTTTATACATGCTAGCTTGTTTCGTTAGGGCTGAGATATCACTTAAAGCTAAACAGGGTTGTTTCACTGGGTAATGTGTTTGGTGCGTGAAAAATGAATTTACAAGTACAATAAAGGAAACGTTTATTTCTTGGCATACCGCTGATCTTTACTCTACTTATAGAATCCAATCGACGTCATAGTAACTAAAGAAACACAGCGTAATTAAGACAAAATAAAAAAGAAACGTCAGTGTAGCTAAGCCTCATCCGAGTTATATATTCACCAATCCTGTCACATTTAGCATCGAAGGTTTAGGTCAATATAAACAATACCTTAAACAAGTTACTTCGGAATGTGCCACAAGGCAGCATGAGGCATAGAAATTTTGACTGACTCTTGAGCGTTCATGTAAACGAGTCCTTCATGGGCGACTAAAAAGCTCTATAAAACGGAGCAGCTGTGAATGAGGCGCAGAAAATCGTTTGCCCCTTCAGAAAACACGTAGGAAAACGTAACAAGAGCTATAGAGAGCGAGAAACTTATATTAGAATGAAACGATAAGTAGTGCACAATAAGTAGCTAGATATATATTGCCAAAAGCTTCAGCGGATATTCCATCGATTATTAGTGCTGATGAAACGATTTGGTCGTGACTAGAAGTCACAGACGCAGAAAAAATAACTGTGTTGCAATAAGGAAGTCTGCTAAAAAACTGTTGTACAGGTGAACAAAAATTTGAAGAGTGAGAATGGGGACAATACTAACTGGAAGGTTCCGCAGCAGCGCGTCGCTATATTTATGGCAGCACACAATTTTACATATACAGTTTTCATTTCACGCTGCAATATTTATCCTATACTACAAGTTATAGTTTTAAAAATGGTTGCTCCGGCCCATCGATATTTACAACTACAAGTTTGTCTGCTTTTGCCGCACGCTATTTTCGGTTTTTTGTCGGTTGAGCAACTAAAGATTGAAAACGATTTATACCAGGGTCTAGTCGAACGAAGGATCTACTTTGTGCGAAGTGGAACTCGAAAACAATGTAAATGGTAAGCGCAGTGGAGAGAAGATAGAAAAAACAGGAAGAAAACATCATGTTCAACTGAACAAAATGGTGAACAGGGTGGGAGAACCAGTCATCGTAGCACCCAAGTGTTCTAAACATTACTCTTTCAAAGCAAGTCGCTGAAATGTGCTGCTGATTGAGTTCTGTGTGAAGAAATTGTGCTATCCATCTGTGATGTACCGCAAATATTTAACTGATCTGTACCTGTTTCTTCACTGATCGATAATCTAAACGTCTGCTACTTGAAAAACTGTGACTTCTGCTACGCGCAGGATCAAAATGTTGTGTGCAGGTAGAGAATTAAACGTTAGATTTTTTTGTGCTACCTAACTTTACCCGCAAAAGTTTTGGGAGCATGATTTCCTTGCCAAAACTAGATTTTATTACTCTCAAACCATACCTACACAAAACGTAAGGTGCCATCCGCAACTCCCGCTCTAGTGACAAGCAACTCATTTCAATTTTAGACTTCACAAAAACGTTTCGTGGAAATTTTACTTTTTCGCAACTACGGTGCTCCTCCTATAGCTTCCGTGATGGGTATTACATATTATTTTGGCTAATATTCACTCAGGACAATAGACTAAACCCTTTGCTTCCGGTTAATGGTATATAGTATCTTCGCAAAAGCGTCGTTGATTCCTAAAGATACTTCATCGCTTCATACGTAAATATAACGTAATCTCCATGATATCAAACGTGTTTCCGTGCTAGAATGCAGCTTATGTGCGCATAAGCTTTCCTCGAGCAATTATAACTGCCAAAACGTTCCCCACAAGGGCATCGGCTGGCAGCCTGCACATACTGACAGTTTATCTCAAGGTGACAAAAAAGCAAGAAAATCCAAAAGAACTAGCGCACCGCGCCGAAATGACACCCATAAACTGTTACATATACGTTTAGAGGAAAACAAACTTTGCATGTTAAAAAAGAAATTGCGCGAACACCTTCGTACAGGGGAAGTAGAAGGCTTGCCAATATCCTGCCAGGGAGTCCTCCGTTTGCCCGCTCTCTCTACCTGCAAGAGGTTGAACTCCTTTCTTCTGGTGAAAGGCCGAATACCGCCGGCCACATTGATATGGGGCTCGGCTGTGTTCACTATATGCCGCGAGAACCCTCGTGCACGCAATTGCGAGCATATGGAGACTGCGCAAACAGAAACTACGGCCCCCGGTGGGTAAATCTAATATCAGTGACCTCAGACTGCCAGAATCTCAGCAGCCGCGTTGCGGAAGCTAGACGCAATATCTGCGCCAGATAACCAGACAAGACAGAACTACAGAGGGCAATGATGGTATCTCCTCCGCAAAAGCTATTGTACTCAGAATATCTTCACGTGAGCGCAGAATTGACGAACTGATAGCTGACGTCTTAGAGCAAGGGACTCCTCGGCTGTAACTTAGGTGCAACGCGTCACAACAAGAGCCCATGGAGGTACGAATTTTCTTGCACAAAGATACGAACGCACTGCGAGGCACAGGTGAAAACTGCACGAGAGTGCAAAACGCGCTACAGCAGTGAGTCTAGAATATAAGCGCTAAAGTTGCAGCAAAGTAAAAGGTTCGAGGAGAGGAGGAAGGGAAGGGATAGCTAAGCACCTGAAGTACTAAGGAACCATTGCCTGGAGCGCGGTCGTGCATAACTATTTGAAGGCCAGGGCTTACAGCTCACGAGACAGGGGAAGGCGATGCAGATAGTGCCCTTGTGCAAAGGAGCTTAAACGTCTATGGGCCGCGGTAGTAGCCGATTGCGTCTTGCGCAGCAGAGCCATCCGTAACGCATGCACCCGTTGGCGTTCTTATTTTCCTTTCGAGTTCGTGACTGCATTCCGCCCAAAGCGAGATCTAAGAGGCTTGCATTTCGAACTGATTTCCGTGCTCTTTCAGCCATTGTTGGGGGAGAAGCGAACACTTCGGCGGCCCCAGCGATGAATGGGCCGAAGGGCTGGTATGATGAAATATTGAGATTTCATCATATGAGTGCGCTCCGGGCAGTGCATAAAAGGGGGCTAACGTTGAGAACGGATGCTTCGGCTGCAACTTCGAATACGATGGAAAAAAATTCCTGCCGTCGTGGAAGGTGCACGCCTGCTGAAGTTACGTCGTGGCATAGCGCAGGGATCAAAGAGGATTCCATTTTATTTTATGCAGTTACTAAGCGGAAGATCAAAAGGAGGATACCATCGCAAAAGTATGCCAGATGAGAGCGATAGCTTTGAACTCTTGTCGAAGAAAAGGACAGCGCATTGGTGCTCTGTAACGAGCCAGTGTTTTGGCTACGTTATTTAAGGACATACGCACTTGTACGTAACAAAGAAGAACGTTTCCATTGTGATTATTGGTGACGCAGCCCTTGGCGTTTTAAGTCCGTTGCTTAGGCATCCGTCCATGCGTTCTTACTTCAACTATGTACTGCCTTTTGAATGTACCACCAGAATTGAAGCTGAGCGCAGGTCCATATATGCATAAAATTAAAACGAGTTACTATCCGTATATAAGCATCCATGTGCGTTTTTGACTGCATCACTGTCAGGCGTTCTCCCGAACATTTGTATGGTATGCTGTGTATGCGTGTGGTCTGTCTCTCCGTCTGTATATCGGTCTGTCTGCGCATGCGCATGTGTGAGTTTAATTTTTCTTATTCTTTTCGACGGCAATTTTTATGGCGGCACTTACCTTCTACTTCCTGCCTAATTTTCGCAGTTTTGTTCTTTTCTTCTTTCGTCACATACTACCTGTTTGCTTTCACTATTTGGTATTCGCTGTCTGTAATGTATTGCTAGTTTAAGTGTTTCGTCACTACCTGAATTCAGATATTAAGTTGCCATAGAGAGCCGTGTGACCTCTTGAAAGGGCCACATGCAGTCAAGACGCCACCAATTCACTTTCGTCTAACCTTTATGGCAGCATTGTACTCCAATAAGGACCCCAGCAAACTTTAAATACTTTACGATAATAATAGAGTAATGGAACAGAGGGGTTCAAAAGCGCAATTTTATAGGGGTAAAGAGATTAACCATTTAGCTACATCACGTGAAAAGGACGACCGTTACTTTGGTAATGCGGTTCATCTCAGCATTAGTCGCCGGATAGCATTATAATTTATTCTTAATGTTGGTATGCCGTTGACTCTTCAGAGGCTAGGTGGCTTCCTTTCAAAACGCTGTAATAGCTATTAAGTAGGATTCTACTCTATAATATGTCACGAGGTGTGATCCATATAATGTTGGGTTGCGTGAATTCACACCGTCGTACTTAATGTCCCATTGGTGTCTCCTTTCCATGAGACTAAATGGGTTTCTTCCTTGATTTAGCTACAAACAAATTTGATAGAAATGAGCACAATAAATGTTGGGCGTTGATTAGAACTTGATTCTACGGATATATTGTCAATAAAACCTTCGCATAGTGCGAATTTGGAAATTAACAAATGTTGCACCAATGTGAGCTAGTGTAAGAAATACGTCGGTGTATGTCATGCGGGACAAACCTTTAATGCTTGAGACAATCTGAGGCGAATAGCAGTATGTTGCATCTAAAGAGCTAGATGAACGCGGCCAGGATGCATGCCCTCTCGTTTGGCGTTCGAGGGAAATAAAACTCTTGTTTGAGCTAGTTGGTTCATGCTTGAAGTAGTAAAGGCAAGGCGCAGAAGACCAGGACTCAAGATGAACACAAAAGACAGGACCGCCACTGGTCCTGTCGTTTGTGTTCTTGTTGAGTCCTGGTCTTCTGCGCCTTGCCTTTACTACTTCAAGTTCGAGGCAAGCCGGGTGAGGCGAGGGAGCAGGGGCGTTCTTTTCCGGCGGCTGCTACGATGCCTCGATATACTCCTCGCCCACCGCTACGTTAAGAGTGAAGGCAACCGCGGCGTCTACTGCGGCGTTGGCCACGCGAATCGTGGTCACCGTAATAGACGCCTTGGACGGGCGCTGTTGGGACACGGTGCCGGCGCTCGTGTGTCTTGAAAGAGGTCTGCGACGTGGTAATCATCACAGATTCGTGCAGAGCCTGTGAGCCCTACCTGATGGGCCAGGTATCACCTTTAGCCTACCGCATTTTAAAGATAGCCGTGAAGGAATCGGACCCCTCACCTAAATTCATCATTTGGACTCCGGGCCACCAGGCCCATAGAGGTAACGAGGCTGCGGACGCGGCCGCCCGAGCGCTTACCCACCGGGCACGTCAACCAGACTGTTCCGGCTCAGAGATTAGACAACTGGTTCAGGGAAATTCTGGCAGAGTATTGCGAACGTCATCGGCTTTTTCCGGTCCCTGCTAAGGGCCTGAGTAAGGCCGATGAACGAACCCTGCGGCGCCTGCAGACAAACACCCTGTTGTGTCCTGCAATAGCAAAACATTTTGACCCGTAAGTTGATGGGCGATGCCCTCACCGTGGGGAAGTCTCCAATAACTTTCACATGGTGTGGGCATGTCAGATGACTCCGTCCCTTCTCCCTAACCCTTCCCCCACTAGAGAGGCATGGGCATACTAGAGGCATACTCAATTGCTCGGTGCTGGAGTCTCAAAGGGCTCTAGTCCAATGGGCGCGGGTAGCAGATTCGTCCAGTGGGGTCCAGGCTAAGGACTCCACCTATGTAAAGGGCCATTTTTTGCCGGCAAACTCTCCCTTTATTGGATAAAAAAATTTTATCATCATCATCTGTGACGTGACCAAAGTGCGCGCCCGCGCCGGCCTCACTTCAAAGCAACCTGCGATGTTTGCTGAGTGCGCGTAGAGCCGGTAGCTCTGTATGCGCTGTGCTTTCTACGTTTCGTACGCGTTCAAGCGAGAGATGCGCCTGGCTCGCGACTGCTGCCGCGATTTCTAACTGCAGCGTATTCACAGTTTCCACTGTGATAGAGCGATGTGTGTTCATGTTTACCGGTGCGCGTGTGACAGCGTGCTGGTTAATTTAGTTAAAACGCGTTGACGGGCTAGTTGGTTTGAATCCATGATAAAATGTGCAAGCGCGACTGAAGAAGGACGTAGAAAGAAGCAGACACACAAAGACAGCGCGGTCTCCGTGTGTCTGTTTCTTTCTACGTCATCGATGAGTCACGCTTACCCATTGTATCATTTTTAATTTATTTAGTAAGCTAATGTTTACGAGTTTATACGGCTGATAAATCCGTACAAATCTATACGTATAGATCTTTACTTGGTAGAGCTATCTACTAATTTGCTATCGCAATCGGTGCTTCTCGGCGGAACTCCGAATTTTTAACCATTCTCTATTATGCAAACTTTATTTTATTAAAGCCCTAGTAAAACGCATGTGAAACCACCTGCCTCTTGACCAATCTCCCGTAGTCGATAAGAGCTAGCATTTGAACATAGGAGCAAGAACATGAGATCGCGCCAGGCTGTCGTGCCCGATCGCCTCCATTAACCGCCGCCGTTCACAATAGACAGTTTTAGTTTAGTGTTTGGAACCGAACGTAAAAGAATTACGTACCCGAAGAAATAGCGCCGTCCTCACTGCTGTTAGATATGGAGCTGGTTCCTGCGATTACTTCGAGTTCCCCAGACCACATCGGATTGCAGCACAGCTAATTGAGGAATGCAGAAGCAGGAAAGCGCATTCCAGAGAAGCGGCCGAGCAAACAAGTTTAAGGCAACAAGTTTACGTGCCAACAAGTTCGTGCGCCGCCGGGATTAGCAGGTGGGCATCCGACAATGAAGCAGGTGCAGCCCTCCCCTTCTCTTTCTTCGAAGTGCATTGCCAGTCTGCGATGCAAGACCGCAGCAAGCCGCCAGGTGTGACACCACGACACGGGCGCCTACCATTGGCTGAAAGTGGCGTCATCGGAGTGGACTCTCCCATTGGTCAAACATGACGTGACTTGCAGTGCTCGAAGGGTTTATAAGAAGCCTTCCAGAGAGACCTGAGCATTCTGGGACATGCCCTGATTCCCTGATTCACCTCTCTCGAACTTCTTGCCGCGGGCCGCAGCGTCCGAGTTGCTGCTGGCCCGTAATGAGTATACGCCTGTTACTTGACGCTCACGTCCCCTGTACATAATGTAGAATAAATCCCTCCCAAGTTTGTGGTTATCATCCCGAAGTCCGTCCTCCAACCCCTACATCTGGTTGGCAGCGGTAGGATCGCCTCCGAACGCATCAGCTGGTGGCAGCGCTATGGATCAACCTTCGTCGAGAGAGATCATAAGGAACCGGGAAGAGCGAAGAAGAGAGAGCCTTCGTCGAAAAAGGTCCGAAGAAACTGGGAGTAGCGAAGAAGGAGCGAGCCTTCGACCCAGGGAGTCCGGAGGAACCGGGGACAGCGGACGAATGAACCGGATGGCAGGGTGCTGCAACCGTAAGTGAGCGCGTGGTTTTTTCCTTATGATTCGCCAGACTCAAAGGTTGTGTGTTCAATTTTGATAGTTCTGGGAATCGGGAGTTTGTTGCATTGTGTGTTTGCACAAATTAATTAAGGAAAACAGTTTTAACCACCTGTCGGGGCAGCTGCCATGGATCTTAGAAGGTTGACGAGGTTAGACTTGTTGTTGGTGTGCGACGATTTGGGAGTTGAGGCGGACGAACGGATGGAAACGCCAGCTATCATAAAGGCGATTAACGATAGTGGCAATGATGAGAAAAGCATTGAGCTTGCTTGGGAGGTGATACAGGAACCACGGGAGCGTGTGCGTCGTGTACGTTTGCGAGAGCGTCGTGAGCTTAGGAGTGAGCGTCAGCGTGAAGAACGCGAGAATGAACGGAAGCAGGAGCTTCAAGAACTTGCTCTTAGGTGTCAGCGTCACGGACGTGAGAATGAACGCGAACGTGAGCGAGAGGAAAAGTATGCGAGAGAGAAGGCAGCACTGATCAAAGAGATACAGTATTGTGATCAGTTATTGGCACAGAGACAACGGCTATCTGAGAATTCTGTAGGTAGTACAGAGCGAAAGAATGAGGAAGCATCTAGCGGACTTTCGCCAGAAGCCGACGAGAAGAGTAGTGCCTGTGAGATTGGCTGCCGATTAATAAGTGAAGGGAAAAGGCTAGCTGCTAACGATGCCTTAGTGGCAACAGAGGCCGTTAAAGGCCGCAAGGAGAGCGACGAGGTGCTGTGCCAACAGATGACTGTGGAGGCAGCTAGGCCAGCTGCGAACAAATTGGCACAGTTACCGCGTGTGTGCGTCGCTGGTAAGGTTAGCGAGGTTGCTAGCGAGGAAAAGGGTACTGTTGACGCGACAGACGCGAGCACCCATGTAGATCCAGATCTGCGTGCAGAAGTGAAGTGCGAGCTGGGCGATGCAGTTGAGAATAGCTCTCGGGGTGGCGAGCTCCGTAGCTCACGAGAGAACAACTGCATTGTTCAGGGATCGGTGCGGCTCTCCGCCAGTCTAGATAGCCTAGAGAGGGATGGTTCAGTTAATAATCATTCGGACTGTGCGCGTGAGACAGCGATCGATACCGACGGGCTGTGTGCCGATGCACAGCGTGAGCTGGGCAATGTAGCAGAGGGCAGTTCGCAAGAGTGCGAGTTGTCTAACTCGAGTAAAGCCTGCTGCATTGTGCCAGAGTCGGTTGGGCTGTCCGCCAGTCGAGGCAAAGTGAGAGTAGATTTAAATGTAAATCACTCAGACTGTGCGGGTAAGAGGCCGATCCGGGCCGACGAAATGTGTACCGGCCAGCACGAGGCACGAGAAGGCGACATGAAGGCTAGTGCAAAGAGAAAGCGCCTTAAAAAGAAGCGCGGTAAAAACCGAAAGTCGGTAATTAATGTAGCGCCGCCAAAGATGGCGAGAAACCCAAAAGGGCAGGGCGCGAGGAAGAAGGTGCGGTCGTCTAGGACGATGTTGACGCATCCAAAATGGTCGAGCCACCGGTCAAAGGGGGACCGCGAAGAATGTTCTGCACGGACGCGGACAAAGGGCACGAGGCAGTTAAGCTCCTCGTCGTTCCGTAGTTCTTTTCATAGCTCAGCGTGCAGTTCGAAGACACGCAAGGTGGCAGGACGAGACCAGGTGGGGAGTAGCGACGCGGTCAATCGAGTTCGTGTTGAAAGCGGGGCGCGAGGACGCAAATTGGCAAGGGACCGTAACGTCTTGGGGGAGCTGATAGTTAGTCAGCCCTTTTGTTGTCTCTCGGCAGCCAGAGTAGCTTTCAAGCCGCGACCACCGCGAGGACGGCTCAGAGTATGAGTCAGACATAAGCGTTTGAAAAGGGAGGCCAAGAGAGCTTCCGTAGAAGTAAAACGTGTTATTTTGTTTTATTTTTGAGCATCGGAAAGTTTTCGCGATTTGAGACTAGAGTTTCTTTCAAGGTGTAAGGTTTGAGCTTTGTTTATGTTTTCGTTCGAGAAGCTCAAGATTTGAAAGATGCGTTTTAAGTAAACATGTAGTCTCGCGAGATGCTCATTAATAAGTAGATAGGTTTTTTTTGTGTGTGTGTGTGAGTAACCTGAAGGTCAAGGTTATCGTCGAAAGGCCTATGGTAAAGCGCGTGTGTTATTTAACCTTCTTTCTTTTTAAGCGTTTTTGAATTTTGTAAGGTTAAGCGCGTAGATTTCAGTGAGTGCATGATTTGCACAGAGAAGCGTTCTTAGTTCCATTAGCGCGTGTCCTGTGTGGACGGAAGGAAGCAGATTTATCACTGGGTTGCTCGTGTGTGTTGAGGGCAGCCGTATTCTGACTTCTTTAGTGAGCGTGCGTGGAAAGAGTTAGTAGAAGACGCATCATTTTAAGAGTTCTGCGGAGTGTGTAAGTACCGCAAGTTTAATTGTTCGTTTACGACACGTGTCCTGTAGGACCTTCAGGGAAAAAAACGTGAGTAAGCGTAAGTGAAAAGTTTGCCTACAATGCAAGTACGCGTTTTGTTTAGTGACCACAAGGCTAGTGCGCTTGTGATTACGTACTTGTGAGGTTGACCAGATTGTTCAGTGGCACCAATACGTGTGATAAGTACGCCACTGCGATAGATTGGAAACATGCTGTTCGTGTAGTTAGGCCACTTAAGTTATGTTCGGCTGTTTTCATTTGTTGTTTGCATCGTCAACGACCCTTTTGTTTTGCAACAACAATAGTACTCTGGTCTTGTGGGCAATCGAGGAGAAATGGATAGCGGTTTGGAAGGGTGGTTGGAACTGTTTTGTCGAAATTGGGGAAATAAAAGATCAGGGTTGATTTTGACTCAGTAATAGTCTGGCGAGTCAGGGGTGAAGAGCCTGCGCTTACGCGTGGGGCAGCGCTGTGTTGTTTTGTTTGTTTGACGTTTGTTCTCCAGGGCCAAGGATCCCGAAGTTCGTCAAACGTGGCTCGACCCCAGTACCCTGCAGCTTCTATCAGCGTTCCTCATGGCCAGCGAATTGATTTCACGGGCCATTCAGAACAACCGGGGCGAGGACGAGCTGTTAGATATGGAGCTGGTTCCTGCGATTACTTCGAGTTCCCCAGACCACATCGGATTGCAGCACAGCTAATTGAGGAATGCAGAAGCAGGAAAGCGCATTCCAGAGAAGCGGCCGAGCAAACAAGTTTAAGGCAACAAGTTTACGTGCCAACAAGTTCGTGCGCCGCCGGGATTAGCAGGTGGGCATCCGACAATGAAGCAGGTGCAGCCCTCCCCTTCTCTTTGTTCGAAGTGCATTGCCAGTCTGCGATGCAAGACCGCAGCAAGCCGCCAGGTGTGACACCACGACACGGGCGCCTACCATTGGCTGAAAGTGGCGTCATCGGAGTGGACTCTCCCATTGGTCAAACATGACGTGACTTGCAGTGCTCGAAGGGTTTATAAGAAGCCTTCCAGAGAGACCTGAGCATTCTGGGACATGCCCTGATTCCCTGATTCACCTCTCTCGAACTTCTTGCCGCGGGCCGCAGCGTCCGAGTTGCTGCTGGCCCGTAATGAGTATACGCCTGTTACTTGACGCTCACGTCCCCTGTACATAATGTAGAATAAATCCCTCCCAAGTTTGTGGGCTTCCATCACGACGCCCGTCCTACAACCCCTACACTGCACATTGTTATTGGGTTTCTACAGTTTACGCGCGCTATGATAACGTACTTTATTTGGCGAGTTTAATGTCCGTAATGCTTACGGACGCTAAGAAATAGCGTTGTCGAACATGGCGGTACCCATGGCACCCGCTTCAGCGTGAATTCTCGTGACGGCTACGATCTCACTCGCGTTGCTCGCCAGTAACTGTTGTAATGAGCTTTCGCTTTCTCTGAATTCACCTGAAAGTTTAGTTATGAACGCATAGCACGTCCATTTCCTGAGATCGTTCGGCGATTCTGGCGCCCGCACGCCTAATGAGACGCGTCCACATAGCAACAGCAGGATGGTTGCTAATCGACCTTCTTGGCTTGGATATATACGTTTGGCACGAGGCGCCAGACGGCGCCCTGTTTTAAAACGGTTTCTTTACGTTTGTGTTTCTGTAAAGTAAACTAAAGGACTTGAAAGGACACGCACCGTAATGTCCCGCAAAGGTGCTTAGGTTTATCGTACGTAAGGCGGCAATCGCTATTCAAAAACTGTCTAACAAGAGCAAACGGCCCGCATCTGCCGGCCACCTACCGAGGCTATTTCAGGGAACCCTGGCTGTCGTTCTCAGCTAGCTTGCATTTAACTTCCCTTTACTTGCTGCCTATTAATGTTGCAGAATTGAATACATTTCCCTGACTTAAATCAGCGGATTCTCTGGCGCTTAGTTTCGCCAGAAAGTACAATGTGCATACCTTCGCACGTCAGTGTAACGACCAGTAAACTAGCACTGAAGTTACGATAACGTCTGGCTCCCTGGCTGCAGGCTTGCCACGAGCAGGTAACACATCTACATTCACTCAGAGAAACTTCTCCAGTCTATACCTTCATGGGCAGAGGACTGGTGGTAATGAACCTGCCGACTCGCACGCCCAGTCTCATCATAACCAGCAGACTTCACATTAACTTGTGCTGCAGTCTTGCAAGAGGTTTCTGTCGAGCAGAGCAGCAAGCACTTCAAGCTTTTGCACTGCTTCTTCCAGTCTGCAATCATGCCGGTTAGCGGCATAAGAGTCGACATATCGCCAGACGGCTGGAGTTGTATATGGCGCGGCTGGCTTACCGAACACAGCCCAAACTTCGTAGACGCCGGCGAGTTGGTTAGGCAGTAACTAAAGCAGTGGGCGGAAGTGTGGAGCCATAGCGGGCGTACTTTTTGTATTAGCGCCTGATGCGATCAAGGAGCCAACGAGCGAGCGTGGGTCGGGAAGTTGCCGCGGAGTGGTGGTTCCGCTGCTTAAGTAGTTGCTCTTCAGTGCCGCCTATAGACAGAGCCTGGCGTGCGAGGCAGCGTGCTCTGCCAACTTCTTCGTCAGCGTTCTGCCTTCGTTAAGCGTCGTTTCCTCTGAGAAAAGTATAAAGATAGTCTACGACAGACAGGAAAACGGAAGCCGCGCATGTAGCGGAAGCCATATTTCTACCACGAAGGTAGAAACCTACGAGAAAGGGAGAAAATGAGAATGCACATAACGGTTTGCAGCAGAAATACGTGCGTGCGTGTGTGTGTGTGTGTGTGTGTGTGTGTGTGTGTGTGTGTGTGTGTGTGTGTGTTCGCGCGCGTGCGTGCGTGCGTGCCTGTGTGTGCGTGTGTGTGTGCGTGCGTGCGTGCGTGTGTGTGTGTGTGCGTGTGTGTGTGTTTTTGTGTGCGTGCGTGCGTGCGTGCGTGTGCGTGCGCGCGCGTGCGTGCGTGCGTGCGTGTGTGTGCGTGCGTGCGTGCGTGTGCGTGCGTGTGCGTGTGCGTGCGTGCGTGCGTGTGCGTGTGCGTGTGCGTGTGCGTGTGCGTGTGCGTGTGCGTGTGTTTGTGTTTGTGTAGCCCGCCACAGCGGCATTTTCCGGTGTGCCCGGGCGTTTGCTGGCACACAGTGATTTTGTATTGTGTCTTCCGGTTTCTCCGAAAACTTCTGCAGTGTGTTCAACGTAACTTCATTCTGGAGTAGTCGTTTATGCGCGCCCTTTCCCGTTTCCTGCTATTTCTGTTTTACTTGCATTAGCTTTCAGTGCTCTTCCTATCACATCTGCTTCGAGACACACATGTGAAGAGGTGGAGGTAATTGGGGTGTGTTCAATTCCGTTATTTGCTTATCGCTTGCGATAAGGTAAGGACAATTATGTAGCAAGCGGCCTACATGCGATGATAAGGCTTCACCAAGTGCGTTCGCCTATAACATGCACTATAGGCCTTTCTGAGCAACTGGCATCATATATTACACGAATCACACCTGCGCAGTTGCTCAAACATGCACTGTATGTGCACTAACGCCTCGCTCGGTCCACACGCTTGGATACTGACCTATGGTTCTACTTACGAAAGGATTGCAGATGAAACGGAAAGCAAGAACGCTCGTTATTCCCGAACCTTCCGTGCACGGCGAATAACACTATGTGTTTGAAATTAACCCGGATTCTTCTATTACCGCGTTCCTCATAACCCGCCAATCCTCTTAAGGTTGTTAAACTCGTAAAATGACTTTTTTTATTTAATAATATAGAGCAGCCGATAGTCGTTAACTCTACCCAACGTTCTTTCATGATCGTAATCATCATTGCCGCACCGTCTTCATGTTTTGTACAGGATGAGGCCTGACAAAATATTTCGACTGTTATTGTTAATAAATGTGAGCGATATCCAACTGTTTCCTGTGGGTACCTTCAAATGTGTTTTATGACACCCTGAATTTGTTCCTGCCCATTTGTTACTTTTTTTATTGCGCTAAAAGACCGCTATTTATCAGCTCAATTCATATTTCAAATTTGCGCTTAAATTTGTGTTCCTGATATCTTCAGTACAATGTGCTTTAGACGCTCATCGGGTGTGTCGTAATTCTCGCCAGCGTCGGAGACAGTTTACGTAGACAGCTAAGGTGACAGCCGACATAGCTTCGAGCCTAAGTAATGGAATGCGTCTTAAAGCACGTGGAAGAAGCCTCTGCGACGTGATGCCACCTGATGGTCACGAAAGAAATAGCGTAAATTACATCTCTATTTAAAGTCTTTGCGTATGTGAACATATGAAAAACATGACTGTGTTACATTAAACGCTTAGAAAAGCGCGGCGACGTTCTCGTGTACTCGGACGACCTTCACGTCGAGTTGCCAGGCCTGCTGCTGAACCGCCATATGTTTTTTTGCGGAAATTAACCATCATCGTTTTGATTTGAATGCCGTCTTCTTTGATGCCTTAGCCATAATGAGAACACGGCTTATGGTGACCGCTGTCCGATTAGACGCCTGTTTTGCCGTCTACAGCGAGAACTGAAATGCTGCCTATATTGACTGGACGGAGTCAATGGGAGTTTTTTCTTCTTCCTTTTTTTAATGCAGAGCAGCTGCTAACCCTAAGACAAAAGGAGCGGTGCTGTTTCGGCGATGAGAATACACCCTGCTGTGAGTCTGTCAGAGCTTTGAGACTTCTTTAGCAAAGCCTATGTCAAGGGAACGAAGGCTATAGCAGGTGTGGCCGCCTATCGTCGTGTGCGTTTTCGCCCATGGCAAAGCAAATGAAGAACGTTAGCAGAATATATACGACTGAGCTTCCAGAATTTCGCGCATTAGTGTGCAGTCACAAAAGCGGCCATTCGCCTTATTTTTTATCTCCCTGCCTGACATAGTTTCCCAGGAGATTCCTCGCACGTCAGCTAGGAACGCGTGGCATTTTCCCCATCCGTAATCTGCGCCGCTCTCATAATGGAAAGGCTAATGAAAGCAAGCACAACTATAAGCAGGAGAGATGACGGCGACATCGATACAAGAGATCTGTCGATGTCGGCAGCGCTCCTCTTTAATCATCACTCGCTTCACACAGCGAATATGTCTGCATTAGCGTCAAGGAATTATCCCGTGAAAGAGAAGTAATTAGTTTCGCCCTGCCACTGGAACCGGTGGGAAAAGGGGTTTTTGACGGTGTTCCCATCCCAGCATGCTCCGTACTCTCCACATGTCAGAGCAGCCCGCATCCTAATAATTTGTGGAGAGCTCGTGAATATTCATTGTATCGCGCGGGTCATTTTCGCTCACTGCTCTTAACGCAAACCTTTCTTTCCCCTTAGCATGTGCGAGGTCAGTGCGCGTAAATTTTGCGCCAGTGGCTACAAGCGAACCTCATGCACAGGTTATGTTGTCACCCATACTGCATGAGATAAGCTGGCATCGACCTGAACGTTAGGATCCGAACCGCCTTACTGAACTCAACACCTTAATATTGCGGGAACTTTTCACGTTGACTGTTACTTAATGACGCACTGTCGAAATAAATTTTATCATAGGACAGGGATTAATCAGACACAAATGATTTTGCATTTGAAATGCAAAAAAGTCGCATTCAGTCATAACCATGGAAATTTCTATGTAGGATAGTTTAGTTGACATGTCATTATACGGTTGCGAAAATCGGCATTTGGTACACTTGCGCATTCATTCAGTTGCAATTTGCAGTGCACCTTTCATTATATATGTATTTTGTCACACAGAAAAGGCTTCGTTTATTCTTTTCATGAACTCGTCGGTGATGAGTAGCGATCGGCGCTGGTGAAGCCCACTGATGCTTACTGCTTCCCTTAGTCCTTATTACAATAGCAATGATACGCACTCTCCTGGCAAAGTCCACCTTCTGTATATATATATATATATATATATATATATATATATATATATATATATATATATATATATATATATATATATATATATATATATATATATATACTTTGTTTGAATACTCCGAAGGCCGCAATCGAAAAAGAGATATCCCGCACAGCAGCCCGACATTCTGACCATTCGGGCACAAGCACTTGCCTCAGCAGGCCCCGAATAGACAACCACTTTGAATTTCCCCTGTGCGAAAGTTCTGTAGCTGCCCGGCCGCTGTTCTTTCTACCTAGCACGCATGTCATACAAGTTGGCATACGTACCACATTGCGCCTAGGTGTGGCAACCGCATTTTGTGGAACACCATTCAAGAAGCCGTTGTTTTTGTTGTATTTGCCCATCCAACTTATGGCTAATAATAAGTATGGGGAAATTCGCCGAGAAAATGTCAAAATATTGCAAGATATAGCCGCAAATAAACTTTGAGGGCTATTATAGACTAAGTTCTGTTGAAAGGTGAAACTACACGCTGAATGGAACCAAGAATAGTAGGAACAATGAACAATCATTATTTAACAAGGCGATTGGTTCTATTCCTCAAGGACATTCAAGGACTGTGGAGCAAACATTACTGTGGAGGAATACCAGAATAGCGGTTCAACCCCCCTACCCCCACCCCTAAAAAACATAAATAAAATATAAAAAAGAGTTCAAGCGCAACACACCGTGCCATAACCGTTTCGTCTTTCGCTTGAAACTTCGCTACATTTCTTAAAGCTTGAATTCCCGTGAAGGGGTAACCTTTGCGAGAACTGCGTCGACTTTTTTTTTAAGCACGCTATCCGTATTTTTTTATTGCGACAGTAATTATATGGACGCTCGAGGCGTATTCACGCCGTCAGCACCAGCGCCGCAGTTGTCATGCTGCCGTTTTATCGGAGAATGCAGGGCTGCCGCAATATAATGAAGAGAACTGTCCGCCCTGTACACGCCACTATAAGCAGACTATATATATATATATATATATATATATATATATATATATATATATATATATATATATATATATATATATTGTTGCGCGCGAAGGAGACCGTTTGTAACCCTTACGGATGAAGGGGACCGTTTACTTTAAGTCGCGAAGGTGAGCGCAAGAGCGGTCAGCTGGTTTATCCACTGAGCGTCGTCCTCTTCTTCTTTTCTCCACTCGGGACCGCAAGCACGTTCACTGGTCTTCGTTTTCTTCATGTGTAACATTCCTCTCGTCGCATACGAAGCCCGCCGGGCGAGTCAATCCATGTGTCTTGACGTGAACAATTTCAAGCGGGCGACATGGACCACCTGTGTCTTGGCAGCTCTTCTACCACTCGCCGTGAGGCGAGCTATGTTATACGTGACTTCCGTGAGTCTGTCAATAATCACAAACGGTCCATCGTAGGTGGCCAAAAGCTTTTGGCATAACCCGCGTTTCCGTACTGGAGTCCACAGCCAGACTAAATCACCAGGGCGATAGGTTACCGGGCGGTGGCGAATGCCGTAGCGTGCTTTTGATCTGTCCTGCGATGCCAAAGTGCGCAAACGAGCAATACGACGAGCTTCTTCGGCGAGGCAGAGAGTCTCGGCGACAGTGGGATTTTCGTGACTGCAGAAGGGGAAAACAGTGTCGATGGTGTACCGGGGCGGCCGTGCGTACAGCAGGAAGAAAGGGCTATAGCCGGTGGTCTCGTGCTTGGCGGTGTTGAACGCGTACGTGATAAAAGGCAGTACGTCATCCCAGTTCTTGTGGTCGGATGAAACGTACATAGATAGCATGTTTACAATTGTTCGGTTGGTGCGCTCCGTAAGCCCATTCGTTTGTGGATGGTATGGTGTCGAGTGACGCAACTGGGAATCACACAAACGAAGCAGCTCCTCTACGACGTCTGCTGTGAATTGTCGTCCACGGTCGCTGATGATCACGCGAGGCGGACCATGTCGCAGGATCACATATTGAAGCAGGAATGTTGAAACGTCAGTGGCAGTTGCGGAGGGCACGGCCGCCGTCTCGCAATAGCGTGTGAGGTAGTCGACGCAAACAACTATCCAACGGTTTCCCTTGGCTGATTTTGGAAATGGGCCTACGAAGTCAATGCCCACTTGTTGGAAAGGCGTGCTTGGAGGCGGGATCGGCTGCAGAAGACCTGCTGGAGCAGTAGATGGCCGTTTGTGGCGCTGACACTGCATGCAGCTGGCCACATACGTCTCAACAGATTGTCGCATTCCAGGCCAATAAAAGCGTTCCTGAATCCGGTAGAGCGTCCTCGCCGAACCTAGATGGCCAGACGTAGGGTCGTCGTGCATAGCACTCAGAATCGCTGTGCGAAGGCTCTCCGGCACCACTAGGAGAAAACGTGCGCCAGTGCTGGAAAAGTTCTTCTTATAGAGGAGTCCATCACGTACACAGAACTGGTTTGCTGTCGTCGAGGCGGTCGTAGAGGTGAAGAGCGGTGTTAATTTATCGTCTTTTCGCTGTTCGGTTTTGAAGCAGTCGACGTCTGGAAAACGCGGCGACACAGAAGCCACGAGGTGATCGAAGTCGTCGGCGTCACAGTCCGTAGTACTAAGTGGCATACGCGAGAGACAGTCCGCATCAGCGTGTCGTCGACCACTCTTATAAGAGACGGTGAAGCTGTATTCTTGCAGTCGGAGCGCCCAGCGCGCAAGGCGGCCACAAGGGTCACGAAGATTCACAAGCCAACACAATGAGTGGTGGTCGGTGACCACTGTAAAGGGGCGTCCATACCGGTAAGAAAGAAACCGCTGAACCGCAAATATTACCGCGAGGCATTCTTGTTCCGTCACAGTGTAATTCTGCTCGGGCCGACTTAATGAGCGGCTTGCATATGCGATCACGTGTTCGCGGTCACCGTAGCGTTGAACTAGGATGGCACCAATACCTATGCCACTGGCATCCGTGTGGAGTTCTGTCGGAGCTGAAGGACTGAAGTGTTGAAGAACCGGTCGTGACGTCAGCAGGAACTTCAACTGACGAAAAGAAGAGTCGCATTCCGGAGTCCACTCAAAGGGGGTGTCCTTTCGTAGCAGGCATGTCAGCGGATACGCAACGTCGGCGAATTTAGGAATAAATCGGCGGAAATATGAACAAAGCCCCAGAAAACTACGGAGCTCCTTGACACAGCGCGGTGCACTGAACGCTTCAACGGCTGCTGTTTTCTGGGGATCAGGGCGGATGCCATCCTTGTCGACGAGGTGCCCAAGCACAAGGGTTTGGCGGTCTCCGAAGTGGCATTTCTTAGAGTTTAAAACTAGACCAGCGTTTCTGATGCAGTTCAGGACAATATCTAGACGCGAGTTGTGTTCGCTGAAGGTGCGGCCAAAGATGACGACGTCGTCGAGGTAGCACATGCAGATGTTCCATTTCAAGCCACGCAATACAGTGTCCATAAATCTTTCGAAAGTTGCCGGAGCGTTGCACAATCCAAATGGCATCACATTAAATTCGAAGAGCCCGTCAGGGGTTACAAAGGCAGTCTTCTCCTTGTCGTCAGGATGCATCGGAATTTGCCAAGAGCCGGATCGTAAATCTACTGAGGAAAAGTAAGAGGCGGAATGAAGGCAGTCTATTGCGTCATCAATACGTGGGAGTGGGTACACGTCCTTTTTTGTTACAGCATTCAAACGGCGATAGTCGACGCAAAATCTCCAAGATCCATCTTTTTTTTTAACAAGAATCACTGGAGCTGCCCATGGACTTGCTGACTCCTGTACGACTCCCTTTTTCATCATTTCGTGCACTTGTTCGTTGATAATCTGGCGCTCTGATGGTGAAACACGATATGGCTTTTGTCTAATCGGATTTGCCGAACCCGTGCTGATGGTATGGCGCGTTCGAGACGCAGGGATTGCAGGTATATTGTCCTTCTGCGCAAAGTCGAATACCGAAACGTGCTTCGAAAGCACACCCACTAACGTTCGGCGTTCACTCGTGCTGAACGATTTATTTACCATCGACAAAAGGGCCGTTTCCGAACTGTGGCCATCGGGTTCTTCCGGCACATCTGTGAGTTCAGCCACTGATAAGGACGCGTGTTCCCTGGCGAAGGCTAATTTCATGTCATCTGATAGTATAACGGGCTCCTTAGAACAGTTTACGGTCCATAAGCCAGTGCGTCCACCTTTGATCGACACCACACAATGTGGCACCAACACATTCTTCTTCATACAGTTAAAGTGCATCGGTTCTACGGTAGCTTCGAAGCAGTCGGAATCGGCGCCGCAACAGACAACGGGAACGCAAACGGTAGATGATGCAGGTATGACCGTATCACCACAAACACACAGTGCAATTTCACGATCTACAGGGTTCTCCAGGAGTCCTGATGGAATCCTACCACTTAAGAATACTTTTCCTGTGCGGCAGTCGACAGTAGCACCACACTCCCGCAAGAAATCCATGCCGAGAATAACATCATCAGTCGACCGAGGAATAATTACAAACTCTGTCGTAATAACATGGCCTCCCAAAAATACGTCAGCACTACACACACCAATAGGTCGCAACGGCTCACCACTCACTCCACAGAACTTTGAATCTTCGTCCCATTTAAACAAAACCTTTCGCCCTAACACGTGTTTAAAAGAGACACTCATAACCGAAATTGTTGCGCCTGTGTCCACCAGAGCCACCACAGGGACATTATCTACAAGCACGCGCACTTTGTTTTTCAGCATCAACACAGGAGGTATTTCTGTCAGTAGCACGTCTCCAGCGACCTCACCTCCATCGGCCGCGCTAGCTAGTTTTCCGGTGACGAAGGGGACGCGGTGCGACGCAGCGGTGAGGGAGAACGGGGAGCACGACGTTGCGGTGGGGGTGTCAAACTTCTGTCAGATGCTGGGGAGCGATTCCGGGAGCTGCTCGGCCAATACTCATCGCCAGACGATACGTGTGCTGGCCACGGGACACCGTGTGGCCGTTCGGAGGGCCGAGAAAACTCTGACGGCTGGCCATACCACGTGGTCATACGCTGGTTGCAAAACCGCGATATATGACCTGGGACGCCACAGGAATAACACACCGGGAGAGGTCGAAACCTTGGTCGTTCGTCGATGAAGCGGATATTACCATTTTCCCGCGTGTAGTGGGTTGGTTCGTGGCGTGTGTCACGAGGATGCATCGGGCGTCGAGAAGGCGTGCGCTGAGTGCGTTGGTCATAGCGCGGAGTCGGCGGGCGTGTTGTCATCCTCGACTGTGGGGCTGCGCTGTACTCCACGGCCGCTGCGGTAACCATCGGTTGCCAAGGGGCCGAATGTTGCGCCGTCATAGCCTCTCGCGACGTGTACACGCCATGGTGGTCAACAGTCGAATGCAACAACCCTTCGCGGCGGGAAAGTTCCTCGCGGACAATCTGTCGGATGGTCGAAGGAAGGTCGAGGCAAGGACTCGTGTCCACACTGGCAACCGTCGTAACGTTTGCCAACCGACCAAACTTTGGCGCAATCCGACGCATCTTGAGCGTTTCAAAAGTTCTGCAGTGCCGAATGACGTCGGACACAGAACTGAGGCTCTCCTTTCCAATTAGAAAATTGTAGACATCCTCAGCCACTCCTTTCAGCAAATGTCCAACTTTATCTTCTTCCGACATGCGAGCATTGACCACCTTGCACAGCTTTAACACTTCTTCGATGTATGTTGTGCATGTCTCACCTGGTAGCTGCGCCCCTTGCGACAGTGTCTGCTCCGCACGCTTCTTTTTGGCGACTGAGTCCCCAAAACACGCCTTTAACTCGTCAACAAAATGTTCCCACGTCGTAAGCGCGTCCTCGTGGTTCTCATACCACACGAGGGCGGTATCGGTCAGGGAGAACACCACATTGGTGAGCTGAGCGGTTGGATCCCACCCGTTGGATTTGCTCACTCGTTTGTAGTGGACGAGCCACTCGTCGGCATCTTCCCCCGCTTTGCCTCCGAAGGTGGGTGGAACTCGGTAGTATGGCAGTGGACTGCTAGGCGCTGCCCTCGGAGTGGCTCCTTCTTCTGGCATGTCGAAGATGGTCACGGCTGATGGCGGGAGGCCGGCAAGTCGACGGCTTCGACGAAGCTGCGGCAGTGATGGTTCCGTTGTTGTTAGCGGTACCCCGCACCTCCACCACTTTGTTGCGCGCGAAGGAGACCGTTTGTAACCCTTGCGGATGAAGGGGACCGTTTACTTTAAGTCGCGAAGGTGAGCGCAAGAGCGGTCAGCTGGTTTATCCACTGAGCGTCGTCCTCTTCTTCTTTTCTCCACTCGGGACCGCAAGCACGTTCACTGGTCTTCGTTTTCTTCATGTGTAACAATATATATATATATATATATATATATATATATATATATATATATATATATATATATATATATATATATATATATTCGCTTACACGTTTAGAGGCCGCGAACTCTGATCGCGCTTTCGTTTCTGTTATTTAGGCCGCCTCAGAAGTTCAGTGCTTTATCCGATGTGCAGGTAACGGCTAATCCCTCAGTAATACCCCGTTAACAAACGAGCACCGAAGTCCTGCTCTTTTCCACCATCGTTACGTTGGTTGTGAAACGGCAGAATTAAAGGCTCCCGTGTTTCCCTCTTTTAGATTGCACACACTCTCCCCGCACGATCTTTGCGCCTTCTGCTTTACTTATGTGGCCGGCTGATCGTATGCAACAGGAGGGTTTTAATGTCCGTAGAAGAACTCGCACGTCACCGCGCACTAGTGAACAGAAGCTGGAGCCACACGTCGTGCGGCTCATTGTTCGTTATCTTTCGCAATTTGTCGAGCGTTTATCGAGGGAGTTACGCCCCGCCCCCCTCCCAAGTTAGTTTTCTTTTTTCCGAATTCTAATGTACTCGTCTCGGCTCACTTGATCATATGCAGGAGGCTTTTTCATGTAATATCCTCAGAGAGTGCTCTTCTGCAGTGCAGCCATTTCTGTTCTTATTACGCTTCGCGAAAATGTTTTGCGTTGAACATTTCGCGTAAAGTAGAAAGAAAAGCTATTCTAGTAGTGGGCAGTTCGCTGCGAGGTTTATTAGTAATCATAGCAGGAACTTTGCTAGAGATGATTTTCTTTTGCGTGATAGTGAATTTTATTTCACTGTTTTGAAAATCTTTCACTCTTTTGAAAATCTTGATAAGCTAATGAATTATTCGTTAATTGCCGGCCATATCCTAAATATCATTTAGAAAACATTGGTCGTGTTTCTTCTCAGCACATGTTTATACATAGGCGCCTGTAGTTATGCTTTCGTAAATCAATATTACTGGACATATTTAAAGCAACATCACCCTAAATTATTTAAAGCTTAGTGCACGAGGTACTCTAACAAGAACTTTCAATGATAACATATTTTTGCAGACTTCGTCCCCACAGTGAAAGGTTACCTACCAATATGAGTTAAACTCCCCCAATACATTTCTCTATTCAAGCAGCGTGTTTTTTCTTCGTTCGAACAGTGTCCGTCCCAGATGCGCACTTTGCGAATTATAATGCAACAGTGCTGTATGCGCCGCTTACAAGATAGGTTGTTTAATATGCCATCACCATCTCGGCGGTGTGGCCGCCTAAATAAATGTAGCGACCTATAAAACTGCATTTTCTATGGGTGCAATATACACTTTAAATATAGTCAGACAGGATATTTCAGTTAATTGCATCTGGGACTTATAAGCTAATGTGATTTCCTTTCGCGCGAAACCAATTCACAGTATACGTAGCACTCTTGTATACACCTGCGTGTGTGAGAAAAGACCACAAATCGTTTGAAGCTTTTCGATGATGGAACTATTCCGTGGTCTGTCATTTCTATCTTTGTTCATAGCTTAGCTGGCGGCGGAATGTCCAGTATTTGTTATTCCGTTTACACTCAACAGCTCACATTATCACTATTTGGCGAATTTGTGGTACCTAAACGCACTGGCCGAAGGACGGTGCACGAAAGGCACAATTGCTTTCTCACGCAACATAGTTGCAAGAAACTACAAACGAAACCAAGTGACCTATGGATTTCGATTGCTCATTCGTGTTGCCAGTCAGGTAGGTAACAATTTTCGCTTTCACTATTTTTAAGTGTATTTCATCAGCACGTGTGCTTTCCTTCACTACGCGCTGCAAAAAAAAATGAAAATAAATAAAGAAAAAGTAACCTACTGATTTTCCGTGAACGCTGGCGGTGCATGGATATCTTTCGTTAGGAAATACGAACTGTTCGTGGGCTTGCAGACGTTCTGAGACGGTAATATGGTAGTTCAAGCTGTGGTTGGACTCAGCACTGTAGCGGCATAACGATTAAAATCTAAAAAGGAAAGCAGGGTGTGATAAGAAGTTTGCAAAAGCCATTGACAGATAATGTGTCCCACACGTACAAACTTAAGAGAGCTCCGACAAGGCTACAGTTTGTAAACTATGCAGAGCAATGTACTTTGGATTGTAGCGAAGGAAGTAACTGAGAAATAGTTATGCATATGCCGCTGTAATCCTGGTTGCCGGGCGTAATCCCTTTGAAAGAGGAACTCATGCAACCAAAGGACACAGTTAATAAAAGGGCGTAATGCTGCATCCGCATAGGTAGGTCAGTGACTAAGGAATTCTGGCACAGAGCAGGAGATCCCGGGTTAGATTCCTGGCTGCAGCGGACTCAGTTCGATGGCGGCGAAGTTCAAGAACGTTAACGCACTGAATTAAATGGAAGAGTTTAGGAACACGTTAGAGAAGTGCATATGCAGTAAATAATAATGAGAAGCCCTTCAGTACGAGAGCCTCTTATTACTGATGGTGTATATAAGAAAAGTTAAGCCCACAGCTGAAAACTTATAAAGCGGCACACGCATGCTGTACCCATGATGTCGCCCTCTCGAATATGGCGTGAAAAAGCCTGAAGAGTATTCCTATTTGAGAAACGGCCGACATGGTGGGCGTCCAAGCAGGATTTGTTGAACTAGGCATCCCACATCGAGAGAAAATGTCAGTGCCGAAAAAATAGATAATAAAGAAGCAGCTCCTGGACGGAGTAAAGAAAGCAAGAACGAAAACTGCGACGAAACGGAAGTGTACATGTGATAGGCGTCTTACCTCTAAAGTATACCAGCCGCATGATCTTAAATTCATTGCCGTCGTTTAGATAGCTGCGAATGAAGCGGCCAGTCGACGGACCGTCCAGGGGTAGAACCAAAATGGAGATTCAACGTCATGCGCGATGCGTTTCCGTGGAATCCGCCACGTGCAGGGAGTGCTATAATGCACTTCCTGCACTGGGATGCTGAAATATCTTTCCTTTGCGCCTCGCAGGTCCCCGAAAGTTCTTTCGGTATGCGCATCCGTGGAGTGTTAGCAAAGGTATGCGATGAAGCCCTAGTTTATGGAACTCGTTTGGGAAGGAGATGTCTGCGCACATCTTGTGACGCCGTTTTGGCGTTAAGGCGAACAAAATCTTCCACTGTGTGCTCTTTATTGTGTGCTCCATTATTGGGCTACAGCACAAAGAGGGACCGCGAAATGCCTTCTCTCGTGCTTACCTAACACACCCGGCGCTAGCAAACGCAAATGAAGTTGTTCATTTCACCAACCTAATTCGTTGCCTGCCCCCGATGCACTGCGCGACGCATCGCCGTAGTAACGAAACTAAGGTGTTCAGATATATTCCTGCGTACTTTACGCTCTGTTATAACATGCCCCTCGAGGTGCATACCTCTGCCAACTAAAACTTCAGTCTCACCATATTTCTTGCACCTTCAGAATCAAGGAGACTGTGCACTTCAATGAATTAAGAAATAAACAGTAACTAATATTTAGTGAGTTTCGTCAAATTTATGGAGTGTGAATCGACTCCACGCGAGAGCTCTTTTCAGGAATGTCAGATATGATAAGGTCAGTTACTTTGCGTCTAGCTTACTACTAGCTACAGCTGCTCGTAAGTAACAATTTGCAAGTAGAGACGAGACAGCAAAGATGGCGATTTCCACAGGAACCACTTCCCTCAACATAAACATGTTAGGCTCGACCACGCACATGACACGATCGAAGGCGAAGGAATCACGATGATGAACAACCGCGACGGCATGAAGATGATGGTATGGTGGCAACGCAACGAACACGAAAGCATGACGACAATGACATGTTGACATTGAAATCAGTACAGCAAAATGACCACAATGGAGCGACCACAATGACATGATGACCACTGCAAGCTGGAGTATAGCGACAATGGTATGACAAGGATGGTGCGACGACGATGGCGCGCCAACAAAGGGAGGACACTGATGGTAATACGACGGTACTGGTAACGTCGGCCGTAACGTGCACTTTATCCCGTGTTTATCTACATTGAGATTGGTACCAACATCTCGGGCCGCCGTAATTCGCACTATATCCCGTGTTTAACTGCACTATGCCCAGTACCAGCAACTCGGGTCATCTTATTTCGTAGTATATTCGGTGTTTGTTTGCATTGTGTCTGATACCAGCCAATAACCCCATACCGGCCGCCGCCGACACTGCCATCGCCGCCGCCACCACCACCACCAGCAGCAGCAGCAGCAGTAGAAGGAGGAAGAAAATTGAAGAGAGAGGCTAATACGGTTTCGCTTGTCTAATAACACATAAACATGGAGACGTTTCATGCGCCATTTTTTATGTTTCACATATTTAAAAATGTTCACCGAGTTGGTTTCGGAGAATAGAAGGCAACAGGTGCCTTCAAATTCGTTTCTTTTATATTAAGATGTCACATATGGAATCATACCCATGTCACCAACCACAACTAATCATCTGTGTTGGCATCAGGCTGCACTTCCACACGACTAATATTTCCCGTATTTCATTATTGCAGAAATGTTGTCATGCAGTGTACGGTGATCGGTGAAGGGCGTGCTACCGAACTACCGAGGTTTGGACGAATAAAACATAACTTATGCGCCGGTATGATCGATTCCTCGTGTTCGATTTTATGCCACTCATCCACCTTTCCCGGTCAGCTATAGTCCAATTCGCAATGCGAGTGGAACGCTACTTTTACCGGCTGACAATTAGTTTATGTGCAACTATGCCTGTCGGTGGGTCTATGTGGTTGTATGTTAGTCAGTGAGGACACGGACACTACCTTGAAAACGTGTCATGTATACAATGTTTCGTTTTGAGCATATGTTATCGTCCTGGTGGAATTGTGCCGTGATTGTCATTCAGTGTTCACATCGTCTCTTGTTGAAATAAACCTTTTTTAAACACCACTGGCGACATCCTACAAGGATGTTGGAGTATTGTAATATTGACAAGATGTGGGCATTGTAATAGAACCATTACGATATATCAGTTCATTCTATTTTGGTTTCGTGGGAGGAACGCATCGCCCCCCTTATGTTTGCCTTTATTACCCACGCTCACATCCCTCAAACACTGCTTACTTTAATGGCAATTTCTTTGATTTATAAAGCATGTTTGAATTGGCAAATTAATCGTAAGATGTGGAAACAATGCTGCAGTGAAGCAGCGCTATGTGATACAATATCTACAGAGCTACAGGTACCAGAATTCTTGACAATAAAAGTGGAATATATAAACGAAAAACAGCCTCTTACCACGAGGCACAACTAAGCCATTCGTGGCGAGTATAGAAGAACACCTCAGGTCGGGAAGAGCTGAATATGGGAGCCTAGACGCCCAATATCTTTGCAATCTGTAGTTTGCAGATGGCATTTTCTTCCAAGTAGTGGTGTAGGCGACCTACAATAGCATAGCGAATAACTTAATTGGCCCGATCTACTGTTAGGTCTGAAGAATATTATGCACAAATGCTTAGCAAGGAAGCCAACACTAATTAATTGATGCCACTGAAGCTGTGCACGTGTAAACTTCTAGAGGTCAAATAGCCTAAACCACACATGATCATAAGAACAAAATTTTCGACCATGTGAACATCTATTGCCGGCCAAATGAAGCTATCGGGGAATTGTATCATTTATTTACATTCTATTACCTAATAAACCCATAGGGGCAATATACAAGGGGTGGGTGTACATGCAGGGTGTTTCACTTAAGTTTATCAAAACTTTAAAAATATTTAAACGCTACGTAGCTGGACAGAATCAAAATAATGTTGTTTGCCATTGCTTGGAGATGCTCACATATCTTTTTCATTCCACCTAATTGATATTTATTCTTAATGAATTATTGAACTTCTCAATTACTTTAATCAAATTAGTAGTGCCTATGAGAAAATTGTAGAGTAACATGAGAAACTCCCGATACAGCTTTGTGTTGCTGAGTACGTGCTACACAAAAGTATTTTTCCGAGCGTGAAAGAAGCCCACGAATGCACGCAAAGTGCCTCGATTGGCCAGTCACGTGGTGGTTTTGCGGGTATTCTTGGGCTTCCATCAAGTACCTACATAGATCGCACTAATAACTAATGCAAAGACATATCGCGCACTTTCTTATTCTGAAAGATGGCCTGTTATTTTTTGCATGAATATAGTTGCACAGGTTATGGCGGTAATTTGGTGGGGCAGGTTGTCCAGTCTGTTGAATACTGAAAAAAAAAATGAGCCCGAGAAAGCGGTAGTATCAGTTTGAGGGCGGCCAATTTGGTACGCATGCCGACTGGGCTACGTTATGCGGGCAGCGGGAATAATGTACAATGGCTGATTAAGCGCAGTGTGATACAGCTTACGAAAAAAAATCACCGCTCAAGCACTCCGTAGAGATGGTGAACCGGCGAAGCTGAAATTTGCGGGCCCAGTGTTTATCACTGGGTAAATACCGACGGTTCATTAAACGACGGCTTGGTAGGTTGCCGGATCCTCGGTACGCAGTTGCTGCTTGCGCTCGGCTGCAAGAGCCTGTTATTGTGCCCGGGATGCAGCATCAGCATGGCGTAGACGAGCTCGTTCCCGGTTCTGCTTGAGGCGTTGCTGATCGAAAGCTACCTGCTCCTCGGGAGTGCGTATGACTCGTGGCCGGCCAATTTCGTAACCGGAGAGAAACTGGTGTGCACGCCCTAGGCTGCGACGGAGAGCAACGACGTCACTACTAGCGCAGCCAGTCGCGAGCCTTTTTTTTTTCGCGCATGCGCATGGGGTTGCGCCGGAGGAGCTTTCGGCGTGCAGGTGACAGCCAGACGCTGGCTAATCACTTCTAGGAAGTGCTTGGGCGGTGATTGCTTTCAATGGCGACAAGCTGACATCATAAGCATACATTGAATTCATGAACCGTATGGCGCGGTTTTGCACTGATTCGAGCGCGTTGAAAAGATACGCTTTGGTGAGGGCTCCATACGGCACATAGGTATTTAAGTTTAGGTCTGATTGGGATTTGATAGGCTAGAAATTTCACATGCGTCAAGCTTCATTGTAAAAAATTAAGATATTTATTAGAAGATGAGATGACGCTAGAAATATGTGCATGCCAATATAAGACACTAGTAAGGGTAACGCCAAAGTGTTTCTAAAACTGCGCAGTTTCTGCGTGTAGGCTATTTATTGTGCATGGGTAAGCTAGTAGGTTACGTCAGCGGGAGAATAGCACTACATTGCATTTCTTTTTGTTAGGCTTCACTCGCAAGCAATCGAAGCCGGCATTGTAGAAAAGCAGGCCATAAATTCCTCAAGGCAGATTTGATCAGACACGTTAACAATTCTTTAGTGAAAACGCAGTCATCCGCAAGCATGCGAATATTTGCAGGATACATGTAGTGGTAGGTCGTTAATATATATTGAGATGAGGAAAGGCCTGAGAACATATCTTTGTGGAACCCCAGAGGTACCGGTACGGAATCAGACGGGCTGTTCTTAATAAGGACAAACTGTGAGCGGTTACTAAGGGATGCTTCAATCTATAGCGATATATTAGGGTGCACATTCGCCAAATATAGTTTTAGTAATTATTGCTGACAAGTTAGGGATATCATTTAGAAATATACAAATAATTACATTCCACTTGTGTGCGGCTTGTACCAGTGATAAGTTAAAAAAAAACTTCAAAGATAACCGGAAATCTTGAGATGATGCCAACAACAAACGATGGGGCCTAATAAGATGCGCCTACCGTAGAGACAGGAAGTTAGCGGCATGGACTACAGAAGAAACGAGTGTAGCTCACGTTAGCTCAATAAATGATGATCTGTTGTAATGGATAAGGGACTAAAATCTATAAATCAATGAACGATGGCAGGGCTGGGATCAGGTGGCGTGATCAGATAAAAAAAATTGGGCAGTGGATGGAGACAGCTTGCGGTAAGAAGGAGCACTTGGATAGCCATTCTTCCTGCACTGAACGAAATATTTTATGATGATGATGATGATGATGGTGGTGGTGGTGGTGGTGGTGGTGGTGGTGGTGGTAATGAATTACTATCTGTTCAATGTGTTCAGTGACTTTACTGTTGAGCAACATTTATAATGTTACTCACTCCCGGGATAACTTGTAGTGGAAAGTCCATATTCTGGAGGATTTCTTATATTTCCTTTATCCTTGGGCCTAAATAGTATTTGCCTAAATAGTATTTTGTCAGTGAGTATACACAGTCGCGCTCACCCCTTAGTATGCACTTCTGTGCTTTGATAATTCAAAGGTTAAGTTCCTCGTTTTATGTGCCAAAAGCACAATCTGATCCGAGGCACGCGGCTGTGAGGGACTCCAAGATAATTTTGATCACGCGGGTTTCGTTAGCGCGAACCTAAATCGAAGTACACGAGAGTTTCTGCATTTTGCCTGCTACAAAACGCAACCTGAGAATCGAGCCTGCAACCTCGTGCTTAGCAGAGTAGTGCCATAGCTACTAAGGTGCTGAGGGCGGGCTTCCGTAGTTGAAAGAAGTGACTATCAAGTGCTCGGGCATTTCTTATAATTTGATATATTTTACCTATCGTATCATTCTTTTAAATGCATCTAAATGTTCATATTACAAGTCATACGTCATCGCCGTAATTTTATTATACAGATTTTACGCACTTTAGAGCGTATATTTTAAGGCCCCTTTACAGCCACCTCACACCAACTTCATAGTAATCATAAGTACACTGCAAACCCATTAGCACAGACATGGCGCTCTTTGGCCATACCTGGCCCTTGCGCCATAACACCCCATACATCATCATAATTATCGTCATCAAGCTTGTTTTAATCATTTTATTTTATACACCATTCCTAATGCAGGCGTTTGGCCTGCATTAAGAATGGTGTATATATTACTAAAGTATGGCTTTGTTGAAAACTGAACCGTTATGTTGCAGCATGAAGTAGCAGCAGCCAGGGCACCTGAAGTAGTTGCAGCAGCCAGGGTGCCTCAATACAGCTGGTAACTCTAGCATGTTACGCGGTACAATTAATGAACAGGTTTTGTTGACTAGACGTTACTTTAACGCTATACAAATGCTTTGGCCACAAACCAAGGCGAGTATTATGGTGTTGATGTCATTATGAAAACATCCGTCGCTACTGTTCTTTGCGGTTAACACGTGTAGCCAGGTCAATTCCACCGCGGCGTTCTTCCCACGTTCGTTACCTTTCGCCCAATGACTGCAAACAAGGTCTTACATTGAAGTTTCTGTGAAGCATGGATACGGTTCCTGATGAAGTGACTCAACGGGGATGGTGTGTGTAGAGTTAGCCCGGAACAGTCACAAAAGAAAAAAAAATTAATATTTTTCGACGCTTTTGCAAGTAATAAAAATCCGCATCTGCCGCATCCTGGTCGGCGCTGGTTCTTGTAACCATAGGAGTACAAGTAAAGAGCAACATCTCTGAACGCATAACAAATAATGAAATTTTGTGGTGTGTGTTACCACAATTTAGCCATGAAGTAACCTGACCTTGCACTCATATGGTGATTTCTGTGGTAATCTTTACTGGCACAATTCCTGACTATAATTTTACTTCATACGTTCCTGCGGAGGTGGTAGAGGGCAGCTAAACCATAAATTCAGGGTGTTAGTATCTGAATAAAGAAGCCTTATCTACTGAAATATCTCTAAGTGCGTATATAAAGCAGGTGTACGTTGTTTTATATTTTTTCATATATGCACGAAAGGGCTTTTCCGCTCTTTTGGGGTCTCAACGAACGTGTAAGGTTACTTAGCTTCAGAGAATTGGAGTGAAAGGCGACACACTTGAACTCGCGGAACGATAGAATAGAATATATGCAGCGGCCACGATGTTAACTCACAGTTACTGCAAACTGTCCCTTTCCCCTCTTAGTTCATCCCATCTTAGACTGAAAGGCGAACAAATGGTGTCAAGCCCCCAGACCGAAAGAACAAACAGGCTTTGTCTCTAAACAAATGCAGTTTATCCCAGAAGAAAGAAAGTTCGAGGCAATAAAGACCACACCCATCGCAGACAAAATGCCTTGCATGTTATTTGTTGATTTCTCAGCAAGTAATTTTTTTACATGCTGTTTTTATATTGTCTAAATTCTTTCGAACAAGAAGAGTTCAGAGCTTAGAGGGAACGCTTCTGTTCGATTTTTATCCCTTCTTCGTCGCCACTCTTTTGTTGACGCTGTAGGATAGCCAGAAAAAAAAGGACTGCTTTCTCTTCAAACTCTTAATCCTGCTACTTTGACTTACTTTTCAGCACTGAAGTTCTACTTAGATGGCTGAAAATACACGTTAACAACAGCAGGGAAATAAAATAGTTCGCAGTTTAGGGCCGTCGGTGGAGCGGTAAATCTGAAGTGGTGTCAGACTGCCGGGTCTGTTTCTTTAGAAACGAAGCTCTGAAGATGAACTCATTGCTCTAAACTTATAGACGGGAAGAAAGAAGTCAGTCTTTTTTATAAGTATGTATCATTTGACACTCTTCAGATTTGTAAAAGCTAAGTAGTAATTGCCGTGGATATAACGCATAGCGAACTAAGTGACGAGTGGAGCTATAACTTTGGCATAGTTGCGTAGCTAGCTTCTCCGGATAGTTGGTTTGGAATAGTTGTGAGATTTGTAACAACCCACGCACTCCACTAAGAAGGCCACGAAAGAAATGCAGTGTTCACTGGTCACTAACATCAAAAAAGGTTTATTTCAGTAAGTGCCATTCCATCACGAATTGAGTTATGGTACGATGAGAATGCAAAATGGGGAAGAGGGGGGTAATAATAATTGGTAATTGTTTAAAAGCGCAAGGAACTACATCTTCATTTGGAGTACCTCGTTTAAAATTTCAATTTTTTTTTATTCGAGTCAGCATTGCACCTGCGTCCTCTAACTTTTTTTCATGCCCTTGCTACTTTCATGTGGACTGTGTGTCAGCGCTATCTACTCTTCTGCATGATATGCCAATTAATATATTAAACGTTAACACCAACTTCTAAATTTAGTCCTCTGTTCTGAATCCCAATTTAATTCCAATTTATTCATCTCTTTTTGTTTTTCCAACGCAAACCAAAAAGTACGAGTCTGCTCTATTAAAAACTACGCGACTGATTTAGTAACCGCTGTGGATGAACCTGTATATGCATCAGCTGGTGTTGTTTCGCTGTTTAATGAGATTCGGAATCTTCACAAAACGAGTGAATTTTCTTGATTAATGTAATAAGCCGGACGAGTTCGTAATGGTTATTCTTTAGAAAGCGTTTGAAACGAGGGGCAAGACGAATAAGGGAGGCAGGACACACTCGATTATAAACCACAGAGTGTTTAGTGGAAAAGCCGAAGTTACACAAGCAGCATACAAGCAGAGTGCAAAGTATGCCCGGACATCATCATCACTTCCTCTGCCTTACACATTGGATAAAATATGACGGGAACAATCAGAACTCGTACTGGTTGCACACGCACGCACGTACACATAAACGCTTAATATACGCGTGCACACGCGCCTTGCCAAGCACGTGCGCAGTCACAACACAATGTTTTTATGTGAAAATTACTGATCAGTCTCAGTGCTTAGAAATTATAAGTACACTATATATATACACTCTCACACCGGGGAAAGGTGAATTTACGCAAATACCTTTTGAAGGAGCCACAAATGAGGCTAGTACAATAGGTAAACAGTCCGCCCTAGCTTGCGAACTGCTTGCTCGACGGAGGCCTATACGCCTCATCCAGAAAAACAGTTCGCATACATCTCAAAATTCCTTGAAATGTATAACGACCCTAAAATTCGTCCGACGCTGGTAATTATTTTGGAGGAAACGTTTCTGCTTAGATCTATTCCCATGTGACCGACTTTCCTCGTTTCATACCTTCTAGCGCACGTGTCACGAAAAGAAGCTGTAGCCATCCGCATCGCGTCTCCAGCTGCGCTCGCGCCGAATTCTGCTGCTGACATTTCGTTTAACAACGAATCGTGGAAGCTCCGTCTCGAGCTCGGCTCGCTTTTGCCGACCTCTGTAGGAGGTCCTATTCAGGGCGCGCTGCGTTGTGCCAGCCGACGCCGAACGCCAAATTGGTTCCGCCCTCAGGCGACGTGACCTTTCTCCTACGCGTTTCGCGGTTAACAAATTTGCTCAGTGCTCGTGCGCTCGCAAACGATCCGCAGAAGCGGCATTTTTTTTTTTTCATTCCCCACCATAGTCTCGCGAAACATTGCTCGTCCGTTTACGCATTCGACATATCCCATTGCCGCAATTACCTTCCGTAGAACGCAAGACCGCAAGAAAAGCGACGCACGGCTTTTGGCTATGCGAGCCTCTTTCGAACACGGGGTTTTTAATATCAGCCGCAGTCCTGAATAGACCGTCAGCACGACTGGAGCCTTGTTTAAATTCATGAGTTGAATAAGAAATTGAGATATCCAGCATTGAATTTGTTAAGAAACGTCGCAAAATAAGGGCTTCTTTTTTTGCCACGTGTCGGGCTCAAATTTCCTTCCCAGAGGAAAAAAAAAAAACAGGCACCCAAGAAAAAAACGACTATTTCCATTACCTGCGTATGCAGTTCAAATTACGTGCATGATTAGTCTGAAGCTACAAGAATGGCGTTGGCATTCTTTGTCTGCTTCAAGACTTAGAGTCTGTCGGTCCGTCCGTCTGCACGTTCGTTCGTTCGGTCGTTCGTTCGTTCGTTCTTTCTTTCGTTCACTCGCTCGCTCGCGCGTTCGTCCGTTCGTTCGTTCGTTCATTCGCTTGGTCGGTCGCTTGCTCGTTCGTTCGTTCGCTCGTTCGCTCGTTCGTTCGTTCGCTCGCTCACTCGGTCGGTCGTTCGTTCGTTCACTCGTTCGCTCCCTCGTTCGTTCGTTCGTTCGTTCGTTCGTTCGTTCGTTCGTTCGTTCGTTCGTTCGTTCGTTCGTTCGTTCGTTCGTTCGTTCGTTCGTTCGTTCGTTCGTTCGTTCGTTCGTTCGTTCGTTCGTTCGTTCGTTCGTTCGTTCGTTCGTTCGTTCGTTCGTTCGTTCGTTCGTTCGTTCGTTCGTTCGTTCGTTCGTTCGTTCGTTCGTTCGTTCGTTCGTTCGTTCGTTCGTTCGTTCGTTCGTTCGTTCGTTCGTTCGTTCGTTCGTTCGTTCGTTCGTTCGTTCGTTCGTTCGTTCGTTCGTTCGTTCGTTCGTTCGTTCGATACAATGTTCCTAAAGTTTCGGATAGATGATGGCGTCTTGCATGATAGGGACGACGTGATAACAGAAACAATTCCAGAAAAAGCGGTTTCCAGAAAAAGGGAAATTCATGCATGCGTGTCAACATGGTGTACATTGCTGTACAAGCTGTTCTTGGGGAATACTGGGGTTCCTACTATGGAATACTTTGAATAGATATAAGTATTTAGGCATTAAATAGAGGCCACCCGAATCGGACTATAAAACCGTACCTTGGTCTATAAAATCAAATGATACATTCGTTTAGAATTCCTTCACCGAACAGACTACTCGATTATCAAAAAATAATGAAAGGAAAATTGCATCTACCTGAATGTAGCACGAAGCTTCAAAGAAAACCCTCAGAAAGAAAGCTTCGCAGTTGAGCAAAATTTGTCAGGGTCCGGGATTCGCACCCGGAGCCACTATTTTGCTGGAGCGGTTTCTGTGTCATCTCAGCTAACCTAGGGCATTGAAGTGCGCGGGCGAATCATTCGACAACTGGAAGCACAGCAGCACCGATTATGGCCAATCCTAAAAGCCAGCAAATTAGCACTTCAATATAAAATCTTGCAAGCCGGCCTATTCGGTATGAGGACATTTAATTATTCTATAATACGATGCCTTGAAAGAAAATGCACATATGATCATCTTGGCGAATTGGTTTTCTTTAAGTGAACTCCGTACTTCGAATACAATTCTGTAAATTTTACACACTTCTTGACAGCGCATCACAATTCGTTACTGAGGGGGCGTGGTGAGTTTGCTGAGCTGAAAGAAACTGATAGAACCTCACATTGGTGACCTGCTTCGAAACGGGAATACAACTGTCCGACGATGAGGTGGCGAGAACTGTCGTAGGTTTGTGTCAATAGCCAATTGGCGCTCTCGGTTAACAGAATGTCATGAAAGAACGTGTGATTCGAGCTTTATAAAGAAACAGAATAGGTTATGGTTGATTATTTAAACTGCTGCCAATGTGCTATCGCCAGTTAACCAATACCATGACGCTGGAAAGTTATGATAGCTTAAAAGGTATACTTTTTCAGCGTAGGAAACATATTAGATGGCCTATCGAGGGATAGATGCCAGCGTTGTTTGATTTACCGGCATTTAACGAAATCTGCTTAGTCAAACAGCAAAGCTTAGTCGCGTGAGATTCAAACATTTGAACATTGCGCAGCCCCAGTTATTATACGTAGCAAAATTATGGCGTATTCGGCTTCATATTTGAAGGATCGGCTTCCCTAGCGCTTTCCCTTAGTGGTTTATCATTTCGTCCTTACTTTGAAACAATTATTCATATCATACCTTTTACCGCGAAACGCTTTCTATAAGAATGCCTGAACAAAATATTCATTACCTACGTGCCCTAGCAGACGAAAATTCTTTAATGAAACAGATAATATAGCATCTGACCTCGGCGAAACTTAACTTCCTGGCTTTCGCAAAAGAAAACATATGAAAGTGACAATATTTTAAAGTTCGAGAAATGGCGTCTTGTAACGTGAAATATTTCAACATGTGTTTATTCAAATCTCCTGATGTCAAATTTACGTAACCAGCAGCGAAGCAAGCATCGGGTGGTAACCAGCAGCGTTGTTTGAAAAGCCAAATATAATGCGGTCCTCGTTCATAGGAACTCACTTTTTTTGGCTTTCAAAATGAATAGCGTTCCTTATATTGAGCAGTTTTTCTGACCTAATTGGATGACACAAGACGAGAAGCATGCTCAAGTGAAGAGGGTTTCATTGGGACGGAGCCAGCACTGTGAAAATAGATAACCAGATGAGAAAGGTGGTGCCGGCGTCTGTGATTGGTCCGATTCTCCTTGGTCCGTTTACCATTATTTAGCTTGCCATGGCTGGTCGAAAATTGTGGTGGCGTGCAGCGGAAGGTTAAACATGTGTCTAAAATTGATCCTCAGCAAGGACGAGTTGGCAGAGGGATGTCGTATAGGTGTCAAAAGGTCTCGATAACGTTACACTGCCACGCAAAATTTTCATTATATGCAAATAAATCCATGCTCCACGGTAGCTGCGACTCGCCAGTGCCAGAGCGATCGGCTGGCAGCCATCTTGATTTCCTTATGGAAGGGGGCACTTCCCGGCTATTCAGAAAAAAATTCAGCATTGTTCGGCATATCAATTCGCCTTGATCGCATTGCACGTCACTTTCACGCGGTGTGTTTTCGCGCTTTTATGACGTCGCGCTACAGACAGGTGGTGTGAGCGCGGCCCGAAAACGCTTGACCAATAGCACAGGACTAATGACGAAGAAGGTGCCTAATCAGAAATAGTTATGTTTCTTTCGTTTGGTATAATCGTGCATAATCAGTGTGGACATATCACATCAAATGGGGAGTTTTCGCAGTTTTCGTGACGTCGCGTGACAGACACACGATGTTGAGGTGTTCCGAAAATTTGTGGACCAGTCGTGGAGGGCTGAGTGCAGAATTGGAATAGAAAAGTTTGGAATAGCTTTACTCTATAGCGCCCATGAATGCTATTTCCTATTACGTTTTCTGTCTAAGCATTTTTGGACAAAGTAGAACTCAAATGCTAGCTAGTTCCCTGCAATGCATTACTTGGTGCTAATGTGTGCTGATGTTACGGTGCAGTGCAGCCCCATGCCAAATCAGCGAGTTCCCGTAAGCAAGAGGCTTGTTGCGGCCGACGTATTTTATAGAGGATTCGAGACTTTCCCTCTGGGCATTTTACTACCAGAGACGCTGCCGTCTAAAAAACAGGGACAGTAAATTTAATGGAACAGGAAGCCAGTGGATAGAGGTCAGCGTCAACTCCTAAGACTGGATATTTATACAAAGCTCATGTTGCTAATTCTTACATTGCGAACAGTAGGTGTGGTGTGCTCTCTTACTCCTAAAATTCATGGTATGTGTCTTTGTATGACGCACATGGAGCAAATGCGCGATAACAACTCACCGTCCCTACGGATACTGGCAAGCCAGCTCGTCGACTCCGTAGAAAGAGGCACTCCTAATGCAGCTGAAGGGTGTTGCGACAGAAGCGTTGGCAGCAGCAGCACCAGCAATAGCGTTGTCACCAGCACCAAACAATGGCCTGAACACCGCGTCGTTGGCAGCGCCACGAGTTTTGGAATTCGGGTGGACGCCGGAGGGCCCGCCATCACGCTTTGCCATGACCTAGCGGTCGCTGACATTATTATATCTAGATGGTGAGTATATTCTCCAAAACGCGTGTTGTCACACGTGCTTTTTTTTACTTTCTGAGTTCCTGTTCTGTGTACTAGAAAACGGACAGCGGTACTCGAGCACCTGAAACCATCGACAATGCTGTCGAATGACGCTGAACAATTATTTTCAAAATTTTACAGCTGCTAACTTTGTTGTCACTTTCGAGGACGCCAAGTCAAGTCGTTACCATTGTGTATACAGTCATTGCGAAGCTTTCGGTACACAGACTGAGGAACGAGTGATGAAAGCTACACAAAAAGTAGTTGGAAAACTACAAGATGCTCGGCCTCGTCGTTCTTTCACTAACATGAAATGCTGTCACAACTGTCGCGAAGCAGACGTGATGCAGGAACTGGTGTATTATGATATATAGAAAACTGCTAATAGAAAAAAATATGTTACCTCTCTTCTTAGCGCAAATTTAATATCATAGAACGTCTTCTGGGTCGACCCCATAAGCTAACGCCAGGCAACTTCCATACGATCATAATGATATCACAGTCATCATGCCATCAAGCACCTCTGAACACTCGCTTCCGACACTTAGTCAGTAAAGCATGGTGCTCTGCGAATTTCAGGACCAGGTTTAACTAACGCCTCTGGCAATGCATTCTCTTCTTAACTGCATATAAAGCAAGTAGTTTCTTAATTTATCTTCCGTTTTCACACGACCGTAAAAACCTTGCAGTGGTCCCGAAGCACTTTCAAAATTGTATCCTCGAATGACACGACAAATAAATTGCGCACCGCAAAACCGCCTACTTGATCTAAAATAGGCATGCCACCTGGAGCTGGCATGCCACAAAGCTTGTCTTTATGACCATCGAGCCTGCTAGTTCAGTCATGCGGAGAATCGGAGCGTGGTATTCCGTTACAAAGTTATCTCATGGAAAAGAAAAGCAAGAGCGATTTACCGCCCTACAGAAAATTACTAAGACAGATATTGACTGCAATTTTACACGTAGTCACAGCTTGTCATTTATCTGCCAGTGCCGAGTAAAACCTATAGAGAGTGAACACTTAAGAGTATTCTCTCCGTCTTTCGCACGAAGATAACCAGCAATCTACTCATATCCTGGGTGTATACTCACAAAACTTTGCACGATATTGATGGAAACCGAGCAAGAACTTGCAAATTAGTCGAGCGCAAGGACGCGTCCTCTTCACTGAAGCGGCAGGCTACTGCGTCCACCTTACGGTGCCGGCGGCCCCGTGTCGAGCGGTGCGCCACGTGTCTTGTTGGGGCACAATCGCGCGCGCTTTCCCGCTTTCGGAGTTCCGGAATAAGTGAGCAGGAGTAGTAACCGTGGATGAGAGAAGGTAGTACGGCCGGGCGCCACCACTGGGTCGAAATCAGGAGAGCGGTACCCACCGCCGCACTCGGCCACTCCACCACATTCTGTGTTTGCGACGGGTCACAAAATCCCACATTGGGCTCAGAACCTCCTCACAGCTCGGGGAGAACCGAAGACCGAGCAGGGATGAGAGCAAGGGGGCCTGAGGGAAAAAAGCTGGAACGGAGCATGCGCTTTGATGCGCGCCTCTCACTTCGCGACCGATGCACGCCTGGCCGCGTGCAGCGCCATCTGATAGCCGTTGGAACAACTTTCCCACTCGAAATTTGTTGGGGCGGTTTATGGCTTTGCTGCTGTGCTCGTCCGTGTAAACTTCGTCTCGCCTTTCGGCATATTTTTTTTTTCGTGTGTTTTCATTCTTCCACGTAATTTCCAGGCGCAGCCGACCACGTAGGCGGGAAAGTTCGGGAATGAAAGGATGTGAAGCTAGAACCGGCAGATAAGAGGAGTAGAGCGTTACTCTTGGGGTGCAGCGCTTAGGTCCCTTCGTGTTTCGACAATTTGATTATACCATGGTTTACCGATGGTACGGCGTGGGGAACGCACTCACTCAACTTTTGTTTCTTGTCACTGCATCGCATGCGATTCGTTTAAATTATTTTTTTAACACAAGCGTATAATGCTGCAGAAGACCTGGAGAAAACAACCGCAGAGATGCATGATAGTACGAATGGCTGGGCGTTACTACAGACGGCTAGCGAGGAGCGGGCACCTTATTTTTAGTATTCTACCTCTTAGGTTCCCCCCACTAAGGTCAAGAATATAGTACGGATCACATTACGGACACGGAAAGATGTACTAGTTCAACCCAAGGCGCTTGTCATCAATCCTAATAAAGTAGGTACGCATACAAAATAATTTACGTACTACTTAAGGTAATCTTGTCTTTCCCAAAAAGCTCTCGGCTTCATTGTACCAGTCCTTCACGGCTGAGTATTTTCCCCATGAAAATAATATCCACGAATACGGCAGAAATTACCAGAAATGGGTGCACTCCCTTATATGCTCGTGTTCTCACTTAAAGTGTGGCTCTGTTTTATTACTCGCTGCACATGCTTTATTTGAAAGCTAAGCCAACATCCGACATTTTAAGTTTCGTTCCAATCCGAGCGATTCCCGACAAAAAAGACAAAGTCGCGAAGACGCAGCCGAATTCAACATCAATATAGGCCACTTTTTGCCCTCCAAGAAACGATGGTGGCTTGGCATAATGCTTGGAAACGCCACAGGAAAGCCACCTACGCACAAGAAAACCTAGTCACGATTTTTGAAGCGCTCAATGAAAACTACGTTGTATTTTTTCCAAGGTTCACGCTGGCAAAGTTTTTAAGTATCGTCCCAATAGAGGCTTTTCTTAGCTTTTCCTTGTCGACACGAGGTGGAGTCACATCGCAGAGATGTAGTCCAGATATATTTCATTACGTTGGCTTGGAGCTGTCTTCTTAGCTGTCAACGTATGCAGTCTTCAATGCTAGCCAGAATTGCAACACACCCTATATGTGCCTCGCGTATCCATGGGAACGACTGTATAGTTGACGCTATTTGGTGATTTTTTTTTTCTGCTACGACAGTAGCTATAGGCTCTAGAAGCTGTGATATCTCTATGTGGTATTATTTTTCTTAAAGGCATCCGTCACAGCAACCTGGTTTCTCGGTAGCTGTCCTCAAATGTGCGTATCTTTATATATTCTACAAGATAGGGTCCTCTTATTGCAGAACCTATTCTCTGGAAAGAAAACATGATATTTTGAAGAATCAGAATATTGACTCATTTGGTGTGCGCGCCGTTTTTGATGCTGTGGAACAGAAATATACGCCAATATGCATTTACGGAGCGAGTGATTGCGCACTGAGAAGGCAACATACGATGGGATGTAATAATAACGCCAATTGGAAATTGCGAAGGTCAAGGCATGTCCAATAATAATCAAAGACTTCATAGGATTTGTTGCATAAGTATATAAGAAAAAAAAAGAGATCGGATAGAAGCAAGAGAATCAGCGAGGAATAGGAATAGTGCACAAACGATGAAGTGAAAAGAATAAAACGCAAATAGAGGTCGAAGGTTACTTGCGAATTTACGGTTAGTTGCATCAGGTCAACTGCACTCAATAATCTATACTAGGTGGAATATGGTTTTCGACAATACGACGCTAGACATTGTTTATTCCGTTAGGCCCCATGCGTCTTCCAGCCGAGGACGTAAATGCCACAGTAGGGATTCCTGTGTTTCATTCAAGTTGCACAATGTAATATTTTAGGTGCTGCACAGCAGGTGCGTAATGACACCTGCACGTCTCGATGATCGAGATCTCGTTAACTACGGTCACTGACTGTAGACTAGAGCACCCGATTCTTATGGAGAAATGTTTAACTCTCGTTCGCGGTAATCATAAAGAACTTTTGCTGATATTACCGTCGCGCTCACTTTTGGTGGCGGGTATAGAGCTTCTATTCCTTAACTGGTATTCAGCCCACATTTGAGCGTGGCAGAGCATAGCTTCTCACACTGTCGTGGAAGGTAACTACCTTAAAAGCTTTCTTTCGATGAACTGTTTATCTCAATGTTCTTTTATCTGTGCTTCTCCTTTTCATCAGAAGAAACATCTCGATGGAGGCTATCAATGAGAAGGGGGCGAATGGAACCGAGGGTCCCAATTTTTCTTAGTCATATCCATGTCAAAGCAACAATCATTCAAGCCAAGGAAAGTATAGTTGAAATTATTAACACGTTTTAATTGACATGTAGACGTACAAAACTCGAGGTAAAGGTAAATATAAAATCAATGAAAAAAATAACTTGCCGCTGGTGGAAGCAAAACCTTCGTTCGATGGCCTGAAGTACCAAACAATGGTCCATTGCCAGCTGTCTACGCCTAAAGTATACCTGCTGCGTTATGGCATCAGTCAAAAGTACGTGCCATATCCATCACCATGACCATAGTGAAGCTCGCAAACACTCTTTGCGGAGGTCTTTAGAGCGTAGCTCTTAAGCGCTCCTTCCTGCGGTGAGTGTCTGCATTCCCAGCGTCACCGAGCGAACGAGAACAGTGAAAGATGAAAGAGCGAACGCGGAGCGGGAGATGAAAGACGCATTAGTAAGATCAATGAAAGAGCTCGTCAGCACAGCACTAACCTAAAGAATGGCTATGGGAGTCATTTAGCTGGACACTGTAACAAGTGTCAATGCACCCCCATATTTGAAAAGACTAAATTCATAGGGAAAGGAAAGAGCAAGAAGGAAAGGGAGATAATAGAGGCCTTTCATATAAGAAAGGAAGGCGAAAAATGTGTGAGCACTCCCTCTCTTGCCTTGTCGGGAAAAGAAATAACATTTTTGGAAGAAAGATGAAAATGATGATTTGCAGATGTTTTTGTGAATGATGTGCGCATGCCTATGCTGATGAAAGCTATAAATGTCCGGTGATTTTCAAATAAACTTCCAGTTGGCAGTCAGCGCTTGTCTGTGGTATTTGTTTCCTTGTGTCCTCGTCTTTTTCGCGCTGTTTCACCTGAGTCCTATGAAAGACGCGAGCGGTGCACGGCGGAGACCAGTGAGAGCGGCTGCTTTAGTGGCCTGCGCTCGGGAAACTGGTGTCGTCCAGATTCGCCCGACCTCTCTATTCGTACTCGTATCTGGTCTCGGCCGGACCACTAGTTTCGTACTATCGTGTGCTCGCATCCGCTCTCGCTAGCGCTTGTTTGATTAGCTTTGTTTCGTCTAGCTTGCGTTTATTTCAACTGTTTGTTTTGTAATCTGATTGTACGCGCGACGCTAAATGTATAGTCATTTTTGGCAGCCAAGCGGCGCCTGCGATTACGCTGGAACCTTCGACGATTCGTGTTTAAAAGCCGACGCGCTTGACCCGCAGATGAGATTGCCGATGATTGCTGACGCTGCCACATGTCTCTTTCAGATTTATCGCCGCAATATATCGCGAGATGAAAAGACGTATAGAGCTGCGCTCAAATTTCGCATTAGGGAGTATCGTAATTTTTTATTTTTTTTTCAAATGTACATACATATCTAGGCACACAACAATGAGTACATGTGAGTTGCCGTCACCGTAGCTCAACGGTAAAGCATCTTACGCGTAATGTGGAGGTCATCGGTGCTGTTTCTTTGTTGAAATAAATTTCATTTTACTATATCATTTCTACATTTCAATTAAAACATGATTTTTGCTGTGCTTTCCTTGGATTCATTGTCTCTTCGTTATTAGATATTGTGTATTTTTCTTTGATGTAGGAAGAAAGTAAAAACTGAATTTAAATAAATCTGACGTCTTCGCATGGAGGCTGTCAGCTACTCAAGGATTGGGGAACGTTAGTTGCTTTTACTTCAAATTCTAGTTTTGAGTGATGCGTGTTGGCGATAAAATTCTCACCGCTGCTTGCTCTCCATGCACGCTATCCCCTACACTGATGTTCTGCTAACTGGCACTGGATATAATACCGACCTCCTGTCGCGCCCACAAGGACGTTGGAAGTTAGTGTCTGTTTTTTCTGTGTAGTAATAGATTTTGCTGCATGGAGCAGTAAAACCTAGAGCAATCAATGTATACATTTTTTGAAACTGATCAGGAACGCAAGTAAAGTGTGAAAATTTTAACGCTGAGTTTTTGACGAAGCCAGGGAAGAAATTTGGAATAGCCGGATTGCCTCGGTGGTTTTCAAGCTACTTACTCTAATAGCAAACTCTCTCGAGAACTCATATCTGTGGAGCTGCGTTATTTGTGTTCTTAATGATGCTTGACCACGTACGAACGTTTTGAGCACACGCTCAGTTTTCTTTCCCAAGTTTCTCTTACTGCGCCATTTACCTAACATCCGTTTTAATGGTTCACCAATTTAGAGCTATCTTCAAGACCCGGCTATCTATAGCTTCCAGTTTCCAGAGACATGTGCACCGGTGCGGGTTCGCTTCGGGTGAGTGTTCAAACTCAAAATGTTCCTCTCAATTAGATTGCAAATTGCTTTTTAGCTGGGCGGTCCTTTATTTTCTTTCTGAGCTGATGCTCACGTGTGGAAAGGAGTAAAAAATTACTCGATTAGCTATGCTGACCCCAGATGAGGCTGCAGTAAATCCTTATAGATCAACACATCATTAGCGTTCGTATATTATTAGGTCTGTTGCTATGCGATCATTTGCATGCCTGCGCGCTTCGTCGTGCCTGTGCAAGATCGTGGATACGCCAGAACAAATTGTTTTTTGCAACTGCGAGCGTCCTGCCTGAAGTACAACTGTTGGTAAAGCAGACTAACTAAGTTGTGCGTTCAGAGGTGCGATCATGAGGTTGCGCGGTCAATACGGTCCGCAGCGTCCCAATTACAAGGGACAGGAAAGATTACAAAGGACACGACAGATACAAGAAAAGGTTCGTGTACCGTGCAATTTATCGAGAGCTTGTCACTACGGCATACCGCATAATCACAATGTGGTTTTGAGATGCAAAACCCAAAGTTGTTTTTTGCTGAGAATGCCATGCTGCTTTCCGCCCACTTCACTTTACAGCTCGCTTAATTCGTCTGCTGCCTTAACTGCAATATTTTAGAAAGGATTGTTTTCATATTAAAGGCGTCAGGAAGCCATTGTGCTAGGGAATAATTACAGGCTTTTTCTAGCGTTGATGCGAGTTGTATGTGAAAGCCTTCAGCGCAAAACAGACGAAAACATAAAGGATGACAACAATGTGCGCTTTATGTGTCGTCATCGTCATCTGCATTGTATCCTTTCTTGCACTTTAAGCCTACATGTATAACGCCTGCAGGTACTTACAAAAAATGCATATTATCTCTTTACAGCGCGTTAGATCTCACTTTTGTTCAACCTGTAATACCCCTAGAAAATTATCGACCTTTCATAGTAGTTATTTGATTTACAATAGCTTGACCTCAAGTATTTCTACCCTAAAATGGCGTATAACTGTGTACACGAGGAATTCCACTCTAAAACGTAGCTCCTTATTTGAAAAAGCCAGTGTTCGTCCCCTATTTCTTTTTTTTTTGACTAGAGTAAAATATTTATACAGTCTGCGCTGCTCTTTCTACTTCCCGGATGCAATAAAGTGCGTTTTTATGTGCTTCGTAATCTTCGTGCATTTTGCGCACTACCTCGCACTGTTACAACAAAAACGTGTCCGCGGGCGTCGTTTTCTGGTTGCAAGACAGCAGTTATTTATCTTCTTTATAACTGTTAATTAGTGATAGAAATGTCCAATTAGGATAATTTCATTCAGAATATGGTCATCCATCTCGATGCAAACAGTTCACATAGAAATGAGGGTCATCACAATGAACGATGCTAACTTTTTTTACTAGTGCTTCGTGAATTAAGGCTTTTCCACCTCACTTTTAGTCATGGTTGTGTCACATAAACGGTTGCTGTTTTATTTACGCCATATATTCTATGCACGTTCTCTCTACTGGCCCACTACTAAATGCCCCAATTTGAGGCCTGTAAGGTATCTTTAAATAAATAGATAACTCAATAAAATGTAAACCCTGAACCATGGAGCAGATTAGAAGGCGCTAACACTATACAAACAATTTTTTAAATATGTATCAAAGCGAATAGAAAACTTCTATAATTTCAATTAAATGGCGCAAACAAGCCTTCGACTTAGGAAGGAGACGACGCAGGCACTTATTTAACAAACGTTTGTGTAAATGTAATAAAACCCTTTGTTGAAGTTAGCACATCTGTGATGGTGTCGTTTCTCAATCCGCCTCTTATTTACGCTGTTTATGTGTAACTGGACCTGATAACAAGGGCGAATCTTTCCCACCTTCGAGACTGTTTGTCGTTTACAGGCAATCATTTTACCTTTCCGTACAATCAAAGATCCGAAGTTTCATGCAGAGCGACTGCTAGCGAACTTTGAAAACCAGCGTCAAAGCACTGCAGGGTCGACATATGCCAAAGCTGCAGTTCATATTATCTGGCAAGGCTCGCCTAGATTTCTGTGATGGTTCGCGAAAATTGCGGGAAAGCAGCATGCACATGTTTATGGAAACGCTCATGTCTGTAGGAAAAAAACTTCGGTAAACCCAAGAACATGAAGTGCAGGGGTGAGCAAACACTCACGACGGAGTACGGCATGAACAAAGAACGCGTGGTAATGTACAAACACAACAGCGTGCAATTTCTCTTTGTTTTGCTCAAGGGTGAAGCAGAAGCCGTCCGTCTGCGTTCTCCCTGAGAAAGCGCTTTACAGCTGCATGACCAAGTGAGTAAAGAGTCAACCTGCAATCCTTCTTTCAAGGCACTGCGGCACACTCCAAAAAACATTAGTCTCCATCTGTTTACTAAGGCTGAAGGGGTGCCTAAAGCAAATGGTCGTTGACTCGAAGAGAAGCGCTTGTGACCATGAAGACCAAACTGAGATCCGAAAGATATTTGGAAGTCAAAAGCGTGTGCAGTACCGGGAGGCACAGGTTTTCAGGACTGCCAGATAGCTTACAGTCATTACGAAAGGCGTAAAGGGGAATCGATGGACTGGGCTTCTATGCGATTTAAATAGCGGTAGCGTGCTTTAGAGAAGACGTGCGTGCCAACGCGGCTATTCAGTTTTTTTTTATAATTCTTCTGATGGTTGATGTGAATCTCAGTTTTCACTGGAAACAAGTCACAGCGAATTTGCGAAAAATATGTAAGATGTTAATGAAACATTTTTGAAAGTGTTCAAAACACAAGATACGCGCACACGCACATGCGCTAAACCACGTTTCCAAGTGGAGCTTATGTACGAGGTGCATACAGGCTCCCACAGGATGGATTGGTTAAGCCAGTCAGCATCATTGCACGTTGTGACTCCGCATACCTGCTTTGTCGAGCCTCACACGCGTCTGTTCTCTCTGAAAAAGATATATATTTCATTGTTGCCTGCTTCACGGCTGGGTAGGATGGAGACGAGAATCCTGCGCCGCATGTTTGCAGCTTGGAATGCCCACAGAACTACATTACGTTTCGCGTAACTGACGGAAACCTTTCAGCATAACATGTTTTCGATATGACATTACTTTGTTAGCTATTTCAGGGAGTGCAATGCCTTGTCTGCAATCAGAAAATATATAGCTCCCTGCTCCGGTCTCCTCAGTTTCAGTACGTACAAGACTAGTTCAGTACGAGATCACGGCACTCCTGCAGGCACCTTTTGGAATGGCAGGCACCCTGCTGTCTGTACGAGCTGCCGCATCCCCAGATAATTCGTGATGCCCATATGGCAATGACTGCTGATTTCATTACAGAAATTGCACTAGCAGACATGAGGAGGTGAAGTGCAAGTCCTGTGGCTTAATGTTTGTTGGAAACGTTGATGAAGTGTTGAAACGCACTACATTTGCATTAAATCACAATGTATGCTTTTTATTTTAAGGGGATTCCTGGGACAAGAAAAACAAAACACTCACGACCACCAGTCACGACGTAATGCTACCACAGCACCGAATTTTGGAATAAATAAAAAAAAGGAGGGCTGTGCCCTTTGCTATGTACCCACTTCTCGAAAAGGCTTTATCACTCGAACCAAACGACCGAGCTCGTTCGTTGAAGCACTTTTCTCCTACATTTGCAAAAGCCACTGTTTGGACAGGTGCTCCGGGGCACTTGTCCAGCAGGAACTCCTGCGCCACTCGGTACGGCACATTAAGGAAGCGGTTCATAGAGTTGCAGTCATCATCATAATCATCAGCCTATTTTATGACGGCTGCAGGACACAGGCCTATCCCTGCGATCTCCAATTACCCCTGCACTGCGCCAACCGAGTCCAACTAGCGCCTACGAATTTCTTAATTGCATGACCCCACCTGGTCTTCTGCCGTCCTCAACTACGCTTCCTTTCCCTTGGCACCGATTCTGTAACCCTAATGGTACACCGCTTATCTAATCTACGCATTACATGACCTGCCTAGCTCCACTTTTTCGTCTTGATGTCAATTAGAATATCATATATACCCGTTCGCTCTCTGATCTAAACTGCTCTCTTTCTGTCTCTTAACGTTGTGTCTAGCAATCTTCGTTCCATTGCTCTTTGCGGTGTCCTTAACTTGTTCTCAAGCTTCTTTGTCAGTCTCGAAGTCTGCCCCTTATGTCAGCTCTGGTAAAATGAGCTGGTTGTACACCTTCCTTTCAATGATAACGGTAACCTTCCAGTCCGGAGCTCACAATGTTTGCCGTATGCTATGCAACTCCTTTTTATTCTTCTATGAAGTTCCTTCTCATGGTCAGGGACTCTCTGTGATTCTTCTATGAATATCCTTCTCATGATCAGCATTACCTGTGATTAATTGACCTAGGTAAAGGTACTCCTTCACAGACTGTAGAGGCTGACTGGCGATCCTGACCGATTGTTTCCTCGCCCCACTATTCATGATTATCTTTGTATTCTGTCTATTCATCTTCAATCCCGCCCTTTCACTCTCTTTGTTAAGGACCTCAGCCACTTGTAACTCGTTCACAGTGTTGCTTAACAGGGCAATGTCATCTGCAAACCTAAGGCTGCTGATATAGTCACCAATGATCTTTACCATGAATGCATGAATACTTCTTCCAAGCATGCGGTGAATAGTGTTGGAGAGATAGTGTCTCCTTGTCCGACCCCTTTCTTTATAGGTACCTTACTTTTCTTCTGGAGAATTAAGCAAGCTGTAGAATCTCTGTAGATACTTTCCAAGATATTTACGTAAGCTTCCTGCACTCCATGCTTACGTAATGCCACTATGACTGCTGGTATCCCGACTGAATGAAATGCCTTTTCGTAATCTATGAAAGTCATAAAGAGAGGCTGATTGAACTCTGCAGAATTCTCGATTACCTGATTGATGACATGGATGTGATCCCTGGTAGTGTGTCGATTCCTGAAACCTGCCTGATCCCTTGCTTGTATCAAGTCGAATGTTCCTCTTATTCTATTAGAAATTATCTTGGTGAACATTTTACGTAATATTGGAAGTAAGCCAATGGGCTTATATTTTATCAATTCTATAACGTCTCCTTTTTTTGTGAATTATTATGCTGTTGGCATTCTTCCTCAATTATGGAACACTTGATGTCGACAGGCAGGTCGTATAAAGGGTGGGTAGTTTTTTCAAGCATTATGTCTCCACCATATTTAGTTAAATCTACTGGTAGTCCATCTTCTCGTGCCACTTTTCCCCGTTTCATGTCTTGTAAGGCCCTTCTAACTTCACCGCTAGTTATTGAAGGAGCCTCTCTAACCTGTTCATTACTACTTTGAATGGAGGCATCGTGGCTGCTTTGTGTACTTTAGAGATCAGTATAGAAGATTTCCACTGCCTTTATTATATCTTCTATGTTGCTGATGTTTACTTCGATATTGCTGATGTGTACCAAACGTCATTTTCAATCCATACGGCCCAGCGTTAATACTGGGCCGTATGGATTGAAAATGACGCTGATGACTCTGCTGAATCATTTGGCCCGCACTCTTACGCTTCTCTTTATTTTGCTGCTTCTTTTCACCGCAAAGTTGTGGACGTTCGTTCTAGAACCGAATCTCTACCGAGAGTGCATCTGCACTAACTCAAGTCAGGCAAAACATCGGAGAATTTCGCGCGTCAAACATTCCGCGCCTCGTGCGGCTAAATCCCTTTATTGGGAAGCGAGGTCCCAATAACTTAGAACCAGACTCCATTTCGCGCTCTTTCCGAATCCGCAGAGATGCTAATTGCAGGTCGGCTGCGTGCGTGCCTCAGATATTGCATTAACAGAATCCGCGGTCGGAGAACCCCCTTGCCGCATGAAAGAATTGACTGACGAAGGATGAAAGAGACTACGTCTACCCCGACGGTTCGAGATGCGCCGTCGCGTCGGTCCTAAACTACGTCGATCACAAAAGTTCTCGATAATTCTTTAGGTGAGAAGACTACTGCAAATATACCTCTAATGACGTTTGGTATGGGAAGTTTTGATTACACTTCAGTTTGGGATAGTTCTAAATACCCTATAACTGCTCTTCGGGTAACTGATTTGTGAGTTCAAGGTTATTCCCCAAGAACGTTTATTATTTTAGTGAATATCTGCTAAGAGCGCCAGCAAGTAAGGAACTCCAACTCAAGTATTATCGAAAAAGAGAGAGGAGGAGATATTAATGAAGATAAAGGAGGAGAGGTTGGCCTGGAGAGCATATTTCTAGCCTGCTACTCCTCACTGTAGTAAAGGGAAGTGGGAGATATAGGGAACGAAGGAGATGGCACGTGACTATGATATATGAAGCGGTCTGCGCTGGACGCATGAAAGAAGACGAAGGAAGGTGCTAGGGGAGAAGTGAGAAGGAAGAAGTTGGAATAAAATGGCGGACGACACCCGTCTCACTTAGATGATGTCATTTCTGTTGCCGTTCTAGTTAGGAACGCTACATTTTGGCGCAGCCGACAGTTTTCGAAGACCAGCGATGCGGGTGACGTTTTTCGTCGACCAGGCGTCATCAGAGTCTGTTGTGTTCACCCGATACCAAGTGCACGGTGAGCCAGCGACGGACCTTCCTCTTGAAGTTAGTTCTACCGCGCTGATCAACGTGGTACTGCAACAAGCTGCAATCAGCCGCCAAGCCCTCGTGCAAACAGGATCGGTGACAGTGAATCTACAACTGCAGACACTGAGCGAACTCGTTCTGGAACCCATACGACGTGGCACCCTCAAAGAGGAAACGCCTGCCGGGAAGGTGAGCCTAGACTTGAGTGTTATGGAACTGCAAAGGAACATTATACAACAGATCGAAATAATGAGAACTTTCGTCCAAGCGCTTAGTCGAGAGCAGTCAGCACGAAGTATTGTTGAACCAGATGTTTTTGAAGGAAAATCGCAAAATGCACACTACTGGCTGTGTTTTTCGAGTACGCCTGTGACAAGAATCTGTGGCACTCCGACGACACAAAGATTTTGCATATGCGGCGCTATTTGGGCGGTATAGCCAGAAAATGGTATGACGTGCAACTCATGGATTATGGAACAACATGTTGGGAACTGTGGAAAAGCAACTTTTTAGGGGCTTTCGAAGGCAACGCAGTAGAAAGATGGGATGCGGCACTGCGGTTCAGTTATACAGGTGGCTCTCTGCTTGAGTACTGTCTTGAGAAGCGTCGCCTGTTGTATTCTGCAGAACCGAAGCTGTCGTCTTCTGCTGTTGTAGCTTTGATAACGCAAGGGTTGTGTATCGAGATCCGTAGTCATGTCCAGCTCAAAGGTCCAAGAACGTTTGATGACCTTCTGAACTTTCTACAGACCTCAGTGCCAAGAATTACATCGAGAAGACAGCCAGATGGTAGAACAGAGCAACTTGATTCCAATCTAGAGTCATTGCCGTCAACTGAATGTGAACACACCTTCATAAACAAATCTCTGGGAAGCGTAAATCATGACTGTGAGGATGGTGAAGAACCAATTACCGCAGTTCACGGCAACCTACTTCCACATAATCTGTCTACCGTGCATCACAAGCCCCAGAAAAAGAGCTTCAGTGAGACAGTATATTTGGTGTCGTCAAGCTTATTGTACGCCCCCATTAAGGTAGATGGCATTGAAGTGAAGGCTCTCGTTGACAGTGGAGCTTCGGTATCTATTATCAACAAGACTCGAGTGGATGCCAGCCGTCTGCACGCTGGTAGAACATTGCGTGTCCAAGCCTACGATGGGTCAGTGACCATGCATAGCGAATGGGTAACCCTGGCTATTGAATTTCAAGGAAATGCTATTACCAGTGACGTATTGGCCATTCCCAATGTCACCTACGATTTTCTTTTGTCCCGTCCAGACATGAAAAAACTTAAGATGAACCTCTATTGGGATGACAAGGTAATGGCCGAAGACACGATAAGAACAGAAGACCCTGGTGAAGAACCTAGTGTATCAAGGCTAATTTTTCACCACGAAGACATCAAGACTAAGTACCCAGAGCTTATATGCATAGGAAGCTACCCTCCAGCAATGAAATCCCATGTCGTTCCTTTCGTGCTCGCAGATAAAACAGTGGTTCGTAGAACCCCCTATAATATGTCCAGAGATAAAAAGGTGTGGCTGAAAAAGGAGTTGCAAGAAATGTTAGACGCAGGTATCATCCGGCCTTCTGTATCCCCATTTGCTTCTCCTATCACCATTGCACCTAAAGAAGACGGGACATTCCGCCTCTGCACAGACTACCGGGCTCTCAATCGTCAAACTGAATTGATACCTTATCCAATGCCGAGAATCGACGACATCATTGACGAAACCGGTGGTTGCCATTGGTTTTCACGAATAGATCTCTGCAAGGGCTTTTGGCAGATTCCACTAAGTGAAGAAACGAAGAAGTACACCGCGTTCATAACCCCATTTGACTTGTTTGAGTACAACCGCCTACCATTTGGTTGGAAAAACTCCCCTGCGTGGTTTCAGAAGATTATGACGGACATTCTGAAACCTTACCTGGGCACATTTTGCAATGTGTACATCGACGACATCATCATCTACTCAAAGACAAAGGACGAACACCGTAGTCATCTTTCAAAAGTTCTTCATGCCCTCAGTCTTGCCCAACTCAAAGTCAACTTCAAGAAAAGTGCGTTCTTTCAAGATACCGTAGTATTTCTTGGCAGGGTGTTTGATGGACAGACTAAAAGCACCAAGCAAGAATCGGTAGAGAGAATCTCCAAGCTGGTAAAGCCTTATGATGTGCACTCCCTGCGCGTTTTTCTTGGCCTTGCAGGACACTTCCGGGCGTTTATCAAAGACTACGCACTGAGAACAAGGTGCCTCACACGTTTAACTCAGAAAGACGTGCCTTTTCATTGGGACGAGAAGTGCGAAGCTGTCTATCGTGAGCTTGTAAAACTAATATCGTCGGACCCCATCTTGCGAATACCGGATTTTTCCTTGCCTTTCGTGCTAAACACGGACGCATCACATTATGCTACCGGTGCAGTTCTATACCAGAAGCCATCCAAACAAGCTGATCAAACCAAACACTACGTCGTGGGGTACTGCAGCTATACCCTGAAACCCGCCGAAATCAATTACTGTACCACAGAAAAGGAAACTCTGGCCGTCTTAAAAGCTATGCAGTACTTTCGTACTTACCTGGAAGGTGCCAAATTCATACTTTTCACGGACCATCAAGCATTGACTAAACTTCTGAGCATGGCCCAGCCAAGAGGCCGCATTGCTAGATGGGTGAACTATCTGCAACAATTTGATTTCGTAATTTCGCACCGTCCTGGCCCACTCCTCACTGACGCTGACGCACTATCAAGATTACTTGTACAGGAATCAAGCAATAATCCAGATACAATCAATCATATTAAGCTATGGGAAGGTACAGAAGAGCTCCAGTTTATCAATGGAAGGTATCACGTACCACCAACTATGATTCCAAGGATTCTTCATCTATACCACGACACCCCTGAATCGGGTGGACATGATGGCTTCTGGCGCACTTATAAGAAATTGCTCATGAGATTCACATGGCCGGGCATGAAAAACGACATCAGCCATTACATCCGCACATGCCACCTCTGCCAGGTGAACAAAGTTAAATTCAAGCAATCGACAGACGTTATGACAAACCCTGAATATTCAAGCATCCCGTTCGAAGTAATTCATTTGGACTTCGCGGAGCTCAAAAAGAAGGGGAAAGGAGCTGTGCCCTCAAATTCAAAATATTGCGGACCATTTCAAGTTATTAAGACTGCATGCCAGCATGGAATATTGAAGAATGTCTGGTACGCCGGAGCCTCGGGCCAAACGGAGTGCGCCGCTATTGGAAACGTATTCAAGTATTACCCCAGGAGGTGTAATTAAAAGAAATCCGGAAGAGTGAAGCGGTCTGCGCTGGACGCATGAAAGAAGACGAAGGAAGGTGCTAGGGGAGAAGTGAGAAGGAAGAAGTTGGAATAAAATGGCGGACGACACCCGTCTCACTTAGATGATGTCATTTCTGTTGCCGTTCTAGTTAGGAACGCTACAATATATAGTACAATGCGCTATCACATAAACTTTGTCCAATATGCGTATTTGCATTTAGACGCGCTACATGCATGAGTCATCATATCTGCATAAAACGATGTCGCGCACATTTCACAGTCTTGTAGTCACACAGCTCAGACGAGTGCCTGCAAAATTCAGGAGGGAAAAAAATTGTTTTCTCTTTTTTTTTCTATTCGCTTTACCCCTTTCCCCAGCACAGGGTAGCCAGTCGGCACTTACACTGGCTAACCTCCCAGTTTTTCCTTCCCTTTCTCTCTCTCTCCCTCTCTTTCAGGAGTGAGTTTAGGGAGCGCTGGGCCAACGCCACCTAGATAAGGAAAGGCCTGAGCACTCGGCGAATGACGTCACGGAGAAGAGGCCGGCGGCATGCTCGGGGATACGGGTTGAATGAAGGGATCGCGCCCTTATGGGCAACGTTAACCATAGTGCAGTTATTGCTTTTTTTTTGCACAGTGGAGCAGATGGCCCGCAGTGAACAAATGGTGTTCCAAGATTATTTTATTTACGCAAAACTATTCACGCGCTGCATTATTTAAAAGCGCGTCCATGAAAAATGAAATGGTTCAGCCTTAGGATTGAGAACGAATTTCGGGTAAATGATGACAAGGAGAATGGCTTACATTGAAAAGTCACAGTGCTGCCCGTTTCTTCAGAGTAACTTATTTGCCTTGCTGTATCGTCGGCGTCAAAGAGTTTGACGTTCATGCGACCACAAGAGTTCTTCAACAAAATGTTAGCACTGCACCATAACACATATGACAACTTCACTGGTATGCCCTACTTCAGATTCGGGACAGATATATTTATTCCAGTCTAGATTGGGCTCTAAACGAATAATTTCGCTTTTGAGGCATTATTACATAAAGTATCGTAGTTCACCTATTTACAACACCTCAAATGAGTATAGCAATGGAGATATATAACATTCGTGCAGCTGTTCACGACGAAACAGCTGCCTTATCCCGCAGCGGCCAGCTTTTCTCTTCTTTGCCGTAGCATTGGCACCCAATATTGTCTCATTGATCTTGCGGAAACATGAACGCACGCTTTTTCGGCCCCGATTTGTAATTGCTGCAGCAATTGGGCACCTAGCACGTATTAGGTATATCCTGGCATCAACGTAATCCACATTCTGAGGCAATGAAGGCTTGCCGGGCACGCAACCGCAATCACAGCACAAGCGCAGACTACATGCACGGTTTACTTTCAGAAAAAAAAAAGTGCGCTCGGAAGCATGTCGCAGCATGCGAGGACTTTTCTAACCTCGAAGCCATTCAAAGAGTGGCAGGGTTCCCGGAACTAATCGAATTGTTATCGCGATCGTCGCCCACTCGGTCTTCCGCGTCTCATTTGCAACACAGGTGCGCCGCTAGCAGCTTCGTAGCATGCTGCGCGGAACTTCTATGTGGGCCTCTTTTGCGTAACGTAGGTCAATGGGAGAGTGTGCACCCAGAAGGTCTTAAGTTCTCTAGAGGGTGTTTGCTGGGCATGGACAACTCGTCTCCACGCAACCAAATCTTTTCTTTCGAAAAGCTGCGCGAGTCCGAATGGTCAACATCCAGCGAAAATCCGACAGAACCCACCCGCCGACGAATGCTAGTGGTAATGCTATTATTACTGAAGGAATGTAACGGCACATGAAACTGCCGCGGCCGACACTCATCATGTGCGCGGCACGCATCCGTCCTCTAGTAACACTGCCCCGAATCGCGCGCCTGGCCTCCGAGAAAAAATGCGTGTCGCGCCCGTGCGTCCGAATGCCGAGAATCGATCCCTGTCTGGCCCCACATCCGGTGGCCCACACTCAGTGGCACAAGTTGGCGAGAGATTCATCGAAGAGCGGCATATACCCGGTTCATTCATCGCGCAGCTTGCTAGTTCGTTGCTGTGAGAGACATTCGTTCAAAAGCACCACATGCCGAGTGCATTTCCGGCGCCACTTCCTGAAGCATTCGGCTACTATCCTTGAGTAGCCCATGTGATGTTATTTCGATTCCGCTCAGCATCGCAGAAACGTACGCGCGCACGCGCACACGCGCACACATCAGCAAAAGCCAGTATCCAGTGCCATGCCGGATTAGGAGCCCAGTGTCGCGCGCTGTATGCTGGGGCGCTGGCCAGGCGCCGCATACTGAAAGGCGGTAGGTACTGGTGCGAAAAGCAGATCTAGAGCGAGAAATGCACGGTGCCTGTGGCTACCGTATCTATTTTTAATACGGAAAACATCAGAGAGCGTTATAGCGCAAAAAAAAATATACAGGGAGAATTCGCCACGAGGATCCGATCGCCTGGTCTACAGATCCCACACTCGCTACTTTACTTCTGCGCCACTCCTGCTTTCTCTTTATGGTATTTATTGCGATGAATGGATTCAGGTATGCAAAGGAACTGCTTACTATAATATGAGCAACAGGTGGTCGTAATCGATCACGGGTATACGAGAAGCGAGAAGGGTATGTGAGAACGAGAAGGGTATGTGAGAATTTAGATCAAGAGATTTTTGCCAATTTCTATGGAAGACACCCGAGAATGAAATATCATCTATAGTACTCCTCTTATTGCGCTTTGTATTATGAGGTGGCTATCATGGTATTACTTTAACATCATGAGCATTTGAACCACAGCTCCCTAAATGCTACGCTCTAAGCGTCGAAAACAAAAGAATGTAATAAAGAAAATGCAACCACGGCTATCTTTCCGTCCATTTATTGGGTATATATGTGTACGAGCACAATATGTAATGATATGCTTTGAGTGTCAGCCAATGACACTCTTGTCTATGGCAGCGCATGTAGACCATAGCCATAGGTGTCAAGCAGTACGTGAAGACAGCACCATCCGAACTGTCCAATGAACCATCGTTACAAAGCACTTATTTAGCAGTGCACAGGGTGGTCAGGTGAAGACCAATATTAGCACTGCTTACGCAAGTTCTTATTCGGATTTGTACGACAGGCGTTGCTGGGTCACGTGTCGGGGTAAATCGCATTGCCTATACCGGATTGATTGACTCGGGGTACCGGGGCATATGTCTTTTTTTTTTAACATTGCACTGACAGTGACTAAAATTCTATGAGTGCGTGAGATTCACGGACAGACGAAGGTTAGAAGTGTAACCGGACACATTCATGGACTAATACTCAGTTCAGAGCCTGAGACGTGTAAGGTAAGACACAGATGAGCAGCTACTTTAATGTAGCGAGATGGCAGTTCAAAGCAAGCACAGTAGACTAAAAACATTATCCATCTTCTTTCATCAGACAGGTGACATCGCCAGTGTTCTAAGCAGCAAGTCCCAATGTTCAGCGAGAAGCTTGATGATGAATGAGTCTCGAAGAGCCCGAGCGCAAAAATAGGAAACGTGCGAACGCAAAAAAGTTGTAGAAGAACGCTGCATCAACCGCCTAATTGCCTTTGTGGAGCAGCTTTTTTTTCAAATCATATCACAAGATTAAAACAATAACTGGCCAGCACTGCAGTCACCTTTCAAAAAGAACGGTAAACATAGCACGGCGAGAACGATTGGCGATCGCTCTTCAGGTCGAAAGAAAGTTGTAGAGTACACTTATGTGACTTTTCCTCTTAAATCTTTGCTATATTTTGCAGTTCATTGCAATCTTGGCCAGGTTCTATGCAATCCTTTTTTATGTATACAGGCTAAGAACTTTACAGATACAAGGAACCATATCAATATTTCATCATTGCTTGTTACTTAGGCATCAGTTTATGTACTCTTTTTTTTCGTGAATGAAAAGAGGTTTCGCGACACCGCACAGGCGTTGTGAAACCTCCTCGAGCACTACAAATAAAGAAAAGCTGCAGTGTCTTGCCATCAGCATTCATCTCGGTCGCACCTTCTCTTTCTACTTGAATGTTTGTGCTTTTCCTGGCAGTGGCACAATCCTGAATGAAGGAGCTCTGCGCGTGGCACCTCCGCACTTGCGCTCTCCGTTAAGCCGCCAAGTGCTACTATCACTCCTGGCGGTGCTATGCTCTCACATCAGTCTGTGATACCCGTTTGCCTATTCGCTTTATTATATTGGGCATACGTGAAATCGGTTTCATATACCGCACATTTGTGCCGCATTGATGACTACAAGAAATTTGCCAGACATTTTTCATGATTACTCTCGTTCGTCAATAATGTAATTAGGTCGTAAATTTCAAGAAATGTGAAGTTATCCACTGATTTTGTTTCAGAGTACTTTCCTTACGTAGGTTTGCGTGAGTGAATGCGACGAACATTCCCTATTAGAGCTATCTCAAACAGTGTCGAGTAAAACAAGAAGCACGGTATCGCTAAACGAGTAGAGGAAATCACAACTAAGTGCTATGGCACTGCGCGGTATTTGTCACTGGTAAACGATCGACAAAAATAATATTTCTTCCTATTGCGTAATAAAGCTGTTTATGAGCGAAAAATTTTTTTTTCGATAGCTAGTTTGATAAGGGCACAAATCGCACTTATTATTGAACATTTGATACAAGAAGCTCCGTAACATAGGATTAATAAATTATCACATTTTGACAGAACATATTTTGTACTGATGACCAGTACCCAATTCAAGCAAATTGTTCAAACTTCTTATACCAAGGGATGACAACGTGAATGAAGCAAACTATAATGTGCAGGAATACCCGAGGTTACACTGGAACTGATGCGGTGAACGAACACGGGTGTAAGTGTGACGCTCTGTGTCTCACATTTGAAGAAGGAATTTCATGGTACGCAACAGGCATTTCCTTTTATGCGGACTATTTTGTTTTAAAAGGGATGCTCACATCTAGGCCTGTGCCGTTTTTGCGGAAAGCCTGCGTGGATGGGCAGGTAATTAGCGGCGAAATGAAATGGTAGGATTATAGTTTGTTAGAGACTTAAAATGTACTGATTAACTGTTAATTGCTTAGTTTAGGGCACATGTAATTGGGATTTTGTTGAAGCTGAGGACTAGTGAACTCATGCATGCTTAGCAGAAGTCCAAAGAGAAGTACGAATTTCGAAATGCGAGTCCCCAAAATTTCCGTAAACGTTTAGTGGTGCTCCAGTTTAGATCGTTGCAAACTACTAGGGTCTCATATCTGAAAAGTAGCGCAATGCTTAGTATTACCGCTAAGTAGACTTCGCTACTCGGTAGCTCTAATTTCCTAATTATAAGAGGTATAATTAAAATTTAATTAGCAAGTTTGAAGGAATTAGCAAGATTCTCAAATTTTTTCTTGCTGTCTAGCCATGTAATGTCTGCCTGGCAAAGTGCCTGATTTGCAAAAATAGCAGGGGCCTAGATATGACAGTTTCTGTTAAGGAAAGCCTTCAGCATAAAAAGAAAGCCCTGCTATTCACGTATGCATTCATACAGACACTTATTAACGGTGCATTCCATTGGTCACCAGAGCGCTGCTACTAGGTAGTAACCAATACTACTCGGTTTGCAGCATTGCGCAGGCCTTTCGAGACGGGAGCCAGAGAAAACCTGTCCAAGTCGAATGTGCCAGCTGCTCCCAGGGCAATCACTGTAGCCACAGATGATCGAATTTTTTTCAGATCTCGGTCACGCCCCCTGTGGAAGGTGAGAGTGCCTCCGAGCGCTCTGAGATGGTGCACGGTGCTCTGAATGAACCAGCCGAATTTTAACCGCACCGCGACACCTCTCCACAGAGCTCGAGAGCGATCAGACTCAATGCGCCACAAGTCTCGCGTGTACGCTAGACAGAGGTGGTGAGAATGAAACCTCTTGTGGTTAGACCCAGGCTGATCACCCACGCCTTAAGATACGCGCTGCCTTTATGCCTCTCGCGACGAAGCATTTCCCATAACGCCAACAATGAGCTTGCAAGGCATGGCATACTCGCGGCGATGATTGAAATGCAGGTTTCGGAGTAAGAGACGATGATTAAGCAGCATCAAGGGGGATGGGGGGGGGGGTAAAAGAACCTTTGTGCAATGTAATGTGAAGCCGTGTGTGAGACAGGAGTTTCTCTGAAGTGATTACAAAGTCACGAGGAGGGATGTAATTATTTTGGATAGCTCGCCGCAATGTCACTTGAAGTGTTAGCGCAGCGCCAAGGGTGAGTTTACTGATCTCGCAGCTCAGTGTTGGAAATGTGTGATGGCTAAGCAATGTCAGTTAGTTGAAGTACTTTGAACAAATCGGAAACATAAGCAGTCATGCAACAGCATGTAATCGTAAATTCTTTATGCAAGCTGTTTCCACACCTCATGTGCATCCTCGATCCCTCTCTTTCACCGGTGCTGTCACGCAATACACCGACGGTGCGCTTGCGTTAAAATGAGTTGTGTTAGCGCTGAAGTGCTCCGATCCCATAGACAAACTACAGCTGAACAATGTTTTTTTTTGTTTCAGCGATGTATTTTTGTGTGTGTACTTTTTTTACGTGCGTGGCGATATTCTCCCGTGCGTGCCAAAATTGTTCGCTTTTGGTGCTCTAACCGATGCAGTTTATATAAATGCGATATTTCTTTTCATGGCTGAGTTGCGGACTTGCGAACATCATGATTCAGCTTTTTTTTACCAATTTTGTGCAACTTTCCTTAAAAAATGTCAGTCTAAGTCAAAATTACACTTGCTACTGTGACTTTATTTCTTAAATCAGTACATTTCATTCGAATGAACTCCCTCATAAAAGCATTCCTGCGTTTTCCGTCTACATGAGTAGCCGGTATCGTAGTAGGCCCAAGCTAAAGCTTCCTTTTAAACAGTGGATAACGCCGGTATAAAAAGAAACGCTTGAAGCAGAGTCGTGCAGCGTATGCACAAGCCCTGGCCACACAGGTGCAAAAAAAACACCGAATAAAAAATGAACATTCAATGTAAGTTTCAAGGGGAGCCATTATCTCGACCAGACATTTCTCAGGAATGCCGATGACATGTCTGGCCAGATGTCTAGCAAAATAGTCGAGTCGTTGCCATGGAGCAAACAGCTGGGCGCCTTCGATATAAAGCTGATGCATTAGGGCGCTGGTTTCCAATAACCGACGTGAAGCGGCTGTCTCAGGGTGTGCTCCTTTTATTGCATTTTCTTTAGCTGTGTTTCGTGGCATACATCATGGTGCGAATTTCGAATATTCATGGTGATGATGATGATTTATTGGCTTCCCCTATGAAACGGTGCGGTGACAAATAGTCACCTAGCCTGCTTGAGTTGCTCAGGTATGCTATACAGGCTTTTCATTCTGGCATTTTTGTACACATCTCCTTCATCTCTTTTACTTTTCCTCAAAACTTCTCCATCTGCCTTGTACCGCTACCTATGCCTGTAATAGATACGGTCGTACCAATCTCTTTCTTGCTTCTTTTCCAACAATGCTCTAAATGCCTCTTGTCTGGACTGCTGACCGTTTCACGCTTCCATCCAATTTAAATCCAAGCGCTTCTTGAAGGTGCACGTTACCTACTGGTCTCACTGGGTGAATCCCTTCGCATTCCATTAGGATGCGCTGAATAGTCTCCGGATTCTTGCTGTAGCATACGCCAGCCTCATCTCGCTGCACGTCTATGCAACTAGATGAGTAGTGCTTCAAGGTGTCGCTATCATTGTATGCGTCTCAGATACAAAATTGTAGTATTGTAACTATGCAACCTCCGACGTGTAAAAGATCTCTGCTTGCGCTGATGGATTAAAGTGCCTGGTGTACTCGTCAAACGTTGAAGTCGTGACGCTAAAGTATAACATAAAGAAACTAGAAAAATGACTTTTTCCAAGACTCCTTAAACCATCCCTTCTAACAATTCGTCGTGGACTTGTTTTAGTAGAAAGAAACAAGACCATTAGTAGTTCGCAGCTATTACTCACGCTATCCAGGTCTTGTCACGGTCCCCAACTGACTGCAACTATTTTTATCAACAAAGATCCGTTTCTTTTATTTCTTTTTCTTTGTGTAGTAACTTAATCAACAACAATAGGACTCTTCTAATTTACGAATTTCGCAGCATATAAGCGGACCGAGTGAGCACGAGCTTTTTTATTTTTTTCATGGCATGATGAGTTTCAATTTTATATGATGCGTTTCCATCGAAAAAGCAAGCACTTTTCTCTTTAATGCAATAGCCCTAAACATGCATTTGTTGTATTCTAGATTTGTCTATGCTGGGTGACCGTCCTTTTACTTCGAAACGTATCTTGAGCTCCGCGCAGACAAACTGCCAATATCAAGGATATTGGTTTCTGCCTGTTGCAACCATGCAATACGAAGCCGTGCTATTTATTATGCGCGGCGTGGCCGGCTTTCCGCTTCACGGAAGACTGCTGCATTGGGTATTTACCGCTGGACGGCTGAATGCAATAACTGCTTGTACATAAGAAGCGATTTATTCTGCTCCTTTCAAGGGGGCGTAGCGTCGGCCGATTTCACGTAAAAACTGAGTCAATCGTTGAAGTGCGTTGAAAATGGTGCGGCTGGAACCCATCGCTCAGGCTGCTCCATCACAGAAACAGATCTCCCTGCTTGATGTTATATTGCAGTACCTTAGCATTTATAATCCTAGAACGGCGCAGTTGGTATGATGGGTTTTATATTCCGAAAGCGATTTCAAAAGAACCTAAGAAAACCGATGTTAGAGCCGGAGAAACCGATCAGATTTGAGGTTGTGTTCTCAAATTTCTAACATAAGTGCGAAAACCGGGTAAATTTTTCGAATGAAAAGACCTGAACAACTCATCCAAATACAAAGAAGGCATTGGTATAGTTGTGCAATCATGACTCGTTCAACAATTTGTGGTGGAGCTGAGAGAAAAATTCTGTTTTAAATGACCAGCTGGTGAAGCGGGCACCTTTTTACCAAACAGCTAAAATCCTACTCCGTCTGACACCTGCCGATTGAATGAAGATTGTGAGGGCTAATGGCAATGCATGCTTGCAATTTAGTTTCCGTTTTGATAGATTTTTGGAAGAAGCGTTTTAGAGACAACTGTCTGAATATTGAGTTTATAGTCACTATTGTTTAGAAGACGCAGACGCACACTGGTGCCATACAACGTGTCATACGGATGTCGTATTGAGCCCTTTATCACGGGTTTGGTGACTCGTAAACGATAGCGAGATAATAAATGGACGATATAATTGCTATTTTGGAATAGCGTTAGGCTAAATTGGTCGTGTGTACTCCGTATAGCTCTTATGTCAGGTGATAATGATAATAATGATAATAATTACAACTATGCTAACAACGTGTCTGCGTTGCAGTAAGGCCTTGGAAATGTAAAGTAAATTACGAGAGTAAGTGCACAGAACGAAGCTGTCTATTTAGGACATCACTGCAATGAATGCTTTTTGTACATTTCAAGCAGAAGGAAATTCTTCATTTTAAATTGATCACCCACCCTTTCTCACAAGCATAAGAGGACCGGCGCACATGGCTTCGTTTACATATTATGTAGTACATTGTGTCACACTGAAAATAAACGAATAGGTTGCATTTACTCAGACCTTAAGGTAAGTCAGTGCAATCATATTATGGATAGCAGCACAGGAATTCGAGTCAAACGATAAAGCAAGCAAGTAAATGAAAGAAGAACGAAATGGGAGCAGTACTCTGGGGTGCAGTATAAATGCATTTTATTCGCGCTGCTAATGCATCGGCGTGGTAATACGCAATAAACGCTCGAGCGACCACGCACAAAGTGCACCCTTGGGGGAAGTTGTACGTGGTCGCGATTGCGAAGGTACACCGTCGCCCAGGACCGAATTGCGCGCCGAAGACCGTGGAGTGTCAAGGGTGCCATGTTTATGAGCGCCTAGCTGGCTTGGCTGAGAAGACCACGTCGCATCTATAGAGAAGCGGGCCGATTATAGGAAGAATCGCAGGAGGCGGATGTCGCACGCGAAACTCGCCACCAGTTCGGGGGCGCCCTTGTTCCTCATGGGAGAGATCTACGCTATCTGCTTCACATTTTAGGGCTTCCCGTTTGCGTGGCACCATTTCTGGCCTTTGCCGTCGCGTCTATCTGGTAGTTCAAAAGAGCTCGATCCTTTTATGTCTTTAGATAATCTGTGGACTTTGTTGAGCCCGTCAGAGTGCTGGTTTGTGCGATAGTCAACACGTTTAGTCTTGAGGTTAATATTGAATTCTTGATGGAAACGGATGAACCTTTGTTGATTGGTGACGTTCAACACTAAACTTAAGGTGTTTTACATGGCCGAAGTGCAGTATGGTCCAAACGCAAGCGCTAGTGAAATTTTTTTCCCTGCGACGACAATGGATGTTTGTTAGGGGAGCGTTTCGGCTTCTCCTCTAATTCACCCTGTGATACAGAGCTGAAGATTATGATTAGCCGTGTTGGTCAACACGGAAATGGTGGCGTGCCACCTGTTGCGCCCAGCTTCAAATGCGTCCTCGCAATTGAAAATTCCCTTGAGCTACCATATGACAACTATGCCACCGGATCGATATAATATGACGGGCTTCACACCCTACCGCACATGATGAGTGGTCCTTGGTTTCAAGAAGTAATTGCAAATTTTGCAATTTGAGCGCATTCTGGAACGCTCCTCTTTATAGCACTGCACCTTTACTCAGGAGCGTGGATAGCGGCGGCATCCGTCGGCATACGTGGTCACAGCAATCCCGCGACACGTCCTGGCAATTCTTCAGAAACTTAGTGTCTTCTTCAATTAGGTGGTGGCGCTGTGCTCAACTCGGTGTAGTCAAGCTAGGGCTTCGAGCGCAGGATCGTTTTAGAATACACATGTAAGTCCGCCTGCAGCGGGCAACACTCCTCCACTTCCTCTCCCTCCTCTTCCTCCTGCACCATTATCTGAGGCAATTTTAGCATTCTTGACGGTAGGCTTTTGTGGCGGAAACGACAGGACGAAGACAGGAGGTTCGACAAAAAACATTCAAAACTTGCAACTTTTTGCCGGGATTGCGGTCTTCAGCCTGTTTTCAAAGACTGCTTAGGGGTCGCGAAGCACCCTTAGCAGATGGCAGGATAAATCATTGCGGTGGCATTTATTAACTACCTAGGGGTGAAATGCGTCAGTGATGCTTCGATAGGGTTCTTGAATTAAAACCCCGATTATCTAAGCCAAGGTGCGCAGTTCAAGAAAACGCGTTGTGCATAGATAAGTCCGGCGGTACCGGGCTGAACGTGTCGCTGTTTTCAAATTTCATTTAATTTTATATATCTCTCGTGGTTTCTTTATATTTGTATTTTTACCGATCAGACGCTCGTCGTACATCGTATGCGTGTAAAACGTACGCTTACTCGTCCGTCAAGTTCAGCTGAAAGTTGGCACTTGTCTTTGTAGGGTCTCCTGTCTTCGTCTTCTGTATAGTTTAGGCGAAGAAGCCTACCGTTAGTGGAATGGTACCAATTCGCCGAAACCAGTGCCATACTGATTTATCATATAATTTTATCGTCTATATTAATGTGGCCTCAATTGTGTAACAAAATATTCAGTCGGATGGTAATGCAAGTAAGATCACTGTTATCTGGGCAGGAAAAACGTGCCTCAATGAGGCCTGCTTAGAACATTTTTTAGTGTACCGGGCGAAATCTATTTATATTTGTTTGCAAATTTTTCTTTCGGTGCCGCAACCAAACCCATGTCGGCATTGCGATGTGCGCGGGCATCCGCAGGAAACTGCGAGAATGCACCAGTGCAGATATGACGACAGACAGATAAAGTTCTTTTCCTCTAGCAGGTCGTGTAAGCAACGATATACGTTGATTTGGAATGCAGTACAGCTATCTTCCTCTCTTCTTTTTCTTCGTCCTTCTGGAGTTCTGGAGTGGCGCCAAGGAACTTCCGACACAAGAAATAGATAAAGAGGGAGAGATACAAGCATTAACGATACGCGGGAGATGTTAGCCTGGCAGGAAATTGTGACTTGGTGCCGCTTATACCAGAACGCCGGGGAAATGAACATCAGATGCTTCACATTAGGAAGCGCCGTCCCGTGTCAAGGGAACGAGAGTAACGAATACATGACCGCTGGATCCTCTGTAGTTGCCGATCACAAACAGCTATAGGTCCAGATTTGCCAGGAAAACGAAAAAGGAAATGGAACAATTTTGATGGCGTATTCGGGCTGGGCCGGCAACATTGACTATGGTAAACATACCAAATGTTTGCAGCGATTGAGTTTTGGAACAAGGTCACATTAGTTATCAGGCACTCATTAATATTATCACAGAAACGATTTTCCTATGAACTCACGGTGGAAAGGTTTTATAGTCAAAGTGGTATCATGGCATTTTGAATCGATCGATATTACTATAGCACACAGTTCACTCCATTGCTTGCATAATATTAAGGCGAAAGCCTTATGTGGCTCGTCGCAATAGCTAATACCTAAAAAAGGCGGCGTCTAGTCGAATGTGACCCACAATATCATTATCAGCAGTGGCTCATGCCCCTGTAAGCAAGCAAAATGTGCAGTGGCTCATAGCCCCTTAAGGCAGAGGCTGCAAGCGCTCAGCAATGTGAAGCGAACAGTGCGCACATTCAATCAAATCAGCCATGGAACCCAAAGAACAGCGCACGTTTCAATAAAGAACAAGCTCAAAACAAGCAATTCTTTACAGACGCATCAAAGTGTAATTCTGGCGTATCTTACGCAGCAGTCGGTCCATCCTTTTCGGATACCGGTGTTGTGCACACGAGCACAAGTATCTTTACAGCAGAGGCCTACGCCATATTGGCTGCCGTTAAACACATTAAAGAATTGAATATCCCAAAGGCAGTTATATACACAGACTCTTTGAGCGTCGTAAACGCATTGAAAACTGTGAAGAAATATCAAAATCCTATAATTGTATCTCTCTATTCAGCATTATGCACCGCCTATGCGTCCAGGCAGCATATCGTAGTATGCTGGGTGCCGGGGCACCGCGACATTGAAGGAAACGTGTTGGCTGACCAGCTAGCCACATCCGTGCACGCGAACGCTGCAGACATTTCCACGACTGTCCCTGTAATGGACCTTAGGCCCTCCATAAGGAAAACGCTCAGGGCTTTCTGGCAGCGGTTATGGGATAAAGAAACAGAAAATAAACTGCATGTTATCAAGCCATATCTTGGCAACTGGCCGCCGGTATCAAAGAACCGCCACACGGAAGGAATACTTTGCAGACTTAGAATAGGACACACATACAGTACACACGCATACCTCTTGTCAGGTGGTGATCCACCCATGTGTGATAAGTGTGGTGAGCCACTTACCGTGCTTCACATCCTGATGCAATTCAGAGAATTAGATGCAAATAGGAAAAAGCATTTTCCATTACCTCACCGACAACAAATTCCACTTCATCCCCAAATGATTATAGGTATGGAACCTCTCTTTAAACATCAATCACTATTTCAATTTTTAAAAGCTGTACACAGCTTTCATACTATAGCCCCAGGAAATCCGTAGCACAGCCTCTTAACAGAGGTTTCTGCTGCGGTAGCTGCATTGAAAGAAAGCACCTGCCTCCCAGCCTTTGGGCTCAAAGGCTTTAAGGAGGCATATGTGCTATTTCCATATTCATGCATTTTAGCCCCATTATGACCTGTCACTCGTCCTATACCCAGAGACCACTCCACGTATCACTGTCATAATTTTATACCTATATATCGTTTCATGCTTCTACGATAGCGACTAATTTTAGGCCACTTTACAGCCATGTTACACCTCATCATCGTAACTCACCAATCAGTGCTTAAAACATCATTATCAGTCATGGCGCTCTTTGGCCACACCTGGCCCTTGCGCCACTAAACAACACACATCCATCCATCCATCCAACCTTCAATAAAGCATTGCATACTTCACTCGGAAGTACGCTACCGCAGAGGATGCTCGCCAAGCGAGAATCGACGTGCGAAGCGGCGGGAGCAAGCCATTCGACTGCGAGTGATGCTTTCCTCCACTGAGAGAATACAACGTGAAGTCGAAGAGAAGCGTCGTTGGCGCGAGTCTGTGCGTCCCCGCTATACGAGCGCACGAAGCCGCAGCTAAGCGTCGAGCCGAAGAAGTCGAACTGCGAAAGCCGCAACGCTACGATGCGAGACGGCAACGCAGAGAGGAGGCCGAAGCTTGCAGACAACAGCTTGCCACAAGTTGACTTCACACTGCGGCTCCTTATGTCTAGCGAGAAGTCTGATCCCTCTGAGCTTATAACTTCATGCATTACAAAATGTGTAAGCCGGCTTTCGCCTTCGCGTGTTACAGGAGTCTAAAATGCTGTCGAACGTTTTGTTTCTGTGGTACTTTCTATGTATTCCTTTTATTGTAACTTGATCTCATTACTATACCGTACTCTTGCGTCATAATCTTGCACTAAACTTTTGCATTAAGCAATAGGAGTTAGGCTTATAGCTTTGTGCGATGGCACCTGCTTCGATGAAGCGTATATTGACCTATCCACGTATTTGAATATATCCGATATGATTGATTGATTGAGTGATTGATTGCTTGATTGCTTGATTGATTGATTGATTGATTGATTGATTGATTGATTGATTGATTGATTGATTGATTGATTGATTGATTGATTGATTGATTGATTGATTGATTGATTGATTGATTGATTGATATCAGTGGGACTAGGGCTGCGCTGTTTGTAACGTGAAGAGCAAGGAAAACTAAAGTGCAGCACTGCTGGCTGGGTACTTTTAGGATATGCCATAGTGCCATATATTTGCGGCTCCCGCTCTACAAATGAAAGTCCTACTCACCGTGGTCACAGTGACAAAGATAGAAAACTGCACCTTTCTGTGTGGTGTCGGTACCTGTGGAACTCGGGAAGATTTTTTTCTGCGAGGTTTCACCCTCATGCATAGGCCCACCTGTGCTCGACATCATCTTATAGACATGTGCTACTCGAAGATCCCATTGTGATGCAGTAACTATAAAGTGTTTTGAAAATACTATTACTGTAATAAAAAAACATATTTTACAACTCTTGAGGTACTGAAACGACATTTCGCTGGTGCGCGCCGTTTTTTCGCGGACTGCACAAATTAGTAGGATCTTACAAAGCGGCTCACAAAAGGCTTTGTGCTTAAATATGATTAAGGGGCGGGAAGTCCAGGAGGTCTGTTGGTACGCCATTGCAATGCGAGTTTTCATATGATTGCAGCTTTATGAGAGCGTTGAATGTGTGAAAATAATGTAGCACTCAAGGTGCCAATACAAACGTGGTGTTTCCAATTAGTACATGCGTGGCTTGATTGGAGTGTTCATCTTTAAATTTTTTTTGTTTTATGCTATTGTAAGTACTGAATCATTATACGAATATAAGAGTTGCTCAGGTTCCTGTGATTGTTAAGCAAAAATCAGCCGATGTTACCTGCGAAAATCTCGCACCGCTATGGAAGATGGCGTACACTAGTAGCCACACACAGACTCGATGCCATCGACGTGTTAAATAAAATGCTTTTAATTATTTACACTAGCTTGAGCTCGAGCATCAAGAGCTCTTTTAGATAGTTTTAACTTTTAACTTCACCGCATACTTCATACTGTTTTGGGCATACGGGGTTGCCGGTGAAGTGTACGATATATACGCTCTTTTAAGCTGTCCCTTACGTCTCTATAATAATGACCTAATTATATACTTCTGTGTTTTTACAACCAATACTTAAGAAACGCATTGCAACGAGGACCAGTAGTTGTTGAGCTGATAACTTGTGCGCATGTCCGTTCTGCGCCTTCTTCATCCGTTCGAGTATGGTTTAGCCTCCTTGAACAGGACAAGATATCCCAGTATCATTGCAGCGAATGAGAACGGGAAGTATTGTGTGGCGTGCCTCTTTTGGTAATTATTGAAGGATAAATAACCACTTTTTATTATATTTGCTTCAAGAGTACTCTTTGCAGCAGATATATTTATTAGGTTGACTTTTATTGCGTGACGTTTACATTCCGCATGCACACTCATTATCCAAACTCGTGAGCCACCGTTATATGTATTACTACAAGTGTTTCAGGGTTGTTCAATGCATTAGGCGTACCCTTCAGTTTAATAGGCAATAACAAATATGTTATGATTGTCGCCAATTCAGTTTATCCTCTTAAAGCTGTAGTGGCTGTCTTGGATTCGTGCATCTTATCGTACTCGGTGTAAACCTTGGTTTCACTTCAACGTATACCTGGCAACCGCAGGTAAATTGATTGTCGACGAATATCAAGGAGACAACAATTAAATCATCGAAAGCCGGTTCGCTTTGCCACTCCATCCGTCCGTCCGTTCCCCCATTCTCTTAGGCGGATGACAACAGTTATCGACATCGGCGGTTTTTTTGCCTGCGTCCTCAGCCGCCATTATAGGCGGTTCATGCCCATTTCACGGAAGCGATGTAAATTTCAGAGTTGAGTGTGCTAATAATGAAGTTTCCGGACAAAAACAGCGCTGGGTAATTACTTCAAAGTATTGTGTTTCACAATGACTTGGATGTGGTGGCGTCTGTGGCTTTATTTTGGAGTCCAAAGCAACCAATATGAAATCGTACGAGGATAACAGTATGCTCATCGCGTAGAAATTCTTCCTGACAACACGGCAGTTTGTTGGCGTGCAATTCTTCTTTGTACTTCTCTTGAAAACAGGGTCGGGAACAGAAAGGCGGCATATATGACCATGATGATGATGAGTCTCAAGCATGACAGACACTCGAAATAGAGAATACGCCCAGAATCAAGCGGGTGGCGCAAAACAGCGAATAAAGTATCCATGGCGTGTGCTCCAACAACGTCGCAGGATTTACAGGCACGAAGTGCCCGACATAGCGGCACTTAAAGTGTACCGGAAAAAGAAAAGACTCCCTCAAATCTGGCACTTCATTATTTCGCCCGTGAGAATAGTTGCAGAGTTTGACTTCGGAGTTTATTAATCCCGAGCCGGTGCCTCCAAACGAGTCATCGAGCTTGAAAAGCAACATATCTTTCTCAGAACTGCCTCATCACCAGCGGCTTAAACACTAATTTAAACAAACGCTCAATTTCGAAAATGATGCCAGAAGCACCTCAAACACAAAGGCCGTCTCATATGCCACGCTTCCGACAGGCGGGGCTGTTTAATGCTTGTTTGTTGTCCATACTAATGATGCAAACCGAAGACATAGGACTGTTTTACAACATTCTTTGCAAGTTATTATACAGGCCTCAAATTAACGTCACCACGACAAACTACAGAAGCAACAGAAATAAACAGAACACATATTAATTTTCTAAATAAAATATTAAACATTTGTGCAAACAACTGCGAACATGAGGTTCATTACAGCAATATATATGCTCGTAATTATTCATGCTTGCACAAATATGGGGAGTCTAGGAGAACTAAAGTATCTCCATGTATTTAGAATTTGACAAGAGAACATAGATAAAGGAAGTCACAGTTTATTTCTTTGGACAACACTTTCTTATTTATGTGATGGTACTAGTAGTTAATAATAGTATTTATATTGTAATAAATATATTATTTAATCCTTCCCTTAAGCAATGGCTTTGATGATGCATTTGAAAACGCGCTTAATGAATTATTCTAGGACCGATCTTACCCCTCATCTGAACCAAAAGCCCTGGAACCAGGGACGGTAAGTGCACTTACTTTATGAAACGGGAGGCAAGCAACAATTGGGAGGACGCTTAAGCTTCGCCTTTAAGAGTGGAACACGATAGCATTGCAAGATCCCTGACTGCTTCCCACGCTTGCTGGCAATTGCAGCTTATGCGGCTGTAATGTTTAGCGGGAAGCACTGGCGCCGAACACGATGCAGGAAGGCGAGCTTGCCGGTAGAAACGGCACGCTATGCGGCGGAGGTGAGCGCCACCTGCAGGTGTTGCAAGGAAACGGGTGCGCCGCTTCATGGCCTCCGAGATTGGCACGCGCATATATCTAGGATTCCTACGAATGGTAGAAATGCTGGAAAGGGGGTTTGTGCTTTAGTTTTGGCGCAACAGAATTATGTTTTCTCGTATACTCAAATAACAATCCGACGTTGTCCTGTCTGTTGCTTGTGTTTAGATTGTAATTTACGATTTATCTGATGTTTGTTACTTCGAGGAATTCATTTAATTACGTAACGCCTCTGCACCACTCGGACGGCCTGCGTGTTTTTTTTTTTTTTCGGCGGAGCTGTATATGGCTAGCCGGTTGTTATGTAAGCATGTACGATTCGATTCGCATGTATGCCGAAAACTCCTCCGGCACAACGCCATGCACATGCGCGACAGAAAAAAGAGAGAAAGACAGGCGCGCGATTAGCCAACACCACCTAGATAGCACAAGCCCTGTTTACTCCCATCCATGACGACACACTACCTGGCTCGAAATTTTCATTGACATGGTTGGCGTGATGAAAGCGGTGACGTCCAAATCACTCTTGCCTACTTGGGAGCATGCTCGTTAGATTCTAGGTCAGTCGGACCAGGTAACATGACGTCATAGATCGGAGTGAAAAAGTCTTCTGCTATCTAGGTGGTGTTGGATTAGCTGCGCCCAGTAGTAACGTCGTTGCTCGCCGTCGCAGCTGAGCGCGTGCTTAAAAGTTTCTCTCCGGCTCCAAAATAGGTAGACAAGGCAAGGTCGATCCAAATAGGTCGCGAAGCTTCGGGCGAAAAGCGGTTCAGTACAGATTGTCACCGACATCAGCATGGGGGGTTATGGGAGCAGCGATTGAAGCGCGACTATGTTTGGAGGGAACAAACATTGGGAAATAAAAACGCGTTTTTTAATTCAAACGAGACACAGATTCATTCAACGAAAATAAAATTCCTAGACAATTTTATACATTCTTGACGAGTTAAGAAAATACAAGTTTAATTTTATATTATTAATAAATGCATTTCTTTTAAGCGCCCATCGCTACAGGGGGCGTTGACGCCACTGTCACTCGCAATGCAACGCACGTCTTGAAATGGGCAGAAAGGCGCACTCGTATCACCTGTTGAAATACGTCCCCCTCACAGTTTGTGCTTTCTTGCTTGTCAAAGTTTCTCTGAATTTGGTGACGTGGGTAGCTTCATAGCTTCTTAATCTGTTCAGTCAAATGTAGTGAGTTACGACCGCCAGATAATTGTGTAGTTGTTTTCGTGCGACCGCGCTGGCCGACGGGCTTGGCATCCAACAATATGATCAGCATTCTACACCTAAAGCTTTCGTCCGCCTCCAAAGAAAGTATGTTCTATGCAGGGATGCGATTTCGACAACCGTACGGCTGGCCTTTTCGTGCATCGCTTTCGACGCTGAAAGCTCGAAACGCCCATCCAGTCGAATGGCGGGGCATTTGAATATATAGCTCCAAAGGAAGAACAACAAAACAAATTTCGCACCTTCGAAAACAAAATGACGTCACTTCTGCTTTTAACGGACATGGCGTCACATTATTTTTTCTTCCGCCGGAAGTGTTCCCACCACATACAGATGGCGCTAAGCCCCATGGACCGCCGATGGACCGCCATGTTTTGAACGTATGGGCTCCTATGGAAGCTTCGCTACCAGGTATATTTACCTTGGACAAGGCGTGATACATACTCCGGAGGAGCAGGCAGCTTTCAATCAGCAACGCCGTGAGCAGAACCGGAAACGAGCTCGTCATCGCCGTGTCGACGCTGCAGCCCTGGCACACGAACAGGATGGTGCAGCCGAGTGCAAGCAGCAACTGCGTACCGAAGATCCGGCAGCCTACCAAGCCATTCTTTAATGAACCGTTGGGAGTAACCCAGTCATAAACACTGGCGCCGCACGCTTAAGCTGCGCTGGTTAACCATATGTACCTAGTCCTTGGGCGGTGATTTTTTTAATAGTGTTTAAATATGCGAAATATTCAAAACAAATATACTACACTTGACTATTTGATTCGTAATTGTTTCTGAAATGAGCTCTTGGAAGCTGTGAAACATTCGTTTGCGTTTGTATTTACGGAATAATGACATTTACAGAGCTTCGGGGGAAAAAAACCAAGTCAAGTGGCTCGAAATTAGATTCTAGGTCTGTCGGACCATTCTTTTACAACTTTGATCCAAAATATGGCGAACAAAAGCAACGCGGTAGGTAATTCTGGCTGAACGATTTCCAGTCTTCCGATCGGAACGCCTCGCTTTTGTGAAGCCTACAAATCTATTGTCACAATGTAGGAAACACAAATTATTAACTTATAGTCGCACCTCATGTGCATCGCATTTAAGCCTTGGTTTTGCAGTAATACATCAGCGAGCGTCCACGAGCGGCAACAATCTACGTAAATCTGGTGAGGTGTTCTTGCCTTCTTTCATTAGGTTGCCTACAACGCTATGGTGTACTGCATAACCAAAGGCAGTTAGTTACCCGTACAAGCTTTTTAGCCTGACGTTCACTTGGAAGTATCATCACATGCATGTATCTAATTATATAAATAGTATCTTTTTGAGCAAATCGACGCAACTTAAATATTTCTTCCTGCTTTTTGAGGTCAGAAAAAATATTCGATGTTTGTTCCTGTATATATGGATATTTTTTCTCGAATATTCGTATTATTTGCGATTCGAAAATGTTCATTTTCGAACACTTTGGCGTTTTTTCTGTTTCGTTTCAGAGCATGGTAGCGGGCTCGCCTACTTGAGCAATGTTGCCTTTAAATTTGCTGTAATTTGTCTCGTGCTGCTGTAATAAAGTGGCCTTGGCAAATCTAATATAGCGCCTTTCTGGAAAGCGTCTATGTCATAGCTTTCGCGTTCATAAACTTAAGGCAAATCTATATTGGAGTAGACTGCAATCTTTAGACAACACAGTAAACATGCCTACTTAAAAAGAAAGGAAAAATTATGCATCCAGGACCATTCATTGTGATGTTATATAACGCGTGCGTATTTCTCTGCTGTAGGGAACATTTTGGAAATCCCCTTGCATGCGCAAAGCAATGGAAATTCAGGGACGCCCTGGGTCCGAGAAACAGGCAAGTGGGGAATCCATTCTGGAGAATGCCTGTGTTGCGCTCTTCTTTCTCGGGGTTCGACCCTGTAGTGTAGCTTCCATTGCCGTCACCACCGACAACGACGACAATAAAATCGCAGCATTGTAATTTATGTACGGTGCACGTATTGTTGCTTCTACAGACCGGAGTTCGAAAATGTGGTACGGCTCTTATGTTGAATCGACGTAGCAACGAAATTTGCGCACTTGGAAAAATCACAGAGCACTTTCTACACTATTTCGCTGTTTCGAATAAGGGATGTGGCACCTGAAATTTTGACGCCAACATTATAACACTTCTCCATTGTTATATTCCGCTTTCTCAGTTGAGGATTGCGGAGGTAGAACTTCAGTGACTATTAGGTGTTGTGCGAGTCTGTAGCAAATGTTTGTGCTCTAAACAATACACTAACGGGCGTGCGAAAATGCACACAGGCTCGCACACTGAGTGAAATGGCTATTTTCTGCAATATCTCTCTTCTTCATTTACACTTCCTATGCTGCCGGAATGGCGTCTAATATTTGCGGTAGATCATCAGTGTTCACAAGAAAATGACGTCGCCGGAAAGCATCGGACCGAGGAATCCAGCGAGCTGTTGCGGAATGTCGGAGCTGGGATTTGTTCATTACACCTCAAAGCCTCCAGGGTGATTACGGCGTTCCGCAGGCCCTGTAGTAATCGCCGGGAACTCTTCCCAAGGGAATGTTATTGTGGCTTGTGCAAAAGAGCATCACAGCAGCTCTTTCCTAAAAATGTATGCTATCCTTCTTCATCCGCAAGGTTTAGTAAGGACTTCTTTAGGGCGTAAAAATGCAGACACAGCAACTGACATCATTTGACGATACAGCAACACGAGAAAAGCCAAAGAAGAGAGCAAAAACTTTTTAACTCTAGCACCGGCCAAACCATGGCCGATGGGGCAGAATGGTTGCGTCCATTTTACTGATAAACAACAACTTGCAAGTACCCTTTTTTAAAACACTTTCTTCAGTCACGCTGGTGTATGCAATTAAGAGCACAGATGCGAACATGGCACAGCCTCTAGAGCCTATGGAACCTGCTAAAAATATCTTTCAAAGTGTATAGCTCTTAGGCGCCCGTTCTTTCGGCGAGGGGATCCCGGCCACGGCGGCCGCATTTCGATGGGGGCGAAATGCGAAAACACCCGTGTGCTTAGATTTAGGTGCACGTTAGAGAACCCCAAGTGGTCGAAATTTCCGGAGTCCTCCACTACGGCGTGCCTCATAATCCGAAAGTGGTTTTGGCACGTAAAACTCCAGAATTTAATTTTTTTTTTCTTTCGGCGAGGGTCGGCATTATACCTCGTAACAGACTGAACAAACACAGCAAAGCATGAAAGTGAACGCGGAGCGCCGTGGAAGATGAACGACGACAGTGGCGCAGAGAGCGCCGTGGAGGAAAGCAGAGGAGGCTACAACGGAACCATGACGCCATGCAAGACGTACTTTATGGCGACGATGGCTACGAGGTGGCGCCAGACGAGCGCGCGTCGTCTATATGGAAACAAAGCACTGCATGAACGAAGGTCTGTCTGCGGCTATGGCTGTGAATCGCGGCCCACGCATCACCCAGGCGCCACCTCTCACGGTGTCCCGATTAGCGAGGCAGTCACGCAACATGTCCCTCCGTTTGCAACGTGTCGCACAAGACCGATCTTCCGCGGCAGCCAATATATCGCGAAATCAAAACACGTATAGAGCTGCGCCCTAATTTCACTTTATGGAGTGTATTAATCGTCGGGGAATTTTTTATTTACGTTATTCATATGTGTTCTCATTGTGAGATAGGTGGAAAGTTATTTTTCGGCTTCAACGTAGACCATAGACCGACGATAGACCATCATGTTTTATCAAATCTCTAACTCTCGTTGGTGGTGGGAGCGAATGTTCCAAATGTGGAACTTCTTGTTTGAGGTATTACTGCTTTTACACATGCCTTGTTATTTATAAATGTTTCTTACGCAGTTTGTTGCGGGTGTGTGAAGTTTGGCGATGTGCCAAGCGCAGCTGATGAATTTTTTTAATAGTTGTCGACACGAAGGGGCTGCAATGCAAGCCTCCCAATGCAACCTCGCCCTAACAATCACTGAACTGAATAGACAGCTTAGGAATTTGATACAGTTGCATTTATGTAAACTGCGTATGGTTAAAGATAGAATGAGCGTAAGGCCTGCGCTTTTAGCCGCCGGTTCTCTAAGTTGACCTTGTAATCACATAGTGCTAACTATTAGACTTGAAGCTCGTGCGCAGATGTGAAATTTGTTCGTACAGTTGCATGCGAACCTCTGAGCTACCACTAACCTTTAACGCCCTCTCTGCGGCCATCTCTCCTTTTTCTGCCGAACCAAGGCAGCAAAAGTAAACCAAGGCAGCAAAGTCTCGAGGGATTGGGCTCCTAAGCCACCCAGCCACCACAAATTAATGGACGTAGAGTGTGCACAACGCTCGTAGGTCTGATCATTTACTCGCCGCCCAGGTCATTGTTTTCGACCCAATCTTCCACATCCTCCTGAGACCTCCCGAAATCGCAGGGATACCTTGAGGTTTTCGTGTGTTCTTATGAAGGACTCATTTGTTACGAGCCAGAAAAATTGGTGTTCATAAATACCGCAGACGATATTGCCACCTAGTAGTGACAATGAAGAAGGAAGCAAAACTGTGATAAACGAAACTAGCGTTTTAATGGGGAAACTTGTGCCCTCAAAAGCAGGGTACACTCAAAGAACAATGATAGCGGAGAACACACTCGGTGATCGTCGAAAATCTGATCGGCAGGTCATGCGTGTCGGCTTTTATACATCAGTCATCGATTGTTCCAGAGTAATCGCTGGGGCCCGCGTGTCTTCCACAAAGTTCTAAACTATTCACGTCGCGCATACATGCAATAAGATTACACAAGGTTCGGTGACAGACAGCGGATGGAACCATCAATAATACCCCTGTCACATGGGAAGATTTAATGTCATTCGAATCAAATGGCATTCGCATGTAATCCCAATAATCGGGATTTACACGGGAAAATGTAATGTCATTCGAATGGAATGACACTTCCCATCGAATGAGTTCGGAGAACTCATTCGCATTCGATTTCGAACCGAATGTATACTCTCCACCCCAGATCGACAACAGCGACATGCAATGCGAAAAAGTAATGCGTGCATCAGCAAAGCCAGAAGATATTTATTGAGACTTATAAAAACGAATAATTATTTTTACCGCGATGATATTTTCACCACTGGCTCTGCTCAAGCGCTATTACTCTTGGCATCAGGAGCACGGGGATGAGGAGTCTGTCGAGACGGTCGGCCATATTGTATGTTTGTTCAGCAACGGCAGCAGTGGTATGGTGGCTGGCTGTGGTTTTGTGTACTCTCGTGGTGGTGGTGGTGGTTCGTCGGTGTTGGACGTGCGGTGCCATGGCTACAGCTGCAGCGGACCCGAAAGAAAAAGCGCACTGGACACCCGAGGAGACATTCGCCCTTATCAAAATATGGGAAGACCATCTCCATGACTTAAGAAGGGCGAAGCACAACGCAAAAGTGTACCAGTTGATTGCTGAAAAGCTGCTCGATGCTGGCATCAGCAAGACTTTGAAAGAGACGAAGACAAAGATCGAAAATCTAGCAAACAAGTACAGGTGAGTGTATTTTGGCAGGAACTCATTTAAGCAGGACTGCGCGCGCCAGGAAGGCGGGGCTCTATCGCATGCGCGTGTCATTGTTTTGTAAGCGCCGCTGTGGGCAGCTCGAAGCTTTTGCTCCACTGAGCCCAACTTTTGAAACGAATTATAGCTTCTCGTGCATTGTTTGCTGGTTAAAGTGACTGAAGAGAAAAGCACGACCCATGCATCGGCGCAGGCGGATTAGGTTACGCTATATAAACTTTACTCTTTCCTTACCACGGCACTAGGCACCAGTCACAGGCGATTGACGTTATTGAGCGCCAACATAAAAAAAAAAAGAGAACGCTGCGCTTCTGGACTCGTAGCGCCATCTGGGTGATTGTGTACAAAGTAGTGTTTCCTTTTCTGCACCGTTCACATTTTAACCGCGTGGCGCGGATTTTTTAAAGGACGCGCGAGGGCAAAGGTCGAGGTGCACTTGATCGGCATGACGGCGTCGACATCCGGACCCGCGCGCGCTCGAAAGAAAGCAGTTTCGTGTGATCCCGACGATCGTAGAAGCGATCTTTTTTTACTTTTCGAGCAGTGATGACTCGGACATCGATGTCGCGTCGTCGGAGTTCGGCAGATAAGCCGGGAACATCATCTGTTACCCGCCGCCAAGTTTCGTTTTCGCCTCTCGTTTTGTTTATTGATATCTACAACCGGTTTAATTGCCCTTTCGGTGTCCAAACTTATTTTTTTGTTTTTGTTTACGGTGTGTCCACTTCACTTGGACAAGACGTGCTACCACCAGGTTTCGAACCCAGAGAGATCCGGGCATTGACCACGCAATGACGCCCCGTAGAGGTCCGAAGCGGCTGGCGAGAGCTCTCGTTTTTTTTAGCCTGTCCTGTAGGGCGGAAGTCGTTCATGCCATATGTATAAACACCAACAAATATGCGCGGACGTTTATCCTTGAAAAACCGCCGTAGAGAATTTTTTCCTGAATATATAAGTCAATCATTCGTAAAGATTGGCATGAATTTAATTAATTGTTTAAGTTTGGAAATTCTTGTTACGTATTTTGTAACTGCTGTTTATTTTCCGAAACATGCCTCATATTTCCTTTCATTCCTTTATTGTTGCAGAGACATCAACAAGAAAAAGGGCACTGGGCAAGGCCGTGTCACTTGGCCCTATTACTGGGATATTCACGAGTTCCTCAATGCCTTACCAATGAATGACCAGCGGGAAATGGTGGAAAGCCAGTGCAACACTGTGGAGGAGGTAAGATGTGCACATCTTGGGTGCATGTTGCCGCCGATATTTGGTGCTTCTGAACTGCCTGACGAAGTTCGCTGGTCACTGACCATGGTCAAAAAGAAGTAACGTCTCGGCAGCGCTATGGCTCCCTTGTCCACAAATCTGCCTGTTATGTAGATATATGTGTTAGTGGTGGCAATTTAACATGTTTGGTGCTGCAAGGTTTGCTTACAATGCTTGGAAAGCGATAGTCCGAATTCATGGAATAAGTGGTACCGAATATTGTCACTGACAAACGTACCACTTAGCAAGGTTGAGCCTTTACTCAGACAAGCCTTGTATAACATCAGCGCACAGCAGAGAGAAAGACTACGTGAGGCCATGAGCCAAGTCATACAGCTCGGCCACATGGTGGCTTTGGCAGAATTATGTTGCATGCACCACCGCACACTTAAGACAAACGCTGGAGCGCGTGGCTTCCATCAACATATTGCCTTTAGGTCTGAGATCATATTGGGGTGGCAGCAAGGCACCCGCTTTCGCCAGCCTTCGCAAGTGCACCGTACAGCGTGGCCTTGGACCCAGCAGTCGGCACTCAGCGGCTCTAATGTCAGTGCAAGCCACGTGCTCGAGCATTTGTGTCAAGTGTGCGGGTGGCTGTGCATGCGATAGCCATTTCTTAGTGTGTTGTATTTTGACTTTGTGATAACCTGTGCATTCAGATCGAGTTTGTTTGCACTGAGAGTACTTCAAAATGGTTTTGGCATTATTAATTGCTCGTCACTTTCCATTTCAGATAATCCACCAAATGGAGAATGACCACAGAAGCGGAGACGACGGGGACGAAGCCGCCAACATGAATGAGGATATGGCATATCCTACACAGGATGACGCATCTGAAACATCATCAGAAACTTCGTGTCGTGCGCTTTCATCTCCTGTTGACGCTGGACCTTCACAAACTGGGACTCCCCAGCAAAATGCTTGTCGCCAGAGCTTACTGGGGCCTCGTGAAAGGAGAAAGAGGCAGCCATCGAATGCAAATCTGCTTGCGCAACTCATTGAGGAGCAACGGCAGCTGCGTCTATGTTTAGAAAAAGGCATGCAGAAAGAAGAAAAGTTCAGAGAGAAGCAGATTCAGCTGCAGGAAGAAAGTGCGCAGCGTGAAAATTTATTTTTGGCGTGTTTGCGGGATTTGGGCAAAAAGTAAATGTTCAATGCCTGCATGTCTGTCAATGAGCATGATTGTTTTCAGATTCACACGCTCTTCGAAGTACACACACACACACACACACACTGCTTCTCTGCTGTGGTGCAATGCTGCTGGTCATGTGGCCTGTTGAGCACGTCTCCAGAAGTATTGTGCCAGAGCAGCTCGAACACTGTGTCCTGTTCCACTTGACTGAGTGGTGGAGCGCGATGGCTGTGGAAACAGTTCATCAAATGCAGGCACATCTTGTTCCCACTGAGGATCCACAGGGTCTCTGAATGTCTCACAGATATTGTGAAGAACACATGCGGCCCTAATGGCTTGTTTAGCATTGGGCAACTTGCATTCTTGCCTCTTCATGACAAAACGAAAACGAGCTTTCAGGCGTCCAAATGCGTTTTCAACTATGCGTCTCGTTTTGGAAAGGTTATAATTGTAAGCAGCTTCGGGGGTGCCAGGTGATGCACTTGGGAAGGGCTTAAGCAGTGTTGCAGTCAGTGGAAATGCCTGGTCACACAGAATGAGTGGTGTTATAGCAGCACCTTCGATCATAATCACAGGCGAATCAAGGTGTCCGCTTTCAATAAGTGTGTGCAGCTTCGATCGCCCGTACACGTTGGCATCATGGCATCGGCCGGGAGCTCCAACATTGATATACCGGAACCGGTACTGGTGATCAACCAGGGCGAGCAGTATTACACTGTACCTGTATAAAAGAAACAAGCGCCAAATGTTGTCTTGCTCATGCATAACAGTGGGCACTACTCTTTGCAGTATTTTAACCTGTCATAAACAGCCATGTTGAGAAAAGCACTTCTCAAACAACTGTGCGAGTTGCGCAACAGGCGCAGGCCACAGCATGACAGCTCCGGCATGCATGCTTGCCGATAATTTTATTTGTTGCCGCAAAGGAAAACTTCATGCGCGCAGGAATTTTCTAGCTATGGCTCTTGCACGACAAGTCATGATACCTTCACACTGTTTGCACAGTAAAGGCATTTTAGGCAAAATTAGCACATGCATGCAACACTTTTTAGCAAATGACTGGAAGTTGTTTATAAGGAAAGCGTTCATTCAGTAAAACATCACTACTAGTTTGGCCTATGTATACATTTTTATGTATAGACAACGCACACACAGTTGACAGTAGCAGTTATGAAATTCTAGTGCGGGAAATTCCAGAAATGCACCATTCTGAACACACTGCAGGTAGAGAAAAGAAAATAACGGCAACCTGAACTTTGGTGATTGTTATTTGCAGATACTTATGTATTTCATAGCTACTACTGCTAAAGCTTAATCAGTAACGATCGAAAACAATCGTTTATATTTCACAATACATCACGCAATGAAAAGTGAATTAATTTTTTAACTTCGCGCCAGCGTAGAGGTCTCGAAGGTACCTACCAGCCTTTGTAGTTACGGTAATCGATTGCGTTGTCCTTCGGCGGGGATATAGGAAAGTGACAACCATCGAGAGCGCCGATTGCCTGCGGGAAGCCAGTGAAGAAAAAGAACTCCCTCACGTGTTTTTCCAATTCGTGGCGCCGGACCATTCGAAGCCACTCTGCTTCAAGTTGTTCGGTGACAGCCTTTCAAAACTCCCGAAATACGACGTTCACCGTCGACCGGCCGATGCCGAACAGATGGGCGATCGTTCGGTCTTCAGCGCTTGAGCACAGCCGATACATCCCGACGGCCACTCTTTTTTCCACAGACAACGGCTTTCTCATGTTCGTCGTTTGGCGCTCCAAGGCGATCCTGCACGACTCCACAAGGTACCGGAATGTCGTCTGCGAGACACGGAAAGCTTGTCTGAAGTGATTCTCCCCGAGATGTGGAAGAGTCTCTTCGAACCAACGTTCATTTCGTTCAAATGCCCACCGCTCACGGTGAACTGTGGCGTCGGTAGCCATCATAGCAGCAATAGCGAATGAATTAGCTACTAATCTCAGTTTCAGGCTTGCGTTGATCTTCGATTGCGCTTCTTTTGCCAGTTCCAGTGCCCTCTCCTTGTTTCTTCGTTGTGCTCGGTAACAAATGTAAGAGGCAACTAGGGCGTTCACTTTTTCAATATCAACTGCGCTAGCTGCGCTTCCTCCACAGAGCGCCATATCGGCCATATTGCTTGTTTACACTTACCGGATTTGGGCTTGGCTTTAGTTGGGGCTTGGCTTGTGACGATCGAAGTGCTTTTAGTTGTGAATAATTGGCGTCAAAATGTTTTCCTCCGTTTTAAAAGTACTCGCAAAGGTTCTTAAACGCGTTTAATAGGCACAAAATTTCTTTGCATTTCACAAATTTTGTTCCAGATCGTCATTGCTATCATTTGCGAATGCCATTATATTTTACTGTGTAGCACCGCAAGACACCGAATGGCATTCGATGCATCGAATGCCAGTCGATTCGAATGACATTAAATCTTCCCGTGTGACAGGGGTATAACACTCCAGAAACTTCCGATACATGCAGGCGCGTCCTGCGCTGTGCGGTAACATTTGTTAGGCGGTGAGAAAGTACACCTGTCAATATGCGCAGAAAACTGCATGCACGTATGCAGAAAAAGGTGTCCGTAGCACCTTGTAAACTGCGTTGTTAACCGTTAACCGGAACGCCCAGACGAAGGTGAAACTTGGTCTGGCGGCTTGGCACGTTCCTAGTGTATCTGAGCTAGTCACCGTCGTTTGTTGGTAATGAGAACAAATGTCAAGTACGCTCTGCGCCTCCCGCGATGTCACAAGCACCTGCGAGAAACCACCGTCTGCCTCCTTTTGGTCGGAAGCTGGCGACAGTAAATATTAACCAACTGACCCAGCCAGTTTGAAATTGGGCGCGGTTTGTTTCGTTAGACATCATTTTCATTTTTATAATTAAACGACCTAAATTACTAAACCGAAGGTGCACGCTATACCCCATATAATGCATAAATGACAGGTGCGGTCCTTCTTCACGACATGGCTAACGTGCTTGTCTTTTTGTCTATTCCTGCTTCCTACGCATAGGAATTGACATGCTGCGTGATAAGACCTTTTTCATCCGCGATGAGGCAGCTGTGCGTTCATGACCCCACAGAACTTCGGGTCAGCCATTCTTAGACAGTCCAGTTAGCCAAGAAAAAAGTATTTTGTCGCATAGTATAACGTAGGCACATATTCTTGATATTTTCATATATAAAAAGCGTGCGCCGTATGTAGAGCTCATGTGTACGCGTTTTTTGTTGCATTTAGCACTGCAATTCACTTGTCAAACGCTCCTACTCTGCAACAAAACTGGTGCCAGATGTAGGGTCCTATAAATTTTTAGGCTATTGTAACTTGCGTTGCCCCGGAGCGTTTAGGCGGAAGTCTTCTGGGAACTATGTTTGTAAGCATGAAAAAGGCATCGATCACACATGATGGCGCACGTTGCCTTAGCAATGTAAATAAAACAGAGGCGCAAACGTCGGTGCCGCTATCCTCGTCACCATGTTGTCCTCCCTGTATCGTCGCTGTTTCGTAACGGATACATGGGCGTGATGACGCCGTGAGCTAGAGGCCAGTCATTTTGTGCAGGGGAACTTAACGGTGTGGAATCGCTCGCTTCTAACTTTTCCCATATGCCTTTATTTGCAGACTATTCGCAATTTACCACTTTTTATATTTGGCAAATATGCATTCTCTGCATGGCATATTTGCCCTACTAATGGCGGCATCTGACGTGGTTGAAATGAAGACAAAGTGTATGGTTCAAATGAAGGCAGCAGATATTGGAGCCTATTATGTAAGTAGGCCAGTATGAGTGCCCAGTCATTGCGGATTACGTTTCAGCGGCATGGGTGACTCATTAGCGAGCATTACCTAATGAACGAATTATTTATATTCTACCAGTGTAGGCGTGCAATGGAGCGATAGGGTACATCATAGTTTAAGTGTGTAGAATTCATTGAACCATCAGTAAAATATTTCGCAGAATTTTTGGGGATCTGATATTTAGCTGGAAGTATCAGTGATGGCCATCAAGAGAAATTAAGGTTATGATAACGAGGTTGCGATGCCATATTATCCCACAAAGCCTTTATTTACAGATGTCTGATTTGGTGAGGTCACTGTATTAAGAATAGTCCAGGAAAGGGACTCTATCGATCATTATTTTATAATTTATTGCCGATTTATGATAAAAAAAAGTATTTGTTGCAGTGCCGGTCTCTAAAGTTGGTGTGCATTTAATTATAAAATATAACTCTCTTTGGAGCCTTGGTGATATGCTTTAGTCACAGGAACTTGTTTGACTACATGAGCTCTTTCATTTACGCAAAGAAACGTATATCATGCTGATTCGAACTCTTTTGTGCTCTTGCTATTATATTTTTTTCTAAATTCCTTCTAAGCGGAGTTGTTTAATGAATCTACTTTCTCTTTTAAATTTAACCATCAATTCATCTAATCTCACTCCTAGACTGCAGGATACTCTTAACAGCTTGACCTTTTCAACTGCTTGTACAAACCTCCGATTGTGGGTACGTGCCATACTTTAAAGGCGTAACAACAACAACATACTGGGGCTTGACTATTGTGTGTAGTTAAATCATGACATCCATATCTGCACACTCCTCATCAAAAGAAAAGTAATATCTGCTTGACTACGCCGACATTATGTCGCCGAAACACCTTAAGGTAAATCTAGCTTTACACTTATGAAAGCGATAGTAAGCGTCAATGCACTAATCTCCAGTTTATTAATTAGTTTTTTCGGGCTCTTGCAGTTCAACTCTGTCTCTGCGCGGAAAATCCCGAATTCAAATGCTAGTATCGTCCGGGAAGTCACACGCTATGATACTAGCGCTTGAATGAACTCCAGAACGCTGCAATACTTTGCTTCTTTACTGCAATACTTTAATACTCTTTTATTTCAGATGTTTGAAGCATGAACCATAAAATACAGTGCAAGTGATTTCCTTGTGGTGATACTTTAAAAATATGGCTAGACAAGAAAAGTGTGCTGTTAGGAAAAAATGGATATGTTGGTATAAGCTTGCGAAGTTAGAGAATTACCAGTTGAAGCGGAATTTGTGGAGCTTTGATTGCTCAACAATTTATAACTACTAGCACCAGAAATATGTGCGCCAATGCGCATATCTGCATCGTAATCTAACCAAATAATAGATCGTATTCATATACCAATGAACATCGGTATACAGATTTGCTCGGTGCTGTATAGAGTTTTTCGACTATCACCTGTTCTCTATGACAAAACGCATTCCGTACTCTTCGACACGCTATATCTATGGCAAAAACATTCAGGGTATTTGAGACCATAGAAAGGCCTGTAGTACCTGCCGGCGAGTGTTCTGAGGCCTCATAATTTCGAAAACATATAGTATTTTTTTAAATAAATATTATAGCAAGGGGTTACGACCTGGAGCTGCGTGAACTTGTACAATCGGAAACTTTAGCTTCGCACGTGAATTGTATACGCCACACCATGCACTTATTACGATATTGCGGAGCTACTAGAATTTGATGCTCACTGCGAACGAAATCTGCTTAAACAACAATGTTTGCATCGAATACTAAAACTTGAGCACATAAATGGTCTGAGGTTGGCGCGTTACGACGCCAATACCGCAGGTTAGCCTCTAATACGGAACGACAATTGTCTGAATAAAGTGAAAGTTCTTTAACTTATGAATTTCCACCAAGCAATCGCCATAGCTCTCTTAGAAAACTAGAATGCCTAAATTTCTTCACTAGAGCGCTAACAAAAGTTCTGCGCCAAGAGCGCGAGATAACGAGAAAGGTTAAGCAGGTTGCTCCTCGTTTGCTGGTCTGCACTGGATGTGGGGGAAGTGGCAAGAAAACCACTTTGATATGAGGTGATACGCGCGCACTCACAACAGCGATCACCCTTCAGTTGAAGCACGTAACACCGGTCAGTCAGCGATCAGTGTTCATTAAAGCAGTGTTCTACTGCTTTTCTCTGCGGGTAATGACCGCGCACTTGGTACCGATATATTTTTTCCTGTGTAGACGCTGAAGAAAGGGATGCAAAACTGCCCGTTTCTTGCCATTACTATGCGGCATAACTTGTGAACCCACCAGGGAGGGCTACAGTCATTGAGGTGGCCAGTACACAAGTCGTTCTTAAGACTGCCATGAGGATAAGGCAGCCATTATGATGTTAACTAGCTATTCATGACATCATGCGTTCTCTACTCATACTATCACTCTCAGCACGAGATACAACGCGTGAGCGCGTGGCAAAGTCTTCGCGCATTGTGGCTCACGGACTGAGAGTACGCTTCAATATTTGCCACAATAAATCAATCCCCACATTCCACAGCGGGAAAAAAACGCAGGTTAGGCTGACGCATCTGCAAATGTTTGAAAACGTGGTAATTATATGCGGAAATTGAAGATATTCATAGAAGTCTTTCTTAAGGAACAGTACATTTCTACCTCGGTTTATGACGTGTCTGTCCAAAAAGTTTGATCCTTATTCTTATCGCAAGCATGAATAGGCGCTGCTACCTAGGTACACCAGAGGAATCGAATTAGGCAGGCTGTCGGAAAACGTTTTAACTGAAAAAGAAAGCAAAAGCAACTTTAGGCAAACCTACTCTACAGATTCAGCGGAGCACACGTATTTTTCAGTAGGCCGGTGGAAATCAATAATAACTATTGCACTAATCATTTTGTTTTATTTAATGTATTTAAGGAGAGGTTGGTGCCTATGTGTGGCGCCGACTACTCCTCTTTTCTTACACGACAGTTATCGCCGGAAAGTTTCAACTATCACCACACTGGACAAATAAAGAAATGAACGAACATTCATGCATTTAGTCTTAGTACTGCACTATAAATAAATGTTCGCGCCCCCCAACAGAGGAGCTCCCATGGCACAAATACTCACAACACTGAGACGTTCACACGCTACATATGAGTTCACACAGCATAAATGTTCACAAAACGAAGATGCTCACACAGAAGATGTTGGGCATATGAAAGGCGCACTCTGAATACAACAAATACAAATGCTACGTGAACACAAAGACACACTGAACATGTAATTAAGGGTGCCTGTTAATAATAACAGTACGAGCAATAACTATTGTTTGACTTTGTATTTTTGTGATATTTTTGATTCCTCCGAAAATTGCACTAAGGTGCGCGCAGCGATGATCTGAAGTTGTTCTGTTGGCCATGGACCTAAAATTTTTCCTAAGTATAGTTGCTGTCTATCCAAGCCATGTAGATTTTTTGAAAGGTTCGTTTGAGCAGCATTATGATTTTTACCGTGTAGAAGAAGGTGTTCTATGTCTTCTTCAGACTCTTCACATAAGCATGTAGCACTGTTAGTTTTTCTTATCCTATACAGGAAGCTTTTAGTATAGGCAGTGTCTAGTCGTAGCGTATGAAATGTTGTTCCAACAGATCGACTAAGTTTAAACGGCATATTGAATTCTATTCCAGGATCTATACTATATAATTGAGAGTCCTGCGCATCATTGATGAACCAAGTTTTCTTGGACAATCTACTGCATTGTTTGTTCAGTACACATCGCGCATGCTTGCTCCTCTGATAATGGAACGAGCGAATTATTCATTAAGTAAAACGGTGAAAGGTGGGCGATTTCATTTATTTCACTATATCACAGGCATTGAATGGAAGCAATACTGTGATACGATGTAAAAGAAAAGAATATTTTGTGGCACACTTTCTTGGAAGCGATAACCTTAATGTACGTGAATCATATATCCGAAAAACTCTAAATATTTGCACCTTGGCCCTACGCTGCTTCGAAAATATGATGATCCGAATTCTTTCTCTTTCTGCTTCAGAATTCACCGCTATCATTAAAGGAGCTCTCTCTAGTATAGCCCTTGAAACTCTGTACTTAAAGTAAAAAAAAAAGTCCTGAGATGGATGTTTCCCTGTGCAGAAGCAATTTGCAATTCTTACACTGCGCATAGTTCTCATAGTGTCAAGGCGAAACAGCAAAGTCTAAGGCATAGGTAAAATAACTAGCGTATTTGGTCAGATGCAGCCCGCTATTTTTTGTAAATAAAATAATATATGAAAGCCCGGGTCGGGAAAATTCGGTATCTGCATTCATTTGGGGCTGTTGGTTAAAAATGATGAAATATTAATAATTGCGCAAGTACGTGGCAAGAAAGAAACACAACGAAAGACAGTGCGTTCTGTCAGATACATAGAACTCTGTCTTTTGTTGCCTATTTTCTTTCCACGTACTTGCGCCATTAAAAATATTTCATCTCGGTATAAGGGGAAGCTGTATGCTAGCCACAACAGAAAGATGTTGTCTGCCAAAGAAAGGCTGATACTTTGAAATAAAAAAAATGTTTTCACATTTGCCAGGAGTCAAATAAAAGTAGAAATATCGGTAAAGACGGATATTTTACAGGTGAACGTGAAGGAGGTCTCAAAGATTCGAGGCATTGCTCGAAACAAATTGAGACGCCTGAATAGTTCATCATACTTTTGACATGTCTCTTCACTTTGTCTGGTAGTGGCCTGTATCGCCGTAATATATCTAATCTTAGTCGAGCTACTAACGCGAGCGTTCTGAAAGGGTAGCATGTCGCACACGCAAGACGAAAAAAAATGTGATATAAATCAACTGATGTCGACGAAGATCTACACGACGAGTGAATGCACACATGCTTCTGAGGAGCGCTGAAACTGTAATCAAATGTGTATACTTTTCCCAAACGAAGATGCTTTTTGTCGTTCGGCTTACAAATTAAATGAGATCCTTTCCTTTTCTGACCATTCGCATTTTAGGAGTTGGCGTAAAATTGTGGTTCGGGCAAGGTACAGGTGAAAACGGAATGCGCAAACATAATAATAATATTTGGGGTTTTACGTGCCAAAACCACTTTCTGGTTATGAGGCACGCCGTAGTGGAGGACTCCGGAAATTTTGACCACCTGGGGTTCTTTAACGTGCACCTAAATCTAAGCAAACGGGTGTTTTCGCATTTCGCCCCCATCGAAATGCGGCCGCTGTGGCCGGGATTCGATCCCGCGACCTCGTGCTCAGCAGCCCAACACCATAGGAATGCGCAAACATCTCGCGGCATCTAGGCTTAACGTCTAAGGGCAGCTATATTCTCCACGAGGTGCACGGCTTCCAGCCAGAGCTATGGGAGCAGCAGGTTGTTCGCGACTGATATGCTGCGCTGCTCATTCATCTCTCGCAACCTCCTGCTCCTGACAGCTAATTTCACGAGGAGCCCATAGTACCCCTGGATCTTATCCATCTTGAGTCAAGCGTTCAGGTTCATTCGGAGAAAGACTCAAGATTTTGCTAAATATTTTAAAATATTCTTTATCTAGAATTCCCTCTACATTCGGCTGCGCTGACGAACAAGTTACTTTCCGGCACTGGGCTTACCTTACAGGTGCGTGCCAGCGATGCTTCTTTCTTTTTCACCGTCGAATTCACGCAATCGTCTTCCCCATCGAGTTAACTGTTATTCAAAACACTCCTAACCAAAGACGAAGTGAAGTGAGCGTACGTTGGTTCTAGCCTTGCTGCGATAGTGTGCATCGTAGACGTGGCCTAATTGCGCTTTTCGGACAAGAAACCGTCTGAGGCGATGACACAGGGCACGCCATCTCTGGCGTCAAGCCCATCTCGTCGCACACCGGCTGCTCTATTATAGTTTCATGGTCGGCACGTCCTCATAGATACATTTCGAACCTCCTACTTCTCCAGCAATGAGGCCATGGACTCTTATATGGATTTTACCTGCGTGAAAGGCAAATCACTGAAGACACCGCAGAGCTACTAAATACCTGATCGAACAAGTCTTCACCGGATAATAATAATAATAATAATAATAATAATAATAATAATAATAATAATAATAATAATAATAATAATAATAATCCCCGCAGGGGCGTCTGCGTCAGCAGGCGTTTGGTGTGTGGCGACACCACGGACCCGAGCACACGAGGGTTGGACCCTCCCGCGTGTAGCCGTGCGCGGCTTAGCCGTGTCTGGGGAAAAGGGGATCCTGGGGGTTGAGCCGATGCTGGGTGTTTGGACCTTTAAGGCCCCCCGGCGGAGGCAACACACCCCTTTGGCCTCTGCTTCACATAGACGGCACCCCCGGACTGACCCACCCGGGGGAAATCGGCAGTCGCCTTTTCCTGTCCTCCTCTCCAATCTTCGTCTTTCTCTCCCACTTTTCCATCTTTCCTGTCTTCTCTTCACTTCTAATTACTTCCGTATTCCTGGCGGCAAGGGTTAACCTGGTGTAATTATCCAACCTTGGGTATTTTATAGTAGGTTATAGTGGCGATGCATGGCTGGCGTCTTCAGGCTTCCAATCCTGTAGCGTCCCCTTGTTGGGCTCCGTGGTGGGTGGCCACCATCGCCGCCGAATTTTCCTATTTTTTATGGCAGAAGCTTTTCCCCCATTACCTGATCGCTCCCTGAAGAGGGGGCGCACCGATGAACAGTTCAACTTTTTCATGCAACCGAAAGTGTCCTTCCCTAAATACGACGTTGTCCACAGCCAGCACGAAACCAAGACTGTCCGAATGATATCACCATTTCTTGTAGCTAAATCTATCACAGAAGCAATAGGCCCAGGTTATAAAGTTACGAAGATGGGAAGTGGCGATCTTCTACTAGAAGTTCGCGACAAGCCACAATATGACAAACTAACAAAACTTGTAGCGTTTGGGGACATCCCCGTTTCTGTAGGACCACACAGGTCGATGAACACAGTGCGCGGTGTCATCTCAGAAGATGACCTTATCGAACTTTCCGAAAGTGAATTACTAGAAGGATGGCAAGAACAGAACGTCGTCAAGGTACAAAGGATAAAAATAAGGCGAGATGACAAAGAAATACCAACCAGGCACATAATCATCACATTTGGAACCAGCAACTTACCAGATTCAATAGAAACAGGATACTGCAAACTGCGGGTAAGGCCATACATTCCCAACCCACGCCGATGCTTCAAGTGTCAGCGGTTCGGGCACGGTTCGCAAAGTTGCCGAGGGCGCACTACATGTGCAAAATGTGCATCAAACGAACACTCGTCCGACACTTGCACTTCCGCCACACGTTGCGCTAACTGTGAAGGGGACCACCCCGCATACTCTCGCTCTTGCCCATCATGGAAAAAAGAAAAACAAATAATCGAAATCAAAGTCAAGCATAACCTTTCCTTCCAAGAGGCGCGCAAGCGCTTCTCGTTGAACCAATGTAGTCCGTCCTACACTGATGTGGCGCGCCGGGGGGCAGCGCTACATCATTCGGCGGCCGCCGAAGTCACACGGAGTGTGACGGCGGTCACGCCATTAGCCCCCCCGGCCGGAACAGCCAGCGCTGTTCCAGCCCCCGCAAACAAGGAACAGCAGACCCTCGGGCCTGTTGAACCCAGGGCCACTGCTCGTGCAGATCGGCCCACCACTCCCGCGAAAATCCCCGCTCCGCGGGCAGTATCCACCGCATCAGATGAGGTAATGGATACGAGCACAAATCCGGCGTCTCAGACGCCCAAGGAACGGCGCGGCTCCCTCGAGCGCGCCGGGAAGAAAGAGAGAGCTCGCATCAAGGGGCCTGGAAAGGCCTCGTGAGCTAAGCTATATTTCTTAGGCACACAGCACAAAACACATACTATATGGATACACAGATAATACAATGGAATGTGAGGGGTTTACTCCACAACCTAGACGACATTAAGGAACTTTTACATAGGTACACCCCAAAGGTGCTGTGTGTCCAGGAAACACATCTTAAACCTTCACAAACAAACTTTCTCCGACAGTATGCCATTTTCCGGAAAGACCGCAACGACGCCTTCGCCTCGTCTGGCGGTGTGGCAGTAATTGTAGATAAGGGTGTTGCATGCCGGCAATTACAGCTTAAAACACCCCTAGAGGCAGTTGCAGTCCGTGCGATATTGTTTAATAAACTAGTAACAATTTGCTCACTATATATCCCCCCGAACTGCCATCTTTCAAAAACGGAATTACAAAGCTTCATTAATGAACTGCACGAACCTTATATTGTCGTCGGAGATTTCAATGCACACAACACCCTTTGGGGAGGTTGTCGTTGTGATGCCAGGGGACGCTTAGTAGAAAGCCTCCTCTTCACTACAGGTGCATGCTTACTAAATAATAAAGAGCCTACATTCTATAGCGTGGCAAACAAAACATTTTCATCGATCGATTTGAGCATTGCATCTGGTACACTCGTACCGTATCTAGAGTGGAACGTGCTTAAAAATACATATGGGAGCGATCATTTTCCAATTCTCATAAAATCAACAAAACAGGATCAATGCTCCCCATGCGTCCCCCACTGGATAGTCGAGTCAGCCGACTGGAAGCGTTATGAAGAACTCACCCGCATGACTTGGGAAGACATATCTGCACTTTCTATTGATGACGCCGTGGCATATCTGACCGCATTTATTGTTGATGCAGCGTCACTCTGTATCCCTGAATCAAATGGATCATCCACTAGGAGACGTGTTCCCTGGTGGAATGCGGAGTGCAAAGAAGCTCGTAAAAATCAAAATAAGGCTTGGAGTCACCTTCGCGAATCTCCAACTACCGAGAATCTTATCAATTTCAAGAAAATAAACTCACTAGGTAGAAGAACACGCCGCCGGGCCAAACGGGAAAGTTGGCAAAACTACACCAGTAGCATCAGTTCATATACAGATGAACGGAAAGCCTGGAATAGGGTCAACAAAATAAAAGGCCGCCAAACTCACCCTCTACCTTTAGTAAACACACAAGGAGACACTATTGAGGACCAGGCTGATTCGCTAGGGGCACATTTCCAGTACATTTCTAGTTCATCGCATTACTCAGATACATTTCTGAGATATCAGCGACAAGCGGAACGACAGCCTCTGAACCGGAAAGGAAATAAAAATGAACCCTACAACCGGCCATTTAACATGGTGGAATTTCAGGCTGCATTGAACTGTTGCAATAAATCAGCTCCTGGAGGCGATCGAATAGTTTATGAGATGATAGAACACCTACACGCCGAAACACACAAAACACTACTATCACTCTTTAATTCCATATTCTCTGCCAGTTACATTCCATCTGCTTGGAAGCAAGCAGTCGTCATTCCTATTCTTAAAGAGGGCAAGGATCCAACTTCGGTCTGCAGCTACAGGCCTATAGCCCTGACAAGCTGCCTATGCAAACTCTTTGAGAAAATGGTAAACAGACGGCTAATCCATTATCTTGAAAGTAATAATATATTAGACCCCTTGCAGTGTGGTTTTAGGGAGGGTAGATGTACGACAGATCACCTTGTCCGTATGGAGGCGAATATCCGAGATGCCTTCGTGCACAAGCAGTTTCTATTAGCCGTATTTTTAGATATGGAAAAGGCATACGACACAACCTGGCGTTATGGAATTCTTCGTGATCTGGCTTGTATGGGTGTCAGAGGCAATCTCTTGAATCTGATCCAAAGCTACCTCTCTAATCGTACGTTCCGTGTGAGGGTTGGTAAAGTGCTATCTCGTCAATTTACACAGGAAACAGGTGTGCCACAAGGAGGTGTGCTGAGCTGCACGCTCTTCATCGTAAAAATGAATTCCCTCTATAGCGTCATACCACGAACAATGTTTTATTCAGTGTACGTGGATGACGTACAGACAGGATTTAAATCATGCAACATTTCTATCTGTGAGCGACATATACAGCTTGGCCTAAACAAAATATCTAAGTGGGCTGACGAGAATGGATTCAAGTTAAACCCCCAAAAAAGCACATGCCTTCTATTTTCGAAAAAGAGAGGTATATTACCTGACCCTGCTATCTATCTTAATGGGCAACGGCTATCTGTCAGCCACGAACATAAATTTTTAGGAATCATCTTAGACTCTAAACTAACATTTGTCCCTCACCTTAAATATCTGAGAGCGAGATGTCTGAAGACAATGAATTTGCTAAGGCTCTTGTCCCGCACATCTTGGGGAAGTGACAGGAGATGCCTTTTGAGCCTATACAAAAGCCTTATACGGTCGCGTCTCGACTATGGAGCAATAGTATATAGCTCCGCTGCACCTAGTGCTTTAAAGATGCTAGATCCCATTCACCACTTGAGTATACGCCTGGCTACAGGCGCTTTTCGGACAAGTCCCGTAGAAAGCCTGTATGTGGAGTGTAATGAATGGTCATTACATCTCCAAAGGATATATTTAACCTTCTCCTATGCTCTCAAGGTCAAATCAGACGTTCAGCATCCATGTCACTCACTTATTCATGAAGAGTCTACAGCCAGATTATTTCGTAACCGCCCAGCTATTAGACCTCCATTGAGCCTTCGTTTGACAACACTGGCAGAAGAAACAGGTGTCTTAGTCCCAGAGAATGTCCTAATGGCACCCACCCGCCTGCTCCCACCATGGGAATGGCAGACCATTGAATGCGACGTCTCTTTCGTAGAAGTATCTAAGAGGGCGCCAGAAGCACCTATACAATTCCATTTTCGTGAACTTCAGGAGAAGTACTCCTGTAAAGAATATTATACAGACGCTTCCAGATCCTCTAAAGGTGTTTCCTACGCAGCTCTGGGACCTTCATTTTCAGTATCCGGAGCACTAAATCCACACACAAGTATATTTACAGCTGAAGCCTACGCTATACTCTCGGCTGTTCAAAACATAAGGCTCACAAAAGTGGCTAGGGCTATTGTATTTACAGACTCATTAAGTGTAGTCAGAGCCCTACTTAAACCAAGAAAATATAAAAACTCAGTTTTTAGTGAGCTGTATAGTCTGTTGTGCTCCCTATATATGTGCAATCAAGTGACTGTGATATGCTGGGTACCTGGTCACAAAGGTATTAAAGGCAACGAAGCTGCTGACGAAAGCGCTGGGTCAGTAACTTTTAGCGATGCAGATTCAAATATCCCCATCCCTGCCACAGACCTAAAGCCTTTTCTACGCAGTAAATTGCGGAATCATTGGCAAGGCGAATGGGATAAACAAGCAATGAATAAGCTTCACATAATAAAACCAAAACTGGGGAACTGGGTAAATGGTAAAATAGCAAGGTACAAGGAAGTACTTCTTTGCCGTTTAAGGATAGGCCACACATACGGCACCCACTCTCATCTCTTGACTGGGGGCGATCCTCCAACTTGTGTTGGGTGCGGCAACAATCTCACTGTCCTCCATGTTCTTATTCAGTGCCCTGCAATAGAAACAGACAGGAAAAAGTTTTTCCCTGCTGCATATCGCGACAATTTACCCCTTCACCCTGCATTTTTTCTTAGCGATGAACCGCTTTTTAATCTGCAAACAGTCTTAGAGTTTTTAGCTGAAACGGACACCCTGAAAATCATCTGGCCTGGTAACTTTTAGCACACGACTAACAGCCCTGCATTCAAGGGCTCTCTTGAAACTCTCTTGTCAATGTTAAGTTTTATTGGATCATGTTTTAACGAAAGTCCATAGCCATAGCCCATCTCAAACCCTAGTCATCGTCATTATTTTAGCACCTATGTATTCTACTCCACTTACAGCGGAAGTTTTTAGGCCCTTTTACAGCCATATCTCATCTACCATGATGAGTTCATTGTGCACGTCACCAACACATCGTCAACATTACCACCTGTCATGGCGCTCTTTGGCCAAACCTGGCCCTTGCGCCATTAAACACCACACATCATCAATAATAATAATAATAATAATAATCACCAGCCTGTTTTATGTCCACTGCAGGACGAAGGCCTCTCCCTGCGATCTCCGATTAGCCCTGTCTTGCGCCAACCGATTCCAACTAGCGCCCGCGAATTTCCTAATTACATCGCTCCACCTACCTTTCGACCGTCCTCGGCTGCATTTCCCTTCTTGTGGTATCCATTGTGTAACTCTAATGGTCCAACGGTTATCTATCGGGTGCATTACGTGACCTGCCCAGCTCCAATTTTTTCTCTTGATATCAATTAGTATATCGTCTATACCCGTTTGTTCTCTGATCCCAACCACTCTCATTCTGTCTCAACGTTATGCCTAGCAATCTTCGTTCAATCGCTCTATGCGCGGTCTTTAACTTGTTCTCAAGCTTCTTTGTCAGTCTCCAAGTCTCTGCGCCATATGCCAGCACTGGTAAAATGCACTGATTGTACACCTTCCTTTTCAATGATAATGGCGAGCTTCCTGTCAGAAGCTGACAATTGGTGCCTTATGCGATCCAACCCCTTTTTATTTTCCTATAAATTTCTTTCTCATAATTAGGGTTCCCCGTGATTAATTTACCTAGGTAAACGTACTCCTCCACACACTCTAGAGGCTGACTGGCGATCCTGAGCTCTTGTTCCTTTGCACGGCTATTCATCATTATCTTTGTCTTCTGCATATTAATCATCAACCCCACTTTTACACTCTCTATGTTAAGGTCACAATAATTTGTGGTAACTCGTCTGCATTGTTGCTGAATATAACAATGTCATCGGCACACCGAAGGTCGCTGAGGTATTCGCTGTCGATCCTCACCACTAAGCCTTCCCAGTTTAATAAGTTGAATACTTCGTCCAAGCATGCAGTGAATAGCATTGGAAAGATCGTGTCTCCCTGTCTAACCCCTTTGTTTATAGGTATCTTCCTGCTTTTATGCGAAGCATACTAGCCGCAAAACCACGCTCCTCCTTGCTGCACCGCGCGCGGCCGCGTAGCTACCATATGACGTCATAACAGCTGCAAAGCGGACGCTTAAGCTGCGCCTTCAAGAGCGGAATGCGACAGCGTTCCCGTCGACCCGCCAAGGGGTGTAAGACAATGGGCTACGGCGCAGCGACTACGCGCCCCGCATCGGACGCGGTGAGCGTCGAGCAACGCAGCGTTCGGCGCGACAACGAAATGTGCGCCTGAGCAAGAGACGCATGCCTGAGCCTCAGAAACAGCTCGTTTCTAAGGCAACACCGCGTTCAGTAGAGGCGCTTTTGTACCGCTTTGAAGCATGGAACTCGTGGCTCAGTGGTAACGTCTCCGTCTTACACTCCGGAGACCCTGGTTGGATTCCCACCCAGCCCATCTTGCAAGTTGTTTTTTATTCATGAAGTGCCTGCTGAAATTTATCACTCACGACCAACGCCGCAGACGCCGACACTGACGCCGACGACACCGGCTTTTCTGCGACACGAGCTCCTTAACGCTGTCGCGTTAAAATAAAGGCTAGTATGCTTCGCATCCTGGGCTTAACCTTAGCTAAGCCACAGCCAGTTTTCTTCCTTTAAATTACACGATTGTTTACGTACATCTCGGCACCTCAAAGAATTTGAATTCGACACACGTACACTACCCCAAGGAATGTAGTAACAGTTGTACTAGCTACACAACCACCCTACCATACCTCAAAACCATACACACTCAGGCATGCGGAAGTCCGCTCGTCTATTCTGCATGGTGATTGGACTAGGGCCGGAGTAGTCTGACACCGTCATTGACATATGCGACAAAAAGACGCCTTGAACAGTCAATATTGTTGATCTGTACCGCTTCGACCACTCCGCAAGAGTTAAGCTGCTTTTCAAGGGAGATGCCTGCTTACTTGAAGGTGTGCTATCTGAGACATCCGGCGCGCTATTAGTGTCCCCACCATTGCAGTACCAAAAGCATCAAAAGTATGGTCAGGTTGTCTGCACTAGCCTGACGAGATGCCTCCGCTGTGCAAGCAGCTCTGAGCAATCTTTATGTACTGAAAAGGCAACAAAACACTCGAAGTGCGATGGCTTCTATGAGGCAACTATAAAGAGTATTCCAAGATCAGAGAAATCCACCGATGATTACGATATAACGTAATGCAAAAATTTCATCGCAGCTCTATAGGTGTTTCGCTTACCGATATATTGGCTGGTGCGGATAATCTGTCTCGTGCGGCACGTTGTAAACGAAGCGAGGTGCGGTGCGAGCGCCTCGCTAATCGCGAGAGGCGGCGTATAGATGGCGAGTGGGTGCGATTCACAGCAGACGCTGCACAAAGAGCTACGGGCATGCAGCCCTTTGTTTCCAGGTAAGGTATCGATGACGTCATCGGTGAACAAACAACGCGCGCTACTCTGGCACCATCTCGTGACCATCGTCACCCCAAAGCCCGTCTTGCGGAGCACTACGCTTTCCTCATGCTTTGGCCACACCCTCCTCCTCCATTTTGCTCCTTGCGCTTTCTTCGCTGGAGCCGTGTTTCATCGGCTCTCCGCGTTCACTTGGTTGCGCAGACGCCGAAGGACAATACCGACGCTGACGCTCGCCGCTCGCCGCTGGAGCGGGCGCCTTAGAGGAGATCACAATAGTGCAACACATGAACATGAGTAGTTTCACGCTCAATGAGGCGGCAGTGTCAAATCGTAAGCAGAAGAAGAGACCCTGCGCTCCAGCCAAAAACAATAAACAGTAATTGCCCAATACGACATCCAGTGGACGTCCAGGGGCGATGTGCAAATTCAACAACTGAGCCCTGGAAGCGAATACATGGTCACGCTTTTTGCTCTTCCGTGCCCATCTTTTGTGCTGCTTTATAATGAAGATATTGTGACATGCCTAGGTAATCATTGTTGTATAATTGATGTGTCTTTGCAGGTTCAAGTTACGGTTACTTAGTTTAGGGCTGCAAATGTTTTTGTATAAAAAATGAGTGGTTGTGTTAGAGATTTTCCTGGAATTGTACATAGCTACGTTATTTCTGACGCTGACAAGTACTGCAAGTAGCCTTGTTTGTGCATGCATCTATTTACACTGTGCTTCATCAAGATATATCATGTTGTTGGGCAGTAACGCTGTGCGTGACTCAGAGAACGATGCTTAGCAAGTGCGAGGGGCGCTTGCCTGTGCGAAGCTGCCGAATTACATGCTCCGCGCAGTAGATTGCGTTGAACACAGATGCATAGCTAAACGCCGCGAAATGCAGATGCATTTTCGCAGACAATGGTGCACTTGTTTCATACTGATTATTATGATTCTTATCATTATAATCATACAGATTATTAGGATTATTTCATACAGAATATTATAAAGTATACTATCTTGCTCTGTCATTTGTCACTTGCTCTGTCGAAGCGTTGCTGCTCTGCAACAACGCCTACGCGTTGTTGCAGAGCAGCAGCGTTGGTGCTCTGTTGGCTACGTGCGCTTTCTGTCAGAGCTCACAGTGGTTTCATTGGAGGAAGAGGGTGGTGTACCTTGTCTGCTGTGGACTTATGGGTGGGCCTTGCCTTGCAGAGACGTGATGGCAATGTCTGCGCCCTAGAGTCGGCAATTAGAGGACGGAGGTAAACATGCATAGGAATAAGGAGTTAACCGTAGATGTAGAACGCTCCACTCGACCATCAGTCCGTATCATAGCACACTATTTACTTTATTACCCCTATGCCTGACAAAATCGCCTCTTTATACAGCTGATATACATCGAGAAATCTATCAATAAATTTGATACCTCTTAGAGTTAGTTGACACAACGGCGCACATCTTGCTACAGCATAATTATTTCACCAAACTTTTTTCACAAGTTATGCAGTCAGCCAGGGTTTTAGGTGTAATATTAATTATCTCAGTAATATATTTACAACACATATATATTTTATAAAAACATATTTACAAAAAATAACTGTATTCAAATGCATCTTGACTTAGTTGCCGCCGACGCACTATTAAACAAGCCGCTAATATCACCTCGAATTTGAATCACGCATTTGTGCTGACTCATATATTAGATATAGCGTTATGCTAGCATTAGCATGGTGCATTAGCATTAGCGCTCAGACAAATCGTCCGCTGTCTCATTAAAACCGAGGAATGGTCAATATTCCTATCAGCTGGAAAGAGTTGCAGCGTTGTACCCGCAGTGTCATCCCACCTCGGGTAACGTCAGCTTCTGTAATTTCGGCTAAAACTTTTAAAAGCGGCGATTTCTTTCCCTAACATTTTTGTGAGCGACACTTGGTCGAGTGCTGCTTCGATGACAAATATAATAAATGTCGCGTTAATCTTCGCTGACTGCTGTTCTTTTTTGTTCTTTTTTCACTTTCGGCAAGGAAATGCCGCACCTCTTAGACTCCAACTTCTACTCACAAAATGGAAAATAAGGACATATATCTTCACTACCACAATGAATAGAATTCCGGCTCAGCGCTGCATGTGACTAGAGCTTTGTTAATTTTTTTTTCTGGAGGCAAGTGTACTACTACGTTAAACCAGACCCTCTGAACCACTCTCCTTTCAATATCTGTATCAAGAAACATTAAACATAATCACAAGTATGGAGAATTTGCAAGGGTGTTAAGATTTGGACGGAAACGCTGTCCGACAGCGTGGTATGCTTAGCAATAAATTTAGTTCTGCAATAGCTATAGGCAACTGCGAGACAACAGTACATCTGGCCGTAGCCATAGTTCTTTTTAAGGAATGTAATCCGTGCTTCAGTTGGCCAGTCAATACATTTATCATCATTCACATTGATATCATGACTCTACTGTGACCAAAAACATCTTATCACAATGAAATAACTGATGAAATTTGATTACCCTGAATTGCCTAAACTGTTCGTATGCGGTATTATTTAGGCACGACCGTACATTAAGCAACAGACAAGAAAGCACGAGTTTAAACCGTTAAGTACCAAAGTGCAGCATTGAGTGCAAGGTGCCGCCTCATGACGTACAATAAGACTATAGATGCTTGGGTTACCACGATATGAACAGAGCATGCTGTATTATTTCTGGTTTGACGTCGCCTCTAACTCCTATGCCTTCCTCATTGGAATGACCCGCAGCCCTACATGTGACATATGCAGCTGTGACAAAACATTCATTAACCTCCTTTATTTCTTCACGCGCGAGAGCGCTGAGAAGTGATGTATAGAATTCTGGGAAGACTGAAGGATCATCCGCTTTCAGAACAAAGAAAAATGCTAGTCCAGTACTCTAAAATAGGAACTGCGAGGATGGATATATACCTGTATATGCGTTGTTGAAAATCCATGGGCCTACATAGTAGACTTTGAGATTGCTGCCTACTACTCTTGCTACCATTCTCCTATGTACATGGTTTATAGAATCTATGCTCCTCTCTCTTTTTGTTTATACCACGCTACCCATACCCCTGTGCAGAATAGCCAGCCAGACGTGTCTTTTGTTAACCTCATCGTAATTTTGTACAGCCTTTCTCTGTCTGCTTTCTTTAATCTGTTTTCTGATGTTTTATGGGGGTGACCGACCAATTAGCTTCTGCCGCTGTGATGCAACAATGCTCTTTCACCTATAGCTGGTACGGACACCTACGAACGTTAATACTTTCCGTACGTCAAAGGCGGAAAGAAGAAAGCAGTATTCTTGCAAATGTGGGAAAAAAGACATCCAGCTTCCACTGACGCCCAACGCATTTCTCTACGTGCCGCGCTAAACCGACTCGATTCCAGAACAGCACGTAAGGAGCACATCGTGGAGCACAGCAGCATCCACCGCTGACGCAAAAATAAAAGCTGTTCATGCACTTCTTAGATATTTATTGCGTACCCGCCTGCGTGACCGCTTATAGTTCTGTGCATTTCCTTTCCTGCACGTAGTGGTCTCTCTCTCCCTTTTTGTTTCTTTCCTCACAATTGTTCTTTACCACCAGGGTACTGCAACGAACTGTACGCTAGTATGATCAAATTTCTAGATTTCCTCTTTCTGGTTCTTTCTCTTTCCACGCACAAGAGAGCAGCTAAACAAGCGCTCACTGATACAAAGTAAATTTTTTTGACACAGGCCCAAACAGACATGAGCCCGAGTCGGGTTAAATGCTCTCCTGCGTTGCCGAGCAGATGTCAGAGTGTGCAAGAAGTTGAAACTATGCGACGCATGTGCAATGTGTGACCTTGTATGTATCTCGCGGGCATTGACAATTGACATTGACCATCTGGCTTCTCTACAGACTGTGTGGCAGCGCTCACACAGACAGCTCTTTAACGATCACTCGTCCTTTCTTTCTCTCTCATATTTCGTACCCCTCTTTCGCTTTCCCTGCAAAAGACAGCTGACTGGAGATACCTTTTCGTTAACCACAATGTTTCGCGTTTTGTGTTATCTGTCTTCACCGCCACCCAGAAAGTCGCCATGATTGCGAGGCTTTGTGTTATTCCGGACGCCTTGGAGTAGGATCGAACGTCCACGTAAAGAGCAGATTACAACTTTAACATTGGATGAAAATACGATACGCCGAGCTAGAGCAGTAATATTTCCAGGAATTCTAATATCGAAAGCGGGCTTTCATGAATAAGACTCTACATTCTTCCTCGTCGAGCGCACAGGACCGCCTACGCAGGAAGGACGTGGCCTTTCGCTTAAAAAAGGGCTTAGAAAACCAATCGCACACCGTGCGCTAGTGTCACGCCCTTAGGCAAACTCAAACGAGTCAAAAAGTTGCTTCAGGTTTTTCCCATTGCTTCTGTTTGAACAGTAGGACTCCCTTTTTTTAAAGCGCCGTAAGGCGATCGATATGGTAGAAAGAATAGGCCGAAGGGAGCCTGTCAAGGTTTTCAACGGAGACGTTGACGAGCTGTTTCTCCTGAAATATCTTCTAAATTCATTGGATCATCCTACCAGGCTTAGTAGATTGAAACTAAAATTTTAAAAAATATATATTTTTTTTCTAACTTTGTCACGAAAATAATATTGAAATATTTGTAATGAAGAAGCACATAGCCAACTAGTGTATGTTGTGTATATTGAGTTGTACGTCAAACGGACAGATTTTATTGGCATTCTTCCAAGATCCTTTTAACTACGGCGCTATATTTAATTTGTCCGTGGCTGCCTGATATTTGTAAGTGGCAATGTTACGACGCATCAAATCACTCCTCAGCGTGAAAAGGTCGCTGCATGCTCTAAATATATACGTATATGAAAATACGACAGAAACATAGTACTACTTTTTGTTCCAGTAGTGACGTTGAAACTGTGGTATCAGAAAAAAGGAAGCCAATCTAACTAGGAAATATAGGAACTCATTTTCCATAGCATTTATTCCAGGCCAATATCTGTTATAAAATAGATAATGGCGGAGTGCGAACGCTAAATGATGGCCATGTATGCATTAATTGTGACAGCGTTTTTTAATGGCAACTACTACAACCTGAAGCCTTTCAAAACGCAGATTATAAAGTCAAGTCTATATGACAGAACCCCGAATGAACTTATGCAGTCAAGTATGACTCACGTATTTTAAATAAATGGGAAAATGATCAATTTATCTGTGTTGAACGTGACACGGTACTGATGTGGGCACCGAAGACACGTGGAGCACGCAGTAACAAAGTCACATTTTCTCGAACAGTAAAGGCAACCTGTTGAACCGATATTGCGGCAGATGAGCTCTATTGCATGTAGAACTTCTGCAGACTTCATATCGTTTCGCAGAGTTGTCATAGCTTTCCTCTTAGCTGACACATACCCCTGACTGACAGGCGTCAATTCAGGTGATGGCGCAGAGAATATAGGAAAGCATTAGTAACCTAGGCCAATACTGGAAGTAAGCAAGAAACTATGTTTTCTATTCAATTGCCTCCCTGACCATTGCGTAAAACAAGCAGCACACAAATAGCCTCTGTAAATTTAAAAGCTTTATTCGCCTTTAGAAAGACTTTCGCACGAGCCCAGTTTGTACATTACGTAACATTCACGTTAGAAAGTATGGTTGTACAAAACTAATGAGAAAATCCAAGTACGCGTTCCTACATTCAGTTTTAGAGTGCCACTTACCAAATACAGAAAGTAAATGAAACAACTTTACCTGGCGAAATTCATACCCGACCACGTCGCGCCAGTTTCGCCTTTTCTTTCTGCTTACGCTTTCAACTGACTGAGTGCCTACCTCGTGAAATTTATATGAAACGCGAAGAAGTCACGCATGAGGCGAACATCAAAACTAGCGGCAAGCAGCAGGTAAACCGAACGCACAAGCTATCGCACTGGTGGAAGGGAGAAGTGAGTCTGTTGGGGGGGGGGGGGGGATCAGGTAGCGGGCGCGGAACTCGCGGTAACGGTGGGACTAGGGACCGCTTGCTCCTCGCCTCAACGCGCATGCTCTGCACCCTTCGTGTCCCTCTGACTGCCCGCTCGATCCCATCCTCTCTACCCCCGCCTCCTTCTTCCGAAGACGAGAGGAAAGATCTCCAACGCGGGCTAAAGCGAACCGTCATCGCCAGCAGCTAAGGCAAGGGTGCCGTTGACAGAGGGAGAGAGATAGTTCTCTGCTTTCCCTTCCTCACCTTACCTTCGAGCGAGACGTTTTCTCCGTCCGCTCCCGACACTGGTACTGCCGTTTTGCGCTCAGGCCCGGTGGGCGATGAAACGCCTCCGCACGTCAGTGGGCGAGAGCAAGAGTGTTGCACGTCGCTCGGTATTCGACACGCTGTCATCAAGTGCGACCGCGCTCCGAGACCTTTCGCTGCTGCTCGAGGGACGACGAGGGAACTGGTGCTGCGCTTCGTTTGCAGCCTCGCCCGACGAGTGCTGTCGTTGTTCTGCACGAGCGATGTGACGATTGTTGCGAATGCGTGTCCGTGGATCGTTTTTGGTGGTGGTGGTAGCGTGATGTGTGTCAGACGGTGACACCGACTTCAGAGGTATTTCCCGATCTGCCTTGCTGGACGCTGGGGTAGCGAATTGCCCGAAGGCCAACTGCAAACAGTGTATGAATGAACCGGAGCTCTGTAAAAATCTTTTTAGTAGTATATATGTTCGAAAGGGTCTCATAACTCATGTAAAAAGTTCAGAAGCATATTACGGCAATCATTTTCGGTGCGCATGTTTTGTGCTGAGAAAAGGAACACTGGTTAACACATGCTATTTTTTAGGAAGTCCCGTAGCTTCAAATGCACATGTCATGTGAAAGCAAAATAAGTGTGGTTTTTGTGACCCTATACATGTTTTATATACCTATATTTCCCCTGTTGTGTAGCGCCCGGCAATGTTGACGATGCATGTCTGAATCTTACGACGAATTTCGCTACTTTTTCGGGTGATGAGTGCTTACGCGTTTTGTATCGCGAACATCGTGCACGTGTGCAGCTGTTCGTTAAACTTTAACTGGTTAAACTTTGGGCTAAGTGCTTTTGTACGTTTGTCGTAAATCCTTCGAAGCAAATTTACGCTAAAGTTACATGCAATATTATACAGAAAAATAGTGAAATTGATGCAAATATTAGAGCCATAGTCATAAACATCGGACTTCGGTCAAAGTCACGTGGTCGGCCAGGCTCACTAAGTGCCCTTTTTTTGGGCGGGAATTCCGATTTACTTGTCGGTAAATTCCGCGTTAGGTCCACCGATGCCATTTTATTTCTAAGTCTGCTGTATATTTAGCTTTGTGTTTCAGTGATCTGATGCTGAAAGTTTTTTCATGGAAAGAAGCTATTGACAAGAAACTGATTTCTTGTACTGATATGGTGCCCTCAAAAGATCACTTGTAATCTATTTTTAAAGAAGCCCAATGACTATTCTAGAAATCCTCCTAATACATTTCGCGATCACAGCATTTATGAATCGTAAGGAGAGAAGTTTGAGATGCTTGTTTGTACGCCACATTTATTATGCTGAAAACTTTCTTGTGTGACAAGGTACGGGGGAACGGTCCTCTGCCGGTGATCACAACAGTAGCCAGAACATTTTCACCGATATCAAAGGCGCTCCTTTAGCATAGCTTCGAGGGCACTGTAATGGCATGCATGTAGGTAGAAGCTCTCAAGCAGTCAGGTTCCCGCTTGATGCACCATCGAATGAAGCCGGCCATGGTCGATTGAACGTTGGAGTGGTGGCAGTGTGGACGTTATCAACGATGACCAGGGACAAAAGAGGATCTTACATGAGCACATTCATGCTCCATAGGACCGCGCATTCCTTCGTGCTCGTGACAGCACCACTGTTGTTGCTTTTGGCAATAGTCCCTCCGCAACTACCAGCGTTTGCTTCGGGATTGCCGCTGCTCCCTCAGACTCAGACGGCAAGGTTGCTCTCCCGGACCCGTAGGGATGGTAAGTCTGTGCCTGTATATCATCTATAGGTAACCTGTAACCGAAAATAACTGTGCTCTGAGCAATGAACGAAAGTTTGCGACGCATGGTTTTTTATTATTGTCGTCATGTACCCTTCATTTTGACCAGCCTCTGCACTAAGAGCTGTACGTGAGCACTCTACTGTGAGCACTCTAGGTGAGCACCTGCCAAGGGTGCGATGAAAATAACGTACCGAGATTCATGAGCGTTTGATTCGTTGCGCGCAGCCACTTTTTTATATCCATCATGCTACACACGCATGAATTACTGTTTTTAAATACTTTGACTGCTAAGGGGCATTTAGTGTCTGAGTAAGGTACACAGGGCTCATCTCGAAGCCTTGCATTAATGACACTGACAATGTCAACAATGTCAGCAAAAAGAGCACAATCTGCGTTGACACTAGTGTGGCCAAGCGTAGTAGAATTTATTTATTTATTTATTTATTTATTTATTTATTTATTTATTTATTTATTTATTTATTTATTTATTTATTTACCACTACAACCCGTTCTCTTTAGGACTAAGATAGAAGCGGAGATTATAGAACTCAAAAAATGACAATAAACTCACACTTCATGTAACGGAAATGAAGTACATGTTGATAATTCGCTAATCGAGATTGTAAGGCTCTATTACTATAAGGGAAAAAGAACTTGTGCTTTCATATATTCACGACATTTGCTAGAAGCCTGTTTCAGTATCGGGCTGTTATTACGAATTCTTACCATGCAGTAACGGTCTTTTCCGGCATTTGTGCTACTTCGTACTACTTCGTAGCTTTGCAGCCTCATCGCCGATACTGTGAGCCCATACCGCCGCGCGGATTTCCCTGCCATAGATCTACTATCAACGCACATTCCGAAGCGCCCCCTGGACCATTGGCTATATCAAGCCCTGACAACCGTTTTCCTGCGCACTTTGGCAGTAGCGGCAGCATCTGACGCATGTCCGCTGAAACACGTTTTTGAAATATTACAGGTACGGTGGCTTCTGCCTCGTCTACAAGCTTTACCCGTGGAATCGTCGGGCGCTCGTCGCAAGACTGTGGTGCCCGTGCCCCGTCTTTGGCCTACCCCGGTTTCAAGCACTCAACTTTACTCCCGGTTTCTTCTGCCACTTGCAGCCTCATCGCCGATACTGTGAGCCCATACCGCCGCGCGGATTTCCCTGCCATAGATCTACTATCAACGCACATTCCGAAGCGCCCCCTGGACCAGTGGCTATATCAAGCCCTGACAACCGTTTTCCTGCGCACTTTGGCAGTAGCGGCAGCATCTGACGCATGTCCGCTGAAACACGTTTTTGAAATATTACAGGTTGGTGGTTTTCTATCAGTTACCTTTTGTATGTGCTAGCCGCTGCTGCCAACGCTGCTTGAGATTTACGAGTGTTACTAGTACCTGTTGAAATGTCGCGTTGTTGTGTGTGCCGCTCCGCGGTGCCTGACAATGGCTTGTACATGACTTGCTGTGAGTGCAAATTCAAATTTCATTTTGGTTCGTGCTCCGGTATAACGGAAGACGCTTTTACTGGAAAGCGCGACATGTCTAAGAAGGCATGGAAATGTGAGACATGTCGGGGGGTGGGACAAGGGGCGGATGCTGAAATTGAGCGGCACACGCCGCAGAGAGACATAGCAGTTCGACTTCTAGCAAACGAATCCAAGCTAGATACCCTCTTGGATCTGCCAATCAAACTGGTGGAACTAGAATCGTCTGTGCAACATATTTCTGATAAATTCGATGAATTTCAGACGAGGCTGCAGGCTCAGGAAAAAGTTACCACACAACTATCAAACAGAGTTGATCAACTTGAACATGCAGATTCGAGCAGTGAATTGTCTCAAATCAAATGGGATCTGGATAACCTTGAATGCCGTAGCCGCAGGTTAAATATTGAAGTACACGGTATTACTGAAAGCGAGAACGAAGATCTAATGATGAAGGTAAACGAAGTAGCGATGCAAATTAAGCTTCCACTATTGAACAAGAGTGATGTTATGGTTATACACAGACTTCCCGCTAAACCAGGCAAAACACGGGCGATCATTATCCGTTTTGTTCACCAGGAACTTCGCGACTCCTGGCTTGCTAACAAGAAGCAACTAAAGGACCATGGGCACGTGTTTTTCTGTGAAAATATGACACGGCTATCACGTGCTATTTTATCAAAGACGAAGGAATGGGCCCAGACCTCAGGATACGCATACGTCTGGCATTCAAACGTTAAAGTTTTGGTGCGAAAAAGGAGCGGCGACCGAGCTGTTGTCATACGCGGCGAGGAGGATCTGGCCAGTCTTACAGCCTCGAAGTGATGGCGGCATACGTGATAGCAAAAGATGTGTTATGTTTACTAAACCACAATGGCGACCCTGGAATTCCAATTTTCTGGGGATGTCGCGTCGTTAAAGAACCAATGTCCACTTTCAATATTTCATTTTAATGTGCGAAGTTTGAGAAATAAGTTTGATGAAGTCAGTTTGTATCTGTCTGAGCTGCAACACTGCTTCGATTTGCTTTGTTTTAGTGAAACGTGGTTTACATCAGAGGATGAATGCGCTTCTATTTTTGGATATGACTGTATCTCTGTTTACCGAACGAAAAAACTAGGAGGAGGAATTGCTATTTATGTCCGATCTGGTTTGTCGTACAGTATAATCCCCGAGCTCAAGATTGTTAACGAATGCTATGAATGTATTGGTCTTCAGTGCATGAACACATTGATTTCGGTAGTGTACCGCCCGCCATCTGGATCCATGTGCAAGTTTTTAGAATTTACTGAAAAATTATTAGAACTCAGCACCGAACTTAAACTCGAAACAATATTAATGGGCGATTTTAATATAGATGCTTGCCCAGACAACCTAGAATATACGCGTTTTCAGGAAACTTTTGAATCATACGGGTGTTCAAATGTCATCAACGTGCCTACTCGCATCACACCTACAAGCCAGACAACACTTGACCTCTGTGTGACGAGTTTTTCTGCTGAATATGTAAAGGCAGGAGTCTTGATGTGCGATCTTAGTGATCACTTGCCTATATACTGTCTGCTACCTCATAGACAGCCATCCAATATATGCCCTGAAAGCTTAAAAAGAATTTATTCAGAACAAAGTGTTAAGAAATTTGTTGAACTAGTCTCTGTTTATCGGTGGGACGAAGTGACCGCGGAAACTGATGTAAACAAGGCTTACGATGTTTTTATATCTACCTTCGCGTTGTTATACAACAGATGTTTCCCACTTAAGAAGCTTAAAAAACACAACAAAGCCAGAAAGCCTTGGATAACTCGTGACCTCTACAACAGGATAAAATGTCGAAACAAGCTCTTCCAAATCTTTTGAGTAGCAGAAGCGAAGATGACTTTCGGTCTTTCAAATCTGAGCGAAACAAATTGAATTCCGATATTAAACGCTCTAAACAAGAATATTATAATTTTATCGTTGAAAGACAGTTGTGCTTCAGGTGAAGATGATATAAAAGTGAAGCCGTTGAAAGCCGTCAGTGAAATTGTAAGCACGCCTCTTTCACATATCTGTAACTTAATTCTTTCTAACGGTGTGTTTCCAGATAGGATGAAGCTAGCCCGAGTGACAGTCATTCATAAGAGTGGCCCAGTTAACGACATGAATAACTACAGGCCAATATCTGTTCTTTCTGTCTTCGCGAAAATTGCTGAGCATGTAATTAATAGAAGACTGTGAGTTTCTAAACGCGTATAACATAATAGTTCAGGAGCAATATGGTTTCTGCAAAGCTAAATCTTCAGAAACCGCTTTACTTGAAATAAAGGAACAAATCCTTGACAACATAGAAAACCGAATGTTACCTCTAGGTATCTTTCTAGATTTTAGGAAGGCCTTCGATTGCGTGCAACACGATGTCCTTTTGAAAAAGCTACCTCTTTATGGAATTCGTGGTGTCGCATTATCCTTAATAAAAAGCTATCTGACCTCTAGAACACAGTACACAACAATAAATGGAGTTAGTTCCGAAATTCTGCACATTAAGTACGGCGTGCCGCAAGGATCCGTCTTGGGGCCTGTTTTATTTTTACTCTATATTAATGATATTGTCAATATTCAAGGCTGTTCTAATACTATATTATACGCGGATGATACTAACGTGTTCTTCTCAGGAAGGGAAATAGGAAATCTTTCTGAGCAGGCTAACATCTGGTTACAGCAACTAAGCTTGTGGCTAAATGCGAATAAACTCCAATTAAACATAACTAAAACTAAGTATCTAGTGTTTAAATCAAAAGGAACAATAATCCATCCTCAGATAACACTCCAGTTTCAGAAGGTCAGCCTCGAACGGGCATCAACAGCCAGATTTTTAGGAGTTATATTCCATGAAAATATGTCCTGGTCACCGCACGTAGACGTTCTTAGAAAAAATATCGCTCGTGCTGTCGGTATGCTAAATAGGTTGCGATATTTGCTACCGATAAATGTGAAGCGCAATATTTACAACGCGCTTATACATTCTCGATTAACGTATTGTTTGCTAGTTTGGTCAACCACTACACAAACTAACTTAAAATCAATTCAAACACTTCAAAACCGCGCACTGCGCGCGATAGGTAACTTAGAACGTACTGATACCACTAAACTATACTATAACAAATATAAAATATTAACAGCATCAAAACTTCACACTTACAAATTATTCCTCGAAATTTCACGGCAATTCTGGGAAGACAAATGTTCCTTCCAAAGTAAATACCATGGCAGAACGACAAACTATAACCTCAGAAAAACTCTGATAGAAAAACCACGTTGCAGAACGAAATACGGAGATCAAAAACTAGCAGTTCAACTTCCTAACCTTCTAAACGACTACCCCTTGGTATTGGACCTGCTAAATTCTGGAATTTCAAAGCAAAACTTTAAGAAAACGGTAAAAGAATTGTTACTATCCGAAGACTAATAGAAAGGTTGAACTACAGGTATAGAAAATTTGTTCATGTTTCTTGTTGTTTTTAGAAAACTGTGTAAACTTTAACCTTTCAGCTACAGGTATGGAAAATTTCGTACATACTTTTTTTTTCCCTGTTGTTGTTGTGCTTCAATTGATTAGAAAACTGTATAAACTTTAACCTTCTTTTTCTTTTCTTCTTACGCGAATTGTGTACTCAAGTGTTGAAAATGTGTACTACTTTAATTTCATGTGTGTCTTCCTGAAAGCCTGCCACTGCCATGTTGCTGCCAATGTACGGGTGGCACGGCCTAGTCAGGCAAATGTTTTGCCTTTAGCCGTGTCCCCTAAGACAATCTGTTCATTGTCTTAAATAAATCAATAAATAAAGAAAAAAAAGTATGCTATGAGGCTGTCCGACCATTAGACGACGAAGTGTGCGGTGTTTTATTTTGCCCTTACATCTATAACTATCATTAGAGATAAATCCAAAAATATGCGGGAAACACACAAAACCTCTATGATCGTACAGCTGAATATTAAAATACAAATTTGCCCATTATATACGTACAATAGTCTTCATGGTTGACATGCTAAGGAATTCGCATGGTAACAGTGGAACATAATTCTCGTGTATATTCTTTTCTAACTTTGAGTGATGATTCCTATTCACAGAGAAGTTATGCGGTTATTGAAAGATGTTTACCTTTGTGCAAGTAGTGGAACCTTCACCTAGGGTCTGACCTAAATTTGTACATTCAAATACATGCAAAGTGCAAAAATTGTCCCACTAGACAACCGTCAGACAGATGCAGTCGAACTAGGTTGCTTTTAAGATAGAAAGCTAAATTCTACCGACTGCAGGAAGCAAAATCTTGATTTAAGGCTTTATAATTATCTTTTCTCAAAAACTTGCTCAAAATAAATAACAAATCTATAAGTGGGAGCCAAGAAGAGGTATCGTAGTCCTGTAAAAGGCATCTGCTGCAGCATCCAAGGCGAGAAAAACGTGATCTATAAATTTTCAGCTTACGTGAGAGTATCACAATGTTTGCGAAGAGTTACCAAATGTCTCACTTAGGAAGTAGGGATATACCTCACAACGCACATAAATTCTACCCCCTTTGAATGTCTCATAATGTCTAGTTTAAATAATAGTTTAACCGAGTTTGAGCTGTACACTTGAGGCTTTGTTAGTTTTACAGCGAAGCTTTTCCAGATGTCTCACAATCGTTTCTTCGTGCCAAAGACCGTCATGCCGGGACATAGCTGATATCAAATGCAAATGCAAGGTAATTTGTGTCCGACTTCAGAATTTGAACTGAAACGTGACGGTCAATCATTTTGAAATGAATTGTTCTTCGCGTATATCTCATTTGTAGAGACAACAACTCACGCGCAGTTCTTGTAGCCAGTGATTTCTAATTTATTTGTTCCATGTCACGTTACATCGGCTCCACGTTGAATGTCAGGTAGCTGTTTACACAGGTACAGTAGTGGAAGCTGATGCAACGCAGCACCTGTGTTTGAGCCAGGTCTTGAGATGGCAAGCATACTCCCCTAAGGCTTTGGATGTATGCGAGAGCTTGCCCCGCTTCACTGTATTTAGTAATATGAATGGTCATATTGGCACGCATCGTGAAGGAATGTTTCATTTTCATTTTGCAATATATTTGTACAAAAAACATGATCTTCTTATAAATTGTAATGGAGGACCATGTCTTCTTAATTTTGCTAGTGATCAGAAGGCCAGAGTCAACCGCATCAGTTTGGGCAAATATAACAGGAGAAAAAACATCAGTGCAGCACAAAGGTTCAGAAATATCTCTATGCTTTCCCAACTATTATACTTACCTCACCTCTGTTGCTCCGACAGGAAGAACTATATCCAGCATAATTGAATTAAGGGAAACTTGAGCTGAAACCTTGAACGCCGTCATTTGAAATCAGTTTTCGCTGTGACTGGCTGGAGAAACCAACGTGAACATTGATTGAATAAAAATATGAGCACAATATAACCTATTAAAAAGAAATGTACGGAGTAAAGACTGTTTGCTGCAGTTATAGGAAGTGGCAGGTAATCCTACTTTAGTAGTACGTTCATTACCGTCATGCAAAACAACACAGTTTTTTTTAAACGTAGTAATAGTCATTTGTTACATCTTTTCATTTGTTGCGATATTAAAATAGTGATCTTGCACATTTCTGCCTCTTCAGTTCTCAAAATATTATCTCTGAACTAATTCCAGCTTTCTAGGTTCGGTTTTCCTTGTTGGTGAAGGGGTAACCCCGCGCAGGTTCCATACTTCACCAACTTTAGCCATAAAACACACCCTAGTAAACATACATAGGACATTAGTTGTGTGAAACATCATTCATTAGGAAACGGTGCGTTTGAAAATAATAACGGCTGCGGTTTTTTAAGTTTTGGACAGCCTATTATTTAATAATAATAATCTGATTGTTTTTGAATTATATCATTATAATTGAACGAAAAGTTGGTGCATAGGGTTGGTGGATAGCTGTGAAGGGCAATGTTTTTTTTTCAGCAGCTGCGCTAAATTTTCTGAATAAGGGATAGGCAACACAGACTGACACACTAGCTGATCAATTATATGAAATATATGCTGTTAGTCTTCAAAAAATAGTTCTATTTGCCAAGTATTCGGTGGATGAAATCGGCATTATGCTTTCCGCAGTCGTTGCACTATATTTATTAGCTGATATTTCGCAGCAGATTAACTATGCATTATTGAAATGCGTTAAAATGTTTCCTTGAAGGTTGGCACCACCCTTTCAGCGAATCCTATCGCAGCAAATGTGAAAATTTATCAGCTTTATCAAGGAGTGTGTTATAGTACAATTGTATGTTTAGTACACTTCACCAACACTCACAAATTTCCCAGCTTTCATCCACACAAGAATGTTCAAACATTCTGTCGTCAGGCAACTGGACGCAGTTATATTGTTTTTCTATGGTGTTTTATGTCTCAGAAAGGTGTAACTTTCATACTTCAGTGCTTATAGTTTCTTGCATGAGAAAAGGCGTATGTGACGATTTTGCGTTGACATTTTCGTTTTGGCGTGCAGGTATTGTTGTTAGTCACCAACTAATCGTTAAGGCATTGCAGCATGAGAATGAAGATATGAATGCGGCAACAGCCTTCCCAATCTGACTGCTAAGTGCTCGGTTAAACAGGAATAGCTTAGGTTAGAAAGAAATAGCAATACCAACAAGGAATAATCCTTCCTGCTTTTGATGAAACAACACATCTGTTGGCTGAGAGCAATATAAACAAAATACAGCCGTAGTACATCGAATACTTAAATAAGGTGTCTAGTTCGGGCACGGAAGCAGCACGACTATTGCACGTCTGCTTGGAACTTCTCCAGTTGGACAATGAACACCGCATCAGTTGGAACTATGGTTTGGCAAAATTTTACATTTTAGGCGTGAATGTGCCTCTAATTTTTGTGCTCGAGAATATACGCAAAGATTGCGTCCCGCATTTTAGAGCAATGTTGATTTTTATGTTATGTTTGTTACTTAAGCAGGGTGTTTACCAACCGAGAAAACCGGGAAAACCGTCAATTCTCAGGGATTTTGAGTAGTCTGGAAAAAGTCAGGGAAAACTCAAGGAATTTGCGCGCCTCTATGAGGGAAAATTAGCTGTGATTTTATTGAAAGGGTCGCAAGTCGCGGTAATGTTGGCTCGAGTAAAATACGGGAATCGTAATGATCGTCTTTGACGGCCTGTCGTCTTCTGGAGGAGTTGCCAGTGTACAGTCGACGACCGACTTTCCAGTTTCCCGACAGTTTGGACGGCTTCGCGGCACGCCACGTACCCCATAGAGTCACTGTATTGGAACGTCTGAAATTTCGGACGCAAGAACTCTTTGCCGTCCCATTTTCCGGACGTTTTGCCATGACCGCAGGTCCGAAATGGCGTTGATCAAAGCCACCACCGCTGCCATTTTGATTATCTCGCTGCCTCGAACCGGCACTCTCGCACGCAGATCCGCTGGCAGCCGTAGTCACCACTGCGGCAACGCTAGGCCTAGCTGTTTTGACGTTCGCTATGAAGCTTCTTGCCATTGGGTGCCGTGTGTTTTATTGAAATAATTCGTTGCTTTAAGCAATGGCACGGAGATCGCCTTTTTGGTCCTCGCGATTGCCTTAAAAGCTTGGAAAGCACAGTGCATTGTATAATGCCGATTCCCGAAAGTCAGCTTCGCCTGCGTGCAGAAATGTTACTTGGTGAAGCATAAGCACGAGCATTGCAGTGAAGCCTAACAAGCGTGGGGAGGGGCTATTGCCACGGGACAGTATGTATTCCTTAATTATACATGCATGCACCCGGTATTTCCTGTCACAGTACGAGCACCGATATGCCTAATACGTGTACGGACAGGCCTTCAGAGCGTTTTCGAATGTGCCTGTGGCGGTTTAAGCCCTTAAATACAGTAAATGACATGCATTTAGTTTTTTCCCAACTGGCCGATTTTTCGGACGTTTTCGAGGCCCCTAGGGGGTTCGAAAAATAGGACGTAAACTGTGCAACTGACCAAGAAGATGCTTCAAATGGTCCGTGGGGCGAACGAGTGGCGGAAGGAGGACAGGAACAGAAAGGACCCAGGCATTGATGAATGAACGGGAAAGGGAGTGTGCCGCCGCTTCTTTGAAGGAGCTTGAGCTCAGAAAACAGTGTTGTCTGACGCCGAGATGCAGGTGTTCCTGATCCAGACCAAACTAAACTCTTTAAAGCAATGAAACGCAACACTGAGAACATCAGGACAGTTAAGGTCGACACACCAGTGATTGAAAGATAATCTCGCTTCTGACAAAGTTCGGACCTCATACCAACGAGCTTGCCATCAGTTGATAGAAATAGCTCATATTCGAAAATATTTGCTCCTGTATGCATCTCCTTTTTATTCGTATTTGAGAATGCCCGACATGATTTGCAATTATTTCGAAGATATTTTATTTGCTGTGCATTTTACTAACCCCTCCCTTCTATTCTCTTTTTGAATAACATTAACACTTCTCTTTAGTATTCACATTGGATTAAGTAGTTTTATTTAGTTTTTTTTTCAAAAGCTTACATGACAGTGACAGCATCGGGCGATATGGTTTCAGCCTGTCTTTACATACCACATAGTTTTGTATCACTCAGGGAATTTTGCAAAGGCACTCAGGGAAAAACCTGTAAAACTCAATGAATTTGGAAATATCAACTTCGCAGGTTAAGTAAAAATTCCAATCTAAACATTCAATAGGTTTCTATTCTTTGCAGTATTACTTTAGGTAAGCAACCACTTCTGAATTTAAAGCTATTTCTTACGCAATATGAAAACTTTAAATGCGAAATAAAACCAAGGTTGACGACTGGACGTGTTGGTATAGCACATTAGAGGTTAGATTGCGCATCATTCTGTGGTGTGTGTTTTTCTTCTGTTTGTCTCGTCAAAATGTTGCGCAATCTAACCTATAAAATAAAGCCAATTTTTTTTTTAAAGCGAAGTTTTCTTCGCGAGTCCTTCAAGACTTTGATTACCTAGTCCAGCCGAATAGATCGACGCAGGCGAGCTCACATATAATAAATGGGCCTGTATATTATTCACACTACAATTATGCCACAGACCGGCGTCATTCGTAAATTAATTACGCAATGAAACTGGAAACTGCTTAAATATTCTCACAACAACAAATATAGTTATTCAAGGGCATAATTGCTTCATTAAAGCGATGATTTCCTTTCCTGTCTATCTCGTGATTTGGCACGTCTGCTCGACCGGTTTTTTCAATAAGTAGAGAGGACCAATACCAGGCATGGCGTAATATAAATTGGGGTGCGTCCCGCATACAGTGTAGTAATCCACTGACGAGTGCGTCACGTGGGTAGCGCAGTGGAGCCACGTACGTCTTACCGTGCTTCCGAAGTAAGACGTGCGTATCCACTACGCTGCAAAACGCGGTTCGGAACACATGACGTGACGCTAAAAACGCAACTCTTCCACGGGGAGCGGGGGGGGGGGGTGAATGTCAACAGGTCCTTGCACTTACATGGAAATAGCAGGTATGTCTCTACATAACAAGTATGTCCTTGGATAAACTTAGCTGTAATATTTTCATCAAGGTTTGAAGATTCGCTAAAGCTTCACTTAACTTGTCAGAGCCGCCCTAATCCTTTAAGAACGGTAAAAATCAAAAAGAAGTTTGTTTTAATGTAAAGCAAGACAAATGTATGTTTGTTTTACAAACACATATTGTTAGGATACATTTTTTTAACTGTTGTGAAGATTGGTTTCATTGCACACAAGTTGGTTTCGCTGCAAAGGTGGCTTTTCTAATTTACATGTTTCAACACAATACACAGTATCGCGAAATCGCCCTAAGAAGGTCAGCTCACCGATTCACCACGGTTTTGTTTCTTTTCAACCGTATTCGATGCGTTCATTTGTCCTTTGTAGAATGCCCTTATGAAGTATGAAGCCGGCGATACATAACAAAACAAAAACATGTTGGTTGGGAACTTCAGTCTTCAAAAGGCGCCTAACACAATTTCTTGTTGTTTAGAGCAATCGCAAAACGGAGGACCAGCTCAAATTGTATTGAGGGCGGCCTAAGACGTTAAAGAGTGTCAACGAGTTCAGCTTGTTCCTTTTTATTTATTTTATTTTGCAAATGCTCCTATTGCGAGGTCAGCTCGTCTTCTGTCAGGAAAGAGTTAATTTTTTCTTTCTCACGGATTCAGAAAACAACATAACGTAAAATTATTTCGGCGGTTGCTTCGTGTAAGCCATAACAATAAACGCCCTGCTGAACTGCTATCACTTATGATAATGAGCAAGTTTAATACCATGGCAGGGACGGGTAAACCATTTGGGTTAGCACGCTTTCCCGTACGAGATAACTTGCTTTGGCTTGCCTCACTAACACAGGCTGGCATACGACTTGCAGTAAACGCGTAAATTGTGGTTTACAAAGGCTTGCCTTGGGCGCGGAATTGACGGTCCTAGTAATTCGCTTAGCATGAGCAGTGGCTGCGCCTTATGCTTTTACTGTGAGCGGTTCTCGCATAGCGGTAGTCTCGGTCAACGCTACCCTTTCCCGCCAAATGGAAATCATTGCCCGCCCAATGCCCATAAACCACGTGATGTAAGAAAGCTTCAAAGCTTTGTTTTTTCCTTCGAGCAGGGGACTCGGGCTTAAAGTAATGAGTTTGTCAAACCATAAATGCATGACTTTGTCTTACGACATCACTGAGCCAATAACGTCAAACTAGTTCTCGGTCCTAAAAGAGCAGAAGTAGAAAACAGCGCGCTTCTTCATTTTTTGTTTGTTTTCTTTGGATACTTATTACATCATTATGATTTGCGTCGCTTCGCGTCGTGAATCCATGTTACAAAGCTTGCTTTCTGCTTTGCATGGGAAAGCATGCTTGTTTCTTAGTGTACCACATTGCTGCTAAAGTAAAACTCAGTCAAGCGGAGTGTCCTGAAGAAAGGTTACCAGAGGCAGTTCGGACTGCATACGTGTGGGAATGCAACAACATTGTAGTCACTTCGGGGAAATGTCTTCACTTAGGTATTCATCCGTATGTCGTCGTGCATGTTGTAAACTTGCACGGAGTTCTTTCTTGTGTTCCCTTGCTTCGTTTTCTGTGGCGTGCTTCCGTGGGCTACACGTTTCAGAGATGCCGCTGAGGTAGGCGCCTCAGAGTGCATCTCAGTAGACAGCACCGATAAAATCTGAAGAGCAAGTGCGGGAGGCAGCGACGGGAAGTGTGCATCGACGCACAAATTGGCACAGGTCATGCTATCAACTATTGAATAGTCATCGAGAATGATCGCAGTAGACACAGCACCTATGAAATCTGAAGAGCAAATGGCACTCGGGAGGTAGTGGCGGAGGCAGTGGCATGACGTGTGTAATGACGCACGCACTATACACAACTTTAGTCTATCATAAACACTTATCCACCGTGGCGTCGGAGAAATGAGCTCGTCTCACACCCCGGAGGCCTGGGTACGATTCCCACCCAGACCCAAATGAACGAAAATGTATTTTCAATTCGATTACTTGACTTTGTTTACAGGAACCATACTGACAAATTTGACGTCCATCCGAGCGTTATTGACGTGCTTTTACTCGTCGTGCCGTCGTTAATTTTCGGTGCCATATTTCGGTTATGCCACCGACAATAACGATTACTGGAGTTCACTTCCTAATGACACACAACTTTATTTGCTTGCGGATGAGATAGCCAGCAATTTCCTATAAAATGTATGTACTGTGCTGCGCATAGAATGTACTGTTACGTGTGAGCGTGTGAATTACTCTTCAGATCCGTGCAACGAGGGGAAGCCGCCATCTCTTCTTACTGCGAAGGGCCTCTGTTATGTACACGCTGCAACTACCACTCATGGAAAGGAGAGCAAATATGGTTTAAACGCAAAGCCTTGGGTCATTTACTAAGCAAAGAAACAGCGCACGCAATTTCAGACAGTGCTGCTGTGTTATCACACCCCCAAAATTTTGCTCTAGCGTGGCAAGCTAATGTTCCGCTTTCAATTTTGTGCCTGAACAAGCTCTCCAGAAGAGATTGTAACATATTCAAGTCAATAGAACTAGTTACAGATCATGCATGAGATGATGAAACACTTAGTAGGATGACTTCCTAAGTCACTTGAAAGGTGCCTGCACCTCTCCTCACATGTAATGTGGTGCGGAATCAGTGATTTATTGCTTCTAAACTAAGATACATGGCAAACAACTTATGCAATAGACCACAAATATGCGTATTGACAGCTGTTGGTACGTGACAACATGGCCTCTTGCTTCTCGTTTCATCGAACCGCTCAAGTTGATTAATTAGACTGCCTGAAGTCTGAATAAGACTGTCTCAAGTCCTAATCAAGCATGCTGATTATTTGATAGGGTGTGATCTACTGGCGCATGGCGAAAAACTCGTGGGAGGCTCATGGGGTACTCATGTGTTTTGCTCGACTGAATGTTAAATCCGTGGAGGTACATTTCTGTAAATCCTTGGATGGCAGGTGCCATTACTCGGGCTAGTATATTTCGTATTTCATCGATCGGAACGCCCTCTGTGACGTATATGGTTCATGTGACGTCAGCAGCTACATATAGCTCGCAAGCTCCGCTACCACGCAAATCAATTTTACGAGCCCTTAGTTTAACCGAACAATGCGACCTGGCGATTAGGCGCACTGCCAAGGGAATGGATGGCAGCCACATTAAAGGCCTTCACCAAACTAGGTCAACCGCATAAGATGTGTAACCACCGACTCAGTTCCGTCACCATTTCTGCAGAAAAACTTATGACGAGTGTTATTTATTACTGCGTTCAGCATGCATCAGGATCCTGCATAGCTCTCTCACCTTCCTTGTTTATTGCCACCAACGAATTTCAATGCAGGAGTTGCCCCTCTATCTGCAGGGGTAACAAAGTGTTGCTGTCAAGGCGAGATTGATAGCCGCGCACACTTTTAAGAGATTGTCACTGCCAGATGACAGTTATAAGTGGACCGCAGGACCTGTACTGGATGTGCTGTATTCACATAGTAATGTTTGTGATAATTCAATAAAGTGCAGTTTGGACAGTTAGAACATCGGAAACCTAAATTGCGTGTGCCTGATGGTGGCATTAAATGCAAGGCAGGTTACCCTGAAATAAGTGGCATCTCAGAAGTTCTATTGCTGTGTTGTTCTTTCATCAATTAGTATTCTTGTTGCAACCGCAGATGTAAGATTTCATAGCATCATATAAGACCATTCCTTTTGTACAATATTAGCTTGAGCGAACTTCACAGTGTTAACCTCATTTTTTTAAAGAATCGACGTAGTTTTCACATTATAGTATTTTTAACTTCTTTTTTCACCTGCTTAGTCATGTATTTCCTGTCACCTAATCCGAACATGCGTGTTGATAAAGGCATGCCATGAAGTAGGGAAACACGCAGTTGCGAATAACGTTTTGGTTCCTTGAACTAGAAGTGCTGTTCATAGTAAAGGTGCGCTCCGTCATTTCCCGCGAGAAGACGAGGTTCCTGAATTCCGTGATGTCGAATCGCCTTCTATACCTCGTTTGTTCAATGCTACGAACGTGCTCCACACGAAGGGAGAAACCTGTTTCGAATTCTGCGTCGTTTTTCTCAGTTAGAATGTGCCTCGAGAATATGCATTTATTTATGCACTTTTCCCATCGCGTTGTTCTCTTGCGTTCGGCGGCCTGGAATATATCGGCGCAGCATCCCAAGGGATGGGCCAGGCGCGGTCGATAACCCAGGCGAGAAATGGTCTAAACTTAGCCTGCAAAGAAAAACAATACAGTAAAAAAAAATGAAATAAATGCTCTGTTCGCCGTTATATGAATTCCGTGCTTGCTCCTCTGGGAAAACCTACAACACTGCTGCGGAACATAGCCAAACTCGGGTGTATTTTACATGTGTGGTCATTGCATGCCCGCTTAGAGAGAGCTCTCCAACTTTTGGTTCCTTGTTTGCTAGCTGGCCCTAGCAGATAATACCGAACACACTCTTGTTTCCAAGCTTCAGAGGTGTTTTCCAGTTCGTATATATATATTATGTGTGTGTGTGGGGGGGGGGGGGTACTGTGAAGGAGAGAACACAGACAAAACCCGTTCACTGGACCGGCTGTTCTCCAACTCGTTGTCCTCCCTCTGTCCGCGCTCGCAGTTCGAGTGCGCCAGTTCAAGTGCTGGTTCTCTTCATTACATTCGGCCGCGACTGCCGAGAATACCTCAGGTGGTTGGGAGGGCGCAATGGTGATGGAAAACCACTAGTTGGAAACCGTTAACTGAAAGTCGTTAAGGCCATCCTGTGCGCAACCACCTTCTCTGGGGGTCGGCACTGAATGTTGTGCTCGGTTCACATGCCTCACTGATGGTTATCTCGTCGTTCTTGTAAAAGGACGGTAAATCTTTTACACTGAACCACGGCAGGACGCACTGCCGTGTCGTGCAAACAGTGAAATCCTCTGCGCAACCGTCGCGTGCTCCTTCGCAACGTTGCCGCTGACTGATCGAGGCTCGCCGTTGCCCTCGAATCAGCCGAGCATTACGAAAAACCGCGTGCCTTGTGCCTCTCTTGCCGTATACCTTGCCCGTCTTTGAAGTGCGAGCAGGTCCTTATGCGATGCGTGCCTCAGTGCGGTGTGAAGGGTCGCGAATTCGGCCACTGACAGCGTGGGCATCCAGCGATGTGGCTCAGACGAGTCGGAAAGCATCTCCGTGGGCACGTCGGGTTCCTGCTGCGGTAGCGTCGGCACCTGCATGCGCCCCCGCGATTATGTGTTTGGGAGCCATTTCAGTTAATGCTGTAGAGAGAAGGTGGTCTTGGTCTCTGGAAGTGTTGGTATGGTGTCGGAAGCCGACACCGAGTCCAAGACCCGCGGTGGTAAAAATTGCTTGAGGGTCTACAGCGGGGCAGGTGACGAGAAATCGGCCAAAACCATCCGGGGTGCAGCTGCAGCGGCGAGAGGCTGCAGATTCCGAGTTCCACGGCGTTTTCGTGGCAGCAGCTGACCTGGCGTAGACTACCGTGTGGAACGAGCAGCCGTGGCTTCCTGCGTGTTTAGATGTTGTGGTGCGATCGACGGTGTCGGTTGGTGATGCGCGCCGCCCGGTGGTGGTGCGACGTGGGAACGGTGGTCAGCGTGCGCTTCTTCGGTGAAGCCGACGCTGAAACCCGGTGAGCCGGCGTTTGGAGCGGGAGAGCCTTCTCTGTCGAGGTGCTGCGGGGCACGACTGCCGCGTCAACGCGGTGTACCGCAGAGGTTCCGGCCGAAGAGCAGTGCTGGTCGGGCTCCTCGCAGGCGTACACGAGCGAGCGGAAAACAGCCATCAAAGCAGCACTCCATTCCACCCACTACCGGTACCTGTGACTTTCGTTCTTGTCGCACGCCTTGGCGCCACCTCGAAGCCGCGCCGCTGCGACTAGACATATCGTGTTGTCGGGCCAGGCATGGCGAGCGCAGGGCGCGTTAGCTGCTTGCACGCACAGAACATGGTCATTATGAAATGCGTGGAACTACGGTAGCTCCGAGGCAGCCGGTGATGCTAAGGTTGCAGACGGGAACCTAAGGGTTCGAAAAGACGGAGTTCAGCTGCTGCGATTGCCGTGAGACTGCTCGCACGATATCCGTCAAGCTGCCGGTAGAGCCGCCCGTTGACCCAGGGGCGGAGCCCGCGCACACTGAGGCAGGCCGCACTGACACAGTCAAGGGAGCGTGAATGGCATCCGGAGCCAAGGGCAGTGGCGTCCGTGGTACTCACTGCAGCCGGAATCATGACCAGGGGAGCCTGAATGGCATCCTTTGGTGGCTGAGAGGTCGATGATGTAGGGAAGAAGTCCATGGCGTGGAAGCCCGCACGGCCCACCCATTGCCGGAAGTAGAGCTGCTTGCCATGTTTTTCGGCTGCTGTGTCAGCATTGACAAAACCTAGACAAGGTCGTCGTTGAAGTCCTGCTGTGGAGCCTCTGTGGAATCACCGCGGAGGCCTGTATGCCGTCCCCAGGCGGTAGTGACTGCGAGTCCGCCCGCTTCGAAGGGTCGTGGATGGAGGCGGATTGATATTCGATTGCTCCAAGTTTCGCGACTACGCCATTGTGAAATCGAGAGCATAGACAACACTTGTTTGCTGCTGCTGATGATGAGAATGAAGCCTCAATTAATGGCACAAACCAACTATGGGCGATAGGCCACGAATCCCGTGGTAATATGATTGAAAAATGAAATAAATTATTTAATAAATAGCTAAGTAATACAATAAAGAAAAATAAATGATTATTCGAAGATGCGAAATAAACTGCTAATTAATGAAATAAAGTAGTGTTTAATAAGATGGTCGGCCTTGCCTAGATAGGAGCAGTAACAACAACTTATTACTGAAGTACATAAACATCAGCAAGTAAAATTTTGAATAATTATAATGCTAATATTATTTTAACTGTGAATTTGTGTTTTTACTTTCTAAATTTTCGAAATGTATAATTTATTGAAAAAGCATATCAATCACAGAAACTGCGAAATATTGATAGGGCAGTCGTTTTGTGTCACATAGAAAATTATAAATGGTTCGACAAACGTTCCTATGGCTGTATCCGAATACCGTTGCGCCAAGGGAGAATGTCACAGCACTGCTTAAAGGCGGTTCTAGATTTCGAAGCGAAATTTCTCAGGTTAGCTTTCGATGAGTAGATAACCGCCGACACGATCATCAAAAATGATCGATAAATTCTGCCTCATTGCAGAAGTGGCATAAAGGGGATACCGCCAGACCACGTCTGTGAAAGTAAAATTAAGTATGGGAATACGCCTACGCAGCCTCGTAAATGATACTTTGAATTGCCGGTTAGGACACCATTGTCGGTTCCAAGAATAATTTAGCTGCATGAAATTCGTAGATTTTGCTAATGGGCGGTCTTCCTTCTCTACGGTCAAAGAAAACTGCCTATATCCGGCTGCAGTGATGTGCGCAGTGGCCGGCAGCACAGGAATCACTGAACCTGTTAAAGAAGCTCGTGCTAACGGATGACTATTTCATTATTGTAGATATCTCAGTGGCCTGGAACCCATACTAAATGAACTATACTTATGTAGGGCGAAGCTAATGTATAAAACGTGTTCAAAGCTATCGAATTTGTAGACGCGTTAAGCGCGCTGCATACAGAACGAGAATCTGTGACCATAATAACTTTTGTAATATGAAGTGGCAACTTTCGCAAAGCAAGAACCATTGCCAGAAGTCCGGCCTAAAGAACTGCTGTGTATTCCGGTAGGCGAAGTGAAAAAGACCAGTCGGGGGATGGTGAGTAGATTATCACGCCTGCCTTCTCTTCACATGAAGAAGCATTAGTCGCTATTATGTTTGTTCGGAAATGGGCAAAATAGCCTTCTAAAAGGGCATTCGAATACTTTGGGGGCAGCTATTTCGCGCTGTAGGGAAAAGTGTAATTCAATATTGAGCGACAACGTGGACCTATCGAACGGAATGAGGGCCGGCTGTTCTATTCTCCCTCTCGTTGTCTTCCATCTGTCCATGCCCGCCGTCCGAGCGTGCGAGCCCAAGTGCAGGTTATCTCCATTACAATATATATATATATAATTCCTCGTCTAATAATAATAATAATAATAATAATAATAATAATAATAATAATAATAATAATAATAATAATATATAACACAGTTCCGTAAAGCACAAACTCCGCCACAACACATAATTCAGGAATTCCTTGCACTAGAAGAAAAATACAGCATTCACAAACTTTTATACTGATGGTTCGAAAACGAATAAACATGTTGGAAGCGCAGTTGTACAAGGGAACTGGGAAGAAACAGTAAGACTTCCGCAGTGCACATCCATTTTCACTGCTGAATGTCACGCCATTTCAATAGCCATAGAAAAAATAATAAAGGAGAACCTCGCAAATAGTATCATATACACCGACTCCCTAAGTGCACTCACAGCTCTTCATGCCAGAAATGCAGTCACACCATTATTAGGAGGCATTATACACAATTTAATAAAAGCCACCACACAAGGACTGAACATTAAATTAGGCTGCGTTCCGAGCCACGTCGGAATTAGTGGCAATGAGAGAGCAGATGCATGCGCGGCACAAGACCGGCACAAAGAAATCACAAAAGTAAAGATACCTCCTAACGACTGCATGAAGTTAATACATTATAAACTAAGAAAAACATGGCATTCTGCTTGGAACAATGAAGCAAACAACAAATTACACCTGCTAAAACCTGTGTTAGGCGAATGGAAATCTTGCACACACCAAGAACGTTTCAAAAAAGTGATTCTGTGCCGTCTTCGCATAGGACACACACACCTAACACACAACTTCATTCTGACAAAGCAAGACAAACCCCAATGTGAACTATGTGGACATGAACTAACAGTAAACTATATCCTATTTTCATGCAGAAAACTTGAACCACTAAGGAAGACGTTTTTTACCATATTTTACAAAGAACACATCCCTTTTCACCAAGCTTTGATTTTAGGAGAAGATGCGCTTGTTGATGTATCATGTGTTTTTAGCTTTTTAAAAGAAGCAGGAGTTCTCATAAAACTTTAAAACTTCGCAGAGTGCTTAACTACATATTACAGAACACCTCATCCACCTTCTCATCTCTCAGAAGAAGGCCGAGGTCTTTAGTGAATTTGTTGGGACTCTCCGGGCTCTTGCCCATACAAGGAATCACTGAGGTGTCCGAATTTTTAAAAAAGAATCTATGCCTAGTGTTTGGCGCATGATAGCCTAAGCTGTTTATGTGCCACTAAACTCAACTCAACCCAACTCTAATAATATTAATTATTAGAGGAGGCGGCCTGTAAATGTCAATCGGTGTGAAGTATGACAGACTTTGTGAATTTCCCCCCGGGAACAGACTCCCCGCTTTCATATGAAACATAATAATATTTACGCAAATTATAATTTTGCTGAGCAAATAATAGCAGATGTAATATATCGCAAGCGTCTCTTAACTTTATGAAAGCGTACTTTTTTGCACAAAAGAAATTAACCGGCGTAGTGCACAACACACAAAAAAAAATGCCGATTGCGTGGTGCGGACGCTGCAGCGCTCAGGAGACGTTCAAAAGCTAACTGTGGGAGAACATTCAAGCAGAACATGTGCAGGAGTTAGTTTACTGGTGATTGTCTTGGCCAACACACAAGACAAAACAGCGTTTCTGTCTGACATACGTCAGTGACACATAAGCGTGTTTTTGTCTTGTGTCCCTCTATTGCACTGCCGCTTTTAATTTGCTGTGGTGAACATATTCGCCTTCAGTATAAGGCCTTCTTACAACGATAAGACAAAATGCCGCGCGTCTAATACCCGTGACGCACCAGCACGCCACAGCTACTTGAAGTACGGGACATATACCTCAAAGGCGCTCACACGAGGTGACCAACGACAAAGGAGTATCTTAATCTCGGTAAGGATTCCTTGCGGAAATGAAGATCTCCCAACTGTGCTCGTAAAGGAAGAGCCCTGTGCGCAGCCCATAAACAGCATAAAAGTTATCGAAACATTATTTAGCCTTGGTGGTAATTTTATTGCCTGCAATGCTTCCAGAAATATTTCCTTACAGTTACCAGAGACAAGGAGAAAGAAACCTTAATGACATAAATGTGGTGAACTTGGCCTGAGTGACGTGGCTCTATGCTGCAACTCTGCGTTTAGCTAAACGTAGAGTTTGTGCGAACGACAAGGAGAGGGTAGGAAAAAATTGGAGGACACTTAAGCTTCGCCTTCAAGAGTGGGACGCGACAGCGTTCCCGTCGACCCGCCAAGGGGTATAAGACAATGCGCTATGGCACAGCGATCACTTACGATGCGCCCCGCATCGGACTTAGCGCCCACCTATCACGCGGTGAGCGTCGAGCAACGGAGCGTTCGCCGCGGCAACGAAAGGTGCGCCTGAGCGAAAGAAACGAACCAAAGAACTCGGTGTCTCGGAGGGGAAACGGTCTACGCCAGCCAAACGTCGTGATCGGCACGCGCAGAGAGATAGATAGTAATCTAAACCGGAAGCACGGCGAAGCGTCGTCAGGGGAGAGGGAGTCCCGCGACGCGCCTGGCAGCGGTCCCAATGCGCGCGCGGCGCGCCTCCTGTCGGGGCAGCGCCGTACATTGAGAGGAGGGGGTCTTCTGTGTTTGCCGCAAGATGGCTCTGCGTGTGCGGAAAGCGCAGAAGAAATTCAGCGGAAACGCACTTCGCAACTCGTGTAATTGTGACTTCTGTACGTTACATGTTCATAATTACCGATATACACCGCAGTATAACTTTCCACGGCTCGTTTCGAAGGCAACACCGCATTCACTAGAGGCGCGTTTGCACCGCTTGGAAGCATCGAACTCGTGGCTGAGTGGTAGCGTCTCCGTCTCACACTCCGGAGACCCGGGTTCGATTCCCACCAGGCCAATCTTGGAAGTTGCTTTTTATTTATGAAGCGCCTGCCGTGATTTATCGCTCACGGTCAACGCCGCCGACGCCGACGCCGACGACACCGGCTTTTCTGCGACACGAGCTCCTTAACGCTATCGCGTTAATACGAAGCTGGTATGAGGATGGGGATGATGAGAGCTGCCGCACAGTTCTACTGTCCATGTGCAATATGCAGGTGGTCACTGCGTGGCATACTCACTTTGGCGGACTGAGGTCGAGGCTGCTGGAACCTAGTAAGGAGACCGTCCACGGTGTGCATGAATGCCACATTTGTTCTCGTTAAAGGTGTACTTGGGCGAGGCAGCAGTTGCCGCAGTTCTTCAGTTGTTTACTGCAGCATAGCCGTGATGACCGAGCCCGACGAATTTCTCTCGAAGCGCTGGCCCTGTTATCGGTGATATTCGGGAGCCCGCGGTGGTAAGCGTGGCCAAGCATTCGTGTCAGGGCTTACGACGTTCGCGTTACGAATCACCCCTTGGAGCTTAACTCGCAGTCGTTTCACACAACTCCTGTTGAACCGGCGTGACGGTAGCCGGGGGGCTCCGGTTAGCAGACGCCCAGTGTATCTCGCAGTGAACTTATATTCCAGCCCTACTCTGAAACGCAGGCACCTGTCCCCGTCGCAGACGTCTCAACTTTCATGTCCTCGGGTAGCTTCGCCTGCATATTTTCCCTACCGTCCAGTTTCGTCGGCGCGTGGTGTTATACGCGGTTACACGCGTGACGGGTTATAAGCAACATGGACGCTTATCAGGTTATAAGATTACTCCGACGCGCTCTTAACAGCACTGATAATGAAAAATATGCGAAGTATAATGCTGCGACAATTATTTTGTGGTGGATGCTATACGCTTTATGCAAACCGAAAAAGGCAGATTTTTTTTTTTTTGCCTTGACCAGATGTACAATTTTCTAGCATTTTGTCAGATTCCTTATTTCGGTTCGCGTGGACCAGAGGTGTAATTTTCTAGCACATTCCCAGTTTCAGATTAAACAAGCAGCGCCTTCTGTTTTGCTGCGGCACTTATTGAAAACATAATACGAGACGTCGCTGTCTCCGACCGAGTGAAAAATGCACTTTCAGTAAATTTGCAACCAGTCGCAAGAAGCTACAGCTTTCGAAATGGCTCCTTGGAGTGTGGCTGATATCGAATGCATGTAAATCGTATGCATGCAGTTAGCAATAGACCACACTCAACTACAACGAGACGTCAGTGGGATAATTTGCATCTGTGTTTAGCACTGCGTCTAAGGGCCTAGTCAGCATCACTTTACACGGAACGCAGTTCTGGCACCGCATGTCTAAGCGTTAAACACCAGACAGTCATATTACAACTTCGGCGTCATGCACCTGCTGCCAAGGGCAACATATAAGAAAAACTTGACCAAGAAATGTGCATAATTGTGCATGAATTACGTATCATTCTTCGTTTTGGACCATGAAGAATGATAAATGGGGCATAATAAACCAAGGTGACACAGGAAAATGTGATTTAAGCTAAGACAATACAAAGTTCACGTGCTTTACCCTTAAGGTAAACTTCATGATACGTGCTATGCGTTTAGCCACGAAAGAAATAATAAGATATGCACTGAAAACCATATTTGCCTAGAGTGGCCGGCTACTGACTGCGCTGGCGTCCACTGCGGCTACTCATATCGGCAGCTGTGGATTACACAAATAGACCCGTATTCCACAAAAAAAGCTCTTACACTATAATTGTTCGTAGGAGAAAGCTCTGGCCAGTCTTTATGCTGGACATATTGGCGAACGCTACGAATCTATGGCTAGGTCTTCCATCAGGGCTATCTAGAGCTGAGGAGACGCTTCTGTTCCTTGGCTTCGCCTTCACGAATGTTTACTCATTTCGGATCGGAATGGCCGACAGCTCTACATGCCACAACAGTGCAAGGAAACAATCGCGCATCTTATCTGCCACTGTCCCCGCTTCAGGGCGCTCAGGAAAGAACTCTTAAGAGTGTTAGTCTTGACAAACGCCCTATGTCAGAGAAAAGGGTTCCGGGACACTGGCCTAGACCATCCTCAGCACAGAACGCTTTGAAAGTGTTGTTGCGCTTTTTGTGGAGAACTGGTCTTAGAGACAGACTGCAAGCAGTGCTGTACTCAATTATTGTTTTTTTTTCTCTTTTTTATCTGTTTTCTATTACCTTTTATTCCCCTTACCCTCTTTCCCCAGCACATGGTGGCTAGCCGGTTTGAGAACTGGATTTTTAGAGCGAAAAACTCAGCACAATACCGAGGACAACCCACAAAGAAGAGACGAGAATTTTTCGCCTTCAAAATACCATGTACCAACTAGCCCCAACCAACGTTTCACTGAGAACTTGATAACATCCTTGTCTTTTCGCCTATTCCTGCTTCCTTCCTTCCTTCCTTCCTTCCTTAGCGACGACGACTAGCAAATAGCAAACGGCATTTACGAACAAAATGGTTTGCGCATTCGGCCCCTGTTTATTCTGTACCACATGGACCGAGAATACGGCATAACTTCACGTATATAGTTTTATTGCGATGTCGCCCTGTACCTCCTTTTTCACTAACAGCCAGTTGATGACTCCAGAGGAGTAGCGACGTCATCAATGCATGTTAAAAATCTTTTGGGCACCAAGCACCACAAGTTTAGCCTGTGAGTGATGGCAGCGATTCCATTGACCCATGTTGCTAACCTCTGAAGTGGGTAAGCACCTGATTAATTTTTTGTTCTCTCACAAGTAAAGCAGTTTGACATATACATGAATGAGGAGATAAAATGCGCGTGTGCGCCTTTGCATACGGCGGCATATTGCATGGGGCCATTGCGTGGGCATGTTGGCCTTGTGAAATACATGACGCGCCACGGCCGCCTATAACGATTAGGCGCACACCTACGCCTCTGCACATCCGCCAGCTACCCGCCACGCAGACAACGACGCAATGCGTTTAGAAAGAACAGGCGTGTCTTGCTAGGGAACGAGGCACTAATGGCGTCGTAATGCACGGGCAACTAGCTACAGCAGAGAATGTTCACTACTGACCTACCTTTCCCAAAAAGTGCCCATAAATAAATCCTCGGAGCAGAGTTCGCTTCGTTACCATAATGGCAGACGACAAAAGTTATGCTGCTAGTCTCTTACTGGCAGTGTCTTGCCACGAGTCATTGCCTCACCCGACTTTCATGACACAGTAGCTAAAGTATACCGCGCAAATTATGTTAGTGCGCGCTATGTGTCTTGTTACTTTCTTCGCCATGGGCAGTGGTGGTAGTACTGTTACAGCTTGCGGGGTTAATGTGACCTACATAGCCGGCAATTGTTGCCCCTGAGACTCTTGTCTGTTGAGATCAGGGGCGTGTGTGTGTAGAAGAGCTGCACGTCTCGCATGAAGGCACTCAGCAGTCGTCGCACTCTCTTCCTGATTGCCGCGGGACCTACGGGAAAACGACGTCTTCAAAGGTCCTGTGCGAAAGACCATTCTCTTGCACGCTGTCGGCTGTCACTTTTGTTTCAGTGTCGAACTGTGGGCATGACTAAGCCATAGACAAATGCGCGCACGGCTAAGCATGAGCACTTATTGGAGCTTCACTTTTTTCGGGGATGAGAAGCTGAAATCAAAGGTGATGTTACACGGCCGTCATCGGTTGTACAAGTGAAAAAGTCAAACAGTGTCATAAATTTAGCCATAGTTGCAGAAATCAATGAGAGAAGTTAAAAAGATACCGGCTAGCAACGCTTAAAAGTAAGAAGAGGTCTTTCTCCAACGTCGAACGAAATCCCAAGGGCTTCGTTTAACTTTAAAGTGTGCACGCATTAATCTGCTATCAAAGTTGCTTCAATTATTTTGTTCATTTGCTACAGATAGAAGAATATGTCTCTAAATATGGCAGTAATCCTATATGAGCAACTGCAAGTTGCCTGTTCTATGGCTTTCAGCAAATGAATTCAACACGCTCGTTTTTCTTCTTTCTTTCCTAAAGCTGGGTATTTCTTTTAAAGTGTGCAGTGTGCGTGGTTTCGCTGCAGATTGAATGAACTCGCCTGTTTTGTAGTAGACTTGTATCTTTAGAGCATGTACAGTATGACACACTTCATAGGTGAACACGTTTATTTGCTTGTGTGAAAAGTGTCGAAAGTGTTATATTTATTTTTTATTCTTTTGTGTGTTTCACGTGTCGTACTACTCATGATTTTGTTGCTAGCAACATGTACGGCGACTACATATTACATCCAGTGTTTATGATTGCGGCTGCCTGACGCACTTCCCAAAGCTTTAGCGTGCAAGCAGACTGCGTGGACTTTCTGCTAGCATTAACATTGCCTGCTGCACATTGCGCATGCGCTGCTCTAAAGCTTTGCTGTGACTCGTGCTTGCGCATGTTTATTTCGGAATAACGTAGGCACGTTCTGACTTCAAATAGCAATTTTTTCTGTTAGAATTGAATACGAACATATGCGACTTTCGGACATCGAATCAAACACTCAATAATGCAAATTTATAAACATAGCAAAATATAGAGGTTGCGTTAAGTCCATTTGACAACGAGAATGTTACTCATGCGACTAATGCCGTCATCAGCTATATGAAATGTCAACTCAGTAGGTTGTAAAGAAAGTAAAAGTGATCGCATCGGGTGAAATATGATAACAGTAGACAAATAAAAGAACAGCACATTACTAAATGCACCTAATAGAGTCTAGGGCTTATTGAAGAAACTAAATGCAGTGGTGGAGCTACGTACGTTCTTTGAAATTATACCGATCATTAAAGTGATCCGAACGTGAGTGCGCAAATAATAACTTGATGTACCTAAATCAAGGAAAATCCAATAGCTGTGTAATGCAGCGCGTTCTCATTTAATGACTTGCGACCTGTTCTGCTGTAGCCATGTCGTCCGGGCGATCGCACAAAATTTGGTTCGCTATGAGCAGCACACGCTGTTTTCCTGTAATATATCTACTTGCGAGTCTCCACTTACAGCGACATTTTACACGGTCGTCTGCAACTTTTGCTGTCCCTTACTCAAATAGAACACACATTATACAGCTTCGGATGGGGTATTTTCGAATCAAATGCGAAAAGAATAAGAGATCGATACATTTCATTTGTAATCGAACTTTGTAATATTAGAACACCAATAGATATTTAGTACACAATGCTATGGCGCGTATAAGGACAGCATCGTGGTCCCCTTCTAGGCGATTCCCTTCTTCGTATCTGTCAAGTCCTAGTTGCTGCACCACTAGAATCATTTGTTCTAAACGGTTGCCTGTATTCCCAGTCGAAGCAGCATGTGTCGCGAATTTAAATGACGGGTTTTTTTTCTGCGCTATACCGCTGAAGCACAAAGGGACCGCCCACGTTTTGATATACTCTACATTTTTACGTACACATGGCGACAAACAGCTGTTCAAACAGAAGCGCAGCGTGATCCCGAGCTTTGCATGGGGGAAACGAAAGGTAGTTTGAACTCGTGAGCGCGAAGCATGTGTGCTTTACGACTGAAGGTAGTATCTGAATCCCTCAAGCTCACTTTATGTAATCAACATAGGTTTCGGTCGCCAATAACGTCGTGTGCTTCCACTGAAAGTGTCGTGTGTGGCTTGATGTAAAGTATACGTGGGGCCATGTGAATACAAGACGGGAAATAGTTTGATATTCGTTTCATTGGATGTTTTGCTGCTGTTTCAATTATGTGGACACTACCAGCAAATTTCCGTTGTTGGTGTCACCATGATGTTCCGTGCAAATTCCAGGTGCGATAAAATCGTGGCCGTGCGCCGTTTGCTGTAGGACGAGGGAGTGCTTGGAATGATTAGCCGGGAAGATATAACGGCATGAAGCGGCGGTAGCTTCTCGCGCTCGCGAGGGAGGATGGGCAACCTTGCGCATCATCTCCTCACGTGCGGAAGAGGGGTAGCGGGCAGTTTTCCATGTCATCTGTGACGCTAGCTACGGCGAAGTAGAAGAGGATACCTCTTTCACTTACTATAGCATCGCGGCATTATAAAAACTTGCTTGCACCTTTTAAAGCGTTTTCGACTTTTCTGTCAGCATCGTTATTGCGTGGCATGCAACAGTAGCGCTTATTTACGTATAAGCCAAGCATACGTTAAAATTCACGTTTATGTTTACTGCCGAAGTTGCTACTTTAGCTGTTATCAGTGTTTTTTGTCATAATTGGCTCTTACTGTGTGAAACTGCGTCGGTGTCGATAACGCATCTCCGAAATATTAAACTCTCACTTTCTCTCCCTCTGCGTAAAATTAGTTGCTGTTTTTGAAGAACACCGAGCGCCTCTGTGTGGATTCAAGTTTAGCCATCTCAGGCGTCTGTGCTGAGAACACTTGTGTACGTAATTAAAATGTAATGTGAGGTCCGTTCAACATTTGAGGAAACTGACTGACAGGCAACACTGTTACATTTCGGCCTTTCTTTTAAGCGGCTGTTCAGCCGCGTCGATATCGTCAAAGGTAGAAAGGAATACGGAGGTCTGCAGTTACTAGATAGATTACCATCGGAGAAAAAATACTCCGGTAGAACCCATCTCATGACGGCTGTCTACGTTAGTTAAGTTTGCATCGAAGCACTGTAGCTAATATTGTTCATTGCATTACAACGTACATGCTGCACAGTGCCACCACAGACCACTGCAGGTTCACCTTCGTACATCAAAAATAAAGAAAACGCTTCGCTATGTACCTAGCCTCCCAACCGCAGGCACATTTGTCCCGCTGGTCCCAGCTGACTCCAGCTTTTGCACTTTCGGGCGCTACGAAATTTTATATCTTACGCCGCTACAAATCCCTTCCTGCGCGCGCGAATTTCTGGCGTATGGGGTTGTAGCCCTTGTGGATACCGTGTGAAGGCAGGTTCAGTCCCGCCCAGCACCGGACATAATGGAGTTAAGTATATTTCAAGGACGAGGAAAATGATTGACAGATGGATAAATTCTCTCAGCGCCCCCTTTGAAATGGGTTGATGGGTAGCACTACCACATTCTTGTTCTCATGACTAATGTCTTATCTATTGTTCTGAAACACACACACACACACACACACACACACACGCACGCACACGCACACGCACACGCACACACGCACGCACACACGCACGCACGCGCACAAATAATTCCCAGCATCAAACCTTCTGAACCACTACTGAGAAATTTGTTTTTGTACGCCTCCATTCTCCGGGATCTTCATACTTTTCTGCCACCAAAACCCCAATCGCCTCTTACTAATCTCTACTGCGGACATGTTTGCTTTACCCTTGCTATCCCCGAACCAAATACCTTCAAGGAAGCCAGGGGAACCTAAACCGACAGCTGGGTAGATATCTTCACATTCTAATAAAACATGTTCTATCGTTTGCCTAGCTTTACCGCAGCAAGCACATGCTTCTTCTTTGGGTTACCTCGCTTTATAGCTACGCATTCTAAGGTTCTGATATCATTTTATATCATCTTCGATATCATCCATGTGGGACCCGCACCTCGAAACCCTTACTCAATCACTTGAACTCACGAATTACAGCCACACATCAAGCGTAAGAGCCATGAAAAACTATTTGCTGCTTGCTCTTTTCTCAGCCCGGCGTAAGTGCTTTCGCCTTGCTTTATTGCATGAAGTATACTTCCACAATTCGTATCTGCGCGATCATCTAATATCATCCCCTACCTACATTTCCTCCCGTATTGACCATACCCATAAGGTTGGAATCATTATATTTCCCTTCTGCATATCGGGAAAATATACCCCTTCACCCTGCATTTTTTCTTAGTGATGAACCGTTTTTTAAACTGCAAATAGTTTTAGGTTTTTTAGCTGAAACCAACATTCTGAAAATAATTTGGCCAGGGAATTTTAACACGTGATTACCAGCCCTTGCATTCGAGGGCCGTCTTGATGATTTAATGTAACTGTTGTCTCGTTTTCGTATGTTTTTTATCAAAACACAACTGCCATCGTTCACCTCCATAATTAATCAGTGTCATTATTTTACTAGCTATATATTTACGTCATCTACAGCGAAAGTTTTTAGGCCCTTATACAGCCATGTCACACTTACCATAATAAATTCACTGTCCACCCCTTTCAGAATAAATCCTTTAAATTACCATTTGTCATGGCGCTCTTTGGTCATAGCTTGCCCTTGCGCCATTAAAACCACATATCAAGGTTGGAATCATTTGGTGCCGCACCAGAACCTGTAACGAATCATTTATTCCTAGGACCTCTCAGGAATGGAACCACCTTCCCGGCGCAGTTGTCGCAAGCAAGGACAACTTTCGTTCGGCCTTATCAGACATCATCACTCCCGGATACAATTAACTAATCAAATTGGCTGTAATTAACCATTTCTTTCTGCTTTCTTTATTTACTTGTGTGTGTTTTTTACCCACTCCCCTCTGTAATACTTAGGTCTTGAGGGTACGATAAAATAAATAAATAAATAGAAATGTAAGGAGCTTCCCTTTAAGCTATCATAAATAGTTTCTTTCCTGATTTCGTATTTTCCTCTTGGATAGTTACTCATAGCAGATTTCTTTTCCATTGCCATGGCCCATGAGATTGTCTCAGCCTCTCTGACTATGCGTTTCTCGTTCTCTGTAGCCATGTTGCTTACTATACGAGTCGCGCACTTGCTGGTTAACTTCCTAGTCATTCTCCTCCACCATGAGTCATTGAGTTTCCTGGAAAAGTTAAGCAGGCACGGTCACACTTACTTAAATGTTGACGAAGCATCGTAATCGCAATAACAATGGAATTTTTTCCTGCCATGTGTTGTTTTATAATCTTAGGCATTTCGCTTTCCACAGGAAGAAGAAACGCTGCATCATTTTATCCCCAGCTTTATTGGCACGCAGGTATTAAGGATTGGTGCACTGGAGAGCGCATACAGTATAAAGCGCTGCTTAGGCCTTTTGTAGAATGGCCTAAGCATTCCTTGTACGCGTCGTCATACAAAAACAGCGAGAGCATAACTCGATGCTCTAAGCACCTAGTGCATGAATATAGCTTGGAGAAACAGCCTAAAATTCGCGTTCAATCTTTCTTTGTAGTGCTTTCTTTAATATGTATAATGCGAACATTTTTTGGATTTATTGTGTTTAAAAAAATTGAAGCAAAGCACCAAGATAATGCCAAATTTACCCTGTAATGTATATGCATATGCGCATAATGCACTGAACATGACATCCTTGAGCGCGGAAAGCACAAGCCCAAGTATCCACAATAATGAACTGTTCTTCGAGCTCTGAAAAGTAAGTGGCATTATGTTTTCAGGTGCTTATATCGGAACGAATATTTTGCGAGAAGGGCCTTGCTGTATTTAGGTTATCATACCTCAGTATAGTAAATCGACAACATGCAATGTTCAATGTTTACAGAGCTCAGTCGTAAGAAAAAGAAGCAACAAAAATTTGCTGATGTTACACGCATTTCGCGTGTGAAACTGTAAAAAAATGGTTCATTTTCTTTAAACGACAATGCTTTGAGCAATAGTTTCAGTATTGTGACGTTGCGCATTATCTCATTGCTCTTTTTTTTCTATTTGAGGCACTTCCGCAGTTTTTCCATGTTGCGTGTATTCCAGCTTTTCATAATATCCAGATATTAAGTTACCGTTATATATGCTTCTATGCAAACAATCCTACACAAATTTTTATGCGCAACTTACGCTTGGATAGATGTAAGAAACGTATTCGCAAAACAAACCACCTTTGGTAGCTTCTCTATAGACAGAGTTATTTATGCAGAAAACATGGGAGTGGGCATATAATTCGCTGTTCGTCCAATGAGCAGTTCTTGTGCCTGTGTGTTTCGAAATATCGTACACGTTTTGTCGAGAATGATTCCCCTAATATTGAGCGCTCGATTTGTGCTTGTATATGTACTTCTGTAAACACCTTCGAAATGATCCTCATATGAAATTTGCTTCCTTCGCTAGTAGATATCGCGGCTCTGAAAAATTTTTGGCAATCCGTCTTGCTGCTATAACGGAAGTGCATCTCAGCCCGGAGTTTTCGAGATGCTGCATTTGATAAAGCATAAGCTTTTACAAGATTACCTAAATGTGTCAAACTAGGTGCGTTACTCAGTGGGGCATAAAAGTTTAAAAATGTTTATAAACTCAGTTTTTTAGACGAACTTGTGTTATCACCCTCCGGAACCAGTATGTGTGTGAAGAGATTTACATTGCTTTTACTTTGATATTGAATCTACCTATGGCAGTTCTATTTATGCCTCATTTATTTATTCCACCCTTTGGAGTTTCGTAAAAATAAAAGAGAATAAGAGACAGCGCTTTTGAATATTTATTCTAGGTGCCTTCGTATATTGCCTTCGTAGCTGAGGCGGAGATCTTTACGTCGCCGTCAGCACACAGCATATCTATTGCAATAATAATTTAGCTGTAAGATATGCAAATATTCAAAAGCCTAATCCACACATTTTAAGTTTGATAATACTCCTTCACGACTCTCCGGCGAATCGACTGGTCAGTGTTTCGGGCACACATGGAGGAGGCTTGTGAGGAGGTGAACCATTCCAGTCAGGAACACATTATTCAAAAAGCCGTGCAAGAGGCTACGTGCTCTTTCAGACTTTCCCGAAATATGAAGAACTTGAAATCTAACTGCAGCGACTACGAATGATACGCCGGCGGGCTGAAAGAAGATACCGAAGAACTAAATCCATCCACGATCTCAGAAAAGCAAGGCGGATGCAAAAGAAGATTCAACGCCCCACTGATGTGCTAAAATCCCAAAGAGGGAAACGTTTCCATGAGTCATTCGACCAGCGTCCGCGCTTATCTCAAATATGGAGAACCGTGCGTGGACTTCACGTATCACAGCAGCAGCGTGTTCCTTTCAATTCTCTCGCTTTGCCCCAACGTCACAGAGAGATTGACATTGCTGAAGGATTTTGCACAAGACTTGCAAGAATGCAGCCCCAACGCGCTCTTACACCATATGTCATTCCTGTGCCACGGGACTCCCGCATGGATGTAATGTTTTCGTTAGAGGAGCTTGAAGTGGCACTGACGAATTGCAGGCGCTCTTCGTCACCTGGACGGGAAGGCGTTACCGATGCGGCTCTGGGCAATCTTGTACAAAAAATACGACTCACGCTGCTAAACCATTACAACGATTCTTGGCGCAACGGTTTATTTCCACGGGAACGGAAACGCAGCCGCTTGGCTCCACTTATCAAACCTGGTAAATCACCGTTAGGTTTGGCATTGTACCACCCCCCTGCTCTGGTAAGTCGCTTCGGGAACATAATGGCAAAAATGACTTTGACGGGCCTGAAATTGTACCTGGAAAATTACAAAGCCTACTCAGATGCTACGGCTGACTGCCAGCGTCCGCGCTCATCCATCAAAAATTTGATTTGGTCAGGTTTGTTCAACATGGAGAACGTCTGGAACGACTCAGTGCAGCGTTGTTTCTTAGCATGAAAGGCGCCTATGGTACTTTAGCACATTATGTGATTACAGAAGCTCTGACTGAAGCCAGAATGAGTGGCCGCGCTTTTCAGTGGTTATGCAGTTATTTGATCGACAGACATTTCTTCGTCATGACCGAGGATGGCGCCATGACTCACCACAAAACATTCCGTGGAGTACCGCAAGGTGGGATGCTGAGCACAATGCTACCCAACCTAGTGCTTGTTGGCCTAGTTAGTTGCTTGCCCAACACAGTTAAAGTATCAATCTATGCTGACGACATCTGCATCTGGGCATCTACTGTAACACGACTGCAGGTACGGGCAAGGTTACAAAAGGCAGCTACGTTAACATGACTGTACTTGCGGAAACAGAACTTAGAGCTGTACTCAGAGAAATGCTGCCTTGACACATTCACTCGGAAGGTAATGAGGTCTTACTCTGTAAGTGTCGATAGACAAGCAATTGCAAACACAAGGAAACACCGCTTTTTAGGGGCGATTATCCACCGCGACTTATTATGGAGCCTGCACGTTTCATACCTAAAAATACGGTTAGTGACAGTAATACATGTACTCATATTTCTCGACGGTAAGACATGGAACACATAGGTGCGGTCAATGCTGCAGATTTGTAGTCCCTTGTCCCTCGGTTTCGCAAGATACAACGTCCCTGTATTTGGTAACACCTGCGAAACAAACGTGTGTGTACAACAGGGACAACAAGCTCAATCCCTTAGGGCATATCTCGGTCGTCCAAAGTGTGCCTCTACAGTGGTAACGATTGTCATAGCTCGTGATCACTAAAAACCAATCGTACCTCGTTGCTATCGAACTACATGTCTGCAGCATGACCATCTTGACCTTTATGGTGCTTGCACATACCTGAAATGCACCTCAACATCCCAGAAATCACCAAGAAAGCTAATATGCCACCGTTTGCCTTTAGGTAGGCCACATTAGGACTTTTATATGAAGTGCACAGTGACCGGGTACATGTTTACATCGACGGCTATGTCACACCTTGAAATTAAGCGGCCGATGTGGTGGTGCCAGCAAGATCTGTTGAAATACCGCTAAAAACGTTGCATGTGCCATCAACGAGAGCTGCTGAACTGGTAGCCCTGAGTGCGGCTCTTCAGTTAATTCAGGAGGAACGAACCCGTGCATGGTCAATCTTTTGTGTTTCCAAGGCAGCCCTACAGAGTGTACTTTCAGCACTGCGCCATGGATCACATGAGCAGCTCGTTACAGAGATCCGTGGTTCATATTAAAATCATGGTTATGGCAAGTAAAACCTCAGAATTTAGTTTTTTTACTAGTTTTCCACACACACACACACACAAAAAAAACGTTCTTCCATCTAGCAAGCCTTTTAAAAAAACTCAAAATGATGCTGGATAGCCAGCTGCCTGCAAAAGAATTTGGTATCCATCGATTGAGAAAGCAGGTTAGATCTTCACGAGTTTCTTCTCTAATCAGTCACATTTATTTCTTCATTTATAAATCACAACACACAACATGCTTAATAGGCAGCTTTCTTTATTGCTTCATTTTGTAACATGGAAAAATTGAGCTGGCTTAGAATGCTTTAGGAGGGTGGTTTGCTGGGCGAGTCAGTAATGGATCTCGACGTGGACAGCACAACATATGATGCACAGGCCCCGATCGTCGCGGTATGTGCGTCCAGTGCAAATATAATTTGCGCCGTGTCAACCTTCCTTTCCCAATCTCGTCTATGCGGGTCGCATCGCCAAGCGCTTTCACAGCAGTGCGGTCGAAAAAGCAGAACGCTTCAGCCTGCTCGAAATTTAATTTTCGAAAACTTCATATTTTTCACCATTTCTGGAATTTTTTTTTCTTGTTCCCGGCGTCATTCGGGCTACTTTGTTTGTGGGAGAAGCACGGGCAGTGCGTATACGGACGCCAGAGCACCGGTATGCAGTTCCACCCATTCCATGTTTGCGAAGGCCGGTATATCCGGCTCTGTACAATTTACGATTGCGGTGAGCAGGCGGCGGGTAAGAGCTTGGAGCAGTTCCGCTATCTCCTCGTTCCAGGAAGGGTGCGGTTCATGTTGACTTTGGGTAAATTTGCTTTTTCTTTTTATCTGTGGACAGGCAGGCCGCATTGTCTGCTATCGTTGAAAGCGGACATTTTTTCGGCACAGATTAAGGCGAAGGCGTGGTAAACTTTATTATCTCCAGAATTTCATGCTTTGCCGATTCGAAAGTTTCACGAACCCGGGAATACGCCAAAGTGTTTCAGCACGATATGTTACACCTTAGGTTTGAAACACCGCTGAATTCCGGCGCTCGCTGAGTGCTTCGTGACGTCAACGAAGCAGCTTTTAGGCCATCCAGTTTTTTCGTCCCTGGTGCCCATGGGGGCTTATGCGGGGTACTCTGGACACATGCTTCTCTAATAGCGTTCAGTGGTTTGTGCTCGTTTAGTTGAGGCCGTCAAATTTTCTCTTCGGTTTTCGAATCACTTTAATACTGAAAAAGGGGACAACTATTCCTTTTTTGTGGGGTTACCTTCCTTGACTTTATACAAATAGGAATAAGAATCATATCTTAATATGTAATAATTGTTTACCTGGACGCGAAACGAAAAATATAGATATATCTTAGTTCACCTTTGTCTCTCCTCTTTTTTGGTGTTTATTTATTTTGAAGTCACTATATATGTCTATGCGACAGTTACTTTGGACGCCATCATTGCATTTCTTCAGACAAAAAGCGCAAGATGGATTAAGATAGAAAGGTGTAAGGCATACAAGTTATAATGAAAGCTGTCCGAAAGACCGGGAGGGAGGGTATAGGTGGCGAGGGAGAAAATGACAATAAATGGGGAAAATGTATCCTAATAAATTCATGAAAACTAATTTTAACATAACGCCACGAATGAACATTTTATCCGATCAAGCAACGTTAAATTAATTTTGGCTCATAAATACCATAACAGTTTGAGTTTTTTTTTTCTCCATGCGCCTACACCAGACAGCAATATTACAGCAGTGATGACTTAGCGGGAGGGCAAATGGCATCGTGGGCTTGCCGGTAGCTTAAGGTAGGAAGAGCATCTCTTTTCTGCTATCTTTTAACCCCCACTCCTTTTCGCAAGCACAGGGTAGCCAGCCGGTATGAGAACTGGCTAATCTCCCTGTCTTTCCCTCGATTTCTCCTCCTCCTCCTCCTGGTAGTGGCAGTACAGCTGACAGAAAACGGTTAGACCCTGTTTAGCGTCAGCATGGGTAATGAAGGGCTCTAGTCGCAATAGAAGGGTGCGCTGCATTATTGCTCGTGCTGATTTTTTACAGTGAATTGCTGTACACGCTCATAAACAGAAAGCTATTTAGGGAAGTACAGCCTGATATTATTAGCTTCGCAATCAACTGGTTACACTGACTGCGAGAATGCCTGATGAAAGATCACTTTGCGTTTTTAACACTTTTCCACTGCTGAACATGCGTCTAATGGAGAAGGACTACGCTCTCACTGAGCCCTTAAAATCGTTTGCTTTGTAAACTTCCTTAAATGTTAGTCTTGACTACGTTGCTTATTATCACTATAGTTGGCGCGCTAGAGTTTTGGCTTAGTAAACGAATGGCATCTAGAGCGTAGGGGAGAATCAGTGCTTAGCTTTGATAAAGTGGCCTGCTTGCGCCCGATCTTAGCAACGTTCAATTCCGTTTACCCCAGATCTACTTGAATGCATCTTTAAGAGCAATGCGTTTGTTTGCTATAACAGGAGGTAATGGCAACAAAATTCGTGTACAGGTCTTAGTAAACGAACAAACAAGAACAGAAACAACATTACATTCGTTGTTATAATCAGCTGTGGTGTACCTACTGTACGTGTAATGCTTATGCGTCTGAGCCTTACCAACTGATTTGGGCATTACTTTCGGTTGCTCGACCAGTTGCTTTCGGCGTCATCACTTTAGTACGATTTCGGTGGGCGGTACGTAAGGCTGGTGTGTAATGAAACGCAACGGTTTCTCAATAAAGCAATCTCCTTAAGCGGCGTTCTAAAGTTTCTTATAAGTATGCGCGGTCAGGCAAGAAGCGATACTCGTCAAAGAATATATGCCACCGACATCGCAAGTACCTTAATGCGTGAACGAGATTTTGAGAGACTCCATGAAGCTTTGGTGGAGAAGTGGATATGAGAGGATAAAAGCGATTAGCGCGAATATAGAGATTTTTTTTAATCTGCGAATACTTGCGCCGGTAATTCGTTACGCCATTAACTTCAACACGCAACCTTGTTCCCTTTTTTTTTCTCCTTAGAGACGACAAACTTTCATTTTTGTTAAACCCTTATCTTTGGACCTCACTGCACGCCCGCCGTAGAATTTTCTTGGTGAGGACTTTTTCTGTGGTTTAATCAGTACAGCAGATATTCTTGAGTCTCAAACATATGTCTGTTTTGCCACCGAATCTATTTGCTCCCGAAAGTGGCATACTAAAAAAAAAAAGAAAGATGGCATGTCCACACTTCGAAGTTTCTGTCTGTAGATATTCGGTCTTCGCCGCCCCGGGACAACTTTCGTATTCGTAACTTTACGACTTTACTTCGTGGACGTCATCTCATGCTATTTTTATATTTAATTAGGAAGACCTGGAGCGTTGTCCTTTTCACTTCACTAATGTAAAAGGAGAGGATAATTTATTACAGAACAAGAGAGGTATACCTCCGCTGTTAGGCTGTGGTCTGGTACTCTGAAAAGAGGAAGGAGGAAAGGGCATCCAAAAAGAGTGATAGATGAACTGCCTATATATACAGCAACCACTTAACACACTGGTCTCTCTAAACCCCGAATTCGAGTCTGGTTCGCTTTTGTAGGCGATAACAGCCCTCGTAATCGTTTTTCTGCGGTGTGGTCATACGTTGCAGCCAACCCCCTGGCAATGGTTGCCTTCCGGTGCCTGCTATAGTACAAACCAAACCTGCGGCTTCCGCTGTGTGACGTACTGAGGGCAGTCACACATCAATTTTACTAAGTCTCGGACACCTGGCATTGTTGACAGTTCAGCCGGTCCCCACGGCCGAATAATTGGGCGTAGCGTCGAGTGAAGACGAAATCCTGCCGATCGCGGTGACGCGTATTTGCTTGTGTTCGGTTGACTTTATCTTCGGCTACGCTTGAGTTCTGCTTCGGATATGCAACATTAAGCATTGAGACAAAGTTTTCTTGGCCCACATATGAAGATTCACCAAGATTTAAGAGCGAATGTTTCCACATCGGTGGTCTGTTGTGCCACTAAAATTAATGTTCAGAATCTTGCATCAAAACAAAGCAAGGGTGTTGGCGAAATCCCGTCCAGAGAGTCCAGAAACATCCTTATGCTTTACCCGCCTCGATGGCTCAGTGGCTGCGGCCTAGCGCTGCAGAGCAGGAGGGTGCGGGTTCGCTTCCCACTATCGGCTACGGTGGCCGCATTTCAATGAGCGCTGACTTCAAATCGCGCATGTATGGTACTTTAGGTGCAAGTTAATCAACTACAGGTGGTCAAAATCCTTGCAGAGCTCTCCCCTATACGACGTCACTCATAACCGCCTGTGCCGCTGCTGAACATTAAACCTCATAGTCGAGGTTTTCTTACGTTTTTGGCGAGAAATAAAACCGCCATTGGTGAGATCGAGTACAGTGCATCAAATCGGCCAGGACTGTTTACGGGAGTACAAAGTAAGTCTGATAACGCTCGTTTACTCGTTCATTGCGCTAGAAGTTGTTCAGATCCGGCACACAGTTAGAATGTATAAGAAGGGAAGCTTTAGTGAAGTAGTTAATTCCATCCCGTACAACAAACGGCAATGTGTTTACTGAAATGGCATGCAGCGTGTAACCTCATTCAATGTTTATCGTTTTCCACCACCGATGTCGCAGCATAAATATCATAAAATTCATGCTTATCTATTACAACGCTAACAAGCATGTCGAATTGAAAACACCCACTCAGGCGGATGGGCAGTGTCAGACGTCTACGCAGCTACGCTGTAAAATATAGCCGTTACCTTCAAGGTCATAGAGTTTTTACAATTTTTGACCAGCCATCGGCGTCATTCCGAAAAGAATTTTCAATCGCCATGAACACTGAGAAAAATAGAAGAACACGAATACCACATGTTAAAAAAATATTGCTCGTGATAATAACGAGATTTGATTGGTTGCTTTGTGTAGTACGTTGGGATGTACACCTAAAGAATGACTGCCTACCATCATTTTAATGCTTAATGCTTGCAGATAGAGCTACGAAGTTATTTCCTCTCATTTAGTACAGCATTTTTTTAGTGTGTGTCACGAAGATGAAGGTGGTGTATAACGATTCTTGAGGCAAAAAAGGTGATGAAAGATGTTGAGACACACAAGTATGGCACATATCTAGGTAAACTCAACGATTTGGTACTTGTGTCACGTTGGCACACACCGATTATGGAAGATTAGCCAAGAAAGGGCAAGCAGTTAGTCGCACTTAGCGGATTGATAAATCAAGGAAAATAAACTAAGTCCACCGATCAATTGAATAATGTGTGCCATTCCATTAACAGGTCGGCGTGCATTAGAGGTAAACTATGAACCGAAATTCTTTCTTCAGCCTTCATGTAGAATGTTTTTCCCCGCGTTTGTTTTGAAGAGCAGAAGTGTGCTTGTATACTTGCGCTTCTTTGTCAATCAGTGTGCAAGCGTAATTAAGTACGTTCGCTGGTACTAGCATTTGGTGGGCATATGACCTTTGTACAAATATATCCAGAAATATATCAATCAAGATCCTAACCTGACCAGCACACAGCAGCCACAACAAACTTGGGAAAGTAGCAAAGAAATCTTCGCCAAAAAATTTACCCGCATAGGTGTGCTCCTACAAACCAGCTATGTATTTACGTATATTTCCGGGCAGGTTACAGCTCACTTAATTCGTTCAACATTTACCTCCAAAGCCCCTGCTTAGTTGATCTAACTGACGCCTGGCATAAACGTGTCCAAGGCGATCATTGCGGTTCCTTCGATGCTTTTACGAATGGCGTAATTTCAATCAAGCAAATGAGTTGTTTTTCGTTGTTTTACGCAATATCTTTCTTGATAAATGTTCAGAATCTGCAGGAATTAAACTTAATTCACAATCTAAATATTTTAAAATTTTTGCTTGCTACATACGGCGACTTTACATGTCATCATGTGTTTTGTGAAGGCTTCCTCACGTATAAAAAAAAAGAATTGCTGACTGCTAAAGAAGTATGCACGAAGCAAAACACGCAACCACTTTTCGAGAAAATGTTTGAGTCATCTTGTTTTTGTAAAAGTAATCTTATGAAGTTCGCTGTTATCCTAAAATTAGGCAAACATTTATAGACCAAGTCATCGCAGCTAAGAAAGCGGCCTTACAAAATTAGTTTGTATATCATAGTTACTACGGGTGTGAAACGCTCGTTTATTGTAAATTTGCATCACTCTTCTTGAATCAGTGTACTCAGCGTCTCCTCCGGCCTCGTGAAGTTTTGTTTTTCTAAGAAGCCGTTGCTTTCCTTGCAGAGAATGAAGGAGTCGGAATAAGACATCGCACAACGAGTGAGTATTCTTTATTTCTTTTTTTCTCTTTCAGCTGTAGAACTTCAAGAACAAGGTATCCTGGTCAAGCCACCAGAGAGAAAAATGCTTTCAAAACAGGGCATGAAACAAATCTCACGGACTTTACCAAAACGTAGTTGAATACGCCATACGTATTTCTTCTCCACTTAGTTTTAGTCTCAGCAAGGACATTACACAAAAAACTTTAAATTTCGCAACCCGTCTAGGCCATTTCCAATCTCCTAGCGCCATTTTGTGTCGCGTACAAAATGCTAATGCACTCATATTTTCTCAATGAAGGGCTTCACGTTTACTGTTCATCATGCAATCAATCTAACTGCAGTAAAAAAAAGTATTCACTACGGCGCCATAGCGTTATAGTCCTTACAGCTCAAGACTCCCCTATAAGCTAATAAAATGGTTCCGCAATAGTTACCGCTAAGTTGAAGTCCCGCACGTTCTATCCGCATAGAGAGTAGCTCTTTTTCTTCAGCTTGCGCAAAAAATTCCTAAGATGGTCGCCCTCGTCGCAACAACATTTACTATCAAATCATTCTTCTCTTCCGCCAACTCACTCTCGAAAGATGTGTGTGTGTGTGATATGAAACCGGACAATGAAAGACAAAATTACAGAGCTGAAAAATGTTAAAAGGTCCCTCTTTTCTCGTTTCGCTTTAAGCGTGGACACTGTGCCTACCAGTAATACACTATAACCACAGGGATCCATGACATTTTATATGCACATATATGCAGCAACCCTCGTTTGTTACGACAAAGCACCTTGATTCAAACTGGTTTATTCTTACTTTACAGTAATATGCTTTTATTCAGAGAGTGTCCAGAAAACGCGTTCAGACAGGCAAAATATCGTCTTTGCATATTCAGCCTTCCTTATGGGCCTTTGCTGGCTTTCCAAGTGCAAAAACATCTACATCAGTTTTTGCTTCACTTCTGTTGTTTGTTATTTTGCCCGGCTCGTCGAGAAACTTGTAAGCAGACATGGTCATAGAGTTTTCCGAATGGGCTACTTTCACAATTCTAAGGCAAAAGAAAGAAAATGTAATAAAATAGAAGCTACCGCGATGTCACATTTTATTGCTTTCTTTAGTTGCCTTGAAAGAACGACGTGTCCAGGCATAAAAGACCCCAGTGGATTTTCATAAAGGACACTTTCACTTCCGCCCATTTATCATTTCCCTGTTGAGCAGTTACGATGGCCCACTGCCTGCTGTTCATGTACTTGCGAACTGGCAAGTGATAAATATGGAGCTTCTCTTCTCAAACACTCTTCATTTCTGGGTTTTTGCAAGCCTGAAATATATATATATTGCGCACTCCCGAGCATATTTCTTGCGGTGTTCCCGTGAGATCACGAGTATCTCTCTCTTTTTTTTTTACACTTCTTACAACTGCCGCGAATTCCCGGTACAGTATTTTTGACGTGAAATGATCGTTTCCAACTCAGCGATTCTTTCTGCCAGGGATTCAAAAGCAGTGAGAAGGAGACTGCAGGTTATCAAAAAATATAGAGGCGGGGCTGGGGGGAGGGGCCGGGTGGGGGCTACGTTGTCTAGGTATGAATTCTAGAAACTCATGAAAGAAAGGTCTCTCCTGTATAAATAGGGCACTTCTTGCGCCACCGTGGCAATATACAGAACTTTAGCCGTGTTCCTGAAACACAATTTACCTCAAGCATAGAAAATGAGCTTAATCAATTTAAGGTTGCCCACGATCCTGATATGTAGTTATTTTCCCAAGCTTCCGTTCAAAACGTAATCTCACCCAAGCATTCAATAATAACGATCATTTAGCAGTAAAGGGAGAAAAGAAGGGAGGCCAACGGGTTCAATTTTTGTTAACCATGACCATGTCAGTAAAACGTATGCCATAACTTTCGCATGCTTTTCCTTTTGAATGTTATACCTTCGGGCCTGGCGCGAAACCCTTCGCCTTGCGCACACACACAAACACACACACACACACACACATGGTGAAATTGTCGTCCACACGACCGCAGCATTCAGATTCATAGATCCAAACAAATTTCTCTTTCAGTGTGAAGCTGTCTTTCTGTAAATAGCACATGGGTTGGCTTTGTCGATTTGTGCAACAGAAAGGTGTATGACAATGTCTACGTGACGAATGTGTTCTCCAACAAATCTTTCCACCTTGTAAAGGCAAGTCATGGTGTAATTTCCCTTAGTTTTTTTTTTTTTTTTCAGAGAGGCCAGGCGCAAGATGTGGCAAATATGGCCGATGATACTGATACAATTGGAATGAGCGAACCACTATTTGGAACGAAGGTGTTTACTGCTATAAGCGCCTTGAGTCACACTGCATGACTTTAGCGACGCCGAGCGGCAATTTTCATAGCTAAGGATGTCTTTATTCTTCTTGTGCTCAGTGTTACGTTGAAATGTTTACTGTCTCTGCCATAGTATCTTTCATTTCCTCCAGAGCTCCGCCTCCTGCCTGATTAGTTCATCAGCGCAAACTAGAACCGTGGTTTCACGATTTCTATTTGCACAAAGTCAGACCCTATGCATCGCTAAATGCATGAGGAAATACACATGCGTAGGTTGTAACCAATCTGAAATATCTTGTGTATTACAGGTAATTCGTGCTATACCAAAGCAACGCAAATGGTGCGAAGGGAACCAAAGCGATCACCAAAGGCAACTATTTGTACTGTTAAGTTTGGATGGATATGGCGCAGTCAGCGTGCACGAAAGAGGAAGGATAATTTCAGGTCATCCGCCGTGGCCTATTTTAAGCCGCCAGAAGCAAGTCTTCTTCGTACATTATCATTAGCCTTTCATCGAGCTACAAAACAACATCGCAATTAATTACTTTATTTGGGAAAGGTGGTAGTGCAGCGATAAGCTCTAAACTCTTACAATTACCGTCACGTGTTGGGTGAGTTCCAGTAGTCCCGTGGAGTTTTCTTTCAGGTAAGTCGCAGTCCGGTCACCCTTTTGCTTGTCGTTGAAGCAGGTGTCGGATTCTACATCGGCGATCCATGCATACAGACCTGCAGCAGCGTCTTGCACCACGTGTTCTGCAACCACACTTCTCGACGCTGCGAGTGCAGGCGCGAGCATCCCGTCAACATAAACAACAGGCAATGCGTCAAAGGTACGTGTATGAATATGAGATACCTTGGGAGGCAGGCATGTCTCCTTGAGCGTGTATTGCATACGTGCTGTCGAGCACCAAAATTTGCCAGACAGACCGTTTCACACAACTGCGAACTTCTGCTAGACCTATACTGCATCTGCACGCCTGCGCAGCTGGTGGTACCTTACGGAACCACCTGCACCGGTTCTCGGTCCAGACGTGACTACTGAGGGGCCGTTCGAGTTACCCCTCCTAAGCGCCGACGGACGCATGGTAACAGCCTAGTCGAGCGCGCTGTAAGAGTGCTTTACTCGCATGTCGTATTTGACTTTATTGGTATTTTGATTCACTAGAATGCTTATTGCGAAAGTGAAAATATTTGTCTGCCCTTCAGCCAACATTTAAGAGCGCTTATTTACAAAAGAAGCAACTGCACGAAAACTGGCGCACTGTTACATACCTCAGCAATAATTTCCTTTTGGGCGCGTTCCCTTCTTTATTGTGGAGACCATGCAAATGGAGAATGGTCGGGTTGATCGAAGGCGAGCTTAGACAACTTTTTAAGTGCTTTTTCGTAGAACCTTCGAGTGTGATGGGTTTATTTTGAGCGGTCGCCTCGAGATCAGTTGAAGGTTTTCTTTTTTTTTTTGCTTTCAGCATGAAAGTGTGTTATGGCGGGCTGCACAAGGAGTTTCTCGCGGATATACACGTCACTGAAATAGTGTCACGAGAATAACGCGCTACTTTTCTACCATCGCAGCAAGATGGCGCAATTTCGCCATTCATTCTCCTTTGTTGTCTGACGGCCTGCCACAACGACGCAGTTTCACCACAAAACACCCGTAATACTGATGGCAAATTCAGCAAATCGTACTGTCGCGCACGGGGGTGCCCTGAGGCGACGATGATTCGATGATTTGCTGAGTTTGCCATTGGAGGAGGGAAGCTGTAACTTCCACAGTGCAACGTAAATAAGGGTAGCTGTGACGTCGCAAACTAAAGTATGCGATTGAGACATGGCGCTGTCAGTTACAAACAGATGTCATTGTTACGTAGTCAGCAATATCACCCCTGTGGTAGCGGCTAGTGGATCTGCTCGCGTTCGGTGTTTTGTTACCGCTTTCAGGGCAGTATCCGTGCGTACGGTATCCTAACATGACGATAAATCTGTTTATTAAATCGCCAGGTTACCGAGAAGCCTTAACTGGCAAAAAACAGATCAAACAAGTGAGCCTACGTTGATAATTGTCAACGGTAATTGAAGCAGTGCTCGCCCACAATACTTGTACCGCCCCCCCTCCCCCCCCCCCAGATGGACTTAAAAAATATGTATTGGCGCTTTGCTGAACTAAACTGCGATAAACGAAAGCCTATCTATGGCTGCCTCTTGCTGTTGTGTGAACTGTTCTGCTACCGGACGCAGCCGTGGCTGCGAGCATGAGATGCAGTCACAGCCATATGGCTGCAAGGTTTGTCGCCGATGTGCGCGCACCCCCACTCGCATGTCCGCGCTCCTCTCCTTGCTCCCTTCACCGGTGATCACCGCTTTCCTGCGTCCACCACGGACTGCGCGCGGACACTCATGGGCCACTAAAGGCTTACGCCTTAATACTGTCAGTCACTTAGTTTGCGACATACAGAAGCACAAACAGCCATCTATTTAATAGTACTGAAAGCTGAAATCTAGACAATTTTTCTGATTGTGCTTGTTATGCCGGTTAAAGTCGGGATAACGAAGATTCAGAGAACAATATTTTTGCTAGGCTACCCTCGTACTGTAGTTACGCGCTGTCCTTCTTGATGTGCTTCACATTTACGTATATTGTCTGCGTTTGACGATTTCCAGTAGTCTACAAAATTATGGGTGATGCTTAGAAATGTTTATGAATATGAAGGTGAAAGCCTTATTTGGACCTTCCGTTCATCTGCTGTTGAACTTTCCGTTGAACTTCCTACATTCTAACTTCTACATTCCCAGAACGCCTACGTCGCATTAGGGGCGCGTGTTTCTCTATCCGGGCCGCTACCACCGCTTCATCTATAGCTGCTTCCTCCCGACGGCGGTTGCGGCAAACGGCATTTCGAGCTGCTCTGGCCTCTTCCGCCATAGCGTACTTACTCGGTCTTCCCCACCCGCAAATAGGGCCTGGTGCGTCATAACCCATAGCGATGTGCAATGAAGCTTTGAGCCCACGCGGCTACATATACAAAACACGCAAGCGTCTTCCCGCCATTTTCAGACCGTTCTGCGGGCGGCGCCGCTAATATTTCCTTCATCCTCCGGCGTATCACTTCTGCCCAACAGGAAAATTGGTCCATCACGTAAGACCATGAATGGATGATGCCCTCTTAAGCAATCGCACATGCCTCAGGTATTTATGTACCTCACAACGCGACCTTGAAACAAGGAGATCTAAGGGTTTCGTAATAGCGCTGTGAGCACGCTGCTATAAACACATCAGCGTTCCTCCTTTATTGCTCTTGGAATGTGCTACTCTGATCGGAACTTACCGTAAACGTCAAGCTAACGTTACCAGATGATTCACTGAACGCTGACCAGCACAAACGGTTTGCGCTCGGTCTCATCTAGTGCACCACCGAAGTGCGAGGCCTGCGATGTCACTGGCCATGCTCCTCATCATGACAGCGTTGTGAGACGCCTGCTAGGTAGTTATGGCAATGCTGTTTCTTCGAGCCAGCCGAAGTTCTGGAGTTCTGTACTGCGTTACGCCGAGGAGTCGCAACGCAACCTCACACCTTGCATTTACTGTCAATGGGTCACCCTGGATGAAACTGCGAAACTTCTTGCTGGAGTGCTCGTGTAAATAATATAGCAATGCAACAATATTTGCTGACTTTCTGAAGCCCGCTGCATAGTAGAGAAATGAGTAGTAAAATGGAAGGTTTATTGTTCACATAGAGAGTTGTACCGAAAGTCGAAAAAATTAAACACAACGTATGTTTAACAAACAGACGCTAAGATACAGTGGTCTAACACTGCGTACCTGTCTGAATTTGAACATCATGTTGATAGTTATGCTTAAAACGTTTAGTACCGAAGGACTGGGTACTTCAACTGCTTCTTTCTTAGTTTAATGAAAATAGTTCGTCCCGCGTTCTTCTAGCAGCCGTTTGAAGCAATTGCACACAATTAGCCGGACTCGCCGGTGTGCGGGGTGGGGTACTCCCTTCTTTATCAGGTACTTGCCCGAAGTCAATGGAGCCAGTCGCATCAAGCCAATCCTAGAATACGCTATCTTGAAGAGCCTCCGTGTTTGCTCAAGGGAATGAAAAAGTTGCACCTTGATATGTAATAAGCATTATATGAAAGCACATCATAAACTCCTAATGACAATATTATTTAGATTTCTTTAATACCCTTTAAGGTAACAACTCCCAATGCAAGTAAATGTAGCCACTATGACTGAATCGGCTACATGCAAACGCTTGCTACTAATTGGTATAAAAGAAAATTGATGCAGATCCCACGCTGCGTAGGAATAGGCGTACGTAGGAATCGTACATGCGAACAGCACTTGCACGCACGTTATTCAGGCGTTCGGGAAGATTTCATGGTCTTGCAAGGCAAATTCGCGCATTACGACAATAGACGTTCTGCAGTTCAAGTGACGAACGCATCTCTCGGCCACCATGGTAGACCTTCAAAGCCAGCGGAAATTTCATTCAGCAATATAGCGGCTTTGAATTACCAAAGAACACGCGCTCGACATTCGAGAAATGGGCCATTTGACTACACACACTACGTTGAGAGATACTCGTCACAAATTTTGGCGACTGAAGGCCCAACTACACGTACGCTTACCGGCGCCCGCGCGTTTACGTATGCGCAGCTGGTGCGGGGCAGAGCGCGCGTCGAAGCACGGAGAGATCACAGATCTCTTCTGCAGACAAATATGGGTGCCACAAAAATACGAGACGATGTCTACCAAGGCGAAAATATAGTGAGCCAAGGGAGTGCCCTCTGGCGCACGTCTTGTATAATTCAAACCGTGCCATTTCTAGCAAGGCGCGGCTTTGGGAACGGGCGTGGGTGGGAGCTTTCGCGCACTGGAGAGCGTACGCCCGCCCACAAACATTCATGGAGCACGGGATCTCCGAAAGCGTTCAATTCCCGAGCAGCTTGTAGCAGTAGCCGGAAAAACTGTACACGACAATGTCGTTAGCATATTCTAGTGGACGCCCGAAGTGCAAATACGAGACTGCGTTGTGAGGTTGCGGACACAATCAGCTTCTTTTTTTCTCAGACCTCGTGCCCGGCAATATTTTGTTGCCTCGATACGCGTAGTTTGTTCTTAACACATGCCTCAACTTCTAGCGTCATCGTCGGCTAGGAGATGTATGCGCGCCGGGAGAGAAGATTTGCCTGGGTGGTCCATACGATTGCTATCGCAACAAATAATCACATGTCTTAAGGCGACCCTGTATTTCTAAGCCCATGCCTCCAAATGCCTACTTCAACACAATCTCTTGTACGATTTCTATGATGCAGTTAGTTCATGGAGTTCACGGGTGAAATATTTGTATGAGCAAGACACTTCTTTATTGAATTGGAGCTCTGTTTGAAGGACATATGGTCGGCATACACCAGTAATAATTGGTAGCGTGAATCGACAAAACAAAAGCACTTTGTCGCAACATTTTGTCTTCCGTTTTGGCTGTTCGCGCCGAAACATTTACATATAATATGGACACGTTGAGAAACCAAAATTACATGGAAGCGTGATTTATCGAAGATGCGCCGTCGCCAGACCCAATGTTTTGTAATTGCAATGCAGGCAATCAGAACAACGCTAAAAAGTAACAACAAAAAGGCGGCAACATAGGTAATACACTCAACATAATTGCATTCTTATTCGTGTCACTGTTCGCATAGCGTTCTTTGTGAATGTGAGCCCAGGGCTCCAAATGTCTACTTCAACACGATCCCTCCAATGATCGCTAGGGTGTAGTTTGTTATAGCTCCAAAAGGTTCACAAATAAGATTTGCTTTTTAGTTCGCACCCGGCTCTTAGTTGAGAACTTTCTTCCTTCTGACCTCCACCCCTCCTTCCTGTCCGTCCTGTCGTGTGTCTTCTTATAATCGATTTCGTGGGTCCTGGCAATTCTTCTTTCAGCAGCGCATCGTCGCTCAGTGTCCCCACAAATATTCTTTCTCGTCATTGTCGTCGAGAAGCACACAATCCTGTTAGTTTGGATTTGGCGCAAAGGATGTCTTGGAAACATTCCCATTCTTTGTCATAATACCACCTGCAGGATAGTGGGTCGAGCCATATTTCATTGATTTCACCGACAAAATTTTGCGTTAAGGCATGTTTCTCTTGCATGTTTCTGGTAATAATCTGGCACGTATCTCCACAGGTCCTCGATGCTGTCCTCGATACAGTTGAACTACTGGCTGTCCAAGTGATGGTATACAGGGTGATCATTTTTCACTTTTACGGAATTTTTAAAAAATTGTCCGTTGCACTTAACATAATTCCAGTCCTTAATTGAGCTGAATTGTTCAGAGAAACGGACGCTACTTGTACGCGAAATTAAAATACACATTCAACTAATAAACAAGCGTTGACTAATGAACTTCTTTATTTGCAGCTATTAAAATTCATGAATTGTAGCCGGTGAAGTTGCACGCATGTCCACTTGGTATGAATGTATTGAACCAAATGTTCCGCAAACATTATGCAAGCAATGAAAACAATGCTTAAAGCTAACCAAAAGAAGATCGGCAACAACAAAGTCAGGACACTCAATGTGACTGTGTTCTTATTCAAGCCGCTGTTCGCCCGGCTTTTCTTGTCAAGCTGCGAATCTCTACCTAAATTCAGTGCGATCCCTCCTATACGATCACAATGGTGCGATTTCTGCGTTCGCCATAGCATCGCTTACTTTATTTACTTTTTCATTTCACGCGTTGTTATGTGTCAGGAACTTCCCATCTTCCATCCTCTTTCATCTCCTCTCTACCATCTGTCTCGCGATAATCAATTTCGTAGGTTCTAGCAGCTTTTGTTTAAAAATAGCATCGCCGCTGTATATCTGCACAAATATTCTGTGTTTTCCTTGTCATTGAGAAGTAAACAACCCTGACAGATTGGATTTGGTGCGAAGGATCACTTGGAACCTTGCCCATTATTTGACATAATACCATCTGCAGGATAGCGGGGCAAGCCTTATCTCGGCGCTTTTGACGGCGCAATTTTCCTTTGAGGAAAGATTATACCTTCTATCACACGTTTCTGCAGTTCCTTGGTGTTAGAATCCGTTCACTTTAGTTCAGAATCTCTGAAGGGCGGCTCTTGTTAGCCGCGATCCCCTTTCGTGTACCGGCAAGGATGTTATTTATGCTTCGTTCGCATTTACTCCTTAGTAATAGATGAAAATACGTCAAGAAAAGGTCATCATGCGTTATTATTGAACAATGTTCCTCGCACAATTCGCAGATGAGATCACTGGAGCATTCCCGTTATATACAAGTTTAATAGAGTGGTTTAAACTGCTTCACAGCGCTTGAGTACCAGAAACTTGAAGAGCGATTCTGTTTCCTTTATGTTTAGATCGTTTTTTGTTATTGTTGTTGTTGTTGTTGCTAGCTGCCATGCAAACTGATGACAAGGTAAACAAAGGCTAGGATGGCGTCCTTATTTGATTGTTTTTTTAAAGTGAAGCTTTCCTTGCCTGCTGCTGCTGCTGCCGCCGCCGACGCCGCCGACTCCGCTACTGCTGCCGGCTATGTCAATGCGTAGTTGAGATGCACGCCGCTATGTGCGCCGCTGTGTGCGCAATGCGTAGTTGAGATGCACGTTGGTCTCGTCGAGACGTTGTCGAAACTTGGCCATGTCTTAAAAACATAAAATGCATGCGCTGTCAGTGTTTAGCCTCACGGCGTTTGTTTATGAGCTGCCATTCTCAAAATTCCAACCAATAACCTTGTAAAGAATCTAACACAATGTGTGCGCCACGTGGAGCGCCTGCGCGGTGGTGTTTCAGAATGATTTTAGCGACGCCCGCGGCGTCGACACTGGATTTTCGGCGACACGGGACCCTTAACGCTATCGCGTTAGTACACATCAGGAGTGTGGCGCTAAGGAAAGACGACCAGGGAAGCTCGTGTCAAGATTTACGCCGTGTCGCATCCGCACAATGCCCTCTGGACACCGTAACCAGCCCTGACCCCTCACAAATGCTGTACAGTACCTGCCGTACTTGTATCCGTGCTCACCCGCAACAGCAACGACAGTAAACGGAGGATGGTGGGAGAATCATACATACATACATACATACATACATACATACATACATACATACATACATACATACATACATACATACATACATACATACATACATACATACATACATACATACATACATACATACATACATACATACATACATACATACATACATACATACATACATACATACATACATACATACATACATGCAGACATACATACATACATACATACATACATACATACATGCAGACATACATACATACATACATACATACATACATACATACATACATACATACATACATACATACATACATACATACATACATACATACATACATACATACATACATACATACATACATACATACACACATACATACATACATACATACATACATACATACATACATACATACATACATACATACATACATACATCGAGTATGCAGCTATTGTATGGGATCCCTATACTAAAACTAACATCGATGCGCTAGAAATGATACAACGTAAAGCAATAAGGTTCATCATCTCTAAATATCGCACAAGTGATTCCCCAACTCAGTTAATGGCTGAACACAATATTCAGTCTTTGCAACTAAGAAGAAAAATTCACAGGCTTAAATTTCTCTTCTTGCTGAGTAACAATAAACTATCTCTTTCTCCCGAACCTTACATAACACCCCTTACTGCCCGCCGAACAAGACATCGCCATGCTGCATCATTAACGCCTTATAATGGTAGAACCAATGTCTTTATGTCTTCCTTTTTCCCTCGAACAGTAACGGAATGGAACAGCCTACCCTATAACAAACTTCTCAGCACTGACTCAATAGCCTCTATTACTATCTAATTTTAGTGCTTGTTCTTACGAAATCTCCTTTCAATTTGTATCGTTGTGCAATATTTATTCATTTGCGCGTTGTAGTAATATTGAATTATGCACTCCTCCTTTTTTTTCTGTTACATTTCCTGTGCTTTGAAACTTTGCTTGTGAAACAGTGTTTCAATTTGTACCTGCCACTCTCTATGCATTATTTAGAGGTGCTTTACTCATTATGCGATTGTATTTTCTAATACATTTTTTCCGGAGCTTTCTTTTTTTTACTCCTTTGTCAATCTATTGTTTTCTTTTTTTGTATGTACCTTTCCCCTCCTGCCTGGGCCTTCTAAGGCCTGCAGTATTCCTAAATAAAATAATAATAAATAATACATACATACATACATACATACATACATACATACATACATACATACATACATACATACATACATACATACATACATACATACATACATACATACATACATACATACATACATACATACATACATACATACATACATACATACATACATACATACATACATACATACATACATACATACATACATACATACATACATACATACATACATACATACAGTCCCCGGCCGCATGTGTGCAGCAGAGTAGGCAGTATGTCTGCAGGCCACCTTGCACATGACCTCCGTACTAGGTGTGCCTTGCCATTGCAAAGCGCTTCTGTAAGCTCCTTTCTCTTCAAACTGGATATTTAAAGACAGTTGAAGCCGGAACTGGCACCTCGTTTAGAAGGCACCACAAGTAGCATCTGCTTTCAATAATATGATGCAACTTCTAAGTTTCTGAGTACAGCATCAGTGGTACAAGAACACCGCACTCTATAAGAGGTTCGAAGGTGTTTTAGAATCGTCTCTTATAAGGAGATAATACGGTACTGCCAAGCTTTTCAGAGAATACTAAAAATTATTGCCGTTGCTTCATGAATCTGAATCCGTTGAGATGCCGAGGGCTGATAACTTCTTTCCACAAAGATTCAGTTCGGCGAATACAACTAAATAGAGCCCGGGGTTCCTTATGGGGTGCAGAAATAGCTTTAAATTTCTATCCCATTCGCTTCGCTGCAGCAAATGAGTGGTTATGGCGTTGACATTTCGAGCCCCAGTAATCACGGGCTCTAATACTGTCGTCACCACAAGGTTTTTGTTTTTTTAGAAGTTAGGTAAAATTGAAATTTGCGTTAGCTTATATGTCTTCCACAAAGAAACAATAGTATTAAGTGTCATCGGTGTAGCTTTAGCTGCAGACACAGTGTATATATACTAGTTGGGATATTACAAAACATACTGAGCAGTTCCCACATTCGTGAGTCGTGGTTGAAGCCACCCTGCTCGCCTGCCTTGCGGACTCAACTTATTGCCACACTTTCAAATCGGCGCCTTCGTCCTATATTTTCGACTCGAAGCGTAAGCAAATTAACTAGAGGCTAGCGTCAAGCAAAAAACTTAAGACGGACAAGGGAGCACGTATGAAACCTCCTTCCTAGCACTTGTACTGTGTTCTCTCTTCGTGCCGTCAAATTTTCTGCTCTTTCCTACCCGTTGAAATGCGTACCAACTCTCCCCAAGAACCCACATTACTTAGCGGACTTGCTTTCTCACCTTTGATATACATGCACTGCACAGGCAAATATGCATCCTCCTGTTCCTAGATAGTGGCACAGTCCAGTTCCTAATGCAAATGCAGTCAAAAACTTCTGCAAATTTGAGAATGAAGCTGACACCTATATGAATTGTTTCTGCCAAATTTTTATTGCTACGCTTGACGTTTTAAGTGAACTAATCTTCATAATGAGTTAGTCCATTGTAAGTGCCTAGACCGGTAATCGTAATAAGCACAGTTACCCAGTCACGAGTCCCTGATGGCCAGAGAAGCATGGCATTTTAGTTCGATAGATTATATACACGGTACTGAAACCAGATGCATAAAGATTTGCATGTACTTTGTCTGCCGATATCCTTGTACGAAGAAATTCGCGTTCGCCAGCAAACTGCTGGTTTCGTTTTTGTCTCCCGACATTCCGATTCCATGAAATGTCAAAGATACGACGAAGCATCAGTCTTTCTCGGCACTTATGTAATGAATGGAGACCTTCAGGAAACGCAGCAGGTTGTCCTAGGTATATTATTTATAGAAGCCTGGCAACATGAAAATCATGGCGCGTTTCCACATTTGTGGGCAGTGTAACAACAGACAAAGGACGGAAAGGCACGTATACTGTAACGCTGTGCAAATCATTGATTACAAACTATCCTGGTCTCACACATTGCTTTTCCTCAGTGAGAATAAAGTCAGGCGTTTCGATTGAAGTATATAATTCAATTATACGCGTGACTTTGTAAGTGAAGCACACAAAATACGAGAATATTTACGCGTGAAAATATATACACGGCGGCCATATATTCCAGGGTTATATTAAGGGATAAAAAAAGATACGGCAGGGATTAACAAAATGCTCGAATGAAAATCCATGTGAAGACACACTGAGGAAAGTTGTAGATCATCAACCGTAAGTTAGGTTGAATCTACAAATCACCCTGCAGGACGTATTTTATTCAAGGGAAAATGGGCGGTACCTGCATAGATCACCGCTGCACACAGAGCTCACGTCGATCTTTTTAAGTACAAAGGTAATTTCTCTGAATTATTTAGAGTGACAACAAACGTATTCCGCGCGAAGTGTTATTAAAAAGGCGTGTTAAAAATAGCGCTATATTTACACAATAGTTAAAAAACGCATTCGACGCTATACATTGCAGACATTGAACCACCTGTTTGTCCTGCCTAGAAACAAATCAAGTGCCAAGTTATCATGATTAGGGCGCACGACTGATATCAAAAGCACACCACGCCTAGAAAAGCGGTGGTTCATGCACAAGCTGCGCATGTATTTCACTCCTTCCGAAAGAGATATCATTCCCATCACAGTTATTTATTCCCATTACTTCCATGTATGCAGCGGTTCCGTCTTAATTCTTTTTCTTCTTGAGCGGATACACCTATATACAGCTTGAAAAAAAAAATCTTGAGCCATTCCACTCTGTGAAGGTGAATGCCCAACGAAGCTGTGTAGCACACGGCAAAAAGTTGACGCAGAATTTTGAACGAAAGTACGAACACATTTATTGTCGTCATCCGTGGTTATCATTACTTAAGGTACGCACACACATTTAAATTGAAGCAAAGCGTTACTTGCCTCTTCCTTCGACTTTCCTACTGCTGCTGCTGCTGTTGCTGCTGCTGTCTGGCACACTACGTCGGGCGGCGGTTCCGAGCGTGTGTATTGGGGCGACGACTTACGGAATCACTATCGGTCGGAAGCGGCTCCCTTGTGTAGTATGAGAGATAACGCGGCGCGCTCCTCATGGGTTTGGCTCACGGCGCTGTGTAAGAACATCACGCGGCAGCCCTCCTGGACGTTTCTGTAAGTACTCTAAAAACTAGGAAAGTTTCTTGCTGTCAAAATTATAATTTTGGTCAAACTGAAAGCACAGAATCGTTTACCGACGCCATCTCTTTACTGAATACGTATAGTGAACGCCACTGCCCGCGGAAGCCGCGGGGGAGTCTCCCGAACGGGCTTCTTGCGTGAAAGGTAGGCAAACGCTGAGAGCAAACTATGTGAAATCTGTTCTTATAGTAGGCTGTTCGTATAACCTAATGGAGCATGCATAAGCGAATGAAACCTCAATGCAGCGATCGCGTGCGTTCGCAGCGACCGCCTACGCGTATGTATGCATGTATGCATGCCTGCATTCTTGCCAGTGTCTAGCAACAACACCTTCATATACCAAAGCATCATGTCATTAGCCGGGCCGCGGGTGCGGGCGAGCATCCCAGTGCGCGTTTTCTGCTACTCACCGAACATCGGAGTCCCGACGCCATAGGCCGAAATCTTCCTCGCGTCTGTGCTTGCTGCATATCCGAGTTGTAGCCGATGGCTGTTTGCCGTTTGTAAGCTTCCCAAGTTAAGCTTCCCGCATCTTGTCCTGCGGCTACTTGTGAATAAGGCTGACACTGGGCTCCGTTGCGTACGTCCGGCACTGCGGCACCGAGCAGTAGACTAAAATGTTGCACGCCTTCAAATGCAGCCACTACCTATTATAGTACTTTCAAATGTTGTCAAGGGGACACCGAAGGCGGGAAACCCTCACCACCTAATCAAAACCGCAGCGCAGGTGCGGCTTTAAAACTCGTTTTCAGCTCGCTTCGCCGCTTCCGAAGCAGCCGACGCGGCCGCTGTGCCCACGTGATCCCTCATGCCATATCACGCCGACTACGGCGCCAGCTTTTTCAGTGGTGGAGCTCACCTCCAATACTTGACAGGAGCGAGGCAGAGAGGAAAGGCGACACGAAAAACTCGTTTCGACCCCACCTCGTCGAACGTACACAATGTGTTTTGGAGCTCCCTGAGCATCGCCATATAAGCCTCTTGACAGCTGCAACTTACTGTAACCCCCCTCAAAAGAATTGCAGAAAGTGCAGCGCTTACATTTGTACTAACGTATGAGTCCAAAGTGCACGTAGATAGGACTGTAGAGAGGAGAGGGGGGAAGAGACAGTTCTCATACAAGGGGGAGGGGGAGGGGTAAAAGATGGCGTGAGAAGGCATTGAAACAACACTAGACACGACAGCAGTATGTGTCAACAACTCTAGACAACAACGACAACAACTCTAGACACGACAGTAGTTGCGGCGAAAGACGATGAACTTAACTTCAAGGAACGGTACCGTACGTTTCTTCTACTGCTGAAAAATAAACACCATGCAAATATGTCAAGCGGCCAGCTTACACAGGACGCGCAGAAGCAGAGGCGCATCAGTTAAAGCGCGGCCCAGGGTAACGGCGACACTACGGAAGCGCTCGCATGTCAAATCAACACTTTTGTGCCCTCCGCGCTAACTTTCCGGCTACGGCATCGCTGGAGGTCGCTGATTTAATCGAGTCAATGGCAGTCCCATTTAGACGGCGGCGAAATCGAAAACGCGGTGCACTTTGGGACACGTTAAAGAACACCACGATGTCAAAGTTGGTCCTGAGTCCGCCATACGGCGTGCCTCCTAATCCGATTGTGGTTCTGGCACATTTTTTAATGCGTGCGGGTTCATTCGTGTTTTACAGTCGGTATATACATTTGTGTTTTCATTTCGGAACGTATTCAGGCATAGGATGAGAAACTGAAATAACCGCACCGACTGGGCAATGGGCCAGTGCCGTCAGCGCATTCACGCAGGGAGGGGCCGCATGGGAACAATGTCATGACGAGCTGCAACGGAGCCAGCTGTGGAAGACGGCTACGAACGCGCGAACAGTGGTACGAGCGCGTTGTCGCGGTTACGCAGAGAGGCGCGAACTGGCCAGCTGTGGTATAGAAAACGACGACGAACGTGCGTGCACTGGCACGAGTCATTGCTGACGATGACAGTTCTTGCTCATACATATTTGTTGGGGGACACGAAAAATGCACGGCACCTAGCCATAAACGGCTTCGCTGTAATGAACACTTAGTTGTTAGCTCCGCTTGTCTGTTCCTTCCTTCCTTACGCGCGAGTCATTGCGCTAACTTCTATTGCGACAAAGTTATATGGCCACTCCGGGCGCATTTTTTGCCGTCGGCGTCGAAGGGTCCAAGGGCGATGACACCGTCGCCGCGCGTCGTAGGCTGTATGTGCAAGTGAACCCGCGCGAAGGAACCGGGCGACCGCGGCTCAATATCGCGCGCGAAGGAGGAAAGCGGAGAGCAAACGCGCCGTCTTCCGTCGCGCGAGAGGCCGTGGGGGGATGGGAGGGAAGGGGTGGGCGGCATTGTGCTCCGACATCAACTGCGCATTTCGCACTTAGCGACAGGGCGCAACAGGATCCGTCGATCGCGGCTCGATCTCACGCGCTATATACGGAGGAAAGCGGGGAGGCTGTGCGGGAGGGAAGGGGGCAGCTTCGACTCCGCCAACAAGGGCGTAATTTGCACGGCCGCACGCGGTCGCGCGCCCCGTTTATTGAAAGGGATCTGCAGACGGCTGATACATTTCTGCGCGCTGTGTTCTCGTTGCTTTTGAGTTTGAGGGATAGACCGCACGGACGTCACTTCGCTCGCTGCTGCTGCCACGCTTGCTCACACCAGCCTCCTGCGTCCACCGTTTTTCAGCGAGTGTTCTCGCTCACAGAGTGTGATGTGTTCATGTATTATTGTTCGACCTGACACGATGATTGTAAATTCAGTTCGTAAGCGAGTGATTCTAAGTTTATAAGGCGTATAATACTACTATCCTTACTTCATATCTGTGTGCTAATTTGCTATCACAGTCAATGCAGCCTTTCCGACGAAACTGCGACGTTTTTTTTTTCTGATGAAGTCATCCTTTAACTGGACCAAACGCGTTCGCTCCTGCAAATTATCTGATGAGTTGTGTCAAGCAAAGCGCCTTCTTCTGTCTCACTCGTATTTGTGTTTGGGGGCAATAACAATTACATTAGCACAAAATTCACACTCATGTTACTTTGTGTTTTCTTTTTTTTTCTTACAAAGCTTCTGCTTTGGGCAGCCACTGCGCATATCACGAGGTGTGCGTGTACTCCGTGGCCCACTCGTCCTGTCAGAGCAGCAAGTGCCGCTGCATTGATGGCCATGAGCCCGACGCTGAATCCATAAAGTGCACACCAAGTGAGTAGTGAGCATTCACTAAAGTGTTCGTGTAATAAACCGGAAGAGATTTATGCATGCGTGCCTGTCAGCAGTTATCTCAAGTTGCTGTTGGAAAGAAGTTTCACATTTAAGGCCCTACCAAATTTATTGGAATGAAGAAGTGGTTGTGGACGACAATCCCTAAACCAATTTTAATATTACTAGTAAATACATAATTCTAGGTACATATGAACTGTTTCTTGGGAGCAGATATTTCATGTAGGTTCTCAACTGTTCCTACGCAAAAGACATTTTAAATAATAACGCTGGAAATTCTCGCATGCAGAAATCAAATTTCAAGCTTATGGCTCTGTTACTTAGCAAAGAACACGTTCGCGCCAGCTCACAACACAGACGATAGCAAAGTACTGGGAAACGCAATCATTAGAATATATATGGGGGACAAAAATGATATGCAACACAATGCTATATATAGAGATTACTTGAATTAGTAATTGGCGATGAGGACGTTTGCAGAAGTCGAGGAAACAAAGTAATAATTTTTTCTGTAATATATTTTTCGCGAAATCGGCAAGCACTTATTTCGACAGCGCAGGGGGAAGAAGAAACGTTGCTGAACTTCCAATTGAACTTTTATTCACCTTCAAAAGATATATATTAGGATTGATGAGGAAAAGAAACAATGAAATCATTCATGTATCTACATTCCCTTGTCTTTAATTTTGGTGCGAGGATGTTCTTGTTCCCGGCCATTTTAGTGCAAACAGTGTGTATGCAGCCCGGTGTTTAGTCGTTCAGGTATCATTTGTAAGATGCAAGATACAGTAGCACGATAGATATTAGAATTATGCCTGCAGTGTCGAATAAGGTGGGGAACTTCACGTCAGCGCTCCGGCTGTTACGCTGACAAAGAAGGAAAATGAATGTTTTAGCCTTATGATCGGAGGACTGCGAATTCAGTTTTCAGACTTCAGACTGCGAAGCAGATTTCCTATGTGTTCCTGTCATCACTACAATGTAAATAAACACTTAGTTCGTAGTTCACAAATTCAGCGTGTTCTTTCGCCTTGTCACAATAAATGTCCGCCAATTTCCCGCACACTAGCAACCAGTATCTCAGCTGAGAAGCCGTGTAAAATGTTAATTTTCTTTCCGTACAACCTTACGTAGTAATACGTGTTGCATTTTATTCGGAATATTGTACAGTGTTTAGAAACTCCCATAAACAATGTTTTTTGAACAAAAATTCTGCGTCGAGCATTCGGCAGAATTTATCTTTCTCTTATAAATGAAAACAGTCTTATTCAAATAAGTTGACCGATTTTCTAATGAGATATTTGTGTGCGTTTGACGACCACAGGCTTAACAGCACTAATTAAGAGATAGCCTTCACTACTCAATTTCTTGCGAGGGGCACACCATGATTCATAGCAATAGGCATCTCAACTAGCTTGTTTTTGCACTAAGTTGAAGGAGAGAGCAAAAATGACTCAGGCTGCTGATACGTCGCTCCATTGTACCTCGCTGAAACAAAACGCCTACCATCGGTATTAAACCAGCAGTGGCACTACTAAAATATTAAGCACCGTATGCGTCTATGTGCCGCGTTGGATTACTTAAATTTGCCAATAATTGTCAAGCCGTATGCTCGATTTTAAGGTGTGGTGACCAGATTCAGATGGACGCGGACTTTACAAACTGCCGTCAACCGAGTATCGCAAGAATTTAGAAAGAAAATCAAGACACCAAATTTGAGCCCCAAGCACTAGACTGCGTCGTATTTCGTATAGCTTTTGGGATTCCGTGTAATGGTGAATCCGCTTAATCAATTGGCGCAATCATCTCTATGCCTTGACATGGAATTTCCTTTTTTCTAAAGCGTGTATTGCGTGTGCGCTTTTGCAACAAACTGTTAAAGCACACAGCAGGTGCGTCATGCCCCCAACTCATCATACACGCGTCATGCGAAACGTATCGCGCGCGAGATAAGACGCGTTGCTAAAGTAAAGAATGACCAACCCTTCCCCTACCGGAAAATGGGGGTTAGCGGTCGCTTGTCCTGCGTGCACCTGACCTTCGTCACGATTAAGTAGCCCACAGTTATGGTGCCGGATTAACTCGGCCTCCAGCCCTCTCAGCTCGATATCTCCTTCTCGTCGGTGTAGGTTTGTCTGGGCTCAGGCGGCTCTGACGGCTGGATCGGCGCACCCACGGCGCGCCCTTTCACGGGCGAGTTCTCGCAGCCGCTCGTGGAAGGCTTCCAGCTCTTCTGGGGAACGCACAACATGTGGCCGCCCCATCCGTTTCCGAGAATAAACTGAACGGAAACAAAGCCTTCGCCGTGTGCGCAAAACCCTATCCTGCCTTTTTCCTCCCCGGCAGATGCGAAACGGCTCTGATTGGTTTCGCGCGTGGGGTGAGCGCGCGCCTATGCAGCTGGTATCCTTGCTCATGACTCAAGCTCCGGCGCTGACGCAACTGTCAAGTCAATAAACCGCCTTTTTCCGCGTCTTCTCTACTCAGGGAGCAACTGGGATTTTTTTGCCTGAATTGAATGCCACCGAAACTTGTGAGTGAATACAAGCTTCGCTTGAAAATAGAAGTGCGGTTAGAATGGTCCACGCGGAGGTCTGTACGCGAATAGATGTTCAAAAATAAAACAGAATCTATTTTCTCTTCCTGTGCTGCTTTACATGATGTTTCTAAAAGATGCGTCTATATGTGCATATTTAAAAGAAACCTAAACCCTACATACGTATAAGAGAATGTGAAAAATTGTCGCGAGATATAAGGCGAAAAAGAATAAAAAGCCATAACTTTGGTGCGTAGCAACCAGTGAAATAGTAAAAGGATAAAAAGTCCAGAGGCACATAATAGCAGCAGCACCTTGGGTATACCTTGGGGGTACTATTTTACACATTCCCAATTGTGCAAATTTAATTCTCGTGCTTTAAGTTCCGTCAACTCAGGAATATAAAATGATGTATTTGCCGTGGGGGAACACATGTATCTGTCGACAACACAGAAAACACGCTTTCAAATTGTACATGTCGCACTTTCTAAAGAAATACTTTGAATCGATAAATCTTCCTACCTTCACTCCATGCAAGAACAGATGTCAATAGAACCGATTTCTTAGAAATGAACGTTAGCTCTGTGAACATAGAGAAATGTCGCATGGCTTGACATTCTTGATTTGTTTCACAGCATCCACGTACTTAAAGCATCGTGCTACTCTAGGCTCTGTGCCGTTCAAAGCGCTATGGAGGTCACACGTCCTGCTCTATAAAGACAAGTGAACAAACGTTGAAAAATCGTTTGTATTGCCACGATTTGTGTCTCGGTATTGATCTCAGAAAGCAAATAATCTATATGCTAAGACACGCATAGAAAAGTTCTAGCCGTCGAAAGTCGAAATGCGTGGGTCACCTTACGTTGTACAATGGAGAGGTTGAGCCTGACCGGGGTTCACAGAGCAGCCCTTCTGTTTAGGACTTTATCCTGTGTATAGTGTTTCTCCCACACGCACTCAGTGCTTACTCTCTCCTTTTTTTCCTATTTCTATTCCCCTTTCCCACACCCCCAGTGTAGGGCAGCAAACGGGGTGCTCTTCTGGATGACCTCCCTGCCTTTCTTGTCCTTGCTTTCTCTCTCTCTTTCTTCCTGGATAGCTTTCAAGTAGTAGAAGGCTAACACATACGAAAAAGTGTCAAAGTTCATTGTTGGACATTTTGTTCTCTATTAATTACAGTTTGACGCCTTTCTCTGTAGAGCCACAGCGTAGGCCCGTATACAAATCGCTGTGTCACAGTTATATCTTCCTGCAATTTGAGCAGGACACATTGTATCTGTAGTACGAAGTATGAGTAAGGGTAATGTACAATCCTTCTTCGCGGTTGATGGCGTCTTCATTAGCGTTTTATCAACGTTTTGCTGATATTTCCATGATGCAGTGAACTGCATGGAGGACATTGTACTCTATTACTTTAGTACGAACCCATTAATTTTTTTCGGTAAAGGAGTAGCGTGCACATTATTTTTTGGTGATCATTGAATCACTGAAAAATTAACCTTCTCTTATTTTCAACTAAATATTAGCGCTTAAAGTTATCCTAAGGTGTCTACCTTATAAGCCACCTAAACAAGCGGAACTGCGCTATCTGTCGCAGACCATCTTAGTACATGTGTTGAAGGGGAACAGCTGTGAGACCTGGATGCACGTTTTATTGGGAGAGCACTTATATGGACACTCCAGGCGGATTTGTGCCGTCGTGGTTGTCATCGCCGTCGCCGTCGTCAGTGCCGAGATGTTCCGTATAAATTCCAAGGGTGATAACATCGCCTCAGCGTGCCGTGTGCTGTATGTGCGAGTGAAAGCGTGCGATGGTTGACCGACGATGGTGGCTCAATCAAGGACAGCCCCCTAATTTGACTTAACCTAACGCCAATTTCCAATGTTAACAGGAATCACTTGGCGTATACTGTGCAGGTCTGGAGCACACGCCCGCCATAGCTAGAAATTCATATTTCTAATGAATAAGTACCTTGCTTAGCATCGAAATTGCATTTTTATATAGGTATTACATTACCACGCTAGCCGTTTCACCGAAAGGCAATGTTAAACAAGCCCTTTAAATATTTTATGCGCATAATGTGCTATGGTGTGCGCTTTCCGTGGTGGTGAACTTGTGCTACTACAAATTTTAACAAATTTCTACCAAGGTTCCCGACTTTATTAAAATTGAATGTCTCAAAGGGCCTGGATGAAGGGTAGCTTGCAAAAACACGCTACAAAAGGCTGTACAGAGAGCAGCCACAATTACACCGTTTACCACCCCTTATAAATATGTTAATAGAGAGAATGCTGTGTTGCTGTTGAGATTTGTCTTGCATTCTATAGGATGTTTGTTGAGATACAGTTCGATCTGATGCATTTCTGTAAGGAACCTTTTGGAAGTTTCCTCTTTGCAACGAACGCGGCGAGTATGAATAAAACCCGGATTTTTTGAACTTGCACAAGACTAATAAAAATTCTAAAATTTGAGCTTTCGGAAAATCATGCCAATATAAAAAACAGTCTATATGCAGAAAAAGGTGGTAAAGAAACCGCATGCGAGAAGAAAATTTTGTTTGATCTTGAGTCTCAGTCTTGCTTTGTGGAATTGGACTATACGCGTTGGCGAACCAGTGGGGACACACAGCATCTTCCTTCTTTTTCTTATGACTTTTTATTCTTATCTTTACCTATGTTTACATGCTTTCACCGTGGGGATAGCTCAAATGCAGCTGCAGAGCGGGGTTGTCAATCGATCTTTCCTATTCATTGATAATACGATTTCCTCTTCTAACCACGCTAGATGCGCCAAATTATGCTCACTAAGTATTGCAGAGCTTTGTGCCGTATCTGCTGAAGTAAACTTTCGTGGATACGCCCACAGCAAGCTTTTGATCAAAATTAGGTTCCCCATTAATTTTAGAGGTTGCGTTCCCCGATGATGGAATGGAGTGACACGGCTTTTCTTCATCTTTCCTATTCTGCTATTTGCTTTTTACCACTGGCTTCACCTAGTTTCTTTCACTCCGCTACTGCTTTATGGGTCAGCTGCATAGCGTCAACTCAGGCCATCATAAGAGCTAGAATCGTGATTTTACTATTGTGTCACAATATTTAAATGGGTAATATTCTTCTCGAATTCAACGCGATTCCCTGCACAGGGTATATGGTCGCTTTCGTGGTCCGATACCGAATATAGTGCAGTCTAAAAAAACTCGGTAGGCCGAATGCCACGATGACTGCTGACGGTAATGCTATTGGCAATCAAGCAACGTATCAACAGTACGTGTTGCGGGAATGACGTTCATATAAAATTTGCAGTGGTCCTTTTTCGACTTGCGTTTTTATTCGTATATGTGCTTGCACTATTCTCAGGAATTTGCCTACATTGGTATGGCACTCGCCTGCGAAGGTCGTCCATGAAAATGACGGCAAACAGTCGCGAAGAATGGCGTCGATGGTTAAGATGATGGCATGAAGGCAGCGGGATGACGGTGATGACCTGAACACGACTGTCTGATGACGATGGCGGGACGATGACAACAGTGCGAGGACGCAGCTGTGTTGACGACGACGAAAGGCCACGACGGCATCACAACGACAGCTTGACAACATATGCATGACCACCATATGACGAAGAATATATGATGACAGTCGGACGAAGATATGACAGCGAAGGCACGACGACCATAGTTTGACTACGACGATATGGTGAGAGTCCGATAACGTGCTTAGGATGACGACAATTGTATGACGATGACATAGTTATGACTATGGCCCGACAACAGTACGTGGACAATTCGATATTAAGGACTGCAGTATGACGAATGCGTGGCAACGGAAGCGTGAGGAAGACGGCATGAAAACGAATGTATAACCGTAATGAGGTGACGACGACGGCATGAAGGGAATCATATGGTGAAGCTGGTGTGAACACTATGGAAAGACCACCGCGGCAACACCACAAGGGTGTGACAAAGAATGCATCACGAGTGTATGACGAAATTGGTGTGACGATGATGGCATGGCTAGAGTCGCATGACGAAGTTGCTGTGACGACGATGCAACGACCACGACTGAATCACAACCATGAGTACGCATAGTGGCCCAATGTACTTTCTGAATTGGGTGGCGAGAAAGGGGTAACAACGAATTCATGGGAACATTGTCACGATGACTGCCTGACGACGACAGTTCAATGAGAGTCGGAGGATGAAGCTGAAATGACGGTGATGCAACGTCCACGACAGCATCACCATCACGAGTACTTACCACGTGGCCCAAGCTATTGCACAACTTGATCTCCTATTCGACAACTTGATCATTTGGGTTAACGTCACAGGCGTGACCACGACGGCTTCATCATCATCGTCACCATGCTTAGCCTATATTTATGCCCCCTGCAGGACGAAGGCCTTTCGGGGCGATGTCAAGTTGCCCCTGTCTTGCACTAGCTTATTGCAACTTCTTGCACCTGGAAATTTCTTAATTTGATTACCCCACCTAATTTTCTGGCACCTTCGACTGCGCTTCCCTTTCATTGGCACCCTTTATGCAACTCTAATACTGCACCGGTTATCTGCTCTACACACTACATGGCCTGTCCAGATCTATTTCTTTTATCTTAATGCCAACTAGAACTTTCGGCTATACCATTTCCTTTTAGATCCAGACCGCTTTCTTCCCGTCTTTTAACGCTATGCCACACATTTTGTATGTCATCGCGCTTTGTGCGGTTCTTAACTTGTTCTCGAGCTTCTTTGTGAACCTCCAAGTTTCTGCCCCATATGTTAGCACTGGTAGATTGCAATGATTGTACACGTTCCTTTCAACGGACAGTACTAAGCTTCCAATAAGGATTAGGTAATATCTACCACGTGCACTCCAATCCATTTTTATTCTTCTAAACGTTCGCTCCTCATTTTGAGGGTCCCCAGTGATTAAGTGTCCTAGGTAAACGTATTCTTATACAGACTCTAGCAGCTGACTGGCATTTATGAATTCTTGTTTCTTTGCCAGGCTATTGAACATTACTTTTGTCTTCTGCACATTAATCTTCAACCCAAACTTGTACTTTCTCGGTCAAGGTTCTCAGTAACTTTTGCAGCCATTTATCTCCAGTGTTGCTGAACATGATGAAGTCATCTGGAAACGGAAGGTTGCTTAGATATTCTCCATTGATCCTCATCCCTAAGCTTTCTCAGGCTAATAACTTCAGTACGTCTCTGCTTGGAGTTATTAGCATTGGAGACATTGTGTTCCCTTGCCTAACCCCCTTCTAAGTTAATAATTTTTTTCTTTTATTGTGGAACGGAAACGTGGCTGCGGAATCTTTGTAGATATTTCCCATGATATTCACGTAGCCCTCTGTACTCCTTGATTACGCAATGCCTCCGTGATTGCTAGTATCCCCTAAGAATCGGGCATTTTCATAGTCTTTGAAACAAACACGGAGAGGTTCATCATACTACTCAGAATTCTCAATTACCGCTTGATGACGTGGATGTGATCTATTCTAGAATATCCTTTCTAGAAGCAAGCCTGTCTTCTTGGTTGATTGAAGTTAATTGTCACCCTGATTCTATTGGAAATAATCTTGGTGATATGCATTACTGAATGCAAGCTAGTGGGCCTATGGTTCTTCAGTTCTTTAACATCTTTCTTGTTATAGATTAGTATGATGTTGACATTCTTCGAGCTCTTTGGTACACTTGAAGTGTTGAGTAATTGAATATCAAGGGTCACAAGCTTTTCAAGCATGACATCTTCTCCATCTTTGAGTTAAACGACTGTTATTCCATCTTCTCCTGCCGATTTTCCCCAGGACACGTCTTGCAAGGCCATTTTAGCTTCATCGCTAAGTATATAAGGCGCTCCTGTATTTTGTACGACAGCATAGCGAAAGTCAAATGACGAAGTTGCAGTAAGGATGATAGAATGACCATGACAGCATCACGCTGACAAACACATGCCTAGTGGCCTAAGCTGGAACACATTTTTTTCGGCACTGTCGGCAAAGATTAGATAGATAGATAGATAGATAGATAGATAGATAGATAGATAGATAGATAGATAGATAGATAGATAGATAGATAGATAGATAGATAGATAGATAGATAGATAGATAGATAGATAGATAGATAGACAGACAGACAGACAGACAGACAGACAGACAGACAGACAGACAGACAGACAGACAGACAGACAGACAGACAGACAGACAGACAGACAGACAGACAGACAGACAGACAGACAGACAGACAGACAGACAGACAGACAGATAGATAGATAGATAGATAGATAGATAGATAGATAGATAGATAGATAGATAGATAGATAGATAGATAGATAGATAGATAGATAGATAGATAGATAGATAGATAGATAGATAGATAGATAGATAGATAGATAGATAGATAGATAGATAGATAGATAGATAGATAGATAGATAGATAGATAGATAGATAGATAGATAGATAGATAGATAGATAGATAGATAGATAGATAGATAGATAGATAGATAGATAGATACGTGCGACTGTGTATGCTCCCCTGGGCCTCTCCATATGAGCCACCGGGTATGTACCCAGGAGGAAGTATGTTGTCCCGCTTCAGTGAGTCTCTTAGACATCAGCCTGCGTCAGTGGGCCCCACAACAACAAGGCCACTGCACGCTGCGCTCAGCATGATTTTGTGACACGTACCAAAATCATAAAGGGGGCCGAAACAGTTCTGACTAATCTTAAGATGTATTCACTATCAAGGGAACTCGTTTCACAAATCCCACGCCGCATATATTTTTTTTTTCGAATCCATTAACCACACTTGGAGTTATCGCACCAATGCCTGGCTTTCTCTCTCCTTTCGTCACCGCTAACGCGTTGGAAGCTACATAGCCGAGGAGCCAAGAGGGCAAAGCCCCGTCTAAAATTTGGGTGTCACGGCAGCGAAAGGGCTCATCGTGGCACCCCGTGGCGGCAGCATTAGGCAACGCTACGACACATGGGAGCCGACTTCGGAAGCATTCTCTACCAAACCAAGACTGCTTCGCATGACATAGTTGCTAACTGAAGTTCATTTTTTTCCCTTGTTTGGCATCGTTGGAATGGCCAAGACAAGCTTGGTCTCGGGCATTGCCGTTGCGTGCCATAGTCGACACACTGCCGTCTCTGTTCGCGTGCTCGAACAATACCTCGCAGTTGTGTAGGCCATAGAGATACCGTATACTTCGGGGACATTCTCCAAATAATACTCAAAGATATATAAGTCGCACGACAGATGATTGACGTTATATTGTTTACGAATCGGTGAAGCTTACGACATATGACATATTTATGTTACCTCGCGCCCATAGCCTTTGTTGAGTGGAATATGCGACATAAGTGCTGATCACCGCGCATCACACCGGTCGTTAGTTAAGGAACCTGCTCCCTACGTTCGCATTGTGTATGCAGCTCAAGAATCACCACTGGACTCAATGTTTTTTTTTTCTTTTTTTGGAGCGTTGCACTTGTTTGCTTCATATTGGAATGTGTGTGTTCCGAGTCGTCTTCACTCGGAGGGGGGTGGCGGGGCAGTAATGGTGTAGTAGCTTTGGCGCTGAGTTTCTAAGCTCGAAAGCGTGCAATTAAATTCCCACCGCGGTGCTCGCGTTTCGGTGGTGGCGAAATACAGAAATGCCAGTGTACCATTCATTATGTGCACCTTAAGAAAATCCACGAAGTAGCAAGTAATCTCGGTTCGCTCAGATATGGCGTACCTGATGATGATATCCCGATTTTGGCGCGGGAAATGCTAGAATTTCCTTTTTTTTCTAGTAACCTTAACTTTTTCAAGCAATTCAATTATTGCTGCTTTTTTTCTAGAATGTTTTACTCTCATGAAAAAAAGGGAAAAAAGTCGCAGTTTTGCCCGAAAGGTGAAGCGTCGATGGCGATGGCAAATTAGTACACAGCTATACGAGGAATAGTTGTTTTATGGGCCTTATAAACTTGCAAACATTCGCTTACTAAGTGAATCAACAAGCATGGTCTCAGGGACCACAAGCAAACCTGAACACACCACACTCGATGAGCGCGGACACTCGCTGCAAAACACTGTACGCTGGCGTGAGCAAGCGCGGCAGCTGCAGCGAGCGAAGCGACGTTCGTGCGGTCTATTGCTTCAACGCAACAGCGGTGAGAACACAGCGCGCACAAAGGTAGGAGCCGTCTGCAGATCCTTTTCATGATACGGGGCGCGCGACCGTACGCGGCCGTGCAAAGTACGAACCCGGCGGAGTCGAAGCCTCCCCTCTTCCTTCCGCGCTGCCTCTCTGTTTTCCTACATGTATGGCGCACGAGCTGGAGCCGCGATCGTTATTTCCCCTTGCGCCTGGTCGCGAAATGCGCATTTGCTGCCGGAGAACAAGACCGCCCCCTTCCCTCCCTCCTATCCCCCCACGGCCTTTCGTCCGAGTGATTCCAGGGCGTCCGAGTGATCCCATGAGAATAAACGGAAGGCTATACCAACGAAAAAAGTTAGTTGGTACTTACCATTTAGGAATAACACCCAAGAAGTATTCATTCATATTATTGTTTTTTAATAGTTGCCGATATCTGCATACTCAGTGATACCACATACGAAGCACATCTGCAATAACTGGGTCTGGCGGGAGTCTACGATTCCGTGTCGGTAAAAATGGCTTAGGCTTGCCAAGCGCGGTACTCCTATACGGAAGTTATTATGAATTCGTGTCTCCCTATTTCAACACGTATAGATTTCTTAATTCTTCCAGAGTGTCATCTCAATATTCATCTTATCTTACCTTCATCCTTTCTTAAAGTATAGTAGTGCATAAGGCGAATATGCTTTTCGGACTTTCAGTGAGCAACTCTTTCTCTCTCCCATGTTCCAAAATATGAGCCTGGCTGAATGGCCCATTTCTGACATGGAATTGCGTTAACCTCCTGGTCGCATTCACTACTGCTTGACCAACATCTAACTAAATTATTTATAATTAAAAGTAATAGAAGCTCGAGACAGGTCTCCGTACTAGTTTGGTGACCACACGACATTCCCAACGTTCCCGCATTGCCGTGTTGATGGAGCTCCTAAAGCTTCTGTCATATTTGCTGGCAAACTGCACGCCATTTTTACAGCGCCTTACTATCTGCATGCTCATCACAGTTAGTTTACGTGGTTCTTCAAGTGTACTATATTGATCGCACGAGTGGCACAATAATTCTTCATATAAATTTCACGCCTTAAAGTATTCCCTGGTCGATTCAGTTGAAAATTTGCCCTATTTTTATAAATACTGAGTCGCCTTTTTTCATTTCCATTATCGCAGAGCGTGCTCCGGCCATCCTGGACGGTACCGAACTCACAACGATGGTGAGCGTGATCGTGGCGCTACTGCTCTTCATGGCACTCTTTTGCCTCGTCCTTCGGCTCTTCAGCAAGTGAGTACTTTTTTTGGCAGTCTGTTTATTGCGCTAGCAATTACTCGGGAACCCGAGTAATTCAAGGCGTCTCATCACCTTGAATGCTTGGCCCCCTCGGGCGAACTGGCAAATTTCCTCAACACGGGAATGTCTTCGTTTGCTGCTGATAATTTTAGAACAGCATACGAACAGGCGGCCACACTTCTGCAACCATAGAGTTTTATACAATTACTAGGGGCTTCCCACCGCTGGAGCCGTTGCTGCCGTCGTCCTGGTGCCCCGCTACAGAGGGCGCGTCCTACGCTCCCGCGTGTGCGGTTCCGCGGTCTCCAGAGACCAGAAGTCCATATGGCTGCAAAAACGACGAGTCCATGTGGACTCATGGCCACACCTCTCTTGAATTAGTTCGGTGACGGAGCCAGGGGACGTATTTTGCGACCATCACTATCGCCGACAGTGCAGCCTCGGCGATAGTATCGCTATCAGGCGCGTGCTGATAGGCTGGTTGAGTAAAACCGAATGACGTAGTGCTCAACGAGCCAATCAGCGTGCGCCTGATCGCCAAGGTGTGGCCAAGGCAGTAGTATCGCCGAAGTTGATCGTCGCAGTATTTGTCCATTGGAGAGCTTTCTGCTTTTCACTTTTGGCATGAGCCTTGTGCGCACGGGATACAAACCAAAGTTCGTTTGAAAAAGAATACAGAAATTCCACTGGAGTTATGTAAGTATGCGTAAGCATACCCCCAAATTTCAATTAGCCCGCCCACAAGCTTAAGTTGGCTCACTCCGAAACTTCGGTTGACCCACCCCCAAATTTCAGGTGGCCCATCCCTAGTATCATATTCCCCATGCATTTTCTATGGAGTCCGATGTATCCCTATGAATAAATCGGACTACGTGGCTATCTCTGTCATCATTTTTTTTTAATTGTTACTTATTGCTTATCAAGTTACCAATCATCTAAATTTACGCTATTATAACGACTAATGTCTTAACTTTCCAAATTGCCCATTTTTGTGCAGATAGAAAGCACTAAATCTTTCGTGTGATGGGGGTGAGCTGCCTTGCGCTTGGGCTGCACAGAAGGTGCAATGAACGTGACGAGAGAATAATTCGATAGTTCACTGCGCGCTTACTAAATACTGACAATTTTACAACGGCCTTATATCGTGCGCGATATAGTTGCAACGCGTCCAACACCCACTGGTTATACTCTTCATCGTGCCAGTGGTGTGCCATCGTGCCCATCAGCAGCGGCTGCATTGCCATGGTGCGTCGATTGCACCAACATCTCTCAGCCGCGCATAGTTAGAAAAGCGTCTCATCGCGTTGAATGCTTGGCCCCCTCCGGCGAACTAGCAAATTTCACAACGACGCTATTAAAGGGAAGTTCTACTGCGGCTTTTGCGTGGCAGTGAATGCAGGTAGCGACGACGTGGTCGATTTAAAACTAAATGTGGCGCAGGCTGTGCCGCAGGTTCAGATTTATTTTTCGCATAGCGATATATTATCATAATGCAAACAATACCTTGCGCGTGTATCACATTCAAATAGATGCAACTTATAATACCGGTTTTTAACCAATAATCACTTCCTTTTGTTTTTCACTTCGCGTTTCACCTGTTCCACGTTGGAGTTCAACTGGGAATTTTTACGGATGCGAGGACAAAAGCTCGCTGAAAAAAAAAAAAAAAACGATTTTCGTTTCTTGCTGTTCATAGTTTCCTGGATTCCTGGTGCCCATATCTGGATTTCATCGTCCTTTAAAAATGATAAAAAGAAGGATGTCGCTGGGTTGGTGTCATAGATTTTCATACAATAGTTAATAGAAAGGACTACGGCATTCCTGCCATTCAAACACCAAGAGAATGATAGATAGTACATGGATTTGTCTTATCTTAGTACTTCTGGCTCCGTTGAATGCGCTTTAACGGTCTTCTTTGGCCTAAATTTTGACGCAATCAATACATCCTTGTTCAATGCAGAAGGCAATAAGGCTACACAAACAAGCAGAATGGCTGGAAATTGCAATCGTTGCGCTTGTTCATGCGTCCGTAGAATAATGGTTTTAATATCCGGATTTTGTGCTAGAGGTCTTTTGTTCGGATCCTGCCACCGAAAAGTTCTATTATATGTTTTTTTAAGTTAATTACCATCTTGAAAGCCAACTGTTTGAAAAGTCACGAGGCCGTTTAGGTACAAAATGAGGAAGTTTAGGCAAATCAATGTACTCAAGATTATTCCCGTGCCGGATGAATAACCCTGCTCGGAGCTCCGGTGGACACAAGCGCCACATTTTCCCCTAGCCCCTAGTAATTGTATAAAACTCTATGGTTGCAGAAGTGTGGCCGTCTGTTCGTATGCTGTTCTCAACTGATCAGCAGCAAACGAAGACTTCAACAAACGAAGGTGACTGCGCTTCCCGTGTTGAGGAGTGTTTCCTTGGCTAAATACGATTGCGAAGAAAGTAACTGTGTTGCGTGAAATTCACACCGCAAACGCAACTGCACCGAAGGTTTGATGCGCGGGTCGTCCGTGTCAGACGAGTCCACCCGCTGTATGTTGTAGCACAAGTGCGCAGTTAGAAGTAGTACGTAAATGAACGTACATTTCAATAATTCTATGGCATACGGGGTTTGGTATTCTCAGTTTCCTGCAACGTATATAAGAATTTATTCAGGCTTCGCGTGTAGCATTGTTACAGTAAACTATAGCAGCGTAGCAGCGGACGCGTTAGCGTCTGTGGGTGACATCGTTCCTGGCCCTTCGCGATGACAGCATTAAAGTTTGGGGATACAATCACCCTCGTAAAGTTACGCCTGGAGCAACAGATAAGCCAACTTATTTCCACTGTGAGAAAACAGGGTGTTTGGCCTGTGCTAGGAATGATGTTGTCCGTAAACTCTAACGCGTTCCCAGCGCTGCGGGTGATATCTAGACAAAGTTATTACATCTCTGAAAGTGAACCAAGAACATCGACGCTGTATGCCATGGAATTCATGAAATGGCCTCTTTCTTTTACGCAGGATTTGTGATTCCCAGTTCCTGGGCTGTCCACAGTTTTCTGTTCAGAATACACATGCTCGCTTCAATAAAGGCGCTTGCTGACGCTCCTTCTCAATACCAAAATATTGTATAGCTTGCCGCACAACATTATTCCAGTGAATTTCGCGCGCTTGGAGACGTTGTTGAATACAGCGCGACATAGCGTAAATTAAGAAGTCACCTGTAAATAAGGCATTTCGGAAAAGGGTTGAGCAGTTTGTTTCTTTAATGTGCCATTCATAAATTATATCAACAGATATGTTCCCTTTTGAAGAAACGATATGCTTATCCGGTTTACTTAGGCAATATTTCACAGATACACCGACTGGGCTCACATGAAAACAATTCAAATAAAACGCTCATGTGCACCACTAAAACTGTAATCGAAACCGTCGGCAAAACGTCAGTGCCACTTGGCATAGTAACACAAGCGCAAAAGCTCCGCATGTTCACGTAGCTTTTGCTACGCTGCCACAGAGAGTTGTCGTTGCGTAGAGGCGCTGACTAACATCGACGGCTTTCCCGTCAGTTTCATCTCATGTATCATCTTGGTGCGACCGCCTTATTGCGGCCTGGTAGTTGCAGAGGCGCTGTTGCTTCTGCTGCAGTTGTCTTGCGTGTGGCCTCGTGCCAACATGTGAACGTCAAAGAGGGAGAGAGGTTGCTTTTCACAGAAAAGGCAAGCCTGGCTCACCGCACCGTATATACTGTCTAGCGCACGCCTGACTCCTGAGCGTCGGTAAGCCATGTGGTGAAGGAGAAGGGACTGACAGATGACAGCACCGGCGCATAGTTAGAACATCACGCGAGAAATTCGAGCGTTGTTATTGTTATAGTTCTCGCTGTTTCAAAATTTTATTGTTGTTTCCTTTAGGAGAGTCCTCATGAAATACTGTGGATTACTTACGCATCGTGTCCCTGGGTGTCTGCGCCGTGTGGTATGATTCAGTCTGCTATGTGTCTCACAAAACACTATCAATAGCGTAAACAGCTGTAAGACAACCCAACATACCCAGTTGTTTCAACATATCAGCGTATTTCTGTCTATATCTTTATTTAGAGAGATCAAACAGCAAGATTAATTTGAGAGACATGGCTGTAGTGTTGAATTTAAATTTCAAGGTTTTGCTAGAGTTTGGATGTGTGCGAAAATTACACACACCGAAGAATCGAGTAGTCTGCCGTTAGGTTCCTATTCGATTCCAGAATTAAGTATACTCAAAATTGCCGAACAGTAGTTTCGTTTTTTTTCTTTGTGTTCTTCAGAATATAACACCTAATGATTATCAAGGGCGAGAGACCGATGCAAGTCAGGATCCTACCGAATGATTTGGCTGCAGGAGAGTCGCAGTTGTTGCAAAGAAGCACCGTTTGTACATGGTGCCCGAATACGTGCCGCAGTGACGGCTCTCTATGGGCTGGTCTCGAAGACCATGCGCTCGCTACTGCATTAGCAGCAAGCAATTGCCGAGCCCGAAACCCATTCTCGACGCCATGCATAGCACACAACCACTTGAGCGGATCAGACGGCGCATATAACTATTGTTCAATGATTTCCAGTCATTCAATATAAGTGCCTGCCTTTTCTCTAACCTATAGTATACGAATTATTTGTTTCGATTTAGGCAAAGCCATTTGTATCGCTTGCCATTTATATATGCATGCCCTTTAAAACAATGTCCGTGGCATAAAGTACCACACCTCGCTTTCTTCAGTGAATACCCCACTACATGCACCTGCAACGTGCTGTTCTTTACTTTCGTTGTCATTGTCATGGTGCCACAAATAGCTAATAGTATCTCCTTTCATTACAAGCTGCTACGCTGAGCTCATATCCTCTTCCGAACATCATTACATCATTACATATGCATTTAAAAAATGTAAACAAGAATAACTTTCTTACCACACCCCCTCGCCAGCAAGTATTAAAAATGAAAACAGACCTATCCGTTATTCATCACAATATTTGAAGGTTGTTTTTATAGACTACTTTCATTCGATTCGAATAGAGCTCATCTGCGTAATTTATTTGCAGGAAATGCAGAAAGGTCGGCCTGGTGGGGTGCGCTCTAGCCTGCTATTGTGCACTTAGGAAGAATGAAGGGGCTTGAGAGCCTAGGGACAAATAGGGATTAGAACAAGGGAAAAAGCGGAAGCGTGCGTACACTGTGCAGCGGTCCTGTTCTATAGCCATTCGCCAAGTCCCGTGGCATGCAGGTGCTTAAACGACGCCTAAGTCGTGTGCCATTCCGGTGTAGTGTCAAGCGACGGGCTGATAACGGCGTCCGAACCGACAGTGGTTCGTTGCCATCGCTGGGTAGAAAACTGTCCAGCGGTCGTCTCCACCGCTAATATGCTGGGAAATCCCATAATATCTGTTCCAGCGTTTCAGCGGTTTACGCGTGATCGGCGATGAGGAGTACGTAGGTAGCTGCGGCTGAATGCCACCGCCCAGACGAATCCTGCTTATAGCAAAGTTGCCTGACTCCACGTAACCTTCGAGAGTCTACACTCTAATCTTGGTAACCTATAAGTATACCTATAAACATGAGTAACGAATAAAATAACGGTTACTTCGCCCGTCCTTTTGATGTTTTCATTATATTGCTCATGCTAAGGGTTACAATGACGAAACTGAGTGAGACGGGTGCTGCTTATTAGTTACATTGATCTGCTGCCAGCATGTAACCTCTATATTGTAACCTCTAGAATTTTAGTAACCTTTAACCGACACCCCACGGAGACATTAAATAGGGAGGGGAAGTTCGCAATTTACACATTAACAAAGCGCAGGATAAGTTACCTGCGTGCACACATGGTTGATCCATTTGATAAGCACTTGTACGGGTGTTCAGTCGCAAATTTTGAGTGAGAGCAAATTACTCATTGAGCCGGCAGAGCCGCATATCGGAAGTAGGCCGCGGGAAAAGAACGTTCTGCAAGAATAATGACGATTCTTGCCGGAAGTACAACCATCGACTGAGCAAGTATTATATACAATTAGCGCTTTTCACAGACCCTACATGTGTCCTGCAGAAATCTATCTCGTTGCCGTCGCATGCCGCTGCCGACACATGCCGCCGCAAGTGTTTTTGTTGTTTCGAATGGGTCTCACATTCACGGATTGGGGAGCCCTTTTGACATACGTTTAGCTTATAACAAGATAAAATAATGCTCCTCTGGCACTTCTGCCTTCTTCATGAGGGGAGAAAAAAGGAGCATGGTTATTATTATTATATGGTAGGAACCTGGAAGGGCCTTTTGCCGTGTTTACTCAGTGCGAATTTGGTTGGGTGCATTCATGGAGCAAGCTCAATCGCAGACTGATGTACGAACATTTTCCTCATATCACAGCCATCCAGCGCAATGCGTCGTTACCTAGAAAGCGTCCAAAGAATTTAATGAGTGTTGCCCCAACGGAAGATATATTAACTGAGCATTTTAGCAAACAATCTTTGCAGCCGAGGTGCGAATTCGGAGCAAAAAAAATGCAATCATTAAAACGCTTGGCACGTTTCTCCCATTATTTTTTGTGCACTCAGCAACGGTACGAGTCAACGTCTGCAACACACCACATTTCCCTATATTGTACAGCAGCAACACGGTTGATGCAACGCGTCAATGCATGTCCGCGCAGCAAACACAGCACGGAAAAGCCGCATACAGCCGCTCCATTACCATGGAGCCGTGTAGACAGATGAAAAGTACAGTTGGCTGATGTTCTAACACCATGATAGCTATAAAGAATAATTCTGTTCCATTCAGCAGCATTGTTTCCAAGAGCGCACTATGTCCATAAGTTTGTGTTTTTGTTTTACCCTCAATGAACCTGCTTTCGTTTGAATATGTGCAGCCGGATTAGAATGTCCGAATCATGCTTTTGTTACTGTACTTCAGTACAGAAGCAGCGGCCATGTTTTTATGTCATCTTTCTGCGTTTCCGTATATAGCTTTAGCATTGCATGACGGGATGTAGTTGCAAACATGGCGTTGTGAGCTGTGTCAAAGCTATAGGAGGCGTTGGCTGTGTATGTGTGTTTTGTTGCTAGTTTCGGCGCCAATTTTGTCAGTGGCAATGGCAATGACGAACAGAGACTTTATTTGGGATAATGCGCGGCCGCTGCAAAGAGCCATTTTGTGACTGTGAGCGCTTCAATGTCCTCATTTCGGCGAACATTCGCTGTGACTACTGCGACCACAGCCCCGGATCGCATGGGAAAATAGACGAACTTGGTAAGTGTTCTTGCATTGTACTGGTTTGTCTGTATTCAGCATATAGCTAGGCTGCAGCTTTTGTTTCATTATAGGTCAGGGAAGTGCAAAAAAAAAAGAGAGAGAGAGAAAGCAAAGGGGTAAGCAGCGATTTGCGCGGAAATGCATCCGTGTTTCTTCCACGCTCAAAAACGACACTTTAGGGCTCGTCCACGTTACCGGCACGGCAGGTCGCTGCGCGCCGTTCGCGGGCCGCCGTTCGACGGCGGCTTTCCTCGCGAACGGCGAGATTTACTTGCCGTAGATAGAATGTGATCATATGATGTTACCGGGACCCATTTGTGTCGCATCCGTACAGTGAAGTAGCGACCGAGGAGTGGTCGTTCTGGCAACGTCGGCAGCCTTACCGCCGCTCATCGCTCGGCGGCGCCGATATCGTCGCTAGGCCTTTTCCGGTTCACGTCGAAGCGAAGGCTTATGGCGCTTCGGAATGAATCACCGACGCTCACAAACCGAAATATTTCATACCGTTGCTGTCGCTCTTCGCAATAATTATTCACAATGCAGAAAATACGCTAATATTAGCGGCGCCGTCGGCAGTGATGCGAGCACAGCCGCGCCCGTCGTCTGCCGTCGGGAGCCGTGCAATGCAGCTGAGCTGGACAGGTATCCGTGCTCTCGTTCGTGTTTAACGTTTGGCAGTGGATATTGTTTTGCGTAAAGAGATGCGAACTTTTAAAAGAACAACGCAGGGGAACTGGCACAACCTACACTAGGCTACAGATGCGAGTTTTGAGCGTTAGTTGTTTTCAGTGAGTTAGGAAATCCAAACTACTAAGGCACAGTCAATGCATGTTGACTGTGAGTAACACACCTGCCCGGTTTAGTAGTGCCAGCTTTCCTAGCTGACTTCTCTCCTTTTGCCCTTGTTCGTACATCTCTTTTATTTTATTATGTGGGAAAATGCGACATGCATGCCGTGTTCTAAACTACATAAATAAATTTTGGGCAGTGGTTTATGTCATCTTTAATTTCTTTTCATAGATGGCATTGCCAGCTGATGAGCTCCAAGTAACAGCACCTCACATTTACTGCGCTCCTGACAAGACATGTATTTTTGCTGGCAGCCAAGCCGAAGTCATCACTGTCTCCACGTCTGGAATACAACGGGCACTTATTTTTTTCCTTTTGGCATATTATGTTAAGAACCTAGAATATCCATTTGCATTTTACCAAATACTTGCTCTCGTGCAAAATGTTGTGCTGCCAGGAGGCAAGCTAGTGAAAGGACTGCTTTCTACCCGTCTGAAACGTCTCTTTGCGCTCCTAAGCAATAAAAATGTAATCTAGGGAGTAGTGCTGTTCGCGCTGCTTTCCATGTTTTTCACCAACTCTAAAGTGAAAGAAAAAAACAACATAGTGTGGGATTTACTTCAATGCGGTTGGTTAGCTCCAAAGGTGGGAGAGGCTTACACCATAAGCAGCTGTTTTTTTCACGTCATACATTGTTTACTTCTAGTCACAAGCAGTGCATTTACTTGCTCTAGTCATTTGTTCCTCTCCCTTGTGGTGAAGGCTGGTTAATTTTATTTTATTTGTGTATTCATAGGCCTCAGAATTTCTTATAAACATAGCTTCAGCATTTAATTCACCCACGTAGATGGTTGTTTTGCAAAATGTAATGCACTCTATTTGCCCTTTGCTAAGTGAGCAGATCGGTATATATATATGTGCCTGTGCAAAAATCTACTATTGCAGTTATTAAGTAGCATAAATTCTGATGTTTTTCATTTCACACAGTTGTGCTTCAATGACTGTATATGGGAGGCCTCATGGATGGTATTTTTGTATCGGACCTTGTTGAACAAGAAACTTGTAATAAAGAATTTCGTACCTGAGAGTACTCCAACTTATTTTTCGGGAACATTCACAGAATATTAAACGGAACAGCTTATTACAAAGGCTAGATGCACAGTTAGAAAGTGAAATAGTGACATTGCCTTCAACTACATTAAAACAACTCATTGTCACAATATTATTGCCAGCAGCGCTTTGCAGTATGCTTTTGCTCACCTGAACTAAATTATTATGGCCAATGTACAATACTCATGCATATGTTGCTTCCCCAAGTGTTTTTCTTCATTGAGTGTACTTCAAGTAATTTGTGCCTTTGGAAGATGGATTTTTAATAAATAGTGGCTTTTCTGCCCAAGTATGTAATACTCTAGGCACTGTAGGTATTTTTGGCTTCCACATATTTTAGAGGGACATTAACTTAGAGGCAGTATATGTTAGAAACTTACAGCTGAGTTATATATTAGCAGTCAAGCAGGAACCGTCCCCCAAAGGCTATGTTAAATTTCGGGGTTACTTCGGCTATTTATTCAGATGTGTTTATTGTGATTGCGCTGTATTGTTATAGCTAACCTATAAAAATCATTGCGTCATGATTCAAAATGTTCTGCATCTCGAATGGGGCCAACGTTGTGATGCCTGTCAGTTGCCTCCGATTTCTTTTCGCCACAGATTGTCATGTAGAAGTTTGAATTATGGGACTGAAAGAAAAATGTTTGGGTCGATACCAATCCGAGCAAATTACATGCTCTCTTTAAAGCTTTAATGAAATGCATTGACAGTGAAAGCCTCTTCTTTTATAGTCCCACAATTTAGACACCAGCATAACTATAATCTGAGGTGAAAAGATAGCCAGCTGGCAGGCATGACAATATCGCCCCAATTCGAGATGGCAATATCTTGTAGTGGAACAGTGCAAATTTTCTAGTTTGGCTATAAAAATAGAATGCAATCAAGAAGAAAATATCCGTATAAGTTACTGAAGTAACCCCTAAATTTAGCACATCCTTTAGAGGTTACATTTGCTTTTAGAAAATAAAGGACTACAGCGTAACCTCTAAAGCTGCATATTTTTCAAGGGTAACAATGTACCTTTTATTTTATATTGGTTACAATGTACCTTATATTTTGTATTAGTTACAATGTAACTTATAATATATTAGTTACAATGTACCTTATAAATGCGAATTTGTGCACCTATACTAAGGGTTACCCAGCGAAGGGTGTAGAGAATGCTCCATCTGGGTCGACTACGCGCTGGCGGCTCTAGATGTTGCCATTCCGCTAAATATACTAAATGGCAGCGTCGTCTCCTTGAATATGTATGTGCAATTGGGGTCGCCGACGCGAACTCGCTTTCGTGTATGTTCGCCACGCCACAGATCCAGTTTTGGTCCCTCTAGCGGTGATCGCACGGCTGACGCTGGATCGCCTCCTCCGAATGCCGCCGTGCTCAGCTCTGTGGATGGGTCCTTGTCCGGCAACGGGGCCGCAGTGGGAACCACGGAAGGTCCTGCATCCCGGCGGACGTTCCGGAACTCTGTTGACATCGCAGGGCCGCGATGACCCAGCAACAGCCTTCATGCATCACAAGAAATGAGGGTATCGACGACTGTCCTTTCACCTGGTCTGCACGCGGCGAAGTATTACCCGATTGATTCCCTGCGTAACGTTACACGAGAACACGCAAAGAAAACGAGAGCATCACTTTGTCAATGCGCGTGCCTGTGTGCCTGTGTACTGTCATGCTGGCCGAGCAAGTTGAGGTGGACCAACTAGACTACCAAAATAGCATGTTAAATGTTACTTTAACAGCCGCGAGTGGCAAAGCACAGTGTTGCGCAAATGTGATAGTGCCGATGATCCAGCAACAATAATAGCTGGTTGCATACCTTAGTAATACTGCCAGCTAGACGTTACAGCACACCGGCAGTTTGAAAGACGACCTAACAAACCTAAAGAGACGTAATATGCTAGAAGGAAACCAAAGCAGAGATAAATTATCAGACTACCTGCTTGCTTTCCGCCAAAAATACTGTATTTTATGTGGAAGATAAGGATACAGCTGAAAGCATGCCATCTATCAGCGCTATGTTTACTTCATTGCTCGTGTGGGCGATTTTTCTCCGCTGATTGCACGCTAGCTGTAATAAGGACACCTTTCAGACATGCTGTTTTTCTCCGCCGGTACCTCAAAAACATGCCTCAAGCGTTTATCAGCAGTCACGTTTTCAATGATGGCCTCGTATTGTCTCGTTGCGGAAATGCAATATGGTAAACTTGTACTGGCTAATGCTATGGATTAAGGGGCACCTTGAAACAAGATGGGTTGATTTTCGTTTCGGCGTAAGAAACCCAACACAAATGCATTCTTCCGGTATTCTCAGACTATACATGGACGAGGTCGACTACGCGGTAGTATATACGTAGCATCATCGTTTACATATAAGCAAAGCGTAGGAGTGTGACTTGACCAGACATAAAGTAGCCTAACGTGAGGAAGCAGTAGATACATGTGGAATGTGGAACTCTGTTATTAATTAGTTTTTCTGTATATTTCCGCTTAAGCATTATCAAATCATAAAATGTATAATACGATCTTTTTGCTTCATTCACAAGTTGAGTACATAAGCCGTTAAGAAAGCCTTCCACAAATCTAACTAGTGAATCCTCGAGGGAGATTTTTGCTACGCTCCTTCAATTTTATTAGTGCATGGCTTCTACTACGTACATAGGTGACCCTGTTGCTAAAACTTTGAACAAAGAGAGAAAGATACATAGAGGAGAAGTAGATGGAGAAGAGGTAAAAAAAACACTCGTCCAGTTTTGCGGTCTTAATTAGAGTAACGACCTTAAGGAGTGAAATAAAAGAATGAAAAAAAGAATGAAAGCAAAAACGAAAGAACGTAGGGCATTGAGAGTGGCGAATCAAATGTTGGTGCAGCAGATACTACAGTCGATCTAACATACTAATTCTGTGGGCTTCCGGAACAGTATTAATGCCAGCTTCGCTTTCTTAGCTTGTGACGTATGTTTCTACGGTCCTTGCCGACAAGGATCGTCATGAAGCCAGGTGATCCAACGTGGTTCACTGTAGAAAACATAGACATAGTTGCGGCATACATAAAGGGGGCTATCGCTTCAAAAAGCGCAGCAGAATTTTGCATATACACTTCAGTGTTATAGAAAGAACCATTATTCATAACAACATCAACGTTTCTTGGTCTAGTGAGGACACTCTCGATATAACTGATAAGCTCGCTGAGACCCCTATAGGTAGGTAATTGGCGGTCTTTGTCGAAGTCACTATTTGTATCAAAATTTTTAGCTTTATATGACAATAGAAAAAGAATAGAAATTGGCATAGAAACTATGGTGACGCACGCAAGAAATAGCGGCCAAATCTGTTAAGTCACAATTTTAGTTACATACTTACTTGAGACAGCGAGCTCCCGCCAACCGCCTCAGAACCCCATTTTAATGGCCAATGCGCACGTCATTGTAGCATATCTGCCAACACTTGCCAACAAACCTATCTAAAACAACAGAAACGTAAGCGAGTTGATAAGGACTCATGTTAAAAAAACGTGGGCATGCATACACAGACAGATGCAAAGAAAAACTCACAAAGCAAACGCCAACGGCCTGTTGCGTTGTCCATTTCCCTTTACATCTGTCTGTGTATGCACGCCTTTGTTTATGTAACATGAAATGTATCTACACGGAAACAGGACTCTTATCGTAATTAAAGCAAGCACCTCGTGTGCGTTTTTCCCGTCTTTTGGAAGTGATTCACCTCGTGAGCTTCAATTCTTTATTTTTCTACTTGCGATTGTGTACTCTTAGCTTAACCTTCGCTATTTCGAATAGTACTGGTGTAAAATTTATATGTGATATTTGTTCCTTGATTGATTGCTAGTGAATTCAACATACTTACGCCCAAGTTTTGGTAACAGGGAACCAAAGTAACGTATGGACGAGTGATCAGACCCCTTTAGTGAGTCCTTCGTTTAGTTCTTTTTTTTTACTCACAGAGAACCGGCACAAACTCAAAGAATCAATAAATACGCATGTCTATGCGCCACAGAGGTGGTGGGAAATTTAATTCAAAATCGCTGTGCAACTGCCAGTCGCGTAAACCTTGCACTGCGAAAAATGCGACACCGCTCCTTAGTTCAGCCAGGCTCATGTTGTGGCCATGCATTAAAGCAAGACAACGCGGGAAATTATCGAGTCGTGCATGGCACATATACCCGAGAAAGATACGTCTACCCGTTTCCTTAAATTTGGTTGCATAAGAAAAAATTTTTATTTTTGATCGATTAGCTTCTCGCTTTGTTAACCACGTGTTGCATATTTTTCTGTTTGTCGCCGATAAACTCTGAGTTGAGAGTCGGTGCTTGCATTCTCTTGCCTTTCCATGCCTGTAATTCTTCTGTGCGCTACTTCCAAAGCGAAAATAATAAATATATGTGGCTCTTCAGAAACTGTTCAAAAAATATTGATGGGCTTAATGTTTCAGAAGAAATATCACAGCTACTCTACGAAATGTTGAGACCTGCAACATAAATCAAAGAAGTGCAATAGCATCTATTTCATGAGGTACTCTACAGTAAGAAGCGTTTCCGTTTTCTATCTATGTTGTTGAATACAAATACGGCAGGCAATCATAACATTGACCTTTAGGAAAATGGAAAGTTTTCAGACTAACAAATCACAGAAAATTCAAATTACCATCCAGATTTTATAAGGAACCATATGTTCTTTATTCTTATGAGCCATATTTGGCAGCCGTGAATTCCAAAATAAGTTCACTTGACAACCAGAACAAATTAGACGTCCCTTTGTCTGTTCATTCATTTTCATTACTATTTTTTGTAGGTCGCTTCACCAGGTTGTTTCTAAGTTACGAGCTGCTCAGTAAAACAAGGAATCCTTTTATAACGTACCGGTATTCTGTGCTGAAATCATAGTTCAGTGCCTATGCTAATTTGTTGTTTATATATTTTTTTCAGAATCCGGAGATCAAAAATTTAAGCGGCAATCTCAGTGATGCACAGGTAACAATAGCATGGGCCGATTTACATGTGGTGCCCTGATGGCAGGTTCGTTTTTCTTGATTTTGCAGAGCGTGATGTTTCTGATTCTGAGAGAGCAACTGCTGCACCTTCCATGGACTAAAGAAAGAAGTGTCTTCTGACGATCCCATACGCGGGCAGCTACTCGTTAAGTTTCTATCAAGAAAAGGGGAACGCTTAAATAGTATCACTCCGCCGTTACAACAGGAATGAGGGCACATGGAGTATTATTTTATGCACCTCTCATTGTCATTTAACATAGACAGCACAGTTAGTCACGTGTTACTTTTATTTTATTTGGGCATGAAATATTAGTGGTATCGAGGTAACGGCAAACGTTATAGCTTTCTTTGATTTTATTCTAGACGTTACCAAATAATATTTGTAATTATTTATCACTCCACGAAACCAGGTACATTACTAATACCAAAGAGGCAGCCACTATGTATTCTTATGTCATGTCCTAAGAATGTTTTTCTAGAAGTAATGGTTCCTTCTCGATACAATTTCACTGTACATAGCCCTGCAAAGCATATACACCAGTCTGCAAACATAACGAGAGGCCTACCAAAGGAACGCTGTTATCAAAAAGCGCAGCACAACATCCCTCACTTTGTTTCCATTCATGTTGACCACAATAAATTATATCAAGAGATATGCGTTTGTTCCTAATTGTATCGTGTTTATTTAAAAGTAAAAACAAGAAAACCTGGGTGTCTTCTCTTACTTTTCTTCAAGGCAGCTACCGTGAATCCCTCTAATACCTTCAAAGGTAATCTCTTTTTATTCCAATAATTCTGGCTCATACAGACAGGCAAGGAGGAAAGATCTATTGATTGGGACAGTTGGTGTACTCTGTCAGAGCGCCATCTACACTCCCTAGAGGTAGATCTCAATAATAAAATGGTCTACTCAAGGTTGAATATCACGCGCGAGCCAAGGAGCAGATAGGACAAGTATCCATTCGTGAAGTTGGTGGTATTTACACTCTGTGTTTAGAATTAGAGCCGATCACAAAGAAGACATCTTCGTCTAAGTAATTTTAGAAATGAGTCCCATCAGTAGTAACACTGAACTTGCCACAAACTCGAATTACCGTGCTAGTTTCCGAGTTACCGGAAACGAAAACGCGAGAAGGCGAGTTTGTCCCGCCAGCTGGTGGCGTAGAGCTCAACCCGACTAGCACAGATTTACTATTGCAGTAACCACATTTATTCTACTGGGCTGCAGGCGTGAATTGTCTGCATTAGCATAATCGGGAACACGTAGCCTTAATTTCTTTTCGGCCAGAAGCACATCGAGCACGACAGGGTGCCTAGTCATCGAGGTTAGAGGAAGCGTCGCAATATGTTGCTATCAGCATGGTAACCCTATAAACAGCTGAAGGTAAAAAGTTTGCAGGCAAGCCGGAACGCTAATATTTCCACGTAAGCGACAACATATTTTGGCACCACCACAATAGCGATGATAGCCAGTGATATGTGCGTTCTATCACGAAGAACAAATTGCTGAACGGGTTGGAGTGCTAACAGGCTAACAGGCTTCGTCATCTCATAGTATAAACTATGCAAATACAATGGTATGGTAATATGAGTGCTCCATATAGCGCTCTTCCAAGTGAACTAGGCACCTTATTCCTGAAAACACTACCATTCGCCCTAGAGCCACATTTCTTCACTATATCACTTTTAGCTCCTCGAGCGATGTATTGTAGATGCTCACTAAACAATCCTAAAAAAATGAAGTAGTCGTATTCTATAGGCTATAATTTTATTTTTTAGTCTTCGCTCATGGCTCCAATGCTACCACACCCTTACCGAAAGGATAGAAAACTTCGGGCTAATGGTGATGGCGAAAGAATGCACAATGGATCGTCGCTGTGGTTACAGTCTTTGGCCTCTTGCGTGCGACTGTAGTCGCGTTCACCAACATAATCTTGATAACAGAACGTCAGTGCGCTCCAGCCCGACGGCATCCAACTTCGCCTTGCTTTCCGCCCGTTACGGCGGCGCCCTCTTCGTATGTTGCTAACGCTACCGCATGGCGTGACGTGACTGACGTGTTGTGCAAGCGTGACACATGACACATGCTTCACTGACGCAGTCTTGTCTGCATACGTCCGTTAGCGAGGCCACAAAGAGCAACGCTCCGCTCTATGCCTTTTCTGAACCAAAGATCTCTGTACAAGTATGGCATTTTGCCTGTGGTTTCGTCGTTCGTGCGGCTGTGTTTGGTGCTATCTGAATCCTAGAATTGTGCTGTTCATAACGTCTGACACATGTGCCAAGCCGGGACGCTGTAGTAATTACGCTGTGGGACCGATTGCGCCAGCGTTATCCGTCCCGCGACAACAAAGCTGCCAGAGGAAACGGATGAGTGCCAACCTGCGCCATCATTGCGATGTGGCCAGCAATCCAAAGGTAAGTAGTCGTGCTGCCGTTATAATTTCTCGCTCTGCGAAAAATATACGGCTAAATTTGAACCGCATTAACGATGCTGATTTTGTATAGGCTGTCTTTTGTTAGTCTTTTTGAAATGAGGCGCTTTATTAGGCACCAAAAGTGCTGTTTGCATTGGTATGCGATGCGGCTATCCATTTGCCCGCGTATAATAAGCGACTACTTGGGCATACTGGCGTGGCGCAGCTGCCTGTGCAGTGCGGCAAGATGACGAGCACGTTTCTTTGTCTACGTGTAATCTCATTTCTGTCGGCTCATCCCGCGTAGCTGCATTGTGAAGAGGTTATCTTGTTAGGTCTGCCCTTCTCGGGCATTCAAATGAGGTAACGCGAATCGATATTTACTGTACGCGTATGTATATAATACTTTTGACCAAGTTACCCTTGCCCAATAAACACAAGGGAACGTTTATGTGGGCATAGCTTTCTACTCGTGAACCTAACAGCGTTCGTGTTACTTCTAATTGTACGATTGTACGTTTAAATAACGATAACACGGGCGCTTCATAAGAATGAATTGCTTGGGAATGATGGATCTGTCGCAATAGATGGGAAAACATAGAACACGTTTGAAATCATCTTATTGCGCCTCATATATCTACTGCCTTTAAAGTAACAGACATATGTTAGCTGCGTGGGCTTAAGTCGGGTATCAATGGCGTGTGCGCAAAATATATTCAATACCCCATGACACTCACGGCCTGTCATGGGGTCCCCTTTTCTGAAGACACAACAAATGCAACCCTCGGAAGGCGACTGATAGTTATTATTGTTATTTGTTCTGAACACATATACACAGTTAACAGGAAAGGGAAAGCGACGAGCAGGCTGGCAACCGTCACAAGAAGGGGCAGAACGCCTGTCTGCTCTTCAGAAAGGAGGTGACAGCAACACAGAAATGGAAGATCGGAAGGAGGGGAGGAGAGAGGAAAGGAAGAGCAACAGGACCAATCTAAAGACTAAAGTTGAACACAGTACACTGCGCGCGTTGTTCTACCGAGTTTCGACTGTGCAGCCAGAATTAAAGTGACGCCGCGTCGAACAGCTTCCACAATTATCAGTCACATGCATGGCTAGTTCGCTATGCGGCTAATTGTGCGCTCCACGATGAGACGCCAAGTACGGTTTCACCGGTAGTCGGTTCGTAATATACACTACAAGGTGTTTGAACCCGCCACCTCCCACATTCGAAGGAAGAGGCGTTAGAACACAGTACAGATCACACACAGTACGGCCGGTCACTGAAGGTCACGCTACTACAGAATGTTGAATGTTCACGCTACAAACGTGAACCGAAGTTAGTTAACTCTAGAAATGTTAGTAGGACGCGATGGGCCTGATCACGCTTAGATGCACAACCACTGGGGTATACACGTTTCTCGAGTATCGCACACCGCAGGCCAAGGAGATGGTAGTTTCTCACTAGCGACATGCGCTGGGCACTGAAAGCGGGACACTCTATAGGGTGCTGAAGTGTCTCGTAGCAGCCACAAGACGTACACAATGGACTTGCGACACGCCCTTGTCTGTATAAACGTTCGTGCACGTTCACGCAACCAGTTGTACCAGTTGGTAGTTTCGATTTCAAGGAACATGCGCGCTCCTAGCGTTTGCCGGACATCCTAACTTGATTTATTTCTTTTTGTGTGTGAATTTTGAATCGGGCGAAGAGCGGCAGCTTGTCTTCGTGCGTCCGGGGAGATTACCTCCGCTCATCCTTGCCACTCGCTCAGCGAAATCAAAACTCGGATGGCGCTTGGTCATCTGCTTCGGTTGCCGTCCCAAGTATGCGGATGGGGAAGATAAGAATGAGAGGCTTGATGAGGCGTGCAGCGAACGGAAGACGCAGGCAACCGTGTGAACCAAACATTAGACAAAGATGGCTAAACCGGGGCATCTCATGCGTTGCGTGGCTCCGTGGGGTTCTAATACTGGGAATTCTAGTTCTGCGATGTTTTTCAGGTTTCCTAATGTCAGCTGGTAAGCACAAGCATTTCAATTTATTTTCTAAGCAAGCATTAATTTTGCATGAGTAAACCAGTTCTGTGCAAGACTGAGTGGGCTGACGTGGGTGCAGCGTCGCTCGACCCATTCGTCGTGAAAGCAGCAATCTGCTGTCGATGAAATACTTTTACAGAAAGACTTGAGTGTGTGCTCGTTTTTAATGCTCAGTTACCTTGATTTAGGCCCGGCTTCGCTGTGGGGAAGTTTTCGAGCACCTGTACAATAGACGAGGCGCAATGTTATTTGGTTTGCCAGGGAAATGTATTTATTAATACCAGTAATAAATGTGTACACTATATATAGATAATTAAGTGCGAACTTGTAATCCCCTTTGCGATGAATAGGGCTATTTTTTTATGAAAGGTTGGTTCCTTGCGTTGCTGTTGCGTCAAAATAGTGTTCTAATACTCGGCGTGCTTTTCTGTATATATGAATATGACGCAAAGTATGATGACAGGCAGATTACATGCGCTTGTAAGCGCTATAGAATAGTTCTAATAATGTAGTTCTAACAATGAAAGAAATTATAGGCGGCTTCCTCTTCATGCAGGTTCATGTAGTCAGTTTAAAATTCTGTGGGTCTTTACCTCTCATACTGTCAATCAAACACATGTATTGCACTCAACCTTCTTTCTGAAAGCTACAAAATGTGCCACCGTCATAAAATACGTGATAGTCAAGTTCTGTGTGGCCATCCCGTTATGGATAATTTTCGCATTCGTTTAAATGCTTTGGAACCTGTTTGCTCGTTTTGTACAAATTTCAGTTGTGAATGAAGATTACTTCTGCAGATTGAGGTTTTCGCACTGCGTGGAGGTCAGTCTTCTTCCAGCACGAAATGTATGAATAAAAACAAATCCTATGATGAAGAAATGTAATATATTACCTGTGAATATAGGTAGTTGATGACGGTTTATTTTATAAATATATTTTATTATAGTTGCTTGGCACTGGTGTGTATGGCTGTCCCAGTGCTTTGAAAATGAATAGAAGCTTCCGAGGTAAATGCTGCTGAAAAAAATAAAGCACCCTGTAAACACGGCACACTTCAGCGGGTTCTGCTCCGTGATTTTGCAAATGTGGCCGCGCGGCCAGCAGTCCTGCAAGAGAGCTCAAACGCAGCCCGCTTGCATGCGAAGTGGTAAACGAGGGATTCGCGGCAAGCCTCCTCCTCCTGATGGTGCGCCCTCTCCCTCTATCTTCTGACTTCATCAGTGGCGTCATGGAGCCATTGTTTTGTTTGTGCATTATTTCCCTTTGGATATCCTGCAACCGCCAGTGGTGGAAGGGGCGCTGCCGCTGCGTATAGGTATGGGACCGAGTGTCTCTTAGGAGGTATAGGGAGTTTCCGCACACTGGCCAAGCTTCCGTCACACTCCAGGCTTCATTGAAAGAATATTTGGAAACAGTGCTCTTTAATGATTGAGGACTTCATATTAGAGTGGATTCCGCTTCGTCATGTTTGCGCTATTTTCCTTTAGTCCACGAATAAGCTTGATTTTTTACATCGATACGTGACCCAATTTCCACACAGCATGGTGCAGCAATTTTACGAATACTAACCTATAGCTGCTCGCTCGGGACCACTGAAGTTCGCTTCGCTTCAGCTGCTAACGTGCAATACGGCTCCCGACAACAGCGCACGCAGCGATAGAAGCCATGTTTGCCTTCAATAATGTCCGCAATCTACAAAATTATTTACATCTCCTTACACTATTCCGATTCCATTAAAGCACACTAAAAATAATATGCCGTTGTGCATGCCATTCATCCCGTAATCATATTATGTCACTTTGATGACTTTCATAAAAGAAAAATGCATTACGTTTTGCATGACAATATTTGTATTACCATTTATTTGCATAATAAGGGGCAACATATTGTCCAGGGCACCTCTTATCTCGCCTAAATATTGCGCGTGCAACTATACATAGGAGGACCAGGCTTTAGGCTGTGTAAAAGTTTCCATCTTTACGCGTAAGCGTAACTGGCCAGCTCGCCAAATCGGCGGTGTCTGTCTGAACCCGCGACCCAAGTGAACGAGCAAGGCACGTGAGCCTCGTGCAGGTCCCAGTTTGTCTGCTAATTTCGTCTGCACATTAGCACTATAAGCAACCACAACACAAAAATCCGTGGATAAAAATTGTTCGTGTCATTCATCCGCTTTAAACTAACACTTTCAACAGAAAGACTGACACGCACATGTCTGACATTACGCTGCTGAAATGTTCACTATTAATGCATACCAAGGAAATGATTAAGACCTCCAATTTTTATTCAAGAATACGTGAAGCATGCGTTGGGTGGTGGTTACTTGTGGCACTATATTGCACTCCGCTACCGGTGCACCCTTACCACCTTACTTTCCCAGTGCGTGGCAGCTATCCGGTACTTGAACCACTTCAACCAGCGCCTTCTGAACCCCGCGCAGAGCCTGCCACCACCTCTGATCGCAGATGCTGCGACCAGACGTTGTCGTAACGACAGCATATCAAGCTAGTTTTCACGAAGGAAGAAAGCAAGTACGACCCCCTTACAAGCTGGCCACCATGCGGTACTGAACGGTGCCACCCTGCCAGCGGTACCACGATCCGGACACACGGCGCGTTTTTTTACTTCGATGCTGTCTTCGCGAAGCTGTCTACTCTGACGCCTTCGTGAGAATTGGAACGAGACTCAAGATGGCTGCTGCCCACTTAGACGCGTACTTTGTAGTCTACGATGATTATTGAAACGCAGCCTCAGATTCTGAACTCAGCATGAACACGTTGGCACACGCTCCGTGGTATGTGACATGTGCATTGTCAGGATTGGGGGCTCAATCCCTTCGTCCGTGGTCCTTTGCCTAGATTGGAGTACGGCATGAATTCGAAGGTAGCTGGCCCATGCCGTCGTCCAACTTATTTACGCTGAGATCGTTGATGAAGTGAAGAACTGCTTCTCATCGAGAACGAGGAAAAAGGGGTTTATTTACAGAAAATTAACTCAGTCTAACATGACTGTTTGAGAAAAATAGTATTAGTCCAACAGGACTGCATGAAAGAAGTGAACCAGTCTAACATGACTGCTCAAGAGAAGTGCCTCCAACAATCGCACAACCACAGTTTTTATACACTCGATCCGCCCGTCCACGACGCGGCGGCTGTTCGTTTACACATCACCAACTCGCAGCTGCTCTGAAGACCAGTTTACAGACACAAAGGCACACACATTCCGAAGCCCAAGCGACGGTGTTGAAGGTGGTGCCGTTCCGGAAAATCGACGTTGTCGATCGCGCGTCGCTCATTGTTCCGAGCCACTCCAAACCTTGAGAAGCACAAAAATAAGTCTTCCCGCGGTAGCTTCTCCAGGCGTGTCAAATCAGCCCCGCGTTGAGGAACTCTGGAATCATTGTCCACACACCGAATTCGTCCCGTCACCATGTCGAAGGGGCTGGAGGAAGGCGGCGGGTTCCAGCGCAAAGGTCGCTTCTTTGAACGCCTCGCAGCTGCAGCACGGAGAGGTGCAGGTGCGCGTCTTGCACCCCTTGTCGTAATCAGGTGGCAAGGTGGCAGTCTTGTTGTGCAACCCGCCGTTCTTTACAGCGCCTCCATGGCCCCAAAAGTCTCGACTGTCTAGCGCTGACAACCGCTAGGCAGGAAGAGAATGGCTGCTGGTCAGGGGGGGATTGATGTCTTGGCTCGCAGCGACCACCTGTGCATTGATGTCACCGCCCCAAAACATCCAACAAGGACAGGCAACTGCAAAATGAACCCCACAACACGGCTCTGCGCCGAGATGACGTGCATTGGCTCTCACTTTAGACTCGCTAGGCTTCAAAAAAAACAACAACAACATAAGTGCAGAAACAAAAAAAATGCTGCATTTCACTATGCCAATTTCTGAAGCAAATTCCTGCTGACAAATTCAGCAATCATGGAGGGAATCCTGCTAAACGAGAGGGGATCTTCTTCGCTTAATAAAATTAACACTAGTAACCCTAAAATTTAGGCGGGACCCCCAAACGCAGAATTCAAATTAGCCTGCTCAAACCATCCGCATTGCTATGCAACTTTCCCTTCTTATATCTAACGGAGAAGTTGTACTCTTGGAGAGTGAGGCTCCATCGGAGCAAGCGGCCGTTTTTGTGTGACATTTGATTGAGCCACGTCAGAGGACAGTGGTCGGTCTCGAAGATGAACTTCGCTCCGTACAAATAACACGACAACTTCTGGGCGGCCCAAACCAAACAAGCGCATTCCTTCTCTGAAGCGCTGTAGGCTTCCTCTCTTACATTTAGTTTACGGCTGGCGTAGAGGATAGGATGCTCCTCGTTATCGTCGCCGACTTGACTAAGTACCACGCCCATACCTCTGTCGCTTGCGTCGCATTGAACTATGAATTCCTTAGTGTAGTCTGGCGCGCGAAGCACAGGGCGAGAAACCAATAGCGTTTTCAAACTTTGGAAAGCGTTCTCTTTGTCCTTATCCCAGAGTACGGTACTCGGTGCTCCCTTTCGGAGGGCGTCTGTTAATGGACTTGCCAATTGCGAGTAATTCGGAATGTACCGTTGATAGTACCCCACAAGTCCCAAAAATGAACGAACGTCCGTTTTCGTGCGCGGCTGAGAAAAATCTCTAATCGTAGCTATTTTCAGCTCAGCCGGCCGTCTCATGCCCTGACCAACAACATGGCCCAGATAAGTAACCTGCGAACAACCAAACCTACACTTTTCCGCTTTCATCGTTAAGCCGGCTTCCCTCAACCGTGAGAACACCTGTTTGAGGTGCGATACGTGTTGTTCCCAGCTGTCCGAAAAAATGGCTACATCATCAAGATAAGGTAAGGCGAACTCCTGCAAGTCTTTTAGGACAATATCCATTAACTTAGAGAAGCTAAACGGCGCGTTCTTCAGCCCGAAGCTGAGTGCGAGAGGGCGAAAAGTGCCCACAGGCGAGATGAATGCAGCATAGCGGCTGGCACTTTCTGAAAGGGGAACTTGCCAGTACCCCCGCACGAGATCTATAGTTGAAATGTATTTAGCAGCGCTAACTCTTTCAATTCGTTCCTCAATGTTGGGTATCGGGTACAGCTGATCCCTAGTGATCGCATTTAACTTCCTGTAGTCAACACACGGACGAGGGTCCTTGTTAGGGGTTTCTACGAGTATTAGCGGTGACGTGTAGTCACTCTCAGCGGGCTCAATAACTCCCAACTCTAGCATGCGCTGTATCTCTGCCTCCATAATCTCTCTCTGTCTTGGAGACACCCTGTAAGGTTTTGATCTTACTGGTTCGGTAGAGGTCAGCTCAATTTCATGCGTTATCAGTTCGGTTCTACCCGGCCGATCGCTGAATCTGTCGAGATATTCCCCTAACACCCCTTTTAGCTCATCTAGCTGCTCGGGTCTTAGAGCATGCGAGCTTACCGAGTGTTCTACTACTTCTTCTAGGCCGATTTCAGAGTTGGAGGTTGCCCTATACTCCTTAAACTTGGTACCGATGTCATCCGGCTCTTTGACAGTATAGTTAACGACTCCGCTCCGCTCTACATACGGCTTCATCAAATTACAGTGATATATCCTCACTTCCTTCCTGCGACCGGGCATTCTCAAAGCATAGTTAGTTTCTGAAAGTTTGTGCAACACTTTAACGGGCCCGTCCCAGTGAACTTCAAGCTTGTTCTTTCTTGAAGGTTTGAGGATCATTACCTGGTCTCCGGCGTTAAACGTACGAAGCCTCGCATTCTTGTCATAATAGAATTTGGCGTTCTTTTGAGCTAGTGCCATGTTCTTTCCGACTAGTTCTTGGGTTGCGCTTAGCCGCTCCAGTAAATTTAGCACGTATTCAACCACGGTTGGACTCTCCCCTCTTTCCTCCCACATCTCTCTTAACATTCTCAGTGGAGACCGGAGTGTCCTCCCATACACTAGTTCTGCTGGTGAGAACCCTGTCGCTTCATGTGGAACCGTTCGCAAAGCAAACAAAGTTGCCGGCAGACAGTTCTCCCAGTCCTCCTTGTGCTCGTAACAGAGCGCACGCAAAACTCGCTTAAGCACCGAATGCCACCTCTCTACACTGTTCGACTGAGGGTGATAGACAGAACTGTGTATTAACTTTACCCCGCACTTTTGCAAGAATGTGGAAGTCAGTGCGCTCGTGAATACTGACCCTTGATCTGCCTGAATTTCGGCTGGAAACCCAACTCGTGCAAACACTGTCAAAAGCGCGTCTACTACTTCAGTGGAGCTGAGCTCTTTCAAAGGGATTGCTTCTGGAAACTTGGTGGCCGGACACAGCATGGTAAACAAGTACCTGTAGCCTGATTTTGTTTTTGGAAGAGGCCCTACCGTGTCTATTACAAGTCGTCTGAAAGGCTCTGTTATTAAGGGCACTACCTTCAGTGGAGCTTTCCAAGTCTCTCCTGGTTTACCAGAACGCTGGCAGGCGTCGCATGATCTTACAAAGTTTTCTACATCTTTGAAACAGCCAGGCCAGTAGTATTCCATAAGCAATCTTTCCTTTGATTTGTTTATGCCTAGGTGGCCGGACCACCCATTTCCATGACAAAGACTCAAAAGGTCCTCCCTATACTTAGTAGGTATGACTAACTGATCTAAAATCTTACCCTTTCGATCTCTGTAATGCCGATACAACAATCCTCCTCTCTCATGTATCGTTACGTTGCGCCTAGCAATGCCTTCTTTAGCCGTGTCACGTAATTTAGCTAAGCTCTCATCATTCTTTTGCTCAGCTGCCAGTGACTCTCTATCCACGCGTAAGAGTTGATCAAAGTTCTTTGAGGCCGGTGATAACAACGACCCTGTCTCGCTTGGGAGCGCGTCTGCATGCTCTTCCTGCAGGCTAGAACTCTGACACTCTAGTGCTACGCTCTCATTGAGCTGGTCGACTGGCAGGCTCTCCTCAACTGTTCTTTTGTCCCTCGGGCCTAGCTCGGATTCGGGTATTGAAGCTATCCCCTTTTCTGCTTCAGCTGGAGGAGCTTGAGCATTTTCAGCCGAAAGCGCCGCGATCTTACGAGCTTGGCCTCGGGTCAATGCCTGTACTATGCCCTCTCCCAGTTTGAGCCCTCTGTCACGCAGTAACTGATTCGAACGATTCGAAAAGATGTAGGGATACTGCAGTGACAAAAATTTGGAAACTGCAGCCTCAGTCTCTAGCTCCCCGAATGGTCCACTGATTTTGACTTTGGCCATGGGCAGACACACGCTGTGTTCTTCTACAACCTGTTTTATCCATGCTACTTCTCCGGTGAAGTCCTCTACCATCACGTAAGACGGATGGACAATGTCCAGCGTGGCGGCACTGTCTCTTAGCACTCGGCATGGTTTTCCATTAACTTGCAGGTCGTGGAGATATGGACTTAAAAGTTCCATATTCTCATCCTTTTCCTCCACGTAGGAAAAAACTACGCTTGGCTTCTCGCAGTTTACAGCTATATGTCCCAGTTTGTGGCATTTGTAACAGCGAATTGGTCTGACAGATTCGAATTTTCTTTTCTGTTCTTTTTGTGCGGTTTCTCCGTTAACTTTCTCCTCGCTCTTTTCTGCGGGCTTTTCCGCCATGTCTACAGGCTCGGATCGTCTAGCTTGCGCACCCTTTTTGAACGGAAATGGCTTCCGCGGTCCATTTCGACCGTCCCAGTTTCCCTCCTCGGCGTTCAACTTTCTACGGGTTGCGTACTCTTCGGCTAATTCAGCCGCCCTTTCCACAGTGTTTACATTACCTCTATCTTGCACCCACAGTTTCACAGCTTGGGGAATGGTTTTGTAAAACTGCTCTAGACACATGCATTCAATGATCATGTCTCTGCTGTCGTACGCTTCCGCGCTTTTAAGCCACTCGACTAGGTTGGCCTTTAAGCTATATGCAAACTCCGGATAGCCCTCGCTATCTTTCTTGCCTGTGCTCCTAAACCTTTGCCGAAAAGCTTCGGCTGAAAGGCGGTATTTCTTCAGGAGACTAGCCTTAACTTTCGCATAATCATATGCATCCTGCACACTCAATCTGGCGATTACTTCCGCCGCCTCACACGGCAACATAGACAGCAACCGCTGTGGCCATGTACTCGGACCGAAGTTCATCTTTTCGCAAGTCCTTTCAAAATTGCTTAGGAACAAGCCTATGTCGGTCCCGACCTCATATGGCTTTAATAGCCTGTCCATGCGGTACGATTCTGCCTCACTTGATCGACCCAGAGCTCCTTCACTTCCTTGAGACAACTCCAAACGTCTGTTTTCAAGTTCAAGTTGCATTTTTGTTATCTCGCGATCTTTATCGCGTTCCTCTCTCTCTCTATCCCGTTCCTCTCTCTCTCGTTTTTCTCTGTCCCGTTCTTCTCTTTCTTTTTCCCGTTTCTCTCTCTTTTTGAGAAGTTCCAATCCCATTTCAATATCTTGCTCACTGGCCTGATTGGAAATTAGCTCCAATAATTCCGATTTGAGCATTTCCTTGCGTACATTTAGGCCCAGTTCCTCACCAACAATCAACAACTCGTCTCTCAGCAATGTCCTTAACTCCATGACTGCTGCTTTACTGCCTTGATTCTGCTCTCTAAATCTAGCTAGGAAAACACAACCTAGCTAACACACAACAATCTAGCTTCCCTACTGTTCTAAACAGAACAACCACAAAATGAAGCCTAGAGAGTCAAAGCAAAAACCAAGCACTCACCACAGATACAGCACCATGTCGCAAAGTCCATCTCACCGCTGTCAGCCAGTTGTCAGGATTGGGGGCTCAATCCCTTCGTCCGTGGTCCTTTGCCTAGATTGGAGTACGGCATGAATTCGAAGGTAGCTGGCCCATGCCGTCGTCCAACTTATTTACGCTGAGATCGTTGATGAAGTGAAGAACTGCTTCTCATCGAGAACGAGGAAAAAGGGGTTTATTTACAGAAAATTAACTCAGTCTAACATGACTGTTTGAGAAAAATAGTATTAGTCCAACAGGACTGCATGAAAGAAGTGAACCAGTCTAACATGACTGCTCAAGAGAAGTGCCTCCAACAATCGCACAACCACAGTTTTTATACACTCGATCCGCCCGTCCACGACGCGGCGGCTGTTCGTTTACACATCACCAACTCGCAGCTGCTCTGAAGACCAGTTTACAGACACAAAGGCACACACATTCCGAAGCCCAAGCGACGGTGTTGAAGGTGGTGCCGTTCCGGAAAATCGACGTTGTCGATCGCGCGTCGCTCATTGTTCCGAGCCACTCCAAACCTTGAGAAGCACAAAAATAAGTCTTCCCGCGGTAGCTTCTCCAGGCGTGTCAAATCAGCCCCGCGTTGAGGAACTCTGGAATCATTGTCCACACACCGAATTCGTCCCGTCACCATGTCGAAGGGGCTGGAGGAAGGCGGCGGGTTCCAGCGCAAAGGTCGCTTCTTTGAACGCCTCGCAGCTGCAGCACGGAGAGGTGCAGGTGCGCGTCTTGCACCCCTTGTCGTAATCAGGTGGCAAGGTGGCAGTCTTGTTGTGCAACCCGCTGTTCTTTACAGCATGCGTAGTCGGCCTGCCCACAAACGAGTGTGGACCTACAGCGCGGGCCGTCACGCCTGTAATGCTGGAGCTAATCCATGTCACTGATGCAGGGACCTGCCAGAGTGGCGTGTTAACGCTGTGGTGCGATTCCGGTCTAGCGTGTGACGTAGCAAAAAAAACGAGTGAGCAAACGAAGATAAGAGATAAGGAATGGTGGTTAGAAGTGCTACGGAATCCTTTGAGCGGTAAAAGCGCGTCAGCACTCTCTCGACATCATTGGCGCGTGCATCCCGCCTACATCCCGCCTCCAGCCTTTCCTTGCCTCCGGGACATGCTGCGGTGCTTTCAAGCGCAATCGTAACTGGCCAGCTCGTGAAATCGGCGGTGTCTGTCTGATGCCGCTAAAATCAAACAAGGAAGGTGCCTGGAGATAGAGAATCGCGCGCCGCGAAAAGTACAAAGGAGCGCGCTGACAGCACGGCAAAGTACAGCGACCTAGAAGAATGTGTAGGTAACTTTGAGCGAAGTGGGGATAGAGAAAAGAGGCGAAGCATCGCGGAAGAGGAAAGTAGGCGGAGGCGCGCTGGGTTGACCTCCACTGACAGTTGCTACAGATTTTCTTTGCCATAAATACGGACCGAGTTAGTATTGTGAGAACATCGTCCTTGCGCGCCGCACGCTGTGTGTGCAAGTGAAAGCGTGCGACTGTGAGCTGACGATGGCGGCTTGATCTCGCCTGTACAAGGCGAGAAAGCGCGTCGTATTCCGTCGCGTGCATGGAACCGGGGGATGGGGGGGACGTTGTACTTTGTCCACGTGCGGGCTTTAATATTGAAAACGATCTGCTTTAGGGCACAGTATAGGTGGGCCGACGGCCCATAGCCTTGCGACATGCTCAATTTTCATATCTGATTTTCGAAGATTACTCTGCCCGCCGCTAGCTCGTTGTACTTCAATGTTAGTTGTTTTGCTGGGCCGAAATTTTCCCAATAGAGGTAAATTTGTAACTCGCCGTTCTGACACTGTGTCGTTCTTCACTGTCACTACCACGTGACAATATATATCATAATACGAAGCCAGCTCTTTCTGAACAACGAGCGACGCAACCAGTGGAAGTGCTTCGCCTGCCGCAGAGGCTCAGCACCGCCGCCGAGAGGACGCTCTCGCACCGAATCAAATTATTTGCCATAATATATTGCGTATCCAAACACTTAAGCAGCTGCACTCACAATTCGCATTAGGGAGTGTCGTAATAATCGGTGAATTTTTTAATACTGAGGTCCAAGGGAGGAGAGACAGGAACCTACCTAACTACCTACCTACCCCTAAGTGCCTGGAATGAGGCAAAGAATGCTTCGCATTAAATTGTTCATGTCACTTCTCACTTGCACGTATTGGTTGCAGAGATCTGACTAGCGTTTCTAAAGAACAGGGGTCGCATGTTCGCTGTGAGAAGCAACCAGAGGTGGCGTCCAAGTATTCAAATGAGCATGTGCTGACGATGAAGGCCGCAGTGGCTTAAAATTACAGGCAATATACCAGCGCTAATGATGTATCCAGACACAGTCGTTGGCTTCTGTTACAACAGGCATGCGAGTTACGTAAATAGAGTTGAGAGCACTGCAAACTATGTCGCGCAAGGGTTCGCAGACATTATTATTATTATTATTAATATATTATTATTATTATTATTATTATTATTATTATTATTATTATTATTATTATTATTATTATTATTATTATTATTATTATTATTATTATTATTATTATTATTATTATTTGGAGGCCTTTTAGCACAGCCCGACAAATCAAACCCTGAAAGGAACTCGGAAAATAATTTATGTCTCAGCATCCTCTAGAACCTCTTCGTCAAACTTATGCCTAAAACAAATATTTAAAATTGCGCTTGCCCATTGAATCGTGATAAATGAATTCATTAGCTTGACAACATAGCAGAAAGCCCGTTGAACTTTTATCAAAAAGAACATGTTAGAACCCGCATCCATTAGATCGTTCTGACAGTGCGTGAATGAGCCCTTTGTGAAACTAAATGACCACAATTTTGGGTTGCTGTGGTGTTGTCTGGCGGTGACTTGCTGTACGGGAAAGGGGCCAAGTTGCGCTTGGCGATTTTTTTTCAATTGCTCGCAATCCGAAAAAGTTAAGTAAAATATCTTTTGCCCACTTGAGAAATGTATAATTCGATCCGTGACTAACTAGTCAAAATATATGGATTCGACAAAATAGTGAGGCGCAAAAAAGAAAAGTATTATTAGCTCTGTTTCAGCTGGATTAGTTTAGTGAATCTATAAAATTTTCTTTCAGAGAAACTGATCATTACAAGAAAGGGAAATGTGTATCCAAAAAAACAAAAGCAGCTTTGCGGCACATTCATAAATACAGGTCTTACACATGCAATTAATTAGTTTCCCTCGTACGGCGAATCAGTGACAGCCATAGCAGGCACGCGAGGCCTGCAGTTTTGGAGAAGTTTCATACGCTACCAGGCGCCATGTTATATATATATATATATATATATATATATATATATATATATATATATATATATATATATATATATAGTATCCGACACGGTGCTCAATTTGTATGTGGCAAGTGTGCGTCGTGATCGCTCCGGTAGCATCGTGGGCTCGCCCATACAATTATTGAAATTTGAGCCTGCGCGCGGCACTATCGACCGGTGATGGTTACCACTTACCGGGAACGCCGAGTGACTTTGACAGCAACACAGTTCGAAGCTTATCCGTAGTGGCGTTAGTTTGGCGTTGCTAAGCCAGCGGGCGCGGGATCAAATCCCGGCCACAGGGGCTGCATTTCGATGGGGGTGAAATGCAAAAGCATCCCTGTACCCTGCATTGCGTAGGCGTTGAAGAACCCCAGGTGGTCAAAATTATTCCGGAGTCCCTCACTACGGCGTGTATCATAATCAAATCGTGGTTTTGGCATGTATTAGCCCAGAATTTATTTATTATTAGAGTTCTGATCACTACCTTGTCTACCACAATTTTAGTTGTCCATGGTAAGGCCATATGGTCCGCGAAAATACTCAGGCATAAAGTAATTAATGCATCCTCATTGAAAGAGAGACGTCACCGAGGAACAATTCATTTAATAAAACATTCTAACTCAACTTTACTGAACATTGGATAGGCACAAAACAACCAAATATTATGGCAATGACACTATTAAGGCACTATTATCGTTACCAGCCTTCCCATTATTCCTGAGACATCGGGAAGATTGCCCTCTGTGTCCATACTTTCTGAGTTATATGCTAGCTTTCTTTATTCGAAGAGTGCTTTGGTTGGCGTTCGAAGATTCCTTAAATGCACTTTTTAACTTTAAAAGAGTGCTTAATTATCTTGCACAAGATAACTTTTTAGGCGTCATCTCATTCCATCCTAACCATCAAATTGTACCTCACAGTTGATTGAGGTACAGTCTGATGCACAAAAGTATGTCTGAGCTCTCTCACTTCTTGCGTAAGCAAGAATTGTACAGCAAGGGACTCGGACACTCCAGAATAATTTAACATGTACCTGTAGCCAATGCATTTAGGCCTTATATTTATTTTAGTAATTATTTTAGAATTGATCCACTAATATCTGTAGATATATCTTACGTGTAGGCCTCTATACAGCCGTTATTTTAGGTCATAGTCTAAACTCACAATTTTGCTAAAGCAAAACACATGTCCTGGTATTCATTGGCCTTAGATGCCTTTGCGCCAAGAAACTTTAATCATCTTCAAGTAGGATTTCTAGAAACTACATGAAGTAATCATTATTACTTTCACAGAGTTGACCATAACGTTAGCACTTGCTAGGACATTTTAGAGTAAAAGAGAGAATCTGAAAGCCTGTCCTGTCTTCCTCACCGTAATTTATTTTGTTGGAACTAACGTCAACGCCTCTACTTAACGCTGTTACTGTCCGCGAAAGAACCAGTGCAACCAGGTGGTGTCATACTATGTCGCTGTCTTCCAACTAAAGCTCTCCATAGCTCATAACATCGCGATCACTTTATGCAGCTGTGAAGCAGCTATCAATGGGCGTGAAAAAAGTACTGCTACTTTTGTTACGTTTCGCAAGCGGATAGCAAGTCATGATTCGCACTGACAGAAGTGAAGCTACTTTCAGGCTAATCGTGCGTAACCAAGACGCATAACCTGGCAAACTTTTCGCACGCGGCTTGCCTTGAAAAGAGCCGGTGCATCTTGATTTCACCTTGCGGGAACACAAGAGAAAGTGATCGTTTTCAGCAAGTATAAAATGCGTGTCTTGCCTAATACCTTCTGCACGAGTCTTCCTTTCCCAAGCTATAAGTAGGAATGGAATTGTTCTGAAAAAAGAATAAAGCAATGGGATGGGCTGCTTGATGGAAGGAATTGATTTGGGACTCCGTAATTCCGCGGTGATGCACTGCACTTCACATCTGCGAAATGGACGTCACCGCTGTGCTGTGTATGAAAGTGGTCCTTGCAGAGAAGTAAAACTGATTCTAATTTTACTTAGGCGCTGGGTAGCTGGAATGCAAAATTGTGTTTCGAGAAGCAGCATGAAGTTATGGAAGCTTGTCCACATTGCGAAACTCAATATATGATGGCTTCCATGGACAAAGCTTCTAGAGGCCCAGTGCACGTCTCTCTGGGCCGTTCACAGAAAAGCTTTCCTTTCTTTTTTCTTGGCCGTTTCTATTCCACTCACTTATCGACCCTCGCTTCTCCGTTCGAAAGACGGCATTGTGTGTATGTTGCAAATGTTGAAAGTGTGCTAGACAGCGAGATATCTTTCATCTCTTGGGACATTCAGCGAACCATTACTTTCTTCGTTCATTGCGTGCCATCGTGTTTATTCGGCACGTCACATAACCGTTTCTCAATTATCCTTTATACTTTCGACAAAGCAGAGCAAAAAGTGACACGGGCAAGAGTACTTGGCATTCGTTGTTATCTTAATTTATTTTTTCGCGGTTATGTCTTATGCATTTAGTATGTTTCAAAGAAATTTTGGGATGTCATACTGATACTGGGGCATTTCGCACAGAAGCGAAATCACAAGCTGCCGTATGTAGCAACATTTATAAGAGCGTCCCTATCTTTTGGTGAAGGAAAAATAAACATGACGACTAAATATCAAAAATGCTCCCACAATGCTCCATTGATGCTTCCGAGACGTCGTAATTTCACGGGTTATTTATTGTACTAGGAATTTTCTCTAGGTGTCCGAATGCGGATAAAACGCAGACCACTGCAGCCAGCCTTCGGCGAAAATAATATTGGCTCGGGATTCTGGAATATTTATTAGAATCGAATACTCGTCAGTTTATGAATATAACTCAAAGTTAAAAACTGCAGTCCACACTTGGCATTGCGAACTGTCCAGTGCGCTCATTAATGTCAGGTTGGGCGTCTGAATTGCGACAGTGCAAAGGACGAACCTGTGATCCGTATACGCACGGGTATACGTAAGTAAAAGTAGAGTTAAAAGCACTGTCTGGTTTCTGTGGAGCCTGGAGGGCGCCAGAAGCCAAAAGCAGCCTCGAAGTGTACTGCCGCAAAATCAAACGTATGTCTAAGCACGTGCACAATCTTCCATGAGTTCTTTCTTTCAATTATTCTCCCGTGATGAATCGTAATTGTGTTCAGTAGATAAGGCATATTTTTTTATCAGTCATATATTCCTAGTCTATATTAACATTTTTATCGAGGGAGAAGGGAAGCTTTGCTATCCTGTGCTTGTTGCTGTCACGCATGAACGTCACACATTTTCATGTCCACAACCGAGTGATTCGTGATACGTTGCTGATTATATATTTGAGGCTAAGCTAAATCGAATCAGCTTGTAAATGTTTTGTACATTTCCTTAACGGCTTCCACTGTTACCTAAGTAATTCCAGAGATTTGTTTTTGATCCAGAACCATAGCCTGACTACAGTTGAACGCCTCTACAACGAAAGGACCTCCATAACCAAGTTTTTCACAGGTCCCAGCCGCATTTCTATGTGCAATATGTACTGTGAAAGCCTCAACAGCGTAGACCAGTATAACGAATTGACCTGTACCACGAAGGAATATAGGCGCCCCCGAGGACTAACATATTGCTTTACAGAGAACGGACGTAGCAGCACTCCCACTTCTCTCTGTAACGGCTATCTCGGTGGCTCTCATAGAATCGCCACCGTGCCGCGGTGTGCAGACACTGCAGTAGCTCGCCGGTGTACACACACATCTACGCGCACATTTCGAGCTAATTACGAGTACACCTCGATTTTGCTTGTTTTAACTATAATCGTTGAAGAAGTCACGTTGCCGAGCCTAAATTAAATTAGAGGAAAGAGCTACAGGGTACTGTAAAATACAGAGAGAGAGAGAGAAAGGCAGGGAATTGAATCAGGTTTCACATGGCTTGCAACCCTACGCTGGGTGAAGAGGACGTGTGAAGGAGAGTGATAACGATGATTGACCATAAAATGTATTTATGTTGCTATCTGTGCTGTTTCGAAATTAACACAATAATATTCGTAATATAAAAAAGGCAGAAGTTAGTATATATACATGGCGCATCTAAATAAAAGTGGGAGATGACAGGAGCTCAGTGCCTCGACACGTAATTCTGTAGCGGCCGTAATGTCATGTGTGCTAGGTGCGACGGGCAAATAAAACTGGATCAAGTTGACACATAATTTGTGTCATGACTCCACTAGAAATCTGCGTTTCTTTTACAGGTCTCTTGTGAATATTCCGAGAAGTAGTATTGCATGACACGCTCTGCTTATTTCCCAACTGTCTTGCTTTCTTTTTCGAAAAATGTAATGTTTGTATTTTTTTCTTATGCCATTTTGCTCTGTATACTTCTGCGGTACACATTATATCTTATTTACGAAGAGTAAACGTAAAAAAAAAAAATTATGTTAAATATTTCCGCCACCTCTGAATGGCTAGCCCGTTTTCCGACCTGCAGCCTTTATAGCTCATCCGAATAATATTATATGATATATTGTTGTACAGGGTTTCAGGCTACTGCCCCAAACTGCTCAGAAAGTGAAGGTTTGCGTAACACACGGGGTTCCTGAAACATTCAACAGTGACTAAACGCTCACTTGCATTGTGGTAGCCGAAAGATAGTATCCTACCATTGAGGTGACATACTGAAACCTTCTGACAGCCTAGAATTTTTCTATTGGAAGCGCTTTAACATAAATTTTACTCTGGCTTTCTTGCAGTAAGTACAGAAGTCTTCGCAATTACTCCTACAAGAAGGCGTGAAAAGTAATCTATCTCACTGGTCTGTGTTGCCGCAACCATTCCTCTTCATTTATTGCAGCATCCTCAGACACGTTCCTGTTACGGTACGCCGTAAATATTCGTTCTATCTGCAACATTCGTGGCGGCGAGTGAGGAAAGTATGGCAGAGTTTGCACCCATTTCGACACACTTCATCCGAACGCCGCGAGCAGGCGCGCTTCTTTTTCCCCATAAAACACGTGTTTCGCATTAGACAGATATAAAAATACCTTGCGTGCCCATAGGTAGTCGAGCATCTGCATGGACGCCAAACATCCATTGGCGCTTTGCTATGCCTGAAGCTGCTATAACCCTCCATGTTTCGCTCTAGGTGTATCCAGGGCAGGGATGTTGCAGCATTCTTTAGGAAAGCCCTCATTCTTTCGCCAAGCCTGTGGCACTTATTTAAACCTGAAAGCATGAGAAGACATGCCAGTCGCGCATTGGTAATGATTATGCGCAACAACTTTTGCTGACGCTTATATGTCATGATTTCTATCGATGCTTTACTACTTGATATTGCTTATGGACCGCTCAGAAATTCTGCAAACAGCGCTTTTTTTTTTTCAGCGAAGCTGTTTGTGCGGGCCCTGTGCCGTCATTGTCGGACTTCCCTAAAAAGGGGCCAAGTGTCCTAGCGGAAGAGGTAAAGAGGAGCTCAACAAAGGGAAAGGGGTTGGAGTGGCCCCCTTTCCCTTGTGACAATGCTATATTATACGGGAAGCTTATACGGTTGTCACACAGTGCATTTTTGGCGAGCGAGCCAGATCGGCATCGAATTCATCGGCGATTGATTCCACCCTGCCGCGAAAGAAACACATGTTGTTCTGGTGGTTTGCAGCCAACGAACAGTGCCCAGCGATTGAAACGCGATATTAGGAGCGTGTGGCGCTTCTTGCGCCAGCAACAAGTGCCGGCAGCCACGTCAATTGTCAAGCCAATTCAACCAATCCTCGAAACGACTTCAGCGCCCGCATGTCCAGTGGTGGACCTTGCGCCCAATATGCGCAGCTTCGGATTAGTGGTTCCGCACATTCCATCCCAGCTAAAGCTATGAAAAGACTGCGATCAGCCGTGTCTCTTATTTCGCCCATACCATCATTTCGGCCAAACGCAGAAGAAAACCTCACGCGCGAAAACAATGCTAGAACCACAAAAAATATAAATAAATAAAAAGCACTCCTAAAGCATGCTCACCACGTGAAGCACGCAAACGCGAAAATGAGGTGAAAGAATGGTGAAACGAAAGATTTAAAATATAGAGTGCTTTATAGACTGCTTGCGAAGTTTTACTTGGTGCAACATTCGGTGTAACTGACACAGCTTTGCTGTTCAGCCATCTTCACGGACTGGAAGCGACGACGATTTTTTCATCCTTTGCTGCATGTCGAACTAAAAAACTGCTTGTTATTGGACAGAGAAAAAAAAAACATATATTTCCACACCAGATTGATGTAGCGGCTGGTCGTCCATGTTTTCTTCCACTCTATACGCATCCACACGACAACGCGACTTCGTCACTCGGAGGACGTCCGTAAACCACGTAGTATACCGCAGTACTCGTCGTCTCGGTATTGCAGCCTGCTAAAATTGTCGCACTGGAAGGCTGCAAGCGTTAAGTGTTAATTACGAAGTCTCTGTCTTGACACTCAACTGCTGCGGAAGGCAGGACGCGCAGCCCATCTCTGCCGCGGATTCGTCGTTAGCATATTTATGAGTCCTTTCTCAAGCTCGCATCGCCCGGGCTGCTGTCGCTGCTCATGCAGTTATACACAGCGCTATTCAAATCATATTGGTCGCGTAAAGAGAAAGTGCACTACAAGGACTACGTGATGGCCGACGAATAAAGCGATGTGCATCTAGCACGTTTCACGTTCTCAAAGCGCTTCTTTCCTTCATGCACTATCTCTCTCTTTCTTTCCTTCTCTCTGTCTCTTTTAAATATGCAAGCTGTGTGCTCATAGTGAACATCTGGTGCTTCTGTTCCCTCCTTTTTTCCAGCGAAGTGAACTGATTTTTCGCGCGTCTCTGTGCAGAAATCTCTGTGCAGAAAATTTTGCTGCACTTTACTGGAACATGATATTTCGTGAATTATTGTGGAACTTGAACTAGATAAAGGCATAATGAGCATAATTAATAAATTTATTCGAAAACATACAGTAATTCTTAGGTACGTGTAAGCATGTTTAGGCAGGTGTATTTTCCGTTCCATAAAGTTTCAATTACGCAGTGTAAGGATCTGCATTGTACATAATTCAGACGATCCACGTCGCTACATCCATTTGTAAAATGAAGTACGCCCGATTATCAAAGATTTAGGAACACGAAAATAATAAGAACGGTGACTTATCCAGAGAGCATACATCCTCATATTCTATGTGTGTCTGCAGAATGGTTTTCCCGCAGGTAATGTGTGCCCCACGCCTTTTCATTATTTGCGCGTATGCGTTGGCTGCAGAAAAAAAAGATCATTTCTTACCCGTTATCTCGGCTCGGAAGTAATTTTGGTTTGAGGTAGATTGTGCCTCTCACGTTCGTATGCATGTTTTTGTTGGCGATTGTCTTCCTGCTGCTTCATCTAGGACCTCAAACAAGAGCCAATTAGCACAATAATATGCTATCCTGCAGTATTTTGCGCTATGCGCGCTTAACTTTACTGGTTACGGTGATGCGCTGTCGAGCTCGCGGTTGCTGGTTCGATCCTGGCAGGGGCGACCACATTTTGATGATGGGCTCCGAATGCAAAAACTGCCGTGTGCTTCGATTTAAGTACTTGAAGTCACCCACGTGGCCAACATTTTATCCCGAGACTAGACTACGGCGTGCCCAATAATGAGATTGCGGTGTTTGCACATGTAACACCTACATTTATTTTGAGCATAACTTGACCTTCGCATTTCGTTGTATTGTTGTAATAGCTATACCAGCGCACGAGAAATGTTGGCACGGCTGCCGTCGTCACTGCCGGGCTCTCGTGGGTGCGACGGCGCATGCGCGGTCCGTCAGACGCATTACAGGTCACGTGTTCTAGTGCTACCGTGAGCATGCGAGGGCAAGTCGAGGGAACTGGTGGTTTGATTAGCGCTATGTTCCTGCGGCCGAAGTGTCAAAGGTCTAGTTCCCGGCTGTTATATTGGCGTAGCACTGTTGAAGTGGTTGCGCGGACCCATCGCTTTGGGACAAGCAAGTGTGCTTCCAGCTGCCAGAGCCTCTCATTGCACCACCGTTGTGACTGCTCGAGTTCGCTGTCATCGAGCGAAACTTCGTTCGTGTGCGTTTTTGTTTGAGTGACACCACGCGTCCCAACACGCTTGTTATTCGGTAAGCGAAGGTTTGCAGCAATTTAGACTAGCTTTGGTATCGCTGTCAATGCTTACATGTAATACATAGGTTACTGCGAAGTGAACGTGTAGAGAGTACTTCGTCCGTTGCACCATTTTTATAGTTTTTTTACTTGTTTATTACTTTGTATTTTCTGTACAAAAACCGGCCTGCATATAGTACACTGCGTCAAGAGGTCGCCAAGTAAGAAACTGCCTGGGGGATCAATAATTAGTGGGTACCTAAGAGCATCAGAGCAGCAAGAACAGGCAAAAAAATAAAAGAGAACATCAAGAAAAACGATACTAAGGAACAAGTTATAATAGAAAATTACTTTTACATATGCATTGAAACAGTGTTATGCAAGAGTGTCACAGCAAATACCCCTACAAAGGAATGTGTGGTAATGTACCAAAAAATATTGCTTTCCTACAGGCTACTAAACGAAAGATAAAACTTGTTTTAATAAAATGTGAAGCCTAGCGGCAGAGTAATAAAATTAATGTAAAAAAATTTAATGATTATGAAAACGTATTTATGACAAGTGAAAAAACGGTTCTATGTTATAAAGAAATAATAAAGAAATAAATCATAATGTGAACTTAAATACATAAAATTAGAGTGAGAATCAAAATAACAAAGATAAGAAAACTACAACGAAGTGTTAATTAGGCATCCGTTCCTGCCACGAGCCGATTAGCATATACTCATTGAAGCCTTAATCCATTAGTAGAGCAGTACCTCACCGGCTTTATAGTTGTTCGCGGGTTCACACAAGCACCTGGGTTCAAGTTCGTTCCGCAGTAGAGAGCAAAGGTATTTCACTGCATAATTGGTTATACGTTACAAAAAATGATCCGATCTTTGTCCACTAAAAAGTAAATTACGTTCGCCGTTTGCTTCAGACGACTCGCTGGCCACAGTACTATTAAATTTTGTATTGTAATGAAATGCCTGCCTAAACTTCGCTGTCTTCTCTTCAGCATTTCTATTCCCACAATGCGCTTCGGGCGGTCGAGAAGAACCAGGCCGTCGCGCTCAATTTCATGGCCCCTTTCGGGTGAAACTCGCGTCTCACTGCATGTGCACGTGTGCCTTTTCTCGCACGCCGCGATGACAGTGACTGCGTTTTGTTTCCAAGTTCTCTCAATGGCTTGTCAATCTCAATGATTTCGCTCGAAATCACTCCTCGCAACTTGGTTTTCTCATTATCTTAAAAAGATGGGGTCATGTATTTCTAGTGCAACCTTCTACCACGTGATAAGAGCTGCCCCTTGCCGCCCGTGAGTCACTCGTGCAATGGCCACCTAGAGGCTCCAAACATTGCGTACGTTCCCCCTACCATTCGCACTTCAACTTCGAAGCGCGGATCTTATCTTCCATCTCGCGTTCAGTTACAGTGCGCACGTGTATGCGTGCGACTTCGTTTTAAAGCGAAGCTCCTTTTGCGAGCCCTCCCAAAATTTCCTCATCGTAGCTGTCGGCTGTTGCTGTTGTCTCGCCACGTAGCCAAAAACAAATATGAATTGCGTGCTCTATAGTGGGATCAAATCTGGGTCCTCCAGCGAAGCGCCATTTGCCGACCGGACAGCGACAGAACGGCGCCTCCTCGCCCTTCACTTGCCATGTTTGGTCTTGTTTCTGAAGCCGATGTAGTAGAGTATCTTAGGAGGTCCAAACCGACAAGGAAGAAGGGTTCAGGTGGGACATGGATGGGCTGAAGATACCCAGCGGGAAGTGTAGACCGGTTATTTCGCCGTTGACAGAGCTCGCAGGCGCTGATGTAACGCCGCACTGAGTGGGCTAGGCCAGGCCAATGAAGACGGTGGCGCAGGCGGTCATGTGTCGGAGTAACAACAAGGTGGCCAGTGGTTGGGGAGTCGTGAAGCTCATGAAGAGCTGTAGAGCGTAGGTGCAATGGTGTAATTGCTGCATCGCGCAATGTAGCCCATAAATAGACAATAAAGGCAATGCTACAGCGTCGCAGCAAACGAAGACGGGCGAAAATAATCTAAAATGAAATTAATCATCACAAAACAGTGCCTCTTGATCAAATTGAACACCAAGGAATGGACACCAACCTTTGTCCTTGTTGCAAATTTCCTGAGCTGTCCATTTGTTAAGTGGTAATGCTGCGCTTTGACATCTCAGTTGAAAACATTCAGCCTGCCATGTACTATCATTCTGGTCATTCTCGCTGAATTGGTGGAGGCTACGTTAAGACAGTGGTGCATTTCACGTGCAGAACATTTCCCATGCGGCTCTGTAGCTTGAGAAATCTGTAGATTCAGTCATCGCCGGACAGCGCTGATGATTCCATTGCTCGGTTAAGAGCAGTTCAATTGCTCGCTGCAGACAATCTATGCGTCACGTGTGCCATACCTAAAGCTTCAAAACAACTCGGTAAAAAGTGCAAGGCGAAACGATAGATTCATATTCACGCGGGAATGGTCTTTTGCTGTTCAATGTGGTTCCTGTAGATGGCAAACAGGACTGCAGAAAACGCCAACCCTGTTTCGTAATATTTCACTCACGTCCTCTTTTTTTTTTTTTCCACGGAGTGCATTGTTCACGTCGGTGAACCTTTTGTGGGAGTTCACAAAAGACGCCTTACTTTTCCTGCATTTGTCGGGTCTCTGCATAAGGGGCTTCCATGCGACTTCATTCTGCTCACGTTCGGCCTGCTCGCGAGCGTGAGAATGTCCTCGTACATTAGTTTGTTGAGTTTTTTTTAGCACGAAAAAAAAAAGTTCGCGTTTATTTCAATACCCCCGCACCTCCCCCCCCCCCGCCCCCAAGAAAAAATAGCGCTTCTGATGGGACTTTGAAGCTCGTTCACGGTTAATTGTCCAGAAACTCTGCAATTTATTTTGTTTCTTTATTCTACTTTTCATTTGTTATTGAGTAGTGAGCATTGTCGCATTATGACCTTGTTATAAATTGTGAGAGCATATCGAATGCTCCTTTGTCGCGCTTTGTCGTTACGCCCATATGAACTGAAAGTGCTTTTAAATTACGTAGACGTTAGTTCCTCTAAGCTTTTGTTCGAACTACTCCTGTTAGTAAGATTGTCGCATTATAGAAGTACGGTTAGTAACGATGTCGCGTTCATATTTTTTCGCAAATGATAAGTAGAACACTGTTCGTGCCACTGTATTTGCATTGCAAACTTAACAGAGTTTGTCAAAGTGTACAGCTGCTTTTAACTACAACAGAGCTACTTTTAAGTGCGTCATCTGGTTGGATGCTTAGTATCTTAGACAAAAAGCACAAGTTCATATTATATTTTACCAGGACAAGAGCATTGTTTCATGTGGACAAGCTTAAGAAAATCATTTGGAGCAATAAAATACGAGAGACGAAAGACAGAGCGTTTCCTAAAATGGAACTCGCTTTTTCAACATCGTGCGACGCACTCGCGGTGTATTTCATAATTATTTAAAGCATTCTCTCCCTCTCCCCATTCCCTTGGTCTGTTTAAGGCTCTGGATTCTCTAGAACTATTTCAGAAGCCACAAGACGCCCTAAAGGGACCGAAGAATCATACGAACGAAGGGAGGCCGCCAGCAGGCACTATCTCCGCCGGTACGGATTCAAAAATGTAAGGATTGACCCAAGAGGATGGCCAGATGCCAAATCACTCTGGCCGTCCCTGATTGCGTGCCGGCGGCTCGAAATAGCAACGCAAACGACCAGCTTGCCCCTTTGGACGAAATCTGGCTTTCGATTGGTGTCTTGCTTTTTGTAGCGGTTTTCTGGGTTTCTTGACTTAGCCGATGCCTCGGCATAATTTTCCGGCCACGAAGCAGGAGCCGGCAGTTAATAATGAAACGCTCATTGCAGTAAAATGAAAAGTGAATTTTTTAGGCTTTGCAGTTTGCGACAGTGACCACAACTTCGGCAAGCTTTTCCGAAAAGAGCACTCGCTACTCATAATTTTGCTGGGCGCGCATAATATTGCCGGTGTACTGTAATTTATGTGGCTAGTCAGCGCTGGGACTGCTTATATATGTACAGGTTTTATCTTTTTTGGAGAAACATTTAGAATCATGGTTCACATAATATCCCACACATAAGTATTCTTTTTCCATGCCACCAGAAATGTTCGTGTAGGCTATAATTTGCATATTACTGTTTCAATTCAAAAATTATAAAATACATATTCTGCCGTACAACAATTAGCAGCTTCATTGCTGTTTCTGTCAATGGAATCCGTAAAATATTGTGAGAATTGTTTATGGAGATTAAAAAGCTCAGAATAGAATGAGCGCGTACATAGCAAGAAGATAACAATGGTGTTCATTGTTAGAGAGGCTGAAAAATAAATTAAGACATGCAATGTACTTCTTTTGCTTGTGGTACTGAACTTCTGCAAATAAGGCCACGTATAAAGATTTACAGCAGAATTAGTCGAGAGTGATCTTAACCAATATGATGTTTATGTTGGCACTATTTACTGCGCGGAAAGACTATGTTCGGAGTTGTAAAAAATTTCAAGTTTCCCCTTTCTGCATTCTATTACTTCATTGAAAGGATAGCTGTCACGACCAATATTAGTAATCGTTTGAACGTTTTGTGTGAATCTCTTCCCAGTATCAAGCCTTCCTAGACAAGCTACTTGAACTAGCGCCGGGAAATGCAGTTGCTGTGTACGGTATTCCGCGTAACGAATTCTTTGCATAGGCTTTGGTACAGCAGGAAGAGATCAAACCACGCACGAGTCTTCTGCAGAAGGTCATGCAGAAATTATATTCATAGAAAAGCTGCGCGCATGACGAGAAACACTTCTCTTCGCAAGGAGTGCTTATTTTATTTCAAGGCTAATTATTAAATGTTACCCACTGCAGCTGAAGTATCCAAGCGCACTCTTGAGACTATGCCTAAAATAGAGCAGCCTGATGGGCAACGTGACACAATCCTCTGGCTCTTCACCACTGCTCAATTGCCGTCGAGCAAGGGGTGTCTCAGGCGCAAACCATCATTTCGACATGGGGATTGTTTTCGCCGAGACAACTGTCGCCGTCAGCACCGCCAGTCACAAGAAAAAGTTGTGCAACTGGGCAACGGAAACTGCACATCGACCTTTGTTCAACTGTAGTTGACCTGATTTCAATGCTACTGGCTGTTGGAATTTTGTTTTTCAACACTTCCCAATGTGGCCGAAAAGTGAAAAGTCTAAGCGAGAATGAAAGTGTAATGTCCGATACACCTAATGTTGCATTGGATTTAAGCGCCAATGTTCGGCTGCACGTCCACTCAATATCAATGAAATTGTTAAATCCGCAACAGTGCCATAAAGGAGTGAAGTATAGTTATTATTGGCTATAACCTATTAGAGCTTGCTAATTCATACGGAGATTACAAAAGTTCCTCTAGGACGCCAATCATCGCTAGGATATTATTATCCGCTACCATACTCCGAAAGCAGCAGATGGCAATGAGAAATATGTGAAATAATATGGCGAGACAAATGTGTCATCCAGAGCATAATGTGATGCCATTTTTTGCAACATAAAACAAAAAAGACAGTTGTTTAGCAGCCATGCACAGTGCAACAAAGGACAGGCAGCCGAATACCAAGCATTTGCAAAACGTGCGTGCAATTAGGAGAACGCTGGTGTTTATTCTCTTTCACAAAAGTGAGCCCGTACACAGGAGCAGGTGCGCAGTTTTCTCGCCCGGACACTGCTCACTGTTGAAAACAACTAAACTTGAGCACATGGTAGCCATGGAGAAACCATGGCCATTCTTCGGCTGCATTCACCCAATAAACAGGTTTATTCTCTCGAGCGAACATTTTCACTAATCCCTGTCGAGAAAACTCTACACTTGCTTCACGGTTGTTTTTAATGCTACTCATAGTTGCATACATCGAGTGAAGCGCCGAAAGCAAAATTCTACACATGCGCATATTGTTCTCACGCATGCAAATCTAATTGCCGGAGAGAACTCAAACAAAGCGTTTCGTTCACCTTGTGCGCAGGTAGTGGAAGAATGTTTTGCCGCTTCAGTAAGTTGTTAGACGCATACCTCCACTTTCGGCAGCGATTATTCACGTTGGGCGTAGTTGTCAACAGACGCAGAACAACGGGCGACTTACTGGACTGTCATCGCCGCTATGAAGCGCAAAACAAACCTTTACTGCCTTTGTATGGGAGCTTTTACATCTGATTACGGTTGGAACGTTCCTCATGTGTTCTATATTTCGAGACGCTAATAGGAAAACGCATTTCCCATTACCACGCCGGCAACAAATTCCACTTCATCCTCTAATGATCATAGGTATATAACCTCTCTTTAAATATCAATCGTTGTTCAAATTTTTAAAAGAGGCACGCAGTTTTCATGTTATATCACCAGAAAATCCGTAGCACGGCCTCTTCACTGAGGTTTCTGCAGCGGTAACTGCATTAAAAGAAAGCACCTGCCTCCTAGCCTTTGAGCTCAAAGGCCTTCCGGAGGCATAGATAATATTTCCATATGCTTGCACTTTAGCGTCATGATCACTTATCACGCGTACTATATTCATAGACAACTACACTATCATGATTTTATACTATATATAATTTTACGCTTCTATGATGCGGATTGATTTTAGGCCATTTTACAGCCATGTTACATGCCTCCATCGCAACTCGCAAATCAGCGCTTAACAAAACATTATCAGTCATGGCGCTCTTTGGCCATACCTGGCCCTTGCGCCACTAAACAATACACATTCATTCATTCATTCGATACCTTGTGTGTTGCTTGTGCGGCTTGCCAGAATTAGTGAAGGAGTGTTTTACGTGCTAGTGCTATATAACGAGCAACCATTTGCATGGCTGAACTCGTAAAGCGCTTATACATTAATACGCCTATCGGAAACGCACGAAAACAGATAGTCAAATTCATGCGGCGCTAGCAACAAGTGGTTCTCCAAGTTGAGGGTGGTATTGCGGATAACTAAATTATCGTGAAAGCTATACTCCATGAAGAGGAAACCAGGCCATCAGCCTTTCAGTGACGCTCTGCACAGTGAATGCATAAGAACATCATTTTAGGACATCAATATCCTTCTTCGCCGTGCCAGTGGTCCCACCATACGACAGCACAAACGAAGGAACAGAATGAAAATCCCTCTTCAGGTTCCTTTCAGTTGCATTTGTATTTCGTGTTGGGGTTACTTCACCATGAATTCGCGACTCTATCAAATCACGACGCTTGTGTGATATAAAAAGCCGAATTGGATTAATTTAGTGTCGTTGTCTTGAGAAAAAGTAAACTACTTCGAGTCGCACATGGCAGTTAAAGAGAGAGAAAGAGAGAGAGAGACGACATGTGCAATGCAGGACAGTTAACTGGAAGGAGATTCTGGTTTCCTATCCTGCACTGGGGGAAGGGTAAGGGGGAAGGAAAAAGAAAAAGGCGGTGGAATAAAGCTAAGGCAAGAAAAAATATACAGGTGGTGCGGAATGTCTGGGAGAATTTTTCTCCAATACGCCACTAAAACTGAGAAATTTCAGTAGTGCATTGACCGGCTTGCGGTGTGCCGACTGCATTTCCAGGCATTCCAGGATTTTCTTCTCAGAAAGCGGCCGCTCATCAAGGCGAGTCGGTACGATTGCGAGTGACGGCCTGTGTGCGCTGTATTGAGGACAACGGCAAAAAAAAAAAAAAAAAACTTGTCCAGTAGTTTCCTCGCAGCCGCACTGGTGGCAAGCAGCATTATATTCCCTTCCGACGCGGAAAGTAAAGTATTTTGTGAAAGCGACGCCAAACCAGCGTAGGCAAAACACTGTTGTCTCCGGTCAGGATAGTCCTGGTGGAGGATGAAGTCAAAGACAGGTTCTCAATTGATACAGACGTGTGCGCAGGAAATTCGATGTGTTTGACAACGATTGCATAGCATCATTCGCATGCATTAAAAAGGTCGCTACTACCTCTCTTCTTGACAACAGGATTTCTTCCTGCACGTCCTCTTTATGAGCAGGTCGAGTAGCTTCATGTGCAGGTTCGATGTTCTCAGTTGATTATTTATTATTTATTATTATTAGTTGATGTTGATCATTTACGTTTCTTTTAATTATCGGCTTAACTCTCGTCCAGTTACTCTACTCTGCATCTACGCCAAATCTGCTACACCTACGTCCACTCGTTGTGTATGCCTTCATTTCATTACTTAACTGAAACGTTTAAAACACAGTTAACCTTCGCTTAGTCTTAAACATTCGAACATTATATTGTGTCGTGTACTACTTTTACTGTCTGCTGAATTCTTTTCTTACATTGCGAACCACACATTTTACACAGCGGCTCGTACTCCTCACTCCAGCGGTAGCCATTCGTGGCTTCCGTATGTGGAATTGAATGAACGAACGAATGAACGATAAATAAATACATAAATAAATGAAATCGGAATGTTGAAGTTAGGACTTAGTAAATAAACCATAACTTTATAAACTCAGATGAGTTTATGTAGGAGAATTCCGGTTTTTAACAGGACTCCGTGCGAGTGTGATTTAAGGTTACTGATACCGACATATGAGACATACGGGTTTTTTCAACATTGGTCGCAACCTCGGTCAAATTCGTCAAGCATAAAATTTGAAGACAGGTATCTAGCGTTGAAGGGAGGGAAGGTAACCGATGGTCACTAAGGGTTACGGACTGGATTCCAAGGGAAGAGAAGCGTAGCAGGGGGCGGCAGAAAGTTAGGTGGGTGGATGACATTAAGATGTTTGCAGGCACAACATGGCCACAATTAGTACATGACCGGGGTAGTTGGAGAAGTATGGGAGAGGCCTTTGCCCTGCAGTGGGCGTAGCTAGGCTGATGATGATGATGATGATCTAGCGTTGTTAGGTGGGGTCGGTTACATCGTAAAGCAAGCGACAAAAGTAAACGTGAAAGCACTTCAACTTCGGCCTAAGGAAAAGCGAGAGAGGCAATTTAGACAATTGAATGGACCACACCACATGACTGCGCAAAGCTGCAAATAAAAACACAAGCATGCTTGACACACTTGTGACCTATATGACCTATTCTATTAAGACATGGAACCGTGGGCCCGTAAGCGAAGAATTTCGGTTAGACTCATTTCACGGCACCCTGCGGCGCCCGGTTATATTGCTGTCTTTTCAGAGGCCCCAGGCACTATTGCTCGCGGTTAGCCTGAGCTTGTTCATCCGTCAATATCCTCTAATTTCGCACGAGAAGCTCATTTCTCTGTCGGTTCAATCTTCCATTTCGCTTTCGCCGAGCGATGACGGGGACGCAGGGACCTGGAGCATAGGGAATGTTCGAGATGAAGCGACGCGAATGGAAGCGCCTCAGTTACTAGCCGTTTAATTTTTCCTCGTTTCACCGCTTCATCACCCTGCAATATAGCAAAATTTAATAGTGAAGTGCTGAATGTCCAAACGTGTAGAGAATCGTCACTAAAATACTGCGTTGTGCCGTCCGACATTTCACGTTAATTCTTCAAGCCCAAGTTTTTCTTCTTTTTTTTTCTATAATGATTGTGTTTCTGCACTAGCGGGGAAACCTGTTCGGTATGCTTATTTCAGAGGCATCTAGGTTTACTGAGAGTCATCGCTGTGGTGACGCCAGTGCACTGGTAACAACCCTTCACCGTACTGCTGGCCATTTCGTTTAGTGCCGCGTAAAGATTTGTCGATACACCCTTATAGCTCGAAATAACAAATACTATAACTGTTTCTTATAGCTGTGTTTAATTTTGCCAGCTGTTTTTTAATTAGAACTCACTGGTGGGCTAGTCGTCACATCCTTTGGGCTTAGGAATAGCGCAAAAAATATATAAAGTAGACATTAAAGGCACGAGCTTTCTGTTTATGTGTGTGTGTGTCCCACTCAGTAAGAGATTACGGAAGAACACGAAACACGGTATAGCAAGTAAATAAAGCTTTCCGTTTAAACCCAACGCGTGCACTGTTTCGTCTGACTGGCGTTTCTGCCTGTGGAGAGTGTGTTGAAGTTGCACATATTTCTTTTTTCTTCCGAGAATTCACTCTCAATTGATACCAACCTCTGCATCTCATTTGACCGTAACCAGACCTGACTCAATGCCTTCATGGTCAATGACAGCGTCAGTGACTGAAAAGGAGGAACTCCGCCAGCAGAGTCTATATAAGCCGCTGAAATACGCTGAATCGTAGCTGTGGTAAGAACTACGTCTAGCATATCAAATAAATCGGTCGCCATAGAACGTTACGGCAATCTAACATGCTGAGAAGTGGAAAAAGTACTTTTTTTTTGTACAGAGAGGGGGATGAAAAGGGAAAATCTTTGTCTGAAAACATTTGTCTTGTATGAAGCATGGACATGAATTGTTTAAAATAAGTAATTACGAATTTTATAAAACTTATTATTTCCACCAAGAATGTCGTCACCTACACCACTTTCCTGACCAATGTACCTATACAGTTATTAAGGCTGCTTCGTGAATTTTCCCGCGTCATTAACCGCGATGATCCTCAAGATCAAATTTCATGAAACACATGCGCGCAAAAATAGCGACCCGGGAAGCTGTACCTATGTCTTAACCTTCAGAATGTCGGACGCTACTAGACATCTTGTTAAGAAAAGACTTCGACAGAATGAAATCGAAAGTAGGGTATCGCTTTATAAATAGGTCATAAAATTAGGGAAAACCACAAATTAGGCATTACTCACAAGCTGCTGTGAGTGATTCTTGGTTCGTAAAGTATGTGATCAGGCCTCGGCGTGGTCGCTTAGTGGCTTTGGTGTGGCGCTGCCAAGCACGAGGTCGCGGTATCAAATCCCGGCCACGGCAGCCACATTTAGATGGGAGCGAAATGCAGAAACACTCGTGTACTTACTTAGGTGCACGTTAAAGAGCCCCAGGTGAACAAAATTATTCCGTAGTCCCCTACTACGGTGTGCATCGTATTGAGATCTTGGTTTCGGCACGTAATACCCAATGCTTTAATAAATGTATTTATTGAAGTGTGTGACTATAACTGAAAAAGCTTACCTAAACATCGATTCAGCTGGAGCATAAAGCGTGTATCTTTTTGCAAGTTTGGGCTGCTACATCTGAAGCGAATACTCAGCGGGAAAGAACGTAGGCGGTCTTTCCGAAGAGCATACGTCTGCGAGTGGTTCTGACCATTGTGAATTGTAATGCGAAAAAAAAACGAAGAACGAAAGAGCAGGCACACACCCTCGCTACACTCACTACTTATTGAGAACGAGCAGCTATTGCAAGTGCAACTTGCCTTCACAAAATAAATTTATACTTAACCCGAGAAAACTATATAAATAAACAGAAGTGTCCTAGCAAATACTCTCGACATGTATATGGCACTAGCTTATCGACTACTGTACTTGGAGGTATATTAAGCATATATTCCGAATGGTAGACACTGCCGAAGTAGGCTTTTTTTTGTTGCAATGGGCACAGCGTTTGTGTATCGCAGGACTCATGGAAATGTGGACGTCCGCAAGCATCTCTGCTACATTGAACGCGGTGTGCGCCCAAGGCTGTAACATTTGCCTAGCATTAGCTGTGGCAGCACAGTTAACTCTGTCCCACCGTGTCCCAGCAATGCGAAGCCCGTAGGCAGAAGCTAAGAAATCGATTCTTCGCTCTTACTGAAGCCGGTGGAAGATCCTTGCCGGACTAAACCCGGCGTATTGGTAGTGCCAGCGGGAACGCAAGCACAATCGCTGCAGGGATACCAGCTGGCGTTATCAGGATAACCAGGTCCGCCTGGAATTCAATGTAAGCCGAGTGGAAATGACACGGATCAACTTCCACAAGATAAGAAGCGACAGCTTACCTCCTTGAGACGGCAGAGTGCCCACTGCAGTCGCAGTGAACTTGCACGAACAAAGAAAACCAAGATCATCACTAATGGCACAGCAAATTATGGATGTTATCTCGGATTCTGATACAGTTTAACATTCGTAATGATATTTGATGCAGGCACCGTACCTGGGGTATCTTATTTTTATGACCTCATCTATAGCAGTGAAGCGATGTCAAAGTAGTGCTGTAGCCAAATGAACCCACGTACCTCTAGACTTGGACAGAGAGCGCTGCAACTTCACCCATGGCGCCGACATTGTGCGCGGTGCAGCCGAGTCACCAGAGACGTCCACTAAGCTCTGCAACAGCAATTTTTTTGTACCTAAGTAACGTATATCACATTCCCTCTGGAGCCTCAGAAAGACATTGCGAATGAATTTCTATTGCAGCAAGCTTTTAGTCACTCCTTCTTGATTCACTTTCATTATCTGCTTTTGTAACAAAATTTACACACGCTGAGTGAACCCTTAGCCGTAGGCCAGCTTGGCTCCGAAAAATGATTTTTTTTTACAATGGCAATAGTGGCAGGGTAAGAAACATTGAACTCGACTGCACAGTTATCAAATAATAAATCAACAGGTTCATCAACAATAAAGCACATCATTTTGTGGATTAAATATGAAATCTATTATAAAATCAAATAAATTCTGTCAAATATGAAAAATCTAATCTACAATACACAAAAATATTTTCAGAAGAACAAAGAAAAATGATATACACGCAAAAATCCAAGCAAGTTACACATTTAATAAATATTTGATTAGGTCAGAGATTTGTTAACTGTTTGATGTAGTGTTGTTGTAGTGCGTTGGCAAAATGACGTGATTTTCATTTAAAAATTATTGCGCTACAGATTTTAATACCACAGATTTCTAGACGTTGCCAGTCTACTTCGGTCACTGTCCAAATCACAGCATGTGCTGGCATTTCGAGTTTCTTACGGGACCCTGCACGATGGCGAGAGCAACACGGTAAGGTTATTACATCTTGGGATAGAATGAATACACATAACCACTGCATAATGTTCCAACCATCGTGTACTTCGGGTAGTCTGTACGCGATGAGCTCATTTAGGTGTACAAGTTTCTCTCATTGGTCACAATCTCTTTCATCTCCATGTATTGTGTCTCCAGCTTTTTTTTTTGCACGTGCTCCGCAATGGCTTTTCCACACGCGTGTCTTTAGTCACACGATTCTGTTCTTGTCGAAGCCACCTCAGCATGTTCCGCTTCGCGGATATATACAGAATTGAACGAGGCAGAGATTGTCTCACGTTAACAAAGTACATTGATGCTTCCTAGTCAGCACACGCGCAGACTTGACGCCATGACTGAGGAACTTACAAACATGAATCACGTTCGTACCTTAAACCTAGATAACAGGCCACTTAAGCCTTTCTGCAACCATGACGTTCCTGACCTTGTTTGAAATTGGTTGCCTGGCTTGAAGCTTATTCGCCCTGACTAGCAAAAAGCATTCCGAAGTGGTTAATTATGTTGCGGAATTCGCTCCATCATCTTTATCCGTCTTCCATGTGTGCTTCGCCAGAACATACCCGTCTTGCTGTATAAAGGATTAGCATACCCACTGCACGTTTGTGTGACATGGCGTGCATAAATTGGGATAACCGGTATCTGCCAGAATGCGTTAGTTTTCGGTGAACGCTAGTGGCTGAGCCACTAGCAGGCCGTTGAGCGATAGCGTCCATGAATGGAATGCCATTTATTTCCTTCCCCAGCTGTAAAACTAGATGTCGGGAAAGAGGGCAGAGCGACAAAAGCGTGATTATTATGGGTAGTAGTGTCACCTGCTTACAGTCATACTGCTAATGTTATTCTACTATTAACGCACCTTCACTTGCCAGCGCTTCGATAGAATATATATGGGACAGTTTCGCCACTGCTACCTGGAGCTCTGTGATAACGGCAGTGGTTTCACGGCTTTGTTTCGTTTTATTGCATTTTTTTTTCATTTCTTTCAACCACTAAACTGTTTGATTTGATACCATTCAAAGTCAGTTAACCACGAGCGATTCCACATAAAGCGACCATGAAAACGCACTCCAAAGCAATACTTCAGAAGGTCAGGTGCAGTTGGGTGTTTACGTATGCAGTCCTAAACAAGTGAAGTCTGGACTCGCGCTGTCAAAGTTTCTCAGGTGCTCTGGAGTTCGTCTACTAACAGACGGGGCGAGAAAAAAAAGATTGTGCGCATAAAAAATTAGACGCACGACGGAACATTTCCAAGTGTTGATGTAAACAAAGCTATAGCGCCTTCATTTCCGTTAAACCGGTATAGAAGTCATCGCCACGTACTAACTATCGACGGCACCCCATGACCAATTATGGCAATAAGTAGGTGACAGGTGGTGCACGCTTAGTCATCTGTCGCCACAATGTTACTGGCATATTTGGTACGGAAAAGCGAGGTGTGTACGAAGGCAGCTGTGGCGAACGAACTCGCAATAAATTATTGGGTATACCTTTTCAGAGGCCGCCCCTCTCCAACACCGCACTGCGGAGGATTCTGGAAATCTCTATGAATAGGGTCGCTGTTGAAAATTGGTGAGTTCTTAAATAATCGCGTTTCTAAACGTTATGCCTCAACGTCGAAGGGACGTTAACAAATTGTAAATGCGTGAACGTCCACCAAATGTTGTGCTTCAGTGGTTATTGCCAACACTATGCATACAGAGACAAACTTGAACAAGGAAGAGCGAATTGACAGCACGGTCTCTCCGTTTCTCACACCATGTTCTCTATATCACGACCGCTTATTAACGGTGTGCGTATACTGTCTCGCGTCGAAATTCCAAAGGCCAGTTCTTCTAATTGAAGCAGGTGATAAGCGCTCAAGTGACAGCGCGGAGAACTCCATAATCATCCTACTTGCACGCCAGTATGACTGATATACTGTGCGGATGAAGTTCGCGGTGGTTGACGTGGTGCGCCGCATCATGGGACGCTGATGTGTGTTGAACCAAGCGGGAACACAGTCGTGTAATTAGTCTAATTCTGGACGGGTGGCATGATTTCTCACTGCCTAGCACTTCCGAAAAAGCATATTTCTTCGGAGCTCTGTTCTCACATTACCAAATTTTATTAATCTGTACCATTGGGTATAAGCAGCGGTGGCGTAGAGGTAGAATACCCGTCTCGCGTGCAAGAGGTCCGTGGTTCGAATCCCGGTGCCGGCAATTTTCCACCGGATTAAAAATAAAATCCGCGTGTTGATAAAATTGCACAAACAGGCCTGGAGTGTGGCATGATCCCGGTGACCAGAACCGGTAACGCACTCCCTCACCACAGCAGGATTGGCCACCCTGGTGCAGTACTTGGCCACAACCTCCTATATGAACACAACAATCAAACCCCGGCCCTCAGTCCCAGCAGCTCCGCAGCAACTGACCACGGCGGCGGTCAGACCTGCGACGCAGCAGAAGGTGTTAAGAATCACTGGCTCCGGACAGGCCGCCATTGGAATATGAACCTGGCAGCGTTTAACGCTAGAAAGTTATCTAGTGAAGCGAGTCTAGCAGTGCTATTGGAGGAATTAGAGGGCAGTAAATGGGATATAATAGGGCTCAGTGAAGTTAGGAGGCCAAAAGAAGCATATACAGTGCTAAATAGCGGGCACGTCCTTTGCTACCGGGGCTTAGCGGAGAGAAGAGAACTAGGAGTCGGATTCCTGGTTAATAAGAATATAGCTGGTAACATACAGGAATTCGATAGCATTAACGAGAGGGTGGCAGGTCTTGTTGTGAAACCTAATAAGAGGTACAAAATGAAGATTGTACAGGTCTACGCCCCTACATCCAGTCATGATGACCAGGAAGTCGAAAGCTTCTATGAAGACGTGGAATCGGCGATGGGTAGAGTGAAAACCAAATACACTATACTAATGGGCGACTTTAATGCCAAGATAGGCAAGAAGCAGGCTGGAGACAAAGCAGTGGGCGAATATGGCATAGGCACTAGGAATAACAGGGGAGAGTTATTAGTATAGTTTGCGGAACAGAATAATATGAGGATAATGAATACCTTCTTCCGCAAGCGGGATAGCTGAAAGTGGATGTGGAGGAGCCCGAACGGCGAAACTAGAAATGAAATAGACTTCATACTCTGCGCTAGCCCTGGCATCATACAAGATATGGACGTGCTCGGCAAGGTGCGCTGCAGTGACCACAGGATGGTAAGAACTCGAATTAGCCTAGACCTCAGAAGGGAACGGAAGCAACTGGTACATAAGAAGCCGATCAATGAGTTTGCGGTAAGAGGGAAAATAGAGGAATTCCAGATCAAGCTACAGAACAGGTACTCGGCTTTAGCTCAGGAAGAGGAAGTTAGTGTTGAAGCAATGAACGACAATCTTGTGGGCATCATTAAGGAGTGTGCAATGGAAGTCGGTGGCAACTCCATTAGGCAGGATACCAGTAAACTATCACAGGAGACGAAAGATCTGATCAAGAAACGCCAATGTATGAAAGCCTCTAACCCTACAGCTAGAATAGAACTGGCAGAACTTTCGAAGTTAATCAACAAGCGTAAGACAGCTGACATCAGGAAGTATAATATGGATAGAATTGAACATGCTCTCAGGAACGGAGGAAGCCTAAAAACAGTGAAGAAGAAACTAGGAATTGGCAAGAATCAGATGTATGCGTTAAGAGACAAAGCCGGCAATATCATAACTAATATGGATGAGATGGTTCAAGTGGCTGAGGCGTTCTATAGAGATTTATACAGTACCAGTGGCACCCATGATGATAATGGAAGAGAGAATAGTCCAGAGGAATTCGAAATCCCAAAGGTAACGCCGGAAGAAGTAAAGAAAGCCTTAGGAGATATGCAAAGGGGGAAGGCAGCTGGGGAGGATCAGGTAACAGCATATTTGCTGAAGGATGGTGGGCAGATTGTTCTAGAGAAACTGGCCACCCTGTATACGCGATGCCTCATGACCTCGAGCGTACCGGAATCTTGGAAGAACGCTAGTATTATCCTAATCCATAAGAAAGGGGACGCCAAAGACTTGAAAAATTATAGACCGATCAGCTTACTGTCCGTTGCCTACAAACTATTCACTAAGGTAATCGCAAATAGAATCAGGAACACCTTAGACTTCTGTCAAGCGAAGGACCAGGCAGGATTCCGTAAAGGCTACTCAACAATAGATCATATTCACACTATCAATCAGGTGATAGAGAAATGTGCGGAATATAACCAACCCTTATATATAGCTTTCATTGATTACGAGAAAACGTTTGATTCTGTCAAAACCTCAGCAGTCATGGAGGCATTAGGGAATCAGGGTGTAGACGAGCCGTATGTAAAAATACTGAAAGACATCTATAGCGGTTCCACACCCACCATAGTCCTCCATAAAGAAAGCAACAAAATCCCAATAAAGAAAGGCGTCAGACAGGGAGATACGATCTCTCCAATGCTATTCACCGCGTGTTTACAGGAGGTATTCAGAGACATGGATTGGGGAGAATTGGGGATAAAAGTTAATGGAGAATACCTTAGTAACTTGCGATTCACTGATGATATTACCTTGCTTAGTAAGTCAGGGGACCAATTGCAATGCATGCTCACTGACCTGGAGAGGCAAAGCAGAAGGGTGGGTTTAAAAATTAATCTGCAGAAAACTAAAGTAATGTCTAACAGTCTCGGAAGAGAACAGCAATTTACAATAGGCAGCGAGGCACTGGAAGTATTAAGGGAATACATCTACTTAGGGCAGTTAGTGACGGCAGATCCGGATCACAAGACGGAAATAATCAGAAGAATAAGAATGGGCTGGGGTGCCTTTGGCAGGCATTCTCAGATCATGAACAGCACGTTGCCATTATCCCTCAAGAGGAAAGTGTATAATAGCTGCGTCTTACCAGTACTCACCTACGGGGCAGAAACCTGGAGGCTTACGAAAAGGGTTGTACTCAAATTGAGGACGACGCAACGAGCTATGGAAAGAAGAATGATAGGTGTAACGTTAAGTGATAAGAAAAGAGCAGATTGGGTGAGGGAACAAACGCGAGTTAATGACATCTTAGTTGAAATCAAGAAAAAGAAATGGGCATGGGCAGGACATGTAATGAGGAGGGAGGATAACCGATGGTCATTAAGGGTTACGGACTGGATCCCAAGGGATGGGAAGCGTAGCAGGGGGCGGCAGAAAGTTAGGTGGGCGGATGAGATAAAGAAGTTTGCAGGGACGGCATGGCCACAATTAGTACAGGACCGGGGTTGTTGGAGAAGTATGGGAGAGGCCTTTGCCCTGCAGTGGGCGTAACCAGGCTGATGATGATGATGATGACCATTGCGAACCACGTGTCAGCCTAGCTTCTGCCGCACAGCAGTTACTATCATGCACCCTGTGACATTATTTCTCTAGAAGCTATTTGATGCAATTTTTTCACACATAGAGATATCTAATGCACACTATATAGTAAGCTGTGCTCACAGCTTAATCTTCTCGCATATTTTGTGCACGCCGCACTGCACACTCTTAACATCCGCAGTGGACACCGCTGCATGACGTATTGACATTTTCATGCTTGCGTAATTGTGCCATCTACGTGCAGCGAGAATATCCTCATACTATTGCAATAACATCGCGTTCTCACTCATGCGTATAGATAGACACCATACGGGCTGAAGTACTACTAGCGCATCTCCCGGTATGCAACTTTGCTTTTGATGCAAACTTCGATGTCGGAAGCGCCTTTTTTCCGTGAGCCCCGTTGTTGCCAGTTTTTATTCTTTGCGCTTCACTCTGTTATTGTTCACATTTTATTGAGATTTAGCTGCTTCTATAGGTTTATACCGGTATTCTTGGAAAAAATGTTTCAGATTCGGTTTGTCGTGCCAGTACGAATCTATGGAGCTGAAAGTTAGACAGCGATAAGGCTCGTAAGAAGCCAAGAAGCACGAAAAGAGTTAGGGACCGAAAAAAATATACGAGTAAACTTAAGGTACTGGAAGACCATGGTGGGGTTTACAGGCTTTACAGGCGGTATAGCTGACACCCTCAAGAGGAATAAGGTATAATACTTTAACTGATTATGCGGTCATGTACTATAGCGTAACAGAATGGAGGCCAGACAACACGAATCGCAATCGAGTAGCGCACAGGATTAGGTGGCGTGGTGAGATTAGGTAATACGCAGACACAGCATACAGTTGGCTGACACAAGAAAGGAGAATTCGTCAATTCATGATAAAGACCTAATCAAGCTGGTGGCATAGGGAAGGATGCTAGTGCTGCTGATAAGGTATCGATTATACCTTCTTAGGAACAACATGAGAGCGATGTCAATTGAAGAAATACAAATGCAGTAGACATACTTTAGGTCCGACGAAGCTTTGAGTCCTTTCTCTGACACTTGGGGTGGGCTTACATGTTTTTTAGAACTTTCTAGCAATTATCAATAGTAACCAGGGAACCGTATAGAGGTTCAGTCAGACAGACAGGCAATCACACAGCTCTTGCTTCATTCACCACAGGTTGTTAAAGGGCCCTTCAACAGGTGTGGCCATACAATGCAATGGCTAAGTATTACATCCTTACGCGCCGCGGAACGATCTTACATTTCAAACCAAACCCCGTTTTCCCTTCTCGCGGAGGCCCCGCTCCCGGCCGGACCAGTGACGTGTAAGCGCAAGTGCGCCCACGTACATGTATGTGCTGTGACATCGCTTATGACACGTGGCTTTGAGAATTATTAAAGTCAACAGAAGCTATTTGTTTCACCTGTTGCATTAATATAAGAAATAAAATTTACAGAAATAATAAAACTGGAGGACGCTTAAGCTTCGACTTTATGAGTGGAACCCGACAGTATTAAAAGATGCATGACTGCTTCTCATGCCTCCCGGCAACTGCAGCGTATGTAACCGTAATGTTTACCGGGAAACGCTGGCGGCGAACGATGCGTTCGAAGACGGACTTTCGGGAAGAAACGCCGCGATGGATGGATGGATGGATGGATGGATGGATGGATGGATGGATGGATGGATGGATGGATGGATGGATGGATGGATGGATTCATTGATTGATTGATGGATGCATTGATTGATTGACTGATGGATGCATTGATTGATTGACTGATGGATGCATTGATTGATTGATGGATGGATGGATGGATGGATTGACTGATGGACGGATGGATTGATTGATTGATGGACGGATGGATTGATTGATTGATGGACGGATGGATGGATTGATTGATGGACGGATGGATGGATTGATTGATTGATGGATGAATGGATTTATTGATTGATGGATTTATTGATTGATTGGTGGATGGATTTATGGATGGATTGATGGATGGATTGAAGGATGGATTGAAGGATGGATTGAAGGATTGATTGATTGATTGATTGATTGATTGAAGGATTGATCGATTGATTGAAGGATTGATTGAAGCATGGCAGATTGATTGATTGAAGGATTTATTGATGCATGGATGAATGATTGATTGATTGATTGATTGATTGATTGATTGATTGATTGATTGATTGATTGATTGATTGATTGATTGATTGATATGAGCTTCCCCTTTGGAACGGGGTGGTGGTTAGCGCCACCAAGATATTGCTATTAAACTGTGTAACGTCCTACCTAAGTAAAACAAAAGAAGGAGAAACAACACGATGAACTCCCACAACCAAATTTTCTGATCCCCTATGGCGAACTGTGCTTTTGTACGTCATCGTTTTTTATCATTTGAGTACTTTTCTTCCTCCAATCGCCTCTTACGAATGCCTATTGCTGACATGTTTACTTTTCCACTGCTCTCGCTGAACTCAAAGGCTTCAAGGAGGTCAGTGGTGCCTAAATCAACCGCTGGGTAGCAGTCTTCACATTCTAATAAAACATGCTCCATAGTTTCCCTAGCTTTCCCGCAGCAAGCACATCCTTCATCTCATATCTCGCTGTATAGGTGCGTGTTCTAAGGCATCCAGATCTCGCTTCGAAAAGTAATGTGCTTCTCTTTGAGTTATCATAAATTATTTCTTTCCTGATTTCGTGTTTTCCTTTTAAGTAGTTGCTCGTGGAAGGTTTTTTTTCCATTGCCGCCACCCATGAGATTATTTCAGCCTCTCTTACTTTCCGCTTGACGTTTTTTGTTGCTGTGTTGCCCACCCTACAGGCCGCATACTTGCTGGTAAGCTTCCTATTTCTCTTCCTCCACTGTGAATCAATGATTTTCCTGTACAGATACCTCAACACTCTCCCAGCCCATTTACGTTCTTCCATTCCTCAGTCGTTCTTCATACTCAATTTTACTGCGTGCTTCACTCACTTCAAAACTAGTGGAGCCCATATGACCCTGCACGGCTTCATTTGTAGTCTTCCCGTGAGCGCCCAATGCGAGGCGAACCACTGACCTTTGGTTCCTATCGAGTTCTGATCGTACCCCTGATTTAAAGCAAACAACCACATTTCCAAAAGTAAGACCTCGAACCATTACACCTTTTCACATACCTCGGAGTACCTCATACCTATGGTATCCCCACAGCGCCCTGTGCTTCATTATGGCTGCATTTCTCTTCCCATTCGCTGTTATTGTTTTTCCTGTGTTTCCATATATATATTACCTTCGTTTATCCACATACGAAAGTATTTATATTCTGTTACCCGAAGTATTTCATGGCCCTGTATCTCCACTGTCTGTTCAGTTTTCATTGAATACCGTAACACCTGATTTTCTAACAATAAATTTCAAACCTAAATTGTTGCCTTACTGTCCACAGATGCGAGCCAGGCATTGGAAATCACTTTGCTTGTTAGCTAGCAATACAACGTCGCCCACATAAAATAAACCTGGAAGCTGCTGCTCTACTACTGTACCCGCCTGTTTGTATGAGAGATTAAACCCGATGTTACTTCCTTCTAGCGCCCTCTCCACTCTCACCATGTACATCATAAACAGCAGTGGTAATAAAGGGCACCCCTGCTTCAGTCCCTTGTTGATACGAACTTTCTCCTCATTCCTCATCCCTTCCCATTTAACGCAAATGGTATTTTCTAAGTAAATCTCTTTCAAATGCTGTATACAATCGTCACCTAAGCCTTCCCCTTCCAGAATATCCCACAAAATGTTGCGGTGTACATTGTCATAGGCTCCTGTAATGTCTAAAAAGGCCACATATAATGGTCTGCTTCCTACTTTTGATATCTGAATACACTGAGTAAGAACAAATAAGTTATCTAAACACCTACCTATTTTGAAGCCATCTTGAAGTTATCCCTAAATGCCATTATTCTCTGCCCATGCTTGAAGCTTTAATTTCATTGCCTGCATTGCTAGCCTGTATATTACCGATGTAATGGTCAACGGTCTATACGAGTGAATTCTATCTTTCTCCCCTTACCTTTATAAATTACATTCATTCTACTTTGTCGCCAACTGTCTGGTATTCGTCTATCTACGCAATGCAGCAGAGGCGAGCGCAGTCTGGAGGTATTGCAAGGAAGCTAGCACGCTGCCTGCTCTGTGGCTTTCTAGACAAATTCGCGCTGGCGCGCGCAAATGGCCTACACCGTGACCGGTCTATGAATGATAGAAACGGTATGAAAGGGGTTTGTTTGGGTTTTCGCATAACAGAATTATGTTTTCTCGCATATTAAAATCGCAATCCAATCGCATCATGTCTACAGGTTGTACGTACATCAAACTTTGATATTTCTACGTCTTTTAGTTTGAGAAATTCAATTCAGTTCCTTGAGCCACATGGAGGGCCTCGGTATTGGTGGCTCGAAAATCTTTTTGCCGAAACGTTTGACGCTGGACGCCGACGCGGGACGCCGAGGCCAGATTTTCTGTGACAAGGGGTCTTTAACGCTTTCGCGTTAAAACCTGGAAACGGAATGTCTCTGTGTCTTTGTTTGACTTCGTACCGTATCAAGAGAGATGTACTTCAGTTTTGTCTGCTTCTTCCCACGTCGTCCAGTCGCGCGTGCAGAGAACTAAACGGTCATTTTCTACCGTGTTCCAGCACGCGATGATGCAATGTGATTCGCTTGCGTCTGCTTCAGTGTTCATGTAGCACTGACTTTTACCGCTAGTCAGGTGTGGTCGTGAACAGCGCGCAAAACTGTGCGATGTGCGAAACGAGACAAACGCGACGTCTCGCGCTCGAGACCGTCTGCGGAAGTGCGTCTCGCAGCAAAAATGCAAGAGAAAAAAAAAAAAAAATACAGCGTCCGTGATGCATGCGTACCGCAGTCCTCCAGTGCCGGTATGGGAGAACGCAGGGAAGGAAATTAGCTCGCGGAGGCTAGAAAGGGCGAGTGGAGAGAGTGTGTGGAGTGTATATATGTCGGCGCAGGCGCTCGCCTCCTGAAATAATGGGTTTGCGGCACTGAAATATTTGTATCTCGGCTATTTATGAACCAATTTGAAAAATGCTTACTGTTAAACGCTCCCTAGAGGGCACGTAACAACTTACTGCGTATACTTAACGGTTGCTATGCGGCCTAGTGATGGGCCCTTTAACGACATGCGTGAGCAGTGGTGGTTAGGCACTCGAAACGGTGGCGCTTTATTCGGCGCAAACTGGCTGCGTTTGGAAGAATTGACTGGAGCGGCATGAACGTGCGTAGAGAGAGTGCCTGCGCTCCACTATGGAAGATTAATTGCGGCTTGCGAAATGAACTGCGGTTGGTCACGGTACTCTGGACGCTGCGGCGTGCTGGTCGCTTCTATATATACCACGCAGCCAATCGGGGAGCAGGCACGTATCAAGCACAATGGTGCGCATCGTTCTGAACTTGTTCAATCGAATCCGAATCGCTTTGTGGTCTCCACAACTCGGTTATATCTTGCTTGGGCTATGGCTGAAAGAAAATCATAATAATCTGAATAACTGGCATTATTTGCTTATAAACAAATAACTGCAGTTATTCAGCAACGGAAAACGTAATCATGAGGGTGTTACATGGAGACACCAGGTAAAACAGCCGAAGCAGAATGACCGAAGCAGTGTAATTCAGAGTGACGGGCCACCCAGCGCAACAGCTTAACACAGGGCTGGCCGCAAGATCGGAAAAGCAGCGTCTATTCGATGGAAGTAGGTTTCGTACATGTGATGCTGTTATGCATGGGTGTGGTCACTATATGAGCTCAGAATTTCATATGGCGCTATCATACAGAACAAAAAGTACTGCATATGAATTGATGGTATTCTTTAGATCGAATTATTTCTGCGGAGGCGAAGCCTCAGTACATGATGTAAAGGAGTCGTTCCTAAAAAATCAACAAGTCATTCGTTCGACAACAAGCGGTACAATGAGAAAAATTGACAGAAAATCCAGAAATATAAAAATACCCAAACCAAACAATCTCTCAAACCTAAATAAAGTCAGATGTGGCCTGCAGTTTGGTCTTTGTTGGTGCATCGGAGGGCTTAGGTAAACTACGGTGTAGGGAGAGATACGGTGCTTGGAGTGCTGGCGAGGTTTCTCATAACCTAGGAAGAAAGCCAACCAGCACTAGCCATACACTTGGATTCCGCATATCCAAGTAGTCTAGCTATGAAGTCGCGAGCAACGGTACGTAGCCTTGGCTTCCGTAGGTGTATGCCATGTCCGATGGTTTCAGCTCTGCTCCAGGTGCGCCTGCTTTATATCCACGGTGTGGATATATCAATCTAATATATCAATCACCTCCGCTAAGTCGCCCTGGTAAAGTAGGAACCCCGAAGCCTGGGCCTGGCGATAAACGACTACATGAGTGACCTCGGAGAAATGACGAACACCTTCCTGTCAGCTCCCAACTTCTTTTATGTCTGTCTACAAGAACTTTCCTACTTATTGCCACGCCTCCACGTAGTGCACTTATTGGTGGAGTGCACTACACTTATCTTGTATTTACGGGGTCTTCGGTCCACCACTTCTTGGCCGTCTTCGTATTCTCATAGCCATCAGACTGCGCCCACGGCATTGCACAGTTCACACATACCATGGCCAAATACCTCTAATGGACGCGTCTCCGCCAGTTTAGCTCGACATAACATGTCACGGAAGGGCTTTACACAGTGAGTTTAAAGGATGGTGCCGGAACACGGGAAACTTGCTTGCCCAGGAAAATGCAATATGGGTTGTATGCCGGAGATAAGGTGAACACCTTCTACAGCAACACCAAGTTTGTCCATGGGTGGTTGTAGTTATGTCCTCAATATAAAAAAAAACATTCATTACGTTCTAAAGTTATCATCTTCATATAAACAAAACACGAGCTAAATAAAATGCGGTTAAAGTATGTAAGAGATAGCAGAATGTACTATGTTGGGTTCTATGACGATTTGCATTAACGAAGTAAAACGAAGCTTAAACAACATTTGCATGTACAAACGTGCTCCATACAGAACTACCTATGCTTTTTTTTTTAATGACGAATCGCATTCTTGGAAAGGCAATTTGTTCGTTGAGGTGCATATACGCAAAATAAGGCCACGCTCTCCAACCCATGCAAAGTTGCGATTACTTGTAACATTCGACTTTTTTTGTTTCGGCGCTCATTAAGTATCCTCAACGACATGTCACTACAATCACGGAGGCACTTAAATACAAGGTAACGACCATCACTGCGAGCGTCAAAGCAGTCACTGCTGTTTCTAATCACCAAATTGGGCGCAGTCTGTAAGTTCACTTTGCTTTCTTTCATTATGTGCCAGCTGCCTGAAAAGATAAAAATGTGGGCCACTACACCTATAGCTACAAATCATTATTTTGTATTTGGGATAATATTTTTTTTGTGGATGCCTTTCCGATTAGACCCGCCCTGGTTGCTCAGTGGCTATGGTGTTAGGCTGCTGAGCACGAGGTGGCGGGATCGAATCCCAGCCACGGCGGCCGCATTTCGATGGGGGCAAAATGCGAAAACATCCATGTACTTAGATTTAGGTGCACGTTAACGAACCCCAGGTGGTAGAAATTTCTGGAGTCCTTCACTACGGCGTGCCTCATAATCAGAAAGTGGTTTTGGCACGTAAAGCCCCATAATTTAATTTTAACTTTTTTCCGCATAGAGTGATGATGTTATATGGCCACGAACTGACTTGAAATCACAGTTCCTGTAAAGTGTTTAAACGAACACCTTAGGTATGCACTACATAATATGCTATAGAGGGTGGCATCCAGTGTTTCCTCTTGGTATTTTCCGCATAATGTTACATATAATATCTCACGCCTCACGAACTGATAGCACATTTCACACAATAAAATACCGTCAAATGGAATTATATCAAAAAGTTTTATTTTATCGCAAAGATTGCCACACGGCAATTTAACACCCTATTTAACACCTGTTGAGCCCTGACATTTAATTACAAATAAATAAATAAGTAAATAAATAAATAAAACAAATAAATAAACCAATTACTGAATGAATCCTGGCAAGCCTTTTAGAGAAATTGCAGATTTGGCTGTAAAAAACACGCACATGAAAGTGTTATTCCAATGTGGTAGCAGGTAACAAAGTTTGCAGGACAGCTCGAAGATAATGTTCGCTGCTTCAACAGTAGAAGACACAAAGTGCTTACACTATGCTCGTCACCTTTTTTCCGAAAGCGCACAATATATTTCGTGTGCTCCCTAAACATAAATGAAATGACCAATCCACTGTAGTAACATTTAAAAAGAAAAGAGGAAACGTATGGAACAGTTCTGCTGAGAACCATTTACTTGTATCAATAGCAGCATAAGCAGAAGAATATAACGTGTAATACTTGAGTGAGTGCAGCACTTTTTTCTGTAAACCTACATAACAATACGAGTAGCACGCGAACGATATATTTCACATACAGTGCCAGAATGAAGTTTTTGGGCAACGTGCATTGTAGATACAATATGCTGTTTCTGCTTTGCTCTGAACTGGGCAAAACCAAAGCTATTATTCAAGAACGCTTGTTGAATAATATTCAACAATTGGTCATTTGGGCAATTGGTGCAGTCCACCAAATGTATGTTGTTGTTCTTATCTTCTTTTTTTTTGGGGGGGGGGGGTGCAGTGGTAAGGACGCATGAGTGTCCTTTTTTTGTATATTTTTCTTGGGCCAAATGTAATGTCCGAGAAACTTGTCTTTATTTTTATAACACACGAATGCAAGAGTTGGCGGTTATATATACTGCTTATATCACTTGATAAAGAATGGATATCTGTAGAGCACAAGGTAAAAAAAATTATGTTAGCCACGTTGATTTCATGTGCAGTAGCAATAATGTACTTGGCTCATAAGACGTGGGAAGCGATCCGCACACCACATAATAATTATTCGAGCCATCGCTAACAGAAAAATAAAGCTTGCGGAAGGTCAACATAAATCCTTAGCTTTAAGCTGTGATCGTAGAAGCTATGCAACGTTTTCTTTTTATTTATAATAAACCACTTGAGACTTCTAATGTCCATGATGAAAGTTAGCAAATATCGAGCGTTTTAGGACAACTGTTACTGTATGACACCTACGACAATTGCGACGGTGGTAAAGTTTGGAACAGCCCCCAAAATTCAGCCTACTGACTTTTATGCGAAGCATATTACGAGGGCTCAACCCAGCTCCTCAGGCGCGGCGGTGACCATGAAATCACGTGACACCGTGACGTCACGACAGGGGAGAAGTGGCTTTGGCTCAACTCTTGCAAGACGGGCTGGGTGGGAATCGAACCAGGGTCTCCGGAGTGTGGGACGGAGACGCTACCACTGAGCCACGAGTACAACGCTTCAAAGCGGTACAAAAGCGCCTCTAGTGAATGCGGTGTTGCCTTAGAAACGCGCTGTTTCTAAGGCGTGCGTCTCTTGCTCAGGCGCACATTTCGTTGCCGCGCCGAACGCTGCTTTGCTCGACGCTCACCGCGTCCAATGCGGGGCGCGTAGTCGCTGCCCTGTAGCCCATTGTCTTACACCCCTTGGCGGGTCGACGGGAACGCTGTCGCGTTCCACTCTTGAAGGCGAAGAAGTAATGCATGAGTTGTTTCTTCGTCTAGCCGAACCAAATATAGCCAAGCAACAGCAGTTCACCAGGCTAAACAGTGGTTCAACAACTAAAATAAAGGCTAGTATGCTTCGCATCCTGGGCTTAACCTTACCTAAGCCACAGCCATTTTTTTTTACAATACTTTCATTTATTGTTACGAAAGCCGGCTATAACATCCCGCACTGCAATATTGCTGGATTCTACAAATGAGTCTGTATTGCCAAGCCAAGGCTTACTATATGTATACATTCTCATGCGCTCAGCGCCGTCTGTGTCCATTATAGTGTTGCTTACGGCAGCATTTTCCAAATACTTTTACGTGAACGCATTTCAATACCGAAGCACTACATACATTCAGGATCTGCGTGTCCTTATAGACTGCGTAACCTGATAATACTAAATTAGTGATCCTTGTGAAATCGAGTGCTAATTCAGCAACACACTGAATTGGCCTAACGGGCACGGTGCCAACCTCACATCTGCGTTTATTCAAATTTGCGACGGTAGATTAGATGGAGCAATAAATGATCATTTAGTGTTTGGTGGGCACGCTGGTTTGGTACGCGCGAGGCATCGCTTCCAAGTTGGAAAAACGTCAACGTAATTAGTTCACCTCGGAAAAACCAGCTGTCCTTATTTGCCTTGGTTTATCGACGACGATTTTTAGATGCATCTATATGCGTAGCTTCAAATTGGGTATTGCCGACCCTGATGAATCACTCAGGAAGTTTTCAAACAGACGAACACCGATTTAGTGGAACTCGGACCCATTTGACTTCAAGTGAGACGTTGTTTTGACTTGCTTTCACAGTTTGTGATGATTTACTTCTCAGTATAGGCTGCAAAGTCGCAGTACATTCAACTAGTATAAATTTGAAGCTTGCAGTGTATTCTTACGTAAGAAACGTAAGAAATACGTAATACGTAAGCAAGAGCTGTGGCATTGGCAATGAAGGAGTGAGTAGGCAAATACGTGTACATATACAACGTTACACTTCGCTTTGCGGTTCTTACGTTTTGCGGTTTGCGGTTTACGTTTTGCTTTGCGGTTCTTACGTAATACGTAAGAAAGAGCTGTGGCATTGGCAATGAAGGAGTGAGTAGGCAAATACAACGCATATACAACGCAGGCATATACAACGCAGGCATATACAACGTTACACTTCGCTTTGCGGTTACAGCATTTAACGTGACACTCTTTTGTCGAACGCGTAATGCCGTCGAAGGTCTCAGTATTGCTAAATGTCAATTTTTTGGCGAGGAAGACTTACGAAATTTGCTACGTTCGAGTATGGCTGTAACTCTTGGAAAAGGTGGCGTTTACGCGTACGTAGAAAAATGTTCTGCTAAAGACAACAGTGTCCCGCTGCCTCCTTCATTCGCCAGGCGTTGAGCCAAATTCTAGTGTTCCTGTATATGCTCCCGCAGGGAGCATCCCTGCGGGAGCATATACAGGAACACTACCAAATTCCAGCTAGCCTCGCCATCTGCCGCGAAGGACACGAAAGTAAAGCAGCCGAAATCTTGGAGGCCGTACTGAAAGACCGGCGGGTAAACGCCTCCAAACGCAGGTGGCGGTGCATGTCTAGTTGCTCTCGCAAGACCTGCAAGTCGAAGAGTTTCCATATTTTAATCTTGTAGGCTTGTCCTTGCGCATATCGAGTACGGCGCAGTATTTCGCACGGGCTAATGAAGGAGCGTGCCTTCGACAAATTTATTTTTTGCTGTTGAAATGTGTACACAATCTCAAGCTATCGCTCGCATTTTTGCTACTCAAAGGCGCATTGATTAAACGTTCCTTTAATTTCGCAATCGAACACCGCGACATTAATAGAGCTAGAAGTGCCGGCAACTACCAGGCGTCTGACAAGGCTAGCGGAATGGCGAGCTTCGTCAGGGGCGTTGCAGGCCTTTCACCTTGATAGTTCACAAGATGAGAGCGACGGGAAAGCTTCCACGTAAGCGAGTGGCCAATGAAATAAACAACAATGTCAGCTTGTCGTTTAGTGTTTCTTTTTGCGCCTAGTCGTCCATGCACTCAGAAAGGTCAGGAACACTTAGTGTGTGCGTTGCGAACGCGCCCAGCGCTCACGCGAGAGGCAAAATGCTATCTTGGCTCCATGGCAGAGCCTATTAAGCTTCGCTTTTATTTTCTTTTTCTCCCTTGTTTTTCTTTCCTTTTTCCTTTCTTTTCTTTTCTTTTTTTTCTTTTTCTTTGCAGCTAAACGCACTGTAATCTTCAGCTTGTCACTCGCGCGTACTACAGCAGGACGTTGGCAACGATGCGAATGTGCCGCCAGCTTCCGTTTCAAAGCTTTCGCAAAAACTGTTGCGCAGGAAGAGCTTGGGCGTGAATCCGAGGAGCTATAAACAGAAAGAGAATAGTCCGTTCATGTAAAAAAAAAGAAAAGCTGCATACATTTCACATATCAGATATATGATGAACGATTAGCGACACTCATTGATGCGTATGTGGGAAGCATGGAGGAGGGAGGGAAAGAGATAAGAAGAAGGCAGGGAGGTTAACCAGAATCACGTCCGGTTGGCTACCCTACACAGGGGGAATGGGAAAGGGTGAAAACAAAGATAACAGGGAGAGAGAGGAGGGAAGGAAATTGCAGTGAGTTCGATGACGTGTGTGGCCTTACAGAAATTGCATTGGTAGTCACAAATGGTCGCACAAGCCCGTCGTCCTTAAGAAACACAAAAGTGCCTTCACTGCTTTATGGGCCGACGGGCGATGGGGGCGGTGTTCCAGCAGCACCTGCACAGAAAGCGGCCGATTGTCCAGTTTTTGGAAAGCTTTGGCAAGTTCTTGTCTCTCTAGGTCATATCTTGGACAATGGCACAGCAGGTGGTCGATGTTTTCTTCGGAGGCACAGACCTCGCATGCTGCACTGTCAGTCACTCCAATTAATGTAGAGTATGCCTTTGTGAAGGCCACTCCTAACCAAAGGCGACAGAGAAGCGTAGCTTCACGTCGAGGAAGTCCGGGTGGAGGTCGGAGCTGCAGGGAGGGGTTTAGTCGATGTAGTCGTGTCAGTCGTAAGTTTTGCGAGTTCCACTCGGTCACTGTGAGGCTACGTGCCAGGTGTCGAAGCTGCCTTGCAGCGTCAGTCCTTGAAAGCGGAATCGGAACACTGTGCTCTTCTTGATGAGCTGTGCGAGCAGCGTTATCGGCGGAATCATTGCCACTGATTCCACAGTGTCCAGGCACCCACTGAAAAACGACTTCGTGGCCTTTTTGTTGGACGTCATGGTGAAGTTTAACGACATCGTATGTCAATTGGTCATGACATCCGTGTCGGAGAACTGACTGCGTGCACTGTAATGCCGGTTTGGAATCACAGAACACAGCCCATTTTCTGGGTCTTTCCGAATCAATGACTTCCAGGGCTCGACGCAGGGCCGTTAGTTCTGCCGCCGTTGAGGTCGTGACATGCGATGTCTTGAACCGCAGTGTCATTCCTCGCGTTGGTACCACCACGGCACCACCGGAACTGCATGACGTAGTTGATCCATCGGTATAGATGTGCACGTGGTTGCTGTACTTTTCATGCAAAAGAAGTAAGGTCAACTGTTTTAGAGCAGAGGCCGGTAAATCTGTCTTCTTCTGTAGTCCTGGAATCATTAGATGTACTTGTGGACGGCTCAAACACCACGGAGGAAACGCTGGCTTGGCCGCAGGTGCGTACCCTGACGTAAACGACGCACGATGTGCACTGACAATGCCGCTAAATGTCGAGCAGGGCCTTGCAGCTGTGAGGCTCGCCAAGTGGTGCGAAGGGGTCCTGGCATTATGCCTGAGATGCATGCGCATTGTCTCAACGGTAATGTGCGTAGTGATTGGGTAGTCCTGCGCAAGGGCCATGGTTTCAGCAGTTGATGCACTGCGTGGTAACCCAAGACATATCTTAAGGGCTTGGGCTTGAATACACTGTATCGCACGCAGGTTAGACTTGCAGGTGTTGGATATTGCAGGCAGGCTGTATCTCAGGAATCCAACGAACAACGCCATGTACAGCTGTAACATAGCGTGTACAGATACTCCCCAACGTTTTCCTGCAAGGAAGCTGAACAGGTGACAGATAGCAGTCAGCCGCTTTTTTACGTAATTGACGTGCGGAGTCCAAGACAGGTCTCTGTCAATTACGACTCCCAAGAATCTGTGAGTTCTGCTGTATGGTATAAGTTGTCCGTTAATAGATACGCCGTAACCAGACATTGGCTTCCTCGTGAATGCCACCATTGCGCACTTTCCGCATGAAATTTCAAGTCCTTGTTCACGAAGGTAGCAAGATGTCATTGTGGTAGCCTTCTGAAGCCGAGCGCGAAGCTGAAGTCGTGTCACGCTTGATGTCCAAATGCAGATGTCGTCAGCATAGATGGAAAGGCGTACGGTGCTTGGCAGGTTGTCAACTAATCCACAGAGGGTGAGATTGAAAAGAGTCGGGCTAAGCACTCCGCCTTGAGGGACTCCTCGGCTGCTGTAATGCTCGGATGTCGGGCCATTTTCTGTGTCTACATAGAATGGTCTCCTCTGTAAGTAGCTGCACACCCACATATACATCTTACCACCAAGTCCGACGGCTTCTAACGTGCTAAGGATGGCTTCATGGGTGACATTATCATAAACCCCTTTAACGTCTAGAAACAGAGCAGCAGATAGTCGCTTACGGGCCTTTTGGTGTTGCACAAATGTTATCAAGTCAACAACCTTGTCTGTTGACGAACGGCCACGTCTGAAGCCGGACATAGCATCTGGGTAGATTTCATAGTACTCTAAGTACCATTCCAGACGTGTTAAAATCATTCTTTCCATTGTTTTTCCGACACAGCTGGCAAGTGCTATCGGACGGTATGAGGAAATGTCCAGGGGCGACTTGCCAGCTTTCAGAAGTGGAATGAGGCGAGTTGACTTCCATTCTTGCGGAACCGTACCCGTCTGCCAGGAGTCGTTGTACAGGAGCAAGAGTGCCTTCCGAGCGTGGTCTCCTAGCTGACACAGGGCACGGTATGTAATGCCGTCAGGTCCTGGCGCTGAAGAACGCCTGCACAAAGCCAGCGCAGCGTCTAGTTCTACCATAGAAAAAGGGCATTCCATGCGGGGATCACGTGAGAACGGTGGATGGTCGAGCGTTCCCGTACCTGTTCTATCGGAATTTGCTTCGCCAGCAATCTTTCTGCAGAAGGATTCAGCGACATCAATATCTCTACATTGTAGATGGAGTGCCAGAGATTTGAACGGGTGACGCTGACCAACGGTTGTGCGAAGGCCACGAACAGTCCTCCATATAAGCGACAAAGGTTTTCGCGGATCCAGGGACTCGCAAAAGGATACCCATTGTCGCGAAGCCAGCTTGTTCATGTGACGCTGTATTTTCTTTTGTGTTCGTCTAGCCAATCTCAAATCATAATTGGACTTCGTGCGTCTATATCTTCGTTCCGCACGACGGCGAATCGCTCGAAGTTTCGCTAGTTCGATGTCAAAATCGGTGCGGGAAGAACTCTTCGAAAGCAAATGCGTGGTTGTCTGTATGGGATCCTTTATCGCGCCCTGTAGGTCATAGGAGGTGCCGTCCCGACAAAAGTCTTCCATTATTGTTTTGTATTTAGGCCAATCGGTGCACTGGACGGTTCTGGAAGACTTGGAGATAGTCAAACCTTCGATCTTCAAATAGGTGGGGATGTGGTCACTACCCCGCGTTTCTAAATCCGAAAACCAGTGCACTCTTCTCGAAAACGAACGTGAAACGAAGGTAAGGTCCAAGCAGCTACTATACGCTGATCCACGCAGATAAGTAGGGCTTCCATCGTTTGACAGGCAAAATTCCAGGGAAGCATGGAAAAGCATCAAAATGTGCGGGGTTAAACAATGAATCTGACGTTGTAAAGAATGAGAAGGAGCGAGTTAAAGTGCCCAATTTTTTACTGTTATTAACGGCCTTATACCTCTAAGAAATCAATGAGCCCATGTAAAGACTAGGGAAATAGACGAGGTTTTATCTGAAATGCGCAAAGAGGAAAAAGTGCAATACGGCACTAAGCGTGCGATGGGCTAACAATGGGCTACACTGGCGGCTGCTATATTATTTACTTTGTTGGATATTTACGTACGGGTACTAAGACCTGGCTCTGCAGGTGTTAGCGAGCCTCCCTAATCATGACACCGCAAAAGTGTAACTATAATTGAGGTTTGACGAATTGGGAGCTATATGCATTATAGTTTCTTTAGCAGTAGGTATGCGGCGCAGTAGAGTCTATGAATCTGTAGAAGGAGGAATGGGCAATTTAAAAGTGTTTGTGACAAAAGCACCGCAAGCAAAATACCTCGTTCGACTGTGTCTGACCAAAACTGGATACCCGGCATTTGCGTCAGTGAACTGATGCTGCTTCTACCTGGGTAGTTCAAGCAGTGCAGGTTTCTTTGCGACACCCAACATAGCAGAGTCGGTTTTTGCAAAACCTGTTTGTGTCTCTCTTTATACAAAACTAATTTTGGTGGAAACACCTTAGCGATACTTCAGCCTTTGTCTGCACTCAGCGTGCGAAAAAAGTGCTCTGAAAGTGTCTGAAGTCGGCGACAGCCATTGCGGCTCGCCGCTTCCGCTGACGTCACTTAACCGTGGTGCATAGCTCATGGCGCTTGCCCACCGACTTCAACTGCGAGGCGTACTTATACAGGGTGTATTTCTATTATATTTAAAGCGGCTAGAGAGAACAGACTTCCGATCCCTGACGGGAAACTTGTAAGGAAATATATGTACTGCGCGAAATTCAACGCAAGGAATGTAGTAAGGGTCACGGACAAGCGCTAGCTTTCAACTGCCTATATACTTAGTCGCTTGTCAATGTGCGTCCTTAATCACACATGCGTGAAGCCTGCAATCACATTATCACAACCACCTTGCGTTGAATTTAGCACAGTACATTTATCTCCTTGCAGTACGAATTAACTCGCCCAACAAGAAGTCTGATTGGATGGGAAACTTGTATCCAGAATCGGCTTAATATGTACTGGTGAGCTAGATGGTTAATCATGACGGAATATGGCAGCGCAATTCAATACAAAGGCGTAACACAGATTAAACAACCACGAGTACTCTACTATAACCGTCGGTTTAGTGTTCGTTAAACATACAAAAATACGTGTAATACGCATCTTCAGCTTAGATTACGAAACAGATTTTTGACCACTCATACGTGCAACTGCCATCATGACGCACGAAACTTCCTGCTTCACAAGCTTTCATATGCGCAAGAAAGAAAGAAAAATAAAAAGGAATAACATATTCAAGGCTTCCGCACTGCGAAAGAGGATGACCAGCGGAGCTGTAAGCATCGCGGTGAGGAAACTTTCGGTAAAGACTTTATTGCATCATTCATTGTCCCTTAGTAACGATGGTCACAATGGCGTTGTGGTCACGATGATATACACTGATCGGCGTAATCGTCGCTCGTATTTCTTAATGTCAAATCAATGCACGTAAACCAGATCGGTTGTTCGTTGGGCCGGATCGGTGTGGTATCGCAAGCGATATGTCTGCAACACTAAACGCGTGGGCCACTACCTTTTCGTTCGCGACACATCTGCGTTGAAATCGCCGACAACGACCGCATGGGTAGTGTCATCGCAATTAACCCACGCAAAGTGACTAGCACTCAACATTACGGGGCTATGAACCATTGCGTTTTTTTTTTTTGCTTGCTTAAGGCTCACTCACACTAGGCCAAGCCGACGCCGATTTCGTTCTGCCGACGGTTGGTGACACCGTTTTTTTTTTCCTTCATGGCGGCGCTTCTGTTACACTGTACTGACGCCGAGCTCTTCGCCGACCGTGGTATGAGCCATTAGGGGTATGAGTCATTGATGGCAGATTTTGACATGCTGTTCTGTATGCTGTATGCGTGATAAGAAAGAATATGAAAATATGAGAAAAGAATATGAGCATATGAGAAAGACATGAGTAGGTGGATGTCAGATTTTTCCTTTATTCAATATGAGCATTGTTCGCTTCACTTTGATGAGTGTACGAGATCGCGGAATCAAATCCCGACACGGCGGAAACACCCCTGGTACTTAGATTTAGGTGCACGTTAGAGAACTCCAGGTGGTCAAAATTATTCCGGCGTCCCCCACTACGGCGTGCCTCAGGCAGATCGCGTTTGGACACGTAAAAGCCCATACTTTATTTTTAAGATGGTAACTTTGCTGAGTGCCTGTAGCCTCCGCCTTGCCGCTCTGTGAGCCATTGCATTTTTTGTTTGACTACGGAGGTATACCTGCTTATGGGGGTATGAGCCATTCATGATTTCGTGTGCGGACACGAAAATTCTGTGGTACCATAGGCATATACACCTCCGCTGTAGAAAGCAGAGAGGAAGCGAGTGAAACGCGCCATGTGACATTGACACAGAAAAAAAATGCTTTTATGTGTCTGAACGCGGCAGATAAAGCGGTCGAGGTGAGAATGATGCACTTTTTCCTTCCGCTTTAAAATCTTAGCTTCTTCTATGAATTCTCGTGTCAGCTGGTGTCCTTCTCTGAACACCGCTTTCGTATCTCTCAGTTGCGGCACACAGCCACAGTCCCTACAACTGAACGCGACGTGATCGGTACCTTTTATAGATCAGTGGTAGTTACGCTGTGTGAGCCTTGCGTTTAGAAATCATTCTGGCCAACGTACGCTTTTTTACGCGTCAGCAGAATGGAATAAACAAAGCGCTCCGCGCAGGTGACGTACAGTTGCGTATGCTTGATTGCACAGACATCCGCGGGTTTCTCCTGTGCGTTTTTTTTTTGAAGAGTGCGGAGAACCGTACAGGCACTGAGGATACTACGTCGACACCAGCCTTTTCACCTATCTTACGTAGGTTGTTGTAAATGGTGTGCACTTAGGGAATGACCACTTGTCTTTTAATGCGGGTGCGTGCGTCATCGTCAGAGGCTATGTGAGCACTCCTAGGACACTTAAGTAGAGCTTCAGCTACTGAGGCAAGAAGGGCCGAAGGATACGCTGAATACTCACGACTGCGTGCCTGGAAGAAGCTACTGGCACATCAGTGTTCAGAAGACTTTACAAGCGCGGTATGAAAGCATCAGCACGCTATCGTGCTCGTCACTATAGCTTGGAATGGGCCGAATGAAAAGGAAAGATGGGCTTGTTTCCCCTCGGCTCCTAACTCCAGCAGACATGATGGGTAGAGCAATGCAGACCAAGCATAAAAGTTTAATAAACTTGCCTCTGGAAACCTCATTAGTCGCAGCCAAGGCAATTAGAGAGCACTGCGAGAGCACTAAAAACGGCTTTTTCAAAACTTGCTTCGTCATACTGAAGGAAAGCCAAAAAATCATCGGTGTAGATACAGACATGACCAACATTCAGACTGTCACGGTGCTTAACTTAATCTGAGAAGTCCTGGGAGCGTAACGATAATATAACTCCCCCCTCCCACAAAAAAAAACGAAAAATAAACTAGTGTCATTCAACAGCAGTTAACATTGAAGAAAGGTAAGGTCATCATGGGCGAATTAGGGTACCATGTCCATTTGTGTACCGTTGCGCACTAATCTGTGGCGTGGTCCTTCTTTTTCCATGTTTCTTATTTGGTAAGGCAAGAATGGAGGTTCTCCCAAAAGATTTTCTGCTTCTTCGTGTCACCTACGCCCCTTAGCCTTCACTTTTACTTGTTTTTAGACTTCACTACCTTCGGGATTAGGGCACATATTTAAACTACACCATCTGTGGCACCAGCCAACATCTTTCTTTGAGTAAAGCCGCACTTCCAGTCCCGGTTTTAGGTATGAAAAGTTTTAACAAATGCATCTGGCATTCATTTTAGCCTTCTTTACCTCAATACGTATGCTTAATGCTCCATACATGCCCCTATACTAATGAAGTGCGTTGCATTTTTGTTCCAAGGTACACTGCGGTGCATTTATTCTTCACTTTCGTGCGTTTATAGGCCTGTCATTTAGGAGACAAAAGTAGATAGATACCCTTATGTTCAACAGAAACTTGAGAAGTCCTCTTATGGTAGGTGGGACTTTCTAAAAAAATCTAGCCATATCAAAAGTTTTTGTATGGTTTTCTTTGTCGTAAATTGTGTGACCAACTAGGACAAAATTGAGTGCGCAAGGCTTTATTGAAATCTTTTTGTTGACGTTCTGTCTATTGGAGTTCGAAAATAAAACGCAGAAGAACTGGATTTCATGAAAATAAAAAAAAAGATCTGAAACAGTTGCACTTCTCCCAAGAAATTTCAGGAGTGGTGAAAATTTTAATGGGAGGCCCTGACTTTGAGCGGCCGGTGAATTGCGAGTTCTTCTTCTGTAAAGTCAAGGTCTTAGTATAACTGGTCTCATCGTATCAAGTGTAGCTCTCCTAACATTGCTGATCTTGGAGAGCTTCAAATATAGCAAACTTTAAAGTCGGAAGGCTCAAATAGGTGTATATAGTTGCCCTCTACGAATTCGTGTTATTGTAGCACTCACTCAGGGCAATGCAACAATGCAAACGTATATGATTGCTTTCTTTCAGCGCAAAGCTTGGCTCCGGATCACTGCAGCCACTCTCCGTATTAGTTACAAAGTTTCAGTGAACTTCATATAGCAGTCCTGTCACCGAGTCTCCCTCGCAATGTGACTTTCGTATATTGATTCCCGGTAAACTTTCCATTACCCGCCTTTGGACTTCAGTATTCACCATACATAGCTGCTAGTATGAATGAGAAAACAAGTGCATCAACACAAAAAAGAAAGGCATTTCGCTGTTCATTTAATGCTCAAAAAAGCCTAGAAAGTGTGAACATGTTTCAGATGGAGTCCGTCTCCCGTGTAATAGCCTATGTTTATCACAGATGTAAACAAGCTGACAATGCCTTTGAACCTTTATTACTTGCTCAAACCTTTAAAAACAAAGAACAAAATACTGCACAGTTCGAACATTTTAAGGCCAAACATTCATTGCCTACACGTTCGATGGTTTCGCCTGGGTGAGTCGGTCGGTCGCTGGTTAATTTCTTGCCCAGCGGATTCACATTCACTAAAAAAAAAGAATCAATACATCCGGTGGTGGCATTCAGACCTCGGCCCCCTAGAGTTGCAGCCCTGCGCTCAAACCATTAAGCTACAACCACACTCTTGGTTCTTCCACACATGACATTAACGTTGTATTGCCACATTAGCAAGACGATTTGTACCAGTACTAGCCGATAGACCGAACGAGCATAGTTGCCTCTAAAAAGGAGTCTTAGGCTATAATGGTGCCTGCACTTCCCTCGTACCGACACCGGCCAGCACTTCCAGGTAGTCAGCGTGCGTTGATTATAGTTATTTCTATGCTATGGTACATAGCCTTATCGCGCGATTGGCCAATAAGTGTACAACGCACATCGCTCCATTATCAACTAGTTCTTTAAGATGATCCCCGTGTGTTGTTGCTGATTACGCATTCCATACCATGGCACATGCGTACAACGAACGATTATACAAAACGCGTGTCCGCATGCTGATTATGATGATGACCATTTTAATACAAAGGCACATACCTACAAAGGGGGACTGGCCAAGAAACTTCTACGCATTTATAACAAATAAAACGAAGTGAAGGAATGCGCGCACATGCAAGATTTGTCACACTGCGTAGTGTACGGGTAAGCGAAAGCATGTGCGCACGCCAGCATGTGCGCGCACCAAAAGACGCGTGCATGAAATGAGCGAATTTATAGCATTCTATTGACGACTTCACGGGAGCTTCGCTTAACAGATTCAAAGATGCGCGTTCGATCAACACAATTCTTTGTTACAGATGAAACCACCACCTTCAGTTTTTTCATAACGAGGGTCTCGAATCCGGCAACATTGATGCCTTCAGGTAGCATATGTGGTTTGATTGACCAGTTGCCTTCCCCCAAAATGATCACGTTCTCGTGACGCCTGCGGCAAAAAGGACGTTCCACGTCCACCGCCAAGGTATGTGAGTGGCGGCGCTGGCTAACAGTCCCAGGGTTGTACTAAGACACATAAATACCCAAGAAAGTGGATGGGAAAACAGCGCCATGGTAGCTCAATTGGTAGAGCATCTCACGTGAAATGCGAAGGTGGTGGGTTCGGTTCCCACCTGCGGGAAGTTGTTTTTTCATCCACTTTAATTTCTATTAATTTATCGTTTCTTTATTTCATTTATCAAGCACAAGTAATTTCCCCTACATTGTCTTTGGTGTCAGTGTTTGTTGGCTTCTTATGATATGACTAATAAAAATCGGGCCCTTCGGTTAACTCCCTTTCTTCACCTTCAGTATTCGTATCACAAACACTGTCTGAGGTTAGGAGATTCGTCATGTCTTCAATGAGACAGCGCTCGAACATAATTGTCCTGGAATGAATTACGCACTAATTAGGCAAAACAAAAGAAATCAACTTAAAGAAATTTGTGCTTTTGGCCTAATATCACACCCTGAAAAATAAAATGCCTAAAAATGAGATAGCAATAAAACGTGCCGATGTTTCTTTATGCTCCTGCCTCTTTTTTTTTTTTGCCATCTGGTGAACCTCCTAATTCAAACATTACTGCTAAAAGCAAGCAACAGGCAATCGGCGAAATCCGCGTGCCTCATTAGAATTACGACAGCCCCATAAGCGTATTACGCTCTTCATAGGAGCCTAAATCACCACCAGAAATTGCCGATATGTCACGTATCGCAATGCAAACAAGAAATCACAGTGGACAAAGCAGAGCTATGCGTCCAAAGTGAATAAACGAATAATGTCGTCACATAGGCCCTACGCTTTATTGAACTCGGCTAATGCACTTTCGCTAATGCACACAAACATGCTTTGCAACCGCAGTATGGGAACATTATTCATTCAGTTTTTCATTTTGGCGATAATAAGGTAAGAGCTTGCTTCTTCATTTTAGGGCGCTATTATGATGAAAATGTGCCAAATGACGCTGTCAATCTGCCTTTTCTCTTAATCCTGTCTACTTCTAGAGTGCGTTGCGCCTGTTCTGTTCAAGCTTGGATTCTGTGTGCTGCAACATTTTGTCGCCTTTTGCTTTCGAGCGGATGCGAACTGAATACACGAGACCTGCTGATGTCCTAAACGTATTATGGATTAGCGCCTCCACGTACGCCAGCAGTGTCGCTAATTTATTGCTTTCTTCGAAATACCAAGCCGCCTCATATTGGGTAATTCACTTGCAAAAGTAATAAATTCGAGCTCTGGCATTGCGTAGCAATTGCTTTTCTTGCTGGTCGTGTTTGCTTTCAATGTGTTCGTGGTGACTTTCTTGTCATATTAGTGGGCAGGAGATTTGCACATTATGCTTCAACATTTGGTATATCTTCTAAACTTATTATACATCTTCTTTGGTTTATGCACTTTTTCGTCTATCATATTTGAGCACCGTGTTCCTTCGAGTAGCAGTTGTCAGTGTCTATCAGATAGCAATGAAGGCCGCTTCTGAGTTAGATCTTTACTTCTCACAAGGTTTAACACCACAATGTATTTTTTAAATTTTTTTTAAGCAATACATTTCACCGCTCTTTATAAAACCTGGGATGCAGGACACACCGTCTATAGCTTAATTTTAAGAACATCTCGTACAATTTTCGGCCGAATTAAATATCAACTACAGGCGCAGACACGCCAGACACCCAAAACAAAATGTTAGCGAATACGCAGGGGGGGGGGGGGGGCAGGGGGGGACTGATGTAGTACACCAAAGATCCTTGTTAGATGACATCGGGACGTAACCAACTATACATGTATATATAACTTGCACGTACCAAACGTTTTATGCCACAGGGAAAACTGTTGAATAAGACAGTCATTTAAGACAGAATATTTTCACCCATTGGGCAGTTTCACGAAGCTACACTGCAAACATACGCCTATACGAGTTTCTCAGAAACAAGTCTTCCAAACTAAAGAATGTTGCCCTTCTCAGGGGATTGAACAGAAGACCGACGCCCGCGTGTCGTTCGGCCTCACTCGGTGATTTGCTAGTCTCCTGGATAGCTCAATTGTTAGACAGACGGCCGCGGAAAGACCTTGGGAAAGGTTTCGGTCCCGGGACCGCGCCTAAATTTTCTTCAACTTCGAAACCTGCTTTCTGAGAAACGCATATTTTGTTGCTTTCGAGCGTCGTGAAATTCTTAGGTGGATGAGAATGTTTCCTTTCATGAAACTTCCAACTTCCCCACTTCTGCAGAACTAATTTGGCGGAGAAAAGTGACATGCATAGTGATGTGTAAGAGAAGTTCCTGCAATGCCATATAATTGTCGAAGTGCCTAAACATTGCTCCAGCAATACGGCTGTCAGTCATCTACGCTAATTTTGGGACGCTGAGGACTGCTTTGCGCCCAATCTAGCAGATTGTGCGGCGGCGCCATCCGCATAATAGCCAATTAGGAAGCCCATTTCCCAGCCCATAGCAACGCTGCTGAGTGGCTCTGTCGTTACACGCATACGACCAACTGGCAATTGTCGGCAATTCTATTACACAAGTTTTCGCCCACTTCGCAGACAGGCGTAGATGCACGCGACCCGAATAACACTAACGAGCATAACGTTTGCGTGCTTCACGTCTAGGCTACCAAAACGTCGCCCACGAACAGATTTATGAACACTGCATTGCCGTCATGTCTGTTCTAACACGTCCTTATTTCCTTGTGGACTAAGACGAGCACAGCCTACGGAGCTTTTGTTGCAGAAATTTGATCAAACATTAATGATACAGCTCAACGCAGATTCACCATTCTTGCGGAAAACTTTAGACTTCAAAACGGACTGTTTTGTCCGTAGCAACGCCATCATCTGCAGACTACTCTACTGTATTTTTGTTTTAAACTTCGTTATTAGCCTATGTTACCTCTTGCGGTAGCTAAGCACAAGGTCACATCTATGATAGCTGCAGTGGTGCCGCATTCAGATGGGGGCAGAATGCCAGATAACGCGTGTAACGTACATTCGGTGCACGTTAAATACCTACAGGTCGACAAAATTAATGAGGTGTCGTCAACTAAACGAAGTGCCTCATAATTACAGCGTTGTTTTGGCGTGTAAAATTCCAGACGTTTTTCTTTATAACTGCTACAGCAATTATACGAACGCTCGAGGTGCATTTGTCCTGCTGTCATAGGCATGGTGCGGTGACGGTATACATGAGCAAACGTCGTACGCGTTTGACGCGTTAGGTCTCGAGAGACGTGGAGTGCGTTTGGCTGCAAAAGCGACAACGACGGCTGCATGGTCACGCTGCGCTTAATAGGTTCTGCTGGAGCCAGGGCCGCGTCCTGGCTTCCGACACTTCCATGAGCACTGTGCGCACATACTGTGCGCGTTGACGGACTGCGCGTTGACGGACTGTTGACGGACTGTTGACGGACTGTTGACGGACTGTTGACGGACTGTTGACGGACTGTTGACGGACTGTTGACGGACTGTTGGCGGACTGTTGGCGGACTGTTGACGGACTGTTGACGGACTGTTGACGGACTGTTGACGGACTGTTGACGGACTGTTGACGGACTGTTGACGGACTGTTGACGGACTGTTGACGGACTGTTGACGGACTGTATGCAAAACACACATGCACTGATTTAAGCGCAACGGACACTACACGCAAATGAAACATTTGTGATCCTTTATTTCGGTGCTGAGGAACGTCGGCAGTTTCCCTTAGGTATAATCTCGTGAACCCCCGAGATACGACGGCTGCAACGACGTTGGCAGGGTTTGTCATCTGGCCACATTTTTCAGAAGCCTTCAGCACAACGCTAAACCTTGATATTGCATTCAGTTCTTCGCCTTCCTGATGAAAATTACGAAATTTTTAATGCGTAGCATTATAGAAGGAGTAGGACCGAAAAGTCTCTCCGTCCGTCTGTGGCCAAAAAAAGAATGCGGGCCGATCCCGAAGATAGTGCAATACCCGGACGACCGCGGCCTGATTTGACCCATTTCCCATTTCAGAGGGAGAATGCACAGTTTAGGCCCATTGTGTGCGCGTTCGGAAACGGCTGGCGTGTGTGGCGTGATAACGACTCGTTGTCCGTGCAAACGTTGCGCGCGTCGGTGCAAAACAGTCCATGCGTCAGACGTACCCAATGCGTTAACCCTAAAAAATCATGAAACTTGGACTAAAATAGAGGTAGAAGGCAGAATGTCACTGGAATTGACAGCTTTAACTTCTTATCTTGATGGTCAAAGAACATAATCGGAAGAAGTGACGAGGCGCATGCGTTCTTCATAATCAGGAAGAGAGAAGGTGGCATTCAGGCGTACGAGTCGCTCACAAGAGATAGCAGCGGACGCCGAAGAATTCCATCCTAAAATAACTTCGTGGTTACAATCGGGAAACACAGCAAAACAATGTGATGACGTATTCCCACCCAGCACCTCCGCCACTTATAAGGAACCGTTTAATCCAGCCGAGCTCGAGCTAGGACGAAGAACAAGCTGTGCGGATGAAGATAATTGGAGATGAGGAATTTGTACAAGTGCAGATCATGTTTAGAGATGAAGCGTCAGTCAATGGTCGCACTTATATATATATATATATATATATATATATATATATATATATATATATATATATATATATATATATATATATATATATATATATATATATATATATATATATATATATGTGTGTGTGTGTGTGTGTGTGTGTGTGTGTGTGTGTGTGTGTGTGTATACATACGTCTTTCTTATTTTATATACATACAAAAACATTACTTTTCCCATAACAAGTGTACAAAACAGCTGCAACAGCGGCAGAAGCCATCCGTAACTCAGTATAACTCAACATATATCTTAGATAATTCCCGTTCATGGAGGTTCCCCCCAATTTTTTTCTACAATACTGACACAGAACTTCGACATTAGATTACCACTATTATATAGTGATTAGCATTATTTGCGAACTTCACCAACTTAGCGGTATGTTTGTCTGTCTGCATCCAGCCTCTTTCATGGCCACTTATGTGACTGGCGCATCCACGGCCTGCTGGTTGGAGCATCAGGAAGCTCTCATGAGGAATCCGGGTGCAAAGCAAACCGTCTGAACAGGGTCCCTGTACATGTGACACTGAGTCTGTGCCGCTGTTCAATGAACCTGGTCACTGGGTGTGCGACACTCTTCAATAACTAAAAAAATATTCCTTTAAAGCTTCTCAGCTGCGGAGCTGAATCGAAGGCACGTCATATATGTCAAGGCAATCTTCTCTGAATATGTTTTAAGATTTCTCTCAGCGGTGGCAAGACAATGTGAAACTAACTTGCTTCAATGATTACCGCAATACACGTCAACATTGATTGTGATAAGTTTCTCCCATAATTTTTACATCGAATCTGTTTACGCTTGGATCTGAAAAGGAAAAACATGTGTCCGAGTTTCGGACAAAAAAAATTCTTAGTTCCTCCCGAAAGGTGAAGCACCGATTCCGATAGCAAATTAGCAGATAGCTGCACGAAATAAGGATAGTAGTGAGGCGTGCAGACAGGACACAAGTCTCTTCTCTTGTGTCCTGTCGGCACGCCTCACCTCATTTTTGCATAATGAAACCTTACCAACTAGCTCCGCTTTCTGTCGTTCTAAGTATAGTAGTTTTACCGGCCGTACAAACTTGTAAGCATTCGCTTACTAACTAAGTTAACAATGATAGAATGTGTAAGCTTGACTCAGCGAGGACGTAGGAAAAGACAGACACATGAAGACAGCGCTGTCTTTGTGTGTATGCTTCTTTGTACGTCCTTGTTCAATCGCGCTTACGCGTTCTATCATAGATTCAAACCAACTAGCCTGTCAACATGTTTTAACAAAATTAACCAGCACGGTGTCACGTGCGCACAGGCAAACATGAACACAGATCGCTCGATGACTGTCTGTAAAAACACAGGAGTGAGGAATCGCGACAACAGCCCTCGCACATTTTCACTCATAGGGAACCTCATGGCGCTAATCACAATAATTGTTTTCGCAATTGCTATAATTACTATCGCAATGAAATTCGCGGCTCGAACCGCGCAAACGCGCTAGTGCCACTTCTCGCGCATTCGTCGTCGTCTTCTTCGACAGCTGGCTGCGTTGTGCAAAAATCTGCCATCAGCAATGGCGCGTGTTTTGTCGTCTTCCACAGGTGGGTCAGTTAGTTGCCGCTCATCATTCCAGCGTAGAATCTCAATTCTGTCGTCGTAAAGTAGCAGGGCCACAATACCAGACCCACTAAGAAAGAAAGTACGCATACAACCTATTTCTCGCAACATGGACCCAAACCTCCATGCGAGAAGGAGACAGGCTAGGGCAGAGTTTTACGAAAAGACGATGGGACATCGGGACAATACAGTCTATACCGATGCGTCCCTATACTCACAAGCACACAAAAACAACGCGGCAGCGGTAGTAGTAAATAATCAAGGTGAATTAATCACAGGACTCACGGCCAAAGTGGCTAACATAACCGAGGCAGAGGAAATTGCTGTCGCACTGGCAGCGGAAGAAGGTTATAGAACAGGAATATCTCTCAATATTCTAACAGATTCACAAGAGGCGTGCCGGAGCTATATAATAGGCAGAATTAGTAACACGGCGCTCAAGATCCTCAGCAGAGTTCCAATCGCTGAAGGACAACCAACACATAACATTATCTGGATACCAAGCCACGCAGGGATCAGGGGCAACGATGGGGCAGACAGCCTAGCTCGAGAGATGACCAGCCGAGCAGGAACGTCAACCGCCCCAGAGGGGCCACAGATCAACTGCGGGAACAGCTATTCAGAGATATGAAACCTCTATAAAGGGCTAAGATATCAATATCCCCCACCACATAAAGCGTTAACAAAGGAAGAGGCCGCAGAATGGCGAAGACTGCAAACGGGCTCCTTCCCAAACTTTCACATACTAAGTAGTATGTTCCCCACGCAGTAATGCGCAACCTGTCCGTGGTGTGGAGCTAAACCAACATTATACCACATTACATGGGAGCGTACAAGAAACCAGGCATTTCACAAACACAAAACACCAAGTGCGGAGGAATGGGAGAGCTGGCTCTCCAGCCGCGAGCTAGAGGCTCAAAGAGCTCTAATAGAGCACGCGTCTGAGGCGGCCCGGCTCAGTGGAGCCATGGACTAGGGGCCCATCCATGGCTGAAGAGGACCCAACCTTCAAGAATGAAGACTTCGGCCTCGACCCGCTAAAATCTTAAAAGAGTCAATAAAGTTTTTCATTCCATTCCGTTCTGTGTAATGGGGATGCCGTGTTTACGGGGGTATGAGCCATTTCTTAAGCGGGGTATGAGCCATTAATTGTCTTACGTGTCGGACACATTTAATAACAGAGGTGATAGGTGAATGTATGTGCGTACCTATATCGCCATGATAACCCCAGATTAGGACGATAAATATGTTCGTACCTTTGTTCAATATTCCGTGTCACCGGCGTATTGTGCGCTCAACAGCTTCCCTTGTCTTCCGTCCTAACATAGTGGAAGGGCTCTGAATTATTTTGTAATATTAGTAGCAAGCATTTACATAGCGCATCTTTTGCCTTATATTTACATCATTTCGAGGATGTTATAGTTTAAATGGTGTGAAATTTTGGGGCAGCTTAACCAGAACTTTCAGAAACACATTTCAATAGAGTGCATGTTTCGCAGTGCCTACATATTATTTGGCTGCATACAGAGACGGTACGCTGCCCTCCATTGACGTATTCTTTAATTATCCATAGAAACTTTAAAAAGTGTTTTGCATTTCATTGTATTGCCATAGCGACATGATTTCGCGCCGTCGTGCCTAGGAGCTCTTTATACACGCACTCGCTTTTGTGTACACGTATGAAGTCGTGCTGTCACAATATCGAGCCTGAATGCGCGTTCTACGCAAGAAACGTGCACTGCAATTTGGTTGCAAAAGCGACAAAGCCATGTTGACGCACCATCACGCTCTGTTCATTCGGTTCTGCAGTAGAGCCGGAGCAACGTTCTGCCTTCTGCTGGTTGTACGAGCCTTTTGCGCATATATATCAACCTTACTGCTAAGCAGCCGTGCGCATACCACATTGTGGAGCGTACAGTGGCCTGGCCATAACTAATGGTAATCTTCAAACTATACGAATGACGACTATTTTTCGCCTCTCTCACATCGTGCACCGTTGAGGTAGCAATCCTGCAGCAACACTGTCGGTGCTCCTCGTCACGAGAGCGTTGCGAGACGCCTGGTGACAGTCAGGGCAGTGTTTCTGCTGCGCAGCAGCAGCTGTCTCGCCTGCTACGTTTCGCCAACATGCATCGCCTATCGTTTGCACAGCGCTTGAGGAGCTCGAGCGCAACTTTAGGTCTTGCTATCTTGCACTGGCTAAGAGGCCAGTGGTTAAAGGTTAAAGGTAAAGGGAGAGCGAAAAATAGAAACGTAAAATTAAAGCGGGCGTTAATATAACGTCGATGTTAATTAAGAAGTAGATTTAAGTGGCAGATATAGAAATATTCTTCTTGTAGTTAAATATAAACAGCAAATTTTGTATTTCTTGGGTGGTGTTGGAATAATTTCGAAGACAGACTGAGGGAGTTAATGATCTATCCAATTATTTATCTCGACAATTACCATCGTAGCCTTCTTGTGTCACAGATATAGTCTCAAAAGGCTACGTAGATGTTTCTGGGGCTAAAGCCCAATGAAGACCCGAAGGAGAGGATATTTTGAGTAGGTAAAGAAATACCCACTTTTCGGAAAGCAAATTCCAATTTCTTTCTCTGATTTCTAAATCGATGGCATGCTACTAGAAAGTGGTGCATGCTTTTGGTTTCCTGTCATTTTGGAGAGAGATAGAGGGAACACATTTATTTCTAATGAGATGGGGTCACTTCCTCGTAGGGTGGAGCCCTTCGTTCAGTGCTTATGCGCCTGCGGCTAAGTTTAGAAAATTTTCTCTTTTCCACGCTTCTACAAAATTGAAAATCCGAATGTCAGAATTTAACCATATGTCCTTTTCATGAGACAATAAATGGTGTCTCACACATAAATTATAGATCTGCTTAACAAAATTACGATGCAGTTTGGACACAGACGGGACGGTGCCAAACCGGACCTGTGAAGGCAAAATTTAATCGTGGGATGCAATATCGTAATTATGGTATGTAGATTTGTAATTTATGTGACGGACACCATTTAGTGTCACATGAAAAGGGCAAATGGTTAAATTCTGACATTTTGATTTTCAATTTCATAGAATCTTGGGAAAAGAGAAAATTTTCTAAAACTAGCCGCAGGGGCATAAGCCTAAATAAACATAGCGGAAATAGCTGGTCCATCAAGAGACATCCGCGCAAGTGTGTCTACTGTTTCCTTTAAGAATATACCATGGTGGCCTGGTACCCATACCAACCGCACGAGGCTTATGATTGAGCGGATTAATGATTTAAGTGTATTCGCTACAGTAGGGGGGTGTCTGAAGATGAAGTGAGTGGTGTGCATACTGACAGTAAATCAATCACTATACCCGCTGTTGATTAACTGAAGGAAGCTTTAGAAGCGGTTCAAATACCAGCTGATAGTTCACCCAGAAATATGGGCGTGAAATCCGGAAGGCATAGTGAATATGACCAGGATAGTCACTCGGAGCAAATGCACACTCCAGCTTTCGCCTCACTCATTGACGCATCAGTCGTGATCACATGATCTGTTCCCAATTGCGTTAGATGAACTTGTAGCATGCCATTTAAATATGTAATGAGCAGGAATTGGCATTGGAAGGAAATATATAATCAAATTCAATATATATTAAGCATGTGCTTGTTTGGACAAATATTCTAGCGTATATTAACGTTTAGTGGATCTATCTCAGCTTGTGCAAACAAAACCTGAGGTCTGCATAAACGAGACCAATGCTCATCGTAAAATGCCCTCATTTCACTAATAGATACAAATTGTGATCGTCTCAAAGAAGGCTCATAAATGTTTAAATATGTCTTTGCTGTTGTAACTCGGAATCGACTGGCAAGAGTAGGCAGTCGTGCTTCTGGATATAAAACATTGTTAGCTACGCATTTGGCAAACCAATGTGATTCCGGAGAGCCACCCGCTCCCGAAGAACTAAGCGGTTATTTTGTGTGCTGGCCCACCTAAAAACTGCACGTACCCAAATTCCAGCATCGCTCGAACGTACTGGCGATCCAAGGTCCATAGATAAAAAGTTTCAAACTTTTTGTGTCTAGGGCCCTTATCATGCTTCCTACAGCAGCGCCTCCTGGGGGCTACTCACCGAAAGAGCCCCCAGCTACCCCACGTATTCGCGCGCCGCCTTTGGCCACTCTCCCAGTGTTTTAGAGGGCCTCCTGAGACGTGGAGACCGCTTGGCTGCGAAAAACGAGAATGCGAAGCCGGCGCCTCGGTGGCGGAGGCACGGCAGCGTGTTCTGCCTTCCGCTGCTGATATGAGCGTTGTGCGCAGGCTGCTGTGCTTCGTTTCGTACATCAGGTTCACCGCTGCGAAGGTAACGCAAGCAGTTCGGCGACCAGAATTTACACCTCCGCGCGTCCGCGTGCGAGCTTTGCTGCTGGCCGGCAGCGTTTGCTCTGCACGTGCGTGCACGTGAGGCTGCCGCGACTGGCTGCGAATGAAAAACACAAAAGAGAAAAACAACGGAAGGCAAATTGATACGAAACAACGTGTTAGCAGCCGTGTAATGTGTCCAATGCAGTCTGTTTAAAACATTACAAACGCCACTTATTTCGCCAGGAAGTAAGACTTCAGCAAGTTTACTTCACCTGATCGCCAATAACCTAATAACCTAAGTCATAATTGGTTGACATACTACCCAGCTTCAGTTCCGTGAATATCAACAGCTGCAAAACGCTCAAAGGAAGCAAAGGCTCTGCAAATGAAACACACGAAGTTAGGACGCTGTTGAATTTAGCAAAATATTCTGGCTCGAAAATATCAACAATATAACCTAGACGTTAAGGCTGAACTAATTCGTGAACTGAAGTTTGCAATTCTGGTTAGCCGAACAGGAGATATGTACCAATTCTTTGTTGTGCTAAAGAATCATTGAAGTAAAAATAGGGTTTTCGGTGTACAGTAACTGCTAGTGGTCACTGTCCCGCAATTTGAAAGTAGTTTTCGATAGGTAAGGAGATGCTTCCACATTGGTGCTTTGTAGTATGAAAGAATGAAGCAGGTAAACAAGTGAATACGTGCTCTGCACAGCGTCAACAAGTTCGACATGTTATATATGCTTGTTTGTCTGACAAAGCAACCGTGCACTAACACTACAAAAACCACAAGAAAACACAAAAAATACTTTCGCTAGATGGAAAAAAAAGAGCTTCGCTTTTTCCCTGTTAGCTTTACCTTTCACTTCTTCGCATGCAGTCACGTAGGGTACCTCCTAAGGCACGCCATTCAATGTAAGAGTCAAAGAAAACAATGACTTTTATGCGGCGCGATTCAGTCGTTCCATACAATCTTTGTAGCATGAGGGTTCGCATGACGGTTTGCCATTTTTGTCTTAAGGTAGCCTTCTAGGTTTGTTACAAATGAGGCAGTCCGCCGAAGAAACTGCAAGTTTGCGCAATGCAGGGGTTAAAAAGAGAATAAGTTCCCTGAAGCAAACTTTTTTCCTTCACTGTCAAAGAGGAATGGGCTTCTGCGACAGCTTCAAGCTTCGTGAAAAAATATTTTGCGTCAGATGCGAAATCCTGTCTTTTGTGTTCTTGGCATTTGAATACGAGTATAATATTTCACATGTTCCTCTATGCCGCCACCAGTGATTAAGCTATCGGACAAAAGGAGACGTCGGTGATATATTTCCCACAGCTTATGCACATCCAAGACGTAAAGGTTATTAAATATGCACATTTGTTCGCTCCTCATTTCTTCATTGGGGTTTTGGAGCCTGTGTTTGGTTTAGGGATGGAATTAGTATGTTTTGTTGGAGTGATAAATTGCTTGTTTTGCATAGTGCAACAACGCCTAGGCTATTGTTCAAACAACCGAAGCAACCACTGGGTTATAGTTTCTTGAGCAAATTTACTCCCGGATACATTCCTAGGCGTTGTGATTGTGATTCATTTGCGTTAGATTTGTATATCACTTAGGCATGCTCACTATGGTGTTGTAAAACCGATGGAGCAAAGAAAGAGAATGGGCATGTGTGACAACTTGGAAATACTTTTCATGTAACTTCTGGAGTTTATAGCCAAACATACCGTAGTTATTATAGGACTGTTATACAAAACAAAATTCATAAATATCTGTGGCAGAACAGAAAATTTTACGTTATTTTCCCAACTTCAGGGTGAGATCAATAGCTAATGACGAAGAGATGTTTATTAAACTCCAAAATTACTCCAAACACGGAAGTGCCCAATTCATATATTACTTCTGATTTCGCATTGTCTTCCTACAGATTGTTTTGTTGAATTTGTTTGAATCTTTGTTATGAAGTGCGCTTTTTACTACCCGAAAGTTCGCGTTCTACCATTTTTAGTTGAGCGCTAGTGCTTATCACGCCGGTAGACAGCACATTCGCAAACACTAGAGCGCCTTTGTGCTTTTTAATGAGAAAGCATTAAATGCCCCATTAAGAGCAAATCCGTCGTAGTAGGTGTGCCCAGAAGGTGGTTGCAAATATAGCCGATGGCGTAAAAAGTAAAACCAAGTCAAGAAATTCCAGGATTGACATCAAATTTCCTAGGAACGTTGCCGTAAATAAAGGAAATAAATGGCTCTGAAAACAATATTTGGGCCTCCGAGGTACGAGGAGACCACAGTTCTGGCGGCCTAATACCCCTGTGAGGCGGGCAAGTTAAGTGCACTTACGGAGAGTGCACTCGGTTTAGAGTGCACTTTCCCAAATCTAAACGTCGCAAGCTGAGTGTACTCGCAGAAGAGTGCACTGCGGTTGGAGTTCACGGAACGCACTTTGCTGGTCGAGTACAGCCTCGCCGCCAGCGGTTTCAACGGTACAAAATGTAATGCACAGATAAAGGACACAGAAGAGAATTCTAGCTGTTGAACTGCTATTAACAAAATAATCAGAGCATAACTCGCTGATGTTCTGTTCTAGCACGATCAAATGCCGCTTCATCGCACGTCACGGTCTTGTCTGGAGTGGCTAGGCATTCGTCTTGGCCGGCCTTGACTTGCAACACTCTTATGATAAAACTAGTTTCGCTCTTTTTGTTGAGTAAATATAAATTACGATCGTTTTTTATTTATAATGCAAGTAAAGCAATCGCTTTTTAGAAGTTTTCACTTTGATCTACACCTTCAAAAAACATGGTTTTAGTCAGTCTCCATTTTATTTAGGTGCGACTGCATTCTGTGTTCCCGTTTAGCACCGCGTAGCCTTAAGTGTCACTCAAGGTCCCGAAGTGCATTCCCCGTAAGTGCACTTGCCCACTTGACAGGGGTATAAAGGTGTGCCTAGTGCCTGCGTCATTAGGCACGTGACGGCGCAGCCAATGGAGAGAAAGTGGCACCACGTCGCTTCACGCGGCTTCCTTTGCGAAGGCGCGAAATTTGTTTTGATGGCCTGCCTTTAGAGCTATACAGTGAAATGCCCCTCCATTAGACTTGATGAGCGTTGGGAGCTTTCAGCGCGGAAAGCTATGCAGGAAAAGGCCAGCATTATGGTTGTAGAAATCGCACCCGTGCACAAAACATACTTTCGTTGGAGGCCGACGAAATATTTAGGTGTAGGGTGCTGGTGTTACCGTCGGACGCCAAGCCCATCGGCCAGCGCGGTCGGACGAAAACAAATAAACAAATTATCTGCCGGTCGTAGCTCACAATTTTTCACTGAACATGTTAAGAAGCGATGAAGCTACCCGCGTCACCAAAGTGAGACAAACGTCAATAAGCAAAGCCGCACAACGTGTGAGGCGGGTGTATTTTAACAGGTGAACTTTACGAGCGCGCCTTTCTGCATATTTCAAGAGCTCCCTTGCATTGCGAGTGATAGCAGCGTCAGCGCCTCATCTAACGCTGGGCGCTGAAAAAGTATTTCTTATTAATAATAAAATTAATAAACTTGTATTTTCTTTACTCGTCACAAATATGTAAAGTTGACCAGAAATTTCGTTTTCGATGAATGAATCTGTGTCTCGCTTGAAATAAAAAATGCTTTTTTCTTTCCCAATGTTTGTTCCCTCCAAAAAATTGTCACGCTTCAATTGCTGCTCCCATAACCACCCTTGCTGATGTCGGTGACAATTTATACTAAATCACCTTACGCCCGAAGCTTCGGAACCTATGTGGATCGGCCTTGGACCGTCCGCAGCGTTCATTTGAACATTAGTGGTTTCGCATTCACAATTCATAAGTGTTAGGTGTCATCGGATTTTTTTTCAAGAGTAATACATATAACAGTGCATTACTTAAATACGGCGTAAAGCGTACACATCCTGAAGATATTTCCGTGTAGACCATCAGGAATCCCGTTCCATGCATTAAGAATTGAGTTTCACTCCTAAGCCATACCGCTCTCAATGACAGCAATGAATTCACATAGGGGAAGGCTCATGCAAGAATAATCAGGAAGTTGCTGTTCATCTGATCCTTTCTGCATCTTTTCGTCAAACTTATTATGTATAGTATAAGAAAACACAGGCTCTTTTTTCTGCCCCAGACATTGATTAATATATAGCGGTACAATTCCACACATTGCGGCATGTTCTTGTATCAAAAAAAAAAAAAAGATGATGCTGCAATGTAAGCATTCTTCGGAAAACTAACCAAATGCATCACTTTCCGGCTTCACTTGGTGATCTGTGTACATAACGCAATAAATATGAACTAAAGCTCCGACATACTTTTCATGCAAGAGGTCTTTTTGCCTTTTCACGGGAACCTTTTTGGATAGTATTCGAGAAGTGATCAGAGGTTCCATGATAGAAATATTCAAGAGAATAAAAAGGGAACAGCGTTAACGCTCAGTGCTGAACAAGATGCCACGTCACGTTTTGAAGTGCGTACATGTCTTAAGAAATTCTGTTCTCAAAAACAAAGGTTCGGTGCTAAGTAGATGAGGACGAAGTTGCACACAATTAAGCTACACATACGGGCGCCCGTGAAACGACACACTTGAAAGTCTGACTTTCACGTGCGTTAACATCATCGCTGTTTCAGTTTGCCGGTCAAGGCTGCTCTCGTATTACATCATGCGAAAATCGGCGCCCACATATGTTGTTTGTGGCTCACTTCGCCCTCGCCTACTCAGCGACGTAACCTTTGCTTTTAAGTCATGAACCAACTCGCTCAGCAATAAGTTTTAATAAATCGTATCTCTGTTCTCCCCGTTGAATTTCCTGGTGAGCGGCGTTTATCGCCGATGATTATGTGGTGTTACCCTCTACACATATTGCTAACATGTAGCACACACTAGCGTTGCTACTCGAATGAGCTAAATGCGGTGGAGGTGATGGCGTTAGCAGATTTCCAATAAATATATGTAAATGTTGGGAATGCTCGATACTGCCACGTACGCGCAACGACAGAACGTCCTTTTTTGGGGGGATTCGTATGGATGCCACGGGGTAATTAGGAATAATATTTTGCACAATGAAGGGCGGCGCTAAACAAGTTGAGTCTAAACATATAAGGCAGCAGCTTCAACTGCACGGTCTACACGTGTTACGTCTGCTTGGGCGTCTGACTTCTGCCATTAAAAGAATATCTCCCCGTGCCATCCCACCAGGAACATCGACGAACTTTAGTGCCAATTGAACGCTGAGTGATGATGGGAAATTGTGCATGCACTGGCCTCTCAGAGCGGCGACAACCAAGTATTGGGCCGATAACGACAATAGACTTTAAGAACGCCCCCATCTACCGCTCCATAGTGTACGCAGTTTGCTTGTGCTCATCTCTATTTCTGTCTCTCTATCTCTATCTTCCAGTGCCTCTCTCTTTCGCTCTCTTTATATCCCTACTCCGTCCCTCCATGCAGGGTAGCCAACTGGAACTAGCTCTGCTTACCCTCCCTGCCTCAAAGAGAGAAAATGATGCCATTTTCTCTCTTTCTTCGTGACCCCTGTACATTTATTCTAAAGTAGTGATTATTCTCTCAGTTAGCACAATTAAGAACTTTCAGCACATTATGTGCTCGCCAATCAAGGCAAGTCTAACTCAAATGTTAGTGCTAACAGTCGACGGTGTGTGACGATTCACCAGATGCCACATGGTGGGACAGAGTTCAAGCCCAAGAATACATCGCCGAACTTATATTTTCTGATCAGTGGAGCTGTTTCCAAGAGCTACTCTTGTATATATGTCATTTCTCTCTGCCCATTACGCGACGTATAGAATACTAGGACAACCTACGGCGCCTCCGCGTGTGCAATTTCCCCATCGCCTGTCGGTTCCGTGAAGCTAGCGAACCAAATTCCTTAGGTTTCCGCTTGTGCCTTCATCTGCTCCGGCCTGAATCACAAGAAGCGAGTGACTGGATTCACTTTGGACTCGAAGAGACACGGGCATAAAATGAGACGCGGGCACAAAATGTTGGTCGTTCTCTGCTTCTTAAGGTGGCCTGTTTCTTTCCTGGAAAGCACTTTCTGCCAAATCTGTAGTTCTCCTCCATCGCATCGGCGGCTGTTCACCAAGAAAAGCCGACATCAAAAAGTGGGGACATAAAGCAGATTGCTTAAATGTTCCTATATGCGAATCCCGGAAAAACAGGGGGAAGGCGGGAGATGTAAGTTCAAGACGATGAGCAAAACGAGAATAAGGTAAAAACGGGAGTCAACGTTTCGACAAGTGGACTTGGTTTTTTGAAGGCGGCATAGGCTTTCCTCGGCACAGTATATATAGGTGGGGTTCTTCTAAAGAAGAGCGGGCGTAAGGCGGGTAGGCGAGGCAGCAACGGAGGGCGTGTTAGCTGCGAGGGAGTAGAAATGAAAAGAAAGGAGTGCTATTCAATGTCGGTGGAGGATTGTCAGGTAGCGCCATATGTCAGTGGGCCGTTTTTTTTTTTTGTGTGTGTGTTTGTGTGAAAGGAGCCTGGACGTCGGGCGGGGGGGGGGCGCAGGCGGGGCAGCCAAGAACCGAACACCTGCGCTGATTTAGCCTTGGCGTTTTTCTATTTGATGATATTTTGTTATATTCATACGAATTTGTTATTTGGTGACTGCAGTAATAAATTCCTCGGAAAATACGCAACCCGCATCTCAAATAGAATTGAAGACTACAGTCGAACGCCTCTATATCAAAATGACCACTATAAAGAAGGATTTAAACTGTGCCCGTAGGATTCCGTTCTTTTACATGTAAATGTGGACACCTCGGCTACAAAGATTACTACAATGAATTTACCTGTACAACGAAGAAATTTAGGCGTCCCATACGGCTTATTTGTTGCGTTACAACGAACTCCTCGTATAGCCATGCCGCCGCTGGCCTCCGCAGACGCCACCAAGTTGCCCTCTGCGTTAACGCTAACGACGGGCTAGCGACGCACTCGACGAGCATGCCAATACTGTCTGGCTGCGCTACTTCAGGAATTGTTGAAGTAGTACGCTGCTTCTCGTAACGTATCAGTGCTTAGGATGAATGACAAATACATCGCATTCGATGACGACATCAATATCATTGTAACTGTCGACCAACGGCGTTGTCAAAACCATGTAAGGTGGAAATGAGGTGCATGTCAGTGCAAACAAAAGTGATAATCCTAAACATGAACCAAGAAAGTGACTGAAAGAGAGCCCAAAGGGGAATTTGACGATCTGTAGCGTTACTTTGCGTATCTCCTACATTTCGCCGCCGAGTGTGCTGTGAACCTCGTAGCAATAGGGTTAGGTGTATAGAGAAAAATGTTTTATAAGAAGGCAGGGAGGTTAACCAGAAGTACTTCCAGTTGTCAACCCAGCATGGGGGGGAAGGATAAAAAGAGAGAGGGAGGAGGAGAGATAGACAGACAGACAAGCAAACGACAGACGAGCCCATACAAACAAAAGACAGACGAGCACAAACAAACCGCGTACCATATAGAGCGGTATAGGACGGCGCTGGCCCATAGAACACAAGAATCTTCGTAGCGCGAATAAGGCCTTCTGCACGCATAGTATTTGGGAGCACTGGTCTAGAACAATTAGTTTTGATAGTGGACGATTCTCCAATTGGTCTATCACTGCACATCACTTGCCTCTCGGAACTATAGCGCAGGCAGACACAGGTAATGTGGGAGAGCGTCTATCTCTTCACAGCTGCATGTGTCGTACGTGGGGATGTTGCCCATTTCAGTAAGAAAGGCATAACAGTTGGCAAATGCAACGCCTCGCTGCAGCCGGTACAGCACGGTCTCTTCACGTCGTGACAACCAAGCGGTAAATGCATCTGTATGTCCGGAGACAACGAACGCAAACGGCGTATAGTGAAAACGTTCGAGTTCCACAGGGGCAAAGCAGATTCACCAGGTATCCATTGCAGCCCAAACGCAACCTCTGTTCGCTAAAGCGCAATCAAGGTACATTGACTACTTTCATGCGAAGGTCGGGCGACTTCGTCGGCGTGTTCATTCCAGCTGATGTTGAATTTTCCTGGATGCCATTGAAATATGACATCAGCCTTGTCGTGGCTGCAATGGTATATCCGTCGATTTCTGAGGCCAGTTGCTCAATAGTTTTGTGGCACATTGGGCTTTGCATGAACTGATATGCTGCTTCAAATCACTAAAAAGCGTTCATTGTAGCGGTGGTTCCTCATTAACGAAATCAAGTACAGCATGGCGCAAAGCAAGTTCGGCACCAGTCGAAGTGGAAGCTCGTAAGCCTTTAACTTTATTTGTACAGATTGTGCCCGTATGATAACTACAGCAGCAGAATTGGTGAGTTTTACCGAATCATCTGTGCAGACGTGTTGGCGGAATCTGTGGACATTGTAATCTGTGGCTGTAATCCTACAAAATGCGTGCAAGAAAATTAGCGAACTCGTTCACTAAATCTCTGGGGAATTAGTTCATGTTAAATAATAATTTTCTTTTGCTGAACATGCTTAACCTGCTATGTTGTGACGGGTACAATGCACCATCTTTATTCACAACGAGCAGCCACCGGGGTTGCTTAGTGGCAATGGTGTTCAGTTACTGAACACGAGGTCGCGGGATCGAATCCCAGCCTTGGCGGCCGCATTTAGTTGTGCTGCGCTGTGAAAACACCCATGTACCTAGATTTAGGTGCACGTTAAGAAACACCAGGAGGTCCTAATTTCCGGAGTCCCCCACTACGGCGTGCCACATAACCAGATCGTGGTTAACCAGACCAGTGCAGTTCTGGATCAAGGGCCCCACCCTGAGGCAACGTTTTCCCTTCCGGTATTTTCTTTTTCTTTAATAAAGGTTTCCACACACACACACACACGCACACGCACACACACACACGCACACACACACACACACACACGCACACGCGCACACACACACGCGCACACACACACGCGCACGCGCACGCACACGCACACGCACACGCACACACACACGCACACGCACACACACACGCACACGCAGACGTGCGCACACGCACGCTCAAAGAGAGAGAGACGCACACGCACACGCACACACGCACACAGAGACAGAGAGAGAGACACACGCACACACGCACACGCACACACACAGAGAGAGAGACACACACGCACACACGCACACGCACACACAGAGAGAGAGAGACACACACACACACGCACACACACAGAGAGAGACACACACACACGCACACGCACACACGCACACACACAGAGAGAGAGACACACACACACACGCACACGCACACACGCACGCACACAGAGAGAGAGAGACACACACACAGACACACAGGCAGAGACACACACACGTGAGAAACGAATTCACTAGCTGCGTTGCGAACCGCGTCAGCGTAGAAACAGTTTACTCTAGACAGTTACCGCGTAACTCTTCCAGCATGCTTCCACTACCTCAGCAAGTTTCATCATGATGGTGAGGGAGGCGTCTGCCATTGAAATCTACTGTGCGTCTCTCATCGTAATGCACATTTTTACATTGCTGGCTAATCAGAGCTTCACGTACATGAATTGCCAGAGTGCGAGGGATCCGCCTGATATTTTGAGCCTTTCTTAAAATGTGAGCCACAAAGAAATTCAAGAGTGGACACTCGGCTGAAACTGGCAGCAGGAAACACGTCACCCTAGATTTAAAACCGTGTGCGTAAGGTACCGCTAACATTGCAAAAAAAGAATGTGAAATAAAGTTACTAGACCTTGCTTTATTTGTTTTTATTCACTCCCTCTGAAACTATAGTTTTACGCATAAATGAACTCATGCTTAGAAACATTTTTTTCGTCCGTTACCTCAGCACAGCCGTTCACACGCTAGACGCGGACCACGCATACGTCATGTGCCAGACACGCCACGGGACCGCGTGAGGCCTGCTGCACATGTGAGCGCTCGCCTGTTCGGCGACCCCTGTGCCATTTTTTTTTTTGTGGACGCAGACTGCTTTCCTGCGCTCTCGGCGCATTCTTGCGTCCTTTCTGCACTTCGACGCGGCACCGCTGCACCATTCGACTAGGACAAGGTGAGAAATTTAGCTTTACAGCCTGTGCTACATTTCAAGCAATTTAGGCTTACTGCATGGCACCTTGCGTTCCGACGCAGTTAGCAAAAAGAAAAAAAAGAACAGCTCGTCCGTTGTCGCCAGTTAGTTTGGGGTCTACTGAACTGCACTGGGACATGCTTGCAACATTTTCTATGGGACCCAACATTATTGTCACATCGGTACTTTTTAGGCAAGCCTGCCGAACCGGCGTTGTGACGTAGTTAGCGAAAAAGCAGTTCGGCCGTGGGGATGCTTAGTTTCGCGTGAACTGAATCTTATTGGAAAAACGTTCTTGACGATTTCTCTGACCCCCAATATTATTGCAATTATTTCATTACTTTTTGCGAGACTTTGAACCATGGTTGCACCGATTGGTTTCGCGTGTACTGAATCTTACGGGGACAAGTATGAGACGCTTCTTATGCCTTCTGCTCACCCCTAACAATATACATCTTCTTTAGGTAATCACGATTGTCGAAAGCGCAACGAGCAATTGCAAGAGGGATAACACGGGAATGTGTTGCTTGAGTCGGCCGAACTCGCATAAAATAAAGCTGAGGAGGCCAAACACCAGGAACATGTAATTGAAAAATTTCGTTTTCTGAAGGAGTGAAAACAGGCTTTGCACCCACGCATTTGAGTACGAATAAAAAGCATTCTGCTGGCGCCTAGCATGATCTGACTGGGAGTCTGCGTTCTATGGCCATATCTGTGGACGCATGGCGTACCATTGCGTCGGTTGAGCTCAAGTTGGGTCGAATGCGCCCGGTCGCCCGTGTATTTTGGCTCTTAAAATGCAGGAAATAATGTCCGGGAATTGGGAATGCATGGAAACCAGATGTTTTCATCATATCCTATGGTATTATTTAGGAGCAGTCGAGTGTATTTTACGTCTCGAATGTAAAAGTGAATTGCTTTTGTTCGTAATGCCGCCCATTCAACACTTTCGCGTCTACACGCTGCATTCCTATACAAGGTCTAAATACGAAAACGATACTTACTTGTAATTGCCTTTTTTTTTCACTCAGGTCTTCCGGCGCAGCCTCGTACGGGAATTACTGCGGCTTGCTTGGTGCGCAACATTTCATGAGTGTATAAACAGCCCGGAACGAGATTAATATAGAGCAAAACAAATATTTCCCAATTTCACAAGGCATCTTTCATCTACAGTGTGAAATTGCACATTGTACAGATTCGTTTGAGGTTTGTAAAGATCGTTCACAGTCATTTTTACTTAATAAAAGACTATTCCGCACCATGACCGCGCGCGGTTCGGCACTAGAAGAAAAAAAAATGGCCAGGCTTAGCTTGGTTAAGCCAAGAATGCGTTGCATATTGCGCGAGTTGGGGCCCAGCTTTGCCTCCGGCTGTCGTGACGTCACGTCACGTGGTTGCGCTAAACGTCAATGGTGGCTGCCCGGTTGCGCCCAAGGGCTGAACTGAGTGATTGCAATATGCAACGCATAAAAATAGAAGGAACTTAATAACAAACATAGCAAACTTAAAAGAGAATAGACCCACATATGAGACGCGCAGCAATGAACAATGGCTCATACCCTCAATGGTGGCTGCCCGGCCGCGCCCAAGGGCTGAACTGAGTGATTGCAATATGCAACGCATAAAACAGGTGCCGCATCGATCAGCGCAGCCGGCGTAACCTGCGTGCCAAAACCGATATCGGAAGTGCGGTTCAGCGTTTAATAGCTGCCACTCGATGTGCTACAGTCATACAGTCAGTTCGGCAGCTGGGCGCTATGGAAGTGTCTATTATTGTTGAATGTCTTTTTGTGTGACCTTTGGAAAATATTGTAGACTACGAAACTTAATGTACACGTTGGTAGTGAAGCGGTCGTGATACAAGTAGTATCCTACGATTGGTGTAAATGGGAGTGTGTATCGTTGTTGAATTTCCTTCTGTGTCACCTCTGGAAAGTATTGTAAACTACCAAACTTACGGTACATTTTGGTGAGGAAATGGATGTTGGAGCAGTGCTGTCGATGGAGCCAAGGCTTCAGGCGCGCCTTTAAGATACCCTACATTTACAAGCCTCCGTGCTTGCTCTAGGTGGCGCTGAACTTTTGTTTTCTTATCTACTTAATATTCTGGGCAAGTTAAACAAATCTAGGTAGCTGTGTATATCTTCAAGCTTTCTTCATGTCCTTAAAACTAACGTGGGTGAACGCAAGAGAAAATATGTCTCGCTGTGCAGTTGCAATGTTGGTATCTCATGAATATACCTACAGCGAAGCCGACGAGTGGAATTGTGCAGCCAGTTTCGTGCGGCGGCTTGGAAGGCCAGCGTTCTTCGCCATGGTCACTATGCATATAAATTCAACACAGCGTAAGTCAGAGCCCCGGGATCAGCCTACAAAATTTACAATAAATGAATAAATTTAAAAAAGATGTTATCTGAATCAACTAGAGAACAACTTATACACGCTGTTTGTTAATTAGGAATTTCGTTTTTGTATTTTCGAGTTAGATCGCATCCCTTTCGGAAGTAACGAGGACGTCGTACGACTGCTGCCGTGGATGGAAGCTCACGCAGGCTGACGCTATTATGCCAAAGGCCATCTGCGTGGTGGCCGTGAAAACAATCTGCTTGAAATTTGTATTCAGTATGCGAAGTTGCTCTTCATAACCCTCAAATAAATATTTTGCATTGCGTCGTATTTTGGCTAGTTTTCCGTTGACAAGCCATGAAGGAATACAAACTCCAGTTCAGCTGGACGAGCACTGTTCGACGTTTTGTGACCAATTTCACGAGAACAAAAGTAAAAGAGCACAATGGAAATGTGGACGCGGGACAAGTGTTGACAGATGTGTATTCACAAAGTAGGAAACACCTGAAAAGACATTAAAGGAGTTTATAACCCCAGTGCTAGGAAATAGATAGTCGCTGAAGCCACTGTGTCGACAAAGGCATTTCTGTTCGTCGAAATGTTGGCTTCAATGACATCGCTTATTCTCCAACTGTTAATAACTTCATTGAGTAAATCTCACTGTGCACCTCTCTCGTACATTGAATATGTGTTCTAAATATGTTTTGAATATATATGGCTGTTCCATATATTCATTTTAGGCAAGTTACATAGTGTAGGTAAATACACAGTGTCTCAAGAAACAATGAAACTCTGGCTAAGACGTGAGAAGACGCCGTGGAACGCCGGTGTAATGAGAGCCAGCGCAGCACACCAGAAAATGCGTTGCATTAGCGGACCGTATATGATTACCAGGCTCTTAAGTATGGGGTAGGCGTTTGAAAACCCTCGAGTTTAGTAAAAGGAATGCACTGGATATTGCGGAGGGTTTGCAAAGCCTTCGATTGATTTCTTGCTGCGGCAAGTCAGAATTGTCAAACTTCAAATGGGCGTGAGAACTCCCAGGTGCAGTTTCACTGTCTGTCATGAGCGCGTCGGCGTGATTGACATACATCGGCCGATACGTTCTGTAGCATATCTTATAATATAGTTTAGGTGTTATAACGCCAATATATCTCCTTCGCATGATTTCAGTGCGTGTATGCAGATGCTAATCCAGTGTTTGTCTCTTGCTACCATAAAAACATCAATAATTGCACTGTCGCCCATAATGCAATGTAGTGGTGCCATAGAGCGGGCAATATTATACGTTGTAGATCTTGCAATGCTTCGCGCGGTATCGGTCGCATTAGGAATTCGCACTTGTGCATGAGCAATTGTCTTTAGAGAACAAGTCCGAATTGTATTGGTTTGATAAATTCGGGCTGAGTGGTAGCGGTGAAGCACTAAGACACGAGTTATCATTTCTTTACTTTCCAACCTTCCGCTTACCGCTGGGTTACATTAAATTCTTCAATCTTAACTCTGGTTTAGTTTGACTAACTGCATAACAGTCTTTATTATCTCTTCTGCTTTGAACTGCCTAGAAAAGAAGACTTCAAATTACTCGTCCCGCGCGTCCCGTGGTGCAGGATCCGAGGTTATGAGGGTACTGTTCAGCTTTGCTACTTTCCCAGTTCCCTGCTGCTATTGGGTATCTTGCAACCTCGAATGTTGGGACGTCAATAGGGGACTCTGATTGCCGCTGGTCTCCTGTCACCCGAGGCTCCCGCTGGTTGGCGCACCTGGGCAACTGACGCAGTTTTCGTGCCTACGGTCTGCCGTCTCGCTGACAAAGGGGCCGAATTCTCAGCGACTTCAAACTGCCGGGTATTCCGCTGCCTGCAGTATTTTCGCTGATGAAGAGCCTGCGCTGGAATTCCAGCGGAAGCTTTGTTGCTGACCATACACGGAAGTGGTGGCGGGCCGTTTTGTGACTGACAAGCACTTTCCTGAAACTTCGTCAGCGATAGCATTGAAAGTGAGCCGTCACGACTGTGAGAAACACCGTCAGTGGTGTTTCGGTGGCTAGCAGGACTCAGGCTTGTATAAATGCGCTCAACCCATCGTCTGAACGTGCTATAGAGCTGTGCATGTTGGATTGCTTTAAGTACTAAATGATTTATTTTATCTTTATATTATTCGTCTCTATAAATGTTTTCGTCCCGTCCCTTGGTTCGCGCCCGTGTCCTGGATTGGCGAATGTTGTTGTCGCACATAGGTAACTTGCCTCCTCTCTGAATCGAACCAACACATTTTCTGATATGCTGCAGAGCGAACGAGGTGTCAGCCAGTCGGAACGCGTCTTCCAACGAGGCATTGAAAAGGGCAGCCCAACCAGGCTATATATTAGGAGCATTCACTGCTGTAGCATCCGAGGAGTTGAAGGAAAAGCCTTTGACTCTCAACCGGCGCCTATATGTGCACGAACTGGTGGGCAAAGATTGCGTCAGGTATCATTTCACTGCTTTGCAATATGGGCAAAACCGTGTATTTCCTGATGTATTAAAGCATTTAGCAAAGCACTATGAGACTCAGGCGATGGACACAGGCGCCAACGGGGAACGAGTGTCCCCGTTTCCGAGCGCCGATTAAAGAACTTTCAAGAATGTTGTAGTGTCTTGACAAACACCCTTTGTCGAAGGAAAAGGTTCTGCGATACTGGCCAAGACAGTTCTCAGCACAGAAGGCGTTAAAAGCATTGGTGCGCTTCTTTCGCAGGGCAAGCCTTAGAGATAGAATCACTGCCTTATTCGCCTTTCCTTTTTCACTTTTATTTTTGCTCTTCCTTCCTTATTTCCTTTTTCTTCTTTTTTGTAATATATTTTTCTATGATATTTCATTCCTCTTTCCCTTTTCCCCAGCACAGGGTAGCCGGCTGGTCTGAGAACTGGCTACCCTCTTGTCTCAGAAATGAGAGCCATTCAACCTCTCGAATAGAGGCAAGCCGCATGGTACAATAGTCCCCGCATTTCAACATTAGAATGCTAAGGCTGGTGGTGCAGCTTCAAGGCGTCTAGGACCTGGGCTGTGCCATATACGACGACCACATAACACTGTATGCGTGCAAAGAACCATACAGGTAGAAGCAAAACATTCCCCAAACAGCTACGAACATCGCAAAAACGTATACGGAAGCAGCAGGCAAGAAGTGCTCCCCTGAGAAGTCATCGGAATATCAGTCAGATCGAAATACGGCCGTTTCAAGACCTACACACGAATCGAGCTTGCGCTCTGCGGCATGCCCATAGAGGAAACTGCACAGCTGCGATATCCGAGAATGCACGTTTAAGAGAACAGTAGCCCGCAAACAGCGCTCAAGAAGCTGCGTAGCATTTGCCAATTTGCCTCATGCCTCATAGACCGCATTGCACTTAGCAGGGACAAGATGCGGGAGACGGCTCCTGCTAGCGTTCGTGGTCAGTCGCTGTTACGGTTGGCGTCTAGCACCACGTGCAAAATGGATTCTCAACCACCATGCCTCATCGAAACGAAGTGTGACTTCCTAATTCACCGTGGTTGTCTCGAGTGTATGCCGGTCTGGCGGACGCCGGCCCCTTTTGTGTGTGTGCGATTATAGAGGGACCCTTTCCTCGAACTGTCAGGCTCTACAGGCGAACTTCCACGAACCAGCAACGCGGAAAAAAAAACGATAAGCTTCTACAATCCCGGACCTGCAGCTTGGTATCTAAGGAGGCCGGACGCTCTTTCCTTTCTGCAGGCTTGGTATCTACAGAGGCGGGACGCCCACCCACAAACAAGGCTCTGTGCCTGTCACTTGACGTCGACGGGATCAAGATCCCTCCCACGATTTTAGAGAACCTATTTAAGGGGCTCCGAAATGTACTTTTAAATCAATTCATTTCCTTCTTATCCGCTTTCACCAACCTTTGAATAAACCATGCAAGTTTCGCACTAGAAATCGTCTCGTCTTTGCCTGGTCACCATGGTCTACCGGATGCCTGCTGCCCGCCGATAATGCCCAGCTACCCAATAGTAACGTCGGTCGAGCTTCGATAAACAGGCGTCGCTACAACTCGGCAGCAGTACGATATGATACCCTGGAGTACGCAACATCGCCTAGAGTACGCCCTCCCATACCAACTTATGCGTAAGTGCGACATGGACCCCGCTTATAGCTTCTCCTGCGAGGAGAGTAAACAACTGCGCTCGGCCTCGCAATTCGAGTACCGACAGCCCCACTAACGTGGGAAAGCTCAATAGCTTCGGGGAACAGGAAGCAATTGTACGAATGGCGCAGTACAAACGACTCACCACCATGGCTTAGGGCAAGTTCTTCCGGGAACAATTATCCGACCCCCTGAAACACGAATCCCTCGGCGATTCAACAGATATGCTAAACAAAGCTAACACGGAGAAGATCTACATCACGCAAATCCACAAGAACATGGCCACGGCGGACTCGCACAGAGAGAATACGAGCGCGCGACCGAGCACTCCGGCGACAATACCAGCACGATTCCGACACCTACTGCAAGGTCGCGGGCTGCATACTGGGTAGAAAGTACTGCGCGATTGCAGTGACGATACACGGCTGGCAGATCCTAGCGGCTACACCCAAGACGCGATCGATAACCTTTGCTGACACGGTGGCCATTGCGATGGCCGTGAATGATGCAGTCTAGAAATACATACACGCCCAAGTGCTAACCGACTCCCAAGCACTGTACAAGACTCACAATGGCGATAAGACTGCTCACAAAACCCCTATAACTAGACCACGGAATCACCCGTTTTCCAGCGCACGAGGGTCGGGAGGGAAACGAGGTGACTCTTTCAGCCGCTCGAGAAGCAAACAATTCAGCGGCGCACTCGACCCTCTAATGCCCTTCAGCCAACGCATGACCGGTCACCCCGCGGAGGAGAGAGGGAAGTAGTTCTTTATGATGAATGGAAAGGCTGGCACTGTCTTCTGTATCTCTTCAGGGAGCACGGCTCCTTGCCGTCCAAAACAGGGAGCGACGAAAGCTTGCTCTACCCTTACCCTAATCCCACGCGCAGTAAGGGAAGAAACTGGCGTAGAATTCAAACCAATGCTTATCCGAACCTCCTCGAACAGGGCGAAATTTAATCGGCAGCGCCAGAGCACTCCTGGTATTGGTGCGGGGACCGACCTACACTGAGACATATCACGTGAGAATACGGGAGGTGCTCTCAGTGTGCTCACCACGGTCAGTAACCTCGAACTGCTCGCTGCCATTGGAGACGCGTCTCGCGGACTACGATCTTGAAAGGAAAATAGCCCTTTAGTTTGGGCCCAGCGAGAAGCCCATGCAAGTGCAGGTCTCGACCAAGGAGCCCACCTCTAGCCGTTTCCTCTCTGTTATTTTCTCTTTTTTTTCGAAATAGGTTTCCACACTCACCCACTTGGGAAAGGAATCTAGTAGCCGTGTAGTAAACCGCGTCAGCGTTTGAACAATTTACTCAAGAAAAGTGACCGTTTCAGTTTCCTAGCTTGCTTCATATCTTACTAAGCAAGCTTCATCATGGCGGCGAGAGACGCGTTTGCCACTGAAATCAACAGTACGTCCCTTGTAATGCATCATTTTTTTTGCTGGCTCGTGACAGCTTCACGCACACGGATTGTCAAAGTGCGAGGGATCTACCTAATGTTTGAAAATGTTTCTTAAAATTGAGCCATAGAGAGAAATTCATCAAGAGTGGACACTTGGCGAAATCTCGCAAAAAAGAAATACGTCACCTTAGGTTTAATACCGTCCGTTAGCTGCCACAAATATTGGCAAAAGAATATGATGTGGAGTTACGGGACATTGTTTTATTTTTTTTATTCGTTCGCGATAAAACTAGAAAATATTGCGTATAAATGAACTTATACTTTGCGACCTATTTTTTGCGTTACCTTGCGAAAGGCCAATGACACGGCCGACGTGCCAGATGCAAGCATCATGTGCCATACATGCCACCGGACCGAGTGAGGCATGCTGCGCATATGAGCATTCGCCTGTTCGCACACTCGCCTGTTTCTTTTCTTCTTTCTTTTTGATGTAGCCGTGTTTCTTTGGCACTCGGCGTATTCTTTCATTCCTTCTGCACTTCGACACGGCACTACTGCGCTTTTGGACTACGGCAAGGTGAGAAAATTCGCTAGACAGCCTGCCCTGCATTTCAAGCAATTTAAGCTTAGAATACGGAACCTAGCATTGTGACGCAGTTAGCAGAAAACTGCTAAGCCGTTGTGGCCAGTAAGTTTGACGCGTATTGACTTGTACAGGGACATGATTGCGATTCTTTCTATGGGCCCCGACATTGTCACCTCAGTACTTTGTGGACACACTCGCTGCGCGCGGCATTGTGACGCAGTTAACGAAAAAAGCAGCTCGACTGTGGTGGTGCAGTTGGGTTCGCGTACACTGAACCTTACTGCGACAAGTTCGTGACGCTTTCGCTGAGCAGCAACATCATTCTAACTAATTTCGATACCTTTTTGGAGACTTTCCGGGTGGGATTGATGCAGTTAGTCTCGTGTGCACTGAATCTTACGGTGCCAAGCATTAGGCGGATTCTACGACTGCCCCCCCCCCCCCCTTCATCAACATATACCTTCTTTAGGCCCTCGCACTTGTCTAAAGCGCGACGAGCGATAGCCACGGAAATGATAACACGGAGATGTGTTTCTTCCGGCAGAAGAACGCGTAAAATATGACGCCGAGGAGATCAAACACCAGGAATTTCTAACTCGGAAATTCCGTCTTCTGAACAACTGTAAACAGGCTTTGTACCCACGCATTTTTGTTGAGTGCAAGTAGAAGGCATTCTGCGAGCGTCTAGCATGGTCTGGCTGGGAGCCTGTTTTGTGGCCACCTCTTTATACGTGCACTATCCATCGTGCCGGCTCACGCTAGGTTGCGTCGAAAACGCGCAGTTGCCCGTGTATTTCTACTCTTAAGGTGCAGAAAATAATGCCCGAGAATGGTTCAACGCTTAGGAATTAATGTTCCCTTCATATTTAATGGTATTTTTTGGAATGACTCGTGTATTTTGCACGCTGTGTATTTAAAAATGAATCACCTTTGTTCGTAATGTCACCCATTCACCATTTTAGCACGTTTCGCATGTACGCATGCGTTCTAAATACGAAAATGACACATGCTTGTAATTTACTTTCTTCAGCTGATGCCTCCCCGTGGAGCTTCGTACGGGAACGACTGCTGCTTGCATGGTGCCACAACATTAGATGAATACCTAAAAATGGCTGTGGCTTAGCTAAGGTTAAGCCCAGGATGCGAAGCATACTAGCCTTTATTTTAGTTGTTGAACCACTGTTTAGCCTGGTGAACTGCTGTTGTTTGGCTATATTTGGTTCGGCTAGACGAAGAAACAACTCATGCGTTACTCTGCTTCGCCTTCAAGAGTGGAACGCGACAGCGTTCCCGTCGACCCGCCAAGGGATGTAAGACAATGGGTTACGGCGCAGCGACTACGCGCCCCGCATTGCACGCGGTGAGCGTCGAGCAACGCAGCGTTTGGCGCGGCAACGAAATGTGCGACTGAGCAAGCGACGCACGCCTGAGCCTTAGAAACAGCTCGTTTCTAAGGCAACACCGCATTCACTAGAGGTGCTTTTGTACCGCTTTGAAGCATCGTACTCGTGGCTCAGTGGTAGCGTCCCCGTCTCACACTCCGGAGACCCTGGTTCGATTCCCACCCAGCCCATCTTGCAAGAGTTGAGCCAAAGCCACCTAGAAAATCAGTCTCTGTAGCACGCCGCAACCTTCGCTTCTCATTCCAACGAGCAGCTCTGTCTCCAGGAGGCATCTCACCTCGTGAGTGTCTAGCAGAGGCAAGCGCCGCTACTTATATACCGCCGCGATGCCGCGAGCGACGGCGCGAGTTGGAGCCCCGTTTCTCCTCTGTCGTGACGTCACGGTGTCACGTGGTATTGAAGGCGACACCGCCGCGCCTGAGGAGCTGGGTTGAGCTCTCGTAATATGCTTCGCATAAAAAAGCCGAGAACGAGATTTATAAGAGCAAAATAAGCATTTCCTCGTTTCACAAGCGCCTTGCGTCTGCTGTACGAAATTGGACGTTGTACAGATTCGATGGAGACTTTTAAGGGTCGTTTAAAATCATGTTTACTAAAAATAAAATGATTTTGCCCTAAGATCACGCATGTTTTAGCAGTGATAGCAAAAACAAATGCCGCGCCCATCAGCACAGCCGGCGTAACCTGCGCGCCCAAAACCAAAATCGGAAGTATGGTTAAGGTTTTAATAGCAGCCGCTTGGGGCGCTACAATCAATACTCTGGACTCTGTGAGAGTGTACACTCTTGTTGAATGTCTTTGTCTATGTGAGCTCTCGAAAATGGTTGTAGACTGAGAAAATGCATATACATTTTGGTACAGAAGTGCCTGTAATGAACATCGCATTGAGCCGGTGTTGATGAGGGTATCCACCCTTGTTGGATGTCTTTCTCTGTGTAAACTCACGACATTGATTGTAGATTGCGAAAATCCATATACATTTTGGTACAGAAGTGCCTGTAATGAGCGTCGCATTGAGCCGGTTTTGATGGGAGTGTCCTCTTGCTGGATGTTCGCGAAAATGATTGTAGACTGCGAAAATGCATATACATTTCGGCACAGAAGTTTTTCGAATGCTGCTGCTCAGAACCAGAGGGTAATGTCAATGGAGCCACGGCTTCACACGCGCCGGTAACATAGGCTACATTTAAGAGCACCCGTGCTTGCTCTGGTTGGCTTCAAACTTTGGTGTCTTTATCTATTTAGCAATCTTCGCAATTAAAACATAATGCTGAAGTCATAAATGTCTTTGACCTTCATCCATGTCCTTTAGGCTAACATCAGCGGAAGTTTAGGAAAATGGACCTGGCTGTGTTGTCCTACCTCCTAATGAATGCATTTACAGCAAAGTTGGTATGGATAGTTCCGCAGCCAGCTTTGTAAAGTGGCGAAGGCCAACGTTCTTCAGCGTGGTCGCTATGAAATATACATTCATCATAGCTTATGTCAGAGCCCGAATTTGCCTGAAAACGTAATAAATAATAAATTAAGAATGTTATCTAAATGAACCAGACAACAACTTATACGCGCAGTTTTTCAATCTGCAATTCATTATTTTGTTTCTTGGAGTTGCATGGCTTCCATTTCGGAAATCAACAAGGAGGTTGTACAGCTGTGGTGGTGGGTGGAAGCTGACATTTTTATAATATGATACTAAAGGCCGCAAGTGACGAGGTCATCAAAACATCTTCTTGACTTAATTCAGGTTAAAAAGTTACCCTGCATATTCCTCGCACGAATATTAGACTTTGCGTGGTATTTTAACCAGGGTTCCGTAACTGTTGCTTCTCACGTCGCGCCTAACCGCGACCGCGTTAGAGGATAGCTAGCAGCTCTGGCAGCTGTGGCGGTGAGGGACTGAAGGTGTTGTCCAGCACCGCCACCTGCGTAGTCGGCCGAAGCGACGCTATGACCGCAGCGTCCTTGGGAGCGTCCGTGGTGATGAATCATCATCAGAAGCGTGGAAAGGCACTTAGTACTTCATAATAGTATGAGAAGTCATCCTGACTTCTTATCCTACCATTTCAACAGATCCACTTACATCTGCGAAACATGTTTCGCATTCTTTTGCTTCAGCTAATAAGTTATAACGAAATGAACAATGAGATGAACAAACAATAAACAGGGAAAGACTCCGTTATATTGAGGTGGATATTAATATCTGTAAAAAGCATTAATGTAGGGACTGTCAATAATGATAGCCAGGTAGGATTCCTCGAAATCCTACGCAGATCCCTTGAGTGGCATTTATTTCGTTTAGGGGCACTAACCACCTGAATGATGAAGCAAGGAGAAGCGCGCCACTAACCTGAGTAGTGGGTGGCGTGTTATGCAGTTGCCCACAATGACTCCCAATGACCACGAGACCCCAACATGACCCAACCACGTCACCCTCGCTAACGCGTATTACATTTTCTCCGTGAACTGCACTTTACTAATCGAGAAATAGACCAAAGAGATGTGCCAAACACTCGCGTTCCAGTGAAGTAAAAAAAAAAACTCGGGCTTTTTCAAGAGCAATGCGTTTGATGGCACACCTATGATGGTGAGAAATAGACAGAGAAGAGGAAAGGCAAGGAAGGCGACTACAAGAGAAAATCTGGTTTGGTAGCCAGCCATGGGGAAGGGAGGAGGCAACGAGATCAGAAAGTAGAGGGAGACCGGAAGGGAAAGGAGTCACGCAATCACAGCGGCTCACTGTCACCGAGAACTTTACAGCATAGTATCACTTGTAACAAGCTGAACACGAAATAACGATGCACCCGCGTTCGCAAGTCTGTAGTCCTTGAAACCGCAGCAATGCCATAGTTACCATCAGCTGCAATGACTCATGAGGTTGACTTTCCAAAATGGTTTGCTTTGATAATGGTCCGCTCAAAGTGAACGAGCGCGATTGCGAACGATCGTCTCCGGATATCGTCTCCGGATATAAGCCATGTTGAAATACAAACACCACTTCAGCTTGACGTGCACTGTTGGACGTCGAGTCACGGATTTCACATGGACAGAGAAAAAAGCGCAAGGGAAAACAGGACACAGGAAAAGTGCCGAGGACACGTGTGTTCATAAAGTACGAAAAATGTGTAGATACATTAATGGATTCTATAACCACAGTGGTAGGACATGGAGTGTTGCTGAAGCCACTGTACCAACAAAGGGACTTTGTCACAATGTGGGTTTCAGTGGCATTGCCTGCTGTACCGCTGTTAATAACTTCAAGATAATTTGCCTGGGCACCTCTCTTGCTTCCAATATATACTAGAAGTATCAGAGCAATGTATTTATAATCATTTTCAGAAATTTACCAAGTATTGCTTTATACACAGTGCTCAAGTAAATACGACTAAGATGGGGGAAGACGCCGCGAAACTGCGTTGTCTTTAAGGCTGTGCGCACTACAGGAATACGCGCTGGATTAGCGGACAGTATAGAATCACCAGGCTCAGTTATAATGAGGCGTTTGGTAAGCCTGGGGTTCAGCTAAAGGATACGTTGAAGCGTTTGTAAAGTTTTGGATGGATTTCTCGCTGTGGCCTACGAGATTTATAGCACTTCAACTTGTCTTGAGAACTGTCACATATAGCTTCGCTGTATTTCATGAGTGTGTCGCTGTGATTGACATACATCTCCAAATAACGTTTTCATCAGATTTCATGTTTTAGTTTTGTATTTGATAATATAGCCCGAATTATGGATCGCTCGCTCAATTTCAGTACGCATTAGCAGAAGCTAATTCAGTTCTCTTTTTCGTGTTCTACCTTTAAAACAAAGGCTAGACATTGATTGCGAAATCTAATTAGATGAGAGTTATACGAAGTAAGGATAGCATGTTTATCGGCCGAATCAACTTCTCAGCATAGGCATACTAACTAAATTAATAAGTTGGTGCCATGCACGGAAAAGTAAAGATGAACACGCCTAACTTGATGACCGCGGAAGCTCGTTGTCAAAAGGCTAAGGTTACAAAACGAAGTAGCAGCAGCAAGCGAATTGATTTTCGTGCTGCCTTTCCCATCAGCGCGAACTAAGCTTCGAAAACACAGCGCATGGGGAACTCTGCTCCCGCCAGGGCAGGTGGGCGCGGTCGCTTGAGCAGCCTGCCCGTGCACAGAGCGGTTAAACCGTACTCTTACCGATATGCTGGCCAAGTACGTTTCCAAGGACCACCCCGACTGGGACATTGCCCTTCCTTACGTCACATTTACGTATAATCCTTCCCTGCATGACACCGCCGGATTTTCTCCGTTTTATCTACTGTACGGTCGCGAACCGACCTTGCCCCTAGACACGGCACTTCCTCCTGCTGCGATCTCAACAAGCGAGTATACGCGGGACGCCATTGCCCTCGCCGACCATGCACGCCAGGTTGCCCGTACTCGACTGATGGTCTCGCAAACCACTCAGCAGCGTCAGTGCAACGCCCGCCATCGTGACGTACAGTTTTCGCCCGGTGCGCTCGTGCCCCTAAGGTTGCCCGCTCGCCACGTCGGACTTTCAGAGAAGCTCCATTCGCGATACAGAGGGCCCCTACCGCGTGCTGCGCCAGGTGACGTACGAAATTGCTCCTGTGAGTTCAACCTCGTCCTCTGCTCTGGCATCTAGTGATGTCGTGCACGTCCGCAGGCTCAGGGCCTGCTAAACTGCTTCCGAGCCCGGACTTCAATCGCTCCGGGACGGCGCTTTTGCCGCCGGGGGTAGTGCAACGGAAGAGTATTGGCGATGATGAAGAGGCGTGCAGTGTGAAGACGACGACGACGATGAGAAGCTAGCGCGGGCTGCTGCCTCTTGGCCAAGTGCGGCGTATTTCCTTGTAAATATACTTGTATATAGCTGTTCGTCGGCGTCTTCCTACGGAACAATATATTTAAATGACTATATTTTGTTCACCTATTTCTGGAGTTTTGTTATAACATTTTGATGTCTTCCGCTTTAGCGCATCGATACAAAATGCATAGGGCTGTCGTTGCGAAATAAGTCGTCAGCAGTGGGTACCCTTGTGGTCCCTTACTCTGGTTCCAGTGTCTAGTGTGCTGAAAAAGAAGTGACCGTTGGTACTGACTAGCGGTACTTCATGGATGACACATGTCGAAATGGTTGGGCTGGCGGACTGTGAATTGCCAAGGGTCGGAATCGCTTTTGTAAAGCCGCCTTCTTTTGTTCTTATGGCACATAACCTATTCGCATAACATAACTGCTTTCATACTCATAATGAGTGAGTTTCATGTCTTCACTTCTGCACTCGTCCCGTATATGTGGCCGTTCGCATGCACTAGGCCCTCAAATTGAAACGTTCGTTGCAATATTCTTTCTTTACCAGGCATTGGGGTTCTTGTACGAGGACAATTCAGTATGCCTTTGCCCCTATTTTTACTAGCACAAGTAAGGTACATACACGTAATTACAAATATGCGCGCTACCGTACGTACGCTAGACAATTTTTCCACAATGTCCCCACACTGGCTCAGGCATTTGTCCCTTCGCAGCACTAAACTTGTGATGCCCTTGCGGCGGTATTCGTAAGGTTGGCTGTCGAACAGTTGTCGGACTGCTGTATTGACTTAATCGTTGTACGTGAATTGGTATCCTGCAAGGAACTTCTTCAGCGGAGCAAAAACGAGAAAATCACTAAGCCCGAGGCCCGGACTGTATGGCGGGTGGTCTAGACTCTACGAGTGAAATGACCGGAGCGTGTCGGCGCTTCTGATTGCCACATGTGACCTCACATTGTCTTGGAGGAGAACCCCGATTATACATTGAGATTCCCTCTGCGTTTTCGCCTTAAGCAGCCAGCAGACGTGACAGTGTTGAACTGTCGGCATTGCTGTCGGCATTGATGGTTGCACCTTGTGGCATGAAACCCTACATGAGCGGTCCTCGGCGTTCCCACAAGACCTTTTTCACTTTTCTTATAGATGGTACTCAACAGAATATTAAAGCGAAAGCTTTACTGGCCGCGAACTTGCGAATTCGCCGTGGCGGGCCTCCGAGGAGGCACAAGACATAAAACAAGACGTCACAACGCGCGCCTCACTGTGGATATTTCTCTCTCTCGCTCCCTAGTCATTACTCCGCCTGCGCCACAAGTAGCATCGAGCCACAGGTGTTCCGCCGCTGCGCAGCGCCACGCCTTTCACCCGCCGCCGTTTGGTATGACGTCACACCATGTTACTCGTCCTTGCGCTCGCCTCCACTTGCTTCGCCAGCTGCGTCGCATGCCTGATAACATGTCGGCGGATTGAAAAGGAGAGCACGCGTGTGCCGCAACCACACTTGAGGCGGCAGTATGGACGGCGACAATTCTGATAAGCAGGAGGAGGCCTGGAATCGACATCGGAACGAGATTAAGAGGAAACGAATCGCCCAGGAAGGAGACGAACAATGCGCCGAACGACTTGCTAAACGCCGCAACATAGCCAGGCAACCAGATTAACCTGGACATGCAATCAAGTTAAACCAAGGCTAACCATGCTATGCCTTAGCTTTCGCTACCTGTATCCTGGCATAGCTGAGCTCAGCCACTGCCATTTCTTTTTTGTCACAGGTGAATCCGGATTTTCCCACACCGTGCTCTGCTGCTTCGATGCTGATGTGAAATGCAGCGTCCACGTTTCATCGCCAGTAACAATGCGGTCCACGAAACTTTCACCCCCCTCGGCATACCCTAGCTGATGATTAAGTCACGCACTCATTCGCTTGCTTCATCATGTCATCCAACTGGTTAGGCACCCACAGACATAAAGCAATCCAGTACCCTATGGACCCATGATGGATGTCGTAAACACTCCCTTAAAAATGGGAAGCTCCTGAAAAATTTCCTCAAGGTGCCCACGCCAATCTTCTTTCACCATTGTATCCACGGGGGAAGTTTCGTCAATCAGCGACGCACGCGGCCTCACTGAACGCTCATTGTCATGCGAGACTTCACGGCGTTTTGCGAACTGACAACACCACCAAGTCACACTTCTCAAAGCGAGCCACCTTTCCCCATACGTGGGCTGCATTTCCCATTGGATTTCGATGGGCGGTCGTCCTTTGCACCATAGAAAACGAATCACAATTCATTGCTCGTACGCCGTGAGCGTGTGAATCTTCAAGTGACACCAGAGCCGTTCGGCGGAGCTACCGGCACATAAGGGCCGGCCTGTCCAGGAAACGTCCGCCACTGCAAATGGTTATGTTGCATGTTGACTTCGCATTTACAGCGAAAGTTTCGCTAAAACAATTGCGTAAAGACTTTCTTATTCACCTTCGTATAACAGTCGATAAAATACTATGTCGGTGCCTAGAGGGACACATCTGGAGGCAACGGCATCCACCCACTCAGTAGGAAAATATAAGGAATGCGAAGACATTACTACAGCCAATCAACCTTATCCGAAATTTTGGATTTACTGAAGTATTGACCTGTATTAGGCTGCTTGGCGTTTTTATAGTTGACAAGCGAGGAGCACTTGAAAGGCGAATGCTTAGAAGCGCTTAGGTTCATTGCATACCAGTTGAAGGAATCCGGGTCCCTAAGACAATTTAATAAAATTTATTACTTATATTGACATTGCGCCTCAAATACCTACAAATGCAGTGCGAACACAGACAAGCGAGTTGTGTTCAACGTGCGATTCTCTTTAAAGTGTCACTTGCGGTGATGGTCTTCGCAGGCATTTAGAACACCCAACCATTATGCCGGTCACCTCTCCCAGAGGTGAAATGCGAACACACCCGCCGTGATAGCTCAGTGGCTATGGTGTTGGGCTGCTGAGCACGAGGTCGCGGGATCGAATCGCAGCCACGGCGACCGCATTTCGATGGGAGCGAAATGCTAAAAATCTGTGCACTTAGATTTAAGTGCACGTTAAAGAGCCCCAGGTAGTCGAAATTCCCGGAGTCCTCCACTACGGCATGCCTCATAATTAGAAAGTGGTTTTGTCACGTAAAACCCCATAATTTAATATTAATTTCTTTAATGCAAACAAACAGCTCTGGAGTGTTGACAACACGTGTTTTACGGCTCTGTAATGCAAGTGCTCCACTCACTGAGTTTACGAAATAAAAGCAGTTTGAGAGTGTCTTGGTATGTATGTGGGAACTTGTGATATGTGCTGGCCTTCTGTTTTCTATCCGGAGGCTTGTCTCGTCAATGGCACAAACTTCGCGGGGCCCTCGTTCGCATCACCTTCTGCTTCGTAAGCTCGAGGTCGGGAGTTTGACTACGGACCGCGACAGTCACGTTACCTTGACGGTTGATGCAGAAATTGCAGTGTACCATGCTTTATTTCCAAGTCAGTTATCCAGATGGTCAATATTATTTCGGGGCACCCTCTTACGCTGTTCTTCTGTGCTATAAATTATCCCGAGCAACACATTCAATGACTCTCTGCAGGTTATACGAAGTCGCTGTTCAAGCGAAGTCCAATATGTGTTAGCTAAGAGCACGTCTAATAAATTCGTTTTTCATTACCTTACCAAAAGGAGGAATCTGCACATGTGAAATAAAATTTAGTTGTCAAGTTTCCAGCTTCCTGCAAACGTCTCCTCGTGTCACGGTACTCGCACCACATTCTAATAAGCATATAAGAAAGGCGCGTCAGAGGTACATATACACAAAATATTATAACTGTTGTGATTTGCATCAAATGACCATAGGCGATGACGCGTATACTTGCTTCACTGTACAGCAGTATTGCCGTCCAGAGACATTGTCGCACATTGATTATAAGACATGTCAGCCTTTTCATTCTCAATTACTTCTAGGTTCTTCGTTTTTCTTGGAATTCAACATAGATGTTTTCTCGTAGAATAATGCGACATCTGAAGCCGACCGCGTATGCAAAGATCTCGCATAGATGGAAATTTAGGTTGTTACAAACAATTTCGCAACAATCAAGGTCTTGGAAAGACCCATCCGTTTATAGCAACCCAGTGTTCTGCTCATTTCTGTTATAACGAATCGAATGATCCGAAGCGTGTCGGCGTCTCAATGAACCTTTTTTCGATGTATTCTTTTTTTATTGCACGAGGATTTTTCGGGGAGTACCCCAGAAAAATCTGTCCGTCCCGTCATGCCTTATATCTGCAAGATAAATTCATGATCAGCCAAGTTAACACATTTAACTGCTATAATAACGTAATAGCTAGATCATTTGTAATCTTAGAAAAAAAATAGAGGTGACGTCAACGTCACCGCATCGCGGTGGTAACAAAAAAAAAGATGATGGAAAGAAAGAAACTGAAGAAAGATATGCTGTAGTGTGGCAAAAAGAACGCTTGTAACAACTTTCCGGATCGCTTGATATGACACATCTGCACAATAAATGCATAATTGGTCAAATTAACACTTGTAATCAATATAATAGTGTAAAAGTAGGTGATTCGTATAAATGCATAGACATACATGAGCTAGCTAAATAAGTAAGCAACAATGAAGCAGCTGCCGAGCCAAAGAATTTTTGCGCTTTAGTGAACACTTCCCAGAATTTCAGCACCATTTATTTTTGGTTAAGATGTTGCTATGCTCTTGGAAGGTTTGTTTTAGTGCACTCAAAGTGGCTTTGTTATCCCTTATTTATTGTTCAGTTTGGGCCATGGACATAGGCTCGATGAGCATGAATAGTTCAGTGTTACTGAAGAAAAAACAGTTGCCCATGCTCTGAACGGGATAGAAAGTCTTGTTCTCTGAAGGAACGCTGTACGTAGGTACGATTTCACGCACACGCACGCACGCACGCACGCAAACACCTACACACGCACGCACACACATGCACGCACAAAGTACTTGCAACGCATTAGACGTCGCATAGCTTGCCCGCAGTGCAACCTTCGAGGCGTCTAGTATGTAGATTTGTATTTCTGAGGCGTCGTATTGCTTAGAGTGCTTAAAGTCTGTTTTTCGCTGAATAAATATTTCTCTAGTTGTTTCCTCAATTGTCGCAGATGGTTTTTTTTTAATATTGCCGGATTATTATAACCTTTGCGAAGAGGTCTTTGGGAAAGAAGTTTAAACGCCGATAAATAGTTATCTCGAAAGCACTTAATATCACTACCACTAAGGCATCAGATAAAACAGTCCAAAAGAAGCGAAACTTTTGAAACGACAAATCATCCATAAGTGAGTTGTATGCAAAATAAGAAGGGATTAGTTCGAAATATTAACATAAGGCGCACAATACCTATGCACAGAATGTGCCAGGAGGCACCGTTAAAGATTACTACACTGTAAAATAATTTACACCCCGAAGGGTTTTTTTGAGTGTCTATAACTAACCCCCTAGCACCCCTTTCAAAGGGTTTTTAAATGAGCCATCACACCCTTATGCTGGGTATTATTGATTGAAGTAACACCCTTAAGTTGGAAGGTGCTTTGAACAGTATAACACCCTTCGTGTAAAGGGTGCAAGGGTGTTTTCAGGATATTTCTGTGAGGGTGCAAGGGTGTATTGCAGTGTTGAAAGGGTGCAAGGGTGTTTTGAGCAGTTTGTCATAAGGGTGTAAGGGTGCTTTGAAAAGCTTTGTAGAAGCATGCTGCATTGTTTCTAGTGGACGAGCCTGCTTGTGGGGCAAGAAACAAAAGATTTAATACACCAGAGTACGAACAGCTAATTTATTTGTACCTTACTTCTCGTATTCCGCTTTATGAGCTGAAATAAACCTTCTTGCAACACATTTTGGGAGTGATACATTCACATTTAGAAAGAGGTGCTCTAACACACAGGATATATTATATGCTTGCTTGGCGTAACTGAAGTCAAAAGCCCAATAGGCAGCCATCATGGCAGTGGTGCCCTCCTGTGCATCGATGACTCTAGCCAGCTGCCTCTTCTCGGCAAACAAGAAGAGCTCATCAGCAGCTTCAAGGGTATTGCCGCAGTACACAACGCAGGGTGTACATGGCTTGTCTTCATCCTGTAGGAAGACGAAAGTACACTAATCCTTCTGCTCCACTAATATGGGACTACTAAAAGCTTACTCTACTGACAAGACCACAATGCCCTGTTTACTTCCAGAATTGTTATCATTTCAAATGAACAGTGCACATGTGTCGTTTAATAGGCCAACCTCAATCCGTAAATTAAAAGAAATAAATCTGAAATGTAGTCTTTCCTTTGCCTGCAGACCAACACAGTGGCAACATGACTTAAAGAGATACAAAATCATATCTTGTAGGTTTTCTTCAATTCTTTTTGTCGGCAATTTACCTGTAGCCAATTTTCGATTAAATTTATTTTTAGAAGTTACGTACACAGAGAATCAAAATTCAGTGAATTATGCCAGTTCTATGCAACAGAGAAGCTCTTCCAATGAGCGCATTTGCGTTTACACGAATGTGTCAAATGCCGTAGAACAAATGTGATACGATTGCTATAAATTGGAATTATACGTCACTAAAATTATGAGAAATTATACCGATAGTATTATAAATTATGTAAATTGCAAGACATGTCTTACATCGTTATGTGGAACTTTAGCAAACTTACCATATGCACAAACATTGTGTCGACTGCCTTGGGCTCGTTTAAAATTTTGGATAGGAGCTGCAGGATTCGCACAGCCCGTATATCTGAAGAAAAAAAAAACATGAAGTCATGACCTTTTGCCTTCCCAAAACACAATAGAGTGATGCTTCACTTTATGAATTTCGCCTTTCTTTACTACCTTTGTATCAAGCAGACAGAGGCAGCATGCGTGGTACTTGGACTATGTCACTTTGTAATGGTAAATAAAGCGACTTTACATGATTACCCAATAATTAATTTTTAATGCTTTAAGTATGGTATGTATCTATGATGTATTTGATGCACCAGTTTAACAACTTCCAGTTGATAGTACTAGTACAATCTTTGAAAAAGAACAGGGAGGCTCTACCAGCTGTGCCATTAAATGGCACAGCTGATTAGTGACAATGATTAGTTTCAATTAGTGACAATGGTCAGATTTTTAGCAACGAGATGGTCTGCGCTTGAACTGTAAGACCTTCTTTGTGTGTTACTGCTTCTGCAATTGTCAAACAATCAACTGGCAGCTCAATTTGTTCTGTTCGTCGAACCATAGTTACTGTTCAGCATATTTTGCAAAAAGACAGCCAAACAGCGCTACTGCTTGTCGGACATCAGTGACCAGTAATGTCCTATCTCTCCCCACCCCTTCCTTTAAGTTCACTCATGATTCGAATTGGTCTTAAAATAGAAGAGCAGAATTGCAGCTGTGCAAACCTAAATAGCCGCACATCGCAGGCAAATAGGTTAGCAAGCAAAGTCCAATGGAAAGCATATCAAGATTTTGGTGCACACTTGTCACTTACGCTTCCTGCGCCTTGCTGAACCACTTGAAGTGTGGGCCTCAATAACACGCGTTATGTCTTTCTTTTTGGCCCCCAATACTCCTCTCAAAGCGAGGCACTGCGTCTTCTCGAAGCCGCTTTCAACACTTTTTGCGCCATCCTTCTTTATAAGGATGTTGAAGTCTTCAAGGAACTGAAATATAGTTGAAATAAAACATGCACTATACTTTCTAAGCTCACATACAATCAAAACGTCACAGATCGAAACCACCGCTAAAGTAGGCAAGAGTATAATGGACTTCAACTGCAGGCCGATTGCATCAGTGCATAATACATTGCAACTGTAGAGATGAATTGCAAGAATGGACTGACTGCACTGAAAGATGAAGCAAACAAAAACGAATTAGACAGCACCGTTTATGCATATGAGTACAGAGCAGTCCAAGTGTTTTATTCAAGCAGTCGTCTTCCTGCTAGCAATATATCAAGCCCTTCAGTTCCTCAGATTCTCGCTCACGAGCTTACATATACAGTGCAATGCCTGCTGTTGACAGTATTTTCCACACCTGTATGTATGACCGTGAGTGACGATTATTGGGTGACACTCTGACAGCTAAGTTTACTACAGATACACAAACGTCCATGAAAGTGAACAAGAGGAGAGCTGCCACCGTAGCTAAACAGGTATAAAGCATCGCAACTTCATTGCTATCATTGTCATGCAAAAGTTTTGGGTTTTACGAGTCTTTTTTCTCATCTTGATTTCACTTGTCATTAATATTACAGTTCGTTATTTCTTCTGTTCTTTCCTTGATTTATTGTTTATTGGCTTTGTTTTCTTGCAGTATTCTTGCAGTGGGCTTCCCAATAGCTTTTTCCGGTTCATTTCTATCCTTTTTTTTTATCTCAAGGGGTGCATATTCTGCAATTCGGCATTGTAATGTGGAATATTTGAAGTGGTGGTCATCACTTGCACGAGAAATCGCAGTCTAAAGAAATCAATTATTCACTTCTGGGCACATATTTCAATTGTAAAATACAAACCGAGCAGTAACACGGTCATGTCTACTGCGTACAAACCTAAACACAAACACTACTTTCAAAATGTCAATCCTTAAATAGTGCTACAAATTACATTCGCATTTCAGTTACGCTTCCCAGAAGCCTTCCTCCAGCAGTAGCAGTGGCATCACACAAACCAGTGTGAGATATTTCTCCGACATGCATTTAAAGCACGTAAAATAGGGAGAACTGGACAAACGTGGGGCTCTGTGAAAACTCTATCGAAGCATCCGTGAAGCATCCGTGATTTTTTTAGGCAGGTGATCTAGTTTCGTTGATTTGCTTGAATAAAAAAATACGACATTGCACAAGGTTACTGCAATACATTCAACCATAGCACATTCAGTTATGAAATATTGCCTATTGTGGCACAAGTTTTAAGGACTTTGCATTGAAGTGGCCCTATTGTGTACAGAGCCATCAAACCAGTCAGGTACCAACTCGAAATTTACGCAGGACACAGCTCCCTATAGATCACAAGAAGGTGTTTAAGTAAAGAAGCATTGAATAATGCAAGACAACTGATGCAAGGTGAGCGAGGAGATTTATAAGGTCAACGAAGAAGAATTGGCAGCATGAAAAAGATTTGCATGGTGCGAGGCTCCCATGCGCAATGTGTTCAGAACCCTTTCATATTGCAAAAGCATTCTGCAACTGTCGGAAACAAGGAAAGCCAGAGCTTAGAGCTAACTAGCGTTCCCCCTGTCAGAACCTTGCATGCGAGCTGATAACGCACATACTATCAAATTTTTGTTGCTCTCACTGCTTAAGAGGAGAATCAGTGGCATAGAAGATGCACAGCTGTAACAAGGGCATACCAAGAGCACTGAGTGCTCTTTGGTGCTCATTAGGTAAAATGATAACATGCCCAAACAGAAAATGATAAAATGTCCTTCAATGATATAGTTTAGATATTTGATGTTTCTTTCACTAGGACCGATATGTTTATGACATCGCCAATAGTGGAAAATTTTGTGCACACTGAATGAAGTCAACAAGAAAAGGACACAAAGACCAGTGCAGGCTGACAACTGAAGTTTTATTCATAAAAACAGCCCATATATACCCACGAGACTCGTCACATGATCAGCACGCATGGACAACAGAGAATCCGTTCCACATGATAACACACATAACATCATAGTAGAACACTATCGTCTAATATTGAGAAAGTTGATTTCACTTTCATACAAAGCGACAGACGGCTGGCTAACTCAGTCTCCCTGTATTCTAGATATGTGCCAAGCTTCTGCAGTTTCTCTTGTCTAATTAGGACTAACATACAAAATAGTGTTTTTTTTTTAAACAGTAGTTTACACATGCTCAATGAACGTTGTGCACAGTGCATGGCCAAATGCTTACAGGGCCTTCCCTTCAAGCTGGCCAAGTGTTCTCTTCTCTTAACTTTACATTTATGCATCGGCTAGCCTGACCGACATAGTGATGGCCACACTTGAAAGGAAGTTTATATACCACTAATAAGTGCCAGGTGCATCACGTGCACCAGTTTTGAAAATGTAAACAAAATGTGGTATAGAAAATTTCTTTCACGTGTAGGCAGCACTACCTCGGTCATACTGGCCAAGGCATACACGAAAGGTTAGAGTAGTTGACCAGCTTGAAGGGAAGGCCCTATATGCATTTGGCGATGCGCTGCGCACAATGTTCATTGAGCAGCGTAAACCACTGCTTGACAAAACTGCTATTTTGTACGTTTGTCCTTACCAGACAAGAGAAATTGTACAATTTTGGCCCATATCTAGAATACAGGGAGCATGTGTTAGCCAGCCATCTGTCGCTTTGTACGATAGTGAAATCAACGTGCTCAATATTAGGTGATAGTGTTCTATTATGATGTTATGAGTGTTGTTATTATGTGGAACGGATGCTCTGTTACCCATGCGTGCTGATCATTGTGACTAGTCCCGCGGGTATATACGGGCTGTATTTAGGAATAAAACTTCAGTTGTCAGTCTGCGCTGGTCTGGGTCCTTTTCTTGTCGACTTCGTTCAGTGTGCACAAAACTTTCCACAATGAAGTCAAACCAACTAGCCCACCTTTCAGTTTTATTGTATCGCTAACAGTATTATGCATGCATTGTTTTTTCTGCGTCTGCCCATTAAAATTCGCGAGTTTGGTACTCTCTGCTTCATCATCACAATAACGCAACATTTGGCAAGCAGAACAATGTGTGCATGGCAATAGCATGGTCCTCAAATGTCTCATTTATATGCATTTATTTTTTTGCGGTGTAGCGGCTGATGTGCTTGTGCTCTAGGAGAAGCACACATACCCGACTGCACTTTATGCATGCAAATAGCAAGATCAGAGGAACTTTCTTGCGCCTGAGAATAATATTTATTTAGAAGTACAGCTAAGCTGCCACGTTACTTGCCGAAACCTCCAAAAGCTTTTCACTGATAGTTCATGACACATGAGATATGTAATGAAAGCACGCACCCATTCTATGTCCGCCAGGTACGGATACTTCTCCATGGCTACCACAGGTGACATCCGGCACAGTTCCTTAACCCTCGCAGAGTGTGTCAGTTGCAGCCTGGAGAGCATTTGCGGCCTGTCAGGGTTTGCCTTTTTACATTCGGCAACCAGCCAGGCTTCATGGTGCGCAAGACTGCAGCTGTCTTCACCACTGGGCACCAAACGTTGTGACTGCACATCGAAACATGAAATGCATCTTCTCAAGATGGAATGGAATGATAGATGTAATTAATGGAATAGCGATCCTTTAACGAGTATTTAGGTAGAACGTGCAGTATGATGCCCTTACCAAAACGGGTCCCACTTTTCCACGCTGCAATACTTCGGGAGCAGCACCATTGGATGTTCTTGGCCGCTTTGCTGCAGTGCCATACTTCTGTCGGTTAATTACCACTCTATCCGTGGCCAGCTTCCGTCGTTCATTTTTGAACTTTTGCCGCAGCATCACAACCCAAGAAGCCTGCAATTTCAAATAATCTTTAAGAAACCAGCATTCCTTCTTTCGCTTTCATGACTGAAGTGAAGCAAGAAAGCCCCTTTTGGTTCAAAACACCTTAGCACATTACCCAAAAAAGAAAAAAAATATATATATACAGTCACTACACAAAACGTATTTCATCCTAGTCCAATGACTGCCGTATAGCACTCAATGCTCTGCAATAAATGACCAACAGAAGACATCAAATTATTGTGAGGATACAGCGTGCCAGCAGCTCCTATAATGAAGTTTGTTCTTTTTGCATATACAAAATTTTTAACAATTGTGACAGCACATTCGTAATATTTTAACTTGATTGCTCAATGAGGTGGACATAAGCTACACGTTACATCAAAATACATAATTGAATAATTCTCGTTCAGTTTTTAAGAAATTACTTTACAACCAATATTGAACCTTATGGCTTGTAGTCAGTGCAATTGCAAGGCATATCTACTTGCAACAAATTATGAGGCGGGTTTGATGTAAAACATGTAACGTTTCACTTTTTAAAGAAAACACCATTTTATGCACTATATAGAGCACAAAAAATAAACAAAACGCCGATGTACTTCTTTGCCCACTTTTGAAATGAATATCCTGAAACTGGTGTAATCCGAGAAATCACTTCAGGTGAATATGCCTTGTGAACTCATTGGCTACAAATTATAAGTTGCAATATGCCCCAAAATGAGTTAAAACCCAATTAGTAAATTTTCTTTCACTGCTGTACATCACAAGAGATATTGGCAAATTCTGTATAGTCTACAGAACACAGCTGGTGTACTTTTTGTAAACTTAATATGATGCATCACGGTTTGTGTTCAATATTTCAGATATTCTCATATAGCAGCAAAGAAAGATTAGGCTTCTGAGTCACATGTTTGGCCAGCTAACATAAGCTCTATGCTGGCACAGCACATAAATACTACTAACTTGTGTTTTTTCCTCACACCTATGAAAATGACTTTAACGGATTCAGTCGCAACAGTTAATTGTCTTCACATATATGACTGGCAGAGTTTGTGGTACTGTGCCAAGAGCGCTGTCTGCCGTACGACGCATCCAGTGCCGTATATCGCGAAAGCGAATCTATCTTCAAAAGTGATCACCAAAGAGTACCGCCTTTGATATGTTGAAAAAGCACTAAAATACAGGATTAACGCAGAACGACCAGGGAAATAAAAAAGAGCATGCACAAATACCATCTAATGTAAAATACTAAGCAATTAAATACCAGGTCTCAAAATAGCTGGCTCTTAATGCTTCTAATGTGCAGCCTTCTTGCTCTGTATGTATTCTAGCTTGGCTAAAATAAGCACTCGCTAGTTACTATATCCTCCACCTTACAGGTACTTTTCAGAGCTACCGAAGGTACGAGCCATACACAAGCAATATCCTTGCGCAGTATCTAATAGTTCCACATGCTACTACTTAATTAATGGCAAAATTAAAGAGTTGTCATCGCTTGGTACAAGATACGTTACAAGAATAGATGATGTGTTAGGACCTTTGCGCATGCACATCATGTACAGCAAAATTCAGCAGCCGCTCAGCAGACGATGCAGTGCAGATGAACACATCTCGAGGGGCATTCAGCCTTCTCATTGGCTAAGGAGTCCAGCAGCTTCCAGCACTGTAAATTACTTGCGATAGTTTGGGTAAGCACTCGCCAGTCTTCCTATGTGACTTCCTTTTAACCTATATTGCCATTGATTACTAACGGCTATTTCATTACATATATGTATATTTAAAGCTTCATCACAAAGGAGATCACTTACTCTGAGCAGATTAGGAAAACAACATAACTCATGCGTTGGTATCCCAGCCCAACAACAAAAGGAAAAAATACACAGGTATTCTGCGATACCACTCACATGTCCACTGCCACACGGGTCAGCAAGCTCTGGGTAGCGGCACACTAACATGGATGCAGCGCCCTGGTAAAACTTGTGCGACGGATACCTGCAAAATATTTAACTTTCTGCAATAGTACATCTTTCTAAAAGTAAATAAATATTGCAAGTGATTTTTAAATTTCTGCTTGCAAGTTTACTCACATTGTGTGTGCAATCATTTCTTGAAATAAGGAGTCAACAATCCTTGTTGTGATGTATGATGTTATTGGTATGTTCTCCTTCACTACACCATTGAGGAAATGAAGGTCTGGGAGAGCAAAAGCCATCCCATCATCGTCCTCTTGGCTAAACAGCAACAAACGCAGAATTAATTACTGCTACTACACAGCAACAAAACTGCTCATAGTTCTCATGTTATCAGGGCGAATAACAATGTTTTCAAAGGTCAAGCTACTAAGCGCACCAGTGGTATTATACAACCGTTGTGTAATATGTTGGTATCTGCTCAACAATCTGATATTAGGTTTTACTATCACTCCTTAAAGAGACCGACAACCACTTTTTACGGTACTAGTTTTGAAAGATGTTTAGCGCAATATAAACCTTACTGGTCAGAATGTCCAATGCCACAGTGAAAGCACAAGATGTTCCACATTTTCCGCATCTAAACTTATTGATCTGCAGTCGCGAATGTATTATGAATTTGTATGGGGGAAACATGCTGGAAACATTGATAAGCAAGCGCAATAGTTATTCTACGCTGGCGTTGTTGGGAGCCGGCAGGATCTCCAGGTAGTGCTAGTCATGTCGAGCTGGCACCCATTGATAGCATAAACCGATCGCATTTTGCATCTCACAAGGAGACCAGAGAACTTGGGGTACTTATTCGCAAACTTGCACGCGTACAAAAGCCCTCATGTGCGCCGCCATACAATGAGGGTTGCCACAGCTCACCATGGTGTTGGGGTTTCACTCATTACTACGATAGTAACGCCATCTATGTGTTACATTCTTTTAGATCATAAATTCCACATGAAAAAGCGTAAACACCTAAATAATATGCTGATGTTAAGACATACATCATGAAGGGACAGCGCAAGATGGCAAAAGGCAGGAAAAACACAGAACAGCGCTGAACTCATAACTATGAAATCACAACAAACTTTATTAGAAGGCATACACAAACTTATGTACTACCACCCACACCCACGTGTTCTCCCATCATGGCATAAATGTCAGGGCACAGGCATAGACACAAAATCCTGTAATCTAATGCTACAATATGAGGCAGTTTAAAATTCAAATTCACTGTCATACAAATTTATTGATCGCATGCTTACACAACGCAATCTTTTTTCCCCAATATAGTAGGCTTCAATAATCTCCCTCGTAGACTGATTGCTATGCGCGGAACATATTGTGGTGTCTTCATAGATTGGAGTGCACCCATCAGAGCAGTGCCGCGCGACATGCGGGTAGGCATTACCCTTTAGCGAGCGCCTATGCTCTGATAATCTAATGTTTAGGCATCGGCCTGTTCCGCCGATATAGACGGGACTGCAGGAAAAAGGAAGCTCATAAACAACTGCCATTCTACAGTGTACAGGTGGGGAGGTGTGCTTAACAGTGTAGCCTTTCCCAGCATGAATGGCGACAACCTGGTACAACTTCCTATCAATCTTACTGCAAATTTTAATCATCTTGTTAGGGGCAGCAGAAAGAACCTTTACATCAAACCTGCCTGCTACATTCCTGAGGCTGTGCGATAGTTTACATATGGAATTATATCTACTTTACTTTTCTTGTCAGCAAGCTCTGGATTATTCATTCTTGTGGGCGCTCCTAATTTTACACGCTTAGCAAGCTTCGGTACAGTCATGCGGATGGCATCCTCCCGAAAACGTGCCGTTCTTAAACGCCTCCAGTTTAAAAAAAAAACTTGGAAGTCTGGTGAAAACAGAATTTCGAAATTGCGGGAAATATAACCAAAAAAGCAATGCCCTTTTTTACCAACTTCCAATGTGCAGAGTTAAAACTTAAAATTGTTTTTTCTGACTTTGGACAAAACATCCCGCACACTTGCTTATCAGTTCGGTTAAGCCTTGTATCTAAAAATTGTAGCTCGTTCTTATCTGGCATGCACTTAAAATCTAACCCTGGGTAACATTTAATGAATACTTGAAGTACATCATGAACCATTTGTTGGAAATGAGAATTCTTCACAAAGGCCAGAAAATCATCAACATATCTTAGCACATTGATTGTTTGGTCATCTAGGGTACTATCTAGCATAGGTGCTCGCTAATGGGCAATGCCTACTCACATGTCGCGTAGCACTGCTCTGAGCATGGGTGCACTGCAATCTATGAAGACACCACAACACATTCCGCGCATAGCAATCGGACTACAAGGGCGATTGTTGAGGCCTAATATATCAGGAGGCCTACTATATCAGGCCTACTATCGCATTGTGTAAGCATGCCATCATTAAATTTGCGTGACAGTGAACTTGAATTTTTAAACTGCCACATAGTGCAACAATAGATTACAGGATATTGCATTTATGGCTGCACGTTGATATTTATACCATTGATAGGAGAGCATGTGGGTTTGGGTTGTGGTACATAAGTTTATGTATGCCTTCTCATTTCAGCGCTGTCCTGTGCGTTTCCTGCCTTTTGTCTTCATCGTCTTGCGCTGCCCCTTGAAAATGTTCAACCAGTAGCAACTCGCCCAAATGTCGATTCTTCTACTTAAGCAATACACATGGTGCACCTAATATTTGCCCTATGTACAGAAATCATGTTTACGTAGTCAGCTGTCTACTTTAGTATAAAGGTTCCACTCCAAGGTGGCACTGTATGCCGTTTTTCTAGACATTCTGGGCCCCTTTATATTTCCTACATAAACCATGAACGGCATGCTCAATTCAAGATCTATGAATTATCACCGTTTCAATTCCATCCACATTTCGTGGCATGTTATGCGCGGTTGTCGGTCCCTTTAACTTGCTCTTAAAAAAGTTTATTGTGTAAACGAAAGTGTGCAGCACACAAAGCAAGTTTGTTAGCAGAAAAGTGGTTAGGTTGAAATGTTGCAAACAAGCATAATTTCAAGCAACCAGAACTGATATTGACAGCTGCGTTTTACTGCTCTGAATTTAATATACTCGATGTCCTATACACCAAAGCAAGTTTCCCAGTGTTGTCTGCAATATAACACGCATGTAGCATATTGTCGACAATGCCAGAAAACTTCCATCACAGCGGAGCACTCTTCATGTTGACTAAATCCTATCTCGGTTTGCTGCTGCTGCATTATACCAAATACATATTGCAAATTCATCTATATAGCACAGTAGAAATCAGAATCCAATCTTCCAGACCCGCCCATTGTGGAAATTATGTAAGCTAATTGTGATTTCACAATACCGCAAAAATTATTGCAGATACACAAGCAAAGCAAGGACTGGTTATACTTTAGTAAGGTTAGGCATGGGAGCCATGCTCAGCACTCTGTACCTTGAAGCGATGTTGAAACTTCTATCAAGGCTGCTTGCTGAATTCTCTGGACCATATAAACTCGGCTCCTGCAAAGAGCAAATAAGTGTCGTTGGTCTGATACACAATGCTATGACACACAAAATGGAATTCAAACAAACTTTTACTTAAACCTAAACTTGTGCCACCATGACATCTCACCGACTAGACTGTCACTGATGCAGTCCATGATTTGAACGATCATAGTCATCAGCCCATTTTAAGTCCCCTGCAGGACGAAAGCCTCTCCCTACGATCTCCAATTACCCCTGTCCTGCGCCAACCGATTCCAACTAGCGCCCGCGGATTACCCAATTTCATCGCCCCACATAGTCTTCTGCCGTCCTCGACTGTGCTTTTCTTCTCTTGGTACCCATTCTGTAAACCTAATAGTCGAACGGTTATCTAGCCTGCGAATTACATGACCTGCCCAGCTCCATTTGTTTCTCTTAATGTCAATTAGAATATCGGCTACACACGTTCACTCTGGGATCCAAACCGCTCTCTTCCTGTCTCATAACATTATGCCTAGCATTCTTCGTTCCATCGCTCTTTGCGCGTTGCTTAACTAGTCCTCAAGCTACTTTGTCAGTCTCCAAGCCTCTGTCTCATATGTCAGCACCGGTAAACTGCACTGATTGTAAACCTTCCTTTTCAATCATAATGGTAAGCTTCCAGTCAGGAGCTGACAATGTCTGCCATGTGCGATACAACAACACATTTTTATTCTTCTATGAATTTCCTTCTCATGATCAAGGTTCCCTGCGATTAGTTGACCTAGGTAAACGTACTCCTTCATAGACTCTAAAGGCTGTCTGGTGATCGTGAACTCTTGTTCCCTTGCCAATCTATTCATCATTATCTATGTCTTCGGCATATTAATCTTCAACCCCACTCTTCCGCTCTCTCTGTTAAGGTCCTGAACCATTTGTTGTAACTCGTCTGCAATATTGCTGAACCGAACAATGTCATCGGAAAACCGAAGGTTGCCAAGATATTCGCCGTCGATCCTTACTCCTAAGCCTTCCGAGTTTATTAGCCTGAATACTTCTTCCAAGCACGCAGTGAACAGCATTGGAGAGATTGTGTCTCCTTGTCCGACCCCTTTCTTTAAAGGTATCTTCCTACTCTTCTTGTGCATAATTAAGGGAGCTGTGGAAACTTTGTAGATATTTCCCAACATATTGGCGTAAGCGGTCAGTAATCCTTGATTATGTAATGACTGTTGGTATCTCTACTGAATCAAATGCCTTTTTCGTAATCTATGAAAGCCATAGAGAGAGGCTGATTGTGCTCTGCGGATTTCTAAATAACCTGCTTGATGACATGGATGTGATCCATTGTAGAGTATGCCTTCCTGAAGCCAGTCTGTTCCCTTGGATGACTAAAGTCCAGTGTTGCCCTTATTATATTGCAGATTATCTTGGTGAATTTTTTATATAACACTGGGAATGTAGTCAAGAGTTCGACGAAAGTTCGTCTTGTCGTACGGGTCCCGAGACGTTTCTGTGTTATTTTCACCTTGACTTCGTCAGTGACCGCAATTTCTTCATAACACTGGGAGTAAGCTAATGGACCTGTAATTTTTCAATTCTTTAAGTCTCCCTTCTTGTGGATTAGTCTAATGTTTGCATTCTTCCAGTTTTATGGTACCCTCGCAGTCAATAGACACTTCGTGTAGAGACGCCAGTTTTCCATGCATTATTTCTACTGCATTTTTGAAAAAATCGACTGTTATTCCATCTTCTCCTGTCGCTCTACCCCGTTTCATGTCTAGCAAGGCCCTTCTGACCTCATCGCTAGTTATAGGAGTTTCTGTACCCTGCTCATTACTGCCTCAAATGAAGGCGTTCCGACTCCTCTGGGTACTGTACAGGGATGTATATAATTCTTCCACTGCTGTTACCATACCGTCGAGATTGCTGATAAAACGACCCTGTTTATATTTCTGTGCATACATCTTGGTTTATCCTATGCCAATCCATCAGTGCAAATATTGTCATTCTGTACTAGTGTCCCAAGGATCACTGAAGGATGCTCGAGCAACTTAACAGCAAGATGCATGCATGACGCACAAGACAAGGCCTTTTCCCAACTTCAGGTATAGGGGGCACACTCAGTGGTCCACCTGGAGCACTCTGCCTTTTTAAAAAATGAATTTGCACAGCTAGTGCAGATACTAGAACACATTTAAACTGCTGCCTCTGTATTGACAGCATGAACTGATTTGTTTATTTGACAATGACTTCTATCTACCTCTTAGGACTGGGACACCTGAATGTAGAGAATTTTAAAGGAAAGTTTTATTTGATTAAAAGCTGTGCCATAAACAAGATGAGCTGGGAAATGGAGCCAAAACGTCGCAAACCTGGCATTCTCACAACTACCAGTAAGCAGAAAGATGCAAATGCGTGAGCGACTCCTCTCAAGTCCTGGATCACTTTCTAAATCGTAGCCCTACCTGTTTTATAGTTCAATGCATAAATACAGGCGTTAACTTGAATGGTGCACCCCTGACTCCTGTTTGCTTTTACACGCAATTGGAATCGTGTGCACACAAAGTTTGTTACAGGCTACCAGTTGGGTCAATGTATCGCAAGTGTACCAGTTCGCTTGTTTTTAACGAACTTACCTGCGGAACTGATTCTCAAATACGTTGGAGCGGCAGCCCTAAATTAAATGTGAGGATTTGGATTATCAGACATGCGGTAGTGTGGGCCTCTGGAATAATTTTGACCACCTGGGGTTCTTTAAAATGGACCTAAATCTAAGTAAACAGGCATTTTTGCATTTCGACCGTATCGAAATGCAGCCACCATAGCAGGGATTTGGTCGATTGACCTCGTGCTTAGCATCGCAACACCATAGCCATTAAGCGACACGGCGGGTATCGGCAATCTTTTATGACGGTTATAATTGTTTTAAAGCTATATACATCGTGTTCAGCCAGGAGAAAGAAACAGAATGCAGGCAATGATAAATTTCACGAAAGAAAAACTAATTGTGCTATAAGAAGTAGTGTAGAATTGTGGGCTTCTTAGGTATGTATAATAGCTGTTCGAAAAAATGCATTTTGACGTATTGCGGCATTGATTAGGCATTGCAGCAGCATGGTTTGTTATAAACGAGAAAAATGTTGTTTAACTGAACAATCATCGTGTTGCACAAACATTCACTTATTTCACCTTTGCTGCACCGCAAATCGGTCAACATGTTAGACGGGCTTGCTTCCCACAAGCCCGAAAGATGAAAAAAAAAATGTAAAAGGCAAGCTAGTCTAACATTCTGAGCGATGTGCTTTGCTGCAAAGGTGACATATTTGTGCGTCACTGCAAAGGTTCAGTTCAACAAACTTCGTCTCATTTATATCAAAGCGTGCTATAAATGGTCCATATATCTCTGGATCGAACCCCGACCACGGCGGCTGCATTTGAATGGGGACGAAATGTGAAAAACCTGTATCCTTAGATTTAGGTGCACGTTAAAGAAACCCGGGTGGTCTAAGTTTCCAGAGTCCCCCACTATACGGCGTACCTCATAATCAGGTTGAGGTTTTCGCACCTCAACCCACATAATTTCATTCTGATCGAAATGCTCTACATACTATATTTTTATTTCGACTGCTGAAATGTGTAGTAATGTATGGTGCAATAAAAATCGCAATGCATCTGTTGGTAATTTTTATCTGTGCCTTGGAATAAGAAAACTGCCAGTAAATTATTTGCAATAGTAATGAAAGATTGGTGCCTTTATACTGCAGTATTAGGTATGAATAATAATCTTGTAAAATATTCTGCATAGCATACTTTCACTTGCGCGTGCAAAGTTCTGAGTGCCCTCATGGCATCTTTTCTTTTTTTCAGAAAAGGATCTCTTGGCATTCAGGTGAAATACCGCGATTTTTATAATAATCTAAAGTTGTATTCCTTAATGTGAACTTGGCTATCAGGGTGCCCAGGTGCATAAATCTGCATTGCATTTTTCACAATTAAATTGAACAGACCAAGCAGCCCATCTACACACATAAAACAAAAATTTAGCAAAATATGCAGAAACAATAGTTAAAGGGTACTGCAAGGGAAATCATACCATTCATAGGAATCAGCTGCTGACATTCACCATTAGCTTCACCACAAATGTAAAAGCTATGGGCAGATACTGCAGTGCCTACAGTAACAAATGTGGCCAGTGTCACAAGCAATCAGCACATACTTTTCATTAGGAGCTCAACTGTACATTCACTGTGCAATACTACATTGCAAAATACAAGATAATCCAACAATGTATAAAACAATGCACTAGTATTATTATGACCAGCATTTTTGAAAATTGCAACCTGCAATGTAAAACCCTCTCCAACCAGCTTTACACAATTATATACTTTATTTTTCCTTTGAAAAATACCATACTTACTCGAATTTAATGCACACCTTTTTTCCGATAAAACGGGCCCAAAAATTGCACGCGCGTTAGAATCGAGTACGACCCTAAATCCACGTTACCATATCGCCATTGGCAATCGAAAAATTGCCTCTTCCTACGCGCTTCTAGCCTAGCTGCCGTAACTTCCTTCATGTGCAGACTTCCATGTTGTACGTGTAACCAGGCGCTGGTGTAACCTAGTCTGCCGCCTGTCTTCCCATTTTCTGCGTTTATTCAATCAGCTGGAGGCGCCAACTGCGAAGACACGCCGAGTCATCATGATGCCGCATTTAAGGAAAGTTATGTGCGCGGAGACGGACGGAAATCGGGCCACATCACGAGCGTTTGGAGTTCCTGAAACTTGCGTGCTGGACTGCCGCAAACTGAAGAATATTTTCGCCAGCAAAGCAACAAGGAAGGGTATCAGAGGACCGAAGCAGGGCCGCTTCGCCGAAATAGAAGAGCTGCTTGCGGTATATGTGCAAGAGCAGTGACCGGCACAGCGGCTTGTCACGAAAGATCTGCTCAAAGTACGGGCGATTCAGTTAGCCGTGCAGGAAGGGGCTAACGCGGAGTGACTCCAATATCATGGGTTCGCGGTACTGAAATATTTCTATCTCTGCTATTAATGAGGCGACTTGAAAAATTTTTGCGGCAGAACGCTCCCTAGAGGACAAGTAACTTCCAGTGCATAACGAAAATTTCCTATAGGGCCTGGTGAGGGACCCTTTATTGTGACATGCCTCAAGCAGTTTGCGTGCTTTTTATCTCTGCTCTTGCCAAGAGCTTTCATAATGCCAACGTGTGGCTTGCACTTGTCCAAATTGGATGTCGCAGTACATATTATCATTAGATACCTTTCATTAGGCCGCTGCTTCCTGCACATGGCAGGTGTTAGCCCTGGCGTGCCCAGTTTGACACAAATGCCAACAACACAAGAATGAAGGCACCATAATTGTTTCAATGTGCAGCACTCACCTCTTCAATGCATACTTCTGCCTCATGTACTGGCTTGACAACTCGCACAACAGCCATATCAGGGATAGGATCCTCGTCCAACAAATCCACAAAATCATTGAAGTCTTTGTCAAAAATCTGTAGAAAATATAATATTCTGCATCAGAAAAACAATACGACACGAACCACAATATTCAATTTTGACCTGCGTTATGATCCCAGAAGACTCAAGAGCTGCTATCATGTCTTACCGGCTCCTTTAGATATTTAGCTAGTTGTACAATATTTACATCCCTTCAACAATGCACAGTGCTATAATTTATAAAATTTGCTCTATCAACTACCTTATCGCACTTGCATCCCTTTAAAACACTCTCAGTGCTCAGCGATTCAAACACAATAATTCGCCCGCAAGGTAGCCGATGCTTTTTGCGCCATAGATGGGATCAGAGTGATCGTTGGGAGGCCAAATGCGTCGCAATGAGTCACGACAAATACCCTTACCTTCATCGAACACTACAACGCACAAGTTCGGTGTCCCCAGCTCCCAGCGCTGGGCAAAAAGCATCGGCCGCCATGCGGGCTCATTATCATGTTTGAACCCCTGAGCATTGCAAGGTGCTGTAAAGTACCACATTTCTGTCTTTCCACAAACAGTATACTAAAATTGTCACAATGCGCCAGAGAATCCAAAACAGTAATTTCTCATTCGCAAGCTTCTCTGTTGACCGGACTGTGAATTGTATTACATGAATATAAAAGAATAATGAAGCCTCATTTTTTTATGAACTGAGAAGTACACACATTCCCTCTCAATTTGTTTAGAACTAAAAAAAAGTTATATACGATTTTCAATACTGTTTTAAAGTTTCAGTTGTTCAGAACGTTCTAACCATAGGTCGGCCTAGTGACTCAACACTACACTCATCGCCGACTTCACGGGATTGAGATACAGCGTTAATGAGTGCCGGTGAGTGTGAACTGATCCGTACACGAGACTTAATGGGAATACGAACGAGTGTCGGTGACAGTTACTTCAGTGTGAAATTGAGCGAGTGTTGGCGTGTGCGAGTAGATGCATGTGTGAGCAAGTGCCAGTGAGGGGGAGTAGACCGAGTATGAGCGTGAACGGGGGCTGCAGGTGTGACGTGACTAAGAACACGAGTGAGTGTTGGTGAGTATGAGTGGCTGGGAGCGGTAACGTAAGTGCACATGGGTGTGAGTATACATGGCCTGCTTAAATATCGGTGAACAAGTAGGAGAAAATCGGCTTATTCAGCCGACCTACGCTTAAAACGGTTAAAATTCGTGAAGCTTACCTGAAATCTGTCGGTATCAAAGTTGATCTCTGCAGCCAGAAGACTGCAAACACTGGCAGATGCCTTGAGAGCACGCAAATTGGGCTCCTCTGTAAGCCGCATCTTCCTCCGAGCCCCATTGGCACCCACAGTCACTAGGCATGTGACAGCAGTCATGTCACCTCGATGAACGCAATCGAGCTTTGCAAAAGCGGACTGGCGTTACAGACGACGCAGGTGCAGTGAGACGTTGAAGTGATGCAGATCGTCGCGAAGCAGCCACTACAACGCTTTGAAATGACGAACCGCACGACTGGGTCTTATAAACCATCCTCACCGCCATGCCGGCCATCTTGAAAAGTGGATGTTGGTGCTGATTGGACTGCCTTCTTTGGACCGAGCATGCGAACGCAGGGAGCGAGGGGAACGAGGCCTGCCCAACACACTCACACTCGCGCGCACACGCACAGATACAAAAAAGGCCGACACACAAAAGAATAAAAAAGGGAAAGCAGGCCGTTCAAGTAGGCGCTACACCGATAGCAACCCCCCCCCCCCCCTTGGATGAAGCTGACGTATGCTGCCTGAAACCTACTCTCCCTTTCCCCCTCTATTCCCTCATCTTTCATCCCCCGCCCCCATCCCTAATACGCTGCGCCGTGCTCCCACATGGGCTGCAGAATTAGGCGTACTTTCCCTCTCCCAAATCACGAAGAACTAAACAAGCATTCAGCTGCTCGATTGAAGCGGTGTGCAAATCCATGCCCCATGTGACGGCGCTTTCTGGATAACAAAGCCAGATCTCGAAGGCAATGCTTATAATAGAGGAAGATTGCCCAATGAGCCAGTTGGTTCGACATAATTAACGTGGTTGCGCAAAGCGACGAAGGGACAGGACTTAAGCGGGCAAGGTGTCCTGCGTTGCTTTTATTGCTTAAGTCCTGTCCTTGCGTCGCTTTGAGCAATGCTTAAGCTTACTGCATAGGCGAAAACCATTTTGCGAGCCTGAAACACGAAATAAACACATTGTTTTAAAAAATTAGGTATTCAAATTCTGCGCACAGCGTCAGCTTCCTTGAAAGAACAGAAACAAACTTTGAAGGCACGCTTTAGTGGACTATATATAGTCGTCATATTTTGGACCCCACTCATTGCGAGTAAGAGGGTTTTGCATGGCCTTCGAGATCGTCGCTTGCAGTCACAGAAACAGAACTTCACTTTCACTAACCTAAATTAATCTCAAAAGCTTAGTCTCTTCTGCCGCATGTACTTTTTCGGTATCGACTGAAGGAGCAAAGCACCAAAACAGAATTTGGAATTTGTGTAATGGCGTGCTGATTGCGCAAACAAACGCTGCTACAAAAAAAAGAAAGAAAAGGAAGAAAAATAGGGTGGAGGACAGACATTTGAAGCCATATTGCCCTTGGCAACGTCATAGAGGCGGTAGGAGTGCTGCGCTGTACGCCTCGTTCCAAAATCTGGCTAATTCAGAGCTCTCAGGCAGACATACTTCGTAAAGAATAATTAACTATAAGACATAGGCTACTCAGTACCAGGCTAGAAAATTCAAGAAATTGAATAACGTTTTAATTACTCGTTTGCGAGAACTGAATCTATGTATAGTGCGCCAATTACTAATGAATTAACTCGTTGCTTCCAAGTTTCAAGTTCTTGGTGAGTCGCGTGTTGCGAGAAAAAGGCTTCTGCGTTACGAAAATCAAATCGTATTATTCCAAAGTACACCTCAGTTTATTTATCCTAAAACAGCTTATTTATTCCAAACTAACCTGTGAACCATCATACACAGGAACATACTGCACAAATGTTATATTAGACGTTGTGCTTCTATTTTCGACGCACAAAATGACTTCGAAAAGGTTTCGCGCGTTGTCGTAGTTGCCAGAATGGCAGTATTCCGCATTTAAAAGATTTTGTAGCTGCTTACGCTTCGATTCTTTTCGCGGCATTGCGTAGCCAAGAGAAAAATTGTAAAAATATATACGTGAGACTTACTTAAAATGAATTTACTTGGAAACTATGGAACTCACAGAGAACAGCAAAGTCCTGCCACACAGCTCAGTCCAATCAGGCCTTTGCTTTGTCTTCGGCAAACTTTCGTATAAATTATAGGATTGAAAGTTCGAAACAAGTGGCATTCACCTACATTGTCAGGCACCCTTTCTCGTGCCATTTTCTACGTTTTCTACGTTATCAAGGGTTTGGCGGAATGGCGGACGAATTGCATAAGCGGTGTAACTCTCAAGTGACATTGTACTGCGTCTCACAACGTGATGGAGTTAGAGCTCGTAGAAGGCTGTGGTTCATAAAGTAGGTTACACTAAAGAGCAGGCAGCTTCGCAAATTAGTACAATGAGGATGTAAAAATTTGTGGCCTGTTTTGAAGCTGACTTCGTTATGAAAGTTCTGCAATAATATCCCCCCCCCCCCGTCAGTGTATAACATATATGATCAATTTCTACCTATTTATTTATTTATTTATTTATTTATTTATTTATTTATTTATTTATTTATTTATTAGGTACACTTTCGTTACTCGAAGCGACCGTGAAGACGTGCTTGCCATATCAGATGTTCGTCAGCGGTTTAACATACGTGAACAACAAAACTCCATATCTATTACATCGGATGCATCTCAATATCCCTGACCTGAAATAGCAATTGAATCAGCATTACAACTAAAAGGCAGACATAAGGATGGAATATACGCAGCTCAATTAAAGCGAATTCATTTATTCACTGTTACTTAATCTACTGAGTTGCTTGTCGGCGCTGTATAAATGTGACGTTTTCTTAAAAATGTAACATTTCAACTATCACGCGCAAATTTTTCCGGATCCTCATTGTGTTGAAACGTACACCTACATTTTCAGGGCATTATCAGCTGCATGTATGGTGCATTAACGCCGCTGGTTCTTGTAGTTTTCTCGAGTACCACCTCATTTATTGTATCAATGGTGCTACCAGCCATGGAGTTTACCACGTCGTCACAGACGACGGGGCAGCTCTTTTTGGCCAAAGAGAAATTTACTTCGCGCCCAATAAGCGTAGAATATGCCGGCTCCGCGAAGATCGGAGTAAGAAGCCTCAGTGGCGGCTGTGGAAAGTTGGCTTATCCGAATTGGCGATTGATATTAGAAGATTGATTGATTTATTTTATTTTGCCTACACGACGCGAAATCGCACGTGCTTAACCAGCCTGGCGTTGCACGCTCGTCATGAAATGTAAAATAGCATTCTTCAAAAAGTCGTTGGCTCCGTCGAAGTTTCCGTTTAAACCTTCTTTTTTTTTCCATTTAACAACGTTCGAAACCGCAGCACTTTAACAGACAGGCATTAGGCGTGCAATTCTGCAGAAACCGGGTTCATCTACTATGTCTCCCCTTTCTACCATACCATCTCCCTTCTGGGTTATTGCACGTGAGTATGAAAGTAACCGCAGCAGCTACTGCAATGGTTTGACAGGTGAGGGGGGAAGGGGGGGGGGGGGAGGGCTAACGTGCATTCACGGCCAGGGCGTTCCAGAAAGCATTGTGACAACCACCACACAGCTCGATAGGGTCAATCACCCGCCTAGAGTCGCTCAACACAGCTGTAGCAGGTGCAGCAATCGTGGGAAAACGAAGGAAGAGGCAGAAACACGCTGGCTCCGTCTAAGCTGGATTTTAAACGCTCTTTAATTTTAACAGTGACCAAAACTGCAGGAATTTGGCAGATGTGCGTGAAGAATCTTTCAGGTGCGATGACACTTTGAAAGGTCAAAGGGGTCGTCACCACAGGTGTGCGTGTTTTTTAAATCTTTAAATGGTATCTGCTACAGTTGGGCTGCCATTAAGCCCAAAATTATTAATAGAAACATTTAATTTTTTTTACTTTCCACAAATATGGTATTCTTTTGTAAAAACGATTAAACGGAGAGAGTTCACATTTGGCTAAAGGATGGACAGTGGTACGCTACACAGAACTTGAACTATGTCGATTCATGTAGAAATAAAGGCAGAACTTTTTTTTGTTAAGTCGTGCAAGAATCATTGCGACAGGGTTTTTATTTTTTGTAAAGCAAATAAGGCCTGCTTGAGGAAAATAATTATAGTTCCAGATTTGTACAAGGCACTAACTCATATGCTCACAAAATTAATTCACAGCTAACCAGCTTGGCGCTGTAGCCTCATCACGAAGTCTGTAATGGTATTCTCGAAAAAGGCGTTGCTCATCGAAGTGGACTTTTATGTTTTGCGCTTCATTTAACAACGCTCTTAACTGCCAGAATTTGGCAGCCGGACGCAGGGTGCGCGCAGAATATTTCAGAAACCAAGTTTCCTTTCGCCGGACACGCAATGGAACCTACAGCTAAACAGCCCGGCGCAGCACCCTCGTCATGAGGTGCACAACAGTATTCTCGAAAAAGGCGTTGGTCATCAAAATCGTCTTTTATATGTTGCTTCTCACTTACCAACGCCCACATCTGCTGGAATGTAACAATCCAATGAATTAAATGGCCTTAAATGATGACGTACTCGTCATCACACGGTTCTCATTTCGATATTTCTATTGCTTTTCTCACCGACGCTATGCGGAAATCCACAACAGGGCATTGGGCAATACAACAAAATCGTCACAAACGTCACAAATCGTCACAAACAGAAATGTCCGCATAGGACATTTCGGTTGCTGAATCGCATCCAATTTATTCATGCGAGCGTCTCCTATACAGGCGTGGTCTAGATGTTGCCCTTACGCGAGAATACTTGCATCGAACAGCTCGGACTCAGCAGACTGTGACACATCTGATATATCTGCGATAGTGGAGTATATACATGTTGCCTGTACCAAGTAAAATCGAGAATGGCAGACATTGAGCTCTTCGTTGGAGCCACTTAATAACAAGGCCGTTGGGCGGGAATGTTTTAACATAGCAAGCTGGGCTATAGTTAGTAACTGAACATATTCAGCGAAACCTGGACGAAGGACAGAAGGAAGTAAACGATACGCGCGCAGTATCTGCGCTAGTATCGTGCACTTCCTTTTGTCCTTTCTTTTTTCTCTTCCCCTTCCCTCTGACTAGAGTATAGAGGCTAGAATATCGATATTACTTCAGGCTCATATTGGCGTTTTCTCAATAAATTCTCATCCATCCCCACTTTGTATCCTCCGTTATATTTGATGTATTTTAGAACAAAGCAATTGTCGTCGAAATCGTAGAAGTACTTTCCGTTCCTAGACGTGATAAGGTGACTTTCTACTTGATTTAAGCACGTTGGCAGGCTAGTGGTTTGGATTCGTGATACCAAATGCAAGCGCAGCTGGACGGGGATTTAGAAAAAAAAGCACACAGTGTGTTTCTATCTCTGTTCGCGTCCGTTCGCGATTGCACATAGTGTCATGAAGCCTTTGTACTATATTTTACTTTGTAAATTCCTGCTTATCAGTTAGCGGAAAGAATAAGGGAAACCTGGGCTGGATGATTTGTTTGTTACACCAAGCCAATGAAACAAACAATAAAGACGGAAAAGAAATAGTATGAACTAATTGTCTTTTCGCGTAGCTCTTTCTACTCTTTTGGCTTTGGCGTGACTGCTGGCTGCCGGGTCTCTCAGTATCTCGGTGGATCTGGTCTTGCACAGTGGCTTGACGTGTCGCGCTGAGTGGGTCTTCTGCACTGACGACAGCGGCCTCTAAAACCGATTTTTTTTAACACGATGCTTTTTTTAAGCACTAAGGGAGAACAAAGCATCGGATCAACCACACTCATCGGATGGACACATTTAAATATATCTGCATGAGGATTTCGCGGAAACCTGGCTTGATCTCCAACACAGAAAAAAGGTTGCTGAAAGACGAATGACGAATATGGAGAAAAAAGTTATTTAAGAAATATTTTGCTTCTTACACTAGTACATAAAGGGACTGCATAAAAATATCGTAAGACACACGACAACGTGCCACTCTTCCCTTTCCACGGCAGGAGTATTGACAACAAAATAACCCGCCGGAGAGGAGGTACGCAGGGCGCGCCGCACACGGCTACAATAGGCCGCACTGGTATAAAGTGCCAGCACGTTTAGCAGTCGAGTCAGTGAGGGTATGCTTCTTCTGTCATTTGTTTTTGCGTGCTTTGTGATTTCTTTGACCTGCGACTGACGGACCCAGTACATCGCCACTGACTTTCTACAAAGCATTGCAGGCCAGGTAAGCCACTGTTATAATCATTTGCAGTTTGTAAAATTTACAAATTTAGTATAAAATGATGAATATTAAAATTTAGCCCAGTTGTCCTGCAACACTTTGTTGCAAAGAAAGGTTATTCTCTGCAGACTGCTTTTGAGTTTCTCAGTTCTAATCCTTGGAAATTTGGTAAATAGATGCTGCCGCTGCCCGAATTTCGCTGCTCTGCTCTCGGTTTTTCCCATGATCAACTGCTTCGGCAGTCGAGTGCTTTTAGAGCGAAACTTTCTTTGTAGACCCTAACGGACTTTTTAGCTGCGGCTGAGTGCTCTTGTCCAGCCGAATAATCCACAAAAAAAAAAGATGGATAACGTGTTTGATAGAGGACTTGAACCTAGGTTCACCAGCAACGCAGCGCGATGCTCCAAAAATAAAGGGACACTAAAGGCAAATATTAAGTTAAACTAAAGTGATAGATTACTTCTCGGGAATCTCTAAGGCGTCAATATTATTTCGAACAGAGCCTTAATAATCGAGAAATTGAGGTAAATGCAGGATACGATTACAGACTCCTCCGCGACATTCAAGTACTTGCCCGATGACGAAAGCACTCAGTTAAATTCTGTCATTAGTACTCAACCACTCGTTGCACAAATCAACCTTGTATTGCATTATAAGGCGAAATACGTGCAGTACATCGAGGTACAGGCAACGCCACGAATACGGTATGGAGCGAGCCATGCTTGGCCGGGTTCTTAAGTGTTCTCAGTAGCATGCATTCCTATGCAGCTACGCTCGACAGGCTTATTTTAATACATCAGCATCAGGAGTATCAAAGTGAAGTAAAGTGTAGGTGCGAAAGTGAGGGGAAGCGGATCACGTGGAAGAGGTAGAGAGGGGATGCACATGGATGGGAGTGCTTAGAAGGTCGCTTATATATATATATATATATATATATATATATATATATATATATATATATATATATATATATATATATATATATATATATAAACACCTGACTATGTAAACCTGACTAAAACAGCACAAGGGAGCCAAGACCCAGTCAGTCCTACCACATTTTGCCTTGGTTTCCTTTTCCTTTGAAAGACATAAACATCAAATCAAATCAACGCACCATATTGTGCATTTTTCACTGAAACATCTTCTTATAAGTAATAATGTCATCTGCGCGCGGTGAATGACATCCTACTTACTTTTGTTCCCCAGATGCCTGGAATTCGCTTCATGCAGTGCCACAAGTGTGGAAAGAGAAAGAACACGCTAAGGTCCTTGTTTCGCCACTTACACGCTGAGCATGGGCACGAACAGAACTGGGTGTGTGGACTTGACGGATGCCTGAGGACATATAGACATTATGGAGCTTACAGAAAGCATGTTTCAAGGTACCATTCAGGTCTCCTCGAAGGTACTGAGGATATGGAAGAGCCACAAGGGACAAAAGAAGGTGTAGACAATGCGGAACATGACATTGAGGTGGTTCCTGGCAGCAGTGAGGGGGATGAACTATTCAGTGCAAACACAAGCTTTGCAGTGTCTGGAGAAAGAAGTTCAAGCTTGTCTACTGATCAGTGTCCAAACTTATTTAAACAGTTTGCGCATCTACAATTGAAATGGAAAGAGGGAAAGCGCCTACCGAATGCAACAATTCAAGAAATATCCGCGGATTTGGTGATGTACCTTCAGTCTTTCGTAGCACATTTTTTTACTGAGGCTCATGGTGGCTTCAAATCTGCCACATCATTCATTCAGAATGACTTAGCAAGGCTCATTAATGATCAGGAACGTGAAAAATATTGGAAGTTCTGCATGAACTTTGTAGAACCACAAACTATCTGTCTTGGTAGGGACATTAATAGGAAGAAAGAAGTGTTTACTTATGTTCCTGTACTGAAAGTATTAACGAACTTGCTCGAAAGTCCTCAAGCTGACGCAAGAATTAGGTCAAGAAATTCAGGAGATTATCTTGTTGACGTTTTTGAGGGCAAAGCATTCCAAGAGCATGCATACTTTCAAGGAAATACAAAGAAGCTGTGCATTCAGTTGTATACGGATGAGTTTGAGGTTTGCGATCCCCTCGGAAGCAAACGGGGAAAACACAAAATAATGTCAGTGTATTATTCGCTTCTAAATGGCCCACCAGAAACAAGGTCACAGCTTTCGTCAATTCATTTAGCTGTGCTAGCGAAGGAAAAATTTGTTGTGAAATATGGTTTAAAGCGAATTTTACAACCTCTTGTTAACGACATTGCACATCTTGAAACGACAGGCATTTTTATTAATGGGGAAGTTTGCACAGGCTCAGTTTTATTTGCCTGCGGAGACAACCTTTCTATGCATCGACTGGGAGGGTTCAGATGTAGTTTCAGCAAAGGCAGAATATGTCGCCACTGCATGGCTTTGAGCAGTGAAATTGGAAGAAAGCACAGACCGGCAGACTTTGTTGAAAGAACGCCAGCTGCCCACGATCGCCAAGTAAGCTTACTTCAAAGCGGGGTTAGCTGTCTCCCCATATATGGCGTAAGGAGTGAGTGTGCTGTTAAATTTTCAGGTTTTCATGCGACGCAGCACCTTCCCCCGGACCTCATGCATGATTTACTTGAAGGTGTAATTCCATTTTTGCTGAAGCACGTTCTCCTTTCTCTAGTGAAAAAAAGAATCATTACTTTAGAGTATTTGAACTCTTCAATTGTGGGCTACTGCTATGTTGACAATGACAGGCGGAACAAACCTGAGCAGTTGTCAATGACAATGTTGCAAGGCAGTATAAAAGGAAGTGCATCGCAACTATTTTGTTTATTTCGATACTTGCCATTCTACATAGGTACACAGATTCCAAAAGGAGTTGAAGAATGGGAGCTTTACATTTTGCTGCGAAAAATAGTTGATATTCTCATGAGCCGAAGAGTCACTATGGAATATATCGCTTATGTAGACCGCCTCATCTCTTGCTTTTGCGTTGACTTCACGGAAGTTTTTCGAGATGTACGTATTCCATGTAAAATGCACTTTCTGATCCACTATCCAAAGTATATGGAAATGTATGGACCACTCATAAATGCATGGGCAATGAGATACGAAGCAAAACACCAGTATTTCAAGGATTTGGCCAGAAAGTTGAAGAACTTTAGAAACATTACATCGACCCTTGCAAGTCGCCATCAAGGTTATGAGATGTACCTGCAGTCTTGTGGCGATCATGGTGCAGCCTTTAGGACTGTAGGATGCAAAAGAATCATGTTTGAGGAGATGCCTTCACAGATAAAAACAATTCTCTCTTCGAAGAATATGAGGGAAGGAGAGGCATTTTCTCTTAAATCTTTATGCACTGGCGGTATATTGTACACAGTTGGTAGCGTTGTGGTCACCGATGTTAGTCCAGAGGAACCAGCTTTTGTTATGATTAAAAATATTTTTTCTGTGCAGAGGCATATTTTTGCTTTTGCTCAGAAGCTGGAGACAATAGAACACGACGAGCACTTTCATGCTTACGTTGTGAGGAAGTGTCCGGAGTGCATTGTCATCAAGAACTTGACTAGCCTTTCAATGGATGTGCTAACGATTCATAGTGTAGGAAATAGGACTCTTGTATGCCCGCGCCATGCCCTTATATAGGTTGTTTAATTATGTGTAATATATTTTATTTATTATTAGCCTAAAATCTGCTCTTGGATAACCAAACATCCACGATGCTCTTTATGTATCAGCCCGGTACTGGTGCTCATTGTTTGTGGTATGCAGTAATACATCTCTCCCTATGCTTTGTCGATTCCTATCAGTTTGTACACTTTTAAGACAGTCTACAGATTATGTTGATGTACTCTTACAAGCTCAGTATAGTCTTCTATTTGTTGTTACGTTTGTGATTTAAGGAACGACTCATTACTTTTAGCAATTTTCGCATTTAGAGTGCTTGTTTCTTTCTTATAGCTGTTCTTGCAATTTCGTTTGTTAGTGGTATAGCCAGTACATGCACAATAAAAGAGAATAATTAAATCAGGAACAAATAACTCAATAATAAATTTTGTCTTGGTTCTTTGGCTTGTGTGTTACTAGAATGGTATACTACTGTCATTCTGTTGGCATGTCTATACTGTATATCTGGTGTATATTAGTCTGTTGCCGATGCCACTGCTTCACTATCTGAGTAAAAATGCAGCCATTTGCTGCGACAGCTGTGGATACATTTATGGCTTTGGTATTCTGACGTGTTCATTTTTGCACTGGACAGTAGTCCTGCATCATTCTGTATTATTTTTCTTTCTGCAGCTTTCCTGGAGGCATGCACTGTGACACTGCTTTTTTTAGTAATAGTGCGCCACACGTGATTCTCGATCCTGTGATTTAAATATTTTTAGTGCAGTGCAAGTTTCTGCACGCCCTCGGTATCCTTATTCAGAAAATGGGTTACTTGTGCACTGTTACATTTATTTTTGCCTGTATTTGTAGTTTTCATACATGCTTTCTGTCCAGAGTTTAATAAACATTTGTTTTATTGATGAACACTAGTTACGTTACACCACACCATATAACAGTTCATATCCGCCACCAATCCAGATGCACACAATATCAGTAGAGCATTGGTTTGAGCTCGTTGGTAGGCTATTATTCAAAGAAATTTACGGCGCAAACCTGACGAGCCCCAAGAACACAATGTGTTCTTGGTCCCCGTTTTCTTTGCACGGTATTTTTTTAATTATGCTATTAGTATTCTATAAAGACTTCCATTTCCCGGAGGTAATAGGTGAACTGTTTTGTGACTCTGCTCATGACTGTGATAGAAACAAAATGTTAAAACAGCACAATCAATGTGGATACAAGGATGCGTCATTAAGTACCTGTGTACAATGCTGCCACGATAAGTTGCATTTTTCATGCCGACTGTAACAGACAGTAAAAGTGAAAAAGAAACACCCTTGCAGTGTTTGGGTAATTCTTGAAGTAAATACACCCTTGCTGGCTGTAAATGGGTTGTTCTGATAGGAAAAACACCCCACATGCCAAAAATTAAAACACCCTAGGGTTATTTTCGCCATCGTAACACCCTTGTGGGGTGTTATGGGGAAAAGTTTTCACCCTTGAGGGTGTAAATTATTTTACTGTGTAGGATAAGAAAGATTCTATTGCAGCTTCTTGTAATGCCATCCTAGCAGACGTCCAAACCGTAAGGTTAAAATCATCGCGTACGAACGATATTTAGAAAATAGATGGGCGGAACTCCGATATTCTAAATATGAATAACGGTAACAACTAATCACCACATTTTACACCGCAAGATAATAGGTCGTGCAATACTAGCATCTGTTAGTTTAATTCGAGTCAGTACATGGAAAACAGTATACAGTGAAGTCGCGTTTAACTGCGGGGATGTCGGCGTGGAAATTTCGGCTCTCAAGCACTCTTTCGGCCTACAGGTAGGTCTTTTCTGAGTTTACTGTGGCATTACAACTTCCTTTACTCGAGTCAATTTCATAGAGAAGCATTACGAAAAAACAGTTCAAGCTGTGCCATTTCAAAAGCGGGGCCGTAATGGTAGGCCTCACCATGTGGCCTCAACCGAGGAGCCTTCTGCTATTCGACGGCCGGTTGATGGTTTCATTCTTCCACGCCACTAGTTCATTCCAGTGCAAAAGAAATGCAACGTCCCCGTGCACGCCTGCATGATTGCCCATTTAGAGCGCCCTCTTTGGACGAAACAAGCCAAAGGTGCCACTGTGGCGTTCCTCATGCTCCTTATGCTGCTTTTCCAAAACGTGGAACGCCATCTGGTAAAAAAAGAAACAACGTCATTTGGTTCAATACAGCGGAAATCAAGTGAGTCTGCAAGTGTTCTTGTTTGGTGCATTCCGTATTCTAGGAACGCCCTCCAGTATTTTTTTTTTGTATAAAAAATACAGTGTTTCGCTAGTCTTTCTTTATTCACGCTACCTGCTTGGTGTTATGCGTCGGCACACGCTTAATTTCTCCTGCGAGCTCAACGATCCAAACTAGTGTGTACTGCTTGATTGCCTGCTTTTTTTGTTTGTTTTTCGCTGCTGTTTAGCCAAATGGATCACAACGGCATTTCGTGCACTCAAATAAGAAATCTTTCTATTGATGAATTGGCAAATATATTGATTTGATTTCTCTACCAGTGCCTAGCTCTACGACACCCCGTAGCATTTCTTGTGCGCATGACCCGTGGCTAAAACCCTTCCCTTCTGTGTCGCAGAGGTGTAGTACAAGGTGCTTTCTTCCATGACCACTGCTAACACATAGCGCTGGCGCATTCGTTCAATCTTACGCGATGCTTAGCCGACAAAGTCTGTGCTATGTTTCACAAAGCACGGTCGTTCCTCAGACATCACGTGGCTCAGATGTTGAAACGGATGCTGCGAATGCGTCTGTACACTACATTTGCCTACTGATAAAAATCAATTCTATGCTACCCATTTCATGTAATGCAAATAAAAGTTTATGGCCCAGGGTGCGCGGTCCTGCAGCCTGCAGCATTGTTGCGTTACGTAAAAGCGTTAGCATATTGGGGGCGTTGGTATTTGTTTACTGCAGAGAATGGAAGCGTGAACTAAACCAATACCCTGTGTCATCATGCTTGTCGTTCCCATTCTTACCTCTGTTTAACGGGGGCGCTGGTTCTGAAGACGAGACAAATGAGAAGAACAATACTGATTTGAAGGAAGATATACCATTGGAAATCTAGTTAACATGTACCTGTTAACTAGTTCACAGAAGGGCGTAGTTCCAAACACGTTTTGATTAATGATACTTTGCTGCCTAAGAAATAGGGCCAGTCAAGTTTTGTTTAAATAGAAGCTTTATTCCTGCTTTCCAGACCATACTTTGTTCTTTTTCTATGTTTGTATTTGAACAAGATGAACGATTGCGTTAAAAGATCTGCTTCTCTAATAGAGAGCCTCTCCTCTCCCTATTGTGGTCAAACTGGTCTCAAATACCGCATTACCACGGTGCTTACGTTTTAACCGCCATGCCCTGCATCGGCAAAACGCAGCAGCTGGTTCCCGGGAGTTCGTTTGTTCCGCAACCACCTTCCTCTGAAATGCTGAATGTCTGCTTTTTTTATTGCTTTCAATAGTTAAAGGTTAAGTAGGGTGTTAAGTGCACAATGACAAATGGCTCTACTTTTTGGAAATTCCTACAAGCAGTAGCCAGAAAATTCCTTGGACATTTTTATAGGATTTTTTCGACCTGTAGAGACAATCGTATTTGTGAAGACCCAAAGAGGAAACCATGATTAGTAAACGGGATAGCGACCGTAGACTGAGAAAGCGAGTAGCAGATCCACAATTTATCACCTAAATTTATTACAAAGTCCCCTTCAATTTAATTTCATTATGCACCGAAAATTCACCGCATGGTCGGGTTGGTTGCCGGTTCTTATAACGAGCCTGCAAATATTCACGGATATGGACAATCATTTTTTTCTCGGGGCCACTCTGTTCGTTCCCAGCGTCTAGGAGTGCTTCGGTATGTAAATAAAAAAAAATATACATTGGATTGAAATATTCCCTTATGGGAAAATTCAGCGGGTCTCTATTATAGGTGTTTTTATTTCTCTGCGATTTCTCAGCTAATGTTGGAATGATGGAAATTACACATATATGTTTAATTTTTGTGCTTGCCACTTCAAATGTTTTTGTCTGTTCAGTTATTACGCGTGAATTTACTGTATTTCCCAAGTATCCGTACTCTTTTAGACACATGAAGGTGATAAGTTTTCGCTCACTAGCGAAGTCATTGCAAATTTTACTTTTTGGATCTAGTAGATTGTTGAACATAACCAATTAGCCAGGTAGCAGACCCGCTTGAAGCTATAAATACGAAGTCTAACTGAATCCATTTACTACCGATATTTGCATGGTGGCTGAATTGCCACAGTCACTATCACCATAGACACAAGAGCCATAATTTTGTCCAACTTTATAGAAAAACACATGCCCACCGTTTGTGCTCTACGGCGGGCTCTTCACCGCAGCGACGTTTGCATTCCAATGCGCATTCTTTATGGGAGATTTGGATGGTCATCAATCCTTCACGCTGCTATATAACTTAGCAGTAAAAGGGTACTTTTTAAAAGCAGCTTCGTTAATGGCTCAATGACTTTATATCCACGTATACTGTCGCGTGCAAGCAGGATGATTCCTCAGATTGATGAAGATGTCTTATAATTCTTTAGAAGTTTCCCAAAGCAATTTGGTGGCTCCGGGGTTTTGTAAGTTTTCCCAAAGGTATCAAAATTGTGGTGCTTACAAGTGCTTCTCGCAGTATTTCAATTAGACGATGTGTTACTGAACTCTTCGAATACTATGCTGTCGTCAATCCACTGAAAATTCTTGGGGCCGCAATGAACTGCCCTCGGCGAACCACTAAGTAATTTTAGAACGTAGCTCTTAGGTGCAGGTTCCCGCAATGAGCGTCGGCGTTGACGTAACCGATTCAACGAGCACAGCGAAGGACAAAAGAGCGAACGAGGAGCGCAGCGGGTGATTAAAGACGGCGATAGCGTAGAGAGCACGTGGAATAAAGCGGAGGAGGAGGGTATCACGAAGGAGGCAGAAGAAAAGCGTCGTGCCGCTCGAGGTGTGCGCTGCTATGACGAGGGCAATAAGATGGCGCCAGATTAGCGCACGTCGTCTGTTCAACGATGACGCCACCCATACCATTATGGAAACAAAGCGCTGCATGAACGTAAGACTGACTGCGGCGGCTGCTGTGAATCACGCCCGTGGGTCACCCATGCGCTGCCCCTGGCGATCTCTCCATTAGCGAGTAAGTCGCGCCACACGTCGTTCCGTTTGAAACGTGCCGCACTACCCAGGTTGTCAGCGCCAGCCAACATGTCGCGAAATGCAAACATGCATAGAGCAGCCCTGAAGTTTCTTATTAGGGAGTATCGTATTCGTCAGTGCATTTTTTCGTTGTACTTTGAACAAAAGTATTGAAGGGCTTACTACGCTCAAGGTTTCTACCAATTGACGGAATTCTAGCATGTGCGCTATAGTTCAATAATGACACTAGATAAGTGATCAAATATGCAGCTGCGTAAAGACCGCGCAAAATGCTATGGAACGAAGATGGCTAGCCATAAAGTTAAGAGACAGAAAGTGAACGGTTTGGATGAGAGGGCAAACACGTATAACCGGTATACTAATTGATATCGAGAGGAGCTGGGCAGGTCATGTAATGCGCCGGTTAGATAACCGTTGGACCATTAGAGTTACACAATGGTTACCAAGAGAAGAGACGCGCAGTCGAAGACGGTAGAAGATAAAGTGGAGCGATGAAATCAGGAAATTCGCGGCCGCTAGTTGGACTCGGTTGGCGCTGGACAGGAGTAATTGGAGATCGCAGGGAGAGGTCTTCGTCCTGCTGTGGACATAAAACATGCTGCTGATGATGATGTAGCTCCGTAATTAGGTCGCTTTTTTGCGGCACAACATGCTATATAATATCGACTGCTATGAATTGCCAGAGAAAATAAGCTACCTGTAAGAAAAGAAGCAGGATCAGTATATCACTATAGTGTGGACAAAGTTTTCAGCAGTTCTTGAGCAAAAGTAGTTTGGCTTGTTTAGAAAACTAGTTTTCACGTCTGATATTTATGTCTAGTGTTACCTTGACAGCATTCAAAGTGTTGTTCTATTCTCAAGCGGAGTCTGAAAAACTAAATCAGAGATCCCAGTTGGCAGATCGTTTGTTGGATCAGCAGTGGGATTCTCTAAGGAACTGTAGTTGCCGTTTACCAAATGAATATATTCATCGGTACTCAAAGCACGTACACAAAGGTAGATAAGTGTATGCGTAAAAACATGACATAACAAATTCTATCAGGATTACTGTGTTATGGCGCCTTGCTGAAACCTTGGTTCTGAGTGACACAGCAGTCGTTTTGTGCTTAGAAATTCTTAAGCGCTTCGTAAATGCTTATTTGGCGAGCTCAATCTATTGCAAAATAAATAAGGAAGATGTATCTCACGCTACGTGACTAATACTTAATGGAGGCCGTCACGCCACATATATAGGGAGCATAAAACAAATTCACATTCTGCACCGTATATTTCCATTATTAATTCTTTCCACTGTAACAGTCTTTGGATACGACAGTTCAAGTGAAGGAATCAGTCACAGCTTAAAAATATTCTTACGGTCGTTGAGACTGAATTGCCTTCGGCAACATCATAATCTTCAATCATTACCCAAATGTATTTTCTACAGCATTACTCTGCCTGCACCTATGTATTGCCTGTACTCTCGCATACCTTCGTGCGTATTTGCAGTGTTGCTGTATTCTACGGTTCTTTATTTTATTTCTGGGGCATTTTATGTATGCACTGTACTGCATTCTAGAAAATATTCTGCATTTCATATGGATCCTGATTATAGATTCTACATCTGGCATACACTCGTCGCACTTACGCTTCTTGTTATGATTACCGGTAAGGATAGAGGTAATAATAACATTACCGGTAAGGATAGAGGTAATAATGATTATGCATACTACTGTCCTGAATTGATGGCGTAGTTTTCACATTCCATCTACGTAGCATAGCGTGAAGCTGTTAAACGGCTTTATATGCATCCTAAAAAGGATATAAAACATCTCTTTAACACAGCAGGAATGTTTCACCCACTGTCAAAACGACAACCAGCCTCATTCGCCCACTGAGTACTCAAACGTTGTAACCTTCACAGAAAATCACTCTGAGCCATTCACCGTTTCTTCCACTGGAAGATCTCCGCAGCCTCCAAGCGGCAGCACTTCCAGCATATGTGTAATGCATTGGTAGGCACGTTTTCTTTGTTTTCAATTAGAACACACAATCGGCCAATTACTCTCTGAACAGCCAAGGTGTCTTGCTCTTACATCAGCAGCCTTCCAGAAACGTGAATGTGACATTCAGAGGACGCTTCCTGAATGCGTGAGCTTCCACTTCGGTGGAACTACCCTTTTGTGTCATACTACTCAAAAGAAAGGCTAATAAGCATTGAAAAAAAAAGCGTCTTCAAGACAAAGAATACAAGCACACGACAATGCAACAGGGTTCATCGCTTGAGCACTTGCGAGTATTCCCTCCTAAGACGTTCTTTCGCTTCTGGTATTGAGCATATTGCGGGTTTTCTATCTCAAATATTTTGCTGCGACTGATTTTAAGTCAGCTAAAAGCCTACGTCCTGTTTTCCTTTTTGTATAATACTTACTGTGAAAAAACATTCTAGAAGAACGATCAGTGACGAGAGCGTCTATGCAGTGTGCACGTCAAATCATAGAATAAGCAGTTGAATTGATCACTGCAGTCAAGAAGACTTAGAAGAATAAGATGGCCGAATAATTATTAAATATTTTTTATTTTATATTTCATACAAGCATACGGCCGTCGCAGCACCTTTAAACTCGAAACATACCTGTCTGTTTATGCCTCTCAAACTAAGTTTTTTTCAGCTTAGTAGACTAGCGTAATTTTCTTCAGGCGTATTTAAACTATCAGTAATTTTTTACGCTCAGGAATATTTCACTTGCATCATGAATAAAAAGGGGCTTTCACTTAATCGTGTATAGTGGTGAACTGATAAAGTGGTGTTAGAAGTATAAAGCAAGAACTACCTAGCACCGCCGCAAGCAACTAGCCAGACACTGCCTGTACTCGCGACTCCAAGTAAATGCTCGCCACCTTGCAGCTTCGCCGAGAAACAGCCGATCCAGGTTCATGCTTCTAGCGAAACGGAGTTTCCTCTCACGACACGCGCTGAATGCAGCGTAGTCACTAAATCGTCGTGATGCCACCGCACAGAAGAACGAACATAAAGAAATTAAGGTGAATTTTAAAATAGTTGTTGTGTACCATTATGCGTGTCATCGCTGTGGAAAGACAGCAATGAAGGATTTCATCGTTTACAGAAGGAAGCAGACGCCGCGAATCGGAGAGAGACTTAAATAATAAACTCTCGCATTAGGAAAAGGGGACTGACATCCAACGGTTTCTTCGAAACACTTAACTAGGGACGACTTTTGTTCACGTCGAATGGATTGTATTGCGTTCAGTCTGTTTATTTTATATATCCAGTTAGCGTTTGAAATCATTGAGTGTACTTTGTTTAGGCAAGGTCTTTGATTAATTAGGATGATGTGCCCTTAAGCTTTATTTCGATTTGTTCATTTACAACTCTTCGCTTGGGAATAAGTTTTACCGATGCTTTAAGCAGCAGGAATGTCCTCGCTACGGTATTTTTGTCTGCAGGCATGGTAGGAAAAATTCTACCTCTGAAGGTCTGATGTTGATTACGAAACTTCTTATATCATTTCCATAACATGCTTTGGTTTAACAGTGCAAGCGCAAGACACTGTTTACTCATTGAACGCGGTGAGTTGTCAGTTGATTCGCTCGCAAGAAATTTATAAGCTACAGCAAACAGCGCTCGTTCTTATTTCGGTGCGCTCGGCCTTCGCGAAGCACCGCTAGTTGCCTTTGCGACAGTGTGCACGCAAGAAAGTTGCATTACAACTGGTTCAGTTTATTTCCATGTTATGTATTTACACTAATAAACCGACTTGTGCAAAATAAAGCCATGCCTAGATTTTGTAAACCTTTTGGAAGAAACTCAGCCTGGCCCGACTGGTTCTTATTCACTTCTCACTTTTCAGCGGGTTCGAGAATTTCTACAGGCGATAGGTGTCTGCTGTGTTCCCAAGCTATGGTCCTACCTTGAACACTGCGTACTGTGAGCACGAAAAAGCGCCAGTCACCGGATGCAGACGGCCTTGTCACATGTATCAGCTAACTATAAAAATAAGGTACATCCCAACTCACAAACGGAACTCTCATTTGCTCTGCAGCGAAGCGCTCTATGGCTAGGACCCCAGGATTTTTTCGCGGTCGTCCCGTTCACAGCAAACCCAGTGGGCCGATCGCGGTAAGAATGCAAGGCCAGTAGCAATGGCTCATACCCCCGTAAGGCAGAGGCTTAATTGAAGTGAATATAAAGCACAGCTTTCGTTTCAATGCAAAACAGACAGACTAAAACAGCCGTCAAACCACGCGATCGATGACCAGGGGTGCTATGCAGGATGCCCCGAGTTTCTCGTTCACCCGAGTTTTGCCCGAGTTTGCTCGACGGCAGTCAGTGAACGGAGATAGCGCGCAACGGGCCGAAGGTGCAGGCAAAAAATATGTAGACAGAAAGTCGCGTATGACAACATGAGCGCACCCTGCGCGGCACGCTGCTTCCACGTTTCAAGCGCAGAAGGCTGCACAACGAAACGCGCCAGCGCCGCGTATTGTTATCAACGGATTATCGCAACTTAGCGATACCGTGACTGCCCCGCTGTCTGTCAGCACACTTGCCGTGAGCCGTTTGCCACGCCTTTCCCGGGCGCGTCAAGGGCGTGCCTCATCTTTCGGGCGCTATCTATCTATCCTCCATCGAATGCGAACGGGGTACATGCGGCGCATTCTTGCACCTACACTTTCACTCAAACGAATACGTTAAAATGCGACAAATAAAATAACGCACATTTTTATTTCTTTAGGTATCTGTTTTTCGTTTTCAATGCTAGAAATTTGTGATGATAAACGGAGATCGAGCAAATTATTAAATTTTGCACATCTTGCCGTGAGTGGCGACAGGGAGGCGAAAGCTTAGAAGCGGTACATTGAAACGGGTCGCACGCACGAGGGCGTTCATACGGTGATAAGTCGCCTAGGGGCGCTGCAGTGCTATTCTCAATAAAGTCGGTCATGATCCATGGAGGGTCATGGCCACTCTTTCTCTATTAGTGGAATAGAAACGCAGCGCCGTGGTACGGCTGTTCATCGCAGGCGCTTCACTAGGCTATTAAGGCCCCCGCTTTACCAACTAAAAACGACACAACAGCTGTCGCTGTAAAATGGTGGTATGTTATTTTAGAGTGCGTAGTGTCGCAGTTCAGTGAAAATGTACCAGTTTATCTTTGTGCGCGAAGCCTTTGCGATACATTGCGAAACGTGCGTGCTTCCCCAGCGACAGAATTCATCGCTTGTCATCGCTTGCCCAGTGAAGGCGCCTCTGAGCGCACGTACGCAGTATATGAGTGTGTTGTGCAGTCGAAGGTGCTTGCGGATTACCTCTGCTGGAGCCAGAAGCGATCGCAGATGGATATCGTAACGACACCGCAGCACTCGCATTTTGGCAGGTGAGGACTCTTGTGTGCAGTTATGAAATCAGATTTCGAACGGAGAGATGTGTTGGAACTGTTGAGTGCGCAGTGCTTGTGATGAAGAAATGTCATTGCACTGGGCCTAGAAGAGCGAGCGATTCTCGGACGCTGATCGTGTTTACGACGTTGTGGCTCCGTTTCATCACCGATGACAGAGCAGCTATCTGAAACGACTGCTTCAATAAGCCCTCCTCAGCATCGTCGTCCCCCTCGACGCCTTGCAAGCACCTACAGTGACGTGCCGATAATTATTTACTGTGCGCTACGCGCCGCAATGCAGGCAATGAAACCGTGTTGTGCGGCCATCTCAGCCCGAGAAGATGTGTGCCAGCGACAGTCAACGCTTTGTTTTCGATAGTGGTGCTCAGTACATCACCGATGACAGTGCGTTGTGCGTGTTTTATGTCGGCGGTCAAGATTGTTGATGCCTCTCAGCTCGACACCGCGTCGCTGTTGCCGGCAGATAAGTTGGGCGTGGCCCAACTGTAGTGGGTGCGCGCGCAATAGTTACATGCCTCGCGCGGGGCGTGACCTCTGGTTTTGATTGACAGGCGAACTCGTGCTAAACTCGTACATCGCGAAACCCCCTCCGAGTTCAACTCGGGAACATGGCGGCGGCAGCAGCAGCGGCAGCGGCATTGCATCCAGCGGCAGCAAGCGTCAGTATGACCGTCCGGACCCGTTCACCTGCATGACCGGCGGGGAGTTTCAGCGTCATTTTCGCCTGTCGAAGACATCAGTGTGCTGGCTGTGTGACGAGCGAGGCGAAGACTCTCGTCTGCGGTGACAGCGTGGCGGGCTTCATTCGCTCACCGTCTTAGAGCAAGTCATCTGCGCCCTCCGTTTCTACGGGACTGGGAGTTTTCAGGGAAGCGTCGGCGCCGAGCGTTACATCGGACGCCATCAAACTACTGTTAGCCACTGTGTCAGAGATGTGTCTGACGCGCTTATCGATGCGGCAGTGCGTAAGCGGTGGCTAGCTTTCCAGAATACTGCGGCGGAGCGGGCATATATAAAAGAATGCTTCCCACTTCGTGGGAACATTACGAACGTAGTCGGGTGTGTCGAAGGAACGTACGTAGGAATTAAGGCGCCTTCAATGTCAGCGTTACTGTGATTAACAGACTTTTTCGCTGGTTGATCACTTTTTGTCGATTGTTCTATTTATCTGTCAGGGTGCCTTCCAAATGGCTCACTTTCTTGGGAAAGGGGTTAAGTATAAATAGATAAATGGATATCACTAATTGTGTGAAGTAACCTATGAATCCTAATCTCATAAAGAACTTGGGGTTCTTCATTGGTGAAGTTACTAAGTATGCACAATGCTGAATTTTGGTCATGCGTAATCTATCGGCCGCACTATGAAACAGCGAGGCATTGCACAATTTGTTGCAGCGCCAGATGTGGATGTTGCGCCAAGCCGGTTGTGCCTATGCATTTGTGGCGAAATGAAAATGCATTGAGAATCTTAGTGTGTTGGCTTGCATGAAGAAAATACTTCAGATTGTTTGCTCTGTTCACTGTCGATGCATGTGCCAGAGGTTCAGTGCATCTTCTTTTTTTTGGGGGGGGGGGGGCGGCGTTATTTTGGATGGATAAATTGTATATTTTCGTCTCATAATGGGGCTCTAATTCTTAAGCATTAGAACAATGCACATCCGATACTCTGCAGAACTCTCTGTACGTGAAGATGTCATGAACCACCAAGGCATTATTACATATCGGGAGAAATGTGGTGCAGATGCCAATGAAAAGTGGGTCTTTAACCTACCATGATAAAAATAAAACTTGCAGAGCAAATAGACCATTTGTACAGCTTTAGAGCAATAACTACACAAAACGTGATATGCCCAAACGAGTAAACACTTGCCGCATTGCCAAAGTAGGCTGAGCGACATGCAGCATATGTTGGCATTGAACATGTCTCGTAACTGTTATTTTTATTGTAAGCCCTCGCTGTCACACCTTTCCCTCCAGCACTCCCTTTACTGAAACGTGGCACTGTCTTTCCATTGGTGTCATGATGATAATGGTAACGGCGGCAGCAAGGCTCGTTAATGCTTGCCTCTTTGATTCCTGTGAGTTTAGTGGTAAAGAATATGGCACGTTCATACATACAGCTGTGCTGCAAAATTTAACATTTGTGATTTTTTGGAGAACTAATTTGTGTTGGGAAATTTCAAAGATGTGCACCATTGTGGCCTAATAACTAGAGCATTGGTGAGGTTGAAGACGGTGTATTGGTATAGAAGCTTGAAGTTTAATTGCACAACAATTTGACGGGGCACAAAGAGAAATACACACAGCAGAATGCTTTGCTGTGTGTGTTACACTCCTTTGTGTGCCGTTGAATTGTTGTGCGATCCAACTTAAAATAGAGCATTGGGCTTCTTTGGTGCAGGACCGAGGAAGTGTGAGCTATTCGACAACATGCCAGTGCCTTGCCACACACTTATGGAAGTCGGAAGGTTTGCAAACAAAGCTTTGCTTTCAAATCCACCTGCTCATGTAATACAAGCGCTGATTGAAAGAACCATCACACAAAAATAATGGTGAAATCAATGGCCTGTGAAAAGTGTAATTTGTATATAGATACTGTTGACATAATAGGCGCCATACCGGTGCCATAATAGGTGCCATACCGGCCTCAAAATTGTACTGGACAGAGCAGTTTGTTTCCTATGTGAAGCTCGACCTCCCATTACATGCTGTGCAAATAACAAAGCTCAGTTTGTTTTGACGTGCTACACAACATTCAGTGTAATCTGTTTTTGATTCTAAAGAAGTGCCAAACACCACCTCTTTTTCAAGGACGTCATGGGAATATTTGGCGAGACCTTTTTCAGCCCCTCATAATGGAAGTGTGGCCAGCCAGCTTTGCTTGGATGCCTTTATAGATTTCTGCTCCTGATCATTGTGTGCTATCAAATTGCAGAAGCCTATGCAACTGGTGCAAGGCATTACGTGTTTCTATAGTCGGATACAACTTTAGGAGGCTGCGGAATCTGCACTTTAAGGCAGGTGAACACAAGCCTGCACCAATGGGCACGCACTCGAGACTGATATCGTGCCGCCAGACAGACTAATATTGCTCGTTGGAGAGGGACTATTTCTTTAGACGTTTAGGCAATCGGCTGCTGCGCTTTGGTCATCTGGGTGGGGCCTCTCCTGTCTTCTGAAGTTTTATCCGGCTGTAAAGGATGCTGCTTTTCATACAACACAAAAGGACAAAGTGTACAATTATTTGGCCTATGAAATGGATACATCAGAAGTGTGCTATGCAAGGGCTTAAGATGTGTGAAATATGGTACATGCAATTATAAGACAATGTTAAAGGATATGTGGTATCGAACATGCATGTAATTTGTAAATGCATGGCACATTTGAATTGGGGAGTGTTGCAGTCATATGCACAGTCTATAGGTGATAGCATTATTAAGCTCCTGCTGTTTCCTTTCTTCATTGTGAATTACACACACCGTTCATCTTGTGGCTAATGAACACGCACTGTATTCTTGCACATAGAAAGAACAAACAGCATGATGACGTGTATGCTGCATTAGTGTATTTTTTATTTACATGGTCCAAGAGTGGCACAGGTTGTCTTACGTTTTTGCCTATTTTGAAGGGACACAAAGTGCATGTTATAAGTCTCCTAATATGCACAGCACAATGTTTACTGCAATAATTTTATTCATGTTCCTGAATAATAAACAAAATATTAAACTGAAAGCTCCTTTATAAGGTGCCTTCTGTGGGCTCGACAGGAGAGCAGTGAGGGCACCGATACTACTGTTGCGGAGCAGCCCTCTGGACCTTTGCCACACTCTCAAGAGCACGTGCCTGGCGCTCGCCTACTGCCACCAAGCGGTTGAGTGGCTCCAGCAGCAGAATGTTTTGCTGCAAAAAAAGTGTATTGGAATGAATCAGCCACGTACAAACCATTATTTACAAAGAAAAATGCTCGTTGCACTATTAGTACCAAGTGCCCTTAAATGTGGAAGCCTCTAGTGTAGTATGCATAGTAAAACAATGCGTTGGGACAACATTGCTTTATTTTTCAAAACTGGGGTTTTCTTTTTCAGAGCCAATTGTCATGTTGATTAGTGTGCCAGCAGCTGAGGTGGCCCTGCACCTTCACGAGTCTCTACTGTCAGCACCACAAACCTATTTTTGTTCGCTGCAAAACAAATGCCTCACCCTACAATCCCGTCTTATACGAGCTGATTGCATCCTATGCCTACAAACATCATATTCTTGTCCCATTACGCAATTTTCTACCATCCTTGGCTGTAGTTCTCTCTCCTTGACATTCATTCTGTAATGCTTATGTAATCACCTGATATGAATTGGCAACAAGTGATCGAATACGTGCATGGCCTGCCTGCCGATTCCTTTCTTTTTTAATCTCAACTAGCATATCAGTTGCCACGGTTTACTACGCCACTGTCTTCCTGCCTTAATGCTATCTGCAACAATTTTTGTTACTTCGCTTTCTACACAGTCCTTGACATCTGAAGTTTCTTTGTTAACCTCCAGGTTTATGTCCCATATTGCATAACCGGTGGAATGCAATGATTCTAGACTTTTTTCAAGGATATCGGTAACGTGGCGATCACGATTCGGTAATGCCTTCCATGTGCTGTTCAACCCATGAAATTTTTGTATAAGTTTCCTGCTTTATATCAGTACTTGCTATTGATATTTCACTTGGATAAAGATACTCTTCCATAAATTTTCTAGCTTAATGTCACTCATGAATTTCTGTTGCCTTACCAAGTTAGTGGAGGTTACCTTCATCTATTCCATATTTTCGCGGGCCCACTTGCACGTAAAAGCACGAACACTCATTGGTTCTCACTGCCTTCTTTAAACTGCTGGACATTCAGTTCGTTACTACGAAAGTGACTTAATCCGTGCACTCTTATTATGCTAAATATGAAACAGTAGAAATATACTTATCTGCAGTTTGTCGAAGTCTCCTTCACTGTGTTGGTAGCGAGATCCATCGTCGGTACCACCTCGTCGCTTCGTAGCTATATAGGATGTCTACCTTTTGCCCACACAATGTAATGTTCGTGACGCTCGCAGTCACGCAGAGTGGAGGAACTCGGCGCACTCGCAGAAGCAGCACCGGACAAGTTGTTTCTTCAGCACTTCGCCGTGAACAGTAGGTGCGCGTTGCGATCTGTAAAATCGCCGAAGCTATTGGCAGTCTTACCGGGTGCACGGGAAGATTGCCCACGGAGGAACAGAACTATCCAAGAAATAGTGGCCTTCGTCGAGCCTGATCACTACGTCGTGCACTGCAAGCTCGTTGTACGGGTTTGTTTACACTGGGCCTCCCTGATGCTTAGCCGCCATGCTTGCCCGGTGAATGGATGTGATGACGCCACTACAGCGCTCCCTCGTGGTATAATGCGAAGCGTACTAAATTACAAATTAGTCTAAGACGCATTCAGTGCACATCTCGTAAGCTTCAAAATGCTTCTAAACCACGTTAAAGTAACTAATAATATTGTACTAAATGCATTTGTTTTACAACTTGCTTCTGCATGTAATGCACTCGGTGGAACGACAAACAAGTGAAAGAAGGCACGACCATGCACCGACGGTATGATCACGTGAGCCCCAGTTTGTCGACCGCCCAGAAGGCAACGCCCAAGAAATGATAGCCAGCCAGAGTGAATCTAGATAAACCAATGAAACTGGAGGCTTGTCGAAAGATAAACTGTGTCTCGGTACCATTCGTGCTTTCATTTTGGGGTGTCGCCAGAGCTCGTGAAGATCCCGAGTTTCGCCAAACTCGGCGCATCCTGCATAGCGCCCCAGGCATGCACTTCCGAGTTTATCAGCGCACAATGCCGCCGATTCCTCGCCCGTGGTCGTTGTCGAGAACTTTAACGCAGACGTCTCAAAACCGAAAACAAAGAAGTGGTTCATTCACTTATCGGAAGACTTTGGCCTCAGTTACTTCAATGATCCAATTCAAACTGATGTACACTGGTCATGCATGGATTAACTTTTGCGAAAAGCATTTCTCAAATAAGGATGAAAAACATCTGTGTAAGTCATAGCGACCTCAAATCAGTTGTAGCAGTAATCTGAAAGCAATAAATAAAATATAGCTTTTGTAAACTGCGTTGAAACTTGTGTTTGTGTCGTATGTCACTTAAAGATCAATGAAGGTAATGGGCGCACATCATCGGATCAGCACTTGACAAGCTGCCCTACATTCGGCGAAAGATATCTACAGCTTCACTGACCAATCACCTTCACAGGAGTGGATTGGGGGAGATTGTTATCCCAAGACGCACTGACCAGCTAACCTTAAAGTTTTTTCCCCGTGCTATCTGTGCAAAATGTCCGTATGTAGCTCATGAAAGCACGATATACGTTACTGCCTATACATTGTGTGATACTATACGTGACATACTGCAACACGAGTCGCAATGCGGTGTGGCCTATGACGGTCTAAAACAGATATCGTACCTGTAGCAGTGGAGCGACCCCGAGAACACCTTTCGGTCGACCACTACGCACAAATATTTTCTTTATTTTCCTCCGACTCGCACGAAAGGATCTATGTCTTTAAAATTTAAAATCCGATCCAGCTTGCTCGACAGGCCGACGTTCGCATGCACAGAGCAACTATTTCCGTGGTTCTGTCGCGTAAATCCTTTAGACCGATCTAAATAAGTTGATCGGCAACAAGGGGCTTTTCTGCTTCTACAAAATGCCTCGATTCGAAGGCCACAAATGAGGAACGCGAGCACATCTCCAAGCGAAAAAGCCGCTGTGAGCCTGGGTGTCGTAGCCACATTTGTTCATTTGGACAGGGTTGCCAGCACAAGCAACAGGTTCTGGAGTTGCCAATGACTGGTTTCGCAATTTTAAGGCGAACATTTTCATACGAGCATTTCCCTGTCGTGCTCACTCGTTATAGGGGATAACACTGGTTCTGACTCTTTAAATGAGATCGATAATATGCCCTAAAAGTATGAAGAAAGCGTTAAAAAATAAGTTGTTTTACTTGCTCACGAAGACAGGTTACGTAGCTGCGTCCAAATTCACCTTGCTATTTTGTTCTGTAACCTTAAATTGAAAGCACCGGCGAAATTCCTTTTCTTAGATGAAGGTGAGCCACATAATGGTAAGAACAATGAAGGAGGAATTGGGAGAATGAACACTGAATGCCACACGCAGGGCGAGACAACTCGTAGGGTGAAGACAGAGGTATTGAGATAGGGAGCCGCGTCTCGCGGAGTGTCCGAACTTAATTAGCTTATGTTCCTGGGAAAAGTTAATAAAGCAGCAATGGTGACATCCGTCAGAAGGCTCGAGACCGGGCCGAGGCAGGCCTAAGACTCTCTCCTCAGCGAATGTTCTAGTGAAAGATGAAAAAGATAATCGGAAGAAAGGGGGGTTTTACAACATAGCATTGTACTCAAATGCAAACTGAGCAAGCTTTGACCAAAGTTCACTACATGCCACAAAAAAAATATGAAAGTAATTTCTCTTGATACAAAAAATACTGCAGGTTATTGCTATCAATATTTTTGTAAGATTAACTACTAAATTTCGTGGCAGTTAACACTGTTCCTAAAGGTAAATAAGAAGCGAAAATATGTCGATGGCCTCATAGTTTGGCATTTATACCAAATAAAGAAATGGCTTATGTCAACTTGGTCCAGCACAACACCAAGCACCAGAACACTGCTTTGACACTTCTTTCTTTCCATTGCTAAACCATGATGGTGCATGTAACGTTTATTATGGCTTCTTTTTTCGTTGAGGACTGTCTAGTATCGGGAACATAAACAAAAATTTCGGATATAATTAGCCTTCCGCAGCCTATATTATCCTTTCGCAAGGTTCATTTCTCGGAACAGCAACCTCACGCCAGTTTACTGTGAAAAATATCCAATGCGCAGCACTACCGATTCTTAAGGCACCATTTTAAGATTTTTTTTTTCATTTTCTCATTATTATATTGAGAACGACACATGGCTGGCATTTCACCTGCTGTGAGTTTTCCACATATTGGCAGCTTTCTTATGTTCCTACGGTAACATTTCTTATGCTAATACTTGACATTCTGCGCTCGCGGTTTTTCGCAACGATCTGATATTCTTTCGTTGAACTCGTATACAAAATACGTTTTTTTTTTATTTGGTAAGGCAATGTACACACAAGAACTCACCTGGAGGGCTCTCAAGATGTACGTACCGTTCCCGCCACGACTAGAGCTGTTTGTGTAGGTGACTATCGTATGTTATGGTATTGCTTTATTACACGAGAGCAACATATTGCGAGAAAAATGGTTCGTGAAAACGCTGAATAGACACGAAACTTTAACACATTCTCGTCTGTCCCATGTGTCTTTGTTTATTCGCGCTGAGTCCAGTCATCTTGAACACATGGCCTGCAATCAAAAATTTTAATCTGTAGTAGCTTTGCGACCTGAGCAGCACGTCAATAAATAAGAAAGACCATGCTTTAAAAGAGCATAATGTCACATTTCATGGGATAATTATGTCCAGCACAATATTTGTGGTAGAATATGAGTTCGCCAAGCAGGTTAATATTCAAATGGAGCCTTTTTGAGCAGAAAGCGTTTTCTAGGATCCGCAAGCACGTGACGCTAATGACCTGCCTGTTGCTTTGCCAAACCGCGTGCCTTTCCAGCTAGAGCGTCATGTGGTTGCTATATCTACGTATGTGTGGCTTAAGTGATTCATTCGAAAAGTGTGCAGAGGAATCAGCTCACAGGGAGGGGGAGGGGTTCCTTTTATTTGAATGGCGATGGATAGAGTGTTTAAAGTGCGAAGCATATTTGCTCAACAGCTTTGCGAATATATACGCGAAGCCAACGGAAATACGCGCAGACAACGGGAATCCGCCATCACCAGCAGGTAAACAATCGACCGAACACTGGGTAGAGCAGTATCGTGAAGCTGGAGGTGTTGCCACAGCTTCTGTTCCTTGTAGCTGGCATCATTTGCTCGTAAACGCCTGTGAGGAATATATTTACGGCATCATGCAAATGGATCTTTCGATTATGAAATTACATTAGAGAATTACAGGGAAATATAAGGATGCGCTTCTGACATGCAAGTTTTAAAAAATGATTGAATATGTTCGGGCACAACGTCATCGCCCCATCATTGCATTGTTCTTGCTGTGTTATAAATAAACTCGTTACCGCAACGTTGTGTCAAGCTGAGAAACTTTCATATAACCATGCGTTTTCAAATATGTGGTGTGTTTTTGGCTACCTTCTCCTTGGTTCGAAAGAGGAAATGTGAACATGTGTGAGTAAAGTCTTTGTGGACAGAATCTTCGCAACGACACTGAAAGATATTTATGGGCTCTTGCACCATAAAGCTTCATACATCATCATCATATTTGTTATAAGTGAAATATATGTCATCTTTTCTTTACTTGCTTCCATCATCACCTCTCAAGTTTTCCACTTAAGCCAACGCAACAAACTCACGAGATAAGATACGGCATCACATGCATTATTCAGTATTAAACCATGGAAAAAATCTAGAATTGCTGTTTCTTCAGCAACGGTGTTTACAGCGGCACCTTCTACCTGTGTGGTCGCCATAAAACCTTGACTTGGTTTTTCGATTGGCGCACTGCAGTTAAAGCAGCAACCACACATGGGCCACCGCACGTGAGCTGAATATGAAAGTCGCCTTATCGAATTCATCGCTCTTCTCAGCACACCTCCCCTGTTTAATTTCAACGCCTAGTCACGTTTCTTGGGAGCATAAAAAGGGTAGGGGCTAATCCATCGCCTTGAGGCGATAGACAGGGGACGTAAAAGGTAAGCTTCAATTCACCAATCCTGCCCACTCTGCTTCGCCTGAAAGAAAGTTCGATACAAAGAAAATATAGCTCTTGAACTGGAGCACTCGCTTTCACAAACATGCTACCAATTGCAGCAAGTCAGAAGAAGCAGGTAATTTTATCAAGCGCGTCATGCTGGCGTGAAATAAACGCTTTGTCACAATGGCAGGAGCCAATTAAATTTAGCTGCTTCATTGTTTCTTTTTTTACTGCTGCCATCGGCAAACCCACTATTCTAAAGTTACAATGGAATGGATGAGACAACCTGAGTTCCACAGTAAACCAAAAGCGTTATGCAATACAAAAAGCTTGAGTTGATTGAGGTGAATTCATGGGAAATATTTGGGCCGGACACATGACCCCAACAACGAGTTGAAGCTTATGACTTGTGTTTTCGATACATATTTATTACCACAGTGAGGTAACCGCAAACAGAGAGTGTGCTGAATCACGTAGGACATGGTCATACAAGAGACGTTGCATATACAAATGTTCTGGCCGCATATGCTGAAAATGTAGCCGTGTTAGAACAGTAAAACTTCCTTGTGCAATTGAAGACGATCGTTTGAGTAAAATAAACACCGCATATCGACCTGAGTAGCAACAATTTTTTTTTTCATTTTTAATGAAACATGGAATATGAAGTCTTCTCGAGGTCGTCGTGGGCCTTCACACATTGACACATGCAATTACGCGTCCGGAAAGCTAAGGAGGTTGTAAATGATGAACAAGTGCTTTGAAATATCTGGAGGAACACGGCAATGACAGTAATGAAACAAAAAAACGTCATATTGGCATGTGAACACACAGTATCTTCTGTGGTGAAGGAGAACGGTGCTACTAGAACGCTGCACTTTATTTTGAAGGGATACACCCATGGAGAGACTGACCGAATTATATATCGGAATGAATTTGCATATAGCATGCGTAAAAGCACGTGATTCTTATTGCATGGCAGAAAATTATTTATCAGAAATTATCTACCTCGTGCACAAACTCGCGAATGTGTGCCCTTGTACAACAACTAGGGGTATCCTGCAGCTTATTCACTTGCACCTGTCGCCTTTTCCTTCGTTCTGTGTCATCGATGCTCCAACAAGTGTTTATCTTTTCTGTTCATACTCCAAGCAAACGAATCTTCGGCTACTTCCAATAGCGAACCCTCGAATCAATTACTACTAGAATAGCAGGGATAATATGATCCGTGTACTCGAAATCTGGAATAACGGCACAACGATGTCAGTAAATGCCTAATAGGCATAGCAACTGTAACAGTGGTTACAGCAGAGGTCCACTGGCCCTCTGCTCCTATCGCACGTAGTGTTAATGGCAATATTAATTATGCTCTTTTCCTAATCTAAACAACATTTCACTCCATATTTTACAGATTGCATCAGTGAGCAAGTTGGTCTTTCTATTGAAATTGGCTACCTTGAGAAAATGACATGTAGGAAGAAAATAGGACACTGGCCTTTCATATCGTAAGTCAGGTCGAAGTTGTTACTTCAGGCGCAGTGGAAAACACCAGCTAAGAAATGCCAAGAATATATTCCTCTGAAAACGACCGCCATTCGCTGCGATGACGCGTAGTTCTAAAAGCAGCAAAATTATTCACCGTGAACAGGTCTGTCAAAACATGGTCCGTAAATGTACAGTGCGTGGCTTATCAAGAAGTCGAGGTCACAGAAAGGTCTACTTGTATTAATGTTGTGATTGTTTCATAAGGGTGCAGACTCGCGGTGAATTGGAGTGACCATAAGCATTACTGACAACCAAAATGTATCAGCAAAAAGGAATATTCATGGACAAGGAACTGTATGATGAAAATTAAGTGTTAGAGTACACATTATTGAGTACAGTTTTTTCTAATGGTTTAAATAAACTTTGGTACCAAAATGATATCAATTTTGTTGCTTTTTGTTTTTTACGAAGAAATGGCTTAAAGAAGGAAATTCACAACAATAGTTCACACGTATAACCTGAGTATTTTATTTGGATAAAATGTGCCACCACGTTTAAAAATGTTCACTGCATACAAGCTTTTACCTGCATGAATGCTTCAGCTGCGCATTGCGCATTTCTGTGCAAGTTAGCGCTGTGATGTTCTGTTTTGCTAGCACACGGCTGGTCTCATGCTTGCATATACGTGCGTAATGCGCTCTTAGATTCGCCAAATGGGTGTCTTTGAATAGACGGCGATTCGCTGTAATATGGGTCGTGCTATAAACGGAAACATTAAGTCCACAAAGGGTTCACGTAGTGCCACAAAGAAGCTGGGTCATGATTTTTTTTTTTTTGCTTTCAGTTGAAGGCACCGAACATTTGTTGAGAGTGACAATGTGGAGTGAAAAGTTACTATCTCTGTAATGAGCTTAATGAGCAGAGGAGCGCGTTCCCTTCGAACTAATTCGCGTCTGCATAGCTCAGCCCACCTCATCTGTGTAACAAAGGAGAACACATTATAGCAAAACGCAATTATCTTTGAAAGCGTTCACCACCCGTTGCTTTTGACACTGTGCCACCCAGAAAAGTGCCTGGAAGCGGCTATTGTCCATAGACAAAGAAAGGTTAAGGACAGTTCCTTGCTATTTGTATCTTTGTGAGGGACCTTTTCTTGAAAGGTATTTTTGTGTAAAAAACACGTGTTACAATCGTTGTTTTCATACTGACGCGCTTAAAACGCTACCAACCGCATTTCCAGGCGCAGCCTTAATCTTCGTAACTGTGGACGATTGCTCAGAACGCATGGTATTTACTAATAATAATGTTACAATACTAATAGCAAAAAATAATAAATGCGAAGCAATAGCTACGAAGACATTGTGACTAAAAGGTTGACCGCTCACTGCCCAGTCTGTGAGAGCCGACAATGCAACATGCCAGCATTGCGCATAGGGTGATGATGATATTGCCAGAAGGTGTCGCGAGCCAGCGCTAAGCAAGAAGTTAGGCGCGCTCTCCAACGTGCGGGCCCTGAAAAAGAGGAAGGAGGAACTGAGGACCAAGGCTTGACATTATCCACGTCATCTTGTCCAGTTGTCTGTATTGCCGACGCTATGCACATCTTCGAGTGTCATTTCATGATGATATCATACCTCATGCCCCTGACACAGGGGCAAAACTTAAGTCCTTTGCAGAAAGGAGTTGCGCCGATGACACACGGCACCGCACTAACTTCCTTTGGTGGTCCCTGATACGAACGCTGCAATAAAAATAGCGCTGGTTGGTAAATCAGAAAAATAGAAACCTTTTTTTTTAAAAGCTGCGTATTTGGATTACATTTAGCTACTCTAGAACCAAAAAACATTTTTTTTTCGTTGTTGATGCCGTACAACGCGCATATTAGTTTATTTTATTCGCGTGTTTGCGCTCTTATCAGTAATTTAAATTGCTCCAGCAGCTATGTAGAGTCGGTGTTTTGCTATGCTACAGTGTACTAGAATAGCTGTGCATGCTATTTATTCTGGTGCTCGCCAGGTTTCTGCCGTACTTTTTCACGTCTTTGTTGTCCCTTCTTTCGTACGTGCAGGCGTCACGCGTTTTATTCAATGTGTTACTCGCACAATTGTCATCGCGTGACGGAACTGCGCATTTGCATAATGGCTCAGCGAAACGCTAGTGATGAAGCAAGAGTTGAGGTCGCTCTGACGCTTGGCGCTTTCAGATCTCTTGAAGATGGGATAAATGCAGCCAAGTCGAAAGTGGAAAACCTCAAACGTCTACTCATCGCGAGCACGCTTCATGTTGACTGCTTCGGCAGTGTCCCCTCGAGCTTCCAATCGCGGAAGGTGGGCCTACTTGCGCAACGAACGATGGTTTCACGATGCTAACACACCAAAGACAACGCAGGAAATGGCATTGCCGGAATTCAACATGGCGGCACTAGCGATGTGATAGGAACGTTTGAGAGTATAGCTAGAGTGAATCTTTACTGTTCGACAAATCACATTACCGCTAAAAGTTAAAACATTTTCGCAAGGTAAAAAAATACTTATGAGGTACCGTAGTTTTGTGGCCGTTTTCCTTCTATTGACGAGTTGTGCACGCTGTGTACGAGAATATCTCCTTTTCCGCTCGAAAAGTAGATGCGCGATGTTCGTTCCCCCAAAGGAACTTTGCTTTAAGGGAGATACTTCTTTATCATGTGTCTCTGTCCTTGAATGCCTTTCTGGTAGATGTCCCCTTACCTAAATGACTTTAGAGTGTCCGTGTGTCAGGTGCATCAGTCGTGTTCTCCTGCCTTGCACCAGAGGCGTCATAGATATCGCAATCACTTACGCTTCAGCTGCTCAGATCACTTTTAGTGATACCCTCGCACTGTCGCTGCGTTTCTGCTTGTAACGGCTGACATAATCTACTGCCGTGAGCTGTTTTCCGGCTTCTGTGTCTCATGCAACAGTAAAATCATTACAATTTAATTTTGCAGGAGTGAAATCACCGAATCAAAGCTGCGACGCTGTTTTCTGGGACCGCTTCCTAATGCTCCGATAGCTTTGCATCCCTGAACATGTGTGGCCTGGTGTGCCCCGCACCCTTTTCGGTTGTTTCTCGCGAGAACTGCGGAACACGCATCACCGCCATCTTTTGGTCACATTTTCATAAAGCTACCATCGAAAAGGAAGAAATATTAGGGCAGTACACATCTCGCGATGACTGTTGAGAATATTGCGATTAGCGGTCAAGCAATGCTGCGACTCACCGTGTTGCTGAGGTCACCCTTCTTTACATTCTGCCACGGTCATTCTGAGAATCACGTTGCTGCGGCTGCATGCGACCGAGACTGTGTTCGGCACCGGTCCACTTTGCTGTGGCACTCGCTTGGGAAGGTCGTCCTTGGGCATGAGGACGACGCACTGACGTCAACGGAATAAGGTCAATGAAACGACAAGAGGCGATGGTATGATGATGGCATGACCACAACGAAATGACGATTCGGAAGTAATGTTGGTGCTGTAATGATGGCAGCGTGACGATGAGGCTTGAAGACATTGGATGACGACAACCGTATGACGAAGCTGGAATGGCAACGATGGCATGACCACGAAGTTATGACGACGATGGTATGGGGACGGAAGCACAAACTCGATTGTCTGATGACGACGCGATCACGCCTATGACAGGGCATTGTCAGCATAATCATGATTGAATAACTTCCTGAGCATGATAGCATGACACAGAAGGAATGACGTCGATAAAACGACAAAGGCGTTATTGCGACGACGGCATGCCGACAAGGGGATTACAATTCTGAAATGATTAGGATCGTAAAACTTCAGCGTGATGACGATGCCGTGAAGTAGTTTGACAATAGCTTTCTCAACCAAGGGCGTGAGGACGATGGCATGACAACCAATATGGCATCACAGCAAAAGTGTGATAGCGGCTGTGTGATGACTTTATGGCGCTGCAATAACGCTAATCGCATGACAGTGATATAACAATAAGATGACGACGTGCCTGCAACGATGATGGTATGAGAACCACTCTAATACGAAGACTGTATGAAAACGATGACATGGCAAGAGTCAGAAAACAAAGCTTTAATAACGAATAAGAAAAGAGCTCGATGGCCTTATGACAGCGGTATGAGAACGAATGCATGACGACTGTATGAAGATAATGGGGTGACGACGGTGGCATCACAAGAGTCAAGGGGTGTAGCCAGGGGAAATGGGGGGGCGCGTATGGGGCTCCAGCCCCTCCTCTCTAAATGTTTTCGTGCTGTCATGCTCCGTTGACCAAACCAACCTCCCGGTTCGGCAATCATGCTGGATTTTGTCCAGAATGTCATTTTCATGCTCGAAAAGACATTTCAACGCGAACATTGCGAAATCGGGCTCGATTTCGCGGCAGCGTCCATGCATCACGGAGCCACATGTCAACGCAAGGAGCACAGTCCGATATCACTTTCATGGGCGTTTTGATGCTGAGCTATGGGGAGCGGGCTTATCGCGGCATCTCGCGGAGGCCGCGAAGTCTACGGATCGCATGTATTTCAATTATGAAACTTTATGGGTGTAAATTTCTCATATACTTTTGGTGCGAAAGTGCATTGACATTTCCAAAGTCGTGCTTTAGATTTTCAAATGCCGAACTTCGTGCGTTTAACGTTGTTACATGCATTCCACGCCAAAGGTGCACTGATTTTTTAAAGTCGTACATCGGACCGTACAACAAGACAACCCAAATCAACACATTATCACACAGGTTGACAAAGCACGCAGCGAGGTCCGATGAGACCAATCGCTGTAGTGGTTCATTTGTGCCGTCATATCTAAGAAAACAATATCAGCATCTTCTTTCACCTGAGCCAAAGCATCCATATTAAGACACTAAGTAACTGCGTTCTTATTTATTTTTCTACTTTTACTCTTATTCTCGAGGACACATTGAGCCTCTTCAAATTTTCTTGTTCTCGTTACCCGCGGGCTGCCCGCACCGGCCAGAGCACATGCGTTTTACTGGTGTTGCCTCGACCACCCCGGGGCGCACTTCACTGCGCGTTCGTTTTTCTCTAGCCGAGTGGATTTTTGCCTGACAGAGTTTTGGACGCTTTCTCGCTAGCAGACGAGAAAAAGAAACAATGTATTATCGCTCGCTTCCATCCCTGCGGGGACTCGACCGATTGAGACGCGTTCGCTTGAGTGTTCCACAGGAGTGGTCTACGCCATTCCCCTGAAGTGTGGAAAGGCTTGTGTCGGCCAAACCGGCCGCTGCATTTATGAACGCTTGGGGGAACATGTCCGAAATTTAAGTAACCTAAAAGACTAGTAGGCACATTTAGTCGCGCACGTAACTGAATGCACAGGTGACGAGGCTCGGTTCCGAGAGACAAAGATTCTCGGTAATAGTACCGACACGACAGCACGCATCAGTTTGGAAGCATTCCACATACATAAATATGGCAGCAAGTGCGTAAGCACCCCTGTGTGTCGCTTTTTGCTGCAGTGCTTCAATTTTTTTGGAAGCGACCGCTTATTGATTTGATTGTATGTTAGTATTCCTCACTTTTGTGTGTTTGTTTAGTTTTCTTGTTTTTCTGCGTCTGTTTCCGTTGACTGCCGGCACGTTCGCTCATCGATGCGGGATGCCATTTCCCCCGATTGTATCACTCCCTTCCCCCTTCACTTCTGCCTTTCCCCTTATATAAGGTATCCGTTTTCCGTCAATAAAACTTAGTTGACAGTCCGCGCTTGTGTCTCGTCCTTGTTACTTTGTGTATGTATGTGTAGGCGCTGTTAAAATTTCTAGGCCCAAAAAGAAATTAGTCGCCGTATGGCTGCCGTATACGTTGAGCATTGCATTTCATTGGCCACTGTGAAGCGTTGGAGGTAACGGTTCAAAGAAGGACATGAAAGTTGCAAAGACGATCCAAGACCGGGCCAAAGCGAACGTGCAGTCACCCCCAACACAAGTGCAACGATTGATTAGACAAAAACGACGGATAGCATCAGTTGGGCGCGCCAACGCCTGATTCACGTCATGGTTCGCGTCACAATATAAGTCATGAACATCTCGGTTATCGGCTCTTGTTGGCGCACTGGATGCCGAAGATTTCGCACCATCGCCAGAAGACGGAGAGGTTTTGGTGCTGCCTTGACTCATCTAAACCGGTATCACAATGAGGGTGACGACTTTTTTGTCTGCGATTGTGACCGGGGACGAATCATTCTGCCGTTGCTACGAGCCTCAAACCTGAGGCAAAGCTCACAGTGGAAACATTTGAATTCATCACCCCAAGGAAGGCAAAGGCTGTCATTTCTGCTGGAATGGTGTTGCTAACTTTTTTGTTGATTGTCAGGAGCCATTACTGATCGAATTCGCTAAACCTGGAGGTACTACCAATCGTTTCGTATTGTGAAACGTTGGATCGGCTGCATGTCTCAATCAAGAATAAACGACGTGGAAAATCGAGGAATGGGGTCATCTTGCTCCACCGCAATACCTCTCCCCACGTCGCTCATGTGGTTAATACAAAACTGGCAAAGTAGAAGTGGCAAACGCTGAAACATCCGCAATACAGCCCAGACCCGTCGCTTTGCGACTTCATTTTTGAGCATTTGAAAAAAACAGCTCAAACGAACTAGATTTGTGTCGGCCGATGACGTGAGAGAGTCATACTTTTAGAAGCAGCAACCCAAGGAGCTTTATCAGACGGGAATAACGCGACTCGTTATTCAGCGGGACATGTCGAAATGCTCATGGAGACTACTTTTAAATAAAGTACCCCGCATTGCCTGACTTTCATTTGAATCACCCTCGTATATTTGGCAGAACTTTTGCTTTTTGTATGTGCTCTCACTTGGGATTATAATTTCGGTGCAATTACTCACAATATACGACCGGCGACAGCTGCTTCTGCGCAATCCATTGTAACAAAGGACAGCGCTGTTGAGGTCTTTCCCTGGTCGTTGCCTCCGTACAAAAATGTTAACAAGGTTCTTGAATGATAAAGAGAGAGATGCAAGTGATAGAAAGGCAGGAAGGTTAACAAGGTTTAATTAAAGTATTTGTCCCCAATTTGTTCATTTCATGCCCTTTACATATTTCATACAGCATGCATTCATTTGCTGGTTTCAAGCTGATATAGTTCTAAAGTTCATGTGATACTCTCTAGACAGAAAACATAGACATAAACATAAGCATAGACATAAACATAGACAGAAAACATAGAAGCACTGATGTCAGTTATTCTTGGCACAATTTTTGAGGATTACTAGTATATGTTTCTATGAAAAAAATACATATTTTACTTGTCCTGACAGTGCGCAGCACTCAAGGATTCGTTTGCAGCATCTTTGACAATGTCAACGCGGTTATTATTATTATTGTATTTGATGCCTCAACAAATTCTATAGGGAAGAGGCAGAGCTGGAACGTGAACCCCAATCGAAATAAATTTCTGGTTACTCCACTGCAATAGTCTGATGACAAACCTAAAAAGAGGGCAATTCATCTAAGAGTACTGCATTACGGCCGCCACCATGCACGTACCCACTGGCTTAAGATATTTGACAACATGGACCATTGGCTCGGCGTGGAAGGCGTGATGACGACTGCATTATGGGTCACATGACAAAACGTTAATGACGACCATAAAATGCAACGAATCTTGCACGACAACGGTTAGAGTGCTAATTCCATTAAAATTTGAAAACTATAAGGCAGATGAGTTAGTGCTAAAAACATTCTCACAAAGTTTTTGGTCGGTGGGATAAACCGAGATTGTGCGCAACAGTTTTTCATAAGAGTAGCTGCAGCCAGTGTTCCGAAATGTTTTTATTCAACTTCCTTGCATTTTTTCTATCCGGGTCTGTACTGGCGTGACCTTGTTTCACGGTAGTCTAACGGTAGGCTGTTTAAGCCTGCGCTGACTACAGTAGAGGCATACGCAGAGACCATCATAAAACAAAGTCTACCAGATTTGTCCACATAAGTTTTTCGGTTGTCTTTTGTGAAGTCATGATCACCTAGTGACCATAAATGACAGTGCCTTGGGCATTATCCCACAGTGGTAACATTCCTTGTTGTGAATATTGTTTGTGAATAATGTGAATATTGGACAGTCCTAGGAGTTGCAGCAGTAGGCATGCAACTAAACATATTGAGAGCAAGTGCGACACATGAGGGAAATACAGTACGAGCTTGTTTATGTATTGCTCTAGAATTATTTCCAGTTTTGCCGGCTATTTTACAGTAGATCAGTAGTGCCCAGGCTAATAAGTTCTTCTTACAAAGTGAGCTAGACAAAAATACATAGTCACTGGTTTATCGGGCTGGCGATAGGGACTACTTGGAGCTAGCGTAAGATAGATGTATAAAAGGTTACGAAACTTACGTGCTGTGGGAATCGCAAAGCCCATAATATCTGAAGCATCTGTGTAGTCTTCAATTTATTTTCCTCGGGTAAGGAAGCCTACTTGTTCCCAGGAAAATGGTAACCACGTCCTAAATAAGCAAAGATATACCCCGCAAGTCAAACCAGCTGCAATGTTCGTTGATATCATTAGTGGTGAACCGCCATGTCACCGCGTCAGAAAAAGCCATTAGTGGAACTCGAAGTCGCGAGAAAGGAAGCGAGGAATGTCAAATGTCTGCAACCAAATGCCCTGCATGGGATCGTTTTCAGTTTATCTCGGCAATTTCCGCCTTAGGAAGCGTAAGAAACAGAAGTTAGCCGGAAACGTGCAGTCAACGGAGTGTGCATACTGAACAATTCTCCAAAATCTCAAAAAGCTTCTTTCATAAATTTAAGTCAGAGTCCCTTCACTTTGATAATGGATGGAGCACAAATTACATTGTGGCGCTTAGCTATGCACACAAAGCCTTTAGGATCCTTAGCTCTCCTGATGAACTGTTCACGAGAGATCCGGCCTTGGAACTATCGGACGCGTCGGCATCAGTACGCCTCCACATCAATCATGCGTCAAAATCAGCAAGAGAGCAGGCTAAAGCTCTTAGCAGAATCGCTCTTTCTATCGCCTCGCGTTTCAGGCGGGCAGCTTGGTCTATTTTTTTTTTCGTTGTGCTTCTTTTTCATGTAGGTTCTATGTGCATTGCATGGTATGATGCGCCTTAATCGCTAGCTCCAACGTTTGTTCATAATCTCACCCTGGGCATGCAGCCACGCAGCTAATCTTCCGTCTTGGCAGTGTGTAGTTAATTACCTTACAAATGCGCACTAAACTGTAATATATTGTTTCGCGAGTGCCACACCAACTTTGTGAACAAAACTACGAGACCAACTTGCCAAAGAATAACCTCTCCCGGTTGTTACGACCTCATGCATTATAAGTAAGATGTTGAGTAACCAAGGGTGGCTTCCGAAATGTAGCGTTCGTTTTCAAGATATGCCGTCTGCTATGTAGTACTTTTTTATTCCAGTTTTCTAGCCGATGTGGTCAAAAATATTACAGGAGTCAGCCAAAATACATTTTCGCTTTTCGGGGCTTGCTTTGCACTGTTTGAACGCACGTGATTTCGTTGAGGCAGTGCTGTACATGAAGTCGAGAATAATACACGTGAGCCCTAACAGGATGAGCCAAACGACGATACAACCAGGCTTTTCATGAAACTAGGTGAGAAGCTCCAGCTCTTTGGAATACACTACGCTAACACTATGCAGATGCAGATTTGAGAGGCGGCTTAAGATACTACATCGGCGGCGTATGGACAAGCGGCGCCGAGAGGCAGCCCTTCACACCGTCGACGCGTGAAGTGTTGCATCCCCGAGTATTCGTAATGCAAATAAGAAATGACTACATTTCCATTTTTGTAAAGCGTGCAAAATGCAAGGGCCTCGAACAAAAGGAAAAGGAAAAAAAAACTGAAAAAGAAAGCGAAATGTACTTCACTTGATGAAGGTTCAAGCACATTTAACAAAGCGGTATAGCAGGAAAATTATTGACACGGCACAAAACTGTCTAATCTTCAGCACTGTATAATAACCACAGCAGCAAGTAACAAACTCAAATGAGCGGATGAGGCAAACATACTTAATGATGGGGATTTTCATAGTATACATATGCAACACTGCTTACTATACAGGATGCAAATGTGTGCACTGTCTGCACGGCATACCAATAAGTTAGAGCTGTACACACAGTCAATTAATTATGCACATACGACAACCCATACAAAATAAAAAATACGACCAGTTTGTTACTTGCAAATGGAAGTTCAATTTTTGCTTATGAATGACACGCAAGATAGCATGAGGCATGTATCTTTTCATCGAACGTAAATATATGTGACACAGCAATCATATAAAAGATTCGAAATGACCACGATATCCTCACAATAGTAAACCCTTGCACACAATAAATCATTCACAAGTCACCACACGCTCACAAGAAACAAAAATGGCTGTTCGCTTTGTTACTAATACTTTAATGATGCACATTTTATTTATGCATGCTATTTAAGACAAGAGCAAGCGTGTCCCGAGATATCTGCTTTCCTTATTTCGCTCTGAAAATGACACTGTCCAATTTTTGTTTGCCAGTCATGCCAGAATCGAAAAAGTCGATTCCGGAGTGTTGTGGTGTTGTTTGTATTGCAGAGCCAATATGTAGAACATGAGTTAAAGCGATGAAACAATGACCCTTTATGAGCTTCATAGTCTACTCCTGCTATGTGTCGAAGGACTTTTTTCTGTAAGATATGCAACCTTGTTCGTGATGGGTAACATAAATTTTTGTAAACAAAAAAAACAGTAATTTAAGTGACTTAAAAACAACGCGCTGTATGTCTGAAATGTATTGTTAGTTTGTAGAAAAAATCAGTCGAGCTAGTATACCTACAGTTCTAGACAGGCGATCAGTTACTAAATATGTGTATCCAACACAATATTCATGCTGAATTGAACGCCCAGTGTTTTGATGGATTCTTGAATAATGACTGATCCACCAATATATAGGTAATCGAGTGATGGGACGGGTGCTTGTTTTGGTGAGCAGCGTACCGCACTAGTTTTTGTTACGCAAATTTGCAACTAGTTAATTTCCGTCCACCTGCCAAATGTTTCAGAACTTCCCTTCAATTGGCTGCTGGCTCAATTTCTACTACATTTTCTTACCTTCTTTCTTAACTGGAGATTTCACGAAGCTTTATTTGTCCAACAAGCAGTGAATATACAAATGCGAAAAAAAGAACTGCGTCTGTCATTGAACGTTCACTGCAGCACGCAAGTGAAATTCCCGGCATCATTCTTACGATGTGAACATGCGGCTGATTCTGTTGCATGCCTTGGCTCATGGAGAATGCTGAATTTCGTACAGTTGTGTGAATTCATTTTTCAAAGAACAAAAATGTCACTGGGGTCTCACGCCCTTTTCTTATGTCGGTTCACTTGTTCGTGCTTCCTTTCGGAGGTTTTCTTGTTGTAGGTTTGGTTCAGTGGCAGTTATTCAACTATTCCATGATAGTTTCAGACCAGATGAAGTCTATCTAAGCCCGCTAGTTCATGCATAGTTAGGCAAAAACACACAGTACTGTTTATAAAGAAAGATAAAGGAAATAGCCTATTCTTTTACGGAATCTATAGTTTGGATATAAGGAACGTGGTACCAGGGGAAACGACCCGGAAGTCCTTTGATGTTCCCCGATATCTCAGTTTTCCATACACATAAATAAATTGACACAATTCACTGATAGTTCAAGCCGATAGACATAATACGAGGCCTGGTTAGTGTCCCTGTTTCCAATGCGAACCTGACACGACTGCGCTGGCCGGATATCATGAACCAAGGATCGATTTCTCCGTTGCGCAAAAAGCCAACGCTGCCCTGGATGGCACGTGGACTGAATCGACCGCCCCAAGGCTCACTTATATTTTTTTGGTCCTGATGCGTGCAGTCCACCTTGATTTCAATGGTTGTGCGCGTTTCTTTCAATCCAGAAGGAAGGTCGTCACGAATTCTTGCCTCCGGAGAGGAAGCGGGGACAGCCGGAATATGCGTTGCAGCTTGACGGCGTTTGGGGAATGTAAACGCGCAAACAGCGTGATGAAGGGTAGTTTACAAACTGGTTAAAATGTGGAGGGTTTTAAACGTGCTCGTAAAGAGCGGAGTATTACAAAAGTAAATTTTTTGAAGGCCTAATATATTGAATAGTCATGAAACAAGCCACACACACAAAAAAACAGTGCTTTATTAGGGCGTTTGATTTGCAAACGATATCAACACAAAACAGAAGTTCTCCGAAGCTTGAAATGCAACTCGGGCTGGACGAGTTCTATCGAATTCGCCAAGATTGTTTTATAACAAAGCTGAAGCAGATTACTAAAACGAATGCGTAGGAAGAGGTTTGTCAAGGTCAGAATTAAAAAGGAAAGCGCATTTCTTGTAGTATTCCGCATGATATAAATGTACCCTGGTTGAACCGTATTGGACATTTCGCTCACTGTCGTCCATTTCTAATTATTTCTAGTCTGTTCATTTCATTCAAGTTCGAAAAGGTTGACGTATTTCACGCATGATTGCTTACCGGAGATCAAAGGGACCAAAGTTCAAAGAAGCTTGACGAACGAAACAACTTTACTTTCGCCCCCTCGTTTATTTCTTCCTGCCTCCGGTTTCGGGAAAAAGTATGCCCTTATATATCTCGAGAGCTCAACTTCCGCGTCATTAGTGCTGAAACTTTGTATGCTCGACGTGCACAACCTGCAAGGTTGCTTTAACATTTCTGTCAATCAAATTATAGATTCCGCCTTGATAGCAGCATAAAAATAGGGCCATTTAAGCGATAGGAATCTACATTGTTCTTGTATCATCTTGTTGGATGAAAACTCATAAGAAGACAGAAATAATAATAATAATAAAGAAGCTGCTGAAGCGATCCAAGGAACCTTCCCAACTTACCTGGGGGCGCTCGCCTACCGCTTAATGAAGACGTGGCAGCCTTCATGGGTAGGGGAAGCCTCAAGGGAAACAGACCTAATGCATGCCAAAGAATATGGGTCTTTGAGTGCGTTATGCGGCAAACCAAATCCCCGTTTTCCCCGTAAATGTGTGTTTTTCTTATTATTGCAATAGCAATTATATGGAGACTCCAGGCGCATTTCTGCAACCGCCATAAGGTTTCTTATGAGTGAAAACGTGTGAGCGTGAGCCGACAAACGCGGTTCAATCTCGCGTGCGCGAGCGAGGAACACGTCCCGGATGCGTGCCTTCTCCTGTGGCGCGCGTGGCAGGGAGTGAGGTGAGGGGAGAGGGCGTTTTTCTCTGGCAGCTGCTACGGTGCCTGGATGTCCTCCTCGGCCGCCGCCCCGTACACAGTGGAGTAAACCAGGGCGAATCCTACGGCGCTGGCCACGCGAATCGCGAACGCCGTAGTAGACGCCTTTCGCGGACGCCGTTCGAACGCGTTGCCGGCTCTCGTGTGCCTTGAAAGCGGTCTGCGACGTGGCTAAAGTGCACACCCACGCGGGCCTCATCTTCAGATTTGCGACGTTTGCAGAGTGCATGTAGTGCCGTTAGCTTCGTAGGTGCTGTGCTTTCGGCGTCTCGTACGCATTGAAGCGACAGATACACGGAGGTCAACTGACTCGCGGCTCCATCGGCGATTCCTAACTCCAGCGTTTTCACAGAGAGTTTCCGCTGTCAAGCTGTCATCGAGCGATGTGTGTTCATGTTTACCTGTGCGCGAGTGACATCGCGTTATTTAATTTGGTTAACAAACGTTGATGGGCTAGTTGGTTTGAATCCGTTATGGAATGTGTGAGCGCCACTGAACAAGGACGTAGAGAGAAGCGACACACAAGCACAGCGCTGTCTCCTTGTGTCTTTCTTTCTGCGTCCTCGTTGAATCACGCTTACACATTCTATCATTGTTAATTTTGTTAGCAATCGAATGTGTACAATTTTATACTGCCCATAAAACTACTATCCTTACTTCGTACAGCTATGTACTAATTTGCTATCGTAGTCGGTGCTTCACCTCTCCGGCGGAACTACGACTTTTTTTTTTTTTCATTGTCGGTCTGCTTGAGCGTACGTGAGCACCATTTTCATGTTCTTAGACAAGGCCCACAACATCAACACAAAGGATGTTTTGTCCCGAGCGCTGCTCTTAAGCAGTGGTGTAGAGAGCAACAGTTGCCGTGAGCGTCGTTGGCTGCATAATCACCACCATTATTGTTTTGCCAGACTTGCACCATCACAAAAAAGAAAAAATGCTGCTTGAGCAGATGACGTGCGGCGCCAAGTATGGACGGTATATGAGCTGCCTTCTGACATAATGGCCATACTTTGATGGTGATAATGATGATTATGTAGCGCCTACATTTATCTATTACGAAATTTCTTGCTAACTTTTATATTGTCATTACTAACAAATACGTGTCACCAAGGCGACTGGGGATTAGCCCATCGTCAGTGATTTCATTATTCTGCGCACATGTATCAGTACAGATGTAATAAATGCTTAATATCTTTGAACGACATGTGGGAAACGGGGCCCCGACTTAAGTTAGTCACAATGATATCAAGTCAACGCATAAGGATACTAAGGCAAGCATAGAGCAAAGTACATATTTTAGATGGAAATGTAGAAATAAATGAAAACAAAATGAAACTGGCAGTGAAACGGCTTGCCAAAGGTGGAGCACAAACGTGCGCCTTCGCATTATACATGCATACTCTTACGAATTGAGCTATCGCGACGCCATTTTCCCATCCAGCTTTCTTGGGTTTTATAATATATCTAGCTCAAGCAGTGTTAAGCAGCGCCACAGCTTATCGCCATTGGGGCGGATGCAGAACATGCTTTATAGAGCATTGCACGCTCAAGACAAGTGTGCGTGTTAGATTCCACTTATGACATGTTGCTTCTTTGTCCACTTTCGTTTCTCTTTTATTTATTATTGCTACATTCCAGTTAAAACATGTAATTTGCCTCGTTTCATTCGCTGTTGGCTTCGTGTAATCGCATCGATGGTTAAAACCTCTTGATTAAACGACCCAGACTAATCTCACAATGTTAGGGCGATTACGATTTGTTTTGTTTGTAAATTACCTTTGCTAATGTCACCAATTAGCAAGCTAAGATGATACTGTCTAGGATGTAGAGAATTTCATGCTTTATTATCATGAGCCATACGCAGAAAGAGTGTGTGTTCGCTGTTCATGTGAGCTTCTCCGGGGTTACTTGTGCACGCAGGTTTCTGCTTGTCTTATGAGTGCGTTACAGAAGGAGAATGAGCCCATTTTGTGCGTTTTCCTTTGTGTTTATTGAATGCCCTTAGCACCGGCATCCTCTTTTAGTGATGGTAAGTATCAGTAAAGTTGTAAAAAACCACGCGCTTATGGACAAACGTAGTCACTTAGTCTAACGTGTTCATGTTTTGAGAAGGGAAGGGAGTGCAATGCGCAAAAGGTAGCCTAGTATAATTAATAAAAGTTTGGATTTTTAACTGCCAAAACTGCAATCTAAACATGAGGCATGCCATAGTAAGGCGATGAGGTTAGCTACATGAGCTTACTGCTACGACATCCTGCTTTACGGGGACTACGGAATAACTTTGACCGCCTGGGATTTTCAACACGGGCGCAATGCACAGTACATGGCCGTTTCTGAGTTGTGCGTTTTTTTTTAAATGCGGCCACCGCTGCCGACTTTGATCATGCAACCTCGTGCTTAGCAGCGCACCGCCAAAGCCTCAACACCATCAGGGCTGGTAAAACGTGGGTAAGCGACAGACAACAGCGCTGACTGACAACGAGCTGTTGTTTGTTCAACGCAGCAATATGTAGTATTCACTGAATGACAAAAACAAGAAAAAGGAGAGAACCATGCATTCTACTAATGACATGAAATTACTTTGATAGGAATGATATTTTTCTTTAGAATGAGGCAAACAAATGGGTAGTTTACGCATGCATCGTGATTTTTCGGATGTGTAAGGCCTCTGATATCAGTCGTGCGCACTCATTGTGGGTAGTTTTACACGTCGGTGCGACTTTGCTCCTCCTTCAACTGCCCATGTGGGACAGATATACTACATAATGCTGCTTAATTTTATTGAACGGCTTGCCTTCTCTTGCTAACCTGTCTATTGCGTTGCTTTTTCTGCTCAAAATCATCCTGCTGTTCGACCTGCTGTATGTTAAGTCTACTCGATAATGTGTAGTGAGCCAACGAATAAATTGTAAAGCTGGTATAGTTTCTATAATTGATATTGTTTTAGGTGTATTATTAGTTTCAGATACTAAGGTCCTTATAATAAAGAGGACATGCTCGTTTGACATGTGCACTAGGCTTGCGGTGTCTTGCCTGAGAGCACTTAAAATCTTGCCTTTTCCCATTCTTTTCTAGTTCTTTACTTAGGTGCAAGAGGGTACTGGATTCCAAATACACTTTGTGTAGGCGGTAGCTTTATAAAATAGGCCTTTCAAGTAATTATAACGAAACAATAACATACCGCTCAAGCAATCTACCTTACCCGCGTTATGTAAATGAGCTAGAAAAAAAGCATCTGAACTTCAGCAGAAAAGCAATTTTATAGAGGGCTATCTTAGTTTTGTCAATGGTGTAAATTAGTGTATGAAAGATTAGTTCACAGCAGCCCGCTCAACTTTGGCGTTAGCCAAACTCTTTAACCTGATGTCAATGCTGTATACCAGGCCTTATTGGAAATACACTTCCACTCCCCTAACTAATCCGAGATTCCCTTTGGCGTGTCTGTAATAATTAGAGATCAGTGACTAACTCTTGCTATCCAGCCGATGGAGGGCAATTGTCAGGGCAGCTTGCAGTACCCTGTATGATCGGTAATGAATATTCCCTACCGAATCGCTCAATTCCCTTGTGTGCGCGGCCAGTGCTAATTTACCGAAATGAGCGCGAGAGTGAAACGAATGCCCACAGTTCCGGCGCACTTCGGGGCAGGCGTGAGAATATCCATTTCGACTGACGGGTTAGGCGGGCCTGATGAGAGTTTCAAACGAGAGTCGCTTATTGACCGGCCCCTAACGAGAGTTCTGAAGGCGGTGAAACTGCACAACCTTTTAAGCCTTCCCTATTGATAATGGCGCAATTAGAGTGCGTGCTATCCGACTGCAGTGAAGCGACTTACGAGAAAGCTAGACGTAAAAGAAGGAAACAAACTTTCTTAGAAAGGAATCGAAGCCAATAGTTGAATTCACTAGGGAGACGGGCTAAGGAAAACCACTGTGGGAATAACACTTGAGCGTGGAAATTACATTTTATACTAAAAACTAGTAAATTGTCACGATAAGGCCGTAACATAAATATAGCCTGAGAGATCTATTCTAATTTACTATTGATTAATCAGGAAGAAAATTGACTTTGAGCAAACCTTTAGGTACTTCGCATGAATTTGTAAATCCAGTTAAATATTTCTCGACGTTTAGTTAAATGTGGGTTCGGGGATTTCATGAACATATACATATTTGAGGATGGCGCAGCACAAATGCTTGTTTCAACTACTAACAAAGTTTGCCTTCAATATCTCGATACTTCGGCGCGTTACAATCCTGCTTGAGACACGTAGTATTCTACTCCTTTTGACAAACAAAAAAAAACAGCACATACCTTAAACATCGAGGACCTAATATCACTGGTGTATGAAAACTACGTCTTTTGCGCGAAATATAATTCACGTTCGAGTGGTGCTCTAAGCATGCTTTGCTTATTTCCTTTTCGCATGTGCAAGACTCCTTTCGTATCTCATCGCACAGCCTCTCCTATGCAAACTTGCGCATATGCTTGACATGGCATCCTTTTCCTCGTTCTGCACAATCTTTTTTTTCGAAATAAAGTAGTTCTATTTCTTAAGGAGCAAAACTGGCTGAATTCAATTCAATGCGGGAATATTCACTCCTAACATTTTTTTTTCCTGTCCCTATATATTCTGTATTTAGAGGAGCGAGAACGTGGGATTCGTCTGAAAGAACCAAACAGTAGTATTGTAACCTTCGGGCTTCACTTGGACGCTCCCAGAATTATAGGCGGAAGCGAAATAAAAAAGGGAAGGAAGAAATGAAGGATTTTCACGGGGGTGGTGCATAGTCGAAGAAAGGCGCCTCCCCTTGAACAAATGCTTTCACTGGCAGCCGCTCTTTATGATTCAGGCATGCCTTAGGGAATTGGAATAACTCGCGCACAAAGGCGGCAGCCTGTATGCGCACGCCAGCTCAATTCAAAGATCGCAGCTTTCTTGCATCGACGAGCCCGGAAACGCCTACTCACTTTGAATTTGTTCCCATTCTCGGTTGCCTTCATCTCTCGCACGCGTCACATTTACAACAGCGTTGTGATACGTTCTTTAGAGAGTGACGTCTGATTTGACAAGCCGTGTATTGATTCTGACACCCCCCCCCCCCTTTTTTAAAGGCCACCGGCAACAGTAATTTCGCTTTCCCTAAATTGGTTATAAATGCGTATATGTACTATACAAGAACTTTTGGCATCGCTCCATGGTTGCTAATGGTGAAGTTTCTTTTATTAGCACCTTCTGAGCAGCAGCTCAACACACTGCACGTGTGCCTGGTGGTTAGAGGCTTTAACGTAAGTCCCAATACGTCGCCTCCAACTTGTTTTCAACATGTTGTGGGCTGCTGGCGGTCGCCTCCTATTCTCATACGTGATGCCGAAGGGTCGCTCCTTCTACATCGTGCGCCGCTACCAGTGAGCGGTAATGGGGGCGTTTTTTTATTGCGACAGCAATTATATGGACACTCCAGGCGTATTTTTTGCCCTGGCCGTCGCCGTGATGTTCTGTTAAGCTTTAGCTAGGGTGCTGCGATCTAAATACAGGTAAAAGGAGAAATCGTTTTTCTCGGCAACCACTGCACCAAATTTGACGAGGTTTGTTGCATTTAAAAGCAAAACTTATTCTAGTGACTGCTTGTTTCGGATTTTTGATTTAGGTTGTCAATTTTCTTATTAAAAATTGGCAAAAATCGAAAATGTTCAAAAAACGAAACTATGAAGTTTACAAGTCTGCAACTCTACAACGATAACTGATAATACAATTCCCTGAATTGCATCTAATAGTACATCTAAAGCGGAAAAAATTGATATGTTATACATGAATCTCGAAAAACTTTGTAATAGGGAAATATAGCTTTTGCAAAATCCTTGTAAACAATGTAACAAATTCACGCAAGATTTAACATGACGTATTGAATTTGTCCGCTTTCAGTGATCTAATAAATCCTATTTACAGAACCGAGATATCTGTTTTTTATGCAGAGCTATGAATCTGTAAACTTCGTGCTTCTATTTCTTTCAAGCGTTTGAATTTTTGAAAATCTTTTTTAACAAAATTCAGGACGTAAAGAGAAATTCCTCGACCAATGGTATATAGAATTTAACTTCCTCTCTCAAATGAAACAAATTTCATTAAAATCGGTCCAGGGGTTATTTCAACAAAACGTTTTTGCGTTTTCACATGTATTTGAATAGGCCGCGTCGGAGTTGGGCCCGAGCTAAAGCTTCCTCTTAAAATCCAAGGGCGGTAACACGTCACTGCGGGCCGTATGCTGTATGTGCAACTGAAAGCACGCGAGTGTAGCTGACGATCGCGGCTCAATCTGGCGCGCGAAACGGAGAAAACTGGGGAGGCAGCGCGAGAGAGGCGGGGTGACGTGGGGGGGGGGGGGGGGGGGACGGCTTCTACTCGGCCAGAAACTCTGTTCTTTGCGCGGCGGCGCGTGGTGGCACGCGACGTATGGTGAAAGCGTCTGCGAACGCTTCCTACCTTTGTGCGTACCATTTTCTCGGCGCTCTTTGCGTTGAAGCGATAGACGGCAAGAATGCCACTTCGCTCGCTGCTGCTGCCGCACTTGCTAACGCCAGCGTTTCCGCCACCGTCGAGTGCGATGTGTCATGCTTGTTAATTCAGTTAGTAGGCGATTGTTTCCGAGTTGACACGGCCGACAAAACTTTCAGTTCAGTTCAGTTTATTATTCTTTAAATACAATGAATTGATAAGAGACAATATACAGACGAGGGTCCCAAAGTCAAAGACTGCAACGGGACCCTCGGTTAATAATAACGATGTAGTGATGTAATAAAGAAGAGCAAGCTAACTAAAAGAAACACAGACAATCACGAAAATACAACATAGAAAAAAATGATAAATGAAAACAAAATGAATGTGTACGAGCCTAAAGTGAAAAACAAAAAACTGTCAATATATACAGTTGACAAATGTAGTGTAATGAATGATGTAAACTTAGTTACACATATAAAACAGCTTAACGGCATGAATAAATGTATGAATGGATGAACATTTAACGCTGACGGGTAAACCATTCCGCAGTTTTATAGCAGCGAATGAAGATGTCATTTTTCCATAGTTAGAATGAAGCATATAGGTAGTAGAAAATTGGTGTTGCGCGCAAACCTGGTATTATTGTTATTGATGAGGTGCCTGGAATCGATGAATTGGTATGAGATCTGTTTAGTAAGTACTTTATAAAACGTAATTATTAGATGATAGTTGAAGAATTTCGTTCCAACAAGGATGTTATTTTCACGAAGTGGTGGAGTAGCACTCGTGAAAAACCCACTGTTGGTGATAATGCGTATTGCTTGGTTTTGTAAGTGCTGAATAGATGAGATATGATAGTTATATGTGTTTCCCCAGGAAACAATACTGTAATTAATATGACTGTGAATGAAGGCAAAGTATAATGCTAATAGAGAAATATGTTCTTGACTTGATTAATGCTATAATACCGAAGGCACACTTTTGCTTAATGAAGGCAATGTGTTGAGAAAACTTAAGGTTTGAATCTAATTTGATGCCCCAAAATGATACACAGACATAGACGGGAGTGTGATGACGATCTAGAGGTATCTCAGACAAGCCAGGTAGTATTATTTGGCTAGAACGAAAAATCATAAATTGAGTTTTTGAAGGATTGATAATTAAATGATTGGTCGAACACCAAGCAACAATATGGTCAAGCTCATTGTTTAGTCAAAGAATTAAGGTAGCTAAAGTATTGTAACGCATCGATATAGTGGTGTCGTCAGCGTATAGTACACAATGTGCCGACTTAAGACACGTGGGTAAATCTTTAATATGAAGAGATAATAGTAAGGGACCTAATATGGGGGGTGGGGGGCCTTGCGGTACCGCTTGGTTAATAACTTTAGTATCAGAATAAGCACCTCCAAAAATAACTGTTTGTTCTCTATCATGTAGGAAACTTTTCCGGAGGTTTAGTACTGGATCGGCAATTCCCAGGGCTTCTAGCTTAGTAACAAGAATGTTATGATTAATTGTATCAAAAGCTTTAGTGAAGTCCAAGAATACCGAAGCAACGAAGTTGCCCGTATCAATCGAGTGACGAATGTAGTCGGTTAGGGATATTAAAGCCAAGTTAGTCGAACTGCCAGCGCGAAAACGAAATTGAGAAGATTGCAGCAAATTAAATTTGTTTAAGTATTTATTTAGGCGCTTACAAAATAACTTCTCAACAACTTGACTAATAGATGATAGAATAGAAATAGGCCGATAGGTAAACACCTCCGTTTTATCACCTTTCTTATGTACAGGAATAATCTTAGCCCCTTTAAGTGAAGTGGGAAAAATAGGACATTTAAAAACATTAATAATAATAATACAATGTGTATCAGAAATAAGCGGTGCAACAAGTTTTAGATGAAATACAGCAATGTTATCTAAGCCAGGGTAGTATTCTTTAGAGCTAATATCATGAAACATACCTCATCTGCAGTTACGGGAAAACGAAAAAAAGAATGATTGCAGCGATAAATGGGGTAAGTAGTAGTCATATGACGACTGTTGTATGTATTATAGAAGTAGTCACTGAATCTATTTGCTATGCTAGAAGAATCAGTATGAGTTTTATTGTTGTAGTTTAATTTATCACTAGTATTACCGGATTTAAGTAAGTTCATAAATACATTAAGAAGTTGCCATTGTTTTTTGGGATTGTTCTTGTGTTTTGTAAATTCATTTTCGTAATACTGTCATTTAGACTTATTCAGCAAGTTATTCAGAATGTTACAACAATTTTTATAGCGTGCCGCTAAGCGTACAATAAAGGGTTTCTTTTTAGTCTTTTGTGTATAATTTTTTTTTCTCATACTAGTCAGTAAACTTCTCGTTACCCAAGGTTACCTGGAAACTTAATATGTTTCTTGCATCTGACGGTAGTGGTGTTAGCGCGAACGGCTTGTAAAAAGTTGAAACAAAATTTTCATGAGCTCGAGTGGGATCGTGCAGGGAGTTAATTACAGACTAATCAGTATTTGTTACAGTGTTAACTAAACTATCCCGGTCAAACTTGGAGAAAAGGTAGCAAGGCGCGGACTGAGGTATTTCGCCCTGAAAGGAGACGTAAATTGGGAAATCGTCTGTGATCTGAGTATCGATGGCACCAGAGTTGGTGGAATGTTAGAGCATGGTCAAGAAGTGTGTTGGTACCATGAGCAGAACACCTAGCAGGAGAGATAATTATTCCAGTCCATACCCAGAAACACAATCTGTATAAACTGTAACACTTCCGTTGTCGACGTCGAGTAAGTTGATGTTAATATCACCAAAATTAGCACTTGCTTATTTTCAAGAAAATTTTTTTTCAAAACTATGGAGAGTTCACTCAGAAAATAAGGGATAGGTGATGAAGGGGAACGGTATACACAACCAAGAATAAAACTGTTACGATTATGAGAATTCATCTGTAATTCAGCTTCAATCCATACGGATTCACAGTGAATTACATTAAGAATAATATCAAGCCTACGTTTATATTTAATATGAGGTTAAACAAATATAGCGGAACCACCGTATCGATCCGAAATACGATGGCAGTATTCTGCTTGGTATGGACAAAAATCGTATAAATTGCTATCCGCATTATCAAGCCACGTTCCCGAAACGCAAATAAATGAAAACGAATGATGAAGTGAGTCAGTAAAAGCAGAAATGGTATCATGGTTTTTGCGCAAACTTGGCGCATCGATATGAAAAACAGAGATAATAGAAGGTGTAAGAAATGCTTTGACTTCGGCAGGTGATAGCAAATACATTATGGAAAGTATTCGGGGACGTGTGAGGAATCAGTCCGCAGGACAGAAAATCTAGCACTAAGCAATGTTTGCGCAAAGCTGCGAAAGTCAGCCTCCGAGTTTATTCGGAAGACCCCGCAATCGGTTGAATTATGGGCTTTAATCTGCCCATTTTCAGTCCATAAAAACTGCCACCTGTTCTCTTTTTTTAGTGCAAGAGCCTTGCTGAATAAACGTTTCCTATTGTTTGTTAAGTTGAGATTTACGTTTGCATACTTCGCTACAAGCTAAACACATAGAAAAGTGTACTTAGGCTCTTATATATGCCGATATTTGCACATTTGGCAGAAAAATTTGAAAATTGGTAACGCTCTAAAATTTAACAAGTTTCGCGTGCGAATTAAACGAACCATAATCTCCGATTTCGATCACATTTCCCCAGTATTCTCTACTGCTATCAATTGCCTGGTGTGTGCAGGAACATACTGCATTATTTTCTTCCGAGTACAAAAGGAAAAGAAATGGATAGTGATGCGTGTGCTGCCATAGTGAACATCACTTGGTCTGTCTTCTGAAATGTCGCGCCGTGCAAACGTTAGGTTTACACATAGTTTCAGTTTATACCATGAGCTAATAACCAAACTCAAGTGCTGCAGAGTTAACACCAGAGCTCATTAAAAGAAATACAAACGTGTTGCTAGTTGTAACGATGCCTTACGTTTTAATATAATGTTCTCCTGCTGAACGCGATGTTGCGGGTTCAGCTCCCAGCTGTGGTACGTGGTCGTATTCTAATACAAACAAAAGCAAAAACACCCCAGCACTTAGATTTAGCTAACCGTAAGGTAGGACAGGTGATATATTATAATTCACAGCTTTCTAGTTCGGCGTTTCTTCTAGCCCCACTGTTGATTTTCGGCAATGAAAATGTTGAATATACTAGAAGTAACAAATACATTAAAACATTTTTCTTGCTAAATTGTTTATTATATATTTGCGTTGTGCATGCCCTGGCATGATACCCATAAATTGAAGCTTTCGAGCTTCAAAAAGGGTGGGTGGGCTCTGTAAAGGCCGTCAAAATGCACCAAACGTTGCGTTTCGTCTACAGTGCCAAGGAATGGCAGCAACGGGCTTTGGGATGACTGCTACTTGATGCATTCACGAAGAAGCAACCTCCAGCGGTGCAATAAAGAAGAAAACATATTCAATAATGCTTGAAGCACAGCTGTGGCTGATAGTCACGAAGCTTTACCTCAATCTTCTACCAACACCGGATGACTTCAGACGCGTGAAAATTCGTATTGGTAATCAAACAGGCCGAGCTGATACACGATAGAAACGACGTCTCAAGGTGTCATCAGATTTGTTCACTGGGCAATTTCCCATCATTAGATAGAGGTTTGCCCTAAACGTAATAAAACTGATTTACTGACAAGTACTTCTACACTAAAATTTTGCAAAGTAACATTACGTTCCTCAAGATACAGCCTTGAAAATGTATGCCAGCGGATCTAGTGGCTCTTCCACTCTTCGTGGCTATGCGGGAAGTCGCTTTCCAATGTGTTGTTTAGCGTACTCGTCACATAATTGCAAAACTGTTTTTTTTTAATCTTCATGGTTAATTCCGTTTGAGTGGGAATAGAGGTCTGCGAGCGGAAAAGAAATCATATGGGCCATGTGACAGCAAGGACGTTGTGACAGCGTTGAAAAAATTTTTTGGACAAACATTCGCGCACGGACAGGGTTGACGTGGCAGGGGGCACCGCTTTGGTTAAGTAACGACCTGAAGACAACATTGGAGTAAAATTTCAGAACACTCAGAAACTTTTAATGTAAGATGTCAAGAAAAAGAGTGACCACATGACTACAGTGATATGACTAGAGGACTGACAATAAAAATGGATAACTTTGCTTTACCATGTCAAAACGACGATCTCATCATGAGGTACGCCGTAGTCAGGAGCTCTACCGTGACCTCCTGGGTATCTTTAACGTGCACTAGTGCATGGAACACGAGTGCTTTTACATTTCGCTCGCATCGAAATTCGACCACCGCGGTCGAGATTTGATCCCGCGAGCTCGTGTAAATCAGCGTAGTGCCATAGCAGCTACGCGTCGTTGGCCGTGGCGCGTAGCGTCACAGCCTGTGACGAAGGGAGTGAGGGGGCTATAATGAAGACGGCATCTCGTGGTGTGACCATGGTAAAAAGATTACAATGATAGGACGATGCTGCAATGATGATGCGTGTATGGCAACAATGGCGTTTTGAAGATGACATCACCTTAACGGGATGATGCAAGTTGAGTGACAACGACGCATTGATGACATCGGAATGACGACAGCGTGACGGCAATTGAACGATGACTGTGAAATCACTACCACAAAATGGCGCTGATCTTACGACCACGACCACATAAAGGCTACTATGCCACAATGACGAAACAACGAATATTGCATAACGACCATCAAATGGCGGCGATGGACTGATAACAGAATCGCGATGGCAGTATCACGACGGTGGCTGGAAGTTAGCGGTGTGAGGACGATATGACGACGCAGTGACAGTGAATGAAGACGGGAGAATGATGACGGCGACGTGACTGCGAAGGAATGGTCACAATGACATGAAGGCAATGAAACGACTACAACGCAATGACACCTGACAATGAAGGCGTATTCGTGTTCTAGTTAACATCCATGCTTATGTGCTTCGGTTCGGGCTGCGGGCCGCCTCGATGCCTGTTGCATCCGGTGTTTGTTGTGCAAGGCTGTAGCTAAAATTCCGCAGGGATGTCAATGGCACGACAACGATGGTGTGAGGAAGACTTTACTTTCAGTGTGAGACACGCGTTCGGGCAGAGCTATTGGGAAAAACAGCAGCCACCAGCAGCGGCACCAGCGGGGAAGTAGAAAGAAGACGCAAAGAATGCTTCGGTTTAATGTCATGCAATAACTAAATAAGGTAAGTAAAAGAACAAACTGCACACCCGCAATAAACTGTGACAATTTACCGCCTCCAGCGAACCTTTTTCGAGCTCGTAAGCGCTGTGGTGTTGGCCATCTAGTAGAAATTTCTAGATCGGAATAGTTTTCTTTTAGGCAAGCGAAGCCTTTCTGGTAGTTTATCGATAGCCAAGCGACTTTCTGTTTGCCGAATGCGGCTGCTCTTAACAGATAATCAGGTGGGCATGGCAAAACTAGTGCGACCACGATTCTGGCAAAGTTTGTTCAATTCCTCATTCAGCTTGACTTTTTTGGAGGTCTGGCTGCTGGTTAAACTGCTGCTGCTTCAACCCATACCAAAATCGGCATCATCGCTCAAGCTATTTGCCTTCATCCTTCAGTCTACTAGCCTGCCAGTCTGTCATCTATCCGTCGCAGTAAATGTGGCTCTGTGCCTTGACTCTATCAAAGCTTACAAACACGACCCACCTTGCTTCTGCTTGAGCGACCCTGGTTAAAATGACGACAATGCTGACACCGTTTGTCTGGTTTCGCATCCATGTTAGTGGCACTTCGTGTACAGTGAAGCCTAGCAATAGGTTCCTTTTCACTTTGCCGTGCCCACGCATATGTGTACCTATTGCCTCCCAAGATTTTCCGTATGCAGGCATATGCTCGGGGAGGATGTTGAGTGAACCCCTCGACCCCGTTGAAGAACATAATTTGAGAAGTATTTAAAGTTTTAAAGCGCTACTCTACAGGGAAGTGTGCGTAAAAAATTCAGCTTGCTGCCTCTGATACTGACGTAGCATCCAATGCCGTCCGTGAGTTCTCTTTACTACGTTATTTTTTCTGCGTAGCGCCGGCGTTTAACGAAGGCTTCCTTATGTGTTTTAGCAGAAAACGTATGGTCACCGCATTAAGGTGGTGCTATAACGTAACTCATAGTTAGTCTTAACGAAATGCGATATTCGCGACACCAATGAGGCCGTGGTAACTATATAGGTCCCTTTATTATGCATTACCATTATTTCAATAAAGATGCTTCAATGTCGGAGCTCGTATAGGCTTGCATTGCAATGGTCTCAGTGCACTACAACAATAAAGTGTAGCCAGGAGAACGAGTGCAATGTAAGTCCGGGTGACTACAAGTAATCTAGGCGCTCAAAAGATCAGCGGTCCCTAGCCGCCATCTGATTCAACATTTACCAATTGTAGGCGTAGAGAGAGTGGCGCAAAGTATCGTATGTGCTCGCAAAGCGGAATTAGCCCTAGTACAGTATACATCGATTTGGTACCTCCACAGTAGGGATGCATCTATTTACCTTTCCTCCGAAACACCAATTAGAGCAGGTCAAATAACAGGTTGGTCTAGATCGCACATGTAATGAAAATTCGGGGTAAGTTAGCAAACACTGGACGACAAGAACTGACTCTCGGCGACTCTCGGAACTGACCATTCGCTGCGGCATGACTCACAGCGTACATTCTTTCAAAGTAAAAACACGATTGATTCACAATACCCCGAATAAGATGATTAAAAGCAAAGTTCTGCAAGGAAGCGAGAAAGGGTGGTGGACAATGGCTTCTAAAGAAACGAAAGAATCTTCACTGACAGCAAGAAAAGACAAAACGCAATGAAAAAAGAATGAAGCAAATGGAGCAGAAGGGATAGACCGGAGCCACAGGTCGTCGTTTGGAGACATGGCCCCAAAGGACACGAGCCTAATGAGTCTAGTTTTAATGAATAGCTAATGACTCAGGAAGGAACACGCCGCTAATGACTTCGCCGGGTGCAACCTAGGAAGAGACAGTGTCCGCTTTAGTTTTTCAGCTGAAACTTAACGGAGTGTTCTGTGGGACTGTGCTGGTTGGGGAAGAACCGGTAATTCAAGTAAGACGCAATCAAGTATTCTTGAGCAGAAGACGTGCACAGCTTACTTGTCACCTGGTAAACAGAACCAGGGTAATGTTGTTTTCTGTCGCTTGCAGATACTCAGATTACTTTTACCCTCCACCTAATTACCCAATTAGCCTTAATATTTAATCAACTTATCAAATGTTATACTTAGATGAAAAGTGTCAAAGCGAGAATTCTAGAGCGGCATGAAAAACTCCCGATACAACTTTAGGCTTCTGAATAAGTGCTGTCGCTTCCTGGTGCATGGCGGTTGCCGGCAGGTGTGCCTGACTCTTGCTTAATTCGCGTAGACCCACGTGTTTGGAGCGCCACGACTTGCATTATCATACTACACAGTAGGGGTTTCAAAAACTAGTTTCCGCGCAGCTCAGGGCATCCGCGAATGGCCTGAACTAATGCGACCCTGCAAGTCTAAGAAACGCCGCTTATTGTCTGACGGATGCTCCGTGGTCAATTCAAAGGAAACTCCAGACAAGCGTTTCTTTATCGGTCAAACCGGGCGGTGCATCAATGACTGGATGCGCGAACACTCAAACAAGTTTCAAAAACAAGTTAGGGACAGTCAATTGTCACTGCATTGCGATGAATGTGGCTGCAAGCCATCTTTTAAAGATGGCGTATTTGTCAAAATACGGCAATAACCGCACACACCTTATTATCGAAGCCTGTCCCATTCATAATAGCGGTGAAGCATCTGCAACCCCCCCCCCCCCCTCATTTTCTCTTCCGTATGGAGATCGCCTTCCTACCTCATTGGTAGCAATTTATTGCTCCTGCACATGCTGAATTTCTGTTGCATTTGTGCTTTGAGATAGCGGAAGAGTATATATATGCAGACCGAAAGAATAAAGACACTTGGTTGTCAGTCAGCAATGTGGTCTGTCTCTCTCTTCGTCCCGTTGTTTAGCGCTGTTTTCTGCTCGTAATCCTATGCCCATTTCCGTGTTCTTCTTGTCTTTTCGCAAATCAGTATTAGGATTCTGAAACATACAGCTTGTCAGCTCCCGCAAAAATTCTGGGTTCCTTAGCTAAATTTAGCCAATGTTTAAACATATGAAGATGCCACGTAGCTGGACAGAACAAAGGCAATGTTTTTTGCCATCGCTTGGCCAGTAGCAGCCAGTCGCGCGGCTATATTGCGCACATTTGCGGGCTTTCATCACGCTCGGAAAAACACATTTATGTAGCACGTATATGTCACTCTACAATTTTATTATTGACATTTTTCATCTAATTATAATATCTCAGAAGTTGATTAATTAATGAAGATTAGTTACCTAACTAGTCGGAATGAAAAAATAGAGTATCTTCAAGCGACGGCAAACAACATTACCTTTGTTCCCTTTAGCTACGTGGCATTGCCATATTCTTTAACTCTGGCTAAACATAGCTGGGACACCCTGTAGAATGTTTGCACAAGAGGTAAAATTCTCACGGTGCGGGAATCAGCTAAATTGGGGCCAAGAAAAGCTTGCTAATAGGCAGATTTAGTCGAGCTGAGAAGATCAATTTGTTCTGGTTACCATCATGCCTTGTTCTTCCCCTTACGTGTACCCCTCCACGAAAAAAAAAAAAAAAGAGCGATGGTATTATTTGAAGCAGCGCTTGTGAGTCTGTGGGCTGCTGAAACGGCTCCGCAGCGACGCTGGGAGGGCTGGCTGTGCTGAATGTACACTCGCAAGTCCATTCAGTGGCACGCTGGTACCGCCAGCCGTAAGACAAAGAACCATAACGAACAGCAGCGCTAGAATTCCGTGCTTTCACCTTCGCACCGACTACCTCCTGTTTCATTTCTGCTTCTCGCTTGTTCTTTCTACCTGAGCCCCTAGCAGTCTTCGGTTGCAATATTATCACTGGGCGGTGTTTCTTTTACCTTCTCACCCTTGTTTCCACAGCGAAAAGCGACGTTGCATCGATCAGCACTCCTGGGGTATTGCCCGACGCATGAGCTGAGTGCACCAAGGCGCCAAAGACTTGGAGAAGGAGAACAACGCGAAGATAGGCTGGTAGATTTATGTGTCCGCCTGACCGAGACTTTTTGCTTGGACTATTTTGTGAAGCAATCTGCATTTGTCTTTGTTTCGGCTATCGTCTAGGGAACATTGGATGGGGTCTATTACTAGCGGAACTTCCTGCGATCATTTGGCTCGGTAAAAATAAACGCAAAATAATGTTAACAAAAGCTACAAGGAGAGAGCGTTACGCTAGCCATGGACACAAGGTTCTGCATTTTGCAGAGCTTTCATTGAAGATGCGCAGAATAAGGCACCTTCGACTTTAGGGTGAATTCATTTATTAGTTAGCGTGTTGTTCGTGCGACTATATTCAGTATGTTCTGTGAGTACAGGTAACATGAGTGTAGAAGTTGGAGAGTTGAACCTGTTACTAAGTGCCCGTATTTATCAAATTAGCGCAAATAAAAAAACCTCGGAAGAATGTAAGAGCTAATCCAATTTTGATGAAAACTTCGTGGCCACTGGATCTGCAGCTAGTGAGCCCTATATTGAAAACATGAAAGAATATAAAAAAATCTCTCCAGCGGAACGTGGCCTGCGATGGCCCGAGTCTACGCGACTAGAACATTGATAGACATACTGGGTTTCAAAGTCATAATGAACTCGCACTATCTTTGGCTTGTGCTAATCGAGGAGTCTAGCCAGTCGCCAACACTTCCAGAACAAGTGTACAAAATCCAGGTGGTCGTTCATGGAGGAGTAAATATACTGGGTGTGAGCCCAGGCTAAATCTGTGGGGACGCTTTGGGTGCAGCCCTTTGGGTGACTGAACGCGATTTGCTTTCACTGTGAAAGTACTTCCGAGGATGCAGGGAGTGCCATCTCACCCAAAGTGCATGGCGATTTTCACTTGATATCAGAGACGACGGGTCAAAGAGAAGTCATTTAGCAGTGCCATCCAGTGTAAGAATAACTTGGCATCTTTTTTTTAAGTGTGGGTGCACTTCGATGTGGTCAGGCTGGTGATGAACGGTTCTAGCCACGAGATACCAGTCGAGCGAGCTGAGTTTCGGAAGACCAATTGCTGCGCCGCGGGCAGCACTACCTTCAAGGCAACCGCTTGCGCCTGGATAAGGAGTCGGCTATGCAAGTTCACAGCCAGACCCTGATGTGATGTCATCGTAAGTGTTGGACGGACGGGCCAGCCGGGGCTTTCGTGGCACCCGTCAAACTCCTGCGCACATTATGGTGCTGTCATGCTGATATTGTTACGAAGAAGATAGTGTTGCGTGCATGGCCCTGTCTAAATGCACCGTAACCATATTTTGTGCGAAATTGCTCTCATGGCCGAGTTTTTTGTCTGCAGTTTCGAACACCTTGTCATCGGGTGCGATGGCTGATGTCGTGGCTGCGCTATGAATACCATACAGAAACGCGAAGACGACAGCCGATACGCGAAATGTGGGGTCCTAAGCCGCAGCTCACGTGGCTCCATCCACTCGCTCTACCCAATGGCCCTCATACCTAAGCCGCCTAGTCAAGGCCATTTGATAACGTCGCTACACGTCTTGACATGGCAGTATAGCCGGGGGAAAGCATGACGTCACCACCACGCGTGAAGCCGCGTTCGACCTGTCAAGAGACACGAGCACAAACCCAGCCTTTGATAAAGTGTTGCAGTCTGCAGGAGCTTCTGTTCTTGTCCAAATTATGTGCCCGGGTTTGGAAATTCTGAAGTAATAATATAGCTTTCTTTACGCTAGTCGTTCAGTAAATCCAGTCGACTCAAGGAGACCATTTGGGCGTAGGCGCTGGAGCTTCTCTGATGGCATCGCAGCTGGAAGGCACTCAGTCACAGCTTCTGAGTTTAAGTGTTGCGGCGGCAGGCTGGTCCGTAAGTGGAACAAAGCTAAAATTGTATAAATTATATTTGGCCGCTTAACCATAACACTCATCGTGCCTGCGTTGCATTAGACATGCTCTTGTCCACTGTTGTAAGCCTGTCAACCATTGTTTGTAGGAATACACGCGTATTTTCCGACTTCATTTTCTTATTGCCTTCATGCTTTCATTTTTATACTCAGTGAAGAGTATCAATGCAAACATTTTTCTTTTGACAGCTTTGTCCCGTTTGCCTCCCTTCATCGGATATTTTTTTAGGTACGACTATCGCGACGAATGAGCCGTGGCGAGAAGTCTACAATGAACAGCACAGTGAATATCGGTAATCTGTTGCTACCAATAGGAGAACTTAATCAAGCAGTGAACAAGTGCTAATGAAATGTAGTATATAGGTACGTAAATTATACCGCAGGCGTCCGATCTATGCGCTTATGATGACACCCAAGTCATTGTGTTTAGTTCTAGATTATTCCCAAGCACACCTTTCCTAAAAAGTCAGGTTTTATCCAGCGAATGTTCCTTTGATATACGAGATAAAAAAATTGGAGGACGCTTAAGCTTCGCCTTCAAGAGTGGGACGCGACAGCGTTCCCGTCGACCCGCCAAGGGGTATAAGACAATGCGCTACGGCACAGCAATCACTTACGATGCGCCCCGCATCGGACTTAGCGCCCACCTATCACGCGGTGAACGTCGAGCAACGCAGCGTTCGGCGCGACAACGAAACGTGCGCCTGAGCGAACGAAACGAACCAAAGAACTCGGTGTCTCGGAGGGGAAACGATCTTTGCCAGCGAAACGTCGTGATCGGCACGGGCAGAGAGATAGATAGTAATCTAAACCGGGAGCCCGGCGAAGCGTCGTCAGGGGAGAGGGAGTCCCGCGACGCGCCTGGCAGCGGTCCCAATGCGCGCGCGGCGCGCCTCCTGTCGGGGCAGCGCCGTACATTGAGAGGAGGGGGTCTTCTGTGTTTGCCGCAAGATGGCTCTGCGTGTGCGGAAAGCGCAAAAGAAATGCAGCGGAAACGCACTTCGCAACTCGTGTAATTGTGACTTCTGTACGTTACATGTTCATAATTACCGATATACACCGCAGTATAACTTTCCACGGCTGGTTTCGAAGGCAACACCGCATTCACTAGAGGCGCGTTTGCACCGCTTGGAAGCATCGAACTCGTGGCTGAGTGGTAGCGTCTCCGTCTCACACTCCGGAGACCTGGGTTCGATTCCCGCCGGGCCAATCTTGGAAGTTGCTTTTTATTTATGAAGCGCCTGCCGTGATTTATCGCTCACGGTCAACGCCGCCGACGCCGACACCCGACGCCGACGACACCGGCTTTTCTGCGACACGAGCTCCTTAACGCCATCGCGTTAAAAGGCTTAACTACAAGATAAGCACATAATTGGGACCTAGTGCATGATCAGACCCTGAATCATTGTGCAATTGCAGGGAACTAAACATGGCACAACTATGCTGGAGAGCTACGAAAAAATAATGGGACAGAAACATATTAACAGCACCGAAATATTCTTACTTATTCTTTATTGAAGAATTAAGTAAGGTTATTGTATTTTTCATATGCTTACAGGATAAATTCCTTGTGAAAAGCATGCGAAAGCTCCCGAAGGAAGTACGACCCCGGGTAAGTTCCTTGCGCATGATGTGCACTGCATGACATGTGCCGAATACGTGAGCCTGACACAGCCGGAAGATCATTCTGGCGCAAAATTATGGACAAGGACTGAGACTTCCAGTAGGCCGAGCAATATTTTGGAAGAGCTTGTTTTAGGAAGTTCGTGCCTAACTTCGTGGGGATTCCAGAGTGTAGAAGCTTCCTATAGGGTTTGGTGGAAGTTAGTTTCGTCTTCGGCTAATTGGCACCCTCTACCAGCACATCATGCGGTGCTGGTAATTGGCGTTCTTAAGCGCACACCTGCGTTGCTTAGGTGCGTAAGCGGTACCTGGTATTGTGTAGAACGCTGTCATGGTAACCCGATATAGTGAGAGTTCATAAAATTTGGAAGATTTTCCTAATCGGAAATCACCCCCAACGACTTCTAAAGTACGAAAAGTCACTTGCATTATCTGCCTGTGTTTCTTACAAATACGCGCCGTTGATCCAAATTAATGAAGCTCGTAGTCCTCTCTGGCGTCTGTTGTAGTTTCCCTTGTTATAGTTCAGGCAGTGGCACAAGCAGAGGGAGGATATCTCGTGATTCTTCTTTTAAGAGAATGAATATCCTCATCATTGAATGCAACAGTCTTTGGAGATTTCGGTATATCTGGGCCCTTGATAATAATTGCAAGATATATCTTGGATATGTTTTCAATTATTTAGGAGCCGTAGTATTTCACAGACTGCAGAATATTAGTGTCTTCAACTTGGTTTCATTTAAGCGAAGCACGTGTGCAGAATGCGTGTTTCCCTGTTATCTGAAAAGAATAACAAAAATGCACGCTCTAACAACGTGGTTTCTTGATCGCTTAAACTTGCTTTGTTGCTTTCTCAACTGTAATGCGTGGCAGAATCTCTTGAAATCTTTCTGTTTTAAACTCAAAATTTTCGGCGGAGCTGACGGTTATAGGTGCACAGCAGGAATTGCCAAAGACAATGCTAATTCGGAATAAATGCAGCGCTAACAAATTAATGTTCAATCGCCACTCTTCAGTGCAGAAAAACCATAATTCTGCAACTGTCCCCCAAATCAGAACTAGAATTAAATTAAATTTTGGAGGTAAATGAAAGGTTTTAAAATAAAAGTACTTTTCCGAGCGTATAAAAAGCCGGCGAATACACGCAAGCAACTCGAGCGACCAGTCGTGCGGCAATTTTGCGCGTATTAACGGGCTTTTTTCACGCTCGGAAAAACAGTTCTACGTAGCATGTATTGAGCAACATAATGCTCTATCGGGAGTCTTTCATGGTGATCTTGAATTTTCTGACCGACACTTTTCAGTTCGTATAAGACTAGTTATGTGATTACGCACAATGTAAAAAAATATGATATTTCCAAGCGGCGGCCAACAACAGTTCCTTGTTTCCGTCTAGCTACGTGGCATTCGCACATTTTTAAATCTTGGTTCATGATAGTTGGGATATACAGGGTGTACGCAAACTATTTGCAAAATTAAGGTGTGCTAACTTCTTGACGAATGTTTGCGCCCTGAAGATGGACAGAAGAAAGCAATCAACAAGGTGAGTCACTACCGAGACTGGCGTATGGCGCGCACTCTATGCACCGTGTGAGCCCACGTTCCTGCTAACTGCAGCTGTTAATGCTGATGCCATTGATCGTGTTTATGTTACGGTGCAGTTGACAACCCAAGAAGAAACCATCAATCTCCGGGCTGGTGGGCTCCAAAGTCTTAGTCTTTCGAGGTGAGGATTTAAAGGCAAACGCATCGATCGCTAAAGCGCGTGTCCAGCGCCTCGCAAGAGGTCATGGACACAGCACATTTTATTGTATTACCCGCTTATATAATGTGTTTCATCATCACAGCCCATATCACTTGCCATTCTCATTATTTTAGTGTCAATATATTTTAAGCCCCTTACACCGAAGCCCCTTGCTTGTGTGCTTCCGTACATGAAATGACGTTTTGTTTACAAATTAACTGGAACACAATGCATTTCTCCTCAAAGTTGGGGAATTTATATTTCGAAATTGGTGTCATCTTGAAAATTCCTTCCAAGTGGATCTGCCTTGCGAATTCCATGGCTATAATTTGTAAATTGCAATATGGGCCCTATTGTTTTTATCTAAAACATAATTAGTGGATTTTTATTAATTATTCGATTATGCATCTCAATTTTTTTGTGCAAGTATTGTCCGCCGCTTCGACTCGACCAGCTCATCAACTAGAATTCTGATATCAGCCACAGGCAACCTTTAAAGATTTTTGAAAGTGTTCGCTGAAACACCTTGTATAAAGAGTGTGCTCAAGGCGAGCCCAAGGCGTGCTTGTTAGCACCCTCCGCCACCCCCCTTTCCCTTTACGTTTAGTCCTGTGTTCGAAGGATTTTGCGAATCCTAATGCTCGCATGTGTTCAGGTATGCTTTAGGGAAACATATTGTAATTTAGGAATTGCAGCCGGTGAGTTCACCTTGAACTAATTTCCAGCATGGCACCCGTTTCACGGCATTCATACTTAAATGGGGAAATACAGGGCGTTCCACTTAATGTCGTGCTACAGTGCATAAAACGGTGGTTTGTTAAAGTGAGTGGAATGATGTCTACCGCAAGGGCCACGGTGGCTCTCTCAAAATCTGTGCGACGCCTAGAATTTGTCACAAGGAGATACGCCTTGCAAACTCGCCAGCTGTGATTCGTAAATTGCAATATCTTCCGTCGTGCAATTGATTGAAGGGTGAATTAGTTTTCGTTTGTTATTTATTTGCTGTTTTGTTGTTTATTATTTATTAAAGCATTCCAGAATCTCGTGCAAGTAATGCCTGCCGTTCCGTGCAGTCGAACTTAAGAATGACGATTATGCTATGTGCCACAAGCAATTCATAAAGATGCTGCGTTGTCTCAAAGAAAAAAAAAACTCCTATAGAAACATGTATAGAAGCCCGTAAAGATGGTATAGCTGGGCAAAAGAGTGATAGCCTTTAGCGTATGTGCTATATATGAGTGCTGTAGCAGCTCAGGAAACATAAGCGTGGATGGTTAGACAATTATACGGATCGGTAATCTGCATCCTGAAGGCAGCGCCACAAAATACGCAACGCAATAAGCGGCCTACGTGTACATAGGCAAAAGTGGAAGATTGGCTCACGTGAGATTACCGAGGCCTACATTATTGTTACCAATGTTTTTTATTTGCAGTCGCTTGTACAGAATCACGGCTCTGGGAGCACAGCAATGTTTCAAAAAACAATACATAAAGTGTTGTTTGCGCAAAAGCCCCAATGACCAGACAAAAAAGAAATGTGACAGCAGTGTCTATCGCGCAATGTAGGGACATGTCCGTTAGCCAGCCATGCATCGCGCAGTCTGCTTAGAAGGCTTTATAAACCATTAATTCTAATAGACGATGTCGCTGAGCTATACTTGTCCCTATTTCTTTTGCGCGTGAGCGTATATGCCCTCACATTGAAGATTCGCAGTCCGGGTGTACGAAGCCCTGCGATAAATGTTGGCACAGCGCCGAGAATGAACTCAGCGGTGCAGCTGTGACGGCGGATCATGGATGACCTAAATCAGTATAGACGAATGGCGTTGCGGATCAGGTCGTCGTCGGCACAGCTGCAGGTGCGGTGCCAGCTCGCACAGGTAGGGCGGCGTGGAGCAGATGGTTTCAGCCGCCGATGTAACTCGGGGCTCCGAGAGGCACGTAATCAGTTATATTTACATAATTATGCTGTGTTGAAGTGAGCTAAAGAATAAAAATAATTAGACAAACGATGAGATAAACAATAACACAATAATTATTTCAACGATGATGAGCAGAATTGAGGTAAAGTACGCTTACACAGGTTCACTTCGTGGAACGAGGGCCGCTTTATCCGTGTTCACGAGGTGACGTTTCCTAGGTGTCCTCGTTTTTTTTTTTTGCGGGTGTGTATGGCTTGTGCGAAATATTATCTAAGTTACGAAAGCATCCTCTGTCCAGTTTTCCGCTTTGCGCGTATACCGAAGAATTTTTCATCGTTTGTATGCGCGCTTGCCAAGAGCTATTTTTATTCTGCTCCGTGTCTTCTTATTGCTCCATTTTACCTTTACTCCCTTCGCTGGGGAAAGAACTAGGTTCAGTCTTCTTATCCTCACTGCATTTCTTTTTTTCAATACTCTCTCTCCCTCCCGCTGTCCATTCCTTCCTTCTTTTACCTACCACCCTCTTACTGCGCTTTTTATTTAGTCTACCGCGCTGTTTTCCTCACAATGCAATAAAAGCGGTCCACCCCCGTGCACACGTAGGAAAAAGAACAATAGATTCATCTGTGTTAACCAAAGTCGGCCCGGAACATACTAGTATAGTGACCCGCAGTGAGCAAAGCGAAGCGAGCACTTTCAGTTTAACGATCGAGCTAAGCTCCGCGTTGTCCTTGTGGGCGCTTGTTAGAAAGGCGGCCACTGGGACTGTCGTGTTGAAGCCTCGACGAAAGATTCACGGTGGCACTAAGTGTGGCCGTTCTCGTTACTCGCTCCAGATAACGAGGTGACTGGGGAGCAGCGATGTGGTGGAAGAAAACAGGCGGTACAGGCAGTAAAACTACCTGAAATTTGTGCGAGCGTATTGGCTGCTGTACTGCGCCTAAAGAGGCAAACAAAAGTTCCGATCAAAAAAACTTTTTTTTTTATTCCCGGGAGTATTGACCGCTACCTAAAAACACACGTCTTCAGCTGTTACGGCCTTGGTCATTACCTGGAGTTCTTGCACTAGAGGGGTCTTGTGTGTTAAGGTTGTACATGGGCCTGCTGACAGGACCATGAAGCATTGTCGCGACGTCACCTGTCATGGCCATGCGTCTTATTGAAACCAGTTAACAATCAGAAAGCATTCTTACCACTTTTTAAAAATCAGTTTCATAGTAACACATTTGCTTTCTTGCATATTCAAACAACAATGCGAGGCTATCATGTCTGCAGCTAGAGTACAAGTGGTACTTCACGCATTTTCAGACGCAATTTACTTTTAAACATTAGTTCAATAACGCACTTGCGTTTGGCGGATGACCTAGAAGAAGGACAATGTTTGCTACACTCCCGCACAGATGTGTGAGTGGGTGACGTACGTCGCTTGTGGTGGTGGTGCTTGTGTAACGTCGTCCAACCTCATTTAGGCAAAGGGGGAGGGCAGTACTTGTCGAAAATCTGCACCAGTTATGCTGTACATCCACTTCTGCAGAGTGGAGTGGTGGCAGATTTTGTTGTTTCATAAATTACCTATGGATAATTTGAGAGGATGAGCAAAACGTGAACAAGGTGAATGCAGGAGCCAACGTTCCGACAAGTGGACTTGTCTTCTTCGCCTTGAAGAAGACAAGTCCACTTGTCTAAGCGTTGGCTCCTGCATTCACCTTGTTCACGTTTTGCTCATCGTCTTGAATTTCCATCGCCCGCATTCCCCGTCTTTTCTATCGATAATTTGGTAAGATTATTTAGGAACTCCTTAATTACTGAATTGGAAGCGCGAATGTTTCTAAAAACATGTAAATGCGTTTTAAAACGCCCTATCGAATTGTTTTCGGTGTCCTATGTGTTGCGTAATAATTTTTTCCGCGTTGTAAACATAACTTGCCAAATGAACATAGCGCCATCAATACATGTCCGCGCCCCATGGCAGAAGTAGTCCCAGGCTTCAGTCGAAAGAATGAACTATTCTCCATGTTGCTGCGCACTGGACTGACCCCACGCTTCACGCGATAGTCACCGCTGTTGGCGGTGACCAACGCCAATACCGATGTCTCGCTACCTTAATGTGACCACCGAGCCAAACATTGAGCAGACTTAATTCTTACGAGTAACGTCTTGGAACGCTGGTTTGGCGGCGCGCAGACCTGTAATCATGCTGTTATTGTCATATTTCGTGCGTAATTTTTTAACGGAGATGAAATAATTACGTGAGGAATGGCACACTCGAAAAAAATAAATCAAGTGTTTAGAACACAATTATTAATTTTCTGTGATTGCATCGTCAATTCAGTATTTAAATAGTTTGATAACTAATCTGATCTGATTAGGAATATTTGAGTTATGAATAAAGTTATCCTGGTGCCGGACGTTGGTTGGTCCAATACCATTGGTTCCATTGGATGATCCTCGTATATACTATATATTATTGGGAGCATGACTACTGTAAGCTGGGACACCCTGTATAAGGTGATGTCATAGTAAAAATTTGAAAATATGTATGAAATATGAAGCTTTACGTGCCAGAACCACGATCTGATTACGAGGCATTTCGTAGTGGGTGATTCCGGCAATTTGGACCACCTGGGCTTCTTCAACGTGCACCAAAATCTAACTAGACGGGTGTTTTCGCATTTCGCCCCCATCGAAATGTGGCCGCTGCAGCCGACATTCTATCCCGCGACCTCGTGCTTAGCAGCCCAACACCATAGCCATGGCGGGTGTCATAAAAATAGTCATAATAAAAATAATATTTTATAAACTGAGTGAGTCCTTATTTCTGGGCATTTTATTTGTACTGCGCTTCCATTCCAGTGTAACTAGGAGAAATAAGAATGAAGCCTTCCCGTAGTTTCACAATCCATTCTTTTTTTTTATAATAAATAAAGTCACGAAGAAAAATTGCAAGGGGGTATACGGAGAGATTGTTTCACCCCATAATAAGTAACACGGACAGTATGTGCACGGCGTGCGAGAGCGTGTCAAATACTAAAGCTATAAATGCAGCGCCATCCACGCCTGTCCACGTTTATATCAAAGCAACGTTCTGAGGAGGAGCAATAACAGAAGAAAAACATTTAAGCAGAAAGAAAGAAGCTCTCCTATGTTCTATCGCAAGTCATACTACAAAGGAAAACGAGAATTGGTCATTAATTAAGCACCGCGCTCTGGTGAGCTTTTCAGCATAGCTGCTATACTTGGCACGAGCAAAGCGCAGAGACAAATGATTCGTCTGTTTCATCACTGCGAAGTAGTTTTTCTGTGCTTTTGTGCACAAGACCCCAGTTCAGGACACTTTCTTCCCCTGTTGATAGCAGGAATCAAAAACTATAGAACAGCAGGAATTAAAAAGAAAATGAGCGCAATGTGAAAAGAGGGAAAATTTCACACGGAATGATGGTATAGAACAAAGCACCACCTGTGTCATGAATATGTACTAAGGTTCGCAGCTATACCAGCATGTCTCAGACCGGCAACTCTGCACTCGGCTTCTGAAATAGGAACGCATACCGCATATACTCCATTCGAACCAGCTCTCTATTTTAACGCGCATGCTTACCTTAATGTTAAAAATTGGGAAATAGAACAGACATTCATAGTTACAATGAGAAGCAGCGATTTGTTGTAGTTTAAGCTACACTGAATCCAAACCGTAGTGTAGTGAGTCTTTCGCCGTGGTTATCGAGGCCTCCAAGGTATGATGAAGGATGGGCTGTTGGGCTTAAGCACCCCCCATTGCCGAATTTCTTTCGCACTCTGTTCCAATGTATATGGGATATTTCGGTAAACGTTTTCGGGAAAAGAAGCGCGCCATATAAATCGAGTAAATAGGGCACTTATGAGTGAATGACTCGACTCCGCAGCCTGAATCAAAGTAACACCGTGCGCAACCGCCTCGACTATGACCAACTACCTCTAGGTCTAGTTCAGCGGACCCTTACGTTTTGCCGATTTTACCACGTTGGGTCAACTCTGCTTAAGGGTCTAGAGAAGAGCTGGTAGCGAGTGGAGTTTGGTGCACACTTTCAGAAGCAGACGTCATACGATATATGTGTCTCAATCTTCGCACACTGAGTAGTACTATCCTGATGATGTACAACCCCTGTTGATTAACGGTATGCAAGCTTCTTCGCGATCCTTCGTGCTCGTAACGTGGCCTCCTAATTAACGTGTAACTGGCGGATGCAGTTGCTGCCTGTTCGACTTTCTTCGTAAAATTTTATTCAAGGAGGGCACCAAAACCAAATGTCAGGTGTTGAAGGGACCGTGCTTAATATGTAGAAGTTGTTTGCATGATCACCTTTGCCAGCAAATTTCGGGCACTCTGATATGTTGGACAGCCTGGATGACGTTACTGGTTACTGAAAAAGGTTTCTTTGCTTTATTTAGGCAAAAATTGGACGACAAAAGAAGAAGGTCAAAGCTGTTAGGCCGTTATGCCTTAGAGGTTGGCAAGGTTTACACGTCAGTGGGCATCCGCGTCCTTGCATCGCAAGGATGGAATGTATAAAACAATTTGAGGAACAGCGACCTCAAACTGCGCCAGTGCTGTCGATCCGGCAGACGACATAGCCTAAACACAGAGCCGCAGAAGCGGAGCAGTGTTCCTGTTCTCTTCGTTCCCTCTGCCGCTATCACTATTTTTGGGTACCTTAAGCAACTTGCGTCGGATACTTGCATAAGCACAGGGTGGTTTGAAAAGGGGGGAAATCAAAGAAATGGATTGGTTTCTAAACGCTCTGAACTTGGCTACTGTGTAACGTGGCCATTGCTTTCCAGTGTTAAGACGTAGTTGCCTTCTGGAAAAAGACCTGAGGGGCCTACGCTCTATTCGTATTAGGGCAAGTACACCTAGGAACACGCATAAGGACAAACATAAGGACGTGCACGGGGACAAAGACAATTAGCGAAAGTGTACTGAAAGGTGTGAAATTGAACAGTGATCAAGCCGAAGATTATGAAATATGGATTATGGAAAATGCATTTTATAAGACACAATTGCAGTACCTCCCTGAAACGGACCTGCATGCTTATATTTAGTTTAGTTCCTTGCTAACGTTATGCCTCGTGGAAATCCAAGAGAAAAAAAAAAAACAGAGAGGCATACATCAATGAAAAGGAGCCTCCACCGTCGACCGCGTTGACTTCACGTCAACAGAAGGCAGCCTCTCTGAACGAGTTGGTATTGTTGGAACGAGGTAGTATTGAATTGGAACGAGTTGGTAGAATCGGGTGTATAAATAGTATAATTGATCGTGAGGGTCACGCTCTCGCACTAACTCTCCTTGCACTTTTAAAGCGAAGCTTTTTCTACCTCTCCTGCCGACTTTCCGGGTGCTGTGATGGTCTTGCCGCGGATCCCACTGGGTTTCGAAACCACCAGATGACCCTCGCCTCCGCGCACCCTGGAATAGTTGTCATCAAGTATAAGAAGCAAATTGCTAGTCCGATAACGGGTTTCCTACCCTCGTCTCCCAAGGCAGTGGCGTGGTGACCTACGTAGATTGAAGGCTGCATCATTTATTGATTCGAAAGCATCAATGGCCCATTGAGTGAAAATGCCGACGTCTGTAACAGCGAAGCGGCGCCTGAATTCTCATTAGCCGCAGTTGTTGGTTAAGCCACTTATGAGCGACGCACGCGTGACGCACACTTGACAGTGCGGCCGTCTCACTCTCGAAAGCCGGCACGCGGTCCATATCTCTCTCTCTCTCACCTCAATGGGCTTAGGTGCTGCGCGCGTCTGCCGGCCTTGGGGGCTGCTAGTTCTTCCTCGGTCTCGTCGCGCAGGACGTCGGTGGCATGCGGCAATGGGACCACAGGCCGCTGCTGCTGCTGCTGCTTGGTGGCTCGGATAGAATGCACAGCTATGGCAAATTATTCACCGCACAAAACTCGAAAAACCTCTTAGCGGCGCTAATTTGTACACTATTGCTTTCGCATTCACAACTGATAAGTGCTTAGGTGTGCTCGGAATTTTTTATTTTCTTACATATTTGAGGATATTTGACGATGGCTTCAAACACGGCGAGACGGCTGTGTAGGAAATGTGTGAAGGTTATTTTCTTTTCTGCTTATTTGTTTGCAAAAATATCCAGTCTCGTCATGCAACGTGGTAAATGTGATTTCTTTGTGAACAAGTCGCCGCATGGTAGCATATATTCGTGTCAGCAGGCTTTCCTGCAATTCATTTTTTTTTTTGTATTCGCAGAGCACCAAAGAAATGCCTCAAAGGACGCCATTCGCGTGAGATCAGGCCCACAAAGAAACAAAACAAAGCAGTGCAAAACATCGGCATGTCCCAGACAGTGTCTAGAGAAGCCAGCGAATGTATGCAACTCTGAAGCTCAGCTTACAAAAAACGGCGTGGGAGCGAAGGCAGGGCAGGAAAATAGGCATTTGCAATGTTAAAACATGATCAGCAGTAGGCTTGAATGTTTTGTGCAGTGTGTCGGCGGAGGAGCAATGTTAACCTCAGCAGGACAAGTGCCTGTAAGAGCCACAACGGCAAGAGTAGCTCGGTGAGCAGGGCATCGCAGAACTTGTAGTTCGGTGCTACTTTAGGGAATAACGTTTTTGGCAGGCGTGTCCCTTAACATGGAGATTAAGTAATACACGTTATTCAGTAAAGCTATGAAGCAAGTGTTCATATTACTTAACTTCAGCAAACCATAAGTGTCAACTGTTCTGCGCTCTGCTATCAACTATAAATATAAACACGTGGCGTTCTTCCATAACACCCCTGAGTTCCTATGCCAACCCGGTTCCGTTTCTGCACGGTTACCTGCATGCAGTTTAAAATCCAGGGGTGCGACTGACCCAGTTTATTTGTTAGGTTTTCTTTTCTGATAAAAATTATGTCAGCGTCTGACATATTGAGGCGCTTAGCGATAAGTTGATCTCCGGCATCCAGATCTTGCATCATTTTTTGAAAATAATGCACACAGCGACAGTAGCAGCAGCGAAAAGGCTGACATTAATATTAATCTTTGTTCGCATGTGTCGCACCCAAATATTTAAAAAAAACGTAGGAGCCATATTATGAGGCATTCCCTAGACCGGTTTTTCGATTAGACTTGTAGCCTCGATACCTCGGAGCTCAAAGTTTAATATCGGGAGCGTCTGCTTCACAGCAGTAAAGTAATAAGAGTCGGTAGAGTTCCTTGTTTCTTATTCTAGAGCAACTGAAATAGCGCTTCTAAAGGGTAGCTCGATTAGCTCAGTTTTAGGAAGCTGGGGAGAAACTGCATGCGTAATATTGTACGCACGCCGTTTGTAACCGAAGGCCTTAGCGCCTAAGCTACATTAAGCTCCGGATGTATGGCACACTTATCAATGGCGGCTTCCTCACAAAGAAGAAATAGCTGCCGTGTACTCGCTGGGCAATGGTGTTTTACTTTGTGCCATTTCAGCAAAGCAATCATCGCTCACGTTTCATTCTTTGAATGCGGGTACGTCTTCGTATGAGTAGATGAGAAATTGACCACCGCGTATATGAAGCTTGAGCACACGAAATACATGGTTTACTTCCTGTGTGTTTCCTGCCCATTACTGGGCTATCTTTACCACAAGATACATCGATTACAGGCCGTTTCATAAAAAGAATGCAAGGTATACGTTATTCGAGAGTGCTCTCTCTCTCTCTCTCTCTTTGTTTTGGAAACCGAAATTCGATTTCAACAACACAGAAAGGAAGGATCTCGGGGAGGAATGTTTTGCAATCCAACGCAAAAGTCCCATATTGGAAAACTGGTAGTTGAATAGGTTTGTAATAGTGTCTGGGCAGTCAGAATAGCGCTCGCAATGGCAGCAGTGGCGCAGAACAAAGCCAGTAAAGTATAACGAGGGAACATCTTCATGAATCATTACAGTCAATACGTGTTTTTTTCTCATGAACGGTGTTCATTCTGGGCAGGCAATAAAACGGACAGCTAATGCGTTCATTCTTCCCTGGACAATAATTGCCTTTGTCTCGCATATCTATATTATGTGAGAAATAATTCGTGGAGGCTGTGCTTAAGTGGCAATTTCTGCGAAGAACAATGGAGTGAATAATTAAGGCAGCAGTTTTCTGTGTAGCCATAAAGCGTTCGCTGTCAGATCACGGTCGTTCAGCCTGAATTCTAAGAATCATTACGGCTTCTGCATTTCATGGCAGAAGCCCAGCGTGTCAGCAAATGAGAGTTAACGCATGCGAGAATACAGCCTAGCTAAATCACGTTCCTATTACAAGTGCGTGTTCATGTCAGGAGCTTAAGCAAAGTTCCAGGTAACAGACAGCTTCTTAAATCTCTGGCGACAGAACTTTGTTTTAAACGCTGAGGTAAATCATGCGCGATTCTTAACACTCTTAGACTGAATTTTATTTGATTGAAAATAATTGCTACGCGCATAAAAGAAATCCACCTGTGCAGCGAACAATATTTCTTTATATGGAACGCAACTAAAGCTCGCACATCTTGAGTGTTGCGAACGCAACCCTTAAATAACCAAACAATGCTTCTCAGTGAAAAACCAAAAAAAAAGCAAAACAAAAAAAGACAGCACATTGCCCGTCTGTCTCGCATTACGGCAGGGCAATCAAAATGGAAAGGGGACGTTAATTAAGCAGCACACTTCGGCGAACACGAGCAGCTCACCGGCCATTATCAAAGCGTAGATAAGTAAACGTGCCTGAGTCGGTTAGTTCTGTAAAAGTTTCACAACTTCGCGCTGCATTCGTTGCAATATCATAGCGTATGGTGTACGCGTTTTCGCAATACAGAAAAAGAAAAAAAGAAAATGTAGCATAAGGCAAATAAGACGTAGATTAAGTAACAGATTTAACGCAGCGAGCAAACGTCGCATGCGATAACGCAATAAAAGAATTGGAATGCCATTAATCATTTCTTTGTTATGCGTCATGAAAAAACCCCACAGTAATTGTTGTTTCAGTGTGGCTGCGCTCCGTTTGAGAAATAGAAGAAGCTTTGAATCGATTAAGCGGTCATTTAGAATATAGGTTCACGTTGTTGAGGTACTAAAGAGACCCGTAAAAAAACCAGAGCGTCAATGACCCCTCATGCTGTTTACTTTCACCTTTTCTTATGATCATACAAAGTCAGTAAAGAAAAACAATTGACAGTTACTATACACCACGTCACTCCGCCTTACTCTAACTTGTAGCAACTTTAATCTACCTTCATTCAATTTACTTCACCCTAATTCACTTCACTCCATCTTAATTACTCTTAGCCTAACTTGTTTTAACTTTAGTTCACTTTACTTCAGTGCAAATTAACCCAATTCAGTTTAATTCACGTTAAACATCCATAATTACAACTATTCACTCTGTTATACCACTTGCTATCTGCTGTATGGTCATGCAAGACGTGGATGACGTCACCTCCTCCCCATTGGTTGCGCGATCACGTGTCCAACGACGCACGCAATAGCCGCACCTTTAGCCAACCAGAACCGCGGAGCCACCGTGTCGTCGGTGCAGCGTGCTCGTCTCGCACCCAGAAGGTCTTGGCTGGATTCGCTTTCGCAGTAAATACAAGTGCAAGAAGGCCATACATGCTAGCCGGAAATCATAGCCAATTGATGATGAAACCGAAAAATGCTCAAGTCCGCACGGGCAAGTTTAGCTACAAGAAATCTGGCGAGGTGAACGTACCTTTAACGTAGGTAGATGACTACCTTATGCATGCTTTCGGGTGACTTTCAATATGAAAGTTTTTCTCAATCTCTCCGGTTCGTTGATACGTTTGTTTCATAAATAAACGTCCTTTATTTAAGTCTGATGAAGAGCAACCGAGGCTGCGGTGACGAGATGAATGAGATGTCAGCAGGTCCATATTCTCCAATTTAAAGCGCTGTCTTCGGCTTATTATGCTTTCTATGCCTGTTTGTCTTTCAAGCAAATGGCCATTGCTCCAACGTAAGCTATGCGTCGTAGCATAGAAGCCTTATAAGTAACACCAATGCAGTAAAAATGCAAAAAAGTAGTCGGTCTGACGGAACACTTGTTGCCCTTGTGAACCCCCATTCCATTTTTCCTTTTTTTAGTGTTCACAAAAAACCCTGTCAGACCAGTTTTTCTGAAAGCATAAAACATGAACATCGTACTAACTGCCAAACTCGCTAAGGCAATGACAAATTTAAGATAGCTATTGATCGACAAATAGGTCAGTCTTATGCGGTGTGAGAGGGCGCGGCTCCCCCACATCGCGTATTTCGCTCTTTGCTACAAATGCTCAAAGCTGGTCACCCGAAAATCACAATGTCAATCTGTCGATCTGCTACTTCGTTTACACTAATGTTTCTTTTCCATCTAAATATCTTTAATATATTCACATCAGGAAACGTTCCCTCAGAGCTTTCTGTTTATACCATGGATTATTCCTTCGCAGAAGGAAGAGCTATGGCTAACATTATTTTTTTTTCACTTACTCTAAATGCCCGGTGGAGGCATTACAAAAGAGGGAAATGATGACAAAACGAAGATATATAGTAACTCATTGAAAATAATTACGCGACGGCAACAACAAACAAAGACAAGAAAAAGAAGAACAGAAAACGCGAAACAAGACAATGAATCTAGTACGTACTACAGTTAACAATGCTGTTACTAAGTACACAATGGTCCAAACATCGCAATATAGATTCATATACACATTAGTGAATGCAAAACAATGGAGTGAGAGTTACAATGACCAAATGACCTATAGGAGGGCCTGCAGTTTCCGGGTACTCGGCACTAAGTACACTGAACCGAAGAGAGGATCTGCGATATAAAACTACAGGAAAGAAAAATAAAACAGTAACAGGACACAAGTGAACTTAATCTGAAAGGGGTAGAAGCAGCAAACAAAATCAATAAGGTTCATAAGAATGTGCTCTTTACGGGGCTAACAAATGAATCATAATTGTTGAGACAGGCAACATCTTCTGAGAGCTCGTCGCAGTGTCTGATAGCAACAAAAGGTGGCGAGTAAAAAAAGTGGTTAGTTCACGCATTTATAGCGTGTATTTTAAAGGAATGGCCTACTCGAGGAAAAACGCGAAAAGGCGGCGTGATGTTTTTAGGACAAAAGGCAGCAGTGCCTGACGCCTGCGATCAGGAACTGAAGGTAATTCGAGCGATGTTTTGATTTCCGTTACGCTAAATGTTCGAGAGCACTTCCTTGCAATGAAACGAGCGGCTTTGTTCTGAAGCGACTCTAGTTTGTTAGTTAGGTATAATTGATGGGGGCTCCATATTATATATGCATATTCTATTTTAGAGCGTACTAAGGTAGTGTAAGCTAGTAGTTTTGCATCGGTTTCAGCATAGTGTAGGTTGCGCCTAATGAACCCGACCGCGCGAGATCCTTTGCTAACCATCTCATCAATATGGCGATTCCACAGAATATTCGATGACAAATTATTTCATAAATATTTTACATTAGGCACCGTTTCCATGAGCATGTTAATTAATGTGTAACGGCATTCGAGTGTGGTGTTTGATGTAATAAATACAATGGCATTTGTTTTCAAAACATTTATTTCTATCTGCCACATTTAGCACCATTGATTAATTTTGTTTAGATCATCTTGGAAGAAATCAACATCCGAGGTATTAATGACCGGTTTGTATATCGTGCAGTCATCTGTAAACATTCGTACTCTGGAACATATGTTGGCGTTTAGGTTGTCCACGTATATTAGAAAGAAAACCAGTCCGAGTACGGTTCCCTGGGGCACCCCAGATTTCACTTGTGCTGAGATAAGTGTTCATTACCGAAACTGTGTGAGTGGGCCATAAACAGCTTTCTATTCGCTTGAGAATTTTCGTGTTTTATGTTTAGGTCTGAAAGTTTCCTTAATAAGCGGATATGTGGAACCTTCTCAAAAGTTTTCTTTAAATCAATAGACATGGCATGTACATCCGGAAAGGAATGTATGGCGTTATGAAGATCAGTAATTAATTTGAACAACTGCGTTTCGCAGGAACGTTCCTTTAGAAAGCCATGCTGATTATGGAAGAAAAAATCGTGTTTGGTTACGTGTTTCCTAACTGGTGATGATATGATATGCTCTAGAAGTTTGCAAGCGATGTTAGTTAGCGAAAGAGGTCGGTAATCTGAACCTATTGAATGGTCACCGGATTTTAGTACGGGGATAACGTGAGTGATCTTTCACTCATCTTGCGCACGCTCCGAGTCGATAGACTGCTGGAACAATGCGGCAAAAAATTTGGCATATGAAAGACTGAGTTAGTTTTAGAAGTTTTGGGCATATGCCATCAGGACCTGGGAAAGAGTTAATTGTCAATGGATTTATAGCTCCTGATATGCCCTGAGGAAAGATGGTTACTTCATTCATGTTAGCACTTAAACATGCAATGTACAGGCCCGAAGGAAGGGGTAGTTCATCGGTAAGTATGGAGCTGACAAAACTGTTAAATTCAACATGTCACTGGCGGAGGAGGAAACTGGCCGTCCTTATAAATTGATATAGGAGTCTGTGAAGAGTAGTTGGGGTTAAGCACTTTCTAAAACTTGTTTGGATTGCTTTGTAGAAGAGTGATAACGTCGTGTTTGTACAAGTAATAGTTTGATCAGATGCGGTGGGTTTCGCTTTTCAGGATAAGCGCTTGTTTTTGTTTATGCAGCATTTGACGTCCGTGGTAAACGACGTGTTTTGCGTAGATGATATGATTGCAACCTACGGAGTGTGTTTGTGCTTTAATGAGGTAAGTTTGTCTATAATGATTATCCAGTTTTTATCTATTCCGCTCAGATGGATTTAACATAAGAAGTTTGCCACAAAGGATGACATTTCGTTGTTTATCATTTCAGAGTTAGCGCGCGTATTGTCATATATATTTTCTTTTCTTGCTTTGGGAACTTGATTTGTTGCATAAAATTCAGAACGCAGCACTTTATGGTCACTTATACTTTCAAGCGCATAGATTTTCATATTCTTCGTGTGCGTGGTTAGTACGAGGTCCAGGATTACCAGGCCGCGTGCGGGCACAGTAACAACCTTTAGATTAGACAAGGCAAGCACATCAAGAAAATTGTGGCATTGTTGCTTTCTTGTGCCATTTTCGGGTCTGCACAACTGCCAATCAATGTCGGGGTAACTGAAGTCTCCCGCAAAGATTATTGATGCAGTCGAGAATCGGTGTTGCAGAAAGTCCAACGAGCTGTTTCGGTTCTCTGTGAGTTCGCTTGATGAAGTTGGCGGGCGATACCAGACCCCAACGGCGCAAGTCACAGACGGGGACAATTTCACTGACACCCATAAAATGTCGAGGCATGGCTCAGTTTCAGTAATTTGTGCTTGCAGATGCTTCTTGACAGCGATTAAGATGCCTCCACCTCAACAGACAATCCTATCTTTTCTGAATACAGAATATCGTAAGAAGCCAACACCCACTGACACCAAGGACAACATAGGGGAAATTACTCGTGCTTATTAAACGAAATAAAGAAACGATAAATTATTGGAAATGAAAGTGGATGAAAAAAAATTTGCCGCAGGTGGGGACTGAACCCACAGCCTTCGCATTCCACATGCGATGATCTACCAGTTGAGCTAACGCGGCGCTGTTTTCCCAATCACTTTCTTAGGTATTTATGTGTCCTAGTAGAACCCTGGGAGTGTTAGCCAGCGCCACCACTAAGAGACCTTGGCAGCGGATGTGGAACGTCCTTTCTGCCGCAGGTGTCACGAGAACGTGATCTTTTTGGGTGAAGGCGACTGGTCAATAAACCCACACATGCTACTTTTAGCTCAATTAGTAGAGCATCGCACGCGAAGTGCGTAGGTTGTGGGTTCGGTCCCCACCGGCGCCTAGTTGTTATTTCATCCACATTTATTCCATTATTTTTGGTTTCTTTTTTTCATTTATTAAGCACAAGTAATTTCCCATATGTTGTCCTTGGTGTCAGTGTTTGTTGGCTTCTTACCATATGACTAATAAAAAAATTGTGCCCTTTAGTTAATACCCTTCCTTGTCGCTGAATACAGAATAGTTGTTTCATATATAGCTAGCTCGTGATTATCAATATCCGGAGATAAGCAAGTTTCTGTGCCGAGTATTATGTTAGCGGAACACGATTCAATAAAACCACAAAGTTCGTCTTGCTTGTTAGGCAGGCTCCGAAAGTTTGAGGTAATAATGAATAAGGCAGTATCAGAGCATGCTTTTTTTATGACACTGCACCTTCTCAGGCTTCTCAGCTTTGGGAAGTGCCGTAACTTGGTTTGTCGATGAATGAAATGTGTAAACCTTATCGTTAAGTATTAGTTTATAAAATACCAGTTTGAACTTTTCTTGAGGTTCCATCTCTGTTCGAGCGAGGTCTCTGAGCTTTGTCCTCATTAACTGCACACGCAGCGCAAAATCTTCTTTCCATACACGAAACAATTGCTCTTTTAGTTTGAATACATTCTTTAATATGTATTTCTTATCCTTGAAACTCAGAAGTTTCACAGTGATTTGGCGCGCGTGATCCCTTGTTCACTGCCCTATTCTGTGATCGCGCTCAGTTACCCCGACTCGTATTCCAAGTGTCTTGAAACAAAGACTGCTGCCAGTTCTTCCGTATCCTTCCGTTTGTCGGACGCTTGTTCTGGGATGCATTTAAAAATCAAGTTATTGCGCATCATTTGATTACTAAGATGGTCAACGACTAAGTTTGACTGCTCGTGTTGTTTGGATTCAAATTTGTTTAGCTTGTCTTGGGATTTCATTATCATGGTTCCGACTTTGTTCACGTCGTCAGAAAGGTTCTTGACAGCTCCTGAGCGTTCTTTTAGCTTAGAAAGACGTCGCCTTATATCCGTAACGTTAACCTGAATATACGTCATCTTGTTCTGGATGATTTCTTGAATTTTATGTTTGATGTTGGTCAGGCCCTGACAATAGTAAGCAGTTGGTCTACCTTGTCAGGGCGGGGTTGGTTTCAATGTCTCCAGTGGAAAGTAGATGTGTCAAGCAAAACAAAACCAACGTGACCCTGCATCCTGTAAGTAAGTTTGCATTTAACTAATCCATAATTTAGATTATATGTCTTGTATGCAGAGTGGCGAACAAAACAAGAACCTAAACCGCAAGCAGCGCCGGAACTGGCATTCTAGCCGTAACAGAACCCTAACTCCAACCGGTATTCTTGGAACGCGCCTGAACAATACCCAAACCTTACACAAATTATACATGTAACAGTTACCAGTACGGCATGAAGCGGTTCAAGCATATAGTGTGCAAAGGGGTGCTCATACATAAGCGATTCACCTAACTAATTCTGTTGGTGCACACCGCGAGAAGATCGTTACGACTCTTCAGTTGCCTTATGTGTGCGAGAATAGTGATGGATGATGGGTACGTGCACGCAACTATATGGTAACTTCGGCAGAGACACTTGCACTCATTAATTTGGCCGACCCTGTTGTGTGCCGTTGTCGAAACATTCGTTCCAGGGTACCGCGGAATCCCCTCTTCTGTTGAAGCTTCTACTTGGGCCGTTAGGCCAGCTCGCTACAGTTACTGAATACATCACAGAACGCGCACGCCGTGACACATGAATTGCAAAAGAGACATGGTGTCCTGCGGGATAGAAAATGAGAAAAATATTTAGTTCACCCGCACGACTTCTTGTGCAAACAACGCTTATGTCAGTGACGATTGCCGTCAGCTAGTTTATCAGGGTGCGGTGACAACAGCTGTAAACGGTACGTGACATGAGCGTTTCTTGCGCGCCAGGCTTTAACGCACATTTGGAATGAATGAATGAAACCACGTTTAGTCCACATTGGAATGCGCCGAGGGGGCTGCGGTGGAGCGGGAGCGCCTTCAAGCAGAGTACAACTCCCTTCTATTTGTGCAAATTCTCATTGGCACGCAATGTGCCTGATTTGGACTTTTTTTTGTCTGCACTTTGTCGGCGCAAGACTCTGCCCCACGTTCACTTGCGTACAACATGACATCGCGGACTAAGGCACAAACTTGCTTTGTTCACGGCGCGGAAGCATCGATATCCTCACATGCATTAAAGAGGAAGAAAACTGAGTGAAATGTGTCTTGCCGACTACTTCCTTCTTACAGAAACTCGCAGTTGTAATCAATGTAATAGAATGTGAATACCCGCTTTGTCACAGTTCGCTCACAATCACTGCATTAATAATTACTCGAAGGAAAAGGAAAATGAACCGATTAGGCTGCTGCCAAAGCATGGAAGCTTCGCCGACTTTTTGAAAGCACACGAATTTTCACTAATATAAACTCGCTGTTTGATACGTACACAACAATTCCTCCGCATCCATATAATCCATTCGGAAACTACACGTCGTTGAGAAAAACTTTGTTACTCATTCTCATCAATGTGCCTCGGCTGCTTTCCCTTAGCTCATTTTCAACAGCTATCGCTAAATTCACGAGAAGGACGGCAACGCTAAATGTTTATCAAACTGACGGACATCGTGCTTCGAGAGTGCGGAGAAAAAACTGGACCCAGCACGAGACCACACAGCGTCTATTTGCGTTGTCAACATCTCAACGACCGGAACGGCACTGCATCATCAATGCCAATAAGCTGGGCTTTTATTGGTACTTTCATGTATCGTAGTTAAGTTAGGCATCATGTTAATTTTGGCTTTTTTACGTATAATGCAGCCTTCATTCTGTTGCAATTAACGAGGAAAACTTGTGCAGCCTGCCGCACAGCGTCAGTAAGATATTTGCCAGATCGAGTGCAAGCAATTATTTCTGTGGCCTCTCTCTTAACTTTCATCCTTATAAATTTTATTTTTCTGCGAGATACTTTGAAATTTGCACGGATGATTGTGCTGCATACTAGCTATATTTTCTTTTTCTATAGTTGATTTGTGGAAATTGTGATGAACAGAACATAAGGAAGTTTATCTTAAAACTTTTTGTGCGCAAAATAACAGGGACGAAGAATAGGGGCAACACAAGGACGAGCGCTTTCTAACAACTTGTTTTATTTTTGAAGAACAACATGCTTAAATACCCACAGATCTGCGCGATCTAGTCAACAGAACACGTCAATAGTACATATAATACTTGTGATGAAAAGGCGTGGACAAAAGCCACCCGGTCTACATAAAAACAGGAAGGTGCTTAAAACAGCCACTTACAAAAAAATGCGTTAAAAATGTGATGATAGAAGCGAATTTTCTTTATCCAACAATGAAGCAGAAGGATGGCTGATGCATTTTTCTTTTTGTTTTTCAATCCTGTGTGCTTCCACCATTTCCCTAGCGGTTTGATTCCTATGCCTATACAGAATGTCTGTGCTACTAAGACAAGGTGAGCAATCGTGTTCTTGGCAATGAATTACCAAATGCGTACTAGGGCGACCTTTCAGACTAGACAAGTGCTCCCTTAACCTCGTGTCTACCCGCCGTGGTTGTTCGGTGGCTATGGTGTTGGGCTGCTGAGCACGAGGTCGCGGGATCGAATCCTGGCCATGGCGGCCGCATTTCGATGGGGGCGAAATGCGAAAACACCCGTGTACTTAGATTTAGGTGCACGTTAAAGAATCCCAGGTGGTCAAAATTTCCGGAGTACTCCACTACGGCGTGCCTCATAATCAGAAAGTGGTTTTGGCACGTAACACCCCATAATTTAATTTTTTTTAACCTCGTGTTAATGCATCTCGCAGTCTGCCCTACGTACACGTGACCACACGCCATAGGAATCTGGTAAACAACGTTCTTCGCGCAATCAACAAATTGGTTCTTGCGCGGATGTTTAACACTACATTCCTTCTTTACATCATCCTTACTTTCGAACTTCTTTTTAAGCTTAGAACACACGCTACCTATTTTGTTTTGTGCAGAAAATACCACTTTTACAGCATAACTTTCAGCCACCTTTTTAAGTCTGTGTGAAAGGCCATGCGCATACGGAATCACTGAAACCTTGGAAGCTCCATCCTTCTGCTTATTCTTTGTGCATTGTCCTTTATCCTTTTAAGTTCTTTCATTAGTCTAGCGCCCGACGCCAGCATCACAGCGAGCGGGTACCCAGCCTTTCTCAACCTATCAACTTGCTAAAAAAATGCAATCCTTACTGCGTGGTGACATGACTTCAACAACGCTGACCGGAAACACGAAAGAATGTTAGTTTAAGTCATCTTACTTTAATATTGTCGCTTATAGTCGCTGTGCATGGACTACACTAGTATATTAGACCTAATAGTGCTATTTTTTGTTACATACTTTACAACGCCTCTTAATATCTGTATTATTGTTAGGCAGCCAAATTGTAATGCGACACTAGTGTACAACTCTTGCACGAGAAACAGCTACTGCACACACGTCTATGCTGATGGATCAACCACGACAACCATTTCCTGTGGCACTGTAGTTCTACCAACCAGTGGAATGAACCAACGGTTCAAGACTTCCCATTGCATTGCGTCTACAGTTGCGGAGTCCGTGACTCACCGCGGTTCGCTTCATGCGATAATTACAGAGAGACCTGGACAATGAGCAGTGCTTTGCCATGCAAGGCCTGCGAAATCGCAAAACGTACCCATCACTTGGAAGGAAAAGGTCATATCTCTTTTGAATACATACCGAACTATTGCTGTATCACTGCAAATGGTGGCGCAGGTAAGGCAACTAGGGCGTCAAACTAAGAAAACAGCTGCGTCTCCATTCCTCTTTCAAGGACAGAGGCTGCGAAGTAGCTTCGCATTCTAGCACGCACATTCTCGTTAGCTGAGTGGAATACTACACGTACAGCGGGCACCAGATTACACAAACTAAAGACGTCAATGCAACTCGGAGCTCTGGCCGGACTGCACCGCCCCGAAGTTTCTCTGCTGTGTCGGTTGTTGTTGGGAGCTGCCTTCACGAAATGTAATCCAGCAGGCTGAGAGTTTTGTATGTGACGTCTGCGGCTGAGGGGAGAACAATAACCACCTATTATACCACGGTCCTCAATATAAAGCACAAAGATAATCTATGTCCAACGAATTCAGAGGAGGTATTCTGCAAGTGTCCAACTGGCGGACGTGTCCATTTCTCCTGCCGCGCAGCCCTATTGACCCAATCAGAACTCTAGCAGCAGACGAAATCGACATGATCCACGAAGTCGACGCTTGCAGAACACCCCTTCTCTCCCCACGGCACTAGATGATCGTCTTCTGGGTGAACAGCCAATACTATAACGCCGTCTTCACTGACAATCGGTTCAGAAGGCAATAAAGGCATTTTTGAAAGCACTTCTGCGCTTTCTGAATTTGTCTGTCTTGTGCGAGTGCCTTTGACTGCAGTGCTCTTTGTGCACGTCTCTGTCCCCAGCCCCCTGCCCTTCTCTCTCACTTGTTTCTTTTCCCCTTCACCCTTCCGCCAGCATGGCGCGGCCAACCGTACTCTAGCCTCCTCGGTCCCCGGGTACCTAATTGGGTACCAGAGTTGCAAAGACCCCAGCTCACCAGGAATCAAAATTCGCGCGTTGAAATCTATCTAACTAAAATGGGCATACCTTGCTTTCACTAAAAGACAACAGGTGGCGCCATGTTTCGAGCCATCTTTGAAAAGCAAGAAAAAAAATGGCATTCGCGGCATGAGCGCTCGGCTGCGTCCTCGTGGTAAGCAAAATTTGTTTTCTGAGTTGTAGCATGAATGACACCATCCATTGACTATTCTTTTAACTAGAGAGACCCGAAAAAAATATTATTCATTTCAAAGTTATAATTTGTTGCATGCACCGGTACCAACTTCGAAAACTTTGGATACCCATTTGGGTACGGTGGGTCTTCATTGTGTTGGTAATGTTTTCAAGTTCAGTGCCTAACTGACGATGAAATTGAAGCTCTTTCCGAGCAAAGCGACGCGGAGTTGTCAGACTCAGATCACGTCAGTGAAAATGACCTAGACGACGAATAAATACAGACACCAGGCGAGAAAAGTGACGACGACATTGTTGCTGATGATGAACCACGTGTACAAAAAAAGGTACCTTGGAAAACAGAACTGTACGTCCTTTTTTGCTGTTATTCCCTCTTTTATGTTTTCAAAAACGACGTGTGAGAAGGACGCAAGGTGTCAGCGTTACACTAAAACATTTTTCTTGTTTTCACTTCCTGTGGGATTTGTCGACCTTGAAGTTGAAGATGAGGAGGAGACTGCAGTTATCAACGAACCGAAGACTCCGTACCAATACTTTTCACACTACTATGGAGATGAATTTTGTGAAGAATGCTCAAACGAAACAAATTTACACTCTGTACAAGAAAGGTCTGGCCGGTCTGTGAAAACTGATGCTCAAGAAATGAGTGTTTGCTGGCATGCACAACCCAATGAGAGTTCTAAAGCTACCTCACGTACGGATTTACTGGTCACGCACGATTAGCGTGGATGTTATTGCAAAGGCGATGCTACGTAACGGATTTTTTTTTATTTGCGGAACAACCTACACTTTCCGGACAAAACTGTCTTCACTGAAGAGAAAAAGCGAAAATACGGCTGCTTCTAGTGCAACCAATTGTTAATTTTTTCACGGAAGCTCGCTTGCAGTTGCCGCGCTCACAAAATTGTTTGTGTTGATGCACAGATCATACCCTTTTTCTGGAACGTGTCCCTTTCGACAGTACGTGCCCAGTAAGCCGAACCCTCCCAAAAAGTTTTTTTATGGCATCAGCTGATGGCCTTGTACTTGACTTTGTCATTTACGTGGGGAAAGGAACTTCCAGAGAGGATGATAAGAAACAGCTGGGCCTTGGCGCTAGTGTTGCAAAAAAGCTTCTACAAGCAGTCAGAAGGTGTGACCCAACGTTTGTTTTCACAGAAAGGTAATTCACTGGCTTCCAGCTTGCTGACTACCTCCTTGAGAAGAAGGTATTGCTCACAGGTACTGTGATGGCAAACAGAACAGGCGGTGTAGCAGCAACAATGTCTCAAGACAAGTTGATGCAAGGAGGACAATCGCACTGTGAAGTTCGGAGTGATGAAAACATGTGCGTCGTAAAGTGGACAGACAGTGAGTCGGTCCTTTTCCTTTCTACTGCATTCGTTACTGAGCCTGAAGGCAAATGCAAGAGATGGGCAAAAGATGAAAAGAAGGAACTTGATGTTACACAGCCAGGCCTGTTCAGCAAATACAACGCGAACATGCGAGGAGTCGACCTAATCGATCGCTACATCTCGTACTATCGAATTTCTCTCCGAACGCGCAAGTGTACAGTGCGAGTTTACGCACATTTTTTGGATCTCGCATGCTGCAACAGTTGGATCGAATACCAGATATACTGCGAAAGCACGCTGACTCCAAAGAAAGACAGACTTGATCTTCTAGCTTTCAAAGTTAACATAGCAACATACTGCTCAAAGCTGACACTGGTAGACAGCTAAGATCAAGCCACAACACTGAGATTGAGGAGCAGCCATCACATAGTGCAGCGAAGCGTAGCAAGGTTATCCTATTCCGCCTGATGAGCTGCGGTATGACCAGGTTGGGAACTTCTCTCAACATGAAAAACTTCCATCTCAAAGGAAGTGCCACTACCCAGGATGTGGTGGTATATAAAGATTGAAGTGCCTGAAGTGTGATGTTTTTCATGTTTACAAAACCGGAACTGCTTTCTCGCGTTTCACACGCATTGAGACCCAGGGTACCCAATCTGATACCATCAAATGTCGATACAATCACTTAATTTTTCACATTTGTAATCCTGCGTTCCTTTCTATAGGCAAGAAGACAAACAAAATAATGTAATAAAAAGTTTTATTTGCGCATTCTTGGGACTGAAGAAGCTAGCCTGGTTGGCAACCCTGCCTTCATTTTATCTTTCGCTCTCCTTTTCCGGCTTCTGCAACCCACGTCACCTCGCTAAATGCATTACGAATGTAACTACGACATTGTTTTTGGTCGATTCGTGTATCTTCCGTGCCATAACGGCTCTAAACAGCCAATGCGTGAAGGCCATTAGGTCGTTGAGGCATTGCATTTCGGCGGCCATGATATTGGTGTTGCGTATTAACGGTAGCAGCATGTGGTAGCTCCTCGGTAACATTTGATAGCACCTGCTGCGATTTATCTGGAATAATGACGAAGGTGATATGGCAATCAATCTTTTTCTGCTTTTTGAGAGGATAAGTGGGGAAGTCGTATCGCGTCAGTGGCTTGAGCGTGACAAGACACAAGGATTACAATGTGGCAGGGCCTTATTGTTGGGCAAGGCTCAAACGGGAATTTGCACGATGGTATGGCATATGGTCAACTTGAAACTTTATTGATTTTGCGTCGCTCATAAATTGGGAACTGTCGCAGACACATCGTCGCTACAGCGCTTTCGACATCAAGAAAGGGGATATAAAGTTACCCGAAAAACTCGCTCAAACACTATAGCAAGAGCGCGCAATTGTTAAAGAAAAACTTCCCAATAAATGTAAAATAAAACATTTTATGCGAAAGGCAATATCGCAAGACGCAGAATACTTTTTCCAAAACATTTAAGTAATGCTAAGCGAGAACACTACTAAATTATGCATTAGACGCGCCTGTACTCACGGTTCAACAGCTTTTCTGTGCATCACTTCTTATCCACCCACCCCCCTTTCTTTTCGCAGGTGTATCCAGGATAACTTCCTCGCCTTGTATTTCTTTTATTCTCTATTGCAGATCATTCTTATGCACAGTATTTCATCAAACAAAGTGTTGACATTGTTTCAGTGCAGGCGTTGAATGAAGGGGAAAAAACGCCTTTTACTTCCTGCCTAAAAGCAGACATAGAAATGAAGGCAGAATAATACATAAAACTTGCGTTCATATTAGTGTAGCGCAATGGGGTAGACATTGCAACGACAAAGTGAAGCGGCGACGGAACGTTAATTACGCGGCGTACTTTCGCGGACGACGTTCTTTAGTACAACTCGCCGTCTCCGCGGAAGCAAAGTGCGAAGAAAGAAAAAAAAAAACACAAGAGACTTTGCTGGTTCATTAAGTCTACATTTCATCACTTTTAATTAGTGCTATGTTTTTCTGCGGTGCTCCGGGCTACGAACATGTCAGGACTAAGCGTAATATGGAATGACAGAAACAAAAAAAACTGGAAGGAGAGGAAATAGGGAGCAAAACATTAGCTCCCCTTTGTGTGCACAGGAGCAAATAGTGTAGCCCCTTTTTACCCGGTCGCTAATGCGGACCGTCATCTCTTGCAGCCCTGCGGTCAACCACAGGAGGCGAGCTCTGCTCTTTTCTAGCACATACGCAAATATAAAGAGATATACGAGTGCCTCGAAGGCAGTCGTTGCTCAAATGTGCGGGCATTTGCGAAGGCTTAGATGAAGCCGAACGTGATGTCTAACGCGGGTGTCAGATATTCCGTCGAGGCTTTATTTTCTCCAGGTTCCTTGCTCTCCTTAATGAAGCTCCGCGTCCGAATTGGGGCAGATTCTCACGTACGCATGTACATAAAACGCAGCGGGAAAAAGATAGGAGAGGACCATGAAGTACATAGTTAAGTAGAAAAAAAAAACAGAAGAAAAAGCGTAAGAATACACCGCAGTGGCAATCTCCTTTAGTAGGCAAGCATTTACATAAATTTTGTCTTGCGCCGGGCTTTGTTTTCTGGTGTGATGTTTCTTTCCCAGCTGTGGCAGTCTCCAGGACCTAATTGAACATTTGCGTAGGTTTAGGCCATGATTTCCGATTAAATGTTTGATTCCTTACCCTCCTCAAAGATGTATTTATTTGCGGCTAGGGCAGAACAAGCTGAGGAGGGCCTTCTCGCATGGTTTACATTCTTTAGTTTGCTTCTTGCGTGCATTTTCTTACCGTTTAGTCTTGCTCCGAGGCATCTCAAGAGCTCAGTGCCACTAGAGAGCTTTCCCATGGGGTCGCTTCTTCAGTTGATACCGAAGTTGAGTCTAACGTTTCAGGTGCCTACCGCCATTGGCATGGCTATAGCCTGCTGCTGAGCACCACGGAAAGGGGAAGACGAGCTAAACAGAAGTATGAGGAGTGAAAAGAAAACTGTTAGCACAACGTGAATGTATCAGGTCCATGTTCCAATACGCCGTTAGCCACAGCGAACTTTGTTTTATGTTGTGAAAAAATTCCTGCGCCGTCAAGTTCCATGGGATACAAAGTTCACAGGACTTAAACGTCGTAACAGTCAGTGCATTCACGCTTTCGCTTCCATAATCAGTGCGCTCCTCGCGGAAACGCAACAACGTAATGCGCGTACAATTGCAGTTAACCGGTGCGACAGCTGTTGTCGCGCGCAACGAAGTTCCCTCGTTTAAAAAACTCGTCATCTGCATATCACTCTCTCAAACGAGAGTAAGAGTAAATTGGAGTATCTTCTTGTCCTTCCGGTTTATTAGCTGCAACAAAATGGCTACGGAAGTGCCCCTATGCCAAAATTGTACGTGTAAACAAAACATAATTGAAGAGGGAATATTGACAAAAGCACGATTACGTAAAATAGCTCGTGTATCCTATTGTTCAGTACATATCTATTCCGTTAGTAGTACGCCAATCAGGTGCGAACATCGAGGTGCGATCAAGTGTCGTAAAAGCGCTCGTTCTCATCTTCGCCAGTAGCGAATGCTGAGTGCGCTCAGAAATATGACACGGTTACCGGAGAGAATCCGCTGCAACGCTTCTGAAAGTTCGCGCAACTAAGAACCTTCAGAGCGTTCGGGAACAAGTAGCGAAAAGCTACCGCAGTGGTGACCTAAAGCAGTGGTGACCGCACATAACCTAAAGCATAATACAACGCCCGCAGTGTGCCACTCATCCAGGAGTGAGCTGTCAGAAGCGAGGCTATCATTTTGCTTACGCACTACCGATAGCATTCCCCTCACACACACCACACGTAAGCAAGGTACCTCGCTTGGCTGATTGAAAACACTGGGAAAGCCTAATACAAGCATCGTAAGTTGCGCGATAACAAGATAAGCAAACGAGAGTGCCGCAAATATTTGCGACCTTCTTAATTATTCCATAAGTATTAACGACTTGCTACACGTTAAACGTAGCGCACCTTCAATTTCCGCTTAATCTGAAGTCGCTGTCATGGTTGGTTCTTTCGTGAATCCTGAAAACGTTGCGGATAGCTTCAGTATACGACACTCAGGGATGCTTCAGGAAGTACGTAGAATCTTCTGCAGTATCTTTAGATAATCTGAAATAATGAAACCTTCATTGTGAATCACTCGCAACTTGCTTCCCATTTCAACGAAACAGAAACAGCATGCCTCCCATTGTTCACCGAGCAGACCAGAAAAACCAACTACGCACCTCGTATGACAAAGCAACATTGCGAGTAACTGAGTATTAAGCAACATTTCTTTTGGTAAGCATATAATATACCTACGCAGTTGAAACTTCCGGCACGGAACATTCACATCATCTATTTTTATATACATATGAAGTGGGTGTTTCTTTTCTTCATTTCACTCCAGCCAGTAAATTTTGTAAGCATTTTAAGTAACGCAATAAAGCAAGCCGGAAGGGATGAGTTATCAATATTCACTCGGTCCTTTATTAGTCCACGCACTTCAAAATTTGCCTCCCTATTGCTTGTGATATGGCTCACGATTCTTCGTAATATGAGCTTCCCCACTGATAAACTTTTTTTTTGGAAAACATGTAATGTGTCATATCAAGTTTTTTTTTAATATTTCTAGCCTCACTAACAGCTTCGTTGCATATGAAGACTATGTTGCCCCTTTTCCGGGGAGATATTTATATAGCGAATACATACAGGCTCCTCCAGTATTGCAGATGTGTGATAATAAAGGCTTTCCCAAGTGGCACTACGAGTAACTATCCGCATTTGAATTCGTATGACAGTGAGCATGCACCCTTTTATAAGTTTTCGCTGCAAACACTGGAAAGTGGCTCCTGCATTAGACGCCGTCTTCGGTCCTCATCCGTGCTTTCACGCTGATCTTGCCGAGTACTGAGTTTAATCTAGCAATACGGTCATTGTCTCTATGATGATAACAAATGCATGACTACAATATTACCACTGACTTTAGATAGGTTCGTCTTGATAGCGTGATTCCGCTGCTTGAGGCCTGCCTGCGCTGTTAAGCATCCTGCCGCACATGTAAACACTGCCAGTCTGCACTTAGTGTATTATAATAACAGGCGAGGCTTCGAGCATGAATGCATAATTCACTACATAGACCGGTTGTTCAAAATTATGTTTTATGGCTTTGTTAAAATAAAGCATTAGGAGGCACGCCATGATCACCTGTAAAAAAAAAGGTATTTGGCCAGGGGGACACAAAGTGAGATAATTATCGTCGTCAGCAGCCCAATTACCTAAAATTGAATAATTAACTTTTGGTCGACTGCAGTAAGGAGCTGTGCTTGAATTGGAAAGTTAGAGGCAGTCGTGTTTCTACACAGTATCAGTTCCAATAATTCTGCTAGCGTGTCTATGCTCCGAAGTATCCCACTCTAAATTTTAATTGTCGTTGGCATGAGTACGGACGAAAGAGAGTGAGGATCGGCGCAAAGCTCCTCCCTGATGTTACGTGGCTGTTTCATGTGGCGTTTAGCCTGACAACAGGGCGGGGGCATAGGCAAAGATAACTCTTTCCCTTCCCCTCTCGTCTGATTCTTGCTTTATTACGCCGATTGAACGCGCTCGATCTTACCTAAGCAATATTTCGCTGAAATAAAGCTCCCGCATGCCAGTTAATGCGCAAAAGCTTGAATTTTCGTTCAGTGTACACTTGCTTGCGAACCGATATTTTCGGTGCTTCGTCAAACCATATTGTCATAGATGGTATCGAGGAAACGTTCCTTCAGGAAATGCTTCATGCCTTTCCTTCAACAGAAGATTGATGCACATGTGGTCGTGCTTATTGCTCGGTTTTGTCATTTCGTGTACCTGGCTTCATCAGACTCGTTTTATCTTCAAGAAGAAAAGGAGACGAAAAACTACTGCTAACTGTATAGGCAAGGGCCTGTGCAGTTAAGAATTGGCAAAGAAGGGAGTGATTGCAACAGAGCCACCTTGCAATGGTGAGCGGGTAGCCTGCAGATGGTTTGGACGATGGTGCTACGAACCGTGACGAGGCAACGTTAATAACGAAGTCTGTTCTGCGGATGTTTTCGCCAGCCTCCTTATCCCACCATGCTATCGGTCGTTGGCGTTGCAACATGGCAGATGTACTTTATTTGCTTTCCCAATCTTAAGTCACAAATGTGCAAATTAGAAGTGAAGATGTGTGCTTATGGAAACTGCGAAAAAGCCTAATATATCACTGACGTGGCACTTGTTCCTGCGGTAGCTCTCACAAGCTTGAAACATTATTGCTTCCTCGAACGCCGGTTTGTTTACCGATTGCCATTTTATCGCGTATTCCCTTCAAAGCATCTGATATGCATATATGCGACATAATTATTACTCTTGTATGCCCACATGGTAACATATACGTTTCATATGTGTTCTGATGTCACACTACGAGTTTATTGGATATACTCGTATTGTCTATGTGCCACATTACATGTTTTTCTATGGATGGGCTGCAACAATGTTGAATGAAATACTGTCAGCGCGACACAACGCCCCGAAGAGCATAAAGACCTGGGGCCACATCCTCTTGCTCGGTAGAGCGCTAACAGTATGATTCCAGCTCGCGTTTCATTTCCTGTGTTGTAGAAAGTGAATTAATTCCGCGTCCTAAAGGAAATACGTAAACGTGCGCTGATTTCTTTTCGTGCAGTGGTGTGTCTGAAATCCGTATTCTTTTCTGCTAAATGGAGCCCAGTATTCGGCAAGACATTTCTCATCTCCGCTTATGAAAACCTATAGACTCTCAGAAAAGCGAACGTATGCGATGATTGCTTTTTTGGACTGGCACAAAGGGAAACGAACAGCTCACCAGTGAACTTCCTGTATTCTTCTTTTTTCTTTTTTGTCAAGGAGTCCCTACTCAGGAGTGAACCCTACTTCTTCGAGAGTTTCATATAGCTCGGGTCCTATGGCCGTGGGTTAGAAATGGCGCCCATGCGAAATTGCTCGTGCCGTTTCTCTATAGTCTTTGCAAACTCAGGCGATCAAGCTACATTTTAAAAACGCTCTCTCACTTGTTCCCGGAGAAAAATTGCATCGTCTTCTGCAACTATAGTGCCTAAAAAGAAGGCGCCCTCGATATTAGACTCTGAGTTCGAGGCTAGAAAAGTCTGACTGTGGATATAGCCTCCATCAAAGAAAAAAAAAAAAAACTGCGTCGAGGAAACGCTTGCAGATCGGGCTCCTGTTTGGTCGCAGTTGTGCGACAGGTGAGTGCAATGATTGCTGCAGTCGTTCTCGCTGCTACTGCCATCGTTGTGTTTATTCCTTATTGTCATGTTGTAACTCTTGGGTAATGCAGATAAGCTGATCGCCGAGGCCCCCGAAATGCCACCAAGCGAGACGAAAAAAAGGAAGGAAACCGAAAAAGGTGGTCGGGCTGAAATTGCACATTTAAACCATAATGGGCGGGGGTATTGAGCTTAGGAATGTTGTGGAAGGGAGTGACATGTTTCATGTGCAGCCGGTGGTGGAGCGCAATTTAATGTGGAAGGTTAGCGTGCAGTTGGAAGGTAAGTATTGCGGCGGAGCTTTACTATCAGCGGCTACTGTATCAGTTCACTTAACCAAGTATATTTCTTGGTTCGTTGATTTAGCTGCCCGCCAACCGATATTATCGTCCTAGAGCACAGGGTCAAATTGTAATATCTGAAAATACTTCCTCACTGTGATATTTGTGACGTTCGTTTCTACTAGCCGGTCGTCTCGCTGACGTTAAGCTTGTCCCTTCGGCAGCGCACTTATCAAAGCGTTCTGGACCACATCAACTTTTGCTTCAAATATGGTCATGCTTAATTTGCCAGACATGTCCTTACCTCAACAACGTTCCTTGAAAGCTGAGACACAGAACAACTACCGATGACTTCTGTGAACGCTGCGTGGGACATGGGAGAAGCATTTAAATTGAGTTTGTTGGTGGAGCTGCTCTCGAATCAACCACATCGGCTGTGACCTACGTAAATCTCCTCCGAGTTCAAAGGGAATTGTTGGCTATAAAGCTCGCTGACAAGAGTATACACAATTGTGGGGCGTTTCTTGCTGTTTTATTGCATTATAATTCTCAGGCTATCTCGCGCACTTGGGCTTCGTGTCTGTATGTCTGTCTGTGACCGTTTTCCTGCCAATCGGACCAATTTAGGTCGCTGAAGACATACTGAGGCAATGTGTACATATATGCCACTTTTCAGTGGACCCCTTTCATGCCAACATGGGTCACGGTAGATGCGGGACTGGGTAGGTACCGCTGTTCGGCGAAACTCTCTCACGCTGAATTGGAACCCTGGGTATGTGCCACTCGGTCCGTGCAGGTCGAACCTGTTTTATGCCTACTTGGGACACTGGCTACGTGTCAGTAGTTGTAGGCTGCTGTTCAGCGAACGTCTCTGACGCGAACTTGGCTAACTAGACATGCGCCACTGGTAATGTGCCGCTCTACAATGACGAAAGAGATACCTTAATTTTATCCGATGATGAGCTGAATCAAACCCACGTCACAAGGGTTCTTCAAATACAGCAACCCGAAGCATTAACAGGTCGCACCTATGATGCACTGGGTATGTCTTCAACGAACCTCTCGCCAACTTGGGCCACTGTGTATGAGTGACGGAAGGTGCGGCATAGCGAGGGCACAATTCTCAGCGTTATCAACCACTGGCGCACCACGCTTTTTGTCTAGGACATAGAGTTTCTTACAAAAACTACTAGAGGGAACTCTGGCGCTAGTGTCTACGGGAGCTGCAATGGGAGCGTTTGTGCCATCATGCGAAGTACATGCATTTGCCCAAACTTCGTCCTTTTGGCTTCAAACGGCTTTGTGAATTTGTAAAGTCGTCATTTTCAACAGTGTACTGCATAATAAATAATTGAATAAACATCAATAAAATTGCCCGATGGCAGGATTAGAACACAGGGACTCTAGTACAGAAGCCTGGTAGTGAAACCATGAGACGACGGACGCATGTGTCGACAAGTGAATGAAACACCCTTATGAGTTTATCGCGGGCATGCCAGTGCCTTGAGACACTTGGCGCGTTTTGATTTGGCCACCTCAACAAGCTCAATCGTTGCAATTAATAGCAATTCCACGCGTTCCCGGCGTCTTCTGCACGTCGAAGAATGTAGATTGCGCTGAAATATACAATAAGATTTATATAGCGTAATATACGAAGCCACAAGAGCGTCTGAATCCACAAGCATGAAGATCAGACAAATCCATGTACTTCCCATCATTCCCATGGTAGGACAACAACTGCAGCGCCAGAGTTACCTCTAGTAATTTTTGTAGGAAAGTCTATGGTCTACGAGACCCAGCGTGGACTACTCGGCAGTGCCGCTGAATGGCGCAGCACGTCCACAAATATTAAGATGCACGAGATATGAACAGGGTGGCCGAATGACGCGTTGCTCGGCGTTCGCACACACAGACGCATCGTGTATTTCGAAAGTCACGCGCAGGCTTCGTGGTGGGGGCGCTAGATGGCGTCAGGTGTTCTTAGGGAAGAGCCAAGAAGGAATCCCGCTCCAGCGCACGCCTCATGCACAATTCCTTCCACTGATGATAATACGTTGTGTCGCTCTATGGATTTAATGCTAAACGCATTACCGTCGATAAATACTTTGCTATGGGCCCTCCCCCAAATTTTCTGTTCTCCGAATGCTGGCCCTCACACCTGTGAATCGGTGAAACAGTAAAGCCCCTGTGAATTGGCGCGAAATATTGTAAAGAAGCAAGAAAGTCTAAAACTAGTGAGGATAATAGATATGAACTCAGACAATAGTTTCAGGTTGTTCTGCGCAGCCCATATATTGCAGTATTTACTATATTTGCCAAATTCGCTTAACCCAAAGAAGTCATTATTAGAGCGAAAGCTCTACTACGCCACGTCTCTCAAGCTCATTCATCGCGTCGCAATGAGCTTGAGCTGCCGGAGCGGTAAGCGCGGCAGGTGTGACGTCACGCCACGTGATCAGCTGCGGAGGGGCGTCACAGCTGCGCTCGCTCCGAGCCTGGCACACGTTACGTGAGCGCGTGCACACATTACGTCAAGTTGGCGAGAGCAACGGGGTCTATGCTTCGTTCGATGATTCGACGCACTGGCACAAACAACGTAATTGGACGGGGCCAATGCGCTCCGGCGCACCCGGCGTCGAGCGACGCTCGCCCGCACGCCGATAACGTCGTACTTTAAACGCACCTTTAACGGCTGATTTACCGGCGCTTGGTCGCTAAAGTCTCACCATCGGTGGCACACCCGCTAGGTCGTCTGTGCGTGATCATCAGCGCAAACTTCATACTTAATCCAATCATCCAGTGGAAATAGCTAGACAAATCGTCGCGGGTTGCGGAATCTCAAGCAAAGACAAAGTTGCCTTCTGAAACACTGGACCAAAGAGAGGCCAGATTAGCACTTTATGAAGAGGCTTACCAAACGCGGAAGTTTGCCGAAATGGAAGCTACTGCAAGTTCCGCCGTCTTTCGGCAACACGAACAACAACAAGAAGAAGGAGACGAAGCCGTGAATGTGATCAACGCCACCCGCAACGCGTTGGACTAACCGCAGCTGGCGGCTGATGGCAAACTCGACTGCTACGGCCAGGTTTCACTGGGACTTCACGGACAATTCGTTCCGCAGTGTGTGTAACGTAAGAGAATGACTGCGTCCTAACTTTATAGAAACACTGTGTGCATAGTCTCTGCAAAACCAAATCAAAGAGACTTTTCACTCGTGAAAACTAGATTTAGAACACTCAGTGGCTATGGTGTTGGGCTGCTGAGCACGAGGTCGCGGGATCGAATCCTGGCCACGGCGGCCGCATTTCGATGGGGGCGAAATGCGAAAACACCCGTGTACTTAGATTTAGGTGCACGTTAAAGAACCCCAGGTGGTCAAAATTTCCGGAGACCTCCACTACGGCGTGCCTCATAATGAAAAAGTTGTTTTGACACATAAAACACCATAAAAAAAAATAGGTTTAGAAGAGCTAAACTTCAGCAAATTTTTTCCCATTTTTTTTTCGCTACGCAGAAAATATTATATAGATGTTGCAGAACGGTTATGATAACTGCGTATTGGTGGTGAAAGTGGCACAATAGTATAAAGTGGAAGCAAGTGACATACTAAAGAAAAGTGGTTTGCACGAATATAAACTAAAGAAAGCTCAGAGGGAAAACAGCATTGTTTAAGCGGGCAGTGCTATATCGATTGCTATAGATGATAGATGTTACACTTACTTATTGTCGTGTGAAGGCGTCAGCGTGAGTACCGTTGTCATGAAGAATTTAACGATCGGGCATACCGCTTTATATTCAAATAGGTTAAGCAAGCATGCATCATAGATGGAAGAAAATAAAATCAATACAGGCAATATTTTGTTCCGTATAAAGTGGGCTGCCGTTAAACCCGCAAGTGTGAACGCACTAGCCCAGCAAAGCGTTGTATTTATGTGTTTGAGCTTTCAACGGTAATTCGATACCAAAATCGCAGCACCACACATTCGCTTTATTATGTCGCAGTGAGACCTCTTAAATACAGTATTATGGCTCACGATTTTCGGGAGTGCAGGAACTGAAAATAAAACGTAAATACAACCGCCTGAAGTGTGTAAATTGCTGGCCATAACCATTTATAGCGAATGCCTTAGAGTGGGAGGTGGTGGCGCATATTCCGGCGCCCTTTAGCACACAGAATATATAGCAGAATGCTGGGGTCATGGAATGCGCAACGAATGTAGCGCGTTACATTTGCAGCGTGTTTGCCGATCTTGTTTCCACTTAAAAACGGTACTTCAGGTATCATACTGGGTGCAGTGACGCAGTGCGGATATGATCACGCCAACGCACGTGATTCCATGTTCCCAGCTTGCTGCAGGTACCATTGAAAATATGAGACAGGTGGTCCATTCAACACCATTTAGATAGCACAAGGCCTGTTCACTCCCATCTATGACGTCATGCTACTGGCCCGACTGCCATAGAACCTAACGGATACGCTCCCGAGTAAGCCGCGGTGATGTTCACGTCACCGCCAGCTTTGGCAATGGAAATTTCGGACCAGTAGCGTGACGTCATGGATAGGAGTGAACAGGCCTTACGCTATCTAGGTGGTGGTGGTCCATTTCACCCTTAATAACAAAACGAAACGGAAGGAAAACGACATGTCGGCCAAATAAAATCTGCCGCGACATTACAAATGCAGGAATATGATGAATATGGGTAAGTCGTGGCATGAAGCAACAAAATGAAGGATAAGCGACTGTAGGGCTTCTTGAATGCTACGCAGCTGCATGAGCCGTGAACGATGACGGATTCTGCACGCCATCTAGGCTAAAAATACATGAAGTTAAGAGATTGTGTTTCTGTAAACAAAAATTCAGTTACTTAGGTATCCTACGTGATTTCAATTCGAAAGCATTAGGATTTAGTGGTCCAGGCTTTTGGGTTAGTTGGCTCGTTGCAATAATTGAGGTCATAGCATTGGAACCCCACAGACAAAAAAGATTACAGGACGTGCGCACGTCCCATCGTGTTTCTTTTCCCTCTGAATCCAGTCCTATGACCATAATTAATGCATTAGGATTTGTCTAAGTTATCGGCTTAGATTACAGCGCCACATTAGTCCACCTTAATCCGCCTTGCTCTAATTTGTACTAACCGTATAATTCAGTTTATTCCAACCTATTTCACTTTATTCCATCCTAATACAATTTTGGGTGAGTCACGGCGTCTATCCAACGCCGGGAACGTGACTTCATCGCTTGATCACGTAGGTTCTCTAGCCATTCGATGTTAACGCCGGATGCTCGTCGGATTTTCCGTTTGATGGGGCATATAATGCTTTCGCCTTAAAATGCCGCACCTTCGTTTTCGTTGTTGCCCTCACCATTTTTGCTAGTATAGTGCTCATTTCTTCTCTCTCTCTTTCACTCCCACTCCCCTTCCGCACGTGTAAGGTAGCAAACTGAACTAATCTTGTTAACATCACTGCCTTTCCTTCATGACTTCTCTCTCTCGCTCTCTCTCTCTCTCTCTCGTTCTGTGAATTGGCACAAAACAGGCGACAGGCATTAACAATTTAACAGGTATCCCCTGTGGGATTTCATTGTCATCCTCGCGAAACACCTGTGCAGTTTTCTGATAGAGCGGTTATAGCATCTGGTTACATTTTGTCTCTATGCTGGGTTTTATACACTCTGAAACATCAGGCAAAACTGCTAATGAAGAAGACGATGGGCAGGCACTGTGCTAATATTCCTCATTTCACATTATAACAGAAATGCTGCAATATATGAAGAAATGCCGCGAAATATTTAAAGTGTGCTACCCACAGCAAAGGATATGTGTCTCTAGCGTTCTCCCGCTTAGTACGAGGAGGACACGTGTTCCGATCGTGCAGACTAGAGAACCTGAGGTGGTCGAAATTTATGCTAAGCCCCCAACCACGGTGCACTTTTTTCACAACCATCGAGTAGCTTTGAGACACGAAGCCTGATGATTGGGTTTTTCGAATGTTTACTCCTCCATTACTGCAAGAAAATTTTATAGCCTAGTCGCAGAGTTGTTGACGGAACTATATTATTCTAAGCGAAAGAAACTTTAACCGAGCTATAGAGTAGTCACTCAGGAAATACCGCCACGTTTGTTATCACAACGATCTGCCGAAATGTTTTCGCAGTAACGAAAGGCTGCACACCCATTTTAGCAGCCCTCATTCGAAACGATCCTTCCGGGTTCCGTCATTCAATGCGGTGGAAAAATAAAGACACCAACGTTTCCGGGGGAAAGTTCGGGACAGCTTTACGATCCCGAGGATTAAAACTTTTTCAATCGAAGTTTCCAGACTCTCTTTGCAGCCAGTTTACTTGACCTGAGGGTCTGGCCGGAGTAAACCGGAATGTTATGACTTTCAAAATCGATATGAAGTAGATGTCCTGCGCTGCGCTGGTCGCATCCTGATTTGTTTATTTTGCCATTAAGCTAGGGACCCTTCCTGTCTTCACCTTCCCCCGTATGTTGCTATGCTTTTTAACTGTTCTCGATTTCTTTCGCTAGAAGTATTTCTGCGATAAACGCGCCCCTGCAGACAGAGATAAGTTTTTCACTTGCAGTTTCTGGTGCTTATCCTCGAGGGTTTTTTTCTTTCTTTTTTTGATGATCGCTTTCTTGGCGCCAAGCACCATCTTGAAAAGACTCCGTTCTCTTCTTATATCAATTGCACACGCTCAGCGCCAAACGTTCATGTCACTTTTATTGTAGAGTGCATGAATTTCGTGTTTTTTTTTCTCGCATCACTTTAAATTTTTACGTTGCTCTTTGCTCCTTGTCTCATAGATATTCTTTTTTTAACCTTGTATCTCCAATATTATGTCTTGACTCTAATATGGCAACTTCTTTTGCGCTGTTTACAAGTTGCGTCTTCATGCGAAAAAAAATATATATAAAGGATTCCGCGCCAGCCCAGCGTTTGAATAGCCCTACAGAAAGAACTTGCCACTTTTACAGTTGGATCCGAAATAGTAACGCAGTCGCTATGAGCAATATTTATTATATCGTGGTCGCTAGAATTATTCCCCCGTTGACTATAGCGCTAATAACCCAATGGTCTCGTCAAATAAGGTAAAAAGAATGTCATCTAAAGTAGCGCTTTTCTACGATCTGAACGAGTAGTAGCGGCAACCTCAACGTCTGTCTTTTTCTCCCTCCTCTGGTAACACTTCTTGCATGGTGAATCCTCCATCGTGTAATCATCGCTTCAACGTCGGCGCCTTAACTGACGTGAACATCCCCATAACTGCGTGGTGGACTGGGTTTATTTAACTACTATACATCCCGATTTGACATGCGCCTCTAAATTTTTGTGTTCCCCATGTGCCGTAACGCACTAGGAGGTAGTTAACAGCTTCATTTGTTTTTCATTTAATCAGAGTTCACAAAAAGATGCTGTGAGTTTCCACGAAGTTTATTAACACTACGCCTAAGGGTGGCCAACCAAAATTGTCGCCCATATTACTTGTATCTGACATGTCCCTTTAGACGAGTTCCGCTTATACCAAGTTAAGAACACTGAAATTCCAGCACTACAAGTTGATAGCTTCTATGTTCTATAGTTGATAGCTTCTATGTTCCTAATATCCAGCCATGGCGCAGAATGATCCACCGTCTGTCAGCTTTAACCACACTTCATTTTCTAGGAATTACCTGAACCACTCACACTGAAAGGAGAGCAATGTCTCTCGTGGATTCGTCGCGTAGGCGCAGTGAAGACACGTAGGTTAAGCGAGTACTGTACCAGTAGTCGTCCAGTCTACTTGTTTCTTTCTGTGTGAGTGTTTATTAGGTGCGCGCTGCCAACATAAACTCGACCTCCAATAACAAACTAGCCCGCGTCACCGCATTGGTTAACGATGGTAAATAAGAACCTCAGGACGGTCGAATTGGATCCGTCGCACCAGGAAAACAATAAAAAGAAACAGCGAAGCACCGCTCTAATTGAGCCAGGTAGCCGGTAACAGGGTGCACGGGCAAAACATACGAAATCAATAAAGCAAGCGAACGAAGCCTAAGAAGTTCAGCAAAACAACGATGAATCAGAAAAAGGGGTATCAAGAGGCTTGACTCTTTGTTGCATCCAACCAACAGCCAGCCCAATCAAGGAAGGCATAGCGGAAGCTAGTCTTGGTTTAATTAAGTGGACGTAGAAGTACCAGTTTGATGAGAAATAAAGCTGGACGAACACAATTTGCCACGAGTAAGAGCCCAACTCAGATCTACGGCATTACTCGCATGATCCACTACCAATTGAGCTAGGGTGACGATGGTTTTCTCGTACCCTTTCTTTGATATTTCGTATGACTACAATATCTGAATCTGGGAGCCAGCGTCACTCGTAGCCGTGGCGGCGGATGCATCATTTTTTTAATCGCAGGGGCCACGTACTATATATGAGAACCAAGGAACAGGCAAAATGGCCCGTAAATGCTTTTATAGGGCCTGAGGCGATGAAGCCAGCGATAGGGGGGAGACTCGCTATGCAATAAACGAAAAGAAGGGCTTGATTATATGTTTTATTTCTTGGTCCGCATGGTGCGAACAGGCAGCGATGCGAAGGAAACCATTGGAGAAGGCTACGGGAAACACAGCGAGCAACGTAATGCCGCTGGCTTTTCCCTAATAATAATAAGGCGAGTCGTAAAGAGGAGTGGCTGGAGAAGAATCTGAAATCACGCTCTCAAAGCTCATTCTCTAATTGGCTCCGTTCTGCTGAGAATGTTACTCTCCTCGCCCTGAGCACCAAGCAACGCTTTCTGTTTTTTTTTTCTTTACCTCGATCACTCACCTACTTCGTCTCTTCACGCACAAGCAAACGAACACTGTGTATGCGCGCACTAAACTTACACACCCAGGCGCATAGGTTTACTACGTCATACGTTTCTAGACTCTCGGAGCTCCCAATTAGTGACCTGAAGCTCCATGAGGAACGACCAGCCATTCCCCGAAGAATCAGATGAAGGTAAAGGCTTTGCTGCCTTTATCTTCGCCTTTCTTTAGTACATGCTCTTGTATGTATTTTAGTCAGTCTAGGTTCGTGAGGCCGCCTTTTGAGAGGAGAACTCTCGACGAACATTGAAAGAGCGAGACCACGCTGAACAGTAGAAAGTTCGAGGCACACGCAAGTGACTCTTTTTTTTCTTCTTCCTTTTCTTGTCGCTATATAATTAAAGCGGCTTAGGATACCCAAAAATAGTACCGATGGCTATGTGCACAAAGAGACGACAAACATAGACCCTGTTCTTCTGAGCGGCGGCTGTGTTGTCATGGGTTCGATCAACATCAATGGCCAACTTTGAGGCCGCTACATTGAAATTATATTTCATCGGTAATAACGATAGAGCTCAAATGTCCAACGCCTGCGGTTACCACAGGAGTCTCTAAGGCAGGACGGCCCACGTATATCATTCATCCTGAAGTCCTCTGTGTCTTCTTTGTTAAAATAAACGATAGACCCTGTTAAAAAGTTAGGTTTCCCAATATGCAAGATGGTCAACGTTTGGCGATAGTGCTGGTTACGAAAACGGTTATTTGGTGTTGCACATTTTAAGTGTTGAACTGTAGTTAGACGATATGTTGCTGTTCACGTATTATGTAAATGACATCGCAAGCAATTCCAATCCCCTGTCCATCATAAGGGGCCACTTCTGATCGCCACAAGGCTAATGTCGAGAATGGTGATACAAACAGGGTGTCCCAGTTATCATTATCCAAGTTAAAAAGAAACAAAACGCAACCTTCATTGCGGAAAAAATAAACTGTACGTATTTTAGCAGCCTGAAGGAGTCGGTACTGTCTATGTGTTTATAAATAACTTGTTTTCAGCTATCAACTTTTTGTTATATTCATTGGAGATAGGACAACACTAAGTTCGAAAACACATAAAAAAGTTATGCGTGCCTCTGCTATTGCAAACATCAGAGACCAGTAGAGGTGGGGGAAAGCCAGTAAACTAGTGCAAATCAGAACACAAGACCCACGAGGACCGGGAACGCTCCCCTATGGAATCCGCCAACGGTGTCTACGACGGCGCCAGCGATTCGCGCGCCCCACGCTTAGTAGATGCCGTGGTTGTCTCCACTCTGTGTAGAGCCACGGGCGAGGAGGACATCGAGGTACCGTAGCAGCCGCCAGAGAAGAACTCCCCTCCTCCCTTGAATTACCGGCCTGCCTCCGGCACCACAGGAGAGGGCGCGCATTCGGGAGTCGTTCCTTGCTTGCGTGTGCGCCGCCCCTTCTCCCCCGATTGGCTCCACCCACCTTCGACGCGTCGCTATGCTCCGCGTCGCTATGGTGCGCGATGCTATCTTTATACTCTGGTTTCACTCTTTCTCAGCTCTCCCCCTGCTCGGTGAAGCTGCGGATGCAATGAGAAACCCAGTCAGCTCCACTGTAAAACATTATTCGAACTTTTTGTGCGGTTCTGTTTTTCCGCGAGCAAACGAACCCACAGAAAAGTAAAAAGCGTTGACTTGGTCACCCGCTTTTGTGCCGCAATACTAGTGCTCTCAAATTACGTAGTGAACGATTTCCGCATGCTTAGTTAACTAATTCGGTCATAAAGATGACATGTCACCTACCGACAAGAAGCCTGCTTTATTTATGGTTATGTCGATCGTTTATGCTCAATTTTGGATAATTTGTCTTTGGCAAGTTGCTTGCTGCTGTAAGAAACGGTCATGAACTTTTAGTCGAGGCTCACTAATAGCAGGAATTTCCGGGCTGCGCTCACTTAAACTTAAAAAAAAGAACGGGGAAAAATACGGGCAAGCTCGCAATCGGTCGAAGTTTGAAACAGCGAAGCTTGTCGATTAGGGCCACCTCGTTCAAACGCGGTAGTCCCGCTGGCGTGGGTGGATACTTGAAGCCGTTTGTCGTGTTGAACTGCGGCACCTTCCCGCGTAAGTCTGTTTCTCGACAGGTCCTATGCAGCCACATCTCGTCGTGATCGCTGGCCTCCGGGAGGATGTCTCGCAGCATGCCTTGTGCGAGTTTCTCGATGGACCGAACAGTGTTGAGCGTCGATAGGTTCGAGTCAAACCACAGTAGATTGCACACGTGGCAGGAATGTCGAAACTACAAGGAGAGGTACTCAGGTTAAAACCGAGCTTTGGCAACCCCGGTTGAAGCACTATCTCGGCATCGCTTGTATCCGGCCTCCCGCACAGCAGGGTCCTTGCGTAAATGTCAACGCTTCGCAGCGATCCTGGCTCTCTCTCGACTGGCGTATTCTGGGTCTTCGCGTAGTCACCATCTCCTGGCTCCGGCATCTCTGGCCAAGTAGGTCGGATCGGCCCGTCGTTGCCGTTGTTTCTCCCGCATTGCAACAAGTGCAGCTTCGCGATGCGCGCCCTCTTCTTCGGCAGGACTAACTTTCCTAGGCTGCCCCATGGCATTAACTGACTGAGCGCCGCGGAGCACAGGCTTTCATCTGCTTTCATATTCTTTTCAAGGCCAAGCGCATGTGGATTCCTAACCGTTATCACGGCGCATGCGCAGATCTCGGCGCAGCGGCGAAACCGGCCGCGCGCAGTTGCCGCATCCCGGCAACTGCAGCTTTTGCGACCGTAATCTTTACGCGAAACGCTCATGGCGAACGCTATGCGTGGGCTTTACCATTCTGGTTCTTTTTTTAGAGCGCAGCTCTTAGGCGTCCGTTCCTGGGTTTCGCGTCGTCGTCGGCGTTGTCGTCGGCCTCGTAACCAGCTCCGCCCCCCTTTCATCCCCCCAGCGCTAGCAGCGACCGACTGATACCGCTGGATGCCGCTGACGCCGCTAGAGAGTCAAGATAACGTGACTGCATAGAACACCGTCGCCGCCATGCAGAAAGAGGAGGAAAGGGTCCCCCCCCCCTGTTCTTGTGTGGCGGATAGGGTGCTCTTCAGTTGCCGACGCGCCGGTTATTTCACGTAGGCCCCGGCACGTCGACGAATACGTGACCACCTTCCCACGGCTAGACCTCGTTCTTAGCGCTGCGGAAGCGAGGGTATCATATTGTTTGTGTCGGCATCGGCGGCGTTGTCCCTGAAACCAACTCCGCAGCTGGGGTTGACTCACTATCGGCGTCAGCGGCATCAGTCAGTCGCTGCTATCTCTTCCCTCCTCCCTTTATCGTGTTGTCCGCTTGCTGCGCGCGCTTCTGCCCCCATCGTTTGCCGCTGGGTGTACACGCCGCCCCCTCCCCCCTCTTCCTGCGAGTCTCCGGTTGTCAAAGCGCCGGCTCGAACTTAATTCCTTTTTTCGCTCCTCCTCCAATGCAACCCCTGTGCGGTGGCAATCAGAGAGCCAGATCGGTGGCGGCGGATCTGTATATGTGCACCGCCCGAGCCGAAATTGCCGCTGCCGTTCACCCTGTGCGGTGGCAAACAGAGAGCCAGATCGGTGGCGGCGGATCTGTATATGTGCACCGCCCGAGCCGAAATTGCCGCTGCCGTTCGCCAGTGCGAAATTATCTGCCAGTTCTTTCTGAGCCATGAGCGAGACGACCGATGGAAGTCCTCCGTCTACTGCTGCTGCTGCTGCTGCTAAACGAGCTGCCAGAGCAGAGGCCCAGCGCCGTCGCCGTCAGAATCCAGAGGTGCGTGCCGCCGAAGCCGAAGTGGAGTCTTTGTTAAAGGAATACGTGTGAAAAAAAAAATCTGTGATAGCGCATACATGTGTTGCTCGATTTCTTTGCCTCAATCTATCGAAAAGGTGAAACAGCTTATTTGCTGCGCTCAAATTTCGCATTAGGAAGTAACGTAATCGTCGGTAATTTTTTTGTTTCCCGCACGGCCGGCGCCGTCGCACATGGATGGAGTTATGGCTGGACGGACAGGTGCTATGAGTGTCCCCTTTGAAACGGGATGGTGGGTTGCGCCACGAAGCTCTTGTTCTTATTTTCTCTGATGACCTACCTATCTTTTGGAAAGAAACAAACACACACGCGCACACACATACGCCACACACACACACACACACGCGCACACACACACACACACACGCACACACGCACACACACACACGCACACGCACACACAGTATTTTCACCATAAACTCGCTGTACCACTACTGATAATTTTCCGTACGCTTCCATTGTTTACAGCCTCCCTAGTTTTCTGCCACCAAACCTCCAATCTCCGCTCGCTAATCTTTACTGCGGACATGCTGATTTTCCGTCTCTTATCCAAGAATCCAAGGCCTTCAAGGAAGCCAGAGGAGCCTAAACCCTCATCTGCGTAGATATTTAGAAATTCTAATAAAACATGTTCTAACGTTTCCATAGCTTTACTGCAGCAAGTACATGCTTCTGCTTCTTTGGTGTACCCCGCCTTATAACTATGCGTGATTTAAGGCATCCTGATCTCGCTTCAAAAGTAAGGGGTGTTCCTTTGAGTTATCATAAGTTGTTTCTTTCCTAATTTTGTTATTCCCTCTTAGGTAATTGCTGACGGCAAGTCTCTTTTCCATTGCCGGCACTCATAAATTTTTTTCAGCCTCTCTTACTTTGAATTTGACGTTCTTTTTTGGCATGTTGCTTACCATACCGCTCACATTGTTCCTGGTAAGCTTCCTAGTTCGTTTTATCCAATTTGGGTCAATGTTAATTCCTGTACAAATAACTGAACACTCTCGTAACCTGTTCCCTTTCTTTCATATTCCTATTCGTTCATCAAAATCAGTTTTTCTCCTAATATCCCTCACTTCAAACTTGTCCAGCCCATATCACCCTGCCTAGCTTCACTTGTCTTCTTCCTGTGAGCGCCCAATGCGAGGCGTCCCATTGCTCTTTGGCCGCTATCGAATCCTGATTGTACCCTTGACTACCAAATAACAACCGCATTTCTGAATGTAAGTCCTTGAACCATTGAACCTTTCCACATATTCCGGAGAACTCCGTACTTATTGTATCCCCATAGCACTCTGTGTTTCGTTAAGGTCGCATTTCTCTACCCCTTTGCTATTATTGTTTTTACTTACGTTTCCGTATATCCACTGCATTTGTTTATTCATACACCAAGGCATTTGCGTTCTTTTACCCTACTCATTTCCTGACCCTGTACTGGCAGTCTATTCACGGTTTTGATTCAAAACCATATAACCTTATTTTTAACGCTAAATTTTTATTCTAAATTTTTCTAAATTTTCACATACCATTCTACGGTATTAGACAGACGTTGCATATCACTTTGCTTCTTACCAAACAGCACAATGCAGTCCACATAAAATGAACGTTGAAGCTGCTGTTCTACTATTGTACCCGTTTGTTTGTATGAGAGATTAAATCCGATAGTGATTCCTTCTAGCGCCCTTTCCATCCTTACCATTTACATCCTACAAAGCAGCGGGGCTAAACGGCACCCCTGTCTGAGTCCTGTAGTCATATCAACTTTCCCCCCAATCTTCATTCCATTCAGCGCAAGCGGTAATCTTTAGGTAAATCTCCTTTAAAAGCTGTATGTAGTCGTTGTCTAAGCCTACCCCTTCCTGAATATCTCACAAAATGTTGCGGTGTACGTTGTCATACGCTCCGATAATGTCTAAAAAAGCCGGATTTAACGGTGTCCTTTCGTCTCTAGACATCTCAAAACACTGAGTAAAAACAAATAACTTATCATCAAGACGTCTGCCGATTCTTAAGCCATTCTGAAGTTCTCCCAACGTGCCAATATTTTCTGCCGTGCTAACTTGCATCCCACCGATGTAATGCCCTACGGCCTATACGAGTGAAATCTTTCCCTCCTTGACCTTCATAAATATAAATAATTCTACTGCGCCGCCAACTCTCTGGTATTCGCCTATCTTGTAAACCTTTTTCTACTGCTTTCAGCAAAGTTTTCAAACTTTCTCGTGCTAGTTCATTATTCAGCCTAACAGAAACCTTTGTCGAAACCTGTGGCAGACAAAGAGTAAGAAACCTGTAGCGGTGCGCTTAGGAATTTTCCTTCATGTTTCTTCAAGTTGAAATTTCTCAGCAACAGCTCCTTTTCCACCTGGTTCTCGTACATGCTCTTTTTGTCTGAGAAAACACCTCGTCATTTCATTGAAATGTAATTTAATGCCGCAGCCCCTTTCAGTTTGTTCTCATCTTCGTCTAGAATATGTTTTATTGTTCCAGACTTCCGGCCAAATGAGTTAATGTTGTATAAAAATATTCTAGGCGTGCCCTTTTTTCTCACATGTTTCTGGCAACCAAAGTTCTCATTCACCTTTTATCTTTGCTTGAACTAGCATTTGAGCCATAGTATTTTTCTCCCCTTATATTTCCAGTTTCCTCTCTGGTTCATGCTGCAGCAACTGCGCTTTTCTTGCCTGCCTATCCTCTCGTGATTCGTTCTCTTTTTCTCTTGTTCATCGATCGCTTCTCGTATCTCCCTGTTCCACCAGCTTCTCGGTTTCTTTTTTTTTTTTCTAACGGGCATGTTGCTTCTCTTTCCGTCTTTCTGTCGCTATTACACTCACTGTATACGCACGCTTTGCCTGGCCATTTGCCAAGTTCTTTCTGGACTCTTGTAACTATATTTCCTATTTGTTGAGCGTTCCAATTTGGCCATTCTTCGCTCATTGCTCTCTTTCCCAAATGCATACCTCATTTTCAAAGTGATGTGTTTATGGTCACTCCCGATGTTGCAATACCTTTTCTAGTGAATGAACACTTCTGTCAATTTATCATGAGTTCTATCTGTCATCAGACAGCAAAATATTGTCGATGGTCGTTGGCCGAAGTTACGCTTCCCTTTGTTGTCGGTATAACCCCCTAGATCCTGTATGCCGCCATTCATGTCACCTAAGAGGATGATTTCGGCATCATTCCCGTAACTCTAGATATCAACACTTAGCCATTCCATTTATTCTTGATTTTTCTCTAGCGATTTGCAATAAGTTACGCCCAGCCAAGTTTTCTTTCCGCTCACTGTGCCTGATAAAAAAAGAAAATTCTCCTGACACTTCAAATTTTTTTTGTCCCATTTGGCTCCCTGATGCACAAGACTTCCGACTCCTAATCCCTTCCTTTCCGACCGTTTCCAAATGTGATTCTCAGTCATTGGCGGCTCTTCCAAATCTCTAAGTAGCGTTTCTGTAGCCGCATACACACCTGTTTGTTCTATATTTACCGGCTCCTCATTCTTTAACCACTTTTCCTTTCTTCGGCAGTCCTGCGTGTTTATGTGGCCTATTCCGCGGCAAGCTCTCTTCTTTCTTCTTTTTCCTCTTTTTTTTCTGTTATTGACAGTGACGCTAGTTTGTGGTTCCCCTAAGGGTTCTTCTTCGTTACTACTTATCCTGGCTTCCTGAGCACCCGTAGGCCACCGCTTGTTTTTAGCGGATGCGCGGAGGCGAGCCGCGCTTCCTAGCTGCTGCTGAAACATGCCCTATGCATGTGTCCTATCGTGCAAGGAGTCATGACTTGTGAGAATGGTGCCGCGTAGCGTCGATACATGCCAACTTTGCATTGCGGTTGCGCTGTAGTACACCAGGCGTCCCGACATGTAGCGGTCGCATGTAGCAGTAACATGCTGCATGTAGATGAACCAAGTTCACTCAAATAGGCTAGGTGACTATTTCTCGCCGCCCCGTTGCAAAAGAGATTCCAAAATCCGCCATCATACTCACCCAACAGCATCGTATCATTTCACGAGTCAACGGGTGTGACATGACATATGCGCCATGTAGTGTGGATACCCGTGTTTACTCGATGGTACACGTTATGGCGCCTTCTCTCAAGGTGCGAACCTCTTCTGAAAAAAGCAAATCGTCGACCAAAGCGCGCAGCTGCAACCAGGCAACGACGGGCAAATAGCTGTGCAGAGGGCAGCCCGAGCCGCTGAACAAGCCGCAGCTCTCCTTCGACGCGGGACGGACCGTTCAGATTGTTTTCGGGAAAACGACGCGAAGAGACTTCGCCGCGAAGATCCTCCAGTGCGTGCTGCTGAAAATGGAGCTCCCATGGTGCCGTTCCTCCAGCTAACGCTGTGACAGTGCTGCGTGTGCCGCGCAGTCCTGAGATTTTTTAGAGCGTCCGCGCCTTTAGAAACCAAACGCAACATGTTCCCTAGTATACGAAGCTCTACGAAGAAACATATTGTCTTAACGGAGGAACGAATATCGTACAAATAAAGAATAAATGCTTTACACGCGCCAGGCGCTAGTTTTACTTTGTGGTGGTTTAGGAGGGGACGACGACGAAGTGCCTTCTTCTTAGAACGCTTCTATCTGTGTTCTCTGGTTTCCGACGAATTCTTCGGAATTTCCTGGTGCCTCGGCTCCCGGTTTTGTGGCCATGGACGCGGAGCCTTCCAGAGGCCCTCCTGGCCAGAGGTCATCAAGGCCGTCCCTCACGAGGAAGAGAGGAAGCGTGCTCAGTGACACCGAGGACACTGAGTTATACTCGATGTCGGATGAAGACTCATCGGATGATAGCTTCATCACTGTCCGCAGAAAGAGGGCCAAAAGGAGGACTGTCAACGCGAACCCATCAACGCAAGCGAGCACGGCGACTCTGAAGTCAAGGCCTGAACGCTGGCCTCACGCCATCGTGTTCGTACCCGAAGAGCCCTCAAACAACCTCCGACTGCTAAACAGGCAAGAACTATCTGTTTTCTTGGAAGGGGTCGTGCCGAATGAAATTAAGGACATTCGGATAAATACACGCAAAAATGTCCTCGCAATCGATGTTACCAACGGGAGTGCGCTCGAAAAACTGAAGCAAATCTCGGTGCTAGGGCGCATCAAAGTGCGTTCATATATCCCGATGGATGACGCATCCACAGCAGGTGTCATTTATGACATCGATGTCGCCATTCCCAACGCGGACTTGCCTATCCTCGTCAAACCAGCCAGTGAGGGTGTTGTCATCACGCGTGTGAGCCGCCTTGGAACATCGCGCTGCGTCAAACTGATCTTCAAAGGAGATTGCTTACCAACACACGTCAAAGTCGGTCACTTCCGACACCCTGTTCGGCCCTTCGTACAAAGGCCTCTTCAATGCCATCAGTGCTTTAGGCTAGGACATGTCAAGGGTGTCTGCCCAAACTCCATACTGTGTCCCCGTTGTGCTGAACCTCACGCGGAGGAGACGTGCCGGGCTACTGTCCTAAAGTGCGGCAACTGCAATGGTTCCCATGCTGCCTCGTCTAGGGACTGCCCTCGCATCAAGACAGAGGTCGCAGTTCTCAAGCAAATGGTTCGGGACAATTCGACACACAGGGAGGCTGCTGCAACGATCCGGCGTCGACGTCGGCGTCACCGAACCTCCTCAAAAAAGGCAGAGCCGCGAAGGGAGAGGGCCGCTTCCATTGTAGCACCCACATTCTCCAATCAGGCCAAAAAGGGGCTGAACAGCACAAGGAAGTCACCTGAAAGGAATTTGTCTCAAGAAGAATGGCCTGCGCTTCCGAGCCAGCAATCTCCCACAGAACTACAGATTGTCAAGCCCGCTCGGGAGCCTACTCCTGCCGCTGATGCCACGCCCAAAGCAGATCAAGTCCTTTCAATGCTGCGTCCCCTCATAGATGCCATTCGAGTGATTCTGTCGAACCTTGGAACTACGTCTGCTCAAAATGCACTGAAAGTACTGGACGCCTTAAGCCCAGTGCTTGAGTCCCTCGAATAGAGACATGGCCAGCCATCACCCATCGTTTCGAGAGGAAGTCAAGGCAGCGTCAATCATACAGTGGAACGCAAGAGGACTAAAATCACGCCTATCGGACTTTCGTCAGTATATATATACTAATTTGTTCCCAATCATTGTCATATGTGAGCCTAATGTGTCAGAACCAGTCAGATTATCGGGATACGAAGCTGTTATGTCCGCAACAACTAATGCATGCAGTAAAGTCATCGTTTTTATTCGTCGAGAACTAACCTATGTTCGCCAGCCGATTCCGCCTCATGATAAAAATCAATACGTTTGCCTCACCATTAAAAAGGGCAAACTCACGTTTACACTTGTAGGCGTTTATATATCGCCTTCAAGTGTCTTTGATCCCAAACGATTAACGAACATCTTGTCTGTGTGCCCTGCCCCATATATCATCATCGGAGATTTTAATGCGCACCATATGGCATGGGGAAGCGCAAAAACAAATGCAAGAGGGCAAAGACTTGCAAACTTCGCCTGTAACCACGGCCTTTCACTTCTGAATGACGGCAGCCCAACGTTTATACGAGGCGTGAATTATAGCAGCTGTCTTGACCTAGCTTTCGTCTCCAGCACTTTCACAAGATATGTTAAATGGTTTTCGGATATCGAGACACACGGGAGTGATCATATTCCCACATACCTTGTCATCAAAGGAATGTCCAGTCGCACCCCACGGAACACCATTCGGTTAATTGATTGGACCACTTTTACTTCCACCATGGAGGATGCTTGTCGAGAGGGCTTGTCCTCTGGATTAGAGGAAGCAATCAAGTCTGCAATGCTACACGCCACGCGCACGGTCATGGTTTCGTCGAAGCACACGGAATTGGATATAGAGTTGGAGCGACTTCGTGCGCTCCGTCGTCGTGCGGAGCGGCGTTACCGGCGTACAAAGTCCATCGAAGACCTTAGGACAGCCAGACGACTACAAAAGAAACTTCAACGTCGCATGGATAGATTGGCATCTCGACGTTGGGCAAGATTTTGCCAGTCACTAGACCCCCGAAAGCCACTTTCCCACATCTGGAGAACCATACGTGGTCTACGTTCCTTCCCTGAACAACGCTTCCCATTCAAGGCGCTGGCGCTCTTCCAGGGGCGGCTAGAGGCTGATGTTGCAGAAGACTTTTGTGCAAGGATCGCTGGCCAAGCAACCGGTCCAGGCTTTCCAGCCCCCAGTCGCATCCCTGCCTCACGTGACGGCCGCATGGATCTTCCATTCATAATGGAGGAACTAGAAGCGGCTCTTGCTGTATGCAGGCGTTCTTCGTCCGCGGGACCAGATGGAATATCCTACCGCGCCTTGAACAACCTGAGTGATGGCGCACGGAGAGAACTGTTACATCTCTACAACTTATCTTGGCAGGATGGCATGGTTCCCGAAGAATGGAAGATAAGCCGCTTGGTCCCTCTCCTGAAGCAAGGCAAGTCCCCACTTGAAACCACCTCATACCGCCCAATAGCGCTGGCCAGCTGTGTGGGAAAGATAATGGAAAAGATGATCCTTGCCCGCTTGGAGTGGTACCTGGAGCACTACAACATGTTACCGAATTGCATGGCTGGTTTTCGTCGAGATCGCTCTTCCATAGACAGTGTTGTTGATCTCGCTACGTACGTCCAGCATCAAAAGTCACGCAAAAGATTATCTGCAGCTCTGTTCTTGGATGTCAAGGGGGCATACGATAACGTATCTCACGAGGCTATCCTCGATGCTCTGGAGATGGTTGGCCTAGGTGGTCGAGTTTTCAAATGGATCTCTCATTACCTTTTTATGAGATCGTTCTTTGTCTGTACCGGTGATGGTAAAACCGCACTACACTACACGTACCGAGGTGTACCTCAAGGCGGTGTACTAAGCCCTACCCTATTCAACCTCACACTCATTGGTCTCATTGATCATCTGCCAGCAACGATCAAGATATCAATGTACGCCGACGACATATGTATATGGACCTCAGGTGTGACACGTCCTCAGATACGTGCAAGACTTCAAAAAGCTGCTACTCTAACAGCTCTATACCTCCGCAACCAAGGTCTTGAAATCTCGTCAGACAAATGTGCACTGATGGCGTTCACTCGCAAACCAATGACACCCTACGCCATATCAATAAATGGCCAGATAATTTCTTATGAGAAGACTCACAAATTTCTTGGCATAATCATTGATAGGGATCTCTCATGGAGCCCGCACGTTACCTACTTGAAAAAGCGTCTTACAGCAATCTCCCAACTTTTCAAGTTTCTGGGAGGAAAGACTTGGGGAATGTCAGTGCATGCAATGTTGGAATTGTACAGGGCTCTTTTTCTGGGTTTCTTGAGATACAGTTTGCCCGTACTGACCAACACCTGCCAGACAAATCTTCGTGCTCTACAGGCTATTCAAGCTCGGGCTCTCAGGGTTTGTCTTGGTTTGCCAAAATGCACATCGACAGCAGCGACTATTGCGATTGCTCAGGACCAACCTATACAAACACACATTGCGTTGCCCGTGCCCGTGCCCGTGCCTGTTCCCACCATCTGGCAACACTACCATCAGAAAGGCCGCAGGCAGCTTTTTGTACTACGATTTCGGAGTATTACACCTGCCTTCCATCAGGCTACACCCCCGCAACTAAGCCATCGATTCCTCCATGGTGTTTGGCTCGACCTGCAGTGCACCTCACCGTACCAGGAATCAGGAAAAAATCTGAGCTGTCATCACCAGCTCTTAAACAACTAACTCTGCTTCTTTTGCACGAGAGGTACGCCGAACACGTACATATTTGTACTGATGGATCGGCAACTCTCCAGTGTTCCTCTGGAGCCGTGGTCTTCCCAGCGAAAGCCACCACCATCAGTTTCAAGACATGTCACCCAACGACACCGATGGCCGCGGAACTTGCAGCCCTTCGCGCTGCACTTCGTCTCGTCAACCAAGAACAACCTCGAAGGTGGTCAATATTCAGTGACTCCAAGGCTGCACTGCAATCTTTGCTATCAGCCCTGCGGCGTGGACCACACGAACAACTGGTATTTGAGATTAGAGAACTCATACATACCTTAACAGAGAAAGGACACCACGTGACATTTCAGTGGCTCCCAAGTCACTGCGGAGTCATAGGGAACGAACACGCTGATAACGCTGCTCGGTCGGCTCTTCAAGGCGACGAAGAGGAGCCGATACCGTTATCAAGGACAGATGCCGCTCGAAAACTTCGAATGATCAGCCGTCACATCACGTTATCCTTGTGGAACGCTGGAAGTTTTCACAACTACCGACTCCACCATCTTGACTCCTCCCTACGCCTTTGTATTCCAGCTGGGCTCTGTCGTCGCGAAGCCACCCTGCTTTGTCGACTATGGCTAGGGGTGGCTTTCACCAAGTCTTTCGCTTACCGAATTGGATGGGCCGAAGACGCCTCGTGTGAGGACTGTGGTAACGAGGAGAGTTTTCAACACCTTCTTTGTGACTGTCCTCGATATACTTTACAGAGACAATCACTTGCAACCGCGATAGCGCGCTTTGACCAAAGACCTCTCACAGAGGAACTCATTTTAAGATACAGCCATCATAAGCCATCGCAGCAGAGGGCGACGAGGGCACTGTTGCGGTTCTTGAGGGCGACAGAACTGGACAGGCGACTGTAGCCTGAACAGATGTTGATAGTGCTACAGGTGTCAGTGTGCTGTGCGATGACAGTGTTCGGTGACAGTGACCGATTGTGATTGTGTGTTTATGCTCCTTCCTTTCCTTATCTCTACTTTGTTTCCACTTTACCTCCCCCTCCCCTCTCTCCCCAGCGTAGGGTAGCCAACCGGATTTTTTTTCTCTGGTTAACCTCCCTGCCTTTCCCCTTTCCTCTCTCTCTCTCTCTTGTGGTGGTTCAGGGGGCAACCATCGCATATGCTCCCTATTTCAATGGCTATACGTTACCATAAAAAGGGATGAAGAATGTTCGAGCCCGAAGTAGAGCTGGCGAACAAGACATCCTTTCTTTATGAGACTTTCAGGTCCATTATTGATGTTTTAACTGAGGCGTTATCATTCTAAGACTCTGCATGAAAAGGAAGCACTGTTGGATATTCTAGAGTCATCTCTCTTTTCTGAAAACAAATTCAAGTTCAGCAACGAAGAAAACGAGGCACGTGTTCAATGCGTATAATGGTAACGCTATAACCGCAAGGTAACACCGGTTTGCGTTTGTATATCTTGTTTATGTACACGTATGAAGCTGATAGTGCATGATTTAAATTTGTTGCAGCACATAAATTTGAAAGTTTGGTCATGTCTAGGAAAGTAGCGTTCGAAGCTAGATGAACATTTAATAATTGTGAGCATTACTTGAGCAAATGTGATGGCAATGGGAGCATGAGTCGAGGCTCTGTTACAATTAGGGAACAGGCAAATTTGTCAGAAAAACACATAAACTCTGTCTGTAACTTTCCAAAGCCATCAAGAGATAGACGTTCGGGCTCACTTGCCGGGCTTGAACGTCGACAAAGAAGGCCCTGTCATTGCCGTCGTTTTACATCACTTTGTGGCACCACCTTTCACACCGTCTGCGGGCACCACGTTCGTCATTAAGTGGCTCTGGTTCAATGGCTGCATCTTTTGTCGATTATCGACTTCTTAAGCAAGAGACTAGCATCTGCGCGTGTTCTTTTCCATTTGCAAAACAGTGAATGTTAGGGAAACAAGCGCAGAAAATAACAAACCCTGCCAAGAAACAACGCCACGTGTTCATCAATCTTCTGCTCAGCGTAGGCACGAAACATAGCCTTAAAACTTTATCCGTGAAGTTGTGTTTAACATCATGGCTAAGTCATGCATGAGAACGATCAAATCTCGCTGCCGTTGAGCCCGAGTTAAAATTCACACTTTTGTGTATTAGCAAAAACATCTAAACCGTAAGTTTGTTTCAATCGAAGAATAATAAATTAGTTTTTAGCTGAGCCAACTCTAATAATACTATTAACATCATAATATTTAAAAAGTTCACAAAATGATGAGTCTTTTAAAAGCAAGAGTTTAAAGAACTTTTGCAAGAATTGGAACTTTGTGTTTATAACTGATAGTCATTTTGAACTTTCAAAGTACTAACAGTGTGCGTGATTTGGCATAATCACTTCCTTTTTACCTAACCCTCATTGTAAATTCACATCCCCAAGTGGCAATAATTTCCTTTTTACCTAATTCTAATTGTAAAGTCACATCCTCATGTATGCCTTCATTATATTTTCAAATCTTTGGGTTCCTAATATTTCTTTCAATGGAAATATTTGTTGTCATTAGCAGATTTTTAAATCCTATCTGTGTCACATCGAAGGAACCTCGATATCACCACCTAATCTGCCAGTTCCCTATTGGTATATCCACGATCGATGTAAAGAACTCTATGGCAAATTGATTTAACGGCACACTTGGGAACTTCAGGTTGTCAGATTGATCTGGAGCCCTCCCCACGATATTCCCTTCATGATACGTTCTCAGGTTGTTAGTGACGCCACTCGGACAATCTAGCGAGCATCCGGACGGTGCCTGAGCCGCTGGGCGTCAAGTTACCAAGCACAGCCAGAGACGAAGCTGAGGACAGTACACGAAACGACGACGACATTCACGATTTCTCGCGGACTATGCTCCACCTCGTCTGCCAGTGAATGCGTTGTAAATACCTGTAAATATATTTCAGCCCCTCTTGTCCCCTCAACAATACCTTGCACAAAAGGGAAGCGGTTGGCTAGGAGCAGCGTTCATTATTTCTTACATTAGTTTAAGACACACGGTTCAAAGTAAAACCGGCTGATCTCTGGTTTCGATGCTTGCGAGAGCCACTGACCACATGAGAGCTTGGTCAGGCACAACGCCCTGAGCTTTTCGGGTAACATTTTACGACTGCGGTTTTATTTCTCCTGGAACGAAAAGTTATTGAATTCCGATAGGAGACTAGAGGTTGAGGACGTTCCACCAGTAAACTTTTCAAGCCCGGAGGCTACATAGGTCCGCTATAGCTAGTCTCATTCCAAGGAACCCTTCGGGGAAAAATTTTCACGTTGGGCTGGCGCAAAAGTTTGGGCCTCCATGTGACACACTAGAGAAGTGGGGACTGTTCTGGCTCTCGCTGGCTCCGTCATTGACAAGCTTTGACTGAATCATAATGATGAAATTGGTGCCCCCAGGGCTGGTTGGCACAATAACCACATGGTGATGACGGTTTCGCAAAAAAACATTATGTATTTCGTCTCTCATATTCGTATACTTGTCTGTTTTATGGCGTCTCATGTATTGTGTATGTCACAGTCAAGTCATGCAAAACCAGTCAATTTCTCTTTAATGTATTTTTTAAAGCGGCTATAACCACGCGAACTGTTGCTGATAGTGTATGTCAACGCTGACAGAATGTTTTCTTCACTCTTTATCTCCGGCTGCATGGCAACGCCATATTTCATTTCTTTTTGTATTTTTGCAGTCAACTTCTGCGACTTGCTGCTCCATGCATTCTAGCCAACTTTTGAATAACTGTAAAGAAAACTTCAGCTATCGTTATTTTGCATTCGCATATCTCAAAGCTGTGAAGATGCCGGTCACATATTTTTTGTTTGGTCAATGTTTCCAAAAGTTAATCAACCAAAGAAAATTTACTTCTTGTGCAATCAAACGCTCAAGATTACTTAAAGCCTCGGAATCTGCATGTTGGTGTCACGGTGACCCTGTTTTGATGGCTAATTGCTATTGATCGTCGTTATGATTGCATCGAAACTGTTATAACTTAGTGCTTCGACAGCAATGGAATGCCTATTCCACTTTGGAGGGTGAGGTAACTTTGTGCGGACCCTGTGTAATGATCAATGATGAATTCCGAAATTCTGCACTTCTAGGTTAATCGAATTCCCAGAATTGCCATCGGGACGCGGTCCTCGGTACTTATTGGTAAAAACTGGAAGCTCTTATCCCTAGGTACGACCAATATGTACGCCTACGGCTTTGACAATCAAATTCGGATGTGTTCTCCTATTTTGTACGAGCCTATATTCACAGTTCCTGCATATCTCATCATCCACAGCTTCTGCACTGAACTAGTTTGAATCATAAACAGAATAGCCTCAGAAATTGTGTAGCCGTTACACGTTTCTGTACATGTTCGACGAATTTTATCAATCAGGCGATGTGACAAAGCTATTTTTCCAGATTATACTTTTGTGCCTGCTTCATGTTATGGCAGGTACTGGGGAGGTTTCCATTATCAACGTACCAATTGCTCACAAAATCCGCCATACAGCTTTGAAGGTGTTCCGGTTCACGGACATTTATGGATGCTCTACAAGATACGGGCCCTTGCACTCTTGTCGAAGGGAATTGCCTAAGTGTTTCCTTCGTACCTTTGGTTAGCAGACATCTCAGTTTCTTTTTAATGAGCGAAATGATTGCGTGAGGTTGTGCAAGTACACAAGGCTTCCCAATGGCCCCTAGGCGACAGCCTAAATAAAGACTAATGTGTCTTGCTTGACGCAAGAGTCGTCGCAAGAAAGGTTCACGCAAGCGGAAACATCAATCTACCAGCTTATCTCCACGTTGCTCCAGCTCTGAGCATTCGCCTCTTTTGGGCACTGAGCTCATGTGTCAGGAAACACTAAGGGAACGCTGATCGATGCAACGTTTGTGTATTTGTTGAATGCGGCTCTTACCACTCTGTTAACAGAGGTGGGAAGGTAAAAAAGAACGGTACTCCGCAGCGGCACTATAGCAGCTGCAGGTTACAAGAGGTTCATAAAGAAAAAAACGCGAGAACCAGAAATGAAAAAGGAGATCGACGGTGTGAGCACGAAAGCAGACCAATCAGGCTTTGTTGTTCTTTCCGATTCATTGCCTTGCGCCTGGCGGTATCAACCTGCCACAGAGAGCATTTGGAACACTGTGCAGCAGGCGTAGCCGGGCGTTCCTGCTTTTGCTTCGATTCCATCGACCCAGCACGTGGACTTATAGCGCTACTGATATGACTGTTTTTTTGTGTGTGTGTTCGTGTATGAACAGGCCGGCGTAACAAGGAATACAAGGCTTGATGCTGATCAGAACAAATGGGTCAGCTCCACCCAACTAAATCTTTGCCTGTCTTCTGGCTCTCCACGCCAGCAATCTTGCTGATTGCAGTAAAGCTCGCATCGTGCTGTTGCGGGAACAGATTCCACATTTGGGCACGCTGACAAACTTGAAGCTGGTATGGTTTTGATACTTTCACAAGCTTTAGGTGCGCGTTTTTCGCATACAAGCAGTCGATCGCACATGTGTCGGGGTTACTTGGTCATTTTAGTGGCATGCAACACAATGCAAACGTTTTCACTGATGCTCATGTCTAAAAGGAAGGTGCCCACCAGCAGATGCATATATAGCATTTGAAGCAAGAAATGCAGAAATGTGCTGCCACCAAACGGAATATAAACACTTGTGGCTGCTACACTCAAGAATACAACCAAAATATCCATAGTTTGTCACAATAAAATAGGTGCGCTTGAATGAAAGTATACATAGCATATAGGGAAACGTTTTTTTCGTAATGAAATAGTGGTGCAATGATTTAGATAGTTTCTGCACATTGTGCTTAAGACATACTGGTAGACCAATTGATTAGACATGATGGAACGGAGTCGAAGCTTCGCAGAGGGAATGCTGGCACAAATTAAGCAAGTGATGTGTAATTTTTACGTTCACGTTCCTTTACATTCTATTCGTGGCAAATGCTTAGGGTTTAGTAACTCGCACAAAAAGGTGGCGTAAAACACATTGACAGGCGTGCTTGCTCTTGCGATGTGAGTTTAATATTACTGAAAGCATGGGGTAAGATGTTTTGCTGGGCATACTTTATGGCAGTGGCATAGAATTAAATTTGCTTCCGACAACTTATTCAAAATTTTACTTATTGACAATAACGACTTTACGAACATTTAAAGAAATAAATCAAGCGGTGCAACAACCTAACCTGCCTATTAAAATGCTGCATTTAGTACCACATTCAGCGATTACGGACTCAAAATGCGCTCTGAAATGAATTGCTTCCGCAACCATTTTAACACGACAATGTTAAGGGCGCTGCGTGGCAGAAAATCCGGCATCGACGTCCCACGTCCAATGTCTACTGTCTTGTGCGCTTGAAACCATTTCGACGATGAATAGCCAACAAGGGAGGCCCTCAGTGTAGCGCAGATACGTTACTGAACTAATAAAATTTCTCAAAGCAGAATACGTCAGAAAAAATGGCTGTGGCTTCGCTAAGGTTAAGCCCAGGATGCGAAGCATACTAGCCTTTATTTTAGTTGTTGAACCACTGTTTAGTCTGGTGAACTGCTGTTGCTTGGCTATATTTGGTTCGGCTAGACGAAGAAACAACTCATGCGTTACTCTGATTCGCCTTCAAGAATGGAACGCGACAGCGTTCCTGTCGACCCGCCAAGGGGTGTAAGACAATGCACACTAAACATTTTTACACCCTTATGGGTGTTAATAGGGGTGCTTTCGGCATTTACACCCATGCCCACACCCTTTTAGCACCCTTTTCGGCCAAAGCACCCTATCACAAGGGTGGATACCACACATAAGGTGTGACTTTGCTCAAAGAAGGGTGTTAAATCGACGCCTGAAGGGTGTTGAACGTATTGATGCATAAATCTGAGTAACGTGTACACGTCCACGCATTGAGCAATGTGTGTATGTATTGCATTTTTAATGCGAAAGCGTTTCATGGCCTTTCAGGTAGGAAAGGTGGCGTTCTCCGCAACAACAATCCATACGGGACCCTGCTCATGCCAATCTTGTCATTTCCCTTGAAAGCATTCAGAAAGCATTCAGAACCGCGCCGCCCGTTTTATTCTCTCAAATTATTCACTTCATTCTAGCGTCACGTCCATGAAAAGAACACAAGGTGAACCTTACCTTTGGTTACGTCGCAAATGCTTTCGTCTCTGTCTTTTTCATAGAATATGCTAATTTAACCCTTCCCGTAAAGAAAATCTTTTCACCACACCAAGTTCTCGTCTCGCATCGACGATCAACACAAAATTTATGTGCCATTCTTCCTGTTTGCCAAGAACAGCCACTGAATGCAACCGCCTTCCCGCCTCAACAGTCTCAATTTGTGACACCACTAATTCAAGGTCGCCGTTCAAATTATCTTATGGTTTGGTTTTCTATTTTTGCGCTGCATTGCAATTATTGCATATTTTCACCACTTCTTTCTGTTGTGCCTACTAGGCCTTGAATGTATATAATAAATAAATAAAATGTGAAGTCATCACCGTCTTGTATGACGTCAGTAGTGATACAGAAGGTACTAAATACAACAACGTTAAGTATGAGCAATTATGGGTAAATAATGTGAAATAATGTGAATAAGGGTGAAATAAATTGCATTAAGGTTCGTACAAACTATAGCACGGTGGATTACGGGAGATTAAGGTAGTATTGTGAAGAACACGTGACAATGTATGAACTAACGTATCATGGTCACGTGACAATTGCAAGTGTAGATGCGTGAAGCGATTAAGTTTTCCCATTCCTAAGTGACTGTCGATCTTTCTTCAAGGATTCTGATGTTACTGGCATGACGGCCACTCCAAAAATGTATCATCCAGAAAAAGAACGCCCTTTCACTTACAATTCCATTATCATTATTTTTCGTGCTCACAGGAATATTAACATGCAATTAAACACTTCTAGAAAAACTGCAGTAGCAGAGCGAAAACACGAGAGCAACTTGCGCAATTCTGCACTAATATTTCGGTGCCCTTAATAGCCCAACAAAAAGTGGTGAAATGGAAGAAGCTGTTTGGATACATTGCTGAACAAACAGGGACGCGCTGTTGGACGAGCCTCTGCTGTACAATGGCATCAACATACAATTTGCATGGTGAATCCATAAAGAAGACTTATAGAGGCGAGATCACGTTGGAAGTTCTCAAACCCGAATTTCCACGTACCTTGCCTAATTCATTCAGAGGCTTACTAAGCTACTGATCTGCTTTCTAAGTGCATCCTCAAATACAGCTTGTAAGGCTGAGCCTATATATTAAGGGCTGGTGTCGTCAAAGCTGTAATTTCTTATCCAGAGCATACGCACTTGCAAACGCAGTCTTCAGTCTCCTCATGAATGTTTACGCGTCGCTGTCGCACGACCAAGATGTGAGCGTCTTTATCGAGCCATGATATCGCTGAAACTACGCTGTGACCTCGCAAAGTTGCTTCGTTCGGACGCAGCGAATAATCTAATCGCACCAGCAGAAGAGCGCCGATCGTCTCGCTCACGGTCCCGATTTGTGTACTGTACCCTCAGTGATGCAGCACAGACTGCGCCCCCCACCCCAAAATAAAATGTCCCGCACGAAACGTAGTAGTAACTACCCGCCTCACCGCTCTAGTTAGAGACCACAACGAAGCAGCAGCAAACAGGCGGCCATGCGAGCAAGCAAACCTGTCAGAATAAACGTTCAATTTGCGCGGCCACCCCATGCCCAATGAAAAGCGACCGGAAGTGACGGCCGACGCTGTACCATCACTTCGGCGCGCGGCAGGACGGGAAGGCGGAAGCTGCGCCATCATGCTCGTTTTCGCGTGCGTTCGCGTCGCGCGCTGTGCGAAGTAATTTTAACCGTGTGATTAGTTTTGCGCGCGGGGTAGAAAAAAATGTGGCCCATGCTTTGTGTATTACTCGTGCCCCACTTCAAAGCAAAGCGTTCGTACGCACTGGAAGATGGATCCACGAAGGCTGAAACGAGAAGTTGCAACGTGCCCGGTCGGTAGTACTGGCATGATGGAAACTTTCAGGCAAGTGCCCGTTTATTTGGTATTTGTTTTGTTCGCTTTAGAAATATCTCCCTGTGATCTCGTAGCATAATTCATAATTCGCTAATGTAAGAGCAAAAGCAGCTGCACTCCTACTAGGGCAAGTTAACTACCTCGATCGCGTCCCGTGTGACTAATGTTTGTCAAATCTACATCGGGCGTGGTGCGCCTGCATAGTTACGCTTTGTTTCTCAGCGCTTGAACGTTCATTGATGTGATTCTCTTGTGCGTTCAGCGCGGCTGCTTGTAATACGGTCGTTCGCACTTCAGTTAAATGTGGTCGACCACTTTTGCGTCGCGTAGAAAAAGGACTGGCCTAGCCACCTTTCGAAGGAACCGGCGCGGTATTGGTTCTCCCTGATGCGGTCGCGTGCTGCTGTTGCTGCTTGCCGGACGCCTTCAGCATTTTTTCGGCTCGCTTTGTCTGTGCGTGTGCGCGTGCTCGCGCTCGGCTTGATTTGTGTGTGCGTGCGTGCGTGTGTGCGCTCAGCTCAGCTCGATTTGTGTGTGTGTGCGTGCGTGCGCTCGGCTCGCTGTGTGTGTGTGCGTGCGTGCGCTCGGCTCGCTGTGTGTGTGTGTGTGTGTGCGTGTGCGTGCGTGCGTGCGCGCGCGCGCGTTCCGTACATGCCGGTTTGTATGGGCCGGCGTGTTTGCGCGTGTCTAGTGCGTGCGTGTTTTGTGAGTGTGTTGTCTGTGGGTCGCTGTGTGTGCGTGCACGTGTTAGCGTGTCTGCCTGCATGCATGTATGTGTGCTTGTTTGTGTTCATCAATGTGCGCGTGCGCGCTTTTGTGTCTGCGCTTTGAGAGTGCGTATACTTGTGGTGCTTGTGGGTGCGTTTTGTGTGCGTGCGTGTGTATTGCATGAGGCCGGTAGAGTTTTACTCGCAATAAAACTCTTCCGATTTGGTGCAGCGAATGTTCCCGCCTGAAAGCCGAGTTTGGTTTCAAGCCACCCTGGACAACTGCTGTATGAGGCGCCGTTTCTCGGGAGGACCAGTGGGAAGGCGCCAAGTATACGCTTCGTCCTTTTTCCTCCCATGCACTGATAAATCAATAGCCTTGTTTTTTATTGTGAAAGGAACGGTACATCCAGAGCATAAATAAATGATTAAGAAATCAGGTAGTGTGTTTTAAAGACGTGGATTTCCCATTAGCCCACATTTCTTTTGATGCAGACAACCTTTGAAATTGTTAGCGGCAGGTTATTCGAGAGGTTCTACGTATATAGCAATTGTCTTCAGGAGCTTTAATGAATTTTGAAAATTTGAAGTGTTGTGCTTTAGAGGTATCATATACAAGCTTTAGGTCTCCGAGTAATTTGCATGCCCTTCGAGAGCTGTCGCCTATAGCCCTATTGAAATTCGTAACTACAGTTTGGAGCACTGGGGAAGCTAGAAGGCTTGTCCTGGCTCTCGAGAAAGTGTTCAAGCTGGTGATGTAGGTTGAGGAGTTTGGGGTTGGCAACACAAAGGATTTTTTATGCCTTAGCAGTAGGAGTGACACAGGATAAAAAAATGTATGTGTGTCAAGCACAGGAAGCTGCTCATATTGTAGAAGCATGTGTGGGCGTGTGTGTGTGTGCGCCCATGCATGCGTGCGTGTGTGTGAATTCTCTCCTCAAAAGGGAGTATGTGTGTAAGTGAGCTATTTCATTGCTGGTCTGTTTGCCAAGAATTGGCAAGAAAACACAATAATCAATTTAACTTGAAATAATAAACTTCAAAGCATACTGGCGTACTGGCGACAGCAGCATACAAGCATGCAGCTGTGTGACAATCTTAATGCATGACTGCAACATCTGGAAGGAGGCTTGCTTCTTCAGTAAGCAGCACAAAGTCCATATTCTTGGCTTTTCTCGTTCAAACCAAAACGAGGCTCATTGCCAATGATCTTGTCTTTTGCTCTAATAGCATTTGTTTATCTTGTACTTAGAGCGTCGTTTCTCGCAGGTCATGCAGATGGTAGCAGCAATTTCACAATGCCCAGCCTTGGCGCCCCCATCAAGAGCAAGCCACTTGCGTTCGCCTTCAGACAGATGGTTAATGTCTTCTTGAAAGCGGTTGAGAAGACAACATTGTAAGTAGATATAGTTGTGTAGTGTAATATAATAAGTCAAGTTATAATTTAAAACTCAGGCTCCTTGGCCGCCTAAGCTTGATATGATGTGCAGTTGTGTGTGGTTGTAAATATTGCCGATGGTACAGTGCATACTGCAGGTATGACTGCTGATCCAAAGTATACATTTGCATTTTCTTGATGGTCTTTTATAATGAGGATTTTCTTTGTGCAAGAATATTCACAGAATGCCGGGGCATTGTAGCATCATATTCTTTATTGTGCATTCACTGCTAATTTCGTATGACCTTCCTGCTACCAATTTATTTGCAGGAGAGGAATATTTGTTTACTCTCTGCAATGAGCTTGTTATTTGCTCATTGCATTACACTCTTCTACCTTTAATTTATTCCCGTATAATTATCAAAACCTTAAAATTTCAGCTGTTTTTATTTTGAATACAATATCAAAATGAAAATGCACCGGATTGCAATCTATACTGCAAGGGATTCGAAGAAATTACAAGAAACCAGGACCTCTCGAGAGCGTTAAAAAACGTTTCCGCAGGTAATGTGCCTAATTGTACTGAGCTAGCTGCTCACGAAAATTGCAAGCATATTTCATTTCACATAGTTTTGCAGGATATAGCAGGCCTATCATAGTCTCTGAGCACAACCTTACCTCATTTGCATCATGAAAATGTCTCGTGCTGAATTTGGGACAAGTTTTGAAAAATGAATGTATCATAATTTTGAAACAACACATAGTATTGGTTGAGGCTAGACAGTTTTCAAACAACTTGACCATGTTGAACTTAGCCATTACAGGACGGAAAAAAAAACATGCACAGGAGCACTCATTCAATGAAATGTGATGCTTGTGGTTATTTTCCACATGCAAAATGTACTTTTAAGCGAGAGAGGGCAGGTAGCCAATTTAGAACCATTGTGACTCATGCGGGTAGTAGCAACACAGGATGAGAAATGGTTGTGTCTCTGAGGTTCATTGAATATGTGAAAACTCATATACAGTACACCCCCCCACCCCCTATGAGGGGTAACCGTGCAATATGTTTTGGGCAAGAAAAACGATTGTTCTAGGAGACAAGAATTTCAGGCTCTAGTTGAGAGGCTACAGAAAGAAGGACCATGTAAATAGTCACAGATTAACATAAACTGCATCGGAGTGGCATCACAGTTAAGAGCATGAAGTGGGAGCATGAGGAAGGGTCATAAGTTTAAATAAGGGAATACTACTTGTCAGTGCATTGCCAAGCTAACCCATTGAAAGAAGGGGGCGTGCTCTAAGAAAAATAGTTGATCACACATGCTAAATTTTCGAGGAAAGTATGCCAAAATGCCCATTCTTACTAAATTAGTAAATAAGAAATACACGATAAATTTTAGGATGCAGAAAGTGTCTAATACACTGCATTGTAGAGTTGGATATTGTTGGGCTGGATGCATGTATTTCAGGGCAAATGGGAATGCCAGTGGGGATTCCCTCATTTTCATTTTGTGTGCACACTCTGTAAAACAGTTCTCTTTGTCTCCTAGTGTAATAATGTTGTGTAAAAACAGTCATTTTTTAATGCCTTGTGCATTTAACTCTTAATGTGCCATATCCCGTAAGCTTCTCACCTGCAGTACTTATAAAGTGTAATGCAGATATATTGCAGATTTCATAATGTCAATTTTGTATTAAGGTCACATACACACTCTTGGACAAATGTATGTTGTTGAGAGATGTCATTGGTAGTCTTTAAACTTTATTCACTCTTATTTTCTATGGTGAAAAGACTACTGTAAATTTATGTTTTTGCTGCTGTATGTACCTTGTATTCACAATGACATAGTGGTTTAGCAGTCACAGTAACATGCAATTCCTTAATTTGCAAAATAGAAACTTCTACCTTTCACTTGTCTTGCCCAGTTGCCTGAGCGGTGCATTCTGCCCAGTCACATTAATTATCATTTTTCCGCAAAGTACGTGTGTAATTGCACGGGCTGAATTCTCATGATTCTCTTCTTATTTTGCTAATGCAGGATGCAAGATTCCAGCAATGCCATGCGCTGCATTTATTGGTCAAGATGCTCAGAGAATGGAGTCCCTGCACCTCGTGGTTAACCGTGAACATTTCTTTTTCTTTTGGAAAGCTAAAGGCCATTTGCTGCATCACTTGCATTTTTGCAGCTCAGATGTGTACTATATTTTTCTAATTTTGAATCAATATTGGCTGTTCAGTATAAAAAATGACATACAGCGTGAAGGACAAGGACTGCGAGAGACACACTCCACTGACTTTCAACAATATTTTATTGCGTTGCCACATCGTGTGTGTATACACAGAGGGGTCATGCGCAGAAAATGAAAGCCAGTCGCAAGGGGTGTTCTAACAGCAAGTCATTGTAAAAAGAACATGGTCACTTGAAAAAAAAAAAACATCACAATTTCTATCTGTTTAGATACAAAATTTCACTAGGGGTCAGCGTGATAGAGGGGCCACTAACGCACACACTACCCAGTTTTCTGGTGAAATCAGCTTCAATAATTTACTGGGTGAGCTGTGTCTCGCTGAAACTTCCGTATCTTAAAGAGGGGCATGCAGCTGCAGTCCCGGCAATGAATGCCCAAGTGGCCTTGAACAGTGTTATTGATGTTGTTATAGTGCTCTCTTAAACGATCATTTAGGCGCCTGCCTATCTGTCCAATATATTTACTGCCTCAAAATGGGAATTTGGGAAACCACATTCGTTGCACACATCGCAAAACGTTTTCTGTGCCCGGCAGAGCAACAACTCTGACGTGATTCAGGCGCGTTTACACACTTACAGAGCCTTGCCAGCTTTTCCGGGGCTGAGAAAAGGACTGCGATTTCTGCAGGTTCCCTAATCTTTTTTAGCCTATGGAGACATCATGAACATACGGTAGCACTGCAAACCTGTGTCTTTCAACCGGCTGGTTCCTTGACCGAGCGTGCTCATCATGTTTTGTGCACTTCAGAAGCTGTTCTGCTATGCCTGAAATTAAGGCCAAAGGGTAGCCAACGCAAGAAAGGCAATCAGCCTGTGCAGCAACGCTACGTTGCATCTCGTGTGAGCAAGATTTATTGAGGCTGTTAAGGAGGCAAAGCTTTACAATATTTCATTTGACTTTGTTGGACAGACAGGCAGGCGCCTAAACAATAATTTAGGAGAGCACGATAACAACGTCCATAACACTATTCAAGGCCACTTCGGCATCCATTGCTGGGACTGCGGCTGCGTGCCCCTCTTTGAAGGTACGGAAGCTTTAGCGAGACACAGGTCATCCGGGAAACTATAGAAGCAGATTTCACTAGAAAACTGGTTAGTGTGTGCGTTAGTGACCCCTCTATCGTGCTGACTCCTAGTGAAGTCTTGTATCTCAACAGATAGAAATTCTAATGTTTATTTTTTTCAAAGGGTGATGTTCTTAGTACAGTCACTTGCGGTTAGACACCCCTTGTGACTCATATTCTGCGCATGCCCGCTTTTGTACAATACACATGATGTGGCAACATAATTAAATATTGTTGGAAGTCAGTGAAGTCTGTCATCTCTCGCAGTTCTTGTCATTCAAGCTGTACGTAATTTTATCTCATTAATTGCAAACTATCCCAAGAAACTACCCTTGTTCAGTATAATTATAATGTTTGATACGACCATTTGCTGGCAAATGTTAACAGTGTGATATTTAACTTGAACTTTTGCATGACTGCCTATGCCTGTGTTCTTTTAGTAACCAGAGTATGGCTAATTTATTAAACCATATTATCTAATTTGCATGCTCACATGCTATAGCATGCCTTAATCTTGAATTACTGTATCTAAGTGCAAATAATTTATTTAATAATTTATTTAAATAAATTGTTTAATCAACAGTGGTTTGTTTTTATCAGGCCTCCTACTGCACTTTGCACCCAGGCACTAGTAGATGTGGAATATGCACTCTTTTGATTTATAGTAAGAAAAGAACCTATTTTCAAACTACATATTGTATATGTACCAGTGCCTTAGAGTTACAAAACAAAAATTTATAGAAACTGGTATTGTAGTTAGAAAAACCGCTACACAGCACCTTTAGCCCAGAGAACTCTCGTTTCACAAAAGAGGACAAACTATGTAGGCACTAAAAAATTCTACGTATTTTTTGTGCTCAAGTAATCTTGTTGGAAATAGAAAATTAGCAATAAGGCTTCTGGCATAAACCTCACTTAAAGCATGTCTATGCTTGGAAAGTATTGTTTCAGTCTGAAAAATGTTGGCCAGTTATGCTTTACATCGACTTTCCAAACTTTTCATAATGCTTTGCGATTACATTAGTGTACAAAATAACACGTGCCTTTCTTGTGCGTTTGCTCTGCATTTCAATTGCTTCCCTAATTCACCTTTGCAATATGCCTTTTTTAAGGCATCAAAACTTGAATTTTCGTTCACTGGAGCCTAATACTAAAAATTTATTCCTTTATGTGGCCCAAAACACTGCGAATCAACCCAGGCTCTTTCAGTGCCGCTATACATAGTTTCTTCTCTAATAACAGATTTGATCAATACATATATTTTAGGTACCTTTGTGGGGAATGTACATGTTCTTTTACTTACCGATGTGTTTGGTGATTGTGCATGTTTATATTTCATGTGATTTATGTATATGTTGTACTCTGTATTGCAGCATGCAATAAATATATTTGCGTTTTCTTGAAAATGCAGCATATATCTTACCAGTCTGTGTTGCATGTTATTTGTATATGGAAATCGTGATAACCTTGGTGTTGATATACATGCTCAGAAGTGTCAAGTTTGCTAGGTTGTATTTGTGCAGCGAAGACAGGTTTTCCAATATACACCATGAATTACTAATGTGTAATGTGATCCACACGTATAGGTGTTGTGTATGCCCATCGAAGCTTCAAGGCCGGCTGTTCGACAGTGCGTTTGGTAGCCGAACTTGAACCTTCTGGCACACGCAATAGTTGCGCGAGGATCGCTGTACATAGTAGTAATTGAAGGCGTGTACTGCCCAATCTGCCTTCCATACACGCTAGAAATAAAAGGGTGTACACCCTTCCAACACCCACACAGATGGGTGTTAATTTGGACGAGCACCCTTACACCCTAAATTTATTTTGCTGGACACCCTTCCTTTAGGGTGCTATAGTGGCACCCCAACTGTAGGGTGTAGACAACAGCACCCTTGGGGTGTTCGTCTGGCGACAAACTGATTTACACCCTTAAGGGTGTTAAAATGTTTAGTGTGTGGGCTACGGCGCAGCGGCTACGCGCCCCGCATTGGACGCGGCGAGCGTCGAGCAACGCACCGTTCGGCGCGGCAACTAAATGTGCGCCTGAGCAAGCGACGCACGCCTGAGCCTTAGAAACAGCTCGTTTCTAAGGCAACACCGCATTCACTAGAGGCGCTTTTGTACCGCTTTGAAGCATCGTACTCGTGGCTCAGTGGTAGCGTCTCCGTCTCACACTCCGGAGACCCTGGTTCGATTCCCACCCAGCCCATCTTGCAAGAGTTGAGCCAAAGCCACCTAGAAACAAGCGCAGCTGCTTATATACCGCCGCGAGCGACGGCGCGAGTTGGAGCCCCGTTTCTCCTCTGTCGTGAAGTCACGGTGTTACGTGGCATGGCATGGGGTCAAAGGTCATTGAAGGCAACACCGCCGCGCCTGAGGAGCTGGGTTGAGCTCTAGTAATATGCTTCGCATAAAATCGCAGAGTATGACTTGCGCACAACCTACTGACATGATAGCGACGGATAGTATATTGAATATAGGAGTCAATATAATCTTGTTACGCAGCAAGTTAAACACAAACCCCTTTTCCAGCGTTTCTACCAGCCATAAAGCGGCGCGTCCGGTTCCTTGCAACACCATCCAGGTGGCGTTCGGCCCCGCGCACCCACGGCCCGCGCAAGACGCCGCGCTTCTACCAGAAACCTCACCTTCGTGCATAGCGTTCGCCGCCAGCGTTTCCGTTAAACATTACGGTTACAGAGGCTTCTTTTAGGCATCCCTACAAAGTTTCACAATTTGGTCATAGACTGCCCGAATTTCCGCAGATGCAGTTGAAGCTCGTAATAACAAAATCGGAGGGGAATGCGAAAAAGATCACTTTCGTGAGAATTTCGTTCGAAATGAGATACGACAGACAGGGAACGCGTCGAAGAACATAAGTTTACCTTCAACATTTCGTTAGCCTACTTTAGCAAGCTTGCGAGGATATAGAAACACATTGCCGGCAGTACGAGGTGTGCTGTATTCCTCAATCAGCAGGGGCAGCATTTCCGTGCAGCAGCATTTTCGGTCAATTGATTTCGGAGATAGGATCACTCTTGTGAAATTCTGCGTACGTCGGCATCGGACGCAGGCCAACAGTGCCGCACGCATGCATCAGCATTTCTCCAGCGCACGCAGTTGCCCATAAGTGCCAACCCGGTCGGTGCCGAGTGCCAAAGTGATTTTATCTCGTACACCCGAAGGCTATAGATCGAGATTACAGCTTCGCGCAAATATATGTCCGGCGCAGAATCCGCCCGCGATGCTGGTCGGATGGAGCACCAAAACTAGCGTTCTTGAAGCAGGGAATGCGTATTCTCGGACGACCACTAAATTGCAGCCCACTGTGTGGCACTCCCTGCTGCGACCGCCATTCAAGCGCCATAAAAAAATCCGCGTTGGTGGCACCTGGATTTCCTTGCTCTTGCTGCATTTTTCTCGCCAAGGTGCACCATACGCACTGCACTAGGTGTGCAAAAAGCATCATCGCATGCCGGTAGCAACATGCTGCCATCAGCAAACAATATATCGGCCATGAGATGTTTCTGGCGGAATCGGTTCTGGTGCTCGGTTATTTTATTAAAGAAAAATTGCGGCGCCGGCGAAGGTGTAACGTGGTGGTGTTTTACACAACTTTAGTGCAAATAAATCGCATTTGAGCACATGTTGGAGTCTGCTCGCCTTGTGGAGTTATGTACCGGCAAATTGCGTTGATGTGCGATTGTAGCACAGCGCCATTTTTTTGTTGAGAGGTACGAAAAGCAATGAATCGTATTGACAACGCGCTGTGTTTCGTGTCTTACATGTTATCGTCCGCGTGGAATTGTGCCGTGATTATGACTCAGTGTTCGTATCGTCTCTTGTCGAAATAAACTTTTTCTAAACACATGGGCGTTCCAAGGGCATGCGAAAATATTTTGTTGTCGTGGGATTTCGCTATCGCGGGTTTCGGTGTATTTATGATCAAGTTCCGGATTGACAACGTATGTTTTCACGATTTTTCATGTTCTGTGGTCAAAACCCACGAGTGAAATGACTGTTGTTTTATAAAGTAGCTATAACAGCTGCACCTCGCCTATTCGCGGTGCCATTTTGGCAACACTAAATGGTCTTGTATTCAAAGCGAACGGTGATTTGGTCAACCCGCCGTGGTTGCTCAGTGGCTATGGTGTTGGGCTGCTGAGCACGAGGTCGCAGGATCGAATCCTGGCCACGGCGGCCGCATTTCGATGGGGGCGAAATGCGAAAACACCCGTGTACTTAGATTTAGGTGCACGTTAAAGAACCCCAGGTGGTCGAAATTTCCAGAGTCCTCCACTACGGCGTGCCTCATAATCAGAAAGTGGTTTTGGCGCGTAAAACCCCATAATTTTTTTGTGATTTGTGAGTACCATGATCGTAATCAATTAGAGCAGCACTGCCGCTCGAAGATGGGCAAAATATGGATTATACTGTGGATGACATTCAAGCAGAGTTCAGCTGTCTTGTGTTGGAACGTCTCCTTGATGAAGTAATTTCTCGGGAGCTGATGGACGAGCTGTAGATGGTAGTTCTAAGTAAGCCAAGCTTTCGAAAGTAATGTGGGGGTCGTTATTTACACTCCAACATAGCAATGCAAACTGTAAAAGAGTTTAGCAGGATTAAAAAGGCACACAACCAGTAGCTCCTAGTAACGAGGTGTGCTCAGCCTCAGGTTGGACAGCGCCATGAGCAGGTCTCTGGCAAAGACTTCCTCAGAAAGGTCGGAGCTGCAATGGCTCTAGAACTAGCCCAGCAATTAACATCTTAAGTGTAATAAATATGTTGTACTGTTATTGTGAGTTGTTCATTGTGCATTTCACCTAACCAAAGGTTTGTGAGCAATAAAATGGAACAGTAAAACTTCGTTTTTACGTATCCAGGAGCATGCGTACACTCGGAACACGTAGCCAATGTCAGACTTGGAGTGCCGCCTGACGCCTGCAAACACGCCGAGAGCCAGTGTGGCTATACTAATCCAGTTACAACCAAATTAGGAAGACCCACTAAGCTTTAACAAGACACTCCCTCACCTGAACAGAAATCGGCCTCCCTGGTGCAGTATTCGGTTACTCCCTCCCAAATGACTCATTCGATTAACCAATGGCTCTAAGTCCCCAGCACCAGCGGAGCACCTGACCAAGGTGGCGGTCAGACCTGTAACGCAGCAGAGGGTGCTTAGAACCCCTGAACCCGGGCAGGCCGTCAATGGAAAGTAACCCTTGCAATGTTTAACACCTGAACCCTCAAGAGTGACGCTAGCATAGCAGGACTCTTTCAGGAACTATCAGACATTGTTTGAGAGGCCATTGGCCTGAGTGAGGTTAGAAGAACTGGTGAAGCTTATACAGTGCTGACAAATGGCCGCTTCCTCTGATGTAGAGGACTATCAGATAAGGAGCAGTTCGGAGTAGAATTCCTAATCCATAAGTACAGAGCGGGCAACATTGAAAAAATCTACAGCTATAATGAGAGGGTAAAGTAGTCCTAATAAAACTTAATAGGTGTAGAATAAAAGTAGTGCAAATTTGCACTCCAACCTCCAGTCACGATGCTGAAGAAAAAGAACAGTTTTAAAAAGATGTTGAATTAGCGATGCGAAAAGTGCAAATTCTGTATGCTGTAGGCATGGGCAACTTCAATGAAACAGTGGAGGAAAAAGCAGGCTGGTGAACATGCAGTTGACAACTAAGGCGTGCGTTCTAGGAACAGTCCAGGGGAGGAGCTGGTAGAATTCGCGAAAAAAAATAAGCTGCGGATAATGAACATTTGGCTCAGGAACCACAGAAAGTGGACATAGCAAAAGAAAGTGGACCCGGGAAGCCCTAATGGTGAAACAAGAAATGAAATGTACTTCATACTTTCTACCGATCCCAGCGTAGTGTAGGTTGTAGAAGTATTAGGTAGGGTAAAATGCAGTGATCATACATTCATCATCATCAGCAGTATGGCTACGCCCACTGCAGGGCAAAGGCTTCTCCCATACTTCTCCAACTACCCAGTCATGTGTTAATTGTAGCCACCCCTCTCCGTGCAAACTTCCTAATCTGATCCGCCCACCTAATTTTCTGCCGCCCCCTGCTACGCTTCTCTTTTCTTGGAATCCAGTCCGTAACCCTTATTACCATCGGTTATCTTCCCTACTCATTACACGTGCGGCCCATGCCCATTTCGTTTGCTTGATTCAAACTAAGATGTTATTATCTCGCGTTTGTTCCCTCACCCAATCTGCTCTTTTCTTATCCCTTAGCGTTACACACATAATTCTTCTTTCTATAGCTCGTTGCGTCGTCCTCAATTTAAGCAGGACCCTTTTCGTAAGCATCCAGGTTTCTGCCCCGTAGGTGAGTACTGGTAAGGCACAGCTGTTGTACACTTTTCTTTTCAGGGATAATGGCAACCTGCTGTTCATGATCTGAGAATTGCTTTCAAACGCACCCCAGCCCTTCTTATTCTTCTGATTATTTCAGTCTCATGATCCGGATCTGCGGTCACTACCTGCCCTAATATGCAGCCTTAGAACAGAGAGATGAAGATGACATAGAAGCAATGAATGAAACCGTAACAAGGCTGGCTTCAGAAGCAGCCATTGAGTGGGATATGAGCTACCAAGGCAACCAGTAATTAAGCTCTCCCAGTTAACGAAGGACGTAATAAAGAAGCGACAAAGAATGGAAATGTCCAACTCAAGAGATCAGATAGATTCCTCGGGAGTGTCGGAACTAATGAACAAAGAGAAAATAAGGGATATTGGAAATTGTAACGCGACAAAGACTGAAGATGCCATAAATAATGGATCGAGCCTCAAATCAGTGAGAAAGTAACTTGGCATCAGACAAACCAAGATGTATGTAGTGAATGAGAAGCAGTATAACATCATCAGCAATCTCCAAAATATAGTAAAAGCAGCGGAAAAATTGTCTACTGACCTTTGCTCGACGAAAAGCAGCCATGATACCTCCATTCAAAATAAGTTAGAAGGCCTTGAAAGACATGAAACGAAGAAACGCGGCAGGAGAAAATCTACTACCAGTCGATTTAATGAAAAATGGAGGAGAGATAATGCTTGAAAACTAGCGGCCCTTTATACAAACTGTGTATCGACTTCAAGGGTCCCAGAGAACTGCAAGAATGCCAAAATTCTACTAATCCACGAAAAGGGAGACATTAAAGAATGGAAAAATCATAGGCTCCTTAGATTACTTACAGTATTAAAAGTAATATTTTCCAAGATAATCTCCAATAGAATAAGGGAAACAGTCCACTTTAGTGAAACAAGGGAACAGGCTGGTTTCAGGAAGGGATACTCTACAGTGGATCGCATCCGTGTCATCAATCAGGTAATCGAGAAGTCTGCCGAGTAGAATCAGCGTCTCTATATGGCTTTCAGAGATTACGAAAAGACATTCGATTCAGTAGACATACCAGCCGTCATAGAGGCATTACGTAATCAGGAAGTGCAGGAAGCTTATATAAATTTGTTGGAAAGTATCTACAGACATTCCACAGCTAGCCTAATCCTCCACAAAAAGAGTAGGAAGATAGCTATAAAGAACTGGGTCAGACAAGGAGTCACAATCTCTATAATGCTATTCACTGCGTGCTTGGAAGAAGTATTGAATATATTACACTGGAAAGGCTAAGAAGTATGGATCAACGGGAATATCTCAGCAACCTTCGATTTGCAAATGGCATTGTCCTGTTCTGAAAAACTTGGGACGTGTTACAACAAATGATTGAGGACTTAACAGAGAGAGTATAAGAGTGGCGTTGAAGATTAGTATGCAGAATACAAAGATGAAGATCAATAGCCGCCCGAAAGTATAACAGTTCAGGATTGCCAATCAGCCTCTAGAGTCTGTGAAGGAGTACGTTTACCTAGGTCAATTACTCACAGGGAACCCTGATCATGAGAAGAAAATTTTAAGAAGAATAAGAATGGATTGAAACGCATTCGGCAGACATTGGTAGATAATGAGTGGAAGCTTACCATTTTCTTTAAATAGAAAGGTGTACAATCAATGTATTCTGACCGTGCTTACATGTGATGCAGAAACTTGGCGACTGACAAAGAAGCTCAAAAATACGTTAAGGACCGCGCAAAGAGCTCATGGAACGAAGAATGTTAGGCGTAACGTTAAGAGACAGGAAGAGAGTGGTGTGGATAAGAGCTCAAATAGCGATAGCCGATATTCTTATTAACATTGAGAGAAAGCAATGGAGCAGGGCAGGTCATGTAGGGCGTAGGATAACCGGCGGACAATTAGTCTTACAGAATGGGTGCCAAGAGAAGGGAAGCGCTGTAGAGGACGGCAGAAGACAGGGTGGCGGGATTAAATTAAGAAATTCGCAGGTGGTAGCTGGAATCGCTAAAACTGAATGCTGGAATCGGTTGACTCAGGACAGAGGTAATCGAAGACCGCAGGGAAAAGCCTTCGTCCTGCAGTGGACATAAAATAGACTGATGGTGAAGGTGCAGTTGCCGGGAAGTGTGAGAATCAGTCTGGGATCTTTGAATGCCGTTTCGTTTCTCTCTTAAAGGCGAAGAATTAATGTCCACCAATTTTTTTTTAGTTACCACGTGAGAAGGAACAGAATCTATTCGACACTGGCAATTTTGATGTTGTAGAAATGACACTTTATCTAGGCTGAATAAAATTGAAGCTGAAAATCGAATAAAACGATGAACTGCTTTAAACATTCATTTACCTTCGTTAATGTTCGCTTTCGTTGAGCAGAAACGTGTCACTGCAAAAAATTTCGCTTTCGTTGAGAAGAAACGTGTCACTGCAAGAAATTATTGCTATAGGGACTGCATGTAGCAATTAGTGAAAACTTGTTTGGGCTTCTTGGTCCCTTATTGTCGCATAAGGCGTCAGAGAACATCAGGAACAGGCAAGGAGACCACCACAATCGCAAGGCGCGCTAACTATTGATCTATAACTATTGACCGTGTAGAATAAACGTTTGCTTACAAGAAATAAACTGTATAGACACACAAGGTTGTAGAGGGAAAGGAAAAGCTAAATACTGCATGTTTATGCATGATGCTGAGAGAGAATGCGCAGATGCCCTTCCCCCCTCTAACCACACACACACAAACACACGTGTATAGTAACTGACTTCCTCAGTGTATTCACTTCGTCCTAACGTTGATTTCCGTTAGCGTACTACATCTATTCGCCATCCATCACATACGATCTTATTGAAGAAGCTTCCAGCTTCATAAGCTTTGCTAACCATCTCCGGAAAGTAGCTGCGTAGGCGCAGTCATGTCCATTGTTGCGGCTTAGGGTGGCGATAGGGAAAGGTATGCACCAGTCCATCGAAGGCTACGTCAGGTTGTAGGAATGAAGGAAAAAAGGTTTATTAGATTTGTTACATAGGTCCAGGTAAGGAAGCCCACTCAATACAGTGGAAGGTTGAACGTCTCAGTTGACATCGCGACCATCTGTCCCGCTGCTCGAAAAGTCACCCCTTTGAATACCGTCATCTTTCCTAGGCGAGTCGACTAGGCAATCTGTAGAGTGTTCAGCAGCCAATCACAGATGCAGGATTCGTTGTGTTACCACGCCCATGCTCCTAACACTCTGCAGTAACCCTGCATCCGAAGCTCGTTGGTTTGGAATATGCGGCAGGACAGCAACCTGAGAATTCAAAGTCGCTGTCGTTATTTGGTACCATTGGATGGGGCCCCCCTTCATCCTTAGTTTAGGCTGACAGGTAATGGTGACATTGGTGGCCTTTTGTGGACCCATCAAGAGTTGGTGTCTACGCTGCGATGACCTCCTCATAGGTGCTGATGTAGAGTTGGTGGTTTGACTAGTCGAAACGTCTAATTACCTGGGAATCCCAGGTCGCTGCTGTTGTTCGGCAGCATAAGATGGGGACCCCGCTTTCATCCTTAGCTCAGACTACCAGGTAAAGGTGGCGTGGTGGCCTTTTTTGGACCCGTCAAGAATCGGTGTCCACGCTGTGTTGACGTATGCATAGGTGCTGACGAATGGGTGGGCCTTTGGCGGACGTCCAATGAACGCATTGGTGGTGATGAGACATAGCACCATACTGCTCGAAAATCTGATGCGAATTTTACTACCACTGCATTTCTTGTAGATATAGTTCAATTTTTTTTACAAACTAGCAGCTCCGTGATTATAGGTTACTTTTTTACTTCTATTACATGCATAAAATTAAAAACAAAATCTCGGGTAGCAGGTTTAATATCAGCAAAGATATGACACCTTCTTCAGATACGTCATTGTGCGAAAGAACACAGACCAAACCGAAAGACGGGGTAGAGAGCAGCCGCACGTTCCTTCTGCCTTATCTTTCTGTCGTATGTGCCTTTTCCAGCACAGCAACTCATGTCCATCCGCCATCAGCAAGTGAAAAATGACAATTTGGAAAGATATTTTCTCACTTCCGCCTCCTTTCGTTTTTGTTTCTTCCGTTGCTAAGGCTGGATTCTATCTTACATCTGTAGAACCAGACAAAGTTGAGCTAGTTGACAGAGAGTTATCGTAAAAGACGGTAAAGCGTGCAAACACGAATATCAGACAACAGAACAAGAGAAGAGAACCGGCGTTTGTATTGACTGGTTCTCTTCATTGTACGTTTCTGCACGCCTTACCTTCTTTCTAAGTTACATTTGTTTGCTGTTTAACAACTGATAATAAAAAATAACGTCGGCTACCCCACAGCAAGTTCCACAAGGCCAGCTTCCAATGTAATTCTCCAACAAATGGAAAACAAAACGCAGTTACCAACAATACAATGAAAGCTATACAGAATAAGCTTTAAATACATGATCTTTCTTGTAAGCGACCAACAATGAAATCGAAGTCCTGTTTACTGACCAAGTTTTCTGTCACTCCTGAGTCGAAACGGGTGAGTTAACCCTTTGTACGACAGCATATATATTTTACAATGCTCCTGAATTTTTTAGCGTTGTATGAAAAAATGTGTTCTTAAATTCTCTTGCTCCAATAAACCATACACATTGTGTGGGTGCTCCGAATAGTACATAATAAATTTTATTTCTCTACACCACGCCATTCTTTTATAAAAAAAATGACACGTATTTGTCCCACTGCCACTAAATGTTCATTCAAAGAGTGTAACGCAGGTGAAATATCGACTGTATATGCTCCTAATAGAAAATTATGTCTGACCACTTTCCTCATGAACAAAGATTCTATTTTTTGTGGTATTAGTAGATGAAGGTGCTAAGAAGTAGTTTGCAGCTAACTACGTTTCTGTACAACAGAAGGCCTAAGTGTTGGTCTGGTTGGTCTGACGCGTGCTGCTGGAAAACCAAACGCGAATAATTACACAGACATGTTGTTCTCGTCTGTTTCAAATGTCTTTCTCTTTTTATTAGCGCTTGGTTTCCTAATCAATTCTATGCAACAAGTCGCTGAATTTTATTTAGTGGGACGTATTTGTCCCACTGACAGCACACGATATTTTTCCAAAAGTGGTACTCATTCCTCTCATTAACGTTCAAGAGTCTCAATACCCAATAATATGTAACCACTTCTCTCGTTGAACGAACCTAGCAGGACGAAGTGGCACAGCAAACACCTCAACCAAAATCTTAGTGTGCCTTTTTGGCCAGCGCATTCAATACCAACTTCCTTGGTGCCTTTTTGCACGTGCATGCTTTTGCACGGGCACTCACAAGGCTTAGGTTTATGGACTAGCTATTATCTCAAGATACAAAAACGGGTGCTTATCGTGACCTACAGGTGCGAATCAATATACAGGGAACAGGAATAACTTAAGGGGCGTCTTTGTAAATTTCTACTGTAAAGAAAATGTGAGACAAAATCAGGAAGCGTTCCGACAAGGCAGAATTTCTTTGTGGCTCTTGCACGCTGGTAACTAGCTGGTATTCATTTCCCAAACTATTCTTGCATGAAGTGTTCAAACCTTCACATAAAAGGAAGGACCAAACAAATAATATGAATGTGCCCCTTTGATGCCGAGAGGCATTTTTTGCGAACATAGTCAAGTGCTACCCATATGTCCCATCGTCCTAGAAAGTATCCTCATTCTTCGTGGGGTCGTGTTCATTTCGTATCAGCTCCCTGATCGGCTTTTCTATACCTTCAAATATGTTCTCTTGATTTATTACAATATAACCCAATATGACCCAGCCATGCCACCCAGCGTAGGAATTAGTAACTTAGTGTAACACTCCAAAAACCTCCGTTTTCAACGCAACCACCGATGAGAGAAGACGACACTGAATTGCACACTGATTTTTTTATGAGGCCGTAGTCACTTGGAAGATGACGTGACGCGCGTGAAAAAAAATTAATTCAACATTCCTTTGAGTTCCTGGTCACTACAGGAATGTTTGCTGCTGCTAGATTCTTCCCTCAGTATTCTCCCTGCATCCCAAAGTTCCTCTAGCGCACGTGACTGCGGAGGCTCATTTATGGCAAAGCGAGGCACACCGTGTTCACTTGAACTTTATAGCATTCAGTGGCTGTGAATTCGCATCAGCCATTTTCAAGTTTGCCGAAACGTGACCGGGTGTTGAAATTGGGGACGACCGACGTTGAATTCGAAGGCTTGCGCACTGAGCTTGTGTGGCTGTGCTATTCAGCTCACGTGAAGTGTAGGCTTCTAATTGCTGTTTTTGTGAGCAGGGCACATCGAAGTGCTCAGCGATGTCAGCTGCATATCGACAGGTGTGAGTAGCCCGTTGCAACCTCTACCACCGCTACATAAACTTCATTTCGTTCTTGCGTTATTCCATAGATATGATTCCTTCTGTACCATTTTTTTATTTCTATGTTTTATTGTGTTGACCTATGGATGTGGCATTTTGATCATTGATGTGTGTTTTGAGCTAAGCGAGAAAGAGTAGGCGGCATCATCTCTGATGCGAAGCTCTCTTAGAAACACGTTAGTTTAAATTAACGTCACACTAATGAGATTTCTTGTTTCTTTTTAAATTGGAATAGCATCAATTACAAATGTGCGTATCTAGTACGAAGCAGTAACTCGTGGCACGCATGTTTAAACATCACGAATTCTGAGGTTAGTGAGGACAATTAGTGAGATTTTAATATAATTTCTAAACGTTCACTTTGTATGCGAATACTGCAGTTGGGGCGAATTCATTTGTGGCAAAATCTAGTGAGATTAAGCTCAATAGTGATCACTTTGAAGGCAGGAAGTACCCACAATTACGTACAGTAGTGCATAGAATATTGTAATTAGCATGTTACTAAACATGGAAATATATCTTACGGCAATTTCTCTGTTCAGGGCTTATTTGCTTCTTCGTCATTCTGCTTCCATTCTGCCAACAAATTTTCTTCCTTTCTCATTAAGAAGCAAAAACATTTTGCAACAAAGGTGTCTGCCTCATTATAAAATAAGCTCTTAATATGAAACGATAATAGCTCTGTTATATTTGTCTTTGAAATTGCCTAGAACTTTGAACGGCCTAATGCGCCACTCTTTTCATAGAAATGGCTGTAGTTGGCATGCGCAGTAACAGCTTTTGGATGTAGCTTCAGCCGCAACTTATACTGTCCCTATCCTGCACAAGGCTTGCTATGTTCGAACGAGCGGCGCCGCACAGCACAGTTGAGAGGGCATTGATCGTTATGTGCAAGGAGATACCGAGTGTCTTGTTTGCGTTTTATATACCTTGGCGTCATTGGAATGTACCAGGGCTTTGCAATGTCCCTGCTTACTGGATTATCCGGTTCAGTTCCACAAGTTAATGGTGCTACTACGGCGCAAGCAAATGTGTGACTTGCAGTGTTTTGTTCGCCTAACAGTTCTATTCGATAGTTTTTAGTCAGAAAGGTTCTTTGGCGTTAGGTTTATTTTGGCAGACAGAAGAAAAAAAGAAGTTCCTTTCATCGCAATCGTAGTCATCAGCATATCTTCAATTTGCAGGAGGAATACTGTTTCTTCCACATATACTGAACCACATTTGTCGTGCATCATCGGCTCCAGACGGGCAATGAAGCAATGCAAGAGTGGCCGCTTTGTCTTGATTGTGGGACGTCGCGTTTCGCACGTGTGACCAAGCTGCTAATGATATAATTGATGGTGTCGACAACAGTACCCCACACGCCAAGTCGCTTTCGTGACGTACGGATAATACTTTTCAAAGGTGTCAAAGTCAATTCTAAGCGTAGATTTTGAAGTAGAGGGCATCACCGGCGCTTGTACTTGTCTCTCTTGTCCTTGGCCTGGACCTGGCGCTCATGGTCAAGGTATTCAGTCTGTCGGCTCTGATTACGACTTAAAAATCAAGTGAAGAAAATAATGCTGAAACGAAATGCAGGGATGTTAACAAAGTGTACTGATTGACTATGCAGCACGGGAGAAAAGGGTATTCGCATAAAAGAGAAACAGAGGGCGCAAAGAGAAAAGGACTCAACGTATCACCTATGTATCGGACACGTGCACTGATTATATCATCGCGGATGCGCTTCGGCGGTGCGCAGTATGTACAGTGCGCTGCATCATGTTTTTATAAGCCACGCTCTCAATAAACCTTCGTTCATTTCCTGCCCTGGCTATGCTGCTGTAAACGTCGTCTCTCTTGGCACGTTACACGGTGTCAAAAGTTCCCCCGCTGCCCGTCGACGCCTGTGGGGAATCGTACCCGCAAAGAACGTGTTATGGACCTGCTGAAGGCACCACAGCAATTGCGGCTGACGGTTAACGTTACGGAAAACTGGAAGCGTTTTAGGCAGAAATTTTACTTATTTCTGCAGGCAACGGCGACGAAGGACCAGCTGAAAATGGAAGCATTGAAGGCAGCCCTCCTGCTGAGCATGGTGGGTGATGACGCACTGGACGTCTTCACAACTTCCAGTTCGTGCCGGATGAAGACAAGAACGACTTCAGTACCGTGGTGAGAAAGTATGATGCCTATTGCGCCGAAGTGAGCAATGTAGTGCACCAGAGATATGTATTCCATTCAAGAAAGCAAGCGGAGGGAGAACCGTATGAAAAATTGGTTCGTGACCTGAAAAAGCAAGCAGTGCAGTGTAATTTTGGCGTTTTGCAAGAGTCCATGATAAGGGAGCAGATCGTATTTGGCACGCACGATCCTAGACTACGTGAGAAAATGCTTCGTCACAGCCAACTGACTTTGCAAAAAGCAGAGGAAATGCACAAAGCAGCGGAGATGGCAGCACAGCGAAACGAAGAATGGCGTAGCGGGGAAGACAAAGTCGATGCCATATCGCGGCGCTCGGCGCCGCCCTCAAAAAAGCGGAAGCAAGGAACAGAACAATTTCACTGCCATAAGTGCAACCGCTGGCATAAGCTGAAGCAATGCCCAGCGTTTGGAAAGAGGTTTCATATGTTCCACAAGCTGAACCACTTTCCAAGTGCTTCCGCGTCAGCGGTAGTAAGGGAAGTCAAAAAACAAGACGACGGCTTCGACATTCTCGAGATCACGAGCGCTAGGCACGAAAGGGATTGGACGGTTGAAGCCCAAGTTCGCGATCGCGAGATACGCTTTAAAGTTGATACCGGGTCGCAGGCAAGCCTGTTTCCCATGTCAATTTACCGCCAAATGAGGGGAGCTGAAGAGTTGAAGCCAACCGATTCGGTGCTGAGGGCGTATAACGGTGGTACGATATCGTGGTTTGGAACGTATACGCAGAAAGTAAGACTTAGTAGTACTTCTGCTACAATACCATTTCTTTTTCAAAAAATGGCCGGCAGGCGTTACTTGGACTAGATGCTAGTGAGGCTTTGGGTCTGGTCCAGCGTAAATTAGGCTCCGTAGACAAGATTTCCAACGACAGACTTCTCAAGAATTTCAGGCATGTCTTCGAGGGCCTAGGTTGTTTGCAGCAGGCCTACAGCATGGTCCTGAAACCTGCAGCGGTGCCAGTCGTGCAACCAGCTCGACGAGTTTCTTTGGCGCTGCAAGAGCCTCTAAAGATAGAACTTGAAAGAATGTTACGTGCTGGTATAATTGTTAAAATGAACGAGCCTACCGACTGGGCCAGTCCTTTAGTTCTGGCAAAAAAGAAAGATGTCACGGTACGGGCGTGCATGGACCCCAGAGCTGTTAACAAGTACATAAAGCGGCAGCATTTCCCGCTTCCTAGGCGCGAGGATTTGGAAGCCCGTTTAACTAATGCCGCGTATTTCAGCTGTCTTGACGCGAACTCCGGCTATCATCAGATACTGGTTGACGAGTGGACATCTAAGACCTGCACTTTCTTTTCACCGGCTGGGAGATACCGTTTTCTGCGTCTGCCCTTCGGCATTTCATCCGCTCCAGAAGTATTTCAAACAAACCATGAGTCATGTATTCGATGGCCTACCTGGTGTGCTATTATACATTGACGACATTTAGTTTGGGGTTCCAGTAAGAAAGAACACGATGAACGGTAGACAGAAGTACTTAACGCTACTGAGAAAGCAGGATTGACTTTCAACGCGCGGAAGTGCAAGTTTGGTGTGAAATCAGTCAAATTCCTTCATGATGTCATAAGCCGAACGGGCATATCGCCTGATCCAAAGCTTATCGAAAGCTTGGCGAAAATGTCGACACCAACCTGCAAGACTGACGTTGAGTGGATGCTGGGAGTGCTTAACTATTTAGTCCGCGCAAAGCACTGCTGGACTTTATTATACAAGATGTGCGGGAATATTCATTTCTGCCAGTGGATAGCTAGAAATTCATTTTCTGCCATTTTGCTGTTCAAGTGGGATCTGAGACCCTTCCAGTCTAATTACACATATTGGATACAAGGCAAATAGACGTAAAAAAGCTGCTTGCGGAAGTATAATATTGGTGATACCGTGCTGGGGAAGCCCCTGCTGAAAGAGATTAATCTACCTTGTGCCAGCAAGAGACGATATTGCGCACACGTGCTTGCACCGGCTGCGAATTTTAATCTATAAAGGTCAGTGCGGACCGAGATGGTGGCTATGCAACGCTGATCTTTTGATCTCTCAGAGAATTAGTGGCCACTAGGAGACAACCTTATTCGTCCGACCACACTTTATTGCTGTGCCCGGACAACCTTGCATATATTTACTGTAGGAGAGCCTCGAAATCAAAGCTTGTTTGTTCTGAGCACGGTAAGGGGTAATTACCTGACCTGTATTAGCCTTCACTTGTGGTCACTGCATTCATAGCAATTCTTTTAAGTTTGCTGTGCACTTTGATAAATTAAGGCCGTACACTATGGGAATAATAGGCGTGGAGCCCGAACGCATGACAAACTTTTTATTATATTTCAGAGAAACGCACGAAAGAAACATTATGCTATTAAAAATGAAAGAAATGACATGAGTGGGTGCACATATTGCCTAGAAAACATTGAGAGGCACATTACGCAAAAGTACTTACGAAAGCATGCTAAGCGTAGTTTTTTCTGAGCATCGTTCCCTATACAATTCGGACGCGTAGAACTGCGACTGTATTAACTCAGAACCCACAAGGTATATGGAGACTAGTAGTGGTGCCTTCTTGGAAACGCATATGTGCAATACTGGCGGCATGTTGCAAACTCCGCTATATCTGCCTCCCAGGGAAGGATAGCTTTCTTCGAACAACAATTAGGATAAAATATGACTTCACACAAGGGCGCGGAAGCGACGTTACGATTTTACGCTATTTACCGCAAATGTTCATATTCATTTAGGGTTTGGCCATTTCAACCACTACGAAGGCAGTCATTTCGCTACTGTGATTTTGTATCTTGCTTCTGCATCCGCCTGAAATGACAACCGTTCAAAATGTGCCTTGAGCAAGATGACGTCTTACAATGATACGATAAGCATACTTTCGTTCCTTAAATACGGAATTATGTATTTAAATCAGCACTGAAGCTCAAGCAAACAAAAGTGACGCGGGCTGCCGTCCTCTGTTGGTTTTAAAACACTATGGCTATAAATTCACAAATGTTTCTTTACTAGTACTGCAAGTTTGTCTATTTATTCGTGTTATTGTAATCCGCAAAATGAAAAGTGGCACTGCCTGCACGCAAGGAATGAAGGAAGGAAGGAAGGAAGGAAAACTTTATTTGGTCCTGCAAGTAGTGATGATTCATCACTAAGCGGGCAACTCCCACGCCGGGACCGGAAGGCCAAGCCTCACGGCCACATCGTGAGCCTGTTGGACAGCCCAGAATTGTTCATCCAGGTCCGGGCTGCGAAGTGCAGCCGCCCACCTGGACGCATCCTTGATCGCCGAGTCTTCAATTCTTTCGCAAGACCAGAGCATGTGTACGAGCGTGGCTAAAGCACCACAATCTTGGCAATAAGGCTCTGTATACGTCTCTGGATAAAACATGTTCAGTCTCCGTGGGCAAGGATAAGTACCAGTTTGTAGTAAGCGTAATGTAAGTGCCTGAGCCCTGTTTAGTTTAGGATGCGGCAAACTGTAAACCCTGCGATTAAGAAGGTAATACTTCGTGATTTCATTGTATGTGGAAGGGGAGTCTCTATTCTCGGGGAGTACCGCCACGCCGTTGCGCGGGGCAGAGCGGAGGGTAAGATCTCGCGCTGCCTCATGAGCGGACTCATTGAGATTCGGAGGGGCTCCCTCGATCATCCCAAGGTGAGCAGGGAACCAACATAAGTAGTGTTGAGAGATCTCAGATGTCTGCATAATTTTAAAAGCAACCGTAGCCACCGAGCCCTTCTCAAAGGCCCTAACGGCCGACTTTGAATCGCTCTATACAAAACGCCTGCGCCTGTCAACCAAGGCGAGCGCAATAGCCGCTTGCTCCGCGACCTCTGGCCTATCAGTCCGAGCGGTAGCAGCGTTAACGAGACTGCCCTCATTGTCCACGACAACTATGGTAAACACCTTTCTCTCCTCGTTGAAAGAAGCATCGACGAAGCCAACCTTCTGATTCTCCTCACGAATGAGTCTGAGTAGGCAAGCTCCCCTTGCCTTTCTTCTACCAACATTTCGCTCCGGATGCATGTTCCTGGGAACAGGCTTGACGTGATACCGATTACGGACCTTCACGGGAATACCGACATGAAGCCGCGAAATCTTCTCCTGAGGAACCCCTAACTCTCTCAGAATCTGCCGACCCGTGCTAGTCGTAGAGAGACGCACCATCTGCGTCCTCTCCTGAGCCTCAGCTATCTCATCCAAGGTATTATGAATTCCCAGCTGGAGAAGTCGGTCGGTGCTGGTGCACATTGGCACTCCCAACACTTTCTTCGTGATCTTCCTAATCTGCGTGTCAAGCTTCTCCTTCTCCGATGGTTTCCACTTGTGCATGGCCGCCACATAAGTGAAGTGACACAATACAAATGCGTGCATAAGTCTAATGAGATTTTCCTCCTTGAACCCCGTCTGCCTGTTGGCCACCCTCTTCAATAGGCGTACCGCATTTTCTGTCTTGGCAATGATCTTCTGGATCGTCAGCGTGTTGGCGCCGTTCGACTCAATAATCATCCCCACCCCGCAGGGGCGTCTGCGCAAGCAGGCGTTTGGTGTGTTGCGACACCACGGACCCGAGCACACGAGGGTTGGACCCTCCCGCGTGTAGCCGTGCGCGGCTTAGCCGTGTCCGGGGAAAAGGGGATCCGGGGGGTTGAGCCAATGCCGGGTGTTTGGACCTTTAAGGCCCCCCGGCGGCGGCAACACACCCCTTTGGCCTCGGCTTCACGTAGACGGCACCCCCGGACTGACCCACCCGGGGGAAATCGGTAGTTGCCTTTTCCTGTCCTCCTCTCCATCCTGCGTCTTTTTCTCTTCCTTTCAATCTTTCCTGTCTTCTCGTCTCTTCTATTTACTTCCAACTTTCCTGGCAGCGAGGGTTAACCTTGTGTGGGTGGCCAACCTTGGGTACTCCAGATTGGGTTATAGTGGCACCGTACAACTGGCGAGGGCTTGTCTTACTCGTAAGACTTGCTCCGTCCCCATGTTGGGCTCGGTGGTGGGCGGTTGGCGCTGCTGCCGAACTCAAGACTTCTATATGGCTTCTAGCAAACCACTTTCCCTTGATCGCCCTCTAAAAAGAGGGCGCACCGATGCAACGTTTCAATTCTTTTTGATGAACAATCAAGAACACTTCCCTAAATACCAAGTAATCCACAGCGAAGGCAACAAGAGCGTGCGTAAATTCTCCCCCTTCTTGGTGGCGAAATGCCTCGCAAACACTATAGGATCTGGCTACAAAGCTACAAAGATGTCGAATGGAGACCTGCTCCTTGAATTGAAGGATAAAACACAACATGATAAAATTAATGACTTGAAATGCATTGGCGATGTAGCAGTCACTGTGTCGGCACATCGAACCATGAACACGAGCCGTGGAGTAATCTCTGAAGACGACTTCTTAGACCTTAGTAACGATGAGCTGCTTGAAGGTTTCCAGGACCAAAATGTGATCAAAGTAGAAAGAATCCAAATCCGGAGGAACAATGAACAACTTCCAACAAAGCACATAGTATTAACCTTTGGTACCAGTCTACTGCCTAGCACATTGGATGCAGGCTATATCAAAGTACGTGTTAGGCCGTACATCCCAAATCCTCGACGGTGCTTTAAGTGCCAGAGGTATGGGCATGGATCCCAGACGTGCCGAGGAAGGCAGACCTGCGCAAAATGCAGCTCGAACGATCACCCATCAGACACTTGCGACTCATCTCCACATTGTGTGAACTGTGATGGAAGCCATCCAGCCTACTCTAGAACATGCCCTAAATGGAAGAAAGAGAAAGAAATCATTGCATTGAAGGTCAAAGAAAATATAACATTTCAAGAAGCAAGAAAACGTCTGTCGTACTTGAATCACACGAGCTTTTCCGAGGTGGCGCGACGGGGGGCAGCGTCACAAATCCCTCGGGAGTCTACCGCGGTCACTGACAGTGGCCCGGTAATCACTCCGCCTGCCCCCCTGGTGGCAGCAGCAGATGCTGCTCCATCAACATCGAAGGTGGGCCTGCAGACTTCGGTTCCGCAGGCTCCAAAGCTAAACCGAACTCCACGGCCTGGGACGCGAGTTTCAGCGCCTAATTCACGATCCTCCAGCGCCTCCGAGAAGGTTATGGAGGTCGATCAGAAATCCTTGGCGTCATCGACGCCGAAAGATCAGCGCTCCCAAGAGCGCGCTAAAAGAGATAAAATACCTATAACTGCACAAAGAAAGGGACCGGTAACCTAAACGGTTACCGCTCTTGTATACATATCCATTTATCTTTACCACGTGCTCTTGAACACAGTCAACAAAAATCTTCCTCAAAATGGCTACACAAATAATTCAGTGGAATGCCAGGGGCCTCCTTCGCAATCTAGATGATGTCAAAGATCTACTAGAGGAATACCAGCCACGACTGTTCTGTGTTCAAGAAACACATTTAAAGTCTACACACCAGAACTTTTTAAAACAGTACATAATTTTCCGTAAAGATAGAAATAATGGCAATTCTTCTTCAGGTGGTGTGGCAATCATAGCCCAAAAGTCAGTAGCATGCCAGCATGTATCACTCCAGAGTTCATTTGAAGCAGTGGCTGTTCGGGCTATATTGTTCAATCATCTTATAACGATTTGCTCCCTATATATATCGCCTGATGAGCGGTTAGACATTGCAGAATTTGAAAAGCTGATTGACCAGCTTCCTGAACCCTATATAGTAATTGGAGATTTTAATGCTCACAGCCCATTTTGGGGTGATTCAAGATGTGATGCGAGAGGACGGGCAATAGAGAACTTCCTCCTTTCTTCTGGAGCCTGTCTCTTTAACAAGACAGAGCCAACTTTCTACAGTCCTACACACAACACGTATTCATGTATAGATTTAGCCATAGGGTCAGCATCACTTCTCCCACACCTGGTATGGAGAGTTGTCACTAATCCATATGGGAGCGATCATTTCCCGACACTCCTAGAAACAACAAACTGGCACGATGGACCAGCTTACCCCCCAAAATGGAGACTTCATTCAGCAGACTGGTCAAAATTAAGAAACATAAGTAAACTGTGCCTAGAAGAAGTGGACCATTTAGGTGTAGAAGAACTGGCTAGCTACATCACTGAACACATCCTCTGTTCCGCTCGAAACTGCATACCTCAATCCTGCACAGATAGAGTAAATGCAAAACCGTGGTGGAACAAGGACTGCGAAACTGCTAAGAAACGTCAGAACAAAGCATGGAGTAAACTTTCACGCTACCCAACCACAGAAAATCTAATAGAATTTAAGCGCTGCAAAGCAAATGGACGCCGTATCCGCCGAATATCCAAAAGAGAAAGCTGGACGTGCTACATATTCTCAATAAACTCATACACGGATGTTAGCAAAGTATATAACAGAGTACGCAAACTGAAAGGACAACGTCCAAATCCTTTTCCTCTCGTCACTGGTTCTGGTGATTCAGTAGAAGATCAAGCAAACACTCTTGGCGAGCACTTTCAGAGAGTATCAAGTTCAGAAAATTATTCCGAAAATTTCTTAAACCATAAAAGAATAGCTGAAAATATTCCTCTGCGTCCAAAAAAGTCATCAGAAGGGTACAATAGACCATTAACGTTCCATGAACTCAAGCTTGCCCTAGGCTCTTGTGGTAGCTCGGCTCCAGGTTCTGACGCAACAACTTATGAAATAATCAACAATCTGCCTTATGAGACCCTAAACTGCCTTTTAGGCCTTTACAATAAGATATTTGCTACTGGTCATATACCTTCATCTTGGAAAGAAGCAATAGTTCTACCAATACTCAAACATGGCAAAGACCCTTCCTTAGTTAACAGTTACAGACCAATTGCACTCACTAGCTGCTTACTCAAAGTATTTGAAAAGATGATTAACCGACGCCTTGTCTTCTTTTTGGAATATAATGGTATATTGGACCCTCGCCAATCTGGCTTCCGAAGAGCGAGGTCTACTACCGATAATCTAGTTCTCCTTGAATCATATATACGTGATGCATTTGTACATAGCCAATACTGTCTGTCTGTATTCTTTGATCTTGAGAAGGCATATGATACTGCCTGGCGATATGGTATTCTGCAAGACCTCTCTTCCTATGGAATTTGTGGTAGTATGCTAAATATTCTGCAAAATTACTTATCTGAAAGAAAGTTCCGCGTTAGAATTGGCAATGTACTATCGCGCACTTTTATTCAAGAAAATGGTGTACCACAGGGAGGAGTGCTAAGTTGCACACTTTTTATAATCAAAATGAACTCTCTCCGCTCTGTTATACCATCAATGGTGTCTTATTCTGTCTATGTGGACGACATCCAAATCAGCTTTAAATCTTGCAACCTGTCCATATGTGAACGCCAGATACAGTTGAGTGTTAACCGCCTCACGAAATGGGCAGACGAAAACGGGTTTACATTCAATGCAGAAAAGACTTCCTGTGTGCTGTTTTCCAGACGTAGAGGGGTATCTCCTGACCCTTGCATTACGATGCATGGGAGAAACCTGGTAAATAAAAAAGAACAAAAATTTCTTGGTATAACATTCGATAGTAAGCTAACCTTCACGCAGCATATAAAACAGTTGAAGCTGAAATGTCTTAAAACCATGAACCTTTTAAAGATTTTATCCCATCAGTCGTGGGGAACAGATAGGTATTGCCTCCTATCTCTTTTTAAAAGCCTTGTGTTGTCACGCATAGACTACGGATGTATTGTTTACCAGTCTGCTTCAAACACAACACTTAAGCAACTCGATCCTGTCTATCACTTAGGTATCCGCCTAGCTCTTGGTGCTTTTAGGACGAGCCCCGTCCAAAGTCTATACGCAGAATCGGATCAGTGGCCGCTGCATTATCAACGTACATATCTGGGAGTCACCTATGCAATAAGAATCATGTCACTAAAACACCACCCATGCAAAGCACTCATAAGTGATCAATCCACTAACCAGTTGTACTTAAACAGGCCTTCACACGCCCCACCGTTCCCGTTGGCAGTAATATCTGTTGCGGAAGAACTCGGAGTACTTTTCACAGATCTACAGGAAAGCGACAATGCTGAACCTATTCCACCCTGGGAACAATGTACAGTTACCTGTGACTTGACCTTTAGAGAACTGAACAAAAAGAGTTGTCCAAGTGCCCTCATCCAGCAACATTTCTTGGCCCTTGAAGACAAGTATAGATCAACGGCATTTTTCACTGATGCTTCGAAGTCGGCAACTTCAGTATCATGTGCAGCCCATGGCCCAAACTTCTCCAACGCTAAAACCTTACATAACCATAGCAGCATTTTTACAGCCGAAGCGTACGGTATCCTGATCACTGTTGAATACATAGTGCAGCACAAGATACAAAAGTCCATAATATACACAGATTCCTTAAGTGTTGTCACAGCCCTGTCCTGTGGCAAAACAAGCCGAAACCCTGTATTCAACATGCTCATTAAACACATTCACCTAGCATATAAACAAAACCTAGCTCTTGTTGTATGCTGGGTGCCAGGACACTCTGGGATTGCAGGCAATGAAATGGCAGACAAGAATGCTGGACAAGCGGCTCATCGGGATATTATTGATGTAAGCTGGGTACCTGGTGTAGATATGAAACCTGCTGTACGAAAGGTGCTTCATGACCATTGGCAAGCTGAGTGGGACAAGCAAGTGGAAAATAAGCTGCATCTGCTTAAACCGCGATTAAGCAAACCTTTCCGACTGAAGCTTGATAGGCACACGGAAGTCACCCTAGCACGACTCAGAATAGGACACACTTATGGCACACACAAACACCTATTGACTGCAACTGACCCCCCGACGTGCACACGCTGCGGTGAGATCTTAACCGTCCTACATATCCTCATTCAATGTCCCGAACTTCACCGAGAGCGATTAGCTCATTTTAAGGAACTCTACACACACCATATACCACCCCATCCCTCGATGTTCTTATCAGAAGATGCACTTTTTAACTTTAAAAGAGTGCTTAATTATCTTGCTCAAGCTAACTTTCTAGATATTATCTCATTCCATGCTAACCATCAGACTGTGCCTCACAGGTGAAGTATAGTCTGATGCACATAAGTATGTCCGAGCTCTTGCACTTCTTGCGTAGGCAAGAATTGTACAGCAAGGGACTCGGACAATCCGCAACAATTTACCATGTGTCCCTATAACCTATAATTTTAGAATTCATCCACCAGTATTTATAGATTTCTCTTACGTGTAGGCCTCTATACAGCCTCCATTTTAAGTCACAGCACCAAACCCACAATTTTACTAAACAAAAACATATGTCCTGGCGCTCTTTGGCCTCAGATGCCCTTGCGCCATTAAACTCCAATCATCATCATCAATAATCATCCCCAGAACCCTAATCTTATCATCCCTAGGTATGAGATCGCCATTTCTTGTTCGAAGCTGAATGCTCAGCTGGTCCACGGGGATCCATCCCCTTGGCTTGCGTCCCCTTCTAGTGGGACTGTACAGCAACAGCTCCGACTTGGAGGGGGAGCACCTTAACCCCGTCGGGTCCAAATAATTCTCAATTACATGTACTGCCTCCTGCACAACACTTTCGATATAGCCCTCACTACCACCGGGACACCATATGGTCACGTCATCTGCATACATGGTGTGCCTAATCCCGTCAATCTCCAAGAGCTTCTTGGTCAATCCGACCATGGCCAGATTGAACAATGTGGGCGAGATGACGGCCCCTTGAGGAGTGCCCCTGTCTCCAAGATTGAACATATTTGACTCCAGCTCCGCAACCTTCAAGGTAGCCTTCCTGCCTGACAGGAAGGACCTGACATAGTCATGAAAGCGCGCGCCGAGGCCAAGATCCGAAATGGACTTAAGAATATGAGAGTGGCGAACGTTGTCAAAAGCCTTCTCCAGGTCCAGCCCTAGGATGGCCTTAACGCCCCTTCCATCTCCATCAATGACCTGATGCTTGATGAGCTTCATTGCGTCTTGAGTCGACAGCCCGGCCCTAAAACCAATCATAGTGTGGGAGTAGACCTGGTTCTCCTCAAGGTACCTTGTAAGCCGATTAAGCACCGCATGCTCGGCTACCTTGCCCACACACGAAGTGAGCGAAATAGGCCTTAAGTTATCGATGCCCCGCAGGGGCGTCTGCCCAAGCAGGCGTTTGGTGCGTTGCGACACCACGGACCCGAGCACACGAGGGTCGGACCCTCCCGCGTGTAGCCGTGCGCGGCTTAGCCGTGTCCGGGGAAAAGAGGATCCTGGGGGTTGAGCCGATGCCGGGTGTTCGGACCTATAAGGCCCCCCGGCGGAGGCAACACACCCCTTTGGCCTCGGCTTCACGCAGACGGCACCCCCGGACTGACCCACCCGGGGGAAATCGGTAGTTGCCTTTTCCTGTCTCTCTCTCCCTCCAGCCTTCGTCTTTCTCTCACTTTCCACCTTTCCTGTCTTCTCCTAGTTTCCGTTTACTTCCAATTTTTCCAGGCAGCAAGGGTTAACCTTGTGTGAATAACCAACCTAGGTTATCTCATATTTGGTTATAGTGATAACGTACAGCTGGCGTTTGCAGGACCTGTTTTTACAGTCCCTGTAACGTCCCCTTGTAGGGCTCCACGGTGGGTGGTTGGCGTTATCGCCGAAAATTACATTATTCTATGGCTAGTTCCTTCCCTCCCCTCCTTGATCGCCCTCACAAAAGAGGGCGCACCGAAGATGTGTTCAAGTTCTTTGGCCGTGAAAGACCCAACTTCCCATGGTATCATGTCATCCACTCTGAAAAATCCGATAAGCAAGTACGAAATATCTCCCCTTTTCTAGTTTCCAAGTCCTTAACTGATGTCCTTGGTCCAGGCTACAAGGTATCAAGGCTGGCAAGTGGCGATCTCCTGTTAGAACTACATGACCAGAAACAATACGAAAAGTTGCCCAGTCTAGTGTCATTTGGGGATGTTCCATTGACAGTAACTCCTCACCGCACTCTGAACACCACCCGCGGCGTTGTGTCTGATGACGATTTGCTCCAGCTGACAGAAGCTGAGCTCTTGGAGGGCTTCAGTGAGCAGAACGTTGTCAATGTCAGAAGAATTAAGATCAGAAGGGATGGTAAAGAAATTCAAACGAAGCACCTAATACTCACATTCGGTTCAAGTATTCTGCCCGAGTCTGTAGAGGCCGGGTACATCAAGCTCCGTGTCAGACCATACGTACCGAACCCCCTAAGGTGTTTCAAATGCCAGCGTTTCGGCCACAGCTCGCAGAGCTGCCGAGGCCGCCAAACATGTGCGAAATGTAGTGCCCTTGAACACGCCACTGAAGCATGTAATAACTCTCCCCACTGTGTAAACTGTGACGGGGATCACGCCGCGTACTCGCGGTCGTGCCCCTCATGGAAAAAGGAAAAAGAAAGTGTAACTATAAAAGTAAAAGACAATATTTCGTTCAAAGAGGCACGAAGGCGGGTATCATACCTGCCCAAGAAAACCTTTGCCGATGTGGCGCGTCAGGGGGCAGCGTCACAACGGCCTCCGGCGGCTGTCCGACCCTCAAGCAGTGAGTTGGCAGTTACGCCATCTGCCCCCGCGGCGGTTGCAGCTAGCGCTGCTCCGTCAACCGAGGAGAAGGGATCATCGACCCCGAAGGTGGGTGCAGCCGAGGCTGCCTCAACCGCCCAGGTCCCTTCCAGCGCTGGCAACGGCCGGCGCAGCCAAATCCCCCAGGGAACCCCATCGACCTCCGGGCTGGTGGGCGCAGGGGTCTTGCCCTCCAAGGCGAGACTCTCCCTGGTGACTTCTCGCTCGCAAGAGCAGGTGTCCGGCGCCTCACAAGAGGCAATGGACACTACACCTATCCTCCAGGGGCGCCAAGCGCCTAAGGAGCGGCGAGGTTCACTCGAACGCTCCAGAAAGGGCAAAACTCCCGTTACAGGGCCTCGAAAGGGCTCTGTAATTTAATCACAGTAATTTCCATAAACACTACTTCTGTTTCTGTACACACGGCACATATTATCACCCAATATGGATACACAAATAATTCAATGGAACGTCAGAGGTCTTCTCAGAAACCTTGATGACGTGCAAGAGCTCATTCAAAAACACAATCCAAAAGTGCTGTGTCTACAGGAAACACACTTAAAACCAAAACACACTAATTTTCTTCGACAGCACATTACTTTCCGCAAAGATCGCGATGATGCTATGGCATCATCTGGCGGTGTTGCCATTGTAATTCAAAAAAGCATAGCGTGTCAATGTTTACAGCTACGAACGGCCCTCGAAGCAGTAGCGGTTCGAGTTGTCCTGCTGAACAAACTCATCACTATTTGTTCGATTTACGTACCCCCGCATTACCAACTAAACAAACATGAATTTCAGTCCTTGATAGATCAATTGCCAGAACCTTATCTTGTTCTTGGCGATTTCAATGCACACAGCAGCTTGTGGGGAGACTCTCGTATTGATGCGCGAGGTCGTCTCGTTGAGCAGTTCCTTTTTTCTTCTGGAGCGTGCCTTCTTAATAAGAAAGAACCCACATATTACTCTCTTGCAAACAGAACCTTTTCGTCAATAGATCTTAGTATAGTTTCTGCGTCTATACTGCCCGAACTCGAATGGGAAGTTACAAATAATCCCTACGGAAGCGACCACTTCCCCATACTATTAAGAACACTTAAAGAAAATGAATATCTACCACAGGCTCCTAGGTGGAAGATTGACACAGCAGACTGGGAGGAATTCCGAAATTTAACTAGTATATCATGGGATGACATGTGTTCTTTAGAAATCGATGCTGCTGTGGAATACTTCACAGCCTTTATAATGGATGCCGCATGTAAATGCATACGTGAAGTAAGTGGCTCGGCATGCAAACGGCATGTCCCGTGGTGGAACGATGAATGTAGAGTCGCACGTAGGAATCAAAACAAGGCGTGGGGGTTGCTACGTGCTTCGCCCACTGCAGAGAATCTTGTTAACTTCAAGAAAGTTAAGTCTCAAGGCAGGAGAACCCGCCGACAGGCCAGAAGAGAGAGTTGGCAAAAGTTTTTATCGAACATCAACTCGTTTACAGATGAGGCGAAAGTCTGGAACCGCGTAAATAGAATTAGAGGCAGACAAACATATTCACTCCCTCTCGTAAACACACAGGGTGATACGCTGCAACATCAGGCAGACTCACTTGGCGAACACTTTGAGAGTGTGTCAAGTTCAAAACATTATTCGAAATCCTTCCTAAAGTATAAACAAATAGAAGAATGTAAGCCACTCAAAGGAAAATGTCTACAAAATGAATCGTACAACTGCCCTTTCAGTATTGCCGAGTTCAGAGCTGCCTTGAGCTCATGCAAGAGCTCTGCACCTGGATCAGACAGACTCATGTATGAAATGATCAAAAACCTACCCAGTGATACCCAAGTTACACTACTCACACTTTTCAACACCATTTGGGCTGCAGGATACCTCCCAACTGCATGGAAAGAAGCCATTGTGGTTCCTGTTTTAAAACAAGGCAAAGATCCTTCCTTAGTGGCAAGTTACCGCCCGATCGCCCTCACGAGTTGCCTTTGTAAGGTATTTGAAAAAATGATTAATCGGCGACTCATCCATTTCCTTGAAATGAGCAAAATGCTTGATCCGTATCAGTGCGGCTTCCGAGAAGGGCGGTCCCCAACCGATCATCTCGTACGTGTTGAAGGAAATATCCGGGACGCATTTATACATAAACAGTTCTTCCTATCGATATTTCTCGATATGGAAAAGGCGTATGACACGACGTGGCGTTACGGAATCTTAAGAGACCTGTCAGAAATGGGCATCCACGGTAATATGCTTAATATAATAAAAAGCTATTTGTCAAATCGTACCTTCCGGGTAAAAGTCGGCAATGCACTCTCACGGCCTTTTACGCAAGAAACGGGTGTACCCCAAGGAGGCGTTCTCAGCTGCACACTCTTTATCGTGAAGATGAACACGCTTCGTGCTTCATTACCACCCGCCGTCTTTTACTCTGTCTACGTCGATGACATTCAAATAGCTTTCAAGTCCTGTAACCTCGCCGTCTGCGAGAGACAGGTACAGCATGGTTTGAACAAGGTGTCAGGGTGGGCAGAGAAAAATGGATTCAAAATCAATCCTCACAAGAGTTCTTGTGTTTTGTCTACAAGGAAGAGAGGCCTGGTTCCAGATCCCTGCTTAGAAGTGTGTGGACAACAGATACATGTAAACAAAGAACACAAATTTCTAGGTGTCATACTTGACTACAGACTCACTTTCGTCCCCCACATTAAACATCTTAAAGAAAAGTGTCTAAAAACAATGAACATAATCAAACTTCTATCCCACACTACGTGGGGTAGTGACAGGAAGTGTTTATTGAAACTCTATAAAAGCCTCATTCGATCACGATTAGACTATGGTGCTGTGATTTATCACTCTGCCGCCCCGAGCGCACTAAAAATGCTAGACCCTGTCCACCATCTAGGAATCCGACTGGCCACAGGCGCTTTCAGAACAAGTCCCATACAAAGTTTATATGCAGAATCAAATGAGTGGTCACTTCATCTTCAGAGAACATACATGAGCCAAACATATTTTCTGAAAGTCCACTCAAATCCTCAACATCCCTGTTTTAATACCATTAATGACATGACATATGCTACACTCTTTCGCAATCGTCCTTCCGTAAGACAGCCTTTCTCGCTGCGTGTGAGGGAGCTTAGTGAAGAAATGCACGTTCCACTCCTCGAGCTTCCCCTAATGCATCCAGCCAAGCTACGGCCTTCGTGGGAGTGGCAGCTCATACAATGTGATATATCTTTCATGCAAGTTACAAAACACGCTCCAGAGATTGAAATCCTAATGCATTTCCGGGAACTCCAGCACAAATACTCCTGCGCGGAGTTCTACACAGACGCATCGAAGTCACACGAAGGGGTGTCCTATGCAGCCGTCGGTCTATCCTTCTCGGAATCCGACGTACTGCATCCGGAAATTAGTATCTTTACGGCTGAGGCCTACGCACTGCTGTCGGCCGTAAAGCATATAAATAAATCACAACTCCAGAAATCAGTTATATATACGGACTCCCTCAGTGTTGTGAAGGCCTTGATGTCATTTTCTAAGCACAAAAACCCAACCATCAACGAACTCTATTCCGTCCTATGTAAAACGTATATATGTAACCAGCATGTCATCATATGCTGGGTGCCCGGTCATAGGGCCATTGAAGGCAATGTTCTGGCGGACCAGATGGCCCCATCAGTTGCATCGTATTCTGTAAATCCTACCGCAGCAGTCCCTGTCACAGATCTGAGGCCCTACTTGCGCAGAAAACTGCGGAACTACTGGCAACGCTCGTGGGACATGGAAACAAACAATAAACTGCATGTAATCAAGCCACAATTAGGTTTCTGGCCTCCCGTAACAAAATCCCGCCGGAGAGATGTCCTATTCTGCCGTCTAAGAATAGGACACACTTTCGGCACACATAACTTTTTACTCACGGGAAACGAGCCTCCAACCTGTGGTAGATGCGGGGAGAGGCTGACCGTCCTCCACGTCTTACTGGAGTGTCGGAAAGCCGAATCTGAACGAAAGAAACATTTTCCCGTTGCATACCTCCAGCACATCCCCCTTCATCCAGTAATGTTACTAGGCCCAGAACCTTTATTTGACACCAACGCAGTACTAAGCTTTCTGAAAGATGTTGTCTTGTATGTTTTTAGCCCCACATGTTCGTAGCGGGTCCTCTCTCCAGAGGATGCCGCTGCGATAATTATTCTGAATAGCACATGCCTCTAGGCCCTTATGGTTCAAGGGCTCTGGCGAGGCAGTAGTGCTGTAAGCAATTTAAAGTCTCGCATATTTTAAACATTGCATCATTCTTTTACGATGGATTTTAAAGTTCATAGTATTCGTCATCAGTCATCGCCATAATTTTATAGCACGTAGATTTTACGCACTTTACAGCGACTCTTTTAGGCCACTTTACAGCCAAGTCACATCTTCCATAATACATCCTTAACACTACCACCAGTCATGGCGCTCTTTGGCCAAACCTGGCCCTTGCGCCACAAAACAACACACATCATCATCATTAAGTTATCGATGCTCGGGATTTCGCCAGCCTTGGGAATCAGCACCGTGAGAGCTGTCTTCCACTGCTCCGGAACCACCCCGTCTCTCCACATAGCGTTAACCTCCCGGGTAAGGTACTTGATTGACCTATCGTCCAGATTTTTCAAAAGCTTGTTTGAAATCCCGTCCACTCCGGGAGCCGACTTGCTGTTAAGGTTATGCAAAACCGTGCGTACCTCTTCCACAGAAAAGTCCTCATATACGGAAAAGTTGTCCTCTCCCGTGTAGGCCTGCTCCGTCAGAAAAGCATCCGGGAAGCGGAGCCATTCATTGACGGAGCGCCTCCATTTTGCAAGATTCCCGCTACTACAACGCTAGCCACTGTACCAACTGTACCGCAATGGTGTGCCGGGTGTCTGAAAGCCAGCTAACAACGAGTTTTCTTGGATGACCACACCAGTGTTGCCACGTGCACCACCATCCGCCTCAGTCGACTCGGTCACACTTTACAGAAGACGCTGTTAAACAACCCCCCCCCCCTCGCCATATCATTAAGCCGTAGCGGACTGCCTGTTAACAGCCGCTCCTGACCACAAACTGCTTCCTTTTGACGTCGCTTAGCATTGCCTTTGCCATAATTTCACGCACAAATGAAATGTAGGCGGGCGTCCACGGCGAATTGGCAGCAAAACTGTGTTTCCAGTGGACCAGCGGCGGGACGCTTATTCCGAAATGAAATTTTTTTCGTATCGCAGCTTTCATTCGTGCTACTTGCATGACAGTCATCGTCACATCTCGGGAAAGGCACAATTTAGAGAACCCTTTATTCGAGTGGTCAATATAGTGCATGCAAAACAAGTTGTACGTGACGTTTTGTTACCGCTGGTCTTGGTGCTTCATACCGCTTTCATTTTGGAGCTGTAGCCAACGACGCTTCAAAATCAACCGCTGATGGCCGCGAAATACATACGTCTGAGATCGCTTAACCTTTCTGCCAAATTTCCCCAAAAGAACGGAATATAGGTGGCGTTATACGCAGTGAGTCATCTTGCAGGCAGAGCAGAACGGCGACCTTACGCATGTTCCCAGCAGTATTTGTCTCGGCAGGTCGTGTTTGTGCTAAGCAGGATTAGTGAACGCCGTTTGTTACGAAGCATCCAGTTTACACCTCCGTTTATTTCATCTTCCATTGAATGTTGTAAAAAACAGGTTGTATCTCATGTTTGTCCCGTCGCCGGTGGTGATGGGCACGGCGCAGCCCCGAGTACGATGATCTGGCCGCGCCTCTGCGCTGGCTTCACACAGTTTCACGATAGTCAATCGGTGCTTTGAGCGGACCCATTGATGCGTTATAAAACGTGGTGGCAACTTCATGTTTCCGGCTCAGCAACTACTTCCAATGCACTCAGCCCGCAAGAGCATAGTCTTCTGATATCAAAAATTAAATTCTGGGGTTTTACGTACCAAAGCCACAATTTTATTGTGTGGCATGCAGTATAGTGCAAAATTCTGAATTAATTTTGACCATCTGTGGTTCTTTAACGTGCACCTAGTTCACGGTACACGGACGCTTTTGCCGCTTTTTCCTCCGACGCCACACTGCAAACCTCCTCTCCCCGCACCTACCTATCTTCTCGCTGAACGCTCGCTCGCAAGTTTGACGTGTCACCGTATCGCAACACCGGCACCGCCAGTTGACGCCCGTAAGTCTAGAAAGTGGACTGTCGCCACACTTCGACCCACTCATCCTCGTTTCCGGCTAATATTTATTCTGCTTCTCTTTATCTCTCTTTAGCTCTCTATTCGACGCTGGAGGCAGGATTGGAAAGGGAGTGGGGGAAGTTCGCTGCGGAACTCGCAACATCCGGGAATATCGCCATAGTATATCCTGTGTAAGTTTTGCCCTTTCACCCTTCTTGTCAATGGCGCATAAAGCTAGACGCCGTGGCGCTGAAGCGAGCGGCAGATCACAGCCGACCGAGTTTATCGAGTTTGGTAGATTTGGTCGGCTCAGTTTTCGCTCCCGCTACGCGCTTGCATGGCTCTCCCATTTCGTATAGACCGAGCGTCGCCTAGCTTGCTTTCTCGCGGAAGCTGTGTTAGTTGACGTTACGCGCGGCTGGTGACTTCCGTAATGTCACTGGTGCTGCGAATCTACGCTTGTGGGAAAGTTTATTATGAGTGGTACTCCGGTTGTATCTGCAGAGTGACCGGGGTTTTAAAATGCAGTGTACTGTGCAATCAGAACAACGAGGTGGCCTGCACTTTCGAAAGTGCTCTCGTGAATCGCAGTTCAACTGAACGTCATTGACGTAGCTTACGCAAAGACGCTTACTTGCAAGGGCAAAAGGAAAAAAAAAGCCGTAATTTCGTCCGACAGGCAAAGCATTGATTCCAATGGCAAATTAGTGCAAGGCTGTGCAAACTAAGGATAACAGTGTTATCGGCCATGTCAACTTATAAACATAGACATAGTAAATAACTTAACAGGCGTGGTGTCGCACGTGCGCAAGCAAGCATCCCCACCACTCACTCGACGACCGCGGAAACTCGCGGTCGAAATGTTATAGTGTGGAAACGCGGCAGCACCAGCGAGCGAATTGACAAACGTGCTGCGTCTCGCGTGAACACGAACTGAGCCGCGATAACACAGCACAGGACGGACTCTGTCTCCGTCGCAGGTAGCTTGCAAGCCATCTACTCGCGGCGCCCGCACGGGGCGCCGCGAGTAGAGCGCTCCTTACCTCCTTATCCCTCTCCCTGAAGCCTTGCGCGCGATGGAAGACGGCACGCTGCCTCTCCGGTTTCCTCTCCTGCGTGCCCGAGATTCAGCCGCGATCGCCAGCTCAACCTCGCATGCGTTCATTCGCACGTACAGTATACGGCGCGCGGCGATGATTTTATCGCCCTTAGACTTCATACGGAACCTCATGGCGATGCCGACGGCGACGGCGGAAATGCACCTGGAGTGTCCATATATAATTGCTTTTGCAATAAAAACTAGGAGGCATCATGACCTCAGGCAGTTAGTCTCGGCAGGCCAGCCTTCTCTTAGCTTCTTTTTGGAGCCTATCTGGGCAATGAAGGTTTGGTAGTAGGCCTTGCAGGTGTTCCACAGTTGCCTGACGTATTCAAGATACTGTTTTAGTCGCGGTAACTGTTAGTAGGCGCCCTCGTCACAATCGATACTATCTCCGTGATCTCCGATATATTCGCTCGCGCACATTCCGCATGCTCAGTGACTGGAAATTAACTCTTTCGCGTCACTTGGTGGAGCCCTATTTCCCGCAAAACTTATCCTTTATAAATTTATGAATGGGCTTCCGATGGCCAGGTAATTCTCCCCTCCTTGTCATTTTTCTTGCTCCCATGTTTGGTACTCGCGTCCCCTGAGACTAACAGCAAACATGGATGTCATCAGTATAACTGTTGTAATTGCGCATCTGCACTTATGGCCTGTCATGCCATATACGAAACTAGTGTCGATTCTGCGGACCCACGAGAGAATATTTTCAACGCCTAACGCGATGCTTCACAACTCAAAAACCAAAACAGTGAGCCAGACAATCAGCGCTGATGTCTTTAACGGTAATTTGTAAGTGGCAATACGTAAGGCTAAGGTTTCTTTGTGCACAATTCTCGTAGCGTCCGCTTTCGTTTACGAGGCAGGCTTTCATACTGCACATTGCGAGAAAGTAAGGAGCGAGTTCTATCATGAAGTATCAAAAGCGCGTGGACGCTTCAATCAATCAATCAATCAATCAATCAATCAATCAATCAATCAATCAATCAATCAATCAATCAATCAATCAATCAATCAATCAATCAATCAATCAATCAATCAATCAATTTTATTATTACATAAATATAATATACAGATAGAAGTATACAGAAGGAGGCCCCGTAGTTAAAACTGAATTGGGACCTCCTTTTCATGGTTAACATAAAAGTTCATTTAGCAAGCAACAACAGCTCAATTCGTAAATTCCAGTAATAATAAATAATGACATACAATTCTAAGTAGATGAAGTAATTAATAGACAATATAACGGCAGTAAGCAATATTTCGAAACTAGATAAAACGAAAGTAAAAGAGGAAGAAAGAGGAAAAAATAAAGAAAAAGAAATAAATTACTTGTTGAAGTACATAACAATGGCAGGTCTAAAACTAAAATCGGTTTATACAATGCATAGTGTCACTTACATATCACATAACAGAAAATTTTCCAGTTGATTATAAAATCGAGGGGGTTTCAGGAGTTTTATTATAAATGGTAATGTATTCCATGATGATGTGGCTGCAAAGCGAATTGTCTGTTTCCCATAATTAGTGCGCACTTTGGGCAGAATGAAGTCATTATGCAGCGCAATACGAGTTGAGTTAGTGTTTGTTAGAGATGATATAGGAATTAGCGATAATGATTTTTTGTCATTTATTTTTTTTGAGAAGAAGATTGACAAAGCTTTACTTGACAAGGGCTGCAACGTCTAGAATGTTATTTGCTTGTAGTAACTGTTTAGCATTGGCGGTGTGTGGATTCGACGTGATTATTCTAATTGCCTGGTTTTGGATGGTTTGTATCGATTTTAGGTGAGTAGTGTACGTGTTACCCCAGGAGGTTAGGCAGTAGATAATGTGAGACGCAGTAATGTCACACGCTCTTTTGCTCCGACGGACAAATAAGAATTCTGATAGTTAAAAAATCCATTTCATACATTTTATCCTTAAACCAGACACTACCGAGGCTGCCTACATCGCGCGTCATATTTATTTATTTCTTGCGATGTATTTTGCTCTGCAGGAAATAAGCATCTTTCTTGTGCGTTTAAGAATCTTGTGCGTAGATTTTCGTAAGTATTTTCACCTCTGTAATCCCTCTGAATGTGCTAAATTTAGTCACGTATGAAGGTCTTTTATCATTTTATTTGTTGAATTCATGAGAAATCCTGAACTAGCGGGTGCCAGACCGTGGGTCTGCCTCAGTCCGATTCTGCCGAGTTTGAGTGAGCCTGGCTGAGGAGAACTGTGGTGAGTTTGAGTACGAGAGAAGGCCCTAAGCGTGTTTTCTCAATAAAGTGCTTCAGGGACAAGATACTTCATATGGTAGGCTTTTTATTGGGCAATAAAAAGGGCAATGCTTGAAAACCGCTTCCTTTAACACCACGTGAAGGCTTGCTCTACAGTCATTCGTTCTAAGTGAGTGCATGAAGGGGTGCATGCCGAGAATAAAACAGTGCCTAGGATAAAAATGAAAGCCGGCAAATACCATGCCCTGTGGGAACCGATCTTATGCGTAGCAGTTTGCGGGGAGCCTACCAGGTTAGCCAAATGACCACGAGAGCAATCACTAGAGACGTAGGCGGCTGTTTTATGACCTAAATGCCACGTATCTTATGACATACCTGTCATGGCCTATCATCCATGTTTTTAATACGCTCTTGTCGTACTATGCCCATTTTAGTACATACCAAACGTTGACGGCTGTTTCATGACCTACATGACAGGCATGTCATGACATCCATGTCATATCCTATCATTTATGTTCGTCATTCACTCTTGTCATATTATGCCAATTTCGATATCTACCAAGATACCGAAGCGACCATGATAACACCAAGACATAAGAGGTTGTATCATTACCTACATGACACACATGTCAAGATAATAATGTCATGACCCATCATTTATGTTCGCCATACACTATTCGCGTTTTATGCTAAATTTAGTACATACCAAGGTAACGAAACTACCATGAGAGCACCAAGGCGTAGGCGGCTAGATAGATATACGTAAAGATATTGCCAAAGTGGCAAACAAATGCTTCGCATTTAAATATTCACCCATGATTACAATATGCCGTAATCTGAAATTTGGCTGACGCGGTGTGACGTGACTGCCTGACTAATCCGCAGATCACGAGAGGCAGCGGGTGGTTTACGCGTGGGGTCAATTCACAGCAGCCGCCACAGACAGACCTCCGAACATGCAGCGCTTTGCTTCCAAATGTCTGTCACGCGCTACTCTCGCGCCATCTCGTAACCATCGTCACTGCAGTGCCCCTCTTTCACGGCAGTACGCTTTTCTTCTCACGCTTTCGCCATACCCACCTCTCCACTTTGCCCCTCACGGCTCCGCTGCACCCTGCTCCTCCGCTTTCCTCCTCTCGCTCTTTTAACGCGATAGCGTTAAGGAGCTCGTGTCGCAGAAAAGCCGGTGTCGTCGGCGTCGGGTGTCGGCGTCGGCGGCGTTGACCGTGAGCGATAAATCACGGCAGGCGCTTCATAAATAAAAAGCAACTTCCAAGATTGGCCCGGCGGGAATCGAACCCAGGTCTCCGGAGTGTGAGACGGAGACGCTACCACTCAGCCACGAGTTCGATGCTTCCAAGCGGTGCAAACGCGCCTCTAGTGAATGCGGTGTTGCCTTCGAAACCAGCCGTGGAAAGTTATACTGCGGTGTATATCGGTAATTATGAACATGTAACGTACAGAAGTCACAATTACACGAGTTGCGAAGTGCGTTTCCGCTGCATTTCTTTTGCGCTTTCCGCACACGCAGAGCCATCTTGCGGCAAACACAGAAGACCCCCTCCTCTCAATGTACGGCGCTGCCCCGACAGGAGGCGCGCCGCGCGCGCATTGGGACCGCTGCCAGGCGCGTCGCGGGACTCCCTCTCCCCTGACGACGCTTCGCCGGGCTCCCGGTTTAGATTACTATCTATCTCTCTGCCCGTGCCGATCACGACGTTTCGCTGGCAAAGATCGTTTCCCCTCCGAGACACCGAGTTCTTTGGTTCGTTTCGTTCGCTCAGGCGCACGTTTCGTTGTCGCGCCGAACGCTGCGTTGCTCGACGTTCACCGCGTGATAGGTGGGCGCTAAGTCCGATGCGGGGCGCATCGTAAGTGATTGCTGTGCCGTAGCGCATTGTCTTATACCCCTTGGCGGGTCGACGGGAACGCTGTCGCGTCCCACTCTTGAAGGCGAAGCTTAAGCGTCCTCCAATTTTTCTTTATCGCCGTCTTTCATCACGCACCACACTTCGCGTCCACACTTTCACCCTTTGCTGCACTCGTTCGCTTGGTTACGAGCGACGCCGAGGCATGCCAACGCTCAATGCAGTAATGGGTGCCTAAGGGCTGAGTTCTGAAAAGAGCAGTAGCTGGAAATGATTGTTTATTTTTTTTGTGAGCAAGTTTCCATAAAAAAAGCAGGTTTGCTTTCGTTATGAGATTTGATACCCTAAACTAGCTTGAACACCGTCAGTATGCAAATCTCGTTGAAAATGTTTGCATGCACTTTTTAAATAATTCAGTGTCTTCACAGCGGCTAAAAATTTAATTGGCATTCTATATGGATTGCCTGACTATCGTCTTAGTAGCCCTGAGCATCACAAGTGTTAGTGTTTACGCTGTTTTAACTTTAAGAGAGTTTGGCGTCGTTGTAGTGACAAATTCATGAGTTTTATATAAGTATGTGGAATATGATTGAATAGGTAAAAATAAAAACGCATTCCAGTCAGCACAAGGAAGCAAAGTCAACTGCTACTCTCTAAAAAAGTATCAACGTTCCACCCAATGAGGCACGCCAGAACGCAGGCGGCAAACGAGAATGTGAGCAAATTCGAACGGGGCACGATTCTCCGCGATTCCTAAAGCAGAAAAAAAAGTGCGAACGTTGAATCGAGCCGACATGCATATACAGACTGCCATCTTTGTGCACGAGTTATTTCAATCCCCTAAAGGCATATCTGAATATGAAAAGAGCGCTTGCCAGTGAAAGCTTTCGTTCGAGGCAAGACGGCTTTCTCCGACGGCACAACCGAAAATGCCGAGTTTATTTTTTCTTGCTTCATTTCTTCATCTCAGCCTATTATTATAGGACCATCGAAGTGAAACCCGATGGTAACAATTTTACCGTTTGGTTCTTTTACAAGGCTCTCATGTTCTCGCTCATCCAAATACCGAATCCGTATAAACAGACAATAGGAAAGAATATCCCTGGTACACTCATAACTGTAAAGCTTGCTTTGTTCCTCGAAAATGCAAAAGAAGCTAGTGCTTTGATACGAGCGTAAGGATGCGTGCGATCGCATGCAAAATTCAAAGTGACGATGGCGAGTGAGGATGCGATGAGATGCGATGAGATGCGAATCGCCTCTCACGTATGCAAAACGCCTATAGGGTAAAAAAATGAAAAGTGCTCAAAAGCGCACCGAAACTTGAATCTGAATACGTAAGCAGGTGTAACTATCACGCAGAGAAGATATCACGCTTTTGGAGTCTGCTTTTTGTATGTTTACAACTAGACTGTTACAGTGTCACACGGGCTTGTAACACACCGAAGGTACGGTTACTTGTGCGAATCGTCGTTGCTAGTTAAAGCAAACAGTTCGTATGCAAGTGGGTCCTTCAAAACAATTTCTTAATGTGCAAAATCCCGAAGCCTACAGAGTTATGGAATTTGCAAGGAATCTTGAATTGCATGTGCATACTCTTACTGGTCCTTAAGTTGTTTGCTTTCAGCTTGATGCTTTTCTTGAATAAACTTTGAAACAGCTTGAAGTGGTCTTGCAGATTAACATTATTACTTTTTTTAAATCACATTGCAAATCATTATTGTGAAATATCCATCTGCTATAACCGTAATTTTCTGAAACGCTTTTCTTCTCGCGAGTCCCTACTGAATTCATATCTCCGCTTCGAGTTCTTTGGGAAAATGTTCCCTTCACGCAGTCATATGTAAGTACGGCGAAAATGGCTTCATGAAAATTCGTTTACAATGATCTCTAATCACACAGATTAATAAGGACGGCTGAAGGAGTTCGCGCTGTTTTCCCGCTTCCCGAACGTTCGTTAGCGGGCTGTCCAATAAACGACTAACAACTCTCATCGAGCTCGTCCAACCAAACAACACAAATGGATATCCTGACACCTGCCCTGCAGTTCTCTAGAAAAGTGGACATTCATTTCACTCTCACACCGATTCCGGCATGGTACTGTTATAGCGCGCACTACGGGATCCGACTGACTGAGTAACGGATATTCATTCCAAGCGACGCAGGGTGTCAGCCCTCTATCGGCCGATGAATGTCGGCTAGCAGACGTAGGTCGCTGCTCTGTCATTAAAACAGACACGCCGCAGAGAAGCCTAGATCAGTAAGTCTTGTGGAAGTCGCAATCCGGCCGGAGTCTAGGCCAGGTATTTTTTTTTTTACAAATACTGCTATCTCTACTTCGAGTGAGACACAGCAGGTGTGGGTACAGATATTAGCACAAACAAAAGAACAAACACTAACAATACACAAACAGGTTAACAGGCGATATTTTCAGTTATTTGCTCAATGAACACTTTAAAAAACAGTGCGCGCAGCGAACCCTCCTAGTTTTTCCAAATTGCAACTGTGAGTGGAAAAAAAAGAAAATTTAAAGCAGTCTATATGTGTCCTGACAGGAACGATGTTTAATGCATGTTTTATCGGGTTGCACGTGCTGTAGGAGATATAAAAAGGAGGGGTGCCTCAATGCCGGATGGCATGTGAATAATCTCGTTAAGCATGGTGATTCGTTCCCGTGTGCGCCTATGTTTTAATATCTTCAATGATAAGATGTGGGAATATCATGAAGATAAAACGCTGTGAACATAGAGACCGTAGATGAATCTGATTGCTTTTTTCTTAAATGATTCCAAAAGGTCAGGATCACATGCGCAATGAGGAGACCAAACAGCTGACGCATATTGCAGTATCGGTCGAACTAGTGATTTGTAAGTAGTTAGTTCGCATTCCATTGTTGTATATTTTTAACGTTCGTTTAACGTAACGAAGTTTCCTAAGTAGTTTTCCAGAGATGTGAATAATTGAGCGTGTAATTTTAAGTTATGTGCCCCGCAGGGGCGTCTGCGTAAGCAGGCGTTTGGTGTGTTGCGACACCACGTACCCGAGCACACGAGGGTTGGACCCTCTCGCGTGTAGCCGTGCGCGGCTTAGCCGTGTCCGGGGAAAAGGGGATCCTGGGGGTTGAGCCGATGCTGGGTGTTCGGACCTTTAAGGCCCCCCGGCGGAGGCAACACACCCCTTTGGCCTCGGCTTCACGTAGACGGCACCCCCGGACTGACCCACCCGGGGGAAATCGGTAGTTGCCTTTTCCTGTCTCTCTCTTCCTCTAGTCTTCGTCTTTCTCTCACTTTTCATCTTTCCTGTCTTCTCCTAGCTTCCGCTTACTTCCGATTTTTCCAGGCAGCAAGGGTTAACCTTGTGTGAATAACCAACCTAGGTTATCTCATATTTGGTTATAGTGATAACGTACAGCTGGCGTTTGCAGGACATGTTCTTACAGTCCCTGTAGCGTCCCCTTGTAGGACTCCACGGTGGGTGGCTGGCGTTATTACCGAAAATTCAATCCCTTTATGGCAACCTCTTTCCCTCCACTTCCTGATCGCCCTCACAAAAGAGGGCGCACCGATGAAGTTTTCCAGTTCCTTGGACGTCAGAGACCAAACTTTCCACGTTACCATGTGATCCATTCAGAAAAACCCGATAAACAAGTACGAAACATTTCCCCCTTTCTAGTTTCTAAGTCCTTAACTGACGTCCTTGGTCCAGGCTACAAGGTATCAAGGCTGGCAAGTGGTGATCTCCTGTTAGAGCTCCTTGATCCGAAACAATACGAAAAGTTGCCCAGTCTAGCATCATTTGGGGATATTCCATTGACAGTAACTCCACACCGCACTCTGAACACCACCCGCGGCGTTGTCTCGGATGACGATCTGCTTCAGCTGACAGAGGCGGAGCTCCTGGAGGGCTTTAGTGAGCAGAATGTTGTCAGTGTCCGAAGAATTAAAATAAGAAGGGATGGTAAAGAAATTCAAACGAAGCACCTGATACTTACATTCGGTTCAAGTATTCTGCCCGAGTCTGTAGAGGCCGGGTACATCAAGCTCCGCGTCAGACCATATGTGCCAAATCCCCTAAGATGCTTCGAATGCCAGCGTTTCGGCCACAGTTCGCAGAGCTGCCGGGGCCGCCAAACATGTGCAAAATGCAGTGCCCTTGAACACGCCACTGAAGCTTGTGATAACTCTCTCCACTGTGTAAACTGTGATGGGGATCACGCCGCGTACTCGCGGTCGTGCCCCTCTTGGAAGAAGGAAAAAGAAATTGTAACCATAAAAGTAAAAGAGAACATATCGTTCAAAGAGGCACGAAGGCGGGTAGCTTACCTGCCAAAGAAAAGCTTCGCCGAAGTGGCGCGTCAGGGGGCAGCGCCACAGCGGCCTCCGGCGGCTATCCGACTCGCAAACAGTGAGTCGGCAGTCACGCCATCTGCCCCCGCGGCGGTTGCAGCTAGCGCTGCTCCGTCAACCGAGGAGAAGGCATCATCGACCCCGAAGGTGGGCGCAGCCGAGGCTGCCTCAACCTCCCAGGTCCCTTCCAGCGCTGGCAACAGCCGGCGCAGCCAAATCCCGCAGGGAGCCCCATCCACCTCCGGGATGGTGGGCGCAGGGGTCTCTCCTTCCGAGGTGAGACTCTCTCGAAAAACTTCTCGCTCTCAAGAGCGCGTGTCCGGCGCCTCACAAGAGGCAATGGACACTACACCTATCCTCCAGGGGCGCCAAGCGCCTAAGGAGCGGCGAGGCTCCCTCGAACGCTCCAAAAAAGGCAG